>NC_143395.1:359008946-360258946 GCF_052110815.1 Crocodylus siamensis
AAATAAGAAATCATCGTGCAGCCTTTTGAAAGAAACAGGTTTTGCATCGCACTCCAGTTTAGGAATATGGTAATTACTTTTCTCTGGAAATAATAAGTGTAAATTTTATAGGATATAATTGTCCTAAGAATAAATTAGAATTTCAACAGGTATGGATTGCAGAAATAATTATAAATAGTGAAAAACAGTTATGTACCAGTGAACACAACAACCAAAATATAATACAACATAGTACCAGTGTTCATAACAACCAGAATATAATACAATATAGTACCAGTGTTCACAACAACCAGAATATAATACAATACAGCATTTTCAGCTTTTACAAGTTTATCATAAATCTGCTGTGCTTGCTAATTTTTTTCCTTGCAGCCTAAGCTTCTGGAAACTAGTGAGTGGGGCAGCTGTTCAGCTTCTATTCTTTAAAAATAAAAACTTGAAAACAACCTATAAATACCCAAAACAAAATGAAGTCCCAAATGTATTTTTAAATTTTTTTTAAACCTCATTTTTAGTAATTTTCTGGGGCTGAGTGGTAATTTTTTAACACAACACAACATCATCATGGTATAAATGGTAATAGCTAAGTGCTATAACCTCGTGCATTCTATGGAATTAATGGATGAAAACAGTTGTTCATTATTGTTTGATATATTAACATATTCCCAAATCAGTAAAGACAACGTATGTTGTATCTAATTGGTTCATAGTGCTTTTAGAGCTCAAGGCTATATGGGTAGAAGGAAAGGCTGAATAAAGTGAGCAAGTGCTATTCATAACTTTAAAAATGATTGGCATATATTTATTACCTAGAACATTTTATCACTGAATGTTGTCCTCTAGGGGCATACTAAATTAATGCACGTCTTTTCCATTTTTAAGCTATTAACTTGTCTTCAAGAAACACAACTTTGTTTAATTAAAAATCTCAGGAATGCTCTTACAGTACTCAGACTGGCACTTAGGTACATCAAACCCTCCATTTTCATCATTAATGGTCTACACAGCTGTTCCAGCATAAAGATCAACTCTTCCTTGCGCTTCTCCCCCTTTCATACCAGTTCCTTTCTTCTGGCAACTCTTTTTGTCTCATTTTCTTACCCATGATTCAGTACTTCTCTCACCCAGAGCATTTCTTCTCTTCCTGTGCATCAAATACTCTCCCTCCTAACAATTTCATATCTGTTCTCCATACTTTTTTCAGCTTGTCTCCATCAATAATGTAAACCCACCTCCTTCTTAAAGTGTTTTGAGATTAGTGAAAAGAAGTTCTAAGTGTTAGATATTTTTTTATCTGTTATCAGTATGTGTACCATACAAAATATATTATGTTGCTTCCCATACTAATCCTCTCCAAGTCTTCCCAAAAGATAAAGTATATAAATGAAAATCATTAATTATTTACTTTAGATTCAGTTCAGTCTGTACTGATATGCTTCTACTTCTGTTGTGGTTTATAGCAGATGTTCAAAAGCCATTTTATGCAATAGCTTATTTCCTTTCATAAATGACACTTCACCTCCATTTACAATTTGAGACAGAAACAAGTAGGTAGAATGTACTAATCCATACTAACACTTGGTCATAATATCAAAGGTAGCACCTATTCCCTTGTGAGAAATATAATTATGATGTTAGTTTTACATCTGATGAAAAAAAAGCAGCGCTATCATATCTACCGTTCTTAATTCAATACTAGGGCACTGATTCAGCAAGAGGAATGTGATGCAATGATATACGATGAAGTACAATTTCTATGCTATCAGAGATTTTCTTGAAGTTCTCCCATCCAAATATTAATCAGTTCAAGTTGACATCATTATATAGCCCAGGTTAGCTTGGCATTGCTAAAAAAACGTATTTTCAGCAATGGCAACAGTTGTGAGGGAGTACTTTTCTATTGACATTTCATTCTTCTTTTTAAAATTCACATGAAAATTATTTCTGAAAGTATAAAGTTCAGTATAAATGTCACATGAAAGCATTCAGGCTGCAATTATTAAAAACTCTAATGATGCTTCATTAATTTCATGAAAATAGGCACATACCTAATTAGTTACCTTTATCTTCATTTGCACCTGGAAATGTTATTGTGAAGTAGGTACATGATGCACAAGCCAGTGTGTAAACCCATACACTTAAATAAAGCCTGCAAGCAAACTAACGTTCAAAAATGCAAACTACTCTATGATGAATCCTGATTATGATTTGTAATTGGCATTGTTCGTTTCATTCTTTTGTTCATAATGGAGTGATCGAACTGACCTTCAATGAGATTTTGAAAGATCTTGGGCTGCACATTTTAAAGTAACTTTACAGTGAAATATCAACACAAAAATATATCTAGTATTTCTCAGCCTAAGCATTCAGATGAAAGGCATGTGAGGGAACTCTCCAAACAACAGTGTAGTTAATTCTTTCTGTGGAGTTTTCTGCCAGCACAGTGCAAGGGACTGTGGAGACCAAACTACCAAGACTACTGATGGAGTACTCAGAGACTCCCATCTGAAGACTAGGCATGTCACAGGGGTGATGACCTTCATCTATGGGGTAGGAGAATGATACACTTGATTTGTTCCACTCTTGCAACCTCTCCTGCTAGACAATCTATGGATCGATAATCATATCTTCAGAGGGAGCCATATGACCTGACATGACCCTAAGAAAAATTCATACAGTGGGGAAGGGGAACTTGTGGTGTGTTAACAGAAGGTCACAGTATTGCTAGAATGAAGGGATAGATAACAGGCTTTTTCTAACACTGCAGGGGATGGTCCATAAAAATGTTGAAGATGTTATTTTTTTTAAAAACAGACAAGCAATTGTTCTCAATATTTTAGCTGAAGAATCCTATAAGGGTGGACAATCTTATGTAGCTAATAGAGTAGGATGAACAATCCAAACTCATTTGCAAAGTGTTTTTAAACAGGTGCAACCATTAACATGCTTAAAGTTTAAACCATGTGTAATTTTTGGCAAACATGTGGCCTTAGATTAATTGCTTTCAAAATTAAAACCTGGCAGTTATTAGGAAACAAGTTCTGGATTCATGAATACATAGATTTTATGAGTTCATGCCATACACTAATTTTTAGGTCATCTTTGTAAGTTGAATAGAGCACATAGTACTTCTGTTGTTCCATGCACTTCATGCATATACACACTTAACATGGGTAAAAAAAGCATGAAAAAACCCACAAATAGAGTCTTGTCTTAGAGACATATGCACCAAAACCAAAATCCTGAATCTGTAGTGCTAAAATTATTTTAAGGACAAACATTTGCTAAAATTATTGTAAGGACAAAAAATTATCTCCAATAAAGGACTTGAATGCTGTCAATGAGCCATCTTCAGCTTCCTTCTTTAAAAGAGGAAGACGTCTCAGTGGTCCAATGTAGCTATGTCTGCACAATACAGTCTCCATCTGTTCTCACACTAACTGAGTATTCCCAGTCCTCACAATCTCATCTGCCACAACTTTGGTGTAATACTTATTTAGGAGGTGATGGTTGATCCAGGGATTATCCTGTTTTCTTAAAAGGGGGAACACGTGAGCTGCTCAACTTTGATACTGCTGACTGGCTCAGGTATTGAGCCTTAGGGGCCACAATGGGAGCTCCTCTGACCCCTACACTCCCACCTCAACATTTGTGTGAATATTGCTTCACAGACCCTGAGTTCTTGTCAAAGAGTCACATTAACTTTACATGGCATAAAATATCACACGTGCTCAACTCTCTGGGCGAAGGCTCCTGGTTTTGCCCTGAGGATACCTAGCAGTCCGTTATGGATTAGTACAATGAAAGGTGAGCAGCTGAGCTTCTCCTCACCCATCCCTGATATGCTGCTGTCTGTCCCTCCCTGTGGCTCAACTTTTGGGGCTTCTTAAGGAGTCCATCTGATCCCCACTACGAATCTGAGCCTGCCTCTGCCAACATCCTCACCCCCAGTAAACATCCCCACCATGGGCAAACATCCTCATCCCCAGTTACCAGCCAGATCATTCTCTCTGGTGCAGCCAGAAGTGGGGACCAGTGCCAGCCCGGTTAGCCCTGCTCCCAGAATACCGTGCAATCCTGGATGATCTGGGACCCCTTACAGGTGAAGGGGAGTGTTTAAGCAGGGTTCTTTTCTCTTCACCCCCGGTCACTCTGTCACAAATGCCTATATTTTAGGTGCTGTGATGCCTAACTTTTTAAGCTGCCTAAACTCCCTAAATAGTACATATATGGACCACAGAAAGGTGATCCAAAAATCTGGAGCTGACTGGAGTGCATCTTAAACTCTACTCTCTCTCCACAGTTTAAAAATTTTACATAAGCAAGTCATTAACTGCCTTGGGTCCTGGCCCTTTCTTCTGCTTCAAAGGTTGTCTCTGGATATTGAATTTGATAATCACTGGATTAAATGGGAGTGGGGCACAAAGATTCAACCTTCTTTCTCTCTGGACTGGACAAGGATTTGAGATTCTCGCACCCTGTACAAGTGCTCTATCTATTAGGTTCAAAGGTGGGAGGGCCCTCCTGCTCAGTGGACACATCTACATGAGATGCTACTGCACAGTAGCAACAAGTTACAGCATCTGAAAAAAACTGTGCAGGGATGCTACTGTTCAGTAACACTGGTTACTGTACAGTTATTTAGTACTTGCTAATTCAGGTACTACATGACTGCATAGTAACAACTACGCAATCCACTGCTCATGTAGATGCGGCCAGTTTTTCTGTGACTTACATAGCATTGCTTACCTTCACATCTTGACTAACTTTAGTTGCCTAAGTGCTGCTTTCCTATTTAATGATGAAGTTGGATTAACTTATATTAAGGAAGCATTCATCTTCCTTGGATTCCTCAAATATTTCATAGATTTCATAGATTTCATAGACATTAGAACTGGAAGAGACTTCAGAAGATCATCAAGTCCAGCCCCCCACCCAAGGGGCAGGAAGTCAGCTGGGGTCATAGGACACCAGCAAGATAAGCATCCAATCTACTTTTGAAGGTGTTCAATGTGGGTGCTTGAACCACCTCCGATGGCAGGCTGTTCCAGACCTTGGGGGCTCGGGCAGTAAAGAAATTCATCCTTACGTCCAGCCTGAAACGGTCTTGCAGGAGTTTGTGACCGTTCGACCTCGTCATCCCATGGGGCGCTCTGGTGAACAAACGTTCCCCCAGATACTGGTGGTCACCCCTGATAAACTTGTAGGTGGCAATCAGATTGCCCCTGAGCCTGCACTTTTCCAGGCTAAAGAGTCCCATAGCTCTCAGCCTGTTGTTGTAAGGTCTGTTCTCCTGACCTCTGACAATGCGCATGGCTCTTCTCTGGACTTTCTCAAGCTTCTCCACATCCTTTTTGAATTTTGGAGCCCAAAACTGGACACAATACTCAAGCCACAGCCTCACCAAGGCCGAGTACAAGGGGAAAATGACGTCCTGGGATTTGCTTGAGAAGCATCTATGGATGCAAGCCAGCGTTTTGCTCACTTTACTGACTGCAGTATCACTTTGCAGGCTCATGTTCATCTTGTGGTCAATCCTGACCCCCAAGTCTCTCTCATCTGTAATGCTAGTCAGCGTAGCACTGCTGAGCCTATCGACTTGCTTCAGGTTTTTCCTCCCAAGGTGGAGAACCTTGCATTTTTTGGTGTTAAACACCATCAGGTTCTTGTCTGCCCATTTGCTGAGCTTGTCCAGGTCAGCCTGGATCACCCGCCTGTCTTCTGGTGTGAATACTTTGCCCCAAAGTTTGGTGTCATCGGCGAACTTGGCCAGTCCACTTCTGACTCCAATATCCACATCATTAATAAAGATGTTGAACAATATGGGTCCAAGGACAGAGCCTTGGGGGAACCCACTGGTCACAGGGCACCATGATGATTGACTTCTGTCAATTACCACCCTCTGGGTCTGACCACAGAGCCAATTTCCCTGCCAGTGGATCGTGGTGGACCCAAGGCCACAATTGGCCAGTTTGGCCAAGAGGTGATCATGGGATACCAGATCAAAGGCTTTTTTGAAGTCAAGATACATGACATCAATGTCTTCTCCCTTGTCCAAGTGGTAGGTTACCTGGTTATAGAAGGAAATGAGGTTGGTCAAGCAAGACTTACCCGCAACAAACCCATACTGGCTATCCCTCAGGATATTGGCGTCAGCCAGTCCATTAAGGATGGCCTCTTTAATAAAGTTTTCTAAGATCTTCCCTGGGATAGAAGTCAGGCTGATGGGCCTATAGTTTGCCAAATCCACTTTCCTCCCCTTCTTGAAGATAGGCAGCACATTGGCCTTCTTGCAGTCTTTGGGCACTACACCAGAGCACCAGGAGTTTTCAAAGATCCATGTCAGAGGCTGGGCTATGATGCTCACCAGCTCCTTGAGTACCTTGGGGTGTAGATTGTCAGGGCTGGCTGACTTGAAGGTATCCAGCTTCTCAAGATGTTCCTTCACAAGGTCAGCATTTATGGAGGGCAGGGGATCTCCCCCACCCGGATGTCCTTGTCCCTTAACGGGCATGGGCATCCCATGGGACTGATGAAAGACTGACGGAAAGTACCCATTTAATAGGTTGGCTTTTTCTTGGGTGTCAGCTGTCAGTTGCCCAGGATGAAAGGGAGGAGTGGATGGGAGGGGATAACTGAACTGTTCAGTGCTGAAAGACAGAAACCTCCCCAGCACTTAGTGGCCCGGGCCCTGCACTGTAAGCAGTCAGGGTGGGGCAATTCACCCTCCCTCCATGCCTCCCTGTCCCTTAGCAGGAATGGGTGTCCCATGGGACCGATGAAAGACCGACACAAAGTACCCATTTAATAGGTTGGCTTTTTCCTGGGTGCCAGTTGTCAGTTGTCCCATCTGGTTCAGCAGGGGTCCGTTGTTTACCTTGCTTTTCCTCCAGCTCCCCACATATCCCCACATATCTGAAAAAGGACGTTTTATTGTCCTCGATGCTTGAAGCTAGTTGGAGTTCAACTATATTTTAACTGGCAGAATATTGAGGCTAGGTACAAACATCACGGAGAGGATCCCGGCCTACATCCGACCTGCAGACCACTATCCCATGGTTGTCATCCACGTGAGGATGAATGACAGGGCCAGGGGCAGCCCTGACTGCATTATGAAGGATTTCAAAGCTCTGGGAGACAAGCTTAAGGAGACGGGGGTGCAGGTGGTATTCTCCTCTCTTCTTCCGGTGAGTAGGCGGGGATGGTGACACAAGGCCTGCATTGGCGAGGTCAACTGGCGCTTATGCAGTTGGTGCCACCAGGCAGGCCTTGGGTTCTTGGATAATGACACATGCTTTCGGGTGCGGGACTTGCTGGGGTGGGATGGGCTTCACCTCTCTCCTAAAGGCAAGCGTGTCTTCTCTTCCAGGTTGGCTGATCTTGTACAGTGAGGTTTAAACTAGCTTCACCAGAGGAGGGGACCACAGGAAGACAAGGATACACCACCCGAGCATGATCAGGGTGTCAAGGGCCAGCAACAAGGCAGTAGCCCTAGACTTCAAGAGGGCCAACTTCAATGAGTTGAGGAGATTAGTGGGAGAAGCACTGGGGTTTTCAAGGGCAGGGGAACTCAGTGCCCAAGTGGTCATTCCTTAAGGAGACAATACTCAGGGCCCAAGGGGTAACCATCCCAACAAAAAGCAAGGCAGGCAGGAGTGCCTGAAAGCCCCCCTGGCTCACCAAGGTTGTCTGGGAATGTCTGATCACCAAAAAGCCAGCATACATCCAGTTGAAGGGGGGTGCCAAAGAGGAGTATACCTCCTCTGCTCGGGCCTGTAGGGGGGCTGTCAAGAAAGCTAAGGTGGACATTGAGCTAGGACTTGTGTCCAAAATCAAAGGTAAGAAAAAGTCCTTTTTCAAATATATAGGAAGGATGAAAAAAGCACTGGGAAATGTGGGGCCCCTGCAAGATCCTCTGGGCAATCTGGTGGTAAAAACAGACCTTTTTAACCAATTCTTCACCTCTGTTTTCTTGGGCAGGGACCAGGACTTCCCCACCGGGGTGCAAGACGGACTCGAGGGGAACATCTCCAGACCTCAGGTTGGGGAGGACCGGGTTAGAGAGCTTCTGGAGGGGCTGGACGTCTTCAAGTCAGCGGGTCCAGATGCTCTCCACCCCAGGGTGTTGAGGGACCTAGAAGGGGTTATTGCAGGGCCCTTGGCATGGCTTTATGAGCACTCATGGTGCTTGGGCCAGGTGCCGGATGATTGGAAGGTAGCCAACATGGTCCCCATCTTTAAAAAAGGGAGGAGGGAGGACCCAGGCAACTATAGGCCCGTCAGTCTTACCTCAATCCTAGGGAAACTATTTGAGAAGATCATCATGGAGCACATCTGCGATGGGCCGGCCTAAGAGACGATGCTCAAGGGCAACCAGCACAATTTCATTAGGGGGAGGTCACGTCAGACCAACCTGATTGCCTTTTATGATCAGGTCACAAAAGCCTTGGATGCAGGTGTTGCCGTGGATGTAGTCTTTCTGGACTTCAGCAAGGCCTTTGACACCGTCTCCCAACCCATCCTCATTGAGAAATTGGGTGACTGTGGCATTGATGCCTACACAGTCAGATGGATTGCAGATTGGCTCAAGGGTTGCATTCAGAGGATGGTGGTGGATGGGTCATATTCAACCTGCGGAGAAGTGGGCAGTGGAGTCCCCCAGGGCTCGGTCCTTGGGCCCATGCTGTTCAATCTCTATATCAGCGATTTGGATGACAGGGTGAAAAGCACCTCGTTTAAATTTGCTGATGATACCAAAATTTGGGGTGAGGTGAGCACACTAGTAGGGAGGGAAAGACTGCAGCAAGACTTGGATAGTTACAGGGGTGGGCTAGCAAAAACAGGATGCACTTCAACACTGACAAATACAGGGTGCTGTACTTGGGCAGTAGTAACCAGCAGCACACTTATAAGATGGGAAACTCCCTTCTTGAGAGCACAGAGGCAGAAAGGGATCTTGGAGTCATTATTGACTCCAAGATGAACATGGGCCGACAATGCGAGGTCATACTTGGCAGGGCTAACCGGACCTTGTCATGCATCCACAGGTACATCTTGAGCAAGGCCAAGGAGGTTATCCTCTCCCTCTATGCAACACTGGTCAGGCCACAGCTGGAGTACTGTGTCCAGTTCTGTGCGCCCCATTTCAGGAGGGATGTGGACAATGTTGAGAGCATCCAGAGGAGGGCCACCTGAATGATATGGGGACTACAGGGCAGACCCTACAATGAGAGACTGCAGGACCTGAACCTGTTCAGCCTTCACAAGAGAAGGCTGAGGGGGGACCTGGTGACAGTCTATAAACTCACTAGGGGGGACCAGAAGGGTCTGGAAGAGACCTTGTTTCCCTTAGCGCCCCCTGGCATAACCAGGAGTAATGGCCACAAGTTGTTGGACAGTAGGTTTAGATTAGACATCTGTAAGAACTGCTTCACAGTTAGGGCGGCTAGGATCTGAAACCAACTTCCAAGGGAAGTGGTGCTGGCTTCTACCCTGGGGGTCTTCAAGAGGAGGCTTGATGCCTACCTAGCTGGGATCATTTAAGCCCAGTTTTTCTCTCCTGCCCAGGTGGGGGGTCAGACTTGAAGATCTATGAGGTCCCTTCTGACCCTACTGCTATGATTCTATGGTGATGTGAAACTGGTTTAAACCTGTAACAGAACAGAAGCTCAGTGCACATAAACGAGTTTCAAAATGGCTGAAACTGGTTTAAGATAAACTTTGTTGAATGTAGTATCAGATTTAATTGACTTGGGACAAACAGGTTTATGAAATTTCTGTCCCAGACCCCTTCCTGGTTCAAATTAAATCACAGTCCCGGTAGCATCTCAGCATGCTTTGCAGCCCTGGGATGGGCTGTGCTGTCTGCTCCAGAGAGCAGGGCTGGCCCTACCCTTCTGCTCTCTAGCTGGAGAAGTGAGGGCTGGCTGACAAGGGGCTGGTGAGAGAGAACCTAGCTGGGAATGCAACCTGGTCTGCAGGAAGTGGGTGACTGCCCCCCTCCCCTGGAAAACCCAAACTGTGGTCTGCAGCCAGGGAAGGGGATTAAACACCCGTTCCCCTGCTCAAATTTACTGCTAGCTATGACTGTGGGCTACAAATCCCAGAAGCACCTGGAAGCAGGAAGAGAAACATTGCAGAGTCCCGCTGATAAGATTTTGGACTGCAAATCCCAGAAACCTCGGGGGGCAACAGGAAGAGTAACTGAACACATAGTCCATGCTGGTCTAGTGCCACACCCCTCCTCTTGGCTTCTGGCTTGCACCACAGCAGGCATATGGCTACATTTCCTAAATCAAAGATAAATGTCTGTTCACTCTGTTTCAGTTAGACTAACTTGCAAAGACTGAATCAATTCAGCCTCCAGCTTTCTGACTGTCTGTACTTAGCCTAGGTACCCAATTTTTAAAAAAATATTTCTTTCTAAGTTTTGTTAAACAGCAAGTTTTAATAGGACTTTTCACTTATGAGATAAAGGATAACTCATTCCAAAGTATGACATAAAAAGGACGTGATATTTAAAAAGCATCTTTAGGCATGAGTACTTTGTTCTGCATGGGACATCATTGATTTTCACACAGGAAAGAAACATGCATTAGTCCTTTTTCACTTAACTTGTGTACTTCAGTTAAACTCCATGTCCCTGTCTATGGATCTCTCTCTGGGATTCGGGGTTTATTTTGACATAGTGATATGTAAACAGATGGATATCATGGTATTTAAACAGACTTTGGTGGGGTTCCTCTCTATTAAAAGCATTCACTTGCGCAGATTTCACTGTAGGCTGAGAGATTTTGTGGTGAATGTATTACTGTGCCTACAATTCAAGAAAGTACTTCACTGGGCCTTAAGTCTGTGCTTAAATGCTTTGCTGAATTGGGGCCTCTAATTACCTCAGCAGAGCAGGATGATACCAGATACAGCTGTCATGTCTGTTATGCTACAAAGAATCTAAGTATCTGAGCATTTATTGCCATATGGTTCACTTCAAAACCTGAAATGTTGTAATTGTAGAGACCAGGTTCACTGTTTTACAGCTATAAACCTATTTTAATTGCTCAGTTAAACTGAGCTTATTGCTGATGTATATTACCAGAGCCACACAAAGCAGCCAGACGCTATTGCTGAATCTGGCCCTAAGTTTTTTCTTGTGGTTCTCAACTTATATTCAGAAGACTTTTGAAAGTATTTTCTATATATCTGTTAGTCTGTCTCTGCATTTATTGTATGTGTCTGAGATATCAGGGCAGAAGTTAGCTGAAAAATAAAAATATTTCTTGCCATTGAAAGATAAGAGGCCAGATTTTCAGCTGTGTAAATCAGGATAGTTCCTTTGAAGTCTTCATATCTACAACAGTGTACATCCCCTGTAGGTCCAGCCCAATATGTGCAGGTTTTAAAATATGATAAAAAAACCCATATAAACAAACAAATCAGACATTTTTTTAATTCCCTATATTGCTAATAGTTTAAGTTATTGGAACTGATTTAAAACAATCTTCTTAGCTTGATGAGAAAACAGTATTCTACAACAGACCTGGTAACAGATGTTTACTAATCACTGATAAAGTTTGCATATTTAAAAAGGAAAATGGCTTTATGAGACACTACTGATGTAGTTATAAGAACACACAGAAGCCATGTGAAGATTCGCAGAAACAAAACTTGACCTGAGGATAAATATACAGCTGCCACAGCTTTGAACCTGGAAGCTACCCACACTACAACTAAAATTCAAAAAGACAAATGCTGTAAAAAATTGCAAATAAGAACTGGAATTTTGAAGCAGCTTGGGTAACATATTTTTGCATCCCCTATAATTTTTGTTTTCCATACGAGTTTTAGAAAATTAATTTTGCAAAATGCCCTCTGAAACACAATTTAATAAATACTGATGAATTCTCACAGAAGGAAATATTGATTTATTACCATATCTATTTGCATGAGAAAACATCCAGTCAAACCCCAGATTTAACCCCATGTGATCTATATGTCAAATCAGATCAGACTTCAATTATCAAATAATCATGGTAATAAATTTATCATAAACAACCTGCAGACAATTACTCATAGAAATTGCTGTGCAAAGATTTTTTAATTAAAAAAGAATGAAACTTCTAATCTTTTCACAGGAAATTCATGAACAGAAAAAGAGAGGACATACTGGTATGTGGAATAAAATAGTAACAGAGAATGCAGTGATAATGTTGTGTTAGTAACATATCATTTCTCTTCTAGATGTATATATGTATAGACTTACTTGTGACAAGATTTAAAATAATGTGCAAAGCTCCCTGCTGAAGGCAAACCTTTTTGGGGAGAGATACCCAGAACTACCAGACTCACAAGACCAATGTGGTTTCCTATACTTTATTTATAATTAGAGATGGCATACACTGATTCCTCTAGCCCAGTTGATATTTAGGTATATAGAATGGAAGGGCTTCAGTAGGAGAAACTGAAGGAACCACACACAAAAAATCAGTAGCTTAACAGTCTGGGCACTTATCTGGACCAAGGGTCACCTCAATTCCATAGGGAGCTGGGCAGGAGCATCACCATGCCCAGCAGCATATTTGCTAGGTGACATGGGGGTGCAATGATAACACTTCCCCTTGGTGGGCTTTGCCATGGGGGGTCATACCTATCCTTGGGGTCTTGTGGATGAAAAAGGCATCTGCAGGGGCTTCTGGCATTGCTGTCCATACCTCAGTAACAGCAGACCAACTCATGCTATTAAAGCAGGAGCAGTGAAGAGAGCCCAAGGAGCTAAGATTCTTCTCCCTCGTCACATCCTCTCCCCACCACCCCCAGTTCCCAGTGGTCAGTATAATTACTCACCCCTCCCACCTTCTGAAAGTTTACAGAAGGCTGAGATTCATGTTCATATTTTAAAAATGTTCAGAATATCTGAAATCAATATAAATATAAAGCACTGTGAACATACCCACTGGCAAGTACTATAAAAAAGATTTTTATCTGTTAAAATATGGTGTGGAAATGCATGTCATGACTATGTTACGAAATCCACTGGATATAGCACAATATCCTTTGCTGCATTTTGGCATAATCCTAAAGAACACCAATATCAAAAGATATTAGTTATCAAAACAATATTCCAGAGTCTTAGCTGTACTATAAATCTGATAAGCATTTCTCAGACTAACTAGAAAGAAGCCAACTGTGGCTGTCAGATTCTGGGGCCATTTTTTGTCACTCCCAGTACTGACCTAATGTTAAACTTTCTCATCTGGCAATGGCCTCAGTATACCAGGTGAGAATTACCATAGCACAGAATAACACTGACTAGGCCTTTTTTCATCCTCAGCATGCTCCTTGTCTTGGTGAGAAATATACTAGTCAGATAGGGATTTTGCCATGCCAGAGGAATCCCTCCATTAAGCAGAGCTGGTGGCTTTCCAGATGCCTTGAACTGAATCTGGTCTAGTGCCATTCCAGAGATATTAATTGATATTAAACCCACTATCTTCCAATTTTTCCACAAGGATATCATGGGATACTAAATCAAAAGCCTTTTGGAAGTCTACGTATATAATGTTGACCTTCTCTCCTATGTCTAGGTAGCAAGAGACCTGTTCATAGAAGGAGATGAGATTGGTAAAGCAAGACCTACTCGTGATGAAGCCATTCTGACTGTCATTCAGAATCTTACCCTCAACGAGAGTATTGCACATAGATTCTTTAATGAGTATCCAGGATTTTCCCTGGGATGGAGGTTAGGCTGACTGGCCTATAGTTGCCTGGGTCCTCCCTCTGCCCCTTTTTGAAGATAGGCACAAAGATGGGCCTGTTCCAATCCTCAGGGATCTCCCTTGTGTGCCACAATTTCTAAAACAGCTTTTCCAGGGGTTCCACAATGACCTCAGCCAGCTGCATCAGCACTCTTGGGTAAAGTTCATCTGGTCCTGCTGATTTAGAAATGTTTAGCTTTCCTAGTTAGTTTTGCACCAGCTCAGCATCCACAGTGGGAAGGCTATCATTCCCACCATGCCCCCTGTGATCCTTATCTCGCTTGTCTTCCATTTGTTTCCTTCTGCTCCCTACATACCTACAGAAGGACTTCTTATTGTCCTTGACTCCCTTGGCTAACTTAAACTCAGTCACTGCCTTAGCTTTCCTAATCATTTCTGTACAAGTGCAGACAGCTATTGTACTGTCCCTAGCTTCCACTGTGTGTAAGCCTCTTTTTTCTTTTTCAAGAGGACCACAATGTCCCTGTTGAGCCAGGAGGGCCTGCCTGCTACCGTTCCTCTTCATGGGAATGGGGTTTTTTTGTGCTTTGAGGATCATGTCCTTGAGGAATGACCACTCTTCATGCACCCAATTTGCCTAATAGGGGCATATATGTAGACACGAGACATTTACTGCAGAGCTAATTAGTCTACTTCACAGTAAACATCTTATGTAGACAAGCCCAAAGTGTACCAAAGAATAGGCAGTTAAAGGCAGTCACAGTGGCTGAAATGGGTGACTGGTGCCCCTTCATGATGTCCCTATTCAGCCAGGAGGGCTTGCCAGCCCTTATGCTACCTTTCCTCTTCATGGGAGTGGTTTTCTTTTTTGCATCAAGGATTACCCTCCTAATTGCTGACCGGAGAGCAGGGGGGCTCCCAGTAGCTGATCACTAACCAGTGCTTCTCTCAGGGGGGCACAGCCAATCTCAGAGGGTGCATGTGCACCCATGTGCACCCACTACATGTTGCCAATGCTGGCTGAGATGGGCACAGGGTGCAGTATATGGAGGACTCATTTTCAGGAATTAGGGCTCAGAACATATTGTATAGCATTAAAGAATCAGAAATCAAAGAACCTACATGGAAATAAAAGGCAGGAGTAATGTGAAAAGACTGCAGTAACATTAAGGGCTCATTAACTGAGCATAGACTGCATACGCACCCACTACAGCAAATACCTTCCCCATTACATGCAACTGAAGTGAATGTTTGCCCACGTACTGCACCCCAGAGTAAACAATTCATCTTACCTTTGTGGCTGGGGATCCTCTGGTGCTGTATATGTACAAGCTTCAGAGGCAGAGGAAACATCTAAGGTCAGCTGACCATAGTGTCCTGTATTTGCCATGGCATTCATGATGGAATGTGACAGGGATGGTAAACTGGTAAACAGGACTAAAGTGACACACTAGTTTACTGCTGCCCTCCTGCCCAGCAGTGAATTTCACTAGCAGGGGATGACACTTATTCCCCTTGACACTGTGCTCTGATAATCTTCCAGGATATATTTTGAAGAACAGCTTAATGTTTGCTTTTTCTTTTTCTACCAATAAATTTTAAAAAAAACCCACCCACGAATGCCACAAACAACATTCCTGGATATGCTATAAAGGAAGATGAAGGGTCAGTGGTTTTGAAGCATTGGGCTTTTTCTTTCTTTTGTTTTTTTGGCTTTAATAATATGGCACTATTGTTTCTAGCCTTTTTGCTCTTACTTAATAAACTCGTGATGGAAAGGTGTGTGTAATTAGAGCTGTCAATATTGAATTCTAACTGTGCACTGCACTATGAATTTAATTTAAGTTCCTCTATCCCCAATCCTCCCTCCGTGTTGCCACTGGGAGAGACTGAAGCACTTGACTGCTACTGTGGCAAATTGGGTCCTAATAAGCATGATGCTTTACTGGTTCTTGTTTTTGCTAAGATACAACTGCAGTATTTCAGACGAACTCACCTGGGCATTAATTCAACAAGAAATGTTGGTAGGAGTATTATATTTTCCACGTTTTGATATTTCACTGAATGACTTGCATATAAAGAGGCCTGGCAGCTGGTTTGTGTCAGTGACTGATGTGCTTGTCATTTCAGCCTCAGATTTGGCTGATTCACCTCTGCCAGCCTTAAGAATAATATTCTTTTTGCTGTTTCCTATTATTTTGGAATTTTAACAACTATGAAAGGAAAAGAGAATGAGACTGCGACAAATGCATTTAAATGTTATATAGGGGGTTGGTATAATGCAGAAGAAGAGGCAATCTCAATGAAGTGTCACCATCACCAGTAATAACAGGTTTATTCAGAGACAGAAAGGGAGTGTGAGGAAGGAATATTCATTTTTACTGCATCAAATTAGTTTAAGTCAGATGTTTACACCTTAGGGAGCTCAGTCAGAACTGATAAAACCTAACAACAGCTAGGAAGAAGGTACGAGACGTTTCCATAAAAACTTACTTAAGATGGATGCTTTTTATGCTATGTGGAATCTCATCGGGGATCGGGATATATTCATACATTAAACAGAAATAAGAAATGTCACACATGGTTCATCAGGAACCACAAACACATGGGGCTGGTCTCCAATCTACAGGTTATTTTATCATCTATTGCACCAGTTGCCTGCATTCACTGTAAATTTTTGGTAATTTAAAAGGAGGAAAGGAGTGCGGGGGGGGACCCAGGACTTTTCAAAGTTATAACAAAATGAAGTACCTTTTTCTGTGTTTTTTTAAAAACAGTGCTACCCCACACCTGAAATGATACCATATGGTCACTGTTGTGTTGAATTAAAGGTGCTATTAAGCTATATAAAATGACATGGCCAGGAATAAGGTTTGTTCTGTCAGATCACAGCTTCTGTTCAACATATCAGATTTTGTAACAATGCTCTCCCTTCACAACTGAGAATGAATATCCTTAAATATACTTGTTTCACTGCCAATATGCTTCTTTGGCTGAAAAGAGGGCCAGATTTGCAGATTTTGAATCAGGATCAAAATTTAGAACAGAACAAAATTGAAGACTGTTTGGATAAGGCATAGCCTGTTATATTAATAAGGGCCAGTCACAAAATTCAGATCAACATATGGGACTGGATTCTGAACATCTTTACCTCCTTGGGTGTGAACAATCACCTACATTTTTTAATTAACTTAACTTGAATATTTTCAAAACACTATGAAATACTGTGAAAGCGGAGGATACAAAATTTCATTTTACACATGTGAAAACTTTTCCCTTAAACTTATGATATTTCTTGTGAAAGAGTCACAAAACAGATTGCTGAACTGTGTACCGGTACAGTAATAGGAAATTGCTGATATAAACCTCTCTCCAAGGTGACTTTAAAAATGGATTCACTGTGCATTTAGATTTCTGAGCATTTTTAGACCATATGTTTATCCTTTGGAAGAGAAGTTGACATACAGCAGAAAAATATAATTTGAAATGGAAAATTCTTCTCCTTTAATTGACCATGAGCAATTATTCTATATTCACACTTTTTAGAAACATAATTTTATGATGTTCTCACACTGCCTTTCCCCAAGTCCGCAGCCGACAGTTGGATGGTGACTTGTGACAGGAGAGAAGCTGCTGGAGTTCTGAAAAAAGTCTGTTTAATCTGGCTGGAACAATGACATAGCTTTTATAATGTTTTGACATCCATCACCGGCTGACATACTTCTTAAAAAAATCCCTGGTGACTAGAATACCTGACACATGGACTATGAGTCATGGGGATCAAATCATCATCATATGATCCACCAAATGCCTCAGTGCATTGTAGATGACATTAGGCAGCTGAATGGCATTGCAATGGAGCGCACAGTTAACATCATGACCAAATGAAGCACTTTGAACAGGAATTTGGTGTCTGAGGCATTATGATGATTTTAAAACATATTCTTAACTTCAGCAGTTGTGTTTCTGGTGTTCTTCAATTGCCAATAGACTATAAGACAGACAGAAAGACGTTTCTTAGACCTAATTGACCTTTATTATAGAAATGTTAAAAACAAAAAAGTGAAAAAAAACCCACAAAGGGTATATACGTAGCCGTATAATGGGCTGAGCATGGAAGTATTCATCAATCAAACTTACATGATGACCAGTAGATTGACAACCCTTATCCTCTCCCAACTGTTCATGTGATCACTATTTTGGGGTTAGCTGGCTATTGAGTGCCTCTTTTATGGCCCATCATGACAAAAAATCATTTATGTAGATAGAAGGGGGCTGCCCTCAAAGGAAAGTTCTTCCCAGATAGGATCCAAGTGGAAAAGCTCTGAATTAAGGCCCAGACCCAAGAACATGAAGGCCAGCTGTTGCCAGAGGAAGATTTGCCAACAAAGAGCATCCACTGAAAGGTTTTAAGATGGAAAGAGCAGCCAGGCTATCCCTGAATTGAGCAGGTAGATTATGACTCGTTCCAGTAGTGACTGTTGCAAAACAAGTCCACAAAGAGCTTATAGAGCTCTTGGATTAGGGCCATTGACACTTTCCTCAGAGTTTGGAGGTGTATGCTTAAACCTCTCAAGCTGAAGAAGCCTACCACTAGGGTTTCTCACTTCTGGGAGAGTGGTATAGGCTGTTGTACAAAAGAAGTGCAGCAGCATCTCCTTCTCCAGATGGGTGGTTGAGTAAAATTGACTGGGAATTTGAATGCAAGTAAGTGGACTTTGTACGCAAATCAGTTGTTGGTGTCAGTAAGACATAATTAGTCAAAGCCTACCGAATCAAGTTCCCCAAAATAATTTAGGTAGATTTAATTTTGCCTGATACATAAATACCATGGAGCTTAGGAAATAGATAAGGTGATAGATGATCAGACTGGGGTACTTTTGTGAATGCAAGAAAATCTTAATTTAGGCACATAGGGAACTTTGTTGTCTAAAGTACAGAAGCTAAATGGATTTACATGACACGGGGGCTTGTATCCAATAAAGTAAAGGCATTCAGGATGATTACTGGCCCACTCACTTCCACCTTTAGGTGCCTTTTTAAATGTTCAGTTTACCAAGCTTGATCTGGCCCTAAGCCCCAGCATCAAAAAGGCTCTTAAAATCATAAAGTCTACCTTTTGACCTTTTTCTCCTGTCATCAAATTTAAATGCTGCATTGGAATATTGGGTATAAGGTGAGTTAAGTATGCCAAGTGCCTTTTTAGGTGCTTATATCCACCATAACACATTTACCCAAATCTAAGATAACCCTGAAATTAAGACAACCCCTCCAGTTAGATTCTATATATAGAAAATGTATTAATTTGTTATCATTTTCTATGTATACAGTCTAATTATTGGAATTTTGTCTTAAATTTGTCCCACACCACCACTGCAAGGGGAAAGGCAGTGGGGAGGGAGCAGGTGGTGTGGGGATGGGAAGAAGCTTGCCCCTTGCTGCCTGTCACCCTTACCAGATGCCCCCTGCTGCCTGCTGCCCTTGTGCTTGCTTCCCCACACCCTGCAACAGCCTTGGAACCCTCCCTTTTCTCTCCTACCCCCATCCCATAGCCTCTGCTTCCCTCCTGCCCCTCCTCCTTCCACTTAACTTTCCTCTGGTGAAGGCAGGCTCCATCCCTGATGCAGCCTGGAACGCAGAGTATACCTCCAGCCAGATCCTGTAGGAGCTGTGCCAGCCCCACTCCATGCCCCAGGTTAGAGCAGTGATGGAGCTTGCCAGTGCCAGAGCAAAGGTAATGGGCAGACATGGAGCAGAGGCTGCAAGGGTGGAAGGGGAGACGGCGGGGTGGGGGGGCAGATAGCAGCTAAAGCTTTGGATTGGGAACACAGACGACTTCATACTTATTTCTGCCTGACCCTTGGCCAATTTATACTTATTTCCAAGATGAAGGGATTTCCCTCCCCAACCCCACCATGTTAAATAAGGAAAAAACCTTATCTCGGAATAGAGTAAATATGGTAAACGGCTCACAAGCCCCTCACTTGAGCTGCATATTTCTAGGTTTGGAGCTCACTTTTGCACATGGGTTGTATATGGGGGGTAGTCGTCTTCATCCTCAACTGGGACTCCCACTGCAACAGTGTAGGTGAGATTAGGTACCTAAAAAGGATTAGGTGACATTTGAGCACCTAATTCCAAAAAGAAAATCAAACTGAACCTGCTTAATTAATAGATTTCATAGACATTAGGGCTGGAAGAGACCTCAGAAGATCTTCAAGTCCAGCCCCCAGTTAGTTGTTCTGAACTACTTAGGTTCTTAGATTCATTGGCTGCCTATTCATGTGCTCACTGGCTTTCTAATTAGCATACTCCAGCATCACCACAGCATAATATGTATTAAGGCCCTGCTTGTTTTAAAATGGCCATGGGGCACTTTATCTAAATCTCATCAAATGAGGTTTAGATAAAGTGTCTCATGGACATTTTAAACAAGCAGGGGCTTAATACACATGACAATAAGACATTTTATTTAGAGTGGCTGTCTGGGAACCACTCTAATTAAAACTCCCATACCTGAATACATCTTTAGCAGCCATTAG
Organism: Crocodylus siamensis; assembly: GCF_052110815.1. Taxonomy (NCBI): domain Eukaryota; kingdom Metazoa; phylum Chordata; order Crocodylia; family Crocodylidae; genus Crocodylus; species Crocodylus siamensis. The sequence goes on from NC_143395.1 coordinate 359,029,201, forward strand.
TTGCCTCTAAGATCCCTTAGTACTTAGACTTAGGTTGATGCACATGTTCAGAAGCAGTTCTAAGTGCCTCACTCATTTAAAAATTTTGCTATGACTTAAAACTGTCTGAGATAAGCCCATAAGCTCCTACTAAGTCCCCAGCTTCTTAGGCAAGGATCAACCACACTGGACATGTCTCCACATGAATTAATATGCTTTTCCTAATGTGCATTAAATTTAGTACCTTCAATGTAACATGCTAAATAAATGTGTCCTCCGCCCGCTGTCCCTCCTCTGCCCAGGCCTTGCAAAACAGCCCCTCCTGGGTGTCACAGAACTTATGCAGCACATAGGCTGTGATGATGACCGGAAGGGTGTCCTATTGGCCTCAGTGACCTCAAGGCAGGCAGTAACGGTGCACCAGCATTTCTTCAAGTGGCCAAAGGCACACTCCACCAACGCATGGGTCTGGCCCAGCCACCTGTTGAAGTGTACTTGGTGGAGGTCCAGTTGGTCCATGTAGGGCTTCATGAGCCAGTGGAGGAGTGGATAGGTAGGGTCCCTGATGAGGAGGGGTGGAATTGCTACCACACCTAGATGAAGGTCCAGCACCCCTGGCACAAAGCACCCATTCTCCATCAGGGCTGGCAGGGCAGAGTTGCAGAAGATGTGGGCATCATGGGCACTGCCCCCCGCAACCAGCACTCACATTGGTGAAGGCATCATGGTGGTTGACAACAGGCTGGTACAGGAATGAGTGGAAGCCCCACCACTGTAGCAGGGGCAGTTGCCACAGGATTGGCAGGTGATGGGAATGTGGGTCCCATTCAGGGTCTCAATGCACTGGGAGAAGGCCAGGGTGTGGAACCCCTCCATCACCTCAGCAGGGTAATACACCTGGAGCACAGAGTTCCCCACCATGTCCTGGAGGGTGCCAGGCTGGTCTTCGCAGTGGTTGCTTTGCCCATGCTGAAGAGGTGGCTGTCATAGTGCAGGCTGATGGGGGTAGCCAGCTTGAGCAGGGTGATGGCTGGCCCAGTGTCCATGGGGAGAGGCCACTGCATGGTGGTGGCTTACCACTCCAAGTGTGAGCAGAGCTGCTCAAGGAGGTCCTGGAAGCTGGCCCAGGTCATCCAGAATGACTCTAGCCACTACTTATCATCCCAGGTGTACTGGATGAGGTGCAGTTAGCAGTCCTGGCTAGCTAGGTGGGGCCACAGGTAGAGGGTCTGGAGGCCCAGAAGCATGTGAATGGCACTGCTGGTGGCATCCAGATGTACATCATTGGAATTCCTTCAGAGATCTGGGCAACAGTACAGGGTCTGGATGGCAGCAGCACAGTTTCAGGGGGCCTGGGATGCTACAGTGAGCCTGACCAAGTGGCCATGTTGCGTGGGGAGGGACCAAGACTGACCTGGGCTTGGAGCCAGTCACTGTGGTAGTGAAGCAGGGCAACCAGGGTATCTAGAAGGAGCCCAGGGTACTGGACATCACTCCTAGGGCCCAGGGGTGAAGTGGCCATGTTGCGGTGGGCACAGGCTCTGGCAACAGAGCTGCAGCATACTAGCACAGTGCTCTGCAGGCTGCTTCAAGCCAGGAAGGCAGGTGGCCAGGGAGCAGGGAGTGGAGTTGGCTTTTAAAGATGGCCACTGGCTGCAGGCAGCTGTGGCTGGAGCTTTCACCCCCCCTGTCCCCCAGCTGCTGCAGGGGGCTGATGCAGCACCAGAGGGGGTGGGATCAGACTACTGCCAGGAGCAGCAAATCTGCTTCCAAATTCCTGCACATGTTGATACCTGGCCAGGGTGAGTTTACTCCAGAGTAATTTACTGCAGAGTCAACCCAGCCAGTAGTATTTGCATATATAGTGCACCCGTTGAGTTATGTCCCTCTTGGTATTTCTTACTCGTTTTCTTATACTTACATCTTTGCAGTTGTCTTCACTACAAGCCCCACCTGCTTGATCCTACTCCACACCTGCTGAGTGCAGAAAAAATTCCTGAAGTATGTGTTAAGATGCTCCCAGGATCACCTGAAACTCAGATCTTGAAAGAAACTAAAAAGCAGTCAGATGACATTTTCCCATAAACAGCGCATACAAGGTGGGAGTGAATGTACAGTTGTTTTCTTCACTGTGGTCTGAGGATCACTATGGAGGAGGTATAGACATACCATTAGGCAGCTCCTTTGAAACCCATTCTACAGTCTGAGTTTTGTATCTCTTCCTATACATTGTCTTGGAATCCTAGGCACCCAAGTAAGTATTTTGAATACCACTATGTAACTGACCAACTGAAAGTTAACTGCAAATGCATACGTGCCTCAGTTTCTCATTCTATAAAACATGGATGATAGGACTGCTTATACCCCTCACACATCTGCTGAGAGGCTTATTTCATTAATATTTGCAAAGACCTCTGAGATCTTTAATTGGAAAGTATCATGGAAGTGAAAAGGAGTATTTACTATGCAGATTCTTGTAATTAGATTGATACAAAAATGCAACTGGAAAATATGATGAATTTCTATAAAAATTAATTTCAGTTGAGAGACTTATCACATCCCCAAAGTTATATCTTCGATCCTCAGCAAAAATAAATAAATAAAAAAAGGATGTTTTAATATTTGATTTTTATTAAATAAAATATTTTAAAGAAGTTTTGTATTAAATGTCAGTATTCTAACAGCTCTTGATAGGTATACTGGTAAGAAGCTATAAGGTTTTCTGTTATAAACCTGGATTGTAGGGATTAATATATCAGCTTCTTAAAATCCCATTGGGCTAAAACTTGTCATGCAAGCTGTCAACACTGATCAGTATATGTATATGTATATGTATATGTATATGCATATGTATATGTATATTCTCTAAAAATGTTTTAAATACTTTAGATAATTTTGGCTGTAAACCAGTCATCTTTTTTGTTAGCTTGTATGCTTTTTGACCAGATGAATCCAGAAATACTAATCAGATGTTTGAAATATATAAACCCAATCATTACAATGACATGTTCCACAAATCAGAGGTCTAAGGTTTGCATAGAATAGGCACTATAAATACCTGATACCCCATTTCTGTTATTGCCTAATAACAAATTAATGAAAAGATTAATGAATTAAGCTTGCAGCCTCTTAATGTGGATTTTACAGGACGCAAGTTAAAAAGATTGTGTTCAGTCACTGGAAAGACTGATTGCTACCTACAGCACTGAAGCCCCATGAATCAGAGCATTAGCATATAGGATCAAGACAACATAAGCAATTTTAAGGATATTTAAAAATAATTTCTTGATTGATTAAGTTCTGAGCAGGAATATTTTGTTTAATGTCAATGAATATGAAGAGCTGGATCTCATTCTGCACTAGCTGCTTGCTTCACTCATCACCCCACACCAGCATACACATACACATTTTGTGCCTTTTGGTTAAATGTTTAAGTTCTCCACTCCTCACAGCTTGTGCTGTCATATCTCTGCAGCAAAACATCTTGAGGGATAGAACACTGGGTTTGATCCAAAAGTGCAGGCACTTGAAATTTGTGGTGTCACAAATCTCTTTGCAGTGCCATAAACCACATGCCTGGCACATTAAAACATGCCCCATGCTACAAATTTTCATCACGGGGGCAAAATTTGCTACTAGGAAATCCTGGTAGCAAAAAAACCTGCACCAAAAAAAGCAGCACAATGCACACTCCTGGAGCATGCATCAGCGGGCACAGAGGATTGGTTCTGCCAGGAGATGCTCACGTTGTCCCCTGGCTCATCCAGCACACCAGGAGGAGCAGAGAAATGACCAAACCCCATGTGCAGAGGTGTGCAGAGCAGCAAAAAGCAGTGACACACATTTGTGCCATTGCTATTTTTGCTCCAGCTTGTGTGTGCTTGTCTGGATGTGATTCTGCATACAAAATATGAAACCCCATGCTCCACCAAAAAGGCTACATCTATGAATCATGGTCCTGAAAATGGAAATAGATCAAGTGCACAACACAGAGTTCCCTGTCTGGTGAATCTCCTAAGGAATCCAAACTATAATTTTAGGAAAGGTATCAGTACCAACACCACTTGCCCTGTACTTCTTCTCCCTCACTATAGATCATTATAATTAATTACATGAGGCATGTTTGTGCTCCCTATAAGCCAAATTGTGACAAAGTTTCAAAAGTAGTCAGAGAAAATGGATTTGCCACTTGTACCAACTCAGCAAGGACCACCGTATGAGGAAGGAGCCATATATAAAAAAGAAGAACTATGATGGAAGTAGACTTAAGCCCACAATTCTACTCAACAATAAGGTGGAGACATCACACCAGCTTTCTACCGGCCCATCACAGGTGTGAGATGAACTTTGAGCTAGAAAACCTTTTAAGGGGAATATAGATTTATATTAAATTACATTGCATCATATATAAACACATGTACATATGTACACATATACATGTATCCAAATGGATATTTTAGACAAAACTACTGCATACATCCTTCTGGCAACAGATGTTTGAACCTCAGAATTTTCTCTTATTATCTTGCATGTGGTTTTTCTTTTGTTTTATGTAATTGAATATACACAAAGTAAGTTCGTTTGCAAGGGGGAGGTAGGGGGAGTTTAAAAAGCCAAGACCAGCACACAAATGATGATTTCACAAGGGTAGTTGAGTATTCATTAGAAACATATTTATAGCCACTCCCAATGCACATGCTTATTAAATTGGTCACACATTTTTTGCTGCTGTTTGCTAAATATGCTGTGGAGTTTTACTGAATACCTATCAGTTAAATCCCAAAAGGTGTTCTGCTTGAATTGAACCTAAGTTCTTAACCATATGCTTCATGCTAAAATGTTAATTGGAAATATTTATGGTGTTGAATTGAAGATAACTATTAATTTTCTATACATACCAATTATTTAACAACTTTCCTGGAGGTTTTTTTTCCTACCTTGTAACGTACCAATAGTGTTCTTGTGTTTAAGTAAGACTGTCTTTTTAAATACTTTTCATTTTCTAACCTCTTCCTACACACTGTTTCCCAGCTTTCAGTAACTCAGAGAGATGTTAGGGTTTCACAAAATATTTTGAACTCTTTGACAAGATTTGGAAGAAAAATGGGCAGGATCCTATTTCACCAATCAATGATAGCCGGAGACTAACTCTGTTACCAGACTGTAGTATAAAAACAATTCCAATAAGTACTTTGGCTGCATCCACACAATGACAGACATTTGTTTCCCTGGGGGCAAGAAACAGTGGCACACTTTGGGGCGCTGCTACTTGCCTCCAGTGAACACCCATGCCACGTGCCCTCTGGCATGTGGCAGGTTACCCCAGGTGGGGTAGGGGAGGCTGGGGCTAGCAACTGTGCTGGCCCCAGCAGCCTGACCTGGAGTCCTGGGGTCCTCAGGAGCTGCAGCCATAGCACTCCTGCATGTGGGAGCATGGCCAGCACACGGAGCATGGCTCTGGTAGTCCAGGCTCTGGTTTTGGGCTGTGTATGCTGCCATCACATGTGCCACCCTGCTTTTTTTAAGGTATGGGGCTTTTTGACCCCGGGATCTCTCAAGGTCAACACCCCACCACCCCATGCTGTAAGGTAGGAGCATGAGGAATGCCTGTATGAGTGATGTGGGGCATGGCAAACAGGACTGTGGTGCCACATACTGCACATCCATGCTTGTCTGGATGCAGCCTTTGGGCACGTCCACACATGCAAGCACATGAGCTTGAAGCAGCTCAAATAGAAGCAGTGCAGATGTGAGCCAGGGCTTTTTACCTCAGTGCATGTGCTCAGACATGCACTTTGTTGTGGAGCAAATTGTGCCACTTGGGACAAAATAACCCTGCCTGGCTATTCCTGGATCTACAGCCAGGGGGAGCTAAAGCCCAGGGCCAGCACCTGTGCTGTTCCCAGCAGTATAAAAAGCTGCTCTGTCCTGGCCCCAGCAGTGTAAAAAGCCCAGCTCAGGGCTACTAGCTCTCAGGAGCTTCTGGGGCCCAGTAAATTGGTACCTGGGGACACTACATGTTGTGCCAGCTGGACTGCTGAAGTAGCCCTGAGAGTTCCCTGCACCCTCTACCCACTGCAGCAGTCTGGCAGTGGGTGCTGCTGCCTGGCTGTGACCTTCTGTGCACCTGCCAGACCCAGATGGGGACTGCACAGCCTGTAGAGGCATCTGCCCCTCTGCCAGTGGACTGTGGTTGCACTGTTGGCCTCTGTGCAGCATTACTGCCATGTGTGCCCCCTGCCCAGCCATCTGGGCAGCTATCACCCAGAAGATGTTCTGGGTGGGGTGGCCTGCTTTGAACTGTCAAAGTGTGTCCTCCTGGCCCCATTTGGCCAGGAGGTCAGCCACAGCCAGCTGGGTCCAAGGTGCTAGCTCTGAACAGGCAGGGTCCTGCCACTGGTCTCCCCAGCAGGGATTCTGATGTTTCCTATTGGAAAACTGAAAAATCCCTGATAAAAAAAATCCTGAAGTCACTCTGTAAAATACCCCCAAGTCCATGTTCCTCCAAAAGTAAAACAAAAGACCACTAAAGAGAGGGGGGAGAGAGAGAGAGAGTGATCAGTTGGACAATATTTTACTGATATATCTACAGTGGTAGTGTATCTCTTATTATAATAATAAAGTAAACTCTAAATACCTGTTTCATGAATTCATGAATATATATTCTGTTGCCCTCCCACAGGGGGATGGCCCCCACAAAGAGGTTACAGCCCCCCAACAGGAGATTTTGCCCTCACACATGGGGTTCAGCCCCCCAACAGGGGATTCAGCCTCCACACAAGGGCTACAGCCCCGCCCCCAACAGGGCTACAGCCCACACACAAGGAGTACAGCCCCCACACAAGGGTTATGGCCCCGCAACAGGTGCCACCCCCCCGCAAGGCCCACATGCTCCACCCCAGCCCCCCATTGCTGCCCCAGCTGGCCCCATCCCCCACCAGCTGCTGCAGCCTCCCAATGGCTGCCTCACCCAGCCTCACCCCCCAACTTTCACCCCCAGGTCCCTATGGCTGCCCCCACAACCCCAGACACCATCACTTTAAACAAAAAAACAGAAAAAAAAATGGAAAAAAAGCATCTGCTTACTTTAGAAGCAGGGGTGACGGGGCTCCAGGGCCTTCTGGCAGAGCTTCCCCCTGGGCAGCACAGGACTTTGGTGGGGGAAGGAGGGCCTGGGCTGGAGTCACTGGGGCTGTCAACCTGCCTGGCAGTGTGTGGGCAGGGCCCCAGTCAGCCAAACAGCAGTTGGAGCTGCTGCAGCCCACCCAACCCCTTAGTCACTGGCACTGGAGCCCTGGTGCTGAACACGTAGCCTGGCCAGCCTTGTGTTTCAGCACCAGGGTGAGGGGCCAACCACAGAGACACTCTGGCAGCCAGAGCATCTCCGTGGAGGACGAAGCCTCCAGTTGCCTCACTGCTCCGCTTTTTTAAACTTCAGTTTTTTAGATCCCCGGATATTTTTCATTCCTGCAGGTGTCTCTTGCCCTGCCTCAAAGGGGTTTGTGGTGGGGTAAGAGGCATTTGCACACTCATCTGAATGTGGCGTTTGAGTGCATCAATGCCCAAGTTATAGGGATCACATTACCCTCCACAGACGTGGATATATAAGTTAGTGGTATTTCATTTTAATCACTGAAAAATGTGGATTTGGGGTTACTTTTTTTATCTGAAAATTGGGGATTTTTTTATCAGAGAAAAGCAGGATCCCTGTTATGCCCAAAACAGTCCAAGATAAGCAAGCAACCACATAACTCAGAGTTACATAGAGCACCAGTTTTCATGAACCTGAGTTCACTTCATCAAATGCTGTAAAAAAGACAGCATAGAGCAGTTTACTAACTCTACTTTCTACACTAATCAGTACTGTCCTTTCACAGTATTTGATGAAGTGAACTTGAGTTCATGTAAGCTTATGCTTTCTCTATATATCTTACATATTTCATGTATAAGGGGCCTGCTACATGTTCAAATAAAAGCTGGATAGAAACCAGCTACAGAGTTCCTACACATTATCAAGCACTAACTTTATAGATGGTTGGATCTTTTTATAACTGAGTAGTCACTTTTATCCTGCGATAATTACTTTGTAGGTGTGGCTGACCCAAAGTTTATTGCATGATTAACCAGTTAATTGTGTGATAATTGCTTTGGACTTGTGGCGAATCTTACTTTGCATACATGGCCAGTCCAAATATATTGCACAATTGACCAGTTAATTGCACAATATATGTAACAGCTAACAGGGCCCTCAGGTGCATATAGCTACCCTCCCTTCTGCCTGACTTCAGAGTACCATAGCTAACTACCTCTCCCTGCTCATAGATGGCACCATGCTCAGCCAAATTAACTGTATTCAATTACATGGACTACACAAAGCTAACTCTAAGTTGGTTGCAAGCTGTTCTTTGGGTTTCTACTACATGAAATATAATTCTGCCCAATATGGCTCTGAATATCACTGGAGTTAGGATGCCATTAATACATTAAACAACTGTCTATAAGCAATGAGTGATGAAGAACCAAAATCAGATTTGTCCAAATACTTTACTTAAAAGTAAAATAATAGGTTTTTTATAGATGGAGCTGCCTCATCCCATGAAGCTATTTACAGATCTCTGTCTATAACCTATTGTGAGGTGGAAAAATGTTTAGCTTGATTCCTAGAACCCATGTGGTTTTAAGTGTCTTGTTTTTGGATTATGGGTTCTTCTTTATCATACAAATGTTATAAAACATGTTAGAGAAGGGTCTGATTCATTCATGCCAAGACTCACTTGAAATGGATCCTTTCCACTGGCAGAGCATAGTAAAGTCGCCTTAACGCAAATGAGAATCAGCTCAGACTTAATTTTACCTGGACAAGCAGGTAATACTTCATGCTCAGCTTGGACCTAAATCTTCAGTGCTTTGTTCTTGGTGCCATTATTTACACCTGTGGAAATGGATTCAACTAAATCAGAAATCTCTGAGCACTTCCACCAACACCAGCATTCTTCATTTGCTGTGCACAAGTGTAAATGCCCACTTGTAGAACCATCACCAGTGTACATAACTTTACTTAGACTCATTTAACTACACTATTAGGTCTTTTTCCTCCCCTCTCTTTGCAAAGCTTGCCTAAACTCTCCATTGTATTATTTAAATTCTCTAACCAAATTAAAACATCATCCATTATACATTACAGCACCTTGTAATCCCTCAAAGATCTATGCAATTACTCTTTGAAATACCCAGGGAACAGAACTAATACCAAATGTTATTCACTTAAACCTATAACACCCACATGGTGTACTAAAAGCCCCTAGCTTAGAGTTTGACTCATCTAACCTGACATGCCAAAATATGTATGTTACATTTTTCTTTGGTGAGCTTAAGAGTTCTTGAACAGCTTTCAGTGGATAAGGTTCACATTTTCCATCTTTATTTAAAACCTGTGGATTAATCAATTCCATGTATGGCTTTGCATTTCCAAACCACAGATTTAACCCATGTGGAGGTTGCTCCTTTTTCAGTTTCCACTGCCTTCCATACTCACATTGACTGAATGGAAAAATGGGAAATTGGTTTGATAGATGAATCACTAACATTGTTTATTTGTCTGTCATAACATACTCTTTTGCCATTTGGACATCCGCAGCACTGAGAGAATGCTATGGATTCTCCGAACCTGCTGTCTATAGAAATACCTTTTCAACTAAATTTGTGGCTAACCAGTCTTCCTTGACATGTATTAATTTCCTCTCTCTGATGGCTGATGGCTTGAAAATGGTATTTAGACATTTGCTTTTTGGGAATTGGCTTATAGGTATATGTATAAGTATTAGAATGGTTCAGGATGGGTGGCAGGGGTTAATTGATTTCTGAAAGGCTGTGACACACACACACAGCTTTCCAACCTTCAGAAGCAGACAGGCAGTCTAACACAGCAGGGTCAATAGCTGAGAAACTGGGGGCATGTACCACAGTTTCATAACATGAAATAAGGTGGTACCAGATCACAAGGCCAAAGAGAGGGCCTGAAATTATTGTTTTGGGAAAGGTGTGCATGTGATGAGCTTGGAAAGTACTGACAAAACAGAACGTGAACAGTGTGACAAACACAGAGAAGCCAATCAGCAATAGCTATGCATGAAGCGTCATCAGGAGGGAAGGAGAACACAAAAGCAGAGACTTGAGGGTAACAAAGGGACTGGTTCCTCCTTCCTGTCACTCTCCTCTCCATCCTCCTCCCAGAGAGGGTCCCTGAGAGGGGTCCCCAGTCTTGTCCCTGCCCCCGACCCCTGGCAAGTTTATTACGATGCATAGTTGAGTAGGGTAAACCAGTCTCACAAATGCATCAACACATGGGAATAAAAAAAAAAAATTAAACCTAGAAGCTAGGTACAGACATTCAAAAAGCCCAAACTGGAGCTGATCTAAGTTAGGTGGTTTTATGTAAGCAGCGTAGTTTAGTTCACTAGCAAACAGAGCATACTTTCTTTTAGTGGGGGGTGGGGACTTTCTTAGATGGGGTTTTGCCATTTTTAAGCCAGTCTGTGTGCGCCAAACTTTTGTTTTGTTACGGGTGTAGATTGGTTTCCAATCACTTGCACCAGTAAAAGTGTAATGCCTGTAGCTGGCCTTAGTGAATACCCATGTTGAATCTTCTTTATTTTTTCTCTAATTAAAAAAGATGCATTTGATGGAATGCAAGCTATATGAGTAAAGGTTGAAGGAGTTGGGCCTGTTTAATTTGGATAAACAGAGATTAAGAGAAGACAAGGCAACAGTTTTCTAATATTTTAATGCTGCCATAAGGTGGAGGAGGAAAATGTACTCCTTGCCACAGAGGGGAGGACAACAACAAAAAAAAGTAATGGGCTTTAGCTACAAAGCAAAGGGCTGCTTATAGAACTGCCTCATTATAAATTTTGAAGAAGGGGCTGAAAAGGAATCTGTCAGAGATGGCTTAGGAACAGTAAAGCTGTAGCTATGCAGGGGATTGGGTGCTATGTCCCTGAAGATCATTCCTAGAACTGGATTCAAATGCTAATATGTCCAATCCATGGAAAGAAGTTTCCTTTTCTACACCCTCAGAGCTTCATGGGAGTACAGTGTAAAATAGTAATAGTTTACATAAACATTTTTTCAATATTTCTTTAAAATCCAGGGCATCTAAAGGAAATAATCCCTCTATCTTTGGGTAGACATAACTTCTGACACTTGATAGCTCTAAGTAAGACTCAAAAACCAGGTTTGTGGTGAGAAAAATGTATATTGCTCAAAATATTTTACTAATTCCTGTGATTTGTTTATCCCAAGTCTCATGAGAATTTGTTTTATTTCCAGCTCTGATGTCATGTGAGTATTGGAAAACCTTAGCTTTCATTTTTATTCATTCTAACTTTATGTCATTCATTTATTCTAGTAGTATAATATTCCTTCTAGCCCCCTGGTTGCAAAAAAAAGAGTCTGAAGTCAAGATTAAAATCTCAAAAGGAAAGATCATAAAAATTACACATTTATTTATTTTTTAAGCAGCAATTTTTTAAGCCAGGCTCTTGATTTTGGGAGCCTAATTATACAGTCTAAATGTTTGGACCTCATGGCTTTGGTGTCTAAACAAATAGCAGCTTAATCTAATTCTGTTCAACTTTCTGGAAGCACCTTTTTCACTCGAAGTATACCTAAAGGATCCAGCATAGACAACACTATGTTTCCTTGTCTTATTTGCATTAAGCTACAACGCTTCCCTGAAGTCCCAAGCAACTCAGCTCCAATGCTTTATATTCCCTCTCAGCTAGAGTCAGTTGGGAATTATTCAGTGCAAATTACTTTAATCAATCCTGGTTTTTTCTTTATGAATTTCAAGACAAAGTTTCCAAAATTTCAGCTCTATCTGGATGCCAGCACAAAAAACATCAAAGTTGTTCACAACACAGAGTTCTTATTTTCTAGAGGATCCTACACCCAACTGCTTCTAAAATGTTATCCTAGCCACAAACAGACCATGAGAGCCCAGCACAGGAGCTGTCGACAAGTGATTCTTGTACTCTCTTTATCTTCCTCATGAATATGGGAGCTAAGCATAACATGTCCCTAAAAGCAAAGTAAGCACAGATGTCATGTAAATCCAAAAATAATACTCTTCTCTTTTTAACTATATGTATTTTACACTTTTAATTCATTGTAGCAAATGAGGCTTCTATTTATTTTACACCTTCAATAGTAAATAGTAAAAGTTTCCTTTCCTTACCTCAGAAATGCTGTCCATTTTGTTTCTTTTAGAGGGGAGGAGGTGAAACACTGAAATCCAACTAGTGTCAGGTAATTGTGAGCACTGCTGAAATTGTTTGTAAGTAAGTGACTAGAAAAATCCCTTAAAAAAAGTTAAGAGTTTGTGTTGGTATTAGATATGTTGGTTTTTTTAAAAAGCAACTTCACATACATCTTTAGTTATGCATTAATTAAAAACTTAGTATTTAAAATAATTATTTTCATCATTTTTCCAAACCCCTGACCAAAACCCATGTTTATGGATAATTTGGATTCATCCCAGTATCATCTGAAACAATTCAGTTCCTATTAAGCATGCCAGAGGGATAAGAAAATGTTGGTACTAAGATTTTTTATACATTCCTGAGCAACAAGAAGAACAATGCTATTAAGGGACAAATCCTGATGTCCTAACTGAAGAAAAACTCAAGCAAGTAGCATCTTTAAACAATAGATAGCCTTCATTATTCTCATAGATTCATAGACATTAGGGCTGGAAGGGACCTTGGAAGATCATCAAGTCCAGCCCCTCTGCTCCAGTGCCACGATGACAGCTGGGGTCATAGGATCCCAGCAGGATAAACATCCAAATGTCTCTTAAAGGTGTTCAAAGTGGGTGCTTGAACCACCTCCAGCGGCAGCCTATTTCAAGCCTTGGGGGCTCGGACAGTAAAGAAGTTCTTCCTTATGTCCAGCATGAAATGGTCACAGAGGAGTTTGTGACTGTTTGACCTTGTCATCCCTTGGAGTGCTCTGGTGAAGAGACATCCCCCCAGATCCTGGTGAGCACCCTTGATAAACTTACAGGTGGCCACCAGATCACCCCTGTGCTTTTCCAGGCTAAAGAGCCCCATGGCTCTCAGCCTCTCATCATAAGGTCTGTTTTCCTGACCTCTGACCATGCGCGTGGCTCTCCTCTGCACCCTCTCAAGCTTCTCCACATCCTTTTTGAATTGTGGAACCCAAAACCGGATGCAGTACTCCAGCTGCGGCCTCGCCAAGGCCAAGTACAATGGGAGAATAACGTCCGGGGATTTGCTCGAGAAGCATCTATGGATGCAAGCCAACGTTTTGCTCTCTTTACTAGCTGCAGGATCACATTGAAGTTCCATGTTCATAAACATGTTCTCATGGTTGACCCAGGGCTTAGTTTTCTTCTATTTCTTGAGATCAGAAAATAGATTTTTTTCTCTCAAGGATACTCAGTAACGATTAATATCAACTGTGGTCATCAATTCAATTTGATTTAACAAAAAAAGAGTGTTATTTGAGAATAATAGAAATAATAGAATAATATAAAGGAGAGAATATTAATCCACCAATAAGAGTACTGCTCATGATGGACCCAATCCAAATTCTACTGATGTTAACATGGTTCTTTTAAAAATTTCAAACAGCTCTAATTTAGATAGCTATTTGTTAGGAAATAAGGGGAAAGTTACCGAGTTCCTGTTCTGAAACAGAAATGTAAGAGATGAAAAAAGGAGACTTAATCAATGAGAAACATCAAAATATCCAATGTAGGAGAAATGAACACTAAAGGAGTTTTGCAACTTCATGTTTATTTTATTTAAATATAGTCATATGTAAACAACAATATATGTGGCGAGCTTGGCAACAGTAGCCTGGCTCGAAAAGGACTTCAAATGATTGGTGGGACATTCCCACCAATCAGATGATGGCTGGGCACAGACTTGTCCCACTCCTACCTGGGGTGAGACAAAGTGTCTGGACCTGGTTGGGGACTACACCCCTCTCTTCCTGATTGGTCCATCTGCAATCCAGGGGCAGAGCCTCTGGAGGAGATAAAAGAACAGGCACATGGATGGCTGCAACAAGGGACAGAGAAGACAGCAGGCAAAGAAGAGCTGTTAAGAGCTGGCCAGCAGAGTGAAATGGTTGCCCTGAAGAGCACGAAGACCTCTTCACTGGATGGGAGCAGTGAGCGGTCATGTCCCCAGCCCTGCTGCTGAGGAGTGTGGTATTGGTGCATGAGCAGTACATGGAGTGAGACCCTGGGAGCTGCTCGAGGCAGCTTGGGTCTCCAACTCCTGGCACAAGACTAAGCAGTGGTTCACAGCAGGTGCACACCAGGTCTAGGAGTGGACAGAGACCCTGGGAGCCACTCAAGGTGTCTTGAATCTCCAACCCCTGGCACAAGGCCAGGCAGTGGTGCATGGCCAGTGCACAGAGAAGTCCAAGTGGGACCAAGGCTCTTGGAGTCATTCAAGGTCACTCGGGCTTTAAACCCTGGCACAAAGCCAGGCAGTTGGTGCAAAACCATTACACAGAGGGTCCAGGAGAGGACTAAGACCCCGAAGTCACACAAAGCGGCTTGGGTCTCCAATCCTGAGCAACAAGGCATGGCCCTTGTGCACCTCATGGTGCACAGGGCCCCAAGTGGACCAGCAGCCCAGAGAGAGCCGAAGGCAGCTGGAGACTCATCAAGGGGGAAGCAACTTACCCAGAGAGATGAGGACTCCCAGGCCCCTTGGAGTTATGAGTTACCAGGGAAGGGGATTCCTGCAGGGGAGGAGGGATCTCCCCCCCCGCCCCACCCCATCTGAGAGACTGGCCTCTGAAGAGAAAGCCTGAAGGGGTGGGGCTTCCTGGGTTTTGGAGGTTTTCTTTCTCAGGGGATATTCTGACTGGGGTGAGGATGCCTCAAAGGGCACTGGGGATCTTCTCCCCACTTTTTTTCACTGGGGCACAGCCACTGCTCCAGAACAGCCTGGACATTGGTGTCCCTTAAACAGTTCATTTGCACCTTCATGCACCTCATATTTTGTGTATTTGCATTTTATGTTTGTGAGTTGGTATTTTGATAGAGTTTAATATTGCTTGATCTTTACCCTTTGTTCTAGTTTACTTATCTGTATCTGGGGTGGGGGGTGGGGGGTGGTAAAGCTGTGTATATATGTTGCATATAATTCCAAGTTTTGTGTGTGTGTATATATACATATGGAAGGAATGAAGGAATAGATAGATTATATCTATATTACTTATATATTCCTTTCATATGGTTATGGTTATTGTATTAATACAGTTGCATATAATTAAGTTCACAGAGTGTCCTGGCTTGGCTCTGTAAGGGAAGGAGGGACACTGTGTGCAGCAAGCAGTTTCACTCCATAGTGCATCTGCCCTGCTAACCTTTGCCTTTGATTGCAGAGGGGAGCGTATAACCAGGTACTACCCAGGTTACATATACATAGATTTAATTAAGATTTACCCACATAAAATATTATTATAATAAAAAGTATTGCAATTCTTTTCCAAAAATGTTCCTTGGGTTCATCAATTTATTTATTTTTTTAACACAGAGTAAGGCACGTAGAAGATGGAAGGTCAAAACTTTCCTGGTGTAATTTCCCTGAAGAGTTCTATTCTTCCAAGTAAGAGAGCAACATCAGGGAAGAGGAAGAACGTAGTGTGGGTCTCGAGAGAGAAAAAGAGATACCCTGACACAGATGGTCCGGTGGGATTGGCCATTGGGTCCCTCGTGTTCAGTCAGGAAGCCCAGCCCAGAGGGAAGATTCGAGACACAGAGTACAACACTTACAGCACTCATGAGGTATCATGGTAGCTCAGCAAGGACAAATTAATGTCAATCTAACACAAAACTTTTTACTTCAATTTTCCCTATGGAAAAGGAAACAATTTCAGCAAAATCAATATTTTACTGCATACATTGGAGCAGAGAAGTAAAGAGAGGCTACAGAATTAGAAGATGAAGCCAGTTTGATAGGAACTATTATTCACTGGACTTTGTCTACCTTGGGCAGATACGTTATTTTTTAAATTTATTCAAAAGGCAAAATTTACCTTCATTGGCACTAAAAATGGAGAAAGGTGACCAAGACTAGTGACCAGTAAGAAATCTGAGTCACTCATTAAAAAGCATGGCATACAAGAAGATGCTATTGGATACTGTTGTTGCCAGCTGCTTTAGGTAAGTACAGTTCTGAGACTCATAATTTGTCTGTACACTTGGCTACAATGAGACTTCTTGAGGAGGATGGTACTTTTCCAGTGTGAGCAGAAATTCTACAAACTTACCCTTCGTTTTTTAAATAAAATGTGTAAGAACCTCAGTGATCGGCAGCCACGGAAAAAATACTATGGATCTATCTATGTGTTTGCTACAGTTTTGTTGCAGGTTCTATTTGGTAGTTCCCTGTGAAATATCTTTTCTACCTGAATTTATACACACTTGAAGAGAGCAATGAAGAACATTTAAGAACATGTTAAAACCAATTTAAGCTGAATTACTTCCTTTTTATTGCTACACCTTTCCAAGCCTTCACAACAGGGATTCTGGCTAGCACCAAGCTCTATAAATCAAATCAGTGTATTGTTTTAAAAATTTTCAACACCTCAGAAATAAGGTGAAATATAGTTTAATGACAGCCCATTGGGTATTATGGATTTGGCTGCAGGCAAGTCAAGAAATTTACAGAAATCTTTTTTCCTCCAAAGCACAGTATCAATGCTACATCAATCGTTAGCACTGTTAACTGCAGTCTTCCACATTTCTGCACAGCCATGCTTTTGTCCCATCCTGATACTAATATAAAGAAAAGAAATAGTTCAGAAGTATGCATTACTTTTCATTTTCAAAAGCAGGAAGACAAAATCGTAACACTTGAAGACAACAGATTCAAAATAAATGAAAGTGAAAATGTGTTTCAGTTTTACAATAAACTGGGGATAATACATATCTCTTCTGAAATAAAAACTCAATAGAAGTAATGTAAAAGCCACTGGGTGGTGAGTTTGAAAATTCAAAATGACAAGTGCAGAACCAGTAAAGAAATATATAAGTGGAATACCAAAGTACACCCTGTCAAAATTTAATCTACAGTTCTAGACATATAAACCCAGAATGGCAGGTCCTAATTTGGTATATGCTGGTAAAGTTACACATTTTCCCCTGTTAAGGATGTTGCCCTATATTTTTTAAAAAATCATAGCCATAGAGCATTTGTTACAAGATTGTCTTAAAGAAAAATAAATTTTAAAAAATTAAGAAAATTATTATACCAATGGGCAGATACTGGATGAGGAAAAAAATTCTTGAAACTGTTATTAAAAAGGTTATGATCAATGTCACTATCCTGATAGTGTGCTAGCCTCATGATTCTTTAGAAGTAGAACACTACTCATAGCCCTAGGCAAGTAGTTTAATTTTGTCTGAAGGTAGGAGTCTTTCTGTAACATATAGTACTCTCCTTTGAAAGGGAACAAATTGATATAAGTGGTGGTTTCATCTCCAAAGATTTAAATGCTCATTCAAAATTTATCTCTTGAGTCTGTAAAACTAGTTTGGAGATTTCAGAATTCAAAAAAATTAATTAAATTTGTCTTGGATTGTAAAACTGCCACATGTACTGCAAATTGTCTGAAGGGCCCCAAACAAAGGCTGAAAATCAATGAAATACCAAGCTGAAAGAAATGTATACAGGAAGTTGTCATCATGCATTTATTTTAGTCTTACAGATGGATTTGAGATACTAAATATGCCAGTAATTTTAGTCTCAGGTACTAATCTGAATTCAGCCTCAGTTTTACTTAGAATCTACTAGTAATCTGGAAAAAATAAAATTAAAAGTGGTGAAGTCTGTAAAACATAAGTTTCACAACCCAGAAGCAGGATACAGAGCAACATGGTTGCAGACAGCTTCAAAAATAGCCAATTGGTTGAAAATTGGACTCCTCATTGCATGAGGTATCGGATAAAGACATTTAAAAATGTAGCATCTTCTGTAACTTGTGTCTGCAGAGCTCCCAGCCTGTTGCTATTTTCAGAATGGGAGAGGGGAAAGAAAGCAGAGGGAGTTCAGTCGGGGGGTGGTCTTTCAGTCCCGACTAGATGGTGGGGTGCATGAATTGTAGCCTCCCCCCAAAGTTGGGGGGCTCCAATTCACGCATCCCTCCTTTCAGAACCAGCTGTGGAGCCCCAAGAACCAGCTTCCTCTGCTGCCTTCCTTCCCTCCCATTCTGAGAACAGAGAGCACTGGCAGAGAGCCCTGGCCATTTCTATGGAAACCTGGCTGCAGGATCCCAGCCCACAACTAGATTCTCCTCCCCCCCGGAACCAACAATGAACTTCTGTTTGGTCTGGGGTAATGTTCTAACTCAGAACGCTTTGTAGAAAATGCTCTGAGTTACAGTTAGGATTTGCACTTCTGTCTGCACCCCATTAATTCCTCACTGGTTCATTCTTCGAAGGATAACTGATCATGGAAAGTTCTCTACAACAAGTGAGCCCATACAGCAGAACTACTGAGCTGCTGCAGTAAGTAAGCTTTTGTGTTCATGAAGATGGGAGCATAGTATCCCTTCATCCCTTCCCCTGTTATGTAACTACCAAGAACATTCTGAGATATTTTTTCCCTTGTAAAAGAACCTATCATCATGTGTTTCCAGTACTGATCATGAAATATAGCAGTATGTGAAAAAAATACATGATTAGAGATAACATTTCGTTCTTTCATTTGTAAATAATCTTTCCCACACAGGTTGGACGATATGGAGGGATGCCTGACACCTTTATAATAGATCCGCTACTGAGAGAGCTTAAATGATATAATGATATGTAGTGTGATTATAGGGTTACCATATTTCCAGGTCTGAAAAAGAGGACACTTGCCCCTCAGCCCTGCTGGTGCCCCTCACTCCCAACCTCTAGGCCCCTGGCATTGCCAGTGCCTTGTACACCCAACCCACAGTCACCTGTCTCATCCCCCATTCCCCTCACTCCTGATCCGCACCCCTTCACTCCTGCGCTCCCTACCCCCACTGGTGGCCCTCATGCCCAACCCATAGCCTTTGCCCATCCCTCCGCCCTGCTGCTTACTCTCTCTCTCTCTCGCTCACTTGCTTGAGCCTGCACAGGAAACACGTGACAGCCAACAACCTTCCTCACTGATCCAAGCCTGAAGCAGCCAGGCTGGGACAGCAGAAAACGCAGACATTTGCTTTTTTTAAAAACACCTGCCCAGGCACAGCAAGGGGTCCAAAAAAGAGGACATGTCCAGGAAAACCCGGACATACAGTAACCCTAGTGAGGAATGTGTAAACTATAGCTGCAAGAATTTGAGAAAGCAACCTTTTTTCTTTTCTTTTTTGTATTCTGCCTTCTTTTTAAAATTTAGGATGCATTCCTTTAGTGAGAAAACAAATTCATTCCAATTACATATAATCAGGAAAAATGGCTATATAATACTACAGTTAAAACAATGGGCCTGGTTCTCCAAAGTCTTGCACCTACTATAATCATTTCTATTTGTGCAAAATGGGTTTTAAATATCTATTAACCCTTAAGCATTTTACGCCTCTTTAGCACTAACTTCATTGATGTAACTGACTGATCCAAGGAGAAAAAAAATAGAAAACAGGCTTTGTAAATAGTCCTGGAGGCTTTAACTTCAACCTGTCTTTGAAGAAATTGAATGTAATTCAGAGTGAGTTCCAATACAACCAAATTCTTTTGGAGAAGGATACTTCCCTTAATTTAGGAGACAAAGAATTTGAAGGTTCCACCCTTAGTCAATGAAGAGACTTTTTAAGTATAATTGATTTTTTCACTCCTGTGGATGATGGTGAAAAGATTAAAAAGTAAGTCCTAATGGGAAGCCAGGACTAGAAATGATTTTCCTGACTGATGAGAACTTGAGAGGTTTTAAAAATGTTTTCATCCAGAAACAAGGCTAAACATTGAAATCTCAACACTTTTTGTAAATTGGAATGAGAAATTAACGTTGTTTTGATTCAGAAACATAGAATGTGTCATTTTGAGAATGTCACATTTGAGCTTTAAAATATTTTTTCAAAACCTCTTTTGTAAAGAGATTTGCCCCAAACTGATTTACTAATCAGTTTCAGTTTCAAGAACGCTTGGTAAAAAAAATAGTTGACTGGCAAACTCACAAGCAGTTGTATTAAGTAGTTAGCTGAACCAACAGATCTGTCTTCCATACAGATTTAAAACACTATTAGGGAATGTTAAAAATCATAGATCCACTCCCCCCTCTTCACCATATACAAACATGATGGTGTACCTGGTGAAATACTAATTGGAAAAAAATACTACCTAAACTTCTTCTAATCAATTATCATAAAGTACATGTAAATACGTTTCATCCTATTGTTCTTCATTTGTTGGCAGGCAAATAGATTTTAGTATGCGGTTTTACCAGTATAATGGTAAAGAAGAAATTTATGAGGATGTAGCATATTTGGAGACCTGTTTTTGTAATATGGTATATCTGAAAGAAGACTAGTAGCTAAAACTTAAGGCTTTCTCCCTTCCTCCCAAGACAGTGCCCTGTGGAAACTCTTTCTTGCTTGCTTTCCTCCTGGCCTGATATATAGTCACCTTTTGATTGCCCAATAAACCAGCTTCAACAGGAGGGTGCCGTTGATTTCAACATGTCAATGGCTGAGTAGTAAGGGTACTTTGCTTGGGTGGAAGATGTGGGTTCACTCTCCCTTCTCCACTTCATGGGTAAAGGGGGTTTTAGGCCCTGGGACTTCCATTTGATAGGCAAGTTCCCTAACCATTAGGTTATTAGGCTTAAAGGTAGGAGACACCAAAGCATCCAAAAATTACCACCTGGATTTTTTTCTAAAAATAGGCTAGGCAAACATACTGAATTCTTTACCTCCCAGAATAGGATTTCAAGAGAATGTAAGTGGCTGTAATAAATCCCTTCTGAGCATTCAAGTATAAATCCAGTCACATAGCTAGGAGTAGTATTTAAAAATCCATGTGAGTGGTAATAATTGCGACTTAGATGTCTGCCTAAAGGTGAAAGAGTATTCAGGCCTATTGGAGTTCATAGATTTTTTAAAGATGTTTTAAAGTAAAGATGTAGACATCTCTCAGTGATCAAATGTATAATGAGGGGAAAACATACATGGAGTCACAAAATTCTTAAGTCCCCAATAAACTTTTAGCAGTATAAAGAATGAAACAGATTAGACTTTGCATCATATATAATACTGATAGAACAAGAGGACAGCATTAAAGAAGAATGTTAAAAACCAGGGTCCAGATCCTCTGCCACTGGCATAACTCCTTTGCCCCTGTTTAAATAGTTCAAATAGAAGGTGGTAGATGGTTATGTTCAGTGCCTTCATAGATTTCATAGACATTAGGGCTGGAAGGGACCTCGGAAGATCATCGAGTCTCCCTACCAGCTCAGCTAAGAGTCCCGCTCACATAGGTTCCTAGCCAGAATGGAGGACCTCCATCTAACCCAGGAGATGCACAGCCCCACCAGGGGAGATACCTTGTTGGACCTGGTGCTAGCCACCGGCGACGACCTAATAAGGGGGCTGCGGGTGCTTGACCACCTGGGCAACAGCGATTGTTGCCTGCTGGAATTCACCATCCAGTGTAAGCTGGCAAAGGCCTACAGCAAGGCAGCAGCCCTAGATTTCAGAAGGGCGGACTTCAATGAGATAAGGAGAATAGTCAGGGAAGCATTGAGGTCCCGGAGGGGAGGGGAGCCAGGTGTCCAAGATGAGTGGTCGCTCCTTCAGGAGACAATCCTCCAAGCCCAAAGGGAAGTAATCCCAACATGGATCAAAGGGAGCAGGAGGGCACATAAGCCCCCATGGCTCACCAAAAGCATCTGGGAATGTATCCTAGCTAAAAGGGAGATGCAAACGCAATGGAAGGGAAGGGCCATCATCAGGGAGGACTATACTGCAGTTGCTCAGGGATACAGGGGGGCAGTGAGGAAGGCCAAGGAGGAGATGAAACTTGGACTAGCTTCCTGGATCAAAGACACAGGAAGTCCTTTTTAAATACATAGGGGGCAAAAAGAAGGTTCTGCATAACGTGGGACCCCTGCAAGACACGTTAGAAAATTTGGTTGTCACACCAGACAACAAAGCTAACCTATTTAACGCCTTCTTTGCCTCCATTTTCCTGAGCAGGGACCGGAACAGCCACCCCCCCTCTGGGCCCCCCTTAGACTCCAGGGGAGGTGCACCTAGGCCAAGGGTTAGTGAGGAACTAGTTAGGGAACTTCTGGAGGGACTGGATGTATTCAAATTAGCTGGTCTGGACAATCTCCACCCCAGAGTACTGAGGGAATTAGCTGAGGCCATTGAGGGACCCCTGACACAGCTTTACGAGCACTCATGGTGCTCTGGTGTGGTGCCAGATGACTGGAAGAGGGCCAATGTGGTTCCCATCTTCAAAAAGGGGAGGAAGGAGGACCCAGGGAACTATAGGCCAGTTAGTCTTATGTCAATCCTGGGTAAACTTTTTGATAGAATTATTCTGGCACATGTCCATGAGGGGTCAGCAAGGGAGATTATGCTTAGGGGTAACCAATATGGGTTCATTAGAGGAAGGTCCTGTCAGACCAACCTGGTGGCCTTCTATGACCAGGTCACCAAATCCTTAGATTCAGGGGTAGCAGTGGACATAGTCTTCCTGGACTTTCAGAAGGCCTTCGACACTGTCTCTCACCCTGTTCTCATTAAGAAACTGGGGGACTGTGGTGTCGACACCTACACAGTCAAATGGGTCACTAACTGGCTGGAAGGTCACACACAGAGAGTGGTGGTGGATGCGTCATTTTCGAACTGGATGGATGTGGGCAGTGGGGTTCTGCAGGGCTTGGTTCAGTGACTTGGACAAGGGGGTAAAAAGCACCCTGTTTGCTGATGACAATAAGATGTGGGGGGATGTGGGCATGCTAGAAGGAAGGAATAGGCTACAATTAGACCTAGACAGTTTACAGGGTGGGCGGATGAGAATAGGATGGGATTCAACACCAACAAGTACAAACTGATGCACCTGGGGAGGAACAACCAGCACCATACCTACAGGGTGGGGAACTCCCTTCTTCTCAGTACAGAGACGGAAAAGGATCTTGGAGTCATCATTGACTCCAAGATGAATATGGGCCGGCAGTGTAGGGATGCAGTCAAGAAGGCCAACTGCACCTTGTCATACATCCACAGATGCATCTCAGGCAGATCCAAGGAGGTGATACTCTCCCTCTATGCAACGCTGGTTAGGCTGTAGCTGGAGTACTGCGCCCAGTTCTGGGTGCCGCACCTCAGGAGGGATGTAGACAGAATAGAGAGGGTCCAGAGGAGGGCCACTCACATGATCGGGGGCAGCAGGGCAGGCCCTACGAGGAGAAGCTATGGGACCTGAACCTGTTCAGCCTCCACAAGAGAAGACTGTGGGGGGATCTAGTGGCCATTTACAAACTAGTCAGAGGGAACCAGCAGGCATTGGGTGAGTCCCTGTTCCCCCGAGCACTACCAGAAGTGACTAGGAATAACGGTCACAAGCTGGCAGAGGGTAGATTTAGGCTAGACATCAGGAGGCGCTACTTCACTGTTGGGGCAGCTAGGATCTGGGACCAACTTCGAAGAGAAGTGGTGCTGGCTTCTACCCTGGGGGTCTTTAAGAGGAGGCTAGATGTACACCTTGCTGGGGCCGTTTGACCCCAGTAATCTTTCCTGCCATGGCAGGGGGTCGTACTAGATGATCTACTCAGGTCCCTTCCGACCCTAGAAACTATGAAACTATGTCCCTGGAGATAGGTCTGTTGAAAATTTCTAGGCTGGGGTCAGAGGGCAAAGCAACAAACGTGATGTTGTGGTGGCTGTGTTCTATAGACCACCAGACCAGGAAGATAAGGTGGATGATGCTTTCTTCAAAGAGCTAGTGGAAGTTTCCCAATCAGAGGCCCTGGCTCAATCACCCTAACATCTGCTGGGTGGGTAATACAATAGTGCACAGGAAATCTAGGAAGTTTTTGGAGAGTGTTGGGGACAACTTCCTGTTGCAAGTGTTGGATAGGCCAACTAGGGTCCATGCTCTTCTTGATTTTCTCCTCACAAACAGGGGAGAATCAGTGGGGAATGTAGTAGTAGATGGCAATTTGGGCACCAGCAACCACAAGATGATAGAGTTCAGGATCCTAAAGAAAGGAAGTAAGGACAGTAGCAGAGTAAGGACTCTGGATGCCAGAAAAGCAGACTTCAACTCACTCAGAGAACTGGTTTAGAGGGAAAGGGGTCCACGAGAGCTAGTAATATTTTAATGAAACCTTACTAAGGGCACAGGAATGAACCATCCTGATGAGCAGGAAGGCTAGCAAGTATGACAGAAGACCAGCCTAGCTTTGCAGGGAACTCTTCAGTGAGATCAAACACAAATACAGGAGTTTACAAGTGGAAAAACAGACAAACAACTAAGGGGGAGCATAAGACGGTGTTTGGGCATGCAGGAGTAAAATCAGGAACGCCAAAGTGCAATTGGAAGTGCAACTAATAATGGACATGAAGAGTTTCTACAAGTATGTCAGCAACATGTGGAAGATCAGGGAAAGTGTGCATCCCTTACTGAATGGGGGAGGCAACCTAGTGACAGATGATGCAAAAAAGGCTGAAGTGCTCAATGCCTTTTTTACTTTGGTCTTCACTGACTTAAGGCCAGCTCCTAGACTACTGCACCTGGCAGCACAGTTTGAGGATGAGCAGCCCACAGTAGAAAAAGAACAGGTTAGGGACTGTTTAGAAAAGTTGGATGTGTACAAGTAAATGGGGCTAGACATGATGTGCTGGAGGGTGCTGAGGGAGTTGACCAATGTGATTGCAGAGCTGCTGGCCATCATTTTGAAAACTTGTGGTGATTGGGAGAGGTCCTAGATGATTGGAGAAATAGTGCCCATCTGGAAGAAAGGAGTCCATTCCTAAGCACTTGGAGGACAAGAAGGTAATTAGGAATAGTCAGCATGGATCCACCAAGGGCAAGATATGCCTGTCCAACCTGATTGCCTTCTATGATGAAATGACTGACTCTGGGGATGCAAGAAGACTGGTGGATATGACCTACCTTGACTTTAGAAAGGCTTTTGATATGGTCTCTCACAACATTCTTGCAGGCAAGCTAAGGAAGTATGGGTTGGATGAACGGACTGTAGGTGGATAGAAAACTGTCTGGATTGTCAGGCTTGGAGGGTAGTAAACAATGGCTCAATGTCTAGGTGGCAGCTGGTCTCAAGTGGAGTGGCATGACTGTTGGTTCTGGGGCTGGTTTTGTTCAATAGTTTCATGAACAACCTGTAAAATGGGATGCAGTGCACCCTCAGCAAGTTTGTAGATGACACCAAACTGGGGAGAGTAGTAGATACTCAGGAGGATAGAGGTAGGATTCAGAGAGACCTTGAAAAATTGGAGGATTGGACCAAAAGAAATCTCTTGAGGTTCAGAAATGACAAGTGCAAAGTCCTGCACTTAGGGCAGAACAATCCTATGCACTGGTCTAGACTGGGCACCAATCTACTGGCTAAGCAGCAGCTTTGCAGAAAAGGACCTGGGGGTTCCCATGGACAATAAACTAAATATGAGCCATAGTGTGCCATTGTTGCAAAGAAGGCTAACAGTATACTAGGCTGTATTAGGAGGAATGCTGCTAGCAAATCGAAGAAAGTGATTCTTCCTCCCTATTTGGCGCTGGTAAGGCCACATTTGGAGTAGCGTGTCACTTTTTGGCCCCCCACTATAGAACAGTTGTAGAGAAATTGAAGAGTCCAATGGAAGGCAACAGAGATGGTAAGAGACCTGGGGCACGTGACTTATTAAGACAGGCTGAGGGAACTGTGTTTATTTAGTCTGGATAAGAGAAGATTGAGTGGGGATTTAATAGCACCCTTCAACTACCTAAAGGGTGGTTCCAAAGAAGATAAAGATAGACTGTTTTCAGTGGTGACTGATGCCAGAACAAGGAGCAATGGTCTCGAGTTGCAGCAAGGGAAGCATAGGTTAGATATTAGGAAAAACTATTTCACCAGGAAGATAGTAAAGCACTAGAACAGGATACCGAGACAGCTTGTGGAATTTTCACCCATGGAGGTTTTTAAGAGCCGGGCAGACAAAGCCTTGGCTGGGATGATCTAGCTGGGGATGGTCCTGCTTTGAGCAGGGGGTTGAACTAGATGACCTCTTGAGGTCCCTTCAAACCCTACTGATCTATGATCCTCTACTTGTATGATTCTAAGAGCCAATGCTAGATATTCCATTGAATAAGATACTTAGCTCCACTGGCTAGAAACATAGATAAAAGCATCACTTTTCCCTGGACTAGATGATCTGTCTAGGTCCCTTCCGACTCATTGATTCTGTGATCATACATGTTTATTAACATTGAATGAAGTAGCTGCCCAGTATGAGGCACTTTTTGAATGTAGAACTGCAATTTTAATTCAAAAAGTTTTTCCACTTGTTTTTTTATGAAACTTTTTGAAACAGCTCTTTGCTTCCTCATTTCCTCCTGTCCCTCTCCATGAATGTTGCAGTTATTCCACAAAGACATTTTAATCACTTTTTCTCATTCTTTATATGCATTCCTTCACTCTTGTTTCTTATGTTCTGGTAATATTATTCACTTTCTTTGAGTTCCCAGAGTGCAACCAATGTCTCCCAACACAGTGATTTGGTTTTTTTTTCTCTTTAAGTATATTTTCTTCTTTCTTCTCTTCATTCACTTTCCCTCTGCTTCACATTTCCTTTATTCTTTTAGTATTTCTTTGCTCCTTATTCTTCTTAGTAATTTCCTCTGTATTAGATATGTTAGTATACCTACATATACATATACTTATACATATATGTATACATATATAGTTATATACATACAGACATATATCAAAGACCAGATCCACAGATGATGTAAATAACTAACTGCTTTAACTTTAGAGTTGTGTTACTTATAGATATTTGGATAGATTCTCTATGAGATTAAATTTCTTTATTATTTAGGTTTAGGACTACCTATGCCAATTCCTATGCTATCCTCTCTATAGGCCCCAGCCTAGACAGTTTCAAATCATGTCCAAAATAGGAGAGGACATGGGAGAAATAACCAGAATACAACAAGCCCTCTCCATGCTTATCTGAAAGATTCCTTTGTGGTCTATTATCAGCTAGTACATGTCAAATCAGCTTGTTGACACCTAAAGTAGATTTGGGGGGCTGAGGGTTTCTTTTGACAGCCTCAGTTCTCATGCAAAATGTGTCCTTCAGTGGAGTAAATACAAGAGCACACTTTATTAGAATTTACAATTATGAATATTCCTAGTAAAGAATAACGCAAATCATATCTAGATACACTTTTCTAATCCAAACAGAAATATGCAATCTTATAATTTAGAATCTCTATATCTTAACATTTTAAGAATTGCTAGCATGTGACCAGCCTGATAGAGAGACTTTATCCAAATCTGGAGACTAAGTTCTAAGAGGCATTGGATCTTAACTACATCTGCAAACAAACCTCAGCAAAGGATGGCAGAAGAACCCATCTCAGAACATTCAGCCCATTTTTATCCCCTCCTTCACACACTAACTTACAACACAGAAACTATGACAAACACATTACCCTGTTGATCAGCTAGAATGCACTGACCTGAACTCTCAATCAAAATTTGATATCCTAAGACTGCCTAACCTTTTTAAAATGCCTCTCTCACCTGTGACTCAGTTTCTTTTATACCACTTTCCTTCGCCTCACTTATGCTAAGGTGGCCTAAATTAAAGTTAATGCAGCTAAAAGCCTACTGAATCTATCAGAATACAAACTAAAAGGATTTTCGCTCAACATAAAGGTCTCAGGCCCCAGAGCTCCTGTAATTTTTACTGA
Organism: Crocodylus siamensis; assembly: GCF_052110815.1. Classification (NCBI taxonomy): domain Eukaryota; kingdom Metazoa; phylum Chordata; order Crocodylia; family Crocodylidae; genus Crocodylus; species Crocodylus siamensis. The sequence continues at coordinate 359,057,114 of NC_143395.1, forward strand.
AGCTGCAAGCAAAGAAAAGTTTTCAGGAAGCTATGATTTGAAAGTTTCAGCTAAAAATTCCTTCATATTAGAGATAGATGTAGGTTGTTTGGATCTGAACCTGAAATATCTCCAAATGACCCTTTTCCCCCTATGCATCACATAAAAATGTGTTTTGGCATAAATCTAGAGTGTTCACATCACTGTCACCCCCTTATATGTTCACCTTTTAATGAAACACACTAATCTTCCTCTGGCACGCACACCTCATCATCCTGGCAGAGACCTCCAACTTCAGCATCAGTTATATGATTTTCTTTCACTAGTTTATTTTAGACCTCTCTGGTTTTTTTACACAATTGCAAAAAAAAAAAAAAGTGAAAGACAAACAAGGTTCTTTGGGTGATATGATATCTTTTAGACCAACTAAATAGTTGGAAAACATGTTCTTTGCAAACTTCTGGGCATGTACACCCTTCTTCAGGCATAGGGAGAGTCTGTTGGTGTTTGTGTGCTCTCCTGGGTAGAAAACAAGCTGATATGCAAAATGCAGGTCTGTGAAAATGCAAATACTGGCAGTGGCGATCTGATGGAATGGGAGACAATAGGTGAGAGAAAGGGCGGGGGGGGCAGGACAGGAGGAATGTAGAGCTGGTGATAGAAAGGGGCTGGTGAAATACAAACGGATTACCTGGGGTTATCAGATGGCAGGCAAGCTATAATGTGCCATAAATCTAATGTCTATATTTAGTCCATGATTTTATGTATGGATTAAATATAGACATTGGATATATGGCACATTATAACCTGCCTGCTATCTGATAACCACAGGTAACCTGTTTGCATTTTACCAGCCACATTCTTTCATCAGTTCTACATTTCTCCTCCCCCTCCCCCTGTCTCTCACATCTTGTCTCCCATTCCCTCACACCCTCACATCCTCACTGCCAGCATTTTCATTTTCACAGACCTGCATTTTGCACATTGGCTTCTGTTCTACCCAGGAGAGCACTCAAACATGAGCAGACTCTCCCTATGCCTGAAGAAGGGTGTTTGTGCCTGAAAGCTTGCAAAATAACATTTTTTCCAACTATTTACTTGGTCTAATAAAAGATATCATGTCTACCTAAAGAACCATGTTTGCCTATGCCCTTAGACCAACAACCAACAACCAACAACCCTAAAAAAAATCAAAGACTCAAAACCTAAATGCTCCTTGTGCTTTTTCTCCACTTTAAAGGCAATGGCTAAAACAGGTGAAAAGTTCTAACCAATAGACAACTATGTTGGCCTTGTAAGAAGCATCAAATACAAATTAGAAGTTCTTTAACTGGCATCTGCACATCCTTTCCCCCCACCTCAAAGCTTAACATGAAACTATTAGACGACACCGCCACAGGTGAGAAATTAAAAGCAGCAAGGGCTGGTGAACATTGTGAACTTGCACAGCAGAGCAGCACAGAGTTTCTTATCTCTGGTGCCTGTGTGGTTTTGTTACATTCAGAACATTCCCAGGGTTCAATGGCCTCACAAACATGACTTTGATCCCTACATGATGCCATGTCATGCCCTGTTCCACTACAGAGTTAAGATGCATAAATCAGACTATTTGCTGAAAAAGAAAGTTACTAAACAGATGCATGCTTAAGGCAGAGTATAGGCTTCATTCCAACCCAGGGACATATATTTTCAGTCCTGCTGAAGGAACATTTTAAATGTACATTCAACCTCTTTCTCCATGGCAAACCCAAATCTTATGGTCAACACTATTGCGTTGTGGACATGTGTTACAAAAAAGGCAGCCCACTCTCTAGAGAGGGCTTTTCCACAAAAGCACAGCAGGTTAGCAAATAAGCTATAGGCACAAATGATTCAAGTTCTCCCTCCAAGGTTCTCCCTTTAGTCTTTTATCTATTAAGAAAGACTGTTTTCACCATATATTAGTTAATACATGATAAAGTCCTGATGTGGACAACACTGTGGTCCTATGAGCACATATTGGTAGTGTGAAGTAGGCTTTGGATTCCCCATTCTGATTTACACTAACCTGCTACAATGTAAAACACACAAACTGCATTGTCCGTGAGGTTTTTATGCACTAGTTAGTATATATTAGCTAGCATGGGATTTTTTTTTTTAAATCCTTACATGGATGAATGGAACTTGGGAGACCTGAAGTGAGCAGAATTTCTATTAAGTTACTGGGAGCTGTGGCTGTTTAGTGGAGGGGTGGGCAAAATGGCAGATCTGGCTGGCCGCCAGGCTCCATTTCCCAGCAGCCTCTGCCCGCAGAATCCATGCTTAGCACAGGGGTATGTGGACAATGTATCGTGGCTCTGCCCTGGCTCCAGCCTCATGCCATCACTCCTGCATGACCCCAGGCCCATCCCCAAAGCAACTCCCCACCCAGCCACACACTGTGTCTAGTTCTGTGGGGCCATGGAGACTGGCCAGAGTGGCATGAGCAAGGGCTGATGGGAAATGAAATCCACTTTGGGCCCAATCCAACCGGCAAGCTGGACTTTGCCCACCCGTGGCTTACCATATATAAATCATCTGTCTGTCTTGCAAGACAATAGAATTGTGGTGAGGCATCAGCTCACTGAACATCTGGGTGGGGTTATAGATCTTAATTCTTGAATGACAGTACCTTGCATACTTATCACGTGTGAAGTTTTATATCTAACAGTCCTGAATGTAGGGTGGGGTTCTTCCTGAGGTTTCTTCTGTCCTCTGCATGTTAGGCTTTTCTTTCCTCAAAAGCCTTCATTCCACACTTAATGGGCTGCTTCCAAGCATTTTGATCCTCAGCAAAATTTCCCCAGTCATTTGGCTCAATGTTCGTTGTCTTCATATCCCATTCTTGCAAACATCTTTGAAATGGAGATAAGAAGGCTCATGCTATGTTCTTCCTGTAAAGAGTTCTCCATCCAGGAGCGCCTTGACTATATAGCCATCATCTTGATAATATTCAGTCAACAAAATAGCCACAAGCAACTGCCCCTAGGACCACAAATACAGGACAGCTGAGATCAACGGATTATCCAAATGGACTTAGTCCTGCTGACTTCATGCAAATAAATTTGGTGCTCATGTTAAATAGGTTTTAGCCATATCAGGTGAGGTGCTGGCTCAGAATTCCTAATCATACCCCAAAACAGGCTCCATTGTTCTGAAGCAGAACCAAAGCATTTTTTTCTTTATCTTTTTTTTTTAATAGTACATGCTATATTTCTTATCATGAAACATGGAATTTTCAAGTCAACTATTATTCAGAAGTCCTTCCCTAATACTATGTACCCCAAAATGAAAATCCTGATAGGGGTTTTCTAACACTGTTTATGTTTCTTTTATCCATCACCGAATGTACCAGTTATTTCATAACTATGCTCTTATTTATGTCTGTGAATTTAGGGACAAACCTCCTGTGAAACAAGAGTCAGATGCAACAGGCTCACATTATCAGCCCAACTATTTTTACCTTAAAGTCACAGCACAATGTGGGGTTGTAGTTCAAAGTTTCCTCTCCCTAGAAAGACTTTTGGAAGGTCCCCAAACTTCCCTATGCTTCCCAGAATGCAACAGGAGTAGCACATTGCATCAAAGTATATTCTCCTCCAAAAGAGATGCAGCGTTACATCCCTGGTTTGGGGGGTAAAGCGAGCAACCTCAACATTTTCTGGGACAGTCCAGAATTTGGGAGCTGTGTGCCAGAGTCTCCACAAAGTCCATCAAAGGGATCTTGAATTTGAAAAACTGGCCTCCGATCAGCAGAACATTACTGCAGTATGAAGCAGCAGAACAGCTCTGTGCATGTGGTGCTGTCCTTGAATAGAACAGAGCGGTACTGCCTGTCATCAGAGCTAATTACCTTGACTACAGTGCCACACTAAGGCAGGTTCTCTAACAGGAATGAAAATCAGTGTAGACTACTTCCAGCGCTGGAGGTCTGGGATTATAGCCTGGTTTTTGATCCCTTAAAGTTGATCATTTTATTTTTGAGGAATGCTAGAAAGGAAAATGGCCCTCTAAACAGGGATGAGAAGCTAAAAAGATGAAGGACTTTTCTCCCTCTTGTGTTTCCATTAAATATCCAGGCATAATTTGAAGCAAAATGTATACCCATGTCACTATTATACAAATGTGGAACTGCAAACCTCTTCCTATTTCTTTCTTTTGCTTTAATTTTGGAAACTGTAAATACCACAAAGTTTAGCTACAAGGCAGCTAAATCCTGTAATTCCTCTCTTTCCACCTACCATCTGTCCTCCTTGTTATCAATTCTCTCCCCTTCTACTCACCTGACTGATACTTGCAGTAGCACAATGCAGGTAGCCAACTTCCTTTGAAGTTTTCCTTAAGAAAGCCGATTATATAGATGTTAGCATATCTGCAGTTTTAAATTAGGTGGATCAATGTAGAGCATTTTACTAATTTTTAGAGGGTTTTATAATGTTCTTTTTCAGTGGGGATTTCTGAAGATTAGGAAGAAAAAGATGAATCCAAAGAGCAGACAAAGCTGTCAATAAGAATGGTTTTGATTCACATAGTATTCTATGACAGGATGTCATATTCAGATCCTGATCACTCCCATGCATTTGCTATAAATAGCAATTTTGCTAATGTTTGAATAGTGAGTAATTGAGGGTAGTTCTTCCTCCCTCCTCCACTATTGTGCCCAGCAACAATAGAAATATGAAGTAAATTCTTCATAGAGGTTTTATCCATCTGTCCAAATGATTATACTCATGTCTGAATTCGTCTCACTCGATACAGATTTGGAGAAAAGCTTGAGGAGTTTGTCTGGGTTTTTTGTTTGCTTGTTTTCTTATGATGGTTGTTGCTGTTCTTGTTGTTTCTCTTCAAATGTTCACCATATCCTTAGTTTGCTCTGTCCCATAAAAGTATTCCTTTGTGATGATGCTACACAAAACCATTGTGTGTGCATGGGGGTTGGGGAGGAAGTACACATTGATTTTGAAAGTCACATTCCCCACAGAAGATCCACAGTTTTTTAATGAATATATGAAAAGCATGTTTTGAAAGAACTCTCATTATTGGGCTCTTTTATAATGGGTCTGAGTTCTACTCAAACTTACTATCTCCTGGAGGAATTATAAGGTATTGGGAAGATACTATCACAGGAGGCAATCCAAATACTTATATCAAATGCATTCTGGCTTATTTACATCTTTTATTTATGCAGGAACTCATTATGTGTAGTAAAGGGCATCAGCTAAAACACACACTCACACACAAAATCCAGATAATTTTCCTTTCAGCCTAGTACTGCTACTTGAAGCATGATGACATTTGGGATTATTTGCCTAAATAGAACCTGATCCTGAAGATGCTGAAGCCCAGATCCTCAAAGGATATAGCCATCTGGCTCCTCTTGAAGTAAATGGGAATTAGCCACACACACTTCATTCAAGTGTCTAGGCTTCTGTGGGTGTGTCTACTTGAGATGCTAGAAGCACCTTGCATTAGTAGACTAATTCTTCTGTGTATTAATGCATCACAGCAAAAAGCCATTCTAATGCACAATATAATTAGTCTACTGAGCATTAGACTCACCTAAAAGATGTGCACCCATGCTACTGCACAGTGGCACTGATTAGAGCACATTAGGTTTAGTACCTGTTGTTACATGTGCAGATGTGCCCAGAATCTCAGAAGATCAGTCTATAAACCTATGAAGCAGAATTGGACACACTCTGGATGCATAATTTTCTATGGCTGTAATATGAATACCACCATAACTGGAGAAAGCATACACCAGAAACTTGAGCAGTTGAGGCTGCAGACCCTCTTGCAGGAAGTAGCTGTCATTTTTTAAACTTGTTCCTTACTGGGTAACACTGACAAGCTCTTAAAGAAGATAGTTATTACTTTCCTAAGTTGGAAAGTTGCTACAACTGGAGGTACGTGAGGGGCAAGGATTGCATAGAAAGCTTTAATTACCAGATCATCTCTAGAAAAAAAAAATATTTGGTAGAACATAAGCATATAGGAGTGCAGTAGCAGAGCAGTTAATTCCTCTTCCAGATCTTATTGTAGACTTTAGACAGTGCCTGGTTGAAGTAGCTGAAATTGTTCCTTGGGACTAGTTCCTGTTCCTTGGGACTAGTAAGTCAAAGGCAGACATTTTGCTCCTTTGGATACTTTGTGTGGGTGCCTTCTTGGCACTGGCTTCTCTAATCACTGTTTTCCCCCTCACTCACTTGCCACACCTTGATGGGAAAAGAGGAATACAAAGAGGTTGACAGTGAATCGTGGTGACAATGGACATTTGGTGCTCTGGCCTCTACTGCAGGCCTTCACCACCCTTCATACCCTGTCCATGCCGCCATGTCCAGTTGACCAATTGGCTTCTTCTTCAGGAACAGGGATCTTCACCCAGCTTATTTCTTCAGGGCTTGCTCCCCTTCTCAACACTTCCTCTAGGTGGGGCCTTTCTCCCTCCATCTTCTTATGTTTGGTCCCTCAAGTCCCACTATACAGCTTCCTCTACTTGGGATTTATTTATAACAGTCTTTACCAGCTTGCGTGTTCCCACACAATTTTTAGCTGGGATCCTCCACCTTTCCCCCCATCACTCCTCCCAGGGGCTCAGGGTCTTCCTTACAGGACACACCACATGTGTCTGCCTGATGTTGTCTTTCATGACTCTCTTCACACTGCCAGCATTCCCTCTTTGCTCATTCTAGGTTTCTGCACCTCCATGCAGATCCAATGCAGCTTACTGTCTGCTCCTGTGTCCCCTCTTCAGGGCACTAACACTCACCGGAGATGCTCTCCTACAGGTCCTTCTGGCCCAAAGAAACAATCAGCAGTGGTTTCTATGGCTTCCCTTCTAGCTTCCAGATTCCTGGCCAACATCTGACATTGTCAGATGTGGAAGTGGTGTGATGGATTTGCCACAGGTAAGGGCTCTGCCAGAGCTTTTCCATCCCAGGAACAGGGACTGGTAACGGGCTTCCACTATAGATACCATTATCTGTACTTAAATCTATTAAGTCTTAACAACGTTGGCATAATTGATCACTTACGTTCAGGAAGACCTTAGCCATTGTTGTAGAAGCTATTGTTAGGGGCATTGTAGCACTGCTAAACAAGTTAACAAAAACTGAGGTTTCTAACTGTACTCGATATTGTAAAATATCAGATATTTACTCAGATATATTTTTTTCCCATTTTAATTCTGCTTCCTTTCTTTTGCAATTACATATATAGCACAGTAGTGACTCTCATATTAGTAGTAATCACACCTATCCACTTTTTGAGTAGTCTAGTGAAGACACCTGCAGATGATTATGAAGTGTTTCTTCCTTCACCGTGAAGATAAAAATAATGTAGACAAAAGAATCATATCGTTGTAAGACAGAATTCAACTACTTTGAGATAGAAATCCATAAAAAAATCACAAGTGTTGAAATGATGAGTCATCTCAGCAGCATAAAAATAATCTATTTATCTTTTTTTTCCAAAGGCTTTGAAGTCCCATTTCTTTGTTCTGTCTTTGTTTTTTTGTTCTGTCCCTCATACCTATCTTCTTCTCTTAGGTATACCAGTTTTGTAGTTTTTACTGTAATCAGCACTTTAGGCTGGGTAGTTTTCAGTAACACTCTAGAAAAATAAATGTTTTTTTCAGTAAAAGCTTTACCAATGTCTGCAGTCCTTGTTCTTAACTAGCAATTAATAAAAATTCATACGTGAATTTTCTTTGTGATATGACTTCAAGGAACAATTTATTATTAGTCTTCAGTTTTAAGAGAATCTCAGCAAGGATTAGTTAGACATGATGAGTTAGATCTTCAGCTGGAGAAAGTCAGTAGTTCTACTGAAATAAAGAGAACTACATAAATTTATACCAGCTGAGAGCCTACCCACAATGAGACTGTTAGCTTTAGAGATCCTGTTGGGTTTTGTGGTGGACAAGACAAAGAGAGGATATATCAAGTATGCACAGTAGGTGACACATTGACTAAGAAGGTACACCAGTACATACATATTCCCATTATAGATGGGAAACTCACAAATTTGTTGCCAAGCAAAAAGCCAGGACAAAGGTGTGCTAGACGTTGCAGAAAACTGAGGTAAGCATGTACTTAGGCACTGGTAATGAAATGGAGGATGAGAATATTCTCCCATGTCTCAGACATGGTAGTTGATGGCACTCACCCAGGCTAAGGACAGACATTATACATAAGTTGGTTTAAGTGATCAGAAACCGATTTAAACCTGTAACAGAACAGATGTTCAGTGTACATAAACCAGCTTGAAAATGACTGAAACTGGTTTGAGATAAACCTGGTTGAATGTAGTATCAGACTTAACTGATTTGGGTCAAACTGGTTTATGCAATGTCTGTCCCAGACCCCTTGCTGGTTGAAGACAAACCAGACTCCCCAGCATCCCAGCATGCTTTCTGGGATGAGAAGGGCTCTCTGCTCCACAACAGAGCTGGGCCCTCCCCTCTGCTCCCTGGTTGGAGCTCCGGCAGAGCATACAGGCTGCATCCCTGTCCACCTCACCACTCCTTGCTAAGCAAGGCCCCTCCCCTCTTCCTTGCTGAGAAGTATTTGTGTATTAGCTAGCAGACCACATGCTGGCTATAGTCTGTGCTATGGCAGACAGGACAAACAAACAATCAACAGGTAGCTGGTAATGTCCCTCTGTTGTTTTCTTAATGGGGTGAAAAAAAATTGAGTTGGAGTGATATACATAGTTATCAATTCCCTGATGGGATGCTCTGGATGGGATGAGAGAAACCCTCCCAAATCAGACATAGCGTCCTGCCGGGGCCTGGCCACATGCCCCTCAGTTCAGCACTGTGGAAGGAAAGGGAGATCTACTCTAGTGCCCCCCGGCTTCTAGCCTGGGCTATTGAAGGCATGTGCCTGCATATCTGGAATGTCTTTGCAGTTACAAACTGATTTAGCATAGCCAGGTTAGACTAACCTTCTAAAACTGAATCAATTCAGGCTCAGGATTTTTGAATGTCTGTCCCTAGCCCCAAGGTAGAAGGGAATTTAAATCTACAGCTATCTAAGTTGCTAGCAGAGTGCTCTAGCCCAGGGGTTCCCAAAGTTTTTATGCTGTGGCCTGGCAAACCACGGCCCAGAAGTTGCCACAGCCCGGCAAACTGAGGCCCAGGAGTCACAGCTGACCATTGTTACCTCTCAGCTCTGTGTTCTTGGGGAACCCTGACACAGGGCACAGTCTGTCTGACTCACAAAGAATTTCCACATACCTCCTCCCCTCCTCTACCTGAACAAGAACAGATTAAGAAAGACAATGAAGATGCAGTAGGAGACACACCTAAATCCCTGATATGGGTGACAAGAATGAAGAATTTCCCCAGGTCTCATTTACCTCCAAGATGGAACCAGAGGACAATTCATTTACATGGGAGATGGAGAACAGAGATTCCAAGGCAAGGACCACACCGAATTCTGGGATCAGAAAAGCAGGGGAGCACTGCTTGATGGGGAATCTGTGCTCCAAATGCTAATCAACCCACACACACACACCCAGCTCAGCATTTATTAAACCAATTCTAATCTGGATTTATAAAGGACTTCCCCCGCTACACACACACACCCAGCCACCCCTCATCTACCCAGAACTAAGCAGAAGTAAAGTTTAATAGGTATCTTGGGCCATACATTCCACAGTCCCACTATGGGAGGCCTGGTTAAACTTGATTGACTAAAACTTAGTTGCCGGGTTAGGGAATGCTGAAGGCAACAGACCAAGTCAGAGTGGGTATGGACAACATTTGAACAATGGTTTAGGGGTTCATCACAGCCCACTGGAGCCCTGACCACAAGTGTTGTCATACTTTTCCCAGGATGACTAGTGGAAGTCCTCCCCTCCCAAAGGTTATGAACACTCCAATAATTGCCTTAAGTCATAGTTTACTGGTCTATGGCCACTTCTGGTCCAGAAGCTGACCATGCTGTGGACCGGCAGCTGACCTGCCATGGCCTGGGGATTGAGAACCCCTGCTCTAGCCACTACACAATAGGTGAAGCATTTGAGTCCCTTATGAGGCTGTCCCCCAAGCAACCAAGAGAGGAAGATATGTTTCATAGATTTCATAGACATCAGGGCTGGAAGGGACCTCGGGAGATCATCGAGTCCAGCCCCTTGCCCAAAGGGCAGGAAGTCAGCTGGGGTCATAAGAGCCCAGCAAGATAAGCATCCAATTTACTTTTGAAGGTGTTCAATGTAGGTGCTTGAACCACCTCCACTGGCAGACTGTTCCAGACCTTGGGGGCTCGGACAGTAAAGAAATTCTTCCTTATGTCCAGCCTGAAACGGTCTTGCAGGAGTTTATGACCATTTGACCTAGTCATTCCCTGGGGCGCTCTGGTGAACAAACGTTCCCCCAGATCCTGGTGGTCACCCCGATAAACTTATAGGTGGCCATAAGATCTTCTGTTAGTGCAGAAGAAAGAGACGAAGCTACAGGATGTGGAGCTCAGTGAAATTGGAAGTTGATCCCAGGTTTTAACCTGAATCCATTCTCCAAAAGGGGCAGAAATATCCACATTACCCTCTGTCCACTTTATCCAGTGACTATTAAATACAAGGTGTAGTCCATCAAGTTAAAAAGAATGATAGGGAAGGACTCGATACTGCCTAACCTATGATGTGGTGCTTCAAGCATTGGAATGTGATGTCAGAGACATTCAGGTTTAAACCCTCTCTGGTTGGTTGAAGATAATTTCAAACCTTAATCTCTTGCTTCCTGGTTGAGAAGCAAGTGACATTAACTACCTCCCATTCCGACTTCTCTGTATCATTTCTTGTTAGCTGAAACTTGCTACTGTTTCTGTGTACAGTGTGACAACCTCTCTGTGATGCTTATCTGCATACCTCAACTGGTATGTACTATCAGATGAATGGGAAATGGTATGGATGCTTGACAGAATGGAAACTCTTTGTGCTGCTTGACTGCACCCCCATGTTTTAATTGCATGTAACAGTTTGAATACAAGTTGTCACTGGGTTTGTGTGCACTGCCCCTTCCTTCTACAATTGTAAAATGTATAGTGTACAAATGATATAACGGAAAACAGGTAAAGGTTGCTAATGGGTCAGTGGTCACCATAACTTGCGTGGAGGCACCCACAACTAAGGTGTCAGAGAGGAGTTTTAGGAAAGCTTTCTCCAGGAGCTACCCCATAGGTATGTATTGCACTTTGTCATTAAGTTCCACAAGGAAGAGTATTTGTGATGAATAAATGCCTGCAATGGATTTATCCTGAGGCCTGTTACCCAGTTATTTCTAAACAAGCTGAAATACCTGGAATACACAAAGGGTGAGAACAGGTCTTTCCAGCTTTTGGTCTAGGTTTAGGTGGCTTACTTAAGCTTTCTAAACCTATACTAGAAGCAGCATGTGCAGCCATTTGTTGCAGCTGGGAGCATCATGGGCAGTCCAAGGTCAGTAACTCAGGCTGGGGGAAGGACTGCAGGATTGGGGGAGAAGTTGAGAGGCTAAAAGTAGTCTGATAAGGGTTGGGTGGAGGTCGTTAGGAATAGCACAGCCTCTGGGCTGGGGAAAGCAGCTGGGTTTCCCAGGCCCAGTGCTGTGCTGTGAACACATGCAGGCATTTAGGAGATATGGTTAACCCCTTCCTAGAGTGGGTTAGCCCATTTTTGTTTACCCCCTCCCTTCAGTAAACCCTGTTATAGGTTAACTTATAACAGTGGTGCCCAGTGTTTTTGCCTGACAGACTGAATGGATGGGGCCTGTTCTGTTGCTGGGCTGTCTCTGGCTAGTGCTCCCAATCCGGCACCTATGATGGGTGCAGCTCAGCTCCAGATAGCTGTGCAGATGTGAGTGGATGGGATCCTAGCCCTGACCCAGCTGCACAGGGGAAGGGGGCTTGGCTTGACTCCCTTAGGACATGAGCCAGCTATTTATATCTCTTTCATTTATAATTTTATATGCACAACTGGTTATTTTTAGAAAACATACATGGCTACCATTCATTTATACATGATTGCTTCTGTCTTTCAAATGACTTGAGTTGAAATTTCAAGCAATCTTTTATTTGGATAACTAATTCTCCATTTATCCAAAATATATACATCAGTTGACTCACACAGTCATGTCTTCTTTATAACTGTCAGTACTTCCAGCCATAATATTGTGAATATCTATTTAGTTCCTATTATTTTTTAATGTATATGCTAAAACCAGTGGCACTTATTATAGTTTGCTAAACAGTCAGCCAAGATTATATCATTCATCCTATGACATAATTCTTTCTTTTCTTTGTACAATGATTATAACTAGCTCCTACATAGTGTTCTTCATCCATAAATCTTCCAGTGATTTACAAAAGAGACTGGGATCACTAACCCATCCTGAAGATAGGGAAACTGAGACAGAGAAGAAAAGGGTCATGACCAAGGTCATGTAATAGAATATTAGCAAAGACTCCTTGAGTCCCAGTTCACTTCTCTATCTACTAGACCACATTGTCTCTCCTGTTGAATGTTTTGTTTGTGTGGGGGTTTAGGGGACTACTGAAGCTAGATCCCTGTTTAGACATATAGATGCTTAGCTGGTAAGTTCAGTTCTATCCAAAACCATAACCTGGGAAATCTAATTCCATATTTCTTTTTGTTCTTCTCTATGCACTGCAAGTATTAACACTGTCCTTTGAAAGTACACAAAGAGGAATTGTTTTGCAATACTTGGCCTAAATCATGGATTCAGAACACCATCAGTACAGTACCTTGATTACTGGAGAAATATAATTTGCTGTCTCCTCTGAACACTTTTTACTTTCAGCAATATAATTTTATGTTAAGGTTTAGTGACACCACAACTGAATTGCATAAATCTGCTCGTTATGTCATTTAAGTTTTGAATGTTTTTGTAGGCTGTAGAAGAAAAGGCCTTTACTAATACTAGAGTCTACATGAAAAAAAATTACCAAAAATATGACCAGATGTTCTCATTAAGTAGTAAATGAATAAACCTGAACATTTATAAAGTTATCCCATATAATATGCCTGGCAATTTTAGCTTTAATTAAATATGGATTTTCTTTTCTAGTTAGTTCTCTCCCCCCCAGTAGGCATACTAACTGGAATCATAATATTTGCATTCCCTTATTCCTTTTAATTTTAAGGAGGCGATATCTCATTCTGAAGCCCAGTTTAGACAATATACCAATGTTATGTTCTTTTAAAAGAATGATGGGCATTAAATTATATTATTCTTCTAAATATTTTTTGTTTGTTTTTACTGTATTTCTCCGATACATACCTTCTGAAAAAAACATACCTTGTGAAACACAGTACAAGATGAAGACAAAATAATACCCTCTTGTTTTGAAAGATGTAGAAAAAAAGAGGATTTGCTGTAAGAATGTATTACAATGAGGAAGAATGAAACAACCAGTAACAAAGGCATTTGTTAGGGTGTGGCTGAGATTGAAGGGTGGCAAACAACTGAGTGCTGACGTTCAGCTCCCAGATTTGAAACTCTATTTTACTGTACGAAACAGAGGTTAATGTTGTGCTTTCATATCACTCTGTCTGTGCCATGGCTGCTCATTTGAGTCCCTAACTCATTTGCATGCCTCTGCCATTCATGCTAGATTTTCTTGCAGTAGGACTGCATCTAAGACTTGGCTAGCAGCCAGAGTCTACTTCTTCATTCCCTTTTTATAGCTAATACAATATGAAAGTCACTAACAAAAAGACTTTCATGTCAAATTACAGGGAAAAAATCTGAATTGCCTAATAGGATTTTAAATTCTTATCATACTGCTGAATTTCTGTAAGTAGTAACATTTGAAAAGAAAGACTTAGCTGATGTTTTCTTCAAATACTCTCCATGCATTGTAAGTTTCTTTACAAGCTCTGATATCCAGCTACTCTGTCAGTACAGAGATGATATATGTGGTATATATTAAAGTTATACTCCTCCACTACTGTTCCCACCCTATTGGACTTGGAATTTTATCAAATATACCAGCTAAAAAATGTTTTTTAAATGTTGGTGACATACACTGGATGTCATTTAAAAATAAATTATGCAGGGTTGTCACATATCAGAGGAGTTGGATGAAAAACAAGATTCATTTGTGACCTTATCGCTGTGATCCACCTCATATAGCCCTCTTGCAAAAGTTCATCCTTTCTCTCTCTTTTGAAGTAGAACATAATATGGCACCCTCAGCCTCTGAAGATATGTCATTACTACCTAAGGCACATGTTACCTTTTTAGTACCATATATACTGCTACAAAAAGCCAGCATGAATACGTCAAATAGTCTCTTGTGCTACAAAGATGGAAGGTCCACCAAAAATGGTTGACCCATCACAAATAAGCTCCTGTTTGAAACAGGAGTTTCCCTGCAGTGCTAGGTGTCGTAGTGCCACCTGTAACATGGCAGAGACCGACAGGTCACTGGGTCCCCCAGCATCCTGTAGTACTCAGCGCTCCCTCCTGCCTCCAAGAGGAGAGGGAGGGAGAGTAGCTGGCATACTGACAGCCTGCAGAAAGCAGAGCTGCTCTGGCTGTCACAGAGCTGATGTTGCCTTATGGCTTCCACCACCGGGACAGTCCCAATGGCTGTTGCTGCTGCCACTGCAGGACTGATGGAGCTGACTGCCTCCATAGTGGGAGCAACCCACGCTGCAGCTGCTGCTTCAGGTATAGCAGCCATCTGGGTCCTGGAGCTGACAAAGAATGCCTACCTTCTCTCGTGCCGTCTCCAAGTGTTTGGAGCAGCAGCTGGGAGGATCATAACTGTGAAATAAGCTGCCCCTCCTCCGGTCACCAGAGCAGCAGCTGTCAAACACAGCCTGCCCTCTCCCATGCCACAAACGAAGGGAGAGGACTGAGAGTATGCCTGGTCCTGCTTCCCTGGCAGAGCAAAGGGCAGGGTGACACTGACCTGGCTTACTGAGAGGCCACCCTGAGGTCAGGGTGAGCAAAAGAGCAGCACTCTCACCTCCTGGCTGGAGTGCTTGCCTTTGCAGTGACTGTAGTACTCTGAATATGTCTATACTCCTACAGTGCTCCTTTTTGTAGTGCTCAAAGCTGCCTCAGCACCTTGTAGCAGTAGAAATGAAAGAGTGTTCAAAGCCTAAATTTCATTTGAAACTCTCAGGGCCTTGTTATACCTTATGTTGTGAGCTGCACAAATATTGATGGGTGTTAGTGCAAGCTAAAGTCTGGAGCAGTCACACTTCAAGCCAGCAGGGAGTTGGAGGACTGAAAGGTAAAAATCTCCCCACCCCACATTACAGATCTCTCCCCTTTCCCCCAAGGCTTCCCCAGTTCCCCCTTGCCCCTGGGGCTTCCCTCCTGCTCCCCCAGGGCTTCCCCCCTGCCCTGCCCACACCCAGGGCTCCCCCCATAACCCTGGGGCATTGCTTACTTGTGCTGTCTGTCCCAGGGTAAGTGGCAGGGAAGGGTTAACATGCCTGCCCAGCCACCCCTGCTGCTCTTCAGGCTCATAAATAAGCAGCAGTGGTGGCAGTTATCTCTTCCCTGCCTGCTCTCCCAGGGACAGACAGCATAGACAGCCATAAATAACCAGGGGACTCAGGTGCCCAGGTAGCAAGGCATGAAGATGTCACCCTCCCTTCAGCTGACAGATAGCTGGAAGCTGCAGACAGCACTGGGGAGAAGGGCTATGCTTGCTCACCTCTGGGAGAACCTGGGAGTGAGGCCTGCTGGGCACTTGGCCAGAGAAGCCAAGCACATGCTGAGAGCTAGTGAGCTTCCCTGCAAAGGACGGGTAGGGGTGAGCTGCAAAGCAGGCTGGGATGCTGGAGAACAGCAAGCTAACATGAATCAATAGGAAAACAGAACAGAGGTTAGATGCACCAGTCTAACCTTAAGAAATCTGAACTGAGTGTACCACTCACCAGGTCTATCTTAGGCTGCTTCTGCCGTTTTAGACCAGTCTATGTGCGCTGAAGTTCTATATGGTTATGGGTTTAGATCAATCTATGTTTATTTAAAGCAGTCTAAGTATAATGTATTTACATGTCCTAAGAATAGCAGTAGACCTCTATATTACGCTAATAGGAAGCTACTGATTTCTGCTAAGGGAACCACAGGTGACGGGGGTAGGGATGACCGGACATGCACAGCTGACTCCTGGCACCAAGAACTGTGGGACTGGCATGAGGAAACTGGCATAAGGGGGAACATAGGCTGGGGGATACCTACACCCAAGACTGCCAAGGTTCAGGAATGGGGATTCAACCTGGCCACTCACTGTTTTGAGGAGGCAACCCATACCTCTGCAGAGCTAGCAGGGGAAGGAGTTTGTGAACAAGTGGCAGGGGAGGGAGTTTGTTAACAAGGTCCTGGACCACTTTGTGGCCATTTATGACACCCCTGACTGATGTCAGCCATTATCCTCTGTGCCAGGGTGGTGGGAAAGTGAGCAGAGTATTCTAATCCTCCGGGCCAGGCTGTTGCTAGGACAGTGGTTGGCATCAGAATCCACCTGCCCCAGCTCATCCACCCACCAGGTACAGAGGCTTGGGGGAGCTTTTTCATTCCCCATGCCCCCAGTACTGGCCTGGGTCCTACTGCAGGGGAGTGCGGCAGCCATGGGGGGGATGGGCAGCCATGGGGGGGATGGGCAACCCCTGAGCTCAATCTTGCCACATGAGGTAAGTCACAGGCATGGCCATGGGTCAGAGGGTTGGGGTCCCTGCAGAAGTAGACTGAGCCCTGAGGCAAGTGGGCAAGGGGTTGGGGATCCCGCAAGAGAGTGCTAGGAGTCCATGGCCCCTGATGTGGTGATGCCTTCCACATCACAGCTCTTTAAGGTGGACAGTGGGTCTGAGAACAGCCACCTCACCAGCTCTTACATGGAGAAGTTTCTCTTATATCCAACTTAAACCTCCCTTACTGCAACTTGAGACCATTGCTCCTTGTTCTGTCATCTGCCACCACTGAGAACAGTCTAGCTCCATCCTCTTTGGAACCTCCCTTTGGGTAGTTAAAGGCTGCTATCAAACTCCACCGCAGTCTTCTCTTTGCCAACTAAAAAAAGCCCAGTACCCTCAGCCTCTCCTCATTAGTCATGTGTCCCAGCCCCCAAACTATTTTTGTTGCTCTCCGCTGGACTCTCTCCAACTTGTCCACTTCTTTTCTATAGTGGGGGTCCAAATATGGACATAGTACTCCAGATGTGGCAGCTCCAGTGCAGAATAGAGGGGAATAATTACTTCCCTTGATCTGCCTGCAATGCTACTACTATTGAAGCCCAATATGCTGTTAGCCTTCTACCAGCACAATCCTGACTCATATCCATCTTATTGTCCACTGTAACCCCTAGGTCCTTTTCTGTAGAGCTGCTGCTTAACCAGTTAGCCTGAAACCTGTAGCAATGCATGGGATTCTTCCCTCATAAGTGCAGGACTTTGCACTTCTCCTTGTTGAACTTCATGAGATTTCATAGAATCATAGAGTCATAGAATCATAGAAGTAGGATCGGAAGGGACCTTGTAGATCTTCAAGTCCAACCCCCGCCTGGGCGGGAGAAAAAAACTGGACTCAAATGAGTCCAGCCAGGTAGGCATTCAGCCTCTTCTTAAAGATTCCCAGGGTAGGAGCCAGCACCACTTCCCTTGGAAGTTGGTTCCAGCTCCTAGCCGCCCTAACTGTGAAGTAGTTCTTGTGGATGTCTAATCTAAACCTACTCTCCAATAATTTGTGTCCATTGTTCCTTGTCATGCCAGGGGGCGCTAGGGGAAACAGTGTCTCCCCCAAACCCTTCTGGTCCCTGCTAGAGAGTTTATAGACAGTCACCAGGTCCCCCCTCAGCCTTCTCTTGAGAAGGCTGAACAGGTTTAGGTCCCGCAGTCTTTCAATGTAGGGTCTGCCCTGTTGTCCCTGGATCATGCGGGTGGCCCTCCTCTGGACCCTTTCAATGTTGTCCACATCTCTACTGAAATGGGGCACACAGAACTGGACACAGTACTCCAGCTGTGACCTGACCAGCATCACATAGAGGGGGAGGATCACCTCCCTGGCTCTACCTGAGATGCACCTGTGGATGCACGACAAGATCCGGTTAGCCCTGCCAACCGTGACCTCACATTGTCAGCCCATGTTCATCTTGGAGTCAATAATGACTCCAAGATCCCTTTCTGCCTCTGTGCTCTCAAGAAGGGAGTTTCCCATTCTATAAGTGTGCTCCTGGTTTCTACTGCCTAAATGCAGCACCCTGCACTTGTCAGTATTGAAACGCATCCTGTTTATGTTAGCCCACTCCTGTAACCTATCCAGATCTTGCTGCAAACTTTCCATCCCTACTAGCATGCTCACCTCACCCCAAATTTTGGTATCATCAGTGAATTTAAAGAGGTTGCATTTCACCCTGTCATCCAAATCGCTGATGAAGAAATTGAACAGCGCAGGCCCAAGGACCGAGCCCTGGGGGACTCTGCTGCCCACTTCCCCCCAGGTTGATTATGACCCGCCCACCACCACCCTCTGAGTACGACCCTTGAGCCAATCTGCAATCCATCTGACTGTGTAGGCATCAATGCCACAGTTGCCTAATTTTTTAATGAGGATGGGGTGGGAGATGGTGTCAAAGGCCTTGCTGAAGTCTAGAAAGACTATGTCCACGGCAACACCTGCATCTATTGCCTTTGTGACCTGATCATAAAAGGCAATCAGGTTGGTCTGACATGACCTGAGCCTAATGAAACCGTGCTGGTTGCCCTTAAGCATCATCCCTGAAGCCGGCCCATCACAGATGTGCTCCTTGAGGATCTTCTCAAAGAGTTTCCCAAGGATAGAGGTAAGACTGACAGGCCTATAGTTGCCCAGGTCCTCTCTCTTCCCTTTTTTGAAGATGGGGATGATGTTAGCTATCTTTCAGTCATCTGGCACCTGGCCCAAGCACCAGGAGCACTTGTAAAGCCATGCCAAGGGCCCTGCAATAACCCCAGCTAGCTCACTCAACATCCTGGGGTGGAGAGCATCTGAACCCGCTGACTTGAACATGTCCAGCCCCTCCAGAAGCTCTCTAACCCGGTCCTCTCCAACCTGAGGTCTGGAGGCGTTCCCCTCGAGTCCATCTGGCATCACAGCAGGGAAGCCCCAGTCCCTGCACATGAAAACAGAGGTGAAGAATTGGTTTAAAAGGTCTGCTTTCTCCTCTGGCGCAACCACCAGATTGTCCAACGTATTTTGCAGGGCCCCACATTACCCGGTGCCTTCTTCATCCTCCCTATATATTTGAAAAAGGACTTTTTATTATCCTTGATCTTGGACGCTAGTCCTAGCTCTATGTCTGCCTTAGCTTTCCTGAGAGCCCCCCTACAGGTCCAAGCAGAGGAGGTATACTCCTGTTTGGAGATAACACTGGGTGTATGCTGCCTTTTTGGTAAGCAGGCATTCCCGGACGCCCTTGGTGGGCCAGGGGGGCTTCCGGGCACTCTTGCCCCCCTTGCTTCTTGTTGGGATGGACTCCCCTTGGGCCCTGAGTATCATTTCCTTAAGGAACGACCACTTGTTCTGGACACTGAGTTCCCCTACCCTTAAGGACCTCAGCACCTCACCCACTAGTCTCCCCAACTTGTTGAAGTTGGCCCTCCTAAAGTCTAGGGCTACCGTCTTGCTGCAGGCCCTTGACACCCTGCACTGGATGGTGAATTCCAGCAAGCAATGATCGCTATCACCCAAGTGGTCAAGAACCTGGAGGCCTCTTACCAGGTCATCGCCTGTGACCAGGACCAGGTCCAACAGGGCATTTCCTCTGGTGGGACTGCGCACCTCCTGGATTAAGTGAAGGTCCTGTATCTCAGCCAGGAACCTCCTGGAACAGTCCGTCCTGGCTGACTGTTCCTCCCAGCAGATGTCCAGGTAATTAAAATCACCCATGACAACTTGCCTTAAGTGCTTCTGCAAGCTGGCCCGAAAATTCCCGGTCCAGCTCCTCCCCTTGGTTGGGGGGTCTGTAGTAGACCCCCACCATCAAATCGCTCTCCCCATGGCCCCCTTGAATCTTGACCCAAAGCACTTCAGCCTGCCCTTCCTCTGACCCCATTCTACTGGCAGAGGATGTGTAGTGCTCCTTGACATAGAGCGCCACACCCCCACCTTTCCTTCCTTCTCTACCCTGCCTGTAAAGCCTATAGCCCCTAATGCTAACTGCCCAGTCATGGGACAAATCCCACCACGTTTCTGTTAGCCCTATGACATCTGGGTTTGAACTAGCTATTCTGAGGGCGAGTTCCTCCTGTTTATTCCCCATACTGCAAGCATTGGTATATAGGCATTTAAGGCCTTGCAAAACAAATTTCTTTTGGCCCAACCCTCCAATTTGTCTAGGTCACTCTGAATCCTAGCCCTACTCCACCAGTGTCTCTACTACCACCCCGCCCCTACCCCTGCCCCCGCCCTCCCGCAGCTTGGTATCATCTGCGAACTTGCTGAGGGTGCAATTTATCCCATCTTCCAGGTCACTAATGAAGATGTTTGACCCCAGGACTGACCCCTGGATTACTCCATTTGATATGAGTTGCCAACTAGACATCAAGCCATTGATCACTGCCTGTTGAGCCCAATGATCCAGTTAGCTTTCTATCCATTTTACAGTCCATTCATTCAACCCACACTTCCTTAACTTGCTTGCAAGAATGCCGTTGGAAAATATATCAAAAGCCTTGCTAACGTCAAGGTATATCAAGTCCACCACTTTCCCTGCATCCACAGAGCCAGTCATCTCATCATAGAAGGCAATCAGTTTGGTCAGGCATGACTTGCCCTTGGTGAATCCATCACCCAGTGCACAGGGCACAGGAATTCAGAGACTCAAAGCCCTGCATCCCTACCAGGGCTGTTCCTAGGGGGCACAAATCGGGGCATCCGCCCCAGGCGCTGTGCTTTCTGGGGCCCCATGGAGCTGGGCAAAGCAGCTGTGGCTTCTCCATGCCACCGCTGCTGGCTTCACATCCAGCCACTCACTACTCCCTGCTCCCCCACTCTCTTCAGCTGAAGTCACCACTGCAGATGGTGGCAGAAGCTTCTTTGGGTCCAGGGCATGTGGGATCGGAGCAGAGGTGGGGCTCTGCATTTGCCCTAGGCCCCACACCCTGCATGGGTCGGCTCTGATCCCTACTTATCCAAGGAGTGCTTCTGGTCCCTAAGGGTCAGAGGTAGTCGGACTGGGCTTCATGGGCCCAGACACCCTGCCACCATTCAAAACTGGTTCCTCCTCACCAACACCAGTGAGAAGCTTTCTATATGGAGCCTCCCATGTCTCATATGCATGCTTTTCCTCCTCTACTCAGGCTTCACAGAAGACCTCCTACTTGTTCTTGCTGCTGTGGAGGATGCATGCAGCGAGAATGATGTGCAGCAGGTTCTCCTCCTCCACCTTGAGGCATGTATTAAAAAAATGTTTTGAAGCTATTTTGTTTTGTTTTAAGGACATTACATGGAATTGTAACACACTGGTTTTGTACAAATGATTGTGTCTCCTTCATCTGGTGGCAAGGAGGAGATAACAGCTCCTTAGTCGCATCTAAAAGACTTTTCTCCTCACTCAGGTACCTAAGGCCTGAATGTTTAGTGCTGAAGGCCTGAATTTTTGGTTCTGAAGCTTCTGGATTACATCATCACTGGTAATGATACCATTGGCTATTGCAGAAGGGATCTGCAGATGTAGCCATTCGGTCTCCAAAGGGAAAAAGCACTGTTTTCAAGGAGACTCTCTAACCAAAACAAGAGCAGTGCTGATTTCTTTTAAGACAAAGGTACATAATTATTAATGCTGACCATGAATATGGGGCTCTCTGGGACCCAGAAAAACCCATGGGCTCCTCCTCCCCCCCAGCAAAGTTTTGCCTCCACAGCATAGATGACAGATTCCAAGAAAGAGGATATTATTATAGGTCTGGGGGGAAAAAATGTAACTACAGATGAAAATGAGATTTTTCAGCACCTTAAACCTGCTAATCTTGGTTCTTAGCCAACTCCCTAGAAATAAGAGAAATCTCATTTGTATTGTTAACATGATCTAAATTTGGGCTGTAAATGATTTAACTGCTTTTGCTGACAAGACTAGTTAGTGGTTGGGGCTTCATTTGTTATGGAGATTTAATTTCATGATTCACAGGATGCACACATCATGCCATGTAAAGCATATCATTGTCAGTGGATCAGAGTACTGCAGTGATAAAGAATATCCTGCATCTTTCTCCAAGATGTCAAGGTGTCATTACACCACAAAAAATAGATGAGGGAAAAAAAGTTAAGACTAATTAACTCATTGTTAAACAAAATCAGATTCTATTGTTAATGGTATAGAAAGGACTGACATGGCTTTCATCCCACCCAGCATCCTTTGGGTGCACAGTCTGAAAACCTCTGGACCGCCTTCAGCATGAGTCCACAAAGAAGCTCTAAGTCATGCCTGCTAACAAACCTCAAGAAGAAAAATAAAAAATATAAATACAAAATGGATGACACCTGGCTGGATGGCAGCACTATGGGGAAGGATCTTGGAGCCCTTGTAGATAGCAGCCTCAGTATGAGTCATCCATGTGATGCAACTGTACAAAATTCAGTTTGGGGATGCAACAATAGAAGCATTAGGTATGAGAGATTGGAGGTGATAGTGTCTTTCTACTCAGCACTGGTTAGGCCTCATCTAAAGTATTGCATATGATTTTGGGTTCCACATTTTTAAAAGGGCATGGAGAAGTTAGAGAGCATCCAGAGACAGGCAACATGAACAAGAAAGGGCTTTGAAGTCAAGTCATCTAAGGAGAGGATGAAGGAGCTAGGCATATTCAGTTTGCAGAAAAGGCACTCAAGAGGGGACCTGATAGCAGTCTTTGAATACTTAAAATGGATGTCATGAAGAAGAGGAAGAGTGCCAGTGGGGAGGATGTGGATCAATTACTTGAAGCTATAGCAAAGTAGTTTAGATTGGATCTCAAGAAAAACTCCCTCACTGTTTGAACAATGAGACAATGGAATAGACATCCTAGGGAAGTTTTGCACTCTCCATCACTGAAGGTATCCTAAAAGGGGTTGGACAGCCTCTGGGGATGACCTAGGCATAACTACTATGGTCTCCTATGGGTATTTCCCATGCTTCTGCATTCTGCTGTTTGCTGCAAGGATTGGCGGGGGGGAGGGGTGGATTCTATCCCCACCCTACTGCTCCATCGCTACATGTGTCATGGATTTTTTTTTAACCTTCCTCAGATACACTGGGTGTTGGCTGGAGCCAAGGCAAGGGATTTTGACTGGGATGTGCCAGTGCTCCTTCTGGGACTTACTTGGAGGTTCCTAGCTAGAGCGTCTTGCCAATCTGTTCCAGGTCAGACCAATTACCATATTTGGGACGAGGAAGGAATTTTACCATGTGATCAGAGTTGTCTGGACTGTGGGAGATTTTACTTTCCTCTGTAGTAGAGAACTTGACCCTCTTCCTGGGATTTCTTGACCATATGACTTTTACAACAGCAAGATGTTGGATGCTGTGTTCCCCCTGTTATGCCTGTAGCAGGTTAGGATGTTATGTGTTGTGTTGTGTCAGAGTATTTTTACAACATAAATTAGACAATAGATTTGTAAAGAATGGTTTGGATAGGGATGATTCTGAGGCAGGGGATTGGACTATACAGTGGCGTACTGTGGGCCAATTATTACAATGCTCCTACCCCTCACTCCCTGGGAATGATCCAAGCAAGGTGCAGGGCCCAAGGCAAATCAGCTCCCATCCCACAGCACTTCCACGGGGGAGTTAGCAGCATGGCACACCAGCCATGGGAGAGGGGCCAGAGCAGCCAAAGAAAGCCACAACATGCTGGGTGGGTGGGTGCGTGGGCCACACAAAACATGGGAGACACCCTGGTCTCTCCAGCCGGCAAACCACTCCCAGGCTGGTGAGCAGGGCCAAGGCCCCTTCCTGCCCTCTCCCCTGTTGGTAGGCCACTGGGACAAGATGATCTATGGAGGTCCTTTCCAGCCCTACTTCTCTATGATTCTATAGCAAGAAACTATAATTTTGGAGATAACCAAATAATAGAGATGGAGAGATGTGCTATGATAAGGAACATTCCTGAAGCAATATCAAACATGAAGAACTCAAATCTCTGGAGATCAATTAATCTAAGCAGTGCTGACTTTATCTCCAGCTAGGAGAGAGGGATTTGATATTGTTCAGTGCTGAAGAAAAAAACAGTTTATGGGAAGGAGAGATCTAGCTGAGCATTCTGCACATCAAAGTGGTTGGTAGGCTGACTGGCCAGAAAGGAAGTCGTTAGTAGGCTGACTGGCCAAACAGAGACAGGAAGCTCACTGTTAGGGGGATTCTGGAAACAATCCTTGGGTTCTGTACCAGGTAGATCACTTGAATGCAGCATTTTATTATATTTTGTTTTCAATGAATAGAGTTGATCAAGAGTCTCTTGACCAAAATACTTCTTCCGTTGGAAAATGCTGATTTATTGCAATTTCTTCTTTTTTACCTACTAGGAAGGGTAGATTTTTAGGAATTTCCAATTTAAAGAAAATATAAAACAAGACAGCTTATTGGAATATCATATGTTGACATTTTTTAGCCTAAGAAATCCTGATTTTGATATATATATGTTATATATATGTGTGTGTATGGCTCAAAATCAGGATTTCTTAAGCTAATAATATATATAATTATATATAATTAATATTAACAGGAAATATTTACAAAATATAAAGGTCAAAAAACCAAAATCAAATATTTCAAAGTTATAAAATCTGAGGGCCAGATTAGTCATGTAAGTTGGCCGTGGGCTTACATATCTAAATGTAATTGCATTTCATCCTGTACTAGTTACTGAAAAACTATAGATACTTAAGGGAAAATGACAGTGTGTTACAAAAGTAGGTGCATTAGTAGTTTTCAAGGCACCTGGAACAGGGCAAAATAGAATCATATTTGTATGCCTAAATCCACCTAGCTAGGTGAGATAGGATCTGGCCTCAAATACTTCATTTGTCCCAATCTGATTTTTTCAACTTTTTGAATGCCAAGCTTTTTGATATTTTGGCAGTTCTTCACAATTTAGGATGATATTTTTTCAAAATCTTAGACTTTCCTGGAACAGTTGAATTGCCAAGCAACTTTAATCATGACAGCCTTTACTTTTTAGCATTTGCTGCTCACCTAACTCCCCAGTCTCCCTTAACTGGTCTTCCTTACCCAAAGATAAATGATTTACTTCTAAAATTTTCTCACTCAATTTTATAATCTCTGCTTCCATGATAAACTACTCAACCCCAATCTATGAATTCTTTTAGCACTTCAACCTGGCGTAAATTAACTATACAGACTAATTCCCATACACTTTGGCCCAGTGTGTTGCTTTTGGAATAACCCTGAGTTGGATGTGATTCATAATCACTAGAACCACCAAGAGGCATTGTGGCTCAGAGGGCCCGATTCCTCCCATTCCTTCCTTCATCTTAACTAGTAGTAAACTGATTGTCAGCCATCTTTCCCATTCCCCCATATTAACTCTGCTATCCAAGTGGATGGAAGCCCCGTTTCTATTCCCAGTCTGTCATCTCTTTGCCGACTCCCCACTACTTGAGGTAGAGTACAGGTAGCTGAGTAACTTCATTCAGTCCCATATAAGAAGATCTGAGTTCTCAGTATCCTACACAGTCAGAATTTAGCTCTTTTTTAACATTTGATTTTTTTAATGCTCCCCTCCCCCCATAGTTTGCAGATACTAAACCCCTTGTTTTAGGAAACCTTATTTATGAAAGCTCAACAGTCAATAAAAATCCCTTTCATCCTTCCCTTTCATCCCATGAGCAATCTGACATTCACTAATCACTGACCTGCACAACAAATAATTTCACTGGAATTAGAAACTACAGAATAGAGGGGAAAATAAATGCCACAGCATATGAAAGACTGAACACATTTAAAAACTCTGGAGACCTTCAAACTATAAATGACACATACATACAGCAAATCCCAGCTCCTATTGTGAACTAGTAATGAAAACCAACTCTAACTATAAAACCCCTAAAACAGAAGCTACAGTAGATATAATTGAGTAGTATACCTCCCACTCGGTTCCTCCTTTAAATTTAACGTGTTTTGCTAGAAAACTGTAACAGCACCATGATGGGTTCAAAATGAAAGCACTATGTTATAGTGATATGTACCTATAATAATATCCAATATAAAACGTTGAAGTTATATTGCACTGTGATTAGCTTGGGTAACGGTAAGCATTTTCCCACTGGCAATAAAAGATAAGACTGTAGTGAACTGTCCGCTTATTTTCCTTCAAATTTTACCATGGAAGAGGGGGAAAGCTCTGTTGAGCTGTCTAGTCCATGCCACTGCAAATAATGACTGATCATTACAGTACACTTGTGTGTTAGTTCGCTAGTGTTGATGAGTGTTTTACCATAACCCTTTGGAAACTCCTCTACAATGTATAAGTATGAGGAAGTAGTTTTTCATAGTTTTAACTTATATTTCTTCACTTTTTAATGCAATTCTTCACTCCTAGTCTACCACCATAAAGATGTCTCTCTTCATGATGTAGGGGCCACAGACAGCTTATGCTTTGGTGTGAATAACACAAGTGTTTATTTTTTAATAAAATCATTTTCTATAAAATACAGGACATATTTTTTTAATTAAAGAACTAAATAACTTCCTAAAATTCAGCCAATGCACTCTTGTTTTTCATTATTAAGAAAGACAAAGTAGAGCAGATTTCTTAGTAGACTGATGGATTCTTCAGTGTCTGTTAGGGATTGGTTTTGCTGCTGTTGGGCATGTCTACATGTATGCTTTAATGTGAATTAGCCAATTTTAATGCACATTAAAGTGTCATGAAAAATCTTGCACTTTTACTAATGCTCATTAAAATAGGCTAATGCACCTTTTTCTAGTACCTCACAATGGAGGTACTAAACATAATGTACATTAGCAAAAACACATTAAGGAACATTTAGACATGCCCCTTATGGTGTAAATCAGCCTAAAAATGGACTTATCTTATCACAGGAGGATTCCCGGTATATCTCAGACTCTATTTACAGCCTTGAGCCACTAAAGCAGCTCATAACACCCCTAAGTTGTGCCTCTGGCCAGGAAAAGATAGAGCCAGGGAAAATGGGAGGGAGGTACTGGTCATACACCACAAAGTCCTCCCAGCTCCAGCTTGCAGAATAATTTGTACAAGACCTGGTTGTGAATTTTCTGATTTAAAGTTTGTTGGGTTTTTTTCCATTGGAAAATGTCAACTTTTCAATTAGGCAGACCAGGTTCTTTGGGTAAATCTGATATCTTTCTTTGAACCAACTAAAATAGTTGGAAAAATTCTTCTTTGCAAACTTTTGGGTATAAACACCCTTCTTCAGGCAGAGGAAGCTTTTCCAAAACTTAGTGGTGGTCTCCTTCTGTTCTTTCAGACACTCCTTGTAGCTCAAAATGCAATGAGTAAAACTCTACCACAACTAATTTGCAGCTGGGGAACCTTTCTAAAAAGTCTTCCCCAGGCTCCTACTCATCCCCACTTCCTTCTACCACCTCCTGGGCCTACTCACAGTTCCTTAGTCTCTGATACTGCTTCTCAGCTTTATACAAGGAGCTTCTTTTGCTTGCACAGCTTGAGCCAGACTCCAGTTCTCATCACTGCTTCCTTCAGCTCCTAGCAGGGAGCTCCTTTCTTCAGCCCTACCCAGGGCTCCAGCGTGACCCCTCTGAGTCTATGGTGCAGGCATCTGGGGCCCCTGACTCCTTCTCCTTCTGAGCTGAGGTCACCTCAATCATCTAATATCTAATCAGCTGCCACCTACTTATTACCTGAGATTCTGCAGCTTTCTAACAATACTGGCTAGCCCTGCTCTTAGAAGCAGGGCTTGGCCCCTGTTATAATGGGGTTATTGGCTAAGCTAGGTCTACTTTGTGATTTTCACTTCTAAATGTTGTACTCCATATGGCAGGACTACCCTGGAGCCGAAAAGCCTGGAAGTCCTGAGATTACCCAGAGTTTCCACCTTTCCAGCAAAGAAATGAAACCATGACAGTCCCTAACTTGATCCCAAAGTCTACAGACAGCAAAATAGCCAGTGCTCCCAGGGCTACAAGGCTCCTGGTTCCATCCTATAACAGCCACAGAGCCAAGAAGCCTGGACTGCTGATGAAAAAACCAGCAAAATTTCCTATGAAATCTGCCTTTGATTCCATGACATTTCATAGACTCAGACACATTTCTGTGAAATATTTTTGGTTTTGCTAATCAGTAATTTAGCAGAAGTTGTCTAATTAGCTTTTATGGGCTTTACTGTGGCAATATAACATGCAGTAGTGTTTTAAGCCTTTGCAGAGTAGTCCAACAGCAATATGGTCTGCTCTGTCATTACGCTTCAAAGATTTATACCTGTAGCAGGCTTACATTTTCAGGGCTTGGGTTGCATCTCAGGCCTGAGGGTCTCCTGTTTGATTGGTGCAGCCTGGTCACCAATCAGAGGCAGCACAAGGGAAGCAATGCCCCACCCTTTTCCAAAAGGAGGGAGTAAAGAACAGCTGGACCTGAATCAAAACTGCCCTAGCCAGGGATGGAGCCCCTGAAGAGTATAAAAGGGGAGCATGCTCAGCATGCTGGGGGAGAGATGACAAGGGGCAGTGAGGAGAAAGGAACACCGGAGATGGCCGTCCCCAGGACCCCACTTGAGCTTCAGTGGTGTACAAATCGATGCATGGGGATCAGGCTCTAGGAGCTTCTCATGGTGGCTTGAGCCTGTGAACCTGGCAAGTCACTAGGCAGTCAGTTTGCAGATTGGCATATGGAGAGCTGGCCCTGGGACCAGCTAAAAGCTGCTCGGGCCCCTTACGGTGTGCACTTTGGCACATGGAGAGTCCATCTTTGGAGCAGCTCATGGCTGCTCAAGTTAGCCCCAGTCCTAGGCTGAGTGACTGGACCCTCAGAGCGCAGCTCTGCCTTTAACTAAAAGAGTCCCGGTGCCCAGAGCAGGGTCCAGGAAAAAGAGGACCCCGGGTGTGAGACCAGGGAATTGGAGCCTGTAAGGGTTCGGCTCCTACACGAGAGAATCCTGGGCGGCCCAGTGCAGGACACCAAGCCATCAAGGAGAACCAAAAGCACCACTAGAGAGAGGCCTTCAGGGGATGAGCCTTGGCTGCTTCAGAGAGGAAGTATGAGTTGCTGCAGAAGTGGACCCTACAGGGGAGGCAGGCATGGGACAGGAGGGTCTGCTGCCTCCAGCCTCCATTGCAGAAGGGGTGTGTCTACATCCCAGGGCCCTAAAGGGGAGGGGCATCAAGGAAACCCCTCAGGGAGGTACTAAGTGCACTCCCTATTTTGGGTGTTTATTGTTGTGTCAAGGTCTATATATTCTGGGCTCTGGGTATTCTTTAAGGGATTTTAAATGGTTCATGTGTTCTTAATGTATTAATATGTATATTTATATTGTTACTTGGTAGGTCTAGGGAATATTATTATTAACTTATTTGTGTTATGTAAGTTGATTCCCTATATGTGTTTATCATGTAACCTTAACTATCTTGTTTAATGTGTTAATTATTATAAATGCTGTAAATTATATGGTTTATATGGACTGTGGGATATTATATGTAGTGTCATATGCTAAGCTTTATGGTAAATATTTCATGTTTTATCTTAAGTATATGTGTTTATTATCATAATAAATTGTATATAGTTAAGTTGGGTCTTGGCCTGGCTCTGTAGAGAGGAGAGGGAACTGCTCTAGTAGCTGACCCCTCCATCCTGCCTGACCCCCACCACTGTCATTGGAGGCCAGGGCACCCCCCCTCCCCGGGTGTACCCAGGCAACATACCATTCCCAGAAAGAAGAAGTGGTATGAGAAAAAGAAGAGAGATAGTCCTGTTCTGTCAGATCCTAACTAAATTTCCCTTTGTGTGGAAAGCACAGGATACATCCTTTAAAAGCATTTGCTTAAGCCAGTCACATTCTACTTACTTTAAGTCCAGTGCCTTAAAGAGCTCCTATACTAGCCAAATATATCCTGTGCTCCTTATGACCCCCAAGCAACATCAAGGAATTTGTCTCTGCAATTGCTGCTTTTCTGTTCCTACTGCTAAATTTGGAAGAGTTTATGTATCCCACTCAAAAAAAACAGTAATCAGTTGTTAGAGCTCCCAGGCCCCTGATTTAAGCAAGGCCACACTCTTAAGAACATTTGTTAACTGATTTTTTGCTATATCCACAATTTTCTTTGATTTCTTTAAATAAATGGTCAAGGGTTTTTTTGTTTTGTTTTGCATTGTTTTTTTGGGGGGGGAGGATGACAGAGGGGTGGTACAAGAAAAAGAATCTAAAGGAAGAGAAAGGGCTATCTGTTTTATCTATGTATGAGAGACTCAAGGCTATTCTGATAAGAAATATGATCTCTCTCATATAATACTCTGCTTACACAGGGAAAAGCCTAACTGTTCAATCATTTATATATGTTTCATACCTGAGACAGTACCAGATGGTGCCATGTAGTCTCAGGTTAATCATTCTGTGAAAGACCTGGGCTAGGAGCCAGACCCACTTCACCATTGACTGTGAGAACAAGAGATGCTGAACCTTACATAAGATTCACAAGCATGTCCCTTGCATTTTAAGCAGACATCTGTTATGACATTTCATATTATCTGTTATCAGGGTCCAGACTAAGCTGAGATGTGGCAGTACACTATGCCAGTCTTCTCTGGTGGATCAATGAATTTCTGCAGAATTTCACCTCTCATGGAAATGAAGCATCTTGGGAGGTGATTGCTCTCAACATGTACCAATGCAAGCCTGGGTCTGCAAATAGACACAGTGTCAAAATAGCTCTGAATGCTAACTTTCTTTTTCTCACCAGAAAGGAACGGAACACCTTAAACACACTGTTGTGATTCTATTGAAAGAGCCAGGCTAGCTGGAGGTACCCTATACAAAACAGTTTGATGGGTTGATCTCATAATCACCTTGCATATAGGCATCCCAGTGCCTAACTGGCTTGTCCTAGATTCAGTTTGACTGGGTTTCAGAGCCTAGGTATCCCCATGCAGTCAATGAAGAGATTCAGGCATATTCAAAGAATAATCCAACAGATTTAGACAATAAGGGTCCCTATTACGGCTGTGCGAAATTTAGCCAGGTGTTTTATTTTGAAGCTGTTTCGAGACATTTCAAGATCCGGGGGCCCGCACCCTCAGGAGGTCTGAGGGGCTGTGCCAGACTCCTCCCAGGGGTGCAAGCCCCTGGATCTGTGTGCCAGATGAGAGGAGGATGCCACTGCTGCCTAGGATCACTGGCAGCAACAATCTTCCCCAGCATTGGGCATGAGCTGTGCCCAGCGCTGGTTGCAGGTGGAGGAGGCAACATTCTCTCATCTGGCATGCAGATCCAGGGGCTTGCACCCCCAGGAGGGATGCTGGGCTGTGCTGGACTCCTCCCAGGGGTGCAGACCCCAGATCTGCATGCCAGAGGAGAGGCAAGCCACTGGGGGTTGCACCCCCAGGAGGAGTCCGGTACAGTCCTGCACCCCTCCAGGGCGTATGGGCCCCCGGATTTGCAGGCCAGGTGAGAGGAGGCTGCCACTGCTGGCAAGTGTCAGGAGTTGTGCTTTGAACAGTTTGAGGTGCAGTTTCCCAGAAACCTCTGCACCTATCTCCTTGAAACTTGGCAGACGTCATGCCATCAGAAAGGGCTGTCACCCCTGTAGTAGTTGGCATCCAAATCAGGCAAGAAATGAGAAAGTTTTGGGCATTTTTATGATTCCCAAAATCAGAGTATCAATTGCTTGCCCTCTTTTTGGCCTCATGACTCCTATGTGCTTAGCTACCTAGCAGCCAAGCTTACAAAGGAGGACACTAAGGTCCTGCACTCAGTCTACTCTATAATTCTATCCTTTTGGTCATAAGGTTGCTTTAGCTGGTTGTTACTCTTTTAGCCAGGCCCAGGAGCACAGCTTCCTCCTTCCCTACCACAAACTAAACAGAATAACAAAGCAACAACCTCCCTTTCCTACCCATGGTAAAGGCTTTACTACAGTATTGCTTTTCTTCTCAACTTCCCTCCTCCCTCACATCATCTTTCTGGGAGGTTTTCACTTCCTCCAGGGCCAGCCAATCATCCCCATCAGCTGGCCCAGGCAAGCATATAACGTGGTGCAGCTGGGCTTCAGCCCCTGAGCTGTGCACCTTGCTACAGTTCCTTTTCTGGGAACTGAGCTATGCGGGTTTGAGCTACCTCAGTGATAAAGAAAGATAAAACTCAGGCTTTCCACTTCCTAGATAAGCACACTAAACGTTAATGAGTTATGCAACAAGTGGGCATTGCTATTCATATTCTTAGCTAAATTCAACATTAGAGATGCATGTCAGTATGCTTCATGGATAGAATTCTTCTTTCATGAAAAATGTAAATTGGATTTAGCAAAGGGAAAGCAGGAGTTGGAAACCTAAAAGATCAAACTGGATTACTTCTGGGCATGCCCAGAGGACCACATATTGATACTTATGAACTTATCCAGTCTAAAGTGAAGATATTATCTGAAGTTAGGTACCTACTGAGTTTTGTGGTTTGTGAAGCATAGCCAGACTGGATTCCTTGAAACTTGCATCCTAAATTCTACTTAAAACATCTCCAAGAGCAAAATAGACCAAATCTGATATCTTTTATATCCACCAATTTATAAATGTAAAGTTCTAATCTCCTCATGGAGGACTACAGGTGTTTCTAGCTATTATGAGAACAGGAGACGTTAGAGCTACTTTGGGCAGTTTAGAGACTCTGCAAATACACTACACTAGTACTGGGTGGAAGGAATTCTTAGTCGCCACATCACAGCAAAGGATTCAAGATTTGATCCTAAACGAAGGTGATCTTCCTCCATTAATTTCAGGGAAGTTTACTCTGAAGAACAGTAATAATTTAAAGCCAACATTATTAATTAATTCACTGGTGGATCTTGGGATCGTTACACAACTTGAACAAAATTTGAGAAAATTATCACTCCTCTTTGCATCCCCATCAATAATATACTCTCTGTCTGGAAAAGGGAGAAAAAAGGAGAGCCATTATATCATAGAAATAGTGTCTGTTCCCCAGCAGTTACATTTGGACCACAATGTGTCTGTGATTCCATTTAATAACAAGGACAAGATTTACTTTTGGAATTCCAAAACTGAACACAGTCATCAAACATAATACAGTGCCTTATAGAGAGAATGGTGGTTTTTAAGCCTGGATCTCTTCTTTTGGTATTAAGTGTTTTGAAAATAGTTCTGTTTTCACAAAGAATTTTAAGATCTGTTTTGCTTTCAGTGTGCAGGGAGAGACCTTGGGGTGAATCAAGTTTAAGATGTTGAGGTTGTACACACTTGCTCATATTAGAAGTTAATAGAACTATTGCCACACATGCATGTTTCAGGATCAAAGCTGATGTGGTAACTATCTAGCTTTGGTTCTTCTGCATATGCCTAACATAATAAGACTAGCATACAATTCCTAAAGTATTCCACTGTGATTTTAAGATGCTGCCCTACCTGGGGAAGCTGAATTGTGTTGTTCCAAAAAAAAGTGTGGTAGCAAGGATTTTCACTAAAGAATGGGAGCAAGACACTACATTCATGCTACATTCCTCCAAACTGTGCAAGCAATTTTCTTCCATGACCCTTTTTGTGATGTCTTGTATGCTAGTATGTATACAGAAGGAATGCCCACTGTGGAACACATGGGCTGTAGTTTAACCAGCTGTTCCTCCTGCTTTCTCACCCACGGAGTAGTAAGATGCAGTCTGTCCTGATGTAATTTAAAAATTTGTAGTAAATTCACTATTAGCCTTTTCATTTCCCTTCAGGACTGAATATTTCACTATTACTAGCAATGCTGGGAAAGCATTACAGTTGTTCTGGATAACAAGTACTTGACAGATTTTATGGCACATGTTTTATTTATCAAAGTTCTTATGCAGTATATAGAATCTTTATAAAAAGTAAGTGAGCGGTGAAGAATAATTAAATCAAATACGTGAACATATGGAAGATATTTTTTTAAATAGCAAAATTTACAAAGAATATTAGTGTAAAGACGCCAGTCAGAATAGGATCCCCAGTGTGCTAAGTACCATACAATCACAAAATCAAAAATAGACCTTTGGTTGAAGTGCTTGCAGTCTAATTAGTGATCACAACCAAAAGACTTGTTTTCATTGATACTGAGATACCAAGAACATTCCTCATCTCCCCCTACACTCAGTGAGAAGACCTCCATTAACACAAGTAGCAACTGAAATAGGCCTCCACTGTGAACCAACCAATATTACAAATGATCAAGCAAGAAAGCAAGCAAGAAGGAACTGTGTGTCGGGGGAGCAAGTGTATTTTTTTCATTTATTTTGACAGGGTTCATCTATATAAAAGCATTACATTTCAATTACACAAATGAATGTAAAGCTAAAGTAATGAAGGCTTGATAGAGTGGGTCCTCATTACAGTTCTCTGCAGTGAGCTGTTTGATTAAAAGACAGAATGAGGCCTTCCTTTCATTTCCGTGTGTGTGGATGTGTACATGTGCATATATGTGTGTGAAATTTATCTCATTTGCAGATTAGTGAAGTGTGAATTTTCTATTGTGAGGTGTCACACCTAATTAGCATAACATGAGGTATAAGACCCTCATTCTTAAAGTTACTAAGCACCCAAATCCAATTGATTTCATTATAATAAACAATGTCTGTAATTATCCATGCTTAGATTCATTGCCCACAAAAAAGGTGTTAAAATTCAATAACGTAGTTTCACACAACAGAAGCACTTCATCCAGAGTCCACTAAAATTCATTCTTTCAGTAGGTGTGCAGTAGGTTCTACATACACTTATGCTAAGCAGTCAGTATTAATGGAGGAAATAATTATCAATTCACGTTATAGACATTAGGGCTGGAAGGGACCTCGGGAGATCATCGAGTCAGCCCCCTGCCCAAAGGGCAGGAAGTCAGCTGGGGTCATAGGGTCCCAGCAAGATAAGCATCCAATTTACTCTTGAAGGTGTTCAATGTAGGTGCCTGAACCACCTCCGCTGGCAGACTGTTCCAGACCTTGGGGGCTCGGACAGTAAAGAAATTCTTCCTTACGTCCAGCCTGAAACGGTCTTGCAGGAGTTTGTGACCGTTCGACCTAGTCATCCCTTGGGGCGTTCTGGTGAACCAACGTTCCCCCAGATCCTCGTGGTCACCCCTGATAAACTTATAGGTGGCCATTAGATCACCCCTGAGCCTGTGCTTTTCCAGGCTAAAGAGTCCCATTTCTCTCAGCCTATCATCGTAAGATCTGTTTTCCTGACCTCTGATCATGTGCATGGCTCTCCTCTGGACTCTCTCAAGCTTCTCCACATCCTTTTTGAATTGTGGAGCCCAAAACTGGATGCAGTACTCCAGCTGCGGCGTACAAGCGGAGAATGACGTCCCGGGATTTGCTCGAGAAGCATCTATGGATGCAAGCCAGCATTTTCGTCGCTTTATTAGCCGCAGCATCGCATTGCAGGCTCATGTT
Source organism: Crocodylus siamensis (assembly GCF_052110815.1). Lineage (NCBI taxonomy): Eukaryota > Metazoa > Chordata > Crocodylia > Crocodylidae > Crocodylus > Crocodylus siamensis. The sequence goes on from NC_143395.1 coordinate 359,092,672, forward strand.
CATCTTGTGGTCAATGATGACCCCCAAGTTTCTTTCTTCTGTAGTGCTATGCCAATTAGCACTGCCGAGCCGATAAGGATGCTGCAGGTTTTTCCTCCCAAGGTGGAGAACCTTGCATTTTTCAGTGTTAAACACCATCAGGTTCTCATCTGCCCATTTGCTGAGCTTGTCCAGGTCAGCCTGGATCACCCGTCTATCTTCTGCTGTGGATGCTTCCCCCAAAGTTTGGTGTCATCGGCAAACATGGCCAGTCCACTCCTAACTCCAATGTCCACATCATTAATGAAGATGTTGAACAGTATGGGTCCCAGGACAGAGCCTTGAGGGAGCCCACCGGTCACAGGGCACCACGATGAGTGACTGCCATCAATTACAACCCTCTGGGTCCGACCATGGAGCCAATTTCCAAGCCAGCGGATATATGACATCAATCTCTTCCCCCTGGTCCAGGTGATAGGTCACCTGGTCATAGAAGGAAATGAGATTGGTCAAACAAGACCTACCCACAACAAACCCATGCTGGCTATCCCTTAGAATGTTAGCCTGGGCCAGTCCCTCAAGGATGGCCTCCTTAATAAACTTCTCTAAGATCTTCCCCAGGATAGAAGTCAGGCTAATGTGCCTGTAGTTAGCCAGATCCACTCTCCTCCCTTTCTTGAACATCGGCACCACACTGCCCTTCTCCAGTCTTCGGTCACTACACCAGAGCGCCAGGAGTTTTCAAAGATCCGTGCCAGGGGCTGGGCTATGATGCTCGCCAGCTCCTTGAGTACCCTGGGGTGCAGATTGTCAGGGCTGGCTGACTTGAAGGTATCCAGCTTCTCAAGATGTTCCTTCACGAGCTCAGCATTTATGGAGGGTAGGGGATCCCCATCACCCGGATCTCCCTGTCCCATAGCAGGCATGGGAGTCCCATGGGACTGATGAAAGACTGACGCAAAGTACCTACTTAATAGGTTGGCTTTTTCCTGGGCGTCAGTTGTCAGTTGCCCCATCTGGTTCAGCAGGGGTCCAACGTTGCCCTTGCTTTTCCTCTGGCTCCTCACATATCTGAAAAAGGACTTTTTGTTGTCCTTGATGCTTGAAGCTAGTTGGAGTTCAGCTGCAGCTTTGGCTTTCCTGGTTTGCTCCCTGCAGGACCAGACCAGCACAGAATAATCCTCCTTGGAGGTGAATCCCATCCTCCATCCTTTATAGGCTTTCCTTTTTAGGCGCAGTAGGTCCGCTAGGTCACTGGAGAGCCAGGAGGGCTGCTGTGCCTTCTTGCTGCCTTTCCTCCGTGTTGGAATAGATTTAGCTTGTGCATTGAGGATCGCTTCCTTGAGAAGCAACCGCTCTTCTTGAACTCCCATCTCCCTGGGGTCACGGTCCCTAAGGTCCTGACCGACAAGCCTCTTGAGCTTGTCAAAGTCATTTTTTCTGAAGTCAAGGACTTCTGTGTTGCTGACTGACTTGCCAGCTTTACGGCGGATGGTGAAGGTGATCAGCTCGTGGTCGCTGTCACCCAACTTCCCATCGATCACTAGGTCGCCGATTAGGTCATCCCCCATAGCCAGTACCAGGTCGAGCAGCGCTTTGCCTCTCATTGGCCCATAGACTTCTTGAGTCAGGTAGAGGTCATCCACGCACGACAGAAAGCTTTGAGACCGCTGGGATTTTGCTGAGTGATCTTCCCACGAGATGTCCGGGTAATTGAAGTCACCCATGACAACCAAGGTCCTGGAGCAAGCGGCCTCAGTCAGTTCCCAGGCGAACTCCTGGTCAAGCTCAGGACTTTGAGTGGGAGGTCTGTAGTAGACTCCCACCGTTGTGTCCCCTGTGCCATATTCCCCACGAATTTTTACCCAGAGGGTCTCTAGCTGTCCATGCCGGTCGCCAACATCAGCTTGCAGGGACATGTAGCTTTCCTTCACATAGAGAGCTACACCCCCGCCCCTTTTGTCAATACGATCCCTCCTGTACAGTGTATAGCCCTCTATACACGTGGTCCAGTCATGGGTGGAGTCCCACCAGGTCTCCATTATCCCAACGACGTCATAATTCTTTGCACTGAGCAGGAGGACGAGCTCGTCCTGCTTGTTTCCCAGGCTCGTGGCATTAGTGTACAGGCAGGCAAGTGTGCCCTTGGGGTCTCTTGCCTTGCCCATAGATTGTGCCAGGGCTGGGACAGGGGTGGGCTCCTTTAAGTGCCTTGGTCTGCTGGCTATGCAAGGGTTGCTCAGCGGGCCAGCAGTGGCAGTAGTCCCCTCATCCCCCAGTGGGCTTAGCTTAAAGCCCGGTGGAGCAGGTCAGCCAGCCTGGCTGAGAAGGGCCTCCTCCCCAGGGCGGAGAGGTGGAGGCCATCTCTTCCCAGCAGCTCGCTGCCTCTCTCGCCAAAGAGCGGGCTGTGGTCATGGAAGCCAAAGCCTTCCCGATGACACCAGCTCCGCCGTCTTTGGTTCACTGCGTGGACCCTCCTCTCCCTCCTCAGCCCATAGCCCGAGACTGGGAGGATCGACGAAAACACCACCTGAGCTCCCAGACCCCTAAGCCTCGCTCCCAAATCCCTGTAGTGCCTCATGACCTGGCTGGGGGTGCTCCGAGCTGTGTCATTGGTGCCTATGTGAATAAGGAGCATGGGATAGTGGTCTGTGGGCCAGAGGATCTCTGGGATCCTCTCCATAATGTCTCGGATGCAGGCCTCCAGGAACCAGTAGACTTCCCAGGCTAAGGGGTCAGGGTGGCAGATTGCCCCCTCAGTCCCCCGCAGGATGGAGTCTCCCACAACAAACACCTTTTGCTTTGTCTTGGGGAGAGCAGGGGCAGTAGCTGTGGTTGTGCCTGGGTTGCCTGTGGGAGCTGTTAACTGAGCAGGCTCTGCTGGGGCTGCAAGAGGTGTGAACCTGTTGCTAAGCTCCGGTGAGGGGGTGGCCTTTGTGCGGCCGGCCTTAGGGCCCTTGACCACCTTGGTCCATGCCCCTGACTGGGCAGAGCAGGAGGTCCCAGAGTCCTCCTTAGTCCTGGAGGGAGACGGTGCTCTACCCTGGGGCTCCCAGGGGAGAAGGGCCTGGCAGTAGGAGGCTATCTCCTGCTCCCAGTCCCTGATGGCATGCAGTCTCTGGACGGTGGCCTGGAACTCCTCCAGCTGGTGCGCCAGAGACCTCAGTAGGGAGCAGACCCAGCAAGGGGAGGTGGCTATGGTCCCGGGCCTCAGAGCCTGAAAAAGGGCCAGGCAGCCCCCGCAGCCAACAGCCAGAGGCTCCATCTGCATGGAGCCTGGAACCATGGGCTCCGTCTGGGTGGCCGTCTCTGAGGTGCCCAATGGGGGGGCCGCAGAGCCCGAGGGGACCCTTGGGGTGTGGCGCGTGCCCATCCATGTCATGCCTCTGGTAGGCTGGCTACAGCTGGGACTGACTACTCTGGGTGGGGGTCGCAGGCAGGGTCTCGTGCCCTCCCATGCCCTCTCCTGTGCAAACTCCACGCTAACTCAAGCACCTGTTTATGCAGCCTGTTCGCACTGCTCCGGTCGCATGGCTCCCTGGGGGGCTGGGCCAAGTAGGGGCCTGGTCAGGGGCTTGACCCGGCCCAGCTCCATGCAGCCGCCTCCTCCCAGAAATCGAGGAGTTAACCCCTTCCCACCACGAGCCCGCTTACCTCCAGTTGTGCTGGGTGTCGGCGGGGGCTCTGCGGCTGCTGAGGGGGTGTCTGGGGGGCTTCGGGGGAGCAGGGGTGCAGCAGGCTTCACCCACGCATCTCTCACTGCTCCAGAGCCTAACTGAGCTTTTTTTCCCTGTTTGGTGGGCCCTTTTAACCGACAAGTGCAAACATTAGGTTGCTTTCCTCTGCTATTCCAGCCTTGTTTGTGGCTTCCTGCTATCTGCCCCTCACAGGGCTGGGTGCTAGCACTTGGCCTGTACTCAGCTGTTTCAGCCAAGCACCCAGTGGGCCCTGCCCCAAGCTCTCCCAGAGGTAAGCTAGCACAAACCCTCTAACCAGCCCTGCCAGGGGGAAGGGATGCATCTGTGTCCCTTGAATGAATCTGGGGATATGGGTACCCAAGTCCCCCGGCTGTTCCCCTGTACCCTGTTATGAAGCAACCCATGATGTACACACAGATCAGCCATTGGGCCCAGGATAACCCCCTCATTTGGGAACAGACCCATGGACCCCCAACTCTTACTCCCACACACCCAGCCAGCATTCCTCATGTCCCCCACACTTGGGCATATCCCCCATGGTCCCTGACCCTGGGTTCTGCACACCACATCTCAGTGGCCAGAGCCAGGCACCTTGCCACCCAGGGTGGCTCTCCTATGCTGGGTTGGGTGGCAAGGGGCCTGCTGGACTGGGCCTGCATGGAGACAACAATGAGACCTGTGTGGTTTGACCACTGCTGGTCTATGTGCACCTGGGGTGCCGCAAGGCTTTTTTGGCCTGGGCTACAGGGTCCTAGAGTACTAGGACCGAGCCAATGGGCACTGAGCATCCAAGCTGGGGCAAGCAGGCAGATGCCCCTGGAAACTTCAGGATTAGGTGGGGTGTGACCAGCAGCCTCTGTGTTGCAGCCAGAGGACCTGTGCCTTCACATATCCTCCACTTCTTCCATCCATCCATCCATCCTTCCAGCCAGCTCCTCACTGCCACCTTCCCCTCCCCCAGGGATGCTGAGGCCTCACAGGCATCACTGCAGACCATGGAAGACCCTGTCCCATCCTCCTCCACTATTGAACCCCAGTCACACAACTGGGACTACAGGGCAATGAAGGATCTTGTCACCATCTGGAGTGAAGAAGAGACCCAGCAGCAGCTCTAGAAAAGGTATGGGAACAGAAATGTCTTCAAGTGCATTATTCAGCAGAGACAGGCATGCGGCTACAAAAGGGATTGGGAGTAGTGCCATGCCAAAACTAAATGAATGAAGAGGCAATGTAGACGCATCACAAGGGTGGGTGGATGAGAATAGGATGGGATTCAACACCGACAAGTGCAAAGTGATGTACCTGGGGAGGAACAACCAGCACCATACCTACAGGTTGTGGAACTCCCTTCTTGTCAGTACAGAGGCGGAAAAGGATCTTGGAGTCATCATTGACTCCAAGATGAACATGGGCCAGCAGTGTGGGGATGCAGTCAGGAAGACCAACCGCACCTTGTCATACATCCACAGATGCATCTCGAGCAGGTCCAAGGAGGTGATACTTCCCCTCTATGTGGCACTGGTCAGGCCACAGCTAGAGTACGGCGCCCAGTTCTGGGCACCACACTTCAAGAGGGATGTGGACAGCATGGAAAGGGTCCAGAAGAGGGCCACTCACATGATCGGGGACAGCAGGGCAGGTCCTACGAGGAGAGACTAAAGGACCTGAACCTGTTCAGCCTCCACAAGAGAAGTCTGACGGGGGATCTAGTGGCCATTTACAAACTAGTCAGAGGGGACCATCAGGCACTGGGGAAGTCCCTGTTCCCCTGAGCATTGCCAGGTGTGACCAGGAATAACGGTCACAAGCTGGCAGAGGGTAGATTTAGGCTAGATATCAGGAGGCACTACTTCACGGTCGGGGGGCTAGGATCTGGAATCAACTTGCAAGAGAAGTGGTGCTGGCTCCTACCCTGGGGGTCTTTAAGAGGAGGCTAGATGTACACCTTGCTGGGGTCGTTCGACCCCAGTACTCTTTCCTGCCATGGCAGGGGGTTGGACTAGATGATCTACTCAGGTCCCTTCCAACTCTAGAAACTATGAAATCATGAAACATGCATGATGGCAACAAAAGGTCTGGGGCATGGAGGCAGACCATGTCCTTCTACAAGGAGCTGTCCTAGTTCCTCACCAAGGACAGAGCTGTCTAGATCCCACACACCTATGGCACTACCAGGGACAGAAAAAGTCATCAGCAGGGAGCCTGCCATAAAAGAAGGTACAGGGAAGCTGCAGGATATCAGGAAAACTAGGTGCCCATGAGTAGATCCCAGGGGGCCACAGGGCAAGTGGCCAGTTGCTGGAGCCACATTATGAGGAGTCCACCCCATTGGTGTTGGTCCCTGGATCATCACAGGATGTGGGAGCTAAGTTGCACCTGAAGCTGCACCTGAGCATCTTTGACATCTTCTCAGGTATGGCCAAGAGCATGGAGCACAGCAACACAGGACCAGGGGGAAAGTTCTGATGCCATGGAAATTGAAACTCAAGAATTAGACACTGAGCCCATGCCCTACATACTGGGGAACGCCCCCTCAACCCAGTCCTCAATGCTGCAGGTCACAGCCAAGCTCATGGGCCTTGGGACACTGTTCCCTATGCTGTTGGTATGGATGTTCCTGACCCACTCCTCCAACACCTCACTGACCCCTCTGCAGATGTTGAGAGCTCCCCTCCCTCCCCCACCCTTGCAACCTGCAGGACCCATGGCCAGTCCTCTCCACACTTACACAGAGAAGTCAGGCTCTGAGCAAGAATGCTGTGGAGCCCAGGAAGGTATGGTTTGCCCCCACTCCATGCAGTCTTGACAGGGACCCAGACACAAGGAGGGAAACATGGAGCCCCTGGGGGGAAGAGGAGGGAAAGGAAAAGAGAATGGGCCATCTTTATGATTGCAGCCTTCTCTCAAGCCGCTATAGCCAAGAAGCCCAGAAAGGGGATTGGGGGGCAAGGATGAAGAGGCATGGAGGGAGGGTGAATTGCCCCACCCTGATTGCTTACAGTGCAGGGCCCCAAGCCACTAAGTGCTGGAGAGGTTTCTGTCTTTCAGCACTGAACAGATCAGCTACTCCCTCCCATCTACCCCACCCTTTCATCCTGGGCAACTGACAACTGATGCCCAGGAAAAAGCCAACCTATTAAATGGGTACTTTCCATCAGTCTTTCATCAGTCCCATGGGAAACCCATGCCCACTACGGGACAGGGACGTCCGGGTGGGGGAGATCCCCTGCTCTTCATAAATTCTGACCTTGTGAGGGAACATCTTGAGAAGCTGGATACCCTCAAGTCAGCCAGCTCTAACAATCTACACCCCAGGGTACTCAAGGAGCTGGTGAGTGTCATAGCCCAGCCCCTGGCACAAACCTTTAAAAACTCCTGGCACTCTGGTGTAGTGCCTGAAGACTGGAAGAAGGCCAATGTGGTGCCTATCTTCAAGAAAGGGAGGAAAGTGGATCTGGCTAACTACAGGCACATTAGCCTGACTTCTATCCTGGGGAAGATCTTAGAAAAGTTTATTAAAGAGGCCATCCTTTAGTGGACTGGACGAGGCCAACATCCTAAGGGATAGCCAGCACAGGTTTGTTGTGGGTAGGTCTTGCTTGACCAATCTCATTTCCTTCTACGACCTGGTGACCTATCACCTGGACAAGGGAGATGAGATTGATGTCATATATCTGGACTTCAAAAAAGCCTTCAATCTGGTATCCCATGATCACCTCTTGGCGAAACTAGCCAACTGTGGCCTTGAGTCCATCATGATCCCCTGGCTGGGAAATTGACTCCGAGGTGGGACCCAGAGGGTTGTAATTGATGGCAGTCACTCATCATGGTGTCCTGTGACCAATGGGGTCCCCCAGGCTCTGTCCTTGGACCCATCTTTTTCAACATCTTCATTAATGATGTGGACACTGAAGTCAGGAGCGGACCAGCCAAGTTCGCCAATGACACCAAACTTTGGGGCAAAGCATCTACACCAGATGAAAGGTGGATGATCCAGGCTGACCTGGACAGGCTCAGCAAATGCACAGACGAGAATCTGGTGGTGTTTAACACCAAAAAATGCAAGGTTCTCCACCTTGGGAAGAAAAACCTGCAGCATCCTTATAGGCTCGGCAATGCTACGCTGGCTACCACTATGGAAGAAAGAGACTTGGGGGTCATCTTTGCCACAAGATGAACATGAGCCTGCAATGCGATGCTGCAGTTAGTAAAGTGAGCAAAATGCTGGCTTGTACCCATAGATGCTTCTCAAGTAAATCCCAGGACATCATTGTCCCCTTGTGCTCGGCATTGGTGAGGCTGCAGCTGGAGTACTGCATCCAGTTTTGGGCTCCACAATTCAAAAAGGATGTGGAGAAGCTTGAGAGAGTCTAGAGGAGAGCCACATGCATGATCAGAGGTCAGGAAAACAGACCTTACGACAGGAGATAGACTCCTACTGCCAGGCCCTTCTCCCCCGGGAGCCACAGGGGAGAGCTCCGTCTCCCTCCGCGACTAAGGAGGACACTGGGACCTCCCGCTCTGCCCAGTCAGGGGCATGGACCAAGGTGGTCAAGGGCCCCAAGTCCCGCCGCACCAAGGCCGCTGCCCCGCCGGAGCTTAGCAACAGGTTCGCACCTCTTGCAGCCCCAGCAGAGCCCACGCAGTTGCCAGCTCCCGCAGGCAACCCAGGCTCGACCGCAGCTACTGGCCCTGCTCTCCCCAAGACAAAGCGTAAGGTGTTTGTTGTGGGAGACTCCATCCTGTGGGGCACTGAGGGGGCAATCTGCTGCCCCGACCCCTTAGCCCGGGAAGTCTGCTGCTTCCCGGGGGCCCGCATCCGAGACATTGCGGAGAGGATCCCGCAGCTCCTCCGGCCCACAGACCACTACCCCATGCTCCTTATTCATGTGGGCACCAATGACATGGCTCGGAGCACCCCCAGCCAGGTCATGAGGCGCTACAGGGAGTTGGGAGCGGGGCTTAGGGGTCTGGGAGCTCAGGTGGTGTTTTCGTCAATCCTCCCAGTCTCGGGCTATGGGCTGAGGAGGGAAAGGAGGATCCACACGGTGAACCAAAGACTGCGGCGCTGGTGTTATTGGGAAGGCTTTGGCTTCCATGACCACAGCCTGCTCTTTGGAGAGAGAGGCAGCGAGCTGCTGGGAAGAGATGGCCTCCACCTCTCTCCTCTGGGGAGGAGGCCCTTCTCAGCCAGGCTGGCTGACCTGCTCCACCGGGCTTTAAACTAAGCCTGCTGGGGGATGCGGGGACTACTGCCCCTGCTGGCCCGCTGAACGGCCCTTGCAAAGCCAGCGGACCAAGGCACTTAAGGGGGCACTTAAGGGATCTCACCCCTGCCCCAGCCCTGGCACAATCTGTGGGCAAGGCAAGAGACCCCAAGGGCACACTTGCCTGCCTGTACACTAATGCCAGGAGCCTGGGCAACAAGCAGGACGAGCTCGTCCTCCTGCTCCGTGCAAAGAAATATGATGTCATTGGGATAACGGAGACCTGGTGGGACTCCACCCATGACTGGACCACGGGTATAGAGGGCTATACCCTATACAGGAGGGATCGTGTTGACAAAAGGGGTGGGGGTGTAGCTCTCTATGTGAAGGAAAGCTACATGTCCCTGCAAGCTGATGTTGGCGACCGGCATGGACAGCTAGAGACCCTCTGGGTAAAAATTCGTGGGGAATTCGGCACAGGGGACACAACGGTGGGAGTCTACTACAGACCTCCCACTCAAAGTCCCGAGCTTGACCAGGAGTTCGCCCGGGAACTGACTGAGGCCGCTTGCTCCAGGACCTTGGTTGTCATGGGTGACTTCAATTACCCGGACATCTCATGGGAAGATCACTCAGCTAAATCTGAGCGGGCACAAAGCTTTCTCTCGTGTGTGGATGACCTCTACCTGACCCAAGAAGTCTATGTGCCAATGAGAGGCAAAGCACTGCTTGACCTGGTACTGGCTATGGAGGATGACCTAATCGGTGACCTAGTGATCGATGGGAAGTTGGGTGACAGCGACCACGAGCTGATCACCTTCACCATCTGCCGTAAAGCTGGCAAGTCAGTCAGCAACACAGAAGTCCTTGACTTCAGAAAAGCCAACTTTGACGAGCTCAAGAGGCTAGTCGGTCAGGCCCTCAGGGACCATGACCCCAGGGAGATGGGAGTTCAAGAACAGTGGTTGCTTCTCAAGGAAGCAATCCTCAGTACACAAGCTAAATCTATTCCAACACGGAGGAAAGGCAGCAAGAAGGCACAGCAGCCCCCCTGGCTCTCCAGAGACCTAGCGGACCTACTGTGGCTAAAAAGGAAAGCCTACAAAGGATGGAGGATGGGATTCACCTCCAAGGAGGATTACTCCGTGCTGGTCCGGTCCTGCAGGGACCAAACCAGGAAAGCCAAGGCTGCAACTGAACTCTAACTAGCTTCAGGCATCAAGGACAACAAAAAGTCCTTTTTCAAGTATGTGGGGAGCCAGAGGAAAAGCAAGGGCAATATTGGACCCCTGCTAAACCAGATGGGGCAACTGACAACTGACGCCCAGGAAAAAGCCAACCTATTAAATAGGTACTTTGTGTCAGTCTTTCATCAGTCCCATGGGACGCCCATGCCTGCTATGGGACAGGGAGATCCGGGTGATGGGGATCCCCTACCCTCCATCAATGCTGACCTCGTTAAGGAACACCTTGAGAAGCTGGATACCTTCAAGTCAGCTGGCCCTGACAACCTGCACCCCAGGGTACTCAAGGAGCTGGCGAGCGTCATAGCCCAGCCCCTGGCACGGATCTTTGAAAACTCCTGGCGCTCTGGTGTAGTGCCCGAAGACTGGAAGAAGGCCAATGTGGTGCCGATCTTCAAGAAAGGGAGGAGAGTGCATCCGGCTAACTACAGGCCCATTAGCCTGACTTCTATCCTGGGGAAGATCTTAGACAAGTTTATTAAGGAGGCCATCCTTGAGGGACTGGCCCAGGCTAACATTCTAAGGGATAGCCAGCACAGGTTTGTTGCGGGTAGGTCTTGTTTGACCAATCTCATTTCCTTCTATGACGAGGTGACCTATCACCTGGACAAGGGAGAAGAGATTGATGTCATATATCTTGACTTCAAAAAAGCTTTTGATCTGGTATCTCATGATCACCTCTTGGCCAAACTGCCCAGTTGTGGCCTTGGCTCCACCACGATCCACTAGCTGGGAAATTGGCTTCGTGGTCAGACCCAGAGGGTTGTGATTGATGGCAGTCACTCATCGTGGTGCCCTGTTACCAGTGGGGTTGCTCAAGGCTCAGTCCTGGGACCCATATTGTTCAACATCTTCATTAATGACATGGACATTGGAGTTAGGAGTGCACTGGCCAAGTTCGCCGATGACACCAAACTTTGGGGCAAAGCATCCACGCCAGAAGATAGGCGGGTGATCCAAGCTGACCTGGACAAGCTCAGCAAATGGGCAGACGAGAACCTCATGGTGTTTAACACTGAAAAATGCAAGGTTCTCCACCTTGGGAGGAAAAACCTGCAGTACCCTTATAGGCTCGGCAGTGCTACGTTGGTTAGCACTACAGAAGAAAAAGACTTGGGGGTCATCATTGACCACAAGATGAACATGAGCCTCCAATGCGATGCTGTGGCTAGTAAAGCGACCAAAATGCTGGCATACATCCATAGATGCTTCTCGAGCAAATCCCGGGACATCATTCTCCCCTTGTACTCAGCCTTGGTGAGGCCGCAGCTGGAGTACTGTGTCCAGTTTTGGGCTCCACAATTCAAAAAGGATGTGGAGAAGCTTGAGAGAGTCCAGAGGAGAGCCACGCGCATGATCAGAGGTCAGGAAAACAGATCTTACGATGACAGGCTGAGAGCCATGGGACTCTTTAGCCTGGAAAAGCACAGGCTCAGGGGTGATCTGATGGTCACCTATAAGTTTATCGGGGTGACCACCAGGATCTGGGGGAACGTCTGTTCACCAGAGCGCCCCAAGGGATGATGAGGTGGAACGGTCACAAACTCCTGCAAGACCGTTTCAGGCTGGACATAAGGAAGAATTTCTTTACTGTCCGAGCCCCCAAGGTCTGGAACAGCCTGCCATCGGAGGTGGTTCAAGCACCTACATTGAACACCTTCAAGAGTAAATTGGATGCTTATCTTGCTGGGATCCTATGACCCCAGCTGACTTCCTGCCCTTTGGGCAGGGGGCTGACTCGATGATCTCCCGAGGTCCCTTCCAGCCCTAATGTCTATGAAATCTATGAAACAGGCTGAGAGCCACTGGGGCTCTTTAGCCTGGAAAAGCATAGGCTCAGGGGTGATCTGATTGCCACCTATAAGTTTATCAGAGGTGACCACCAGGATCTGGGGGATCCCGTACCAGAGTGCCCCAAGGGATGACAAGGTCAAACAGTCATAAACTACTGCGAGACCATTTCAGGCTGGACATAAGGAAGAATTTCTTTACTGTCCGAGCCCCCAAGGTCTGGAACAGTCTGCCATCAGAGGTGGTTCAAGCCTTCAAGAGCAAATTGGATGCTTATCTTGCTGGGCTCCTATGACCCCAACTGACTTCCTGCCCTTTGGGTGGGGGGTTGGACTCGGTGGTCTTCCAAGGTTCCTCCCAGCCCTAATATCTATGAAATCTATGAAATCCTGGACCACAGCTGAGGTGCCAGGCCCCACCAGCCCCTGGCCTTGAGCAGTTAGCAGCCCATATCTCCTCATATGGACACATAAATCTGCCTCATTCACACCTCCCTGCCCTGTCTCTCAGACCTATGCTCAGCTTTTGGGAGAAGTGAAGCCTCCTCCCAGCTGCCCAGAGCAGTGGTGCTGAAACAGCTCTCCCTCCCACTTGCACTCATGGAAAGGTGCTAAAAGAATTTATTGAGCTCTGCGGAACAGAGCATAAAAAACAGGTACAAATGCCAGCACTTGACAACCTGCCCCAATTGGCAGCACCACAGGCACAGGTGGCAGAGAGGACACCAAGGCCAGGGACAGGAGATAACACACAATTATCTAACAGAAACATTAGAGTTGCAGTACAGCAGGAGTGAGAAAAATTCCCTCTTACAAAACAATCCCTCTCCCTCCATCCCTCTTTTATTCCCTCCCTCCCTCCCAGTTAAAGAAAGGCACTGATGTGAGTGCAGAAGTCCCGTGTGGGAATTGTGATCTCAGCCAATCCAGTCCCACTGTCAGGGTGATGCCCAAGCTGTGCACCTAGAAAGGCTTACAACCACTCCAGCACCTTTGTTCTCCCCTCTTATCCAGTCCCTGGGGAAAGTCTATGGGTGCCAGGTGACTCTGAGTCTCATGGCAGACAGTCAATGTAGTGACCTCTCAAGACAGGGGACTTACCACATCTCCCTCGCTGTCTCCATGAGTGCCCAGGTGAGTGGAGAACATAAGGGATGTCCCTAGGAGGTGTCAAAGAAGCAAGGAGGGAATGCTGGGAGGCTTGGTCACCACCTCTGAGCTCCATGCATACAGAGCTAACTCCTCATGCTAGGAGCTATGAGGAGAGACTCAAGTTGTGGAAAAAGACATGGTCAGGCTGGGGGATACCCAAACTCAGGCTGCTGAGGTGCAGGAATGGTAGGTCAGGATGGCCCCCTACTGTTTCAAGGAGTTAACCCATGCATCTGTAGAGCTGGCAGTCATAGGACTTGGAGAAAGAATTCATGGACAGTGTCCCGGACCACTTTGTGTCCACCTATGACACCCATGACTTGTGCCAATGATGCCGCCCATGGAATTCCTATAGCCCTCCCAGGTGGGAATGGTGCTCCCAAGCCTCCCACACCATGTGTGTCCCACTCTAGGGACTCTTCCATGGGACAAAAGTGGTCAGAGGTGGGTGAAGGGAGTAGGACTGGGCTCCATGGACCCAACTTTCAGAGCTAGAAGGGACACTGCTCCCCTCCCCAAGCCAATCTGCTCCCCCTCAGCCCTGGTAGTCACCTTGTGTACACCCCTCCCTCCCCAAGTGGTTTCAGGCCAGTCCAGAAGTACTCAGTACTGCGAGGAGAGTGGAGGCCACTGTGCTAGGCTACTTCTGGGAATGCATCTAGCAACAGAGCCCACTGACCTCAGCTCATCTACCCACCAGCCAGAAGGCCCGGGGTGACCTCTTCCACTCCTTGTTCCTGGCTTGGCTCTCACGCAGGTGAGTGGAGAAACCCCTGGGTGGGGGTAGGCAGCCCCTGGGATTGGTCCTTCTGGGTTACATACGCCCAAGGTGAGGCTGAGTGTGATTAGGCCATGTGCCCCCAAAAGGGGAGACAAAGCCTCAGAGGAGGAAGCTGTGTGGTTGGAGGTCCCATGTGTGAGAGTCAAGAGTCCACAGCCCCATCTGTGGCAATGCCTCCTACCCCTCAGCCTCCTCCCCCAACAGCCCAGCAGCCTCCTCCTACCTCAACCATTGCTCCCACCCCAGCCCTCACCCCACCCTGCATCTTTCTCAGATGGACAATGAATTTTTGGATCACTCACCTTTCCAGATCCTACATAGGGAAATCCCTGGTCTTAACTCCCCAAACTAGAAATTAATGTGCCAGGTCAAAAGCCCTGTACCCTATGCCTCCCTTCCAAGATTTTGTGTTTGTTGAGGTCAGCCTCTGTGGCATTCCCCCTGAGCTCAACCTCTTCTCCCTTCCCTATCAACACTGTTTCTTCAAGGTTATTTCACCCCTTTCACAAACCACATAGATTCATAGATTGTAAAGGCTGGAAGGGACCTTACAAGATCATCAGGTCCAGCCCTCCTGCATTAGGCAGGAAAGAGAACTGGGGTCAGGTGACACCAGTGAGCTTACTGTCCAGTCTCCTCTTAAAGATTTCCAGGGTAGGCAATTGCACTGCCTCTGGAGGGAGCTTATTCTACAGTCTGGACACTCTAACTGTGAAGAATTTTTTCCTAGTGTTAAGTCTGGGAAAAAGGCTTTTCCCCCTCAAATATTTGCAGGTTTGTGTCAATGGGAAGGGGAACCAAGCTGAGGCATGGGCAATGTTCAACAGGACTTCTGTATTAAAAAGAAGAAAAGTTTGGCAGTTGCAACATTTTAAACTGAGTCATGTTTCTTTCTCACACCACATTCCCCCACATTCCAATATACACTGGGAGAGAGTTGGGGGAGTGGGAGTGGTGGGAAAGAGGAAGAGAAATGTTGTCCAGTCAGTGTTGCATCATGGGCAACACTGTGTGGGACTCAGGGCCAGAGGAGCCTGCAACAGGAACCTGGGGCAAATCAATGGCCTGGTGCCAAGGCACAGGCCCTCAAAGCCCTCTAGCCCTATTTATCCAAGGAGGGCTTCCAGTACTCAAGGGTGAGGAGGTAGTCAGCCAGAGATTTGCAAATTCATATTGCTTGCCCGCCACTCTGAAGCGTCATGGCCTCCAACATCAGCATCCCTGTGGTAAATATGCATAGCCTGTCATGCTCATCCATGCACTTTGTCTCCTCTGCCTAGACTTCACAGAAGATCTCCCACATGGTCTTGCAGTTGTTGTGGAGAACACATGCAGCCATGATGAGTCATGGTATGTTCTCCTCATCCAACACAAGGTACATGCTGAAAGCCCATCAGCATGCCTTGAGGTGACCAAAGAAACACTTCACTGTCATGCACCACCTGCTTAGGCAGTAGTTTCATAGCTTCATAGTAGGTAGGGTTGGAAGGGATCTGAGCATATCAAGTTTGAACCCCTGCCATGGGCAGGAAACAATGCTGGGGTCAAATGACCCCAGCTAAGTGATTATCTAGCCTCCTTTTGAAGACCCCCAGGGTAGGGGTGAGCACCACTTCCCTTGGAAGTTGGTTCCAGATCCTAGCCACCCTGACTGTGAAGTAGCGCCTCCTGATAGCTAGCCTGATGATCTAGTTGAAGTACTCCATCCACCAATCCAGCTACCCCCTATAGGGCTTCATCAGCTGGGGCATGAGGGGGTAAGCTGGGTCCCCCATATGGACAAGATAGGCAAAGACATCCATGAGGATGAAACTGGGGACCTCAGGAGTATAGAGCCCACTCTCCATTAGCCTGGGGAACAGGGAGTTGCAGAAGACATAGGCATCTTGGCGCTGTCTGCCCAGCCAGTGAAGATGTGGGTGAAGAGGCCCTGGTGTTGATGATGCCCTGCAGGACATTGAAGAAGTAGTCCTTGTGGTTGATGAATGTCTGGATGGTGTGGACTGGGGAGAGGATGGGCATGTGGGTGCTGTCCACAGCCACCATGCAGCTAGGAAAGCTTATACAGCTGAAGCCAGTGACCACTTCTTGTGAGTTGATGAGGTGGATGAAGTGGTTGGCACCATGCAAGATGTCTAGTTGCTTGCTCGAGGACACAAAACTGCATGCCATGGTGATCAGCTGTCCCATCATGTTCAGGTAGGTGCACATGATGTCCCACAGCTTCCAGTGAGAGTCACGTAAGGTACCAAGCAGGACACACTGCAGCTCCTGGGTCCCTGATTAGGCATGGGAGGCGAAATGCCATGGCAGGATTCAGGCAGGCTGGACACACATGGAAGGCATTTGCTCTGAGATTCTTCTGGAAATCAAGGACTGGTTGCAAAGAAGGCTCCACAGTGATGTGACAGGGGACTGGGGGAATGATTGTCCATGCCTGACAGTGAATCAGGAGTGGTGAGGGCACTCAACTGCACTTCACAATCTCAGGCAACCCAAGGAGCCCATGGAGCACGCTGGGAAGCATGAATGGCACGTGCCTCTGGCAGCTGGAGAGGGGAACGGCTGAGCCAGCAGGAGCACGGCAGCAGTGGCAGGAGCCTGGTGGCAGGGAGTAGGGAGCTCCTGCAGATGTCACCACCCCGCTCCCAACCACTAGTCAGCAACCACCCGCAGGTGCCGTCAGCAGCCTCAGCTGAGGCCAGGGAAAACCCTTGACTGCCTGCAGATGCCGCTGGTGGTGCTGGCAGTGGGGTGGTGAGCAGCAGCCGCCTGCAGGTGCCACCAACACTGCCAGCGGTGCCTTTTTGCAGGGGTTATACTGCCACATGCAGGGGGTGCACATGCACCCCCTATGCATCGCCCCTGCTGGGAAGTGTGCAGGAGTGTAGGCAGTCTGCATTCCACCTCTGACAAAGAGAAAATGTGTATACTATTCAATACCAATCTAGCCTGGGCCACTTACAGAAAACTGTAACTTAGATCAGTTCTTCCTTGGGCTTTTTTCCTGTCTGTATTTAGCGTAGGTTGCCCGCAGCAAATCTTCACTGAAAAATCTCTTGGGTAGATTTTTTTAATCATGCAAGAGCTTCAGGATTGCAATTCATCTCAAGAAGAGTGTGATCATGTACCAACCGGTGAAAGAACCAAAACCTGACATCACTCTGGAGGATAAATCTCTTGGTATCATTGACAGTTTTGGTATTTGGGTTCTACAATCAACAGAAATCTTGACCTTCAGACTGAACTGACTAGCAGAATTGAAAAGCAGCTAAGAATTTCAGGCTGTTACAGAAACATGCATGGAATAACAGCAAACTATCAACTAAGGTGAAGATATGACTCTATGAGGGTTGTGTGCTGTCATCCCTGCTTTATAGTTCAGAAACATGGACTACATATGCTAGACGTATCAAAAGACCAAATAGCTTCCACATGAGATGTCTGCATAAGATCCTGAAAATCAAGTGGGAAGATGGAATACCAAATGCAGAGGTACTGGAGCACACAGGACTGACACACTTAGAAACCATTATCAAGAGCAAAAGGTTGTGATAGATCAGCCATGTGAGGAGAATGGGAGAAGACAGTATACCCAAGAATATTTTGCATAGAGAAATTTGAGATGTCTATGGTGATACCAGAGAGTGTGCAAAAATGATATGAAGTCATTCAACCTCAACATAAAAAGCTCAGAGGACCACACAGAAATCTGTCTGATCTGAAGGGACCACCTGGCACTGGGTGCAGCTCAACATGCAGTGACTTTAATCCAGAGGATGAAAGCAAAGTAAAAAAGAAGAAAGCAATGTGCTATAAATTTGGGCTCCAATTCAGACAACATATGGATCTGTGAAACTTATAAGAAGCCATGTCACTCTCAAATTGGCCTGTCAAGCCACAAACAGAGTCATCAGGCATCTGACTAGCCTCTTATATCCATGATCCAGAAGATCAACAGTTGCCTATGACTTAGCCAATGAATTAGCTGTAAAGGCAGCCATTCATAAGCACATTTGGACTGCTTACTGTAATCCTGTAATAAGTAGAAGACATGTATAAGCAAATGATCCGTATGTACTTGAAGGAACCCTGCTATCATTCAGACCAGTTTCTACATGGATACATCAGTAGTATACTTACACATTTTGTTGCCAATCACTTTATGTTCAAAGGCAAGTGATAGAAGAAGACAGTACTTATACTGAATTGTAGGATAAAAAGATTTTTACATGAAGATAAGAGGATAGCCATCATCCAGCAAGACTACTAAGAGAAACTAAAAAAGTTCTTCAGAATTTTTATAGGATATTATAACAGCTTTTATGCATACACAAATATTGCATTAATCAGACATCTCTTTACATAAAGCCCAAGACTCAAATTTAGTATCATTCCTACACATACTGCCTATGACATCACTGGTCAGAAAGTATCATCAAAACTTGTTTTTTCTTCTTCAGAAAAAGCTGTTGTGATAAAAAGGCAGACAAGGTTCTTTGCATGAATCTGATATCTTTTATTAGACCAACATAAACAGTTGGAAAACAATTATTAAGCAAGCTTTCGGGTTCAAAAACCCTTCGTCAGGCTAAGATTCACACAAAGATATCAGATTCATGCAAAGAACCTTGTCTGCCTATGTCCTTAGACCAACACGGCTACAACCTACACCCGTTGTGACAAAAACAATTTTTCAGCTATCTTGACAAAAACCTTCAAAGGAAAATATTTTGAAATTAATTGTTTGCTTTGAATTACCTTGTTGAAATTGGAATTTTTGGAATTTTAAAATTTAATATTTAGATTTTCTCATTTCTGTATTATTTTAAAATAATGACATTTTTGTCTGCAATAATATATAATTAAAAATATGCCCTTTTACCACTGATATGTCATAATATAATAGTTGAAATATTCTATTTTATTTTAGCGTTTTTTAAATAGGGGATTTGACATTCACTGAACCATTTTATCTTCTTTTCAGGTTCAGTGTTTGGGCTGTAATTGAACAGTTTGGCATTTCAGCTATTTATAAAGTAACAAAAGGGGTGTTAAATATGTCAATATTTTATTCTGAGCATGAATTGTTGCATTTTGGATAAACTGCTATAAAACTCAGATGAGAAGCATATACTGTCAGAGCAATATTATTTCTATACAGTTGGTCCAATAAAAGATAACACCCTGAGACATCCTTGCCTATTGGGCCACCAGTGACTATATCATTCTAACATTACCATAGTATAGTGTGGCATACGGACTAAATCGGCAACAATTATCTATATTGGTAGGCAACTGATCATGCAAATAGTTTCGTTAATTTTGATAGGACTACAACATTTGCCTCAATAAACTCCTTCTAACATGAAGAAAGTAGTAGAATCAAGCTCTGTGTATTATTTTTGGCCAAATTATGCGAAGTCCAGAGCTGGGAGGAGAATGTGGGGACAATAATGCCAGATGTGACTCTCCAAAACATATGAATGTATATGCTACCCAGTCTCTTAGAGCCCATATTGATACCCTTATTCATTTTTCCAAATAATTTTTCATCTTGAATTTTTCTATTGAAATACATCAGTCCATCTAACACATAAAATGTGTGTGCTGTGGATCTAATGAGCAATGGCATCAGAATCACATCCTTCATAGTACCGATCCTTCATTCCTTTGAATTTCAGGCTACTTAGAGGTCACTTTTGTCTTCATGTAATCTAGTTTCTGCTTATATGGAATGGTAGGAAGTAGCAGTTGCTGTGATTCTCAAAGAACAATGACTACAATTATGGTCTCTTTCTCTGCCGGAAGCATAATGAAAAGTGAAGGGGTTTTTTGAATTCTGTTAGCGAGAGGCAATTATCCAAATTATCCAAAACTACTACATCTACTGCATTAATGAACCCCAAGTGTCATTCAAGTAATCTCTCAAAAAATGGTGGTTTGGATCGGATGATAATATAGTTGAAAAAGAAATATTGGAGATACAGTAAAACACACGGGGCCACATCCTGGCCCCAAAATTCTAAACAGAGGGCTTCAAATGCAATGGAAATGTACAGTACACTGGCAAGTGGTAAAAGATGAATAAGAGTCCATACAGATGGCACACAGAAGAACCCTGGAATACAACTGATCTGGAAATTTTTTTCCTTAAAAGTAACAATTTGCAGTTCCAAAATTTCCCACATTCTGAAATCTTTTCACATTTTACCAAAAGAGTAAGACTTGACTTTGAAGAAGGAAAGAGACTCATCAACCTCAGAAAAGCAACTACCCACAGATTAAGTAGCTCACCTAGAAACATGGGAGACCCAGGCTAGAGTCCTACTTGAAACTTTATTTCCTGTAACCTATGTGACTGTCCTCTCCACTAGACTATCAGCTACTCTGTAAGCTGCCTTCTTTGGTTTTGACAAAAATTCCATCTTTTTTACTCTAAGAGACTGTTTCAATGTACTTTCCTGCTAAACAGTTGGTTTAATGAACAGATCATTCCTAATGAAAATGCATTTAATAAAAAAAAATCTTCATCAACTGTATTTGTAAATTTCATTTATGAAACAGAATCTGAGAAATTCTTGCCTGAAGATAGTCTGTTTTTGCAGGCTCTTTTCACCAAATGCTAATCTGGTATGTAAAATACAAAGCTTGAATGTAGCAGTTTTCTGGTCTTTCTGCTTTTGGTGGATGATATATTATAACTGACTAGCTGTCAGTCAGATATGCGCAGCAAAAAACATGTCCCCGCCTCCAGTCTGCAGTTGCTAGTCACCATAGTAAATGTGCATGCAATTGTTGAGAGATTTCCATTTATGAAACTTCTAGTTCATTTCCAAATATGTAGTTCCGAGAAATGTTAAATACTGGCGGGTTCTGTGAAGTGCATTGTTGCATGCAAGTAAACTTGCCTATTTATTTACCAAAACACCTTTCCTCCACTGTCACATACAAATAGAAAAGGACAAGCCTGACAAAGCTGGCCTTACAGTTTTAAACAGCCGGTGACCAAGTGGCTGTTCCCTGTCTATTCATAGCAGAAAAGAAACCTTGTCTCCTGGGAGGCAAACACAAACTCAATTCCAGATCTATTTTTTAACCTGAAAACAGACCTTTTATTTCTCTCCATTGGCCACCAGGTAAGAGTTACCCATATGCAGAACGCTTTTAAAAGTTAATTTCTAGCTCTGAACACAAATGCGTAGAGATTTCTTAGGGTTTGTTGAAAATTAGATTACCTGGCATGACCAAAGTTTATAATCTTCTTTGACATTTTTTTGCTTCACTTAAAATGCATCTGTATCAAACTAATACTTTTAGAATAGATTTTTTTTACTTCCTACTTCATCTGTATACTGATAGGACATACTATAATTAAAAGAGAGAGATAAACAACTCTAGCAAAAGGTATTATTAGCTTTTGAAACAGAAAACAAATATATAGTATAATATAATATAATATAATATAATATAATATAATATAATATAATATAATATAATATAATATAATCCCTTCATTGTTAACAACAACTTCCTAAGCTTAATTTCTCCTATAATTTTAACAATATAAATGGTCTCTGCACCTTGTCCCTCACCCCAGAAATAACTTTATTTTAAGGTGATTTGTTTAAGGGAATAATGCCTTTTTCTACTTATTTTATTAAATATTTCCTAGAGGCTGATATTGAAATCTGAAAAATATCACAATAGGATTTTTCAATGCCCATGATTACTTATTATCTTCCAACAGACTGTAGTATTATATATGTGAATATATTAAGAGCCAATTATGATTATTCATTGTGTGAAGAGATGATGAGTCTTCTGCTATAATCATATTTTTCATACATCACAAAATGGGATTTCAGAAAACAAGCTTCATTTCGGATTCAAGCTCAGCGTGTAAACTTTACTCCAGAAATACTTTTGATGATTTTAAAGTAGGGGTGAGCATTTATTTCAGCTGGAGGGCTGCTTAACAAGTTTTGGTGAGCTGTTGAGGGCCACAAGGATAGCCCTCCCCCTTGACAGGTATCCCACTGCCTGGCTGTCATCTTGTCCTCAGAAGTACTCCTATTGGAAAGGAAGGTTTGCAATATTGGAACCAGAAAAAACTAAATAATATACTAAAAATCAAACATCTACTATAACATTTTATTTTAACTTTATTTCAAAACATATTTTTATCCTAATTTATGTGCGTCTGTGTAGTGTATAAAGAAATGATTACATAATAGCTCAAAATAAAGTCTTACTCTTGCAAATTGTGGGGGAGGGGAGTGTGTGTGGTGTGGTTGGGGGGTGTATATGTGTGTGGTGGGGTATAGCAGGTGTAGGGTGTGGATGGGTGTGTGGGTGGTGTTGGAAGCGGATATTTTGAGGCCAGGGCCCCTGCCTGCCTGACTTTCTACTTTCATGTGCCATCGGGAAAACTCAGGGAATATTGCCATCGCTTACCTCAGGTGTTCTACTTTCACTTCACGTGACTTAATAATTCTACTTTTTGTTATTGAGAGCTGGACATAATATGGATGATGATTCCTCTGGGTCTTTCCCTGGGAGGTTTCTTTGTGGGGCATCTCCTCCCCTATAAGCCCCCCCTCCCCCTTACCACTTCCAAGATGACCGGCATCTGAATCGGGACCTTGGGTGGCCTCCAACCTCAACAGCCCAATATTGACCAGCTACTGAATTAAATTCTGAATACAGTCCAATCACTAGCTTCTGAAGATTAGCCTTACACCAATTTATAATATTAACCAATGCTCATCAGAAAAGAAAAAAAACCCCATCAAAATCAGCCTATCTTTGAAAGATGACTCAGACAATCAATTAGTACTAATTCCTCCCTGGTACTCAGGTCCAAATTCAATCAGTTCATCTCAGTTGCCTGAGGCAATCAATTATCAATAATTTCTCCCTGGCTCTTGGGTGCAATTTCAATCAGTCCTCCCAAGATGCCTGCCCAATCAATTAGCATTAATTTCTACCCTGCCAAGTACCCTTGGCTGGCCAGGGTCAGTAGACTCATAACAGGAGTGTGCTTGCTTCCTGGGGCCCTCCTAGTACAGTAGAAAAGGAAAAAAATCAGGAAGAGAGGGTAAAGATTAGAGGGGTTGTGCCCCCAAAAACTCACTGTCCCTCTTGTGCTGGTTGCCCTCACTACCTCACTTTGCTGGCTACTCTTCCACCGCTCCTGTTACTAAACAGTGCCCTGCCATGACATGTCCAGGGCTCTTCTTTTATCATGGTCCTCCAATCACCCTGCTAGTGGATTCACCTACCCCTCTTGCAGCAAGCCTCTGGGTCTTGCCAGCTGGAGAAACCTCTGGCATCTCACTGCTCCCCCCATCATGGATCCTCTCTGGCTGCCCCTCTCTGAGGCCAGAAATATTTCTGTGCTCTGTCCGCTAATCTAGAGGGAGCATATGCAGCAGAAATGCATCAGCCTGCTCCTGGCTCTGGCTGGGCTCTCCTCCACACCTGCGGTGAGTTTTCCCCTTCCTCAGGACTTTTTCCCAGTCCTGATCTCCTGCCCTCATGGGTGGGTGGCTCTGGGATTTGTAAGGGGGTGTATGTATGTGTGTGTGTTTAGGTGGGCAGTGGGTATGAGAGAGGATGCATGTGTGTCTGTGAGCAGGTGTGGGGGGTGTGGGGTTTGAATGTGGGTATGTGTGGGATATGTGGGGGAGTGTGGGCTTGTTTGTGGGTATGGTGCAGTGTGTATGTGGGAGCCCTACCCCGCCCAACATCCTCTCATGGTGCACAACCCCTGCCAGTGGCAGCACCAGCAGCAGCAAATGGTGGATCCTCCAGGCACCCATGGCCCATGCACACAGCTCTGGCCAAGTCCTGGGAGATGCATTTGGTGGTAGAGAATGGGGACAGGCCAGCAGCACCCAGCACTGGATCCGAGCTGTGCACTGCTGGAGCTTTATGTGATGGAGCCGGTGGTCTGGCCTCACTCCCTGTCACAATGTACAGCTTCTAAAGCTCAGCTAGCATGGCAGGGTGTGGGGCTGTGCAAGCCTGGCTCCATTGCATGGGGCTCCCCACCACTCCTAGCCAAATCCCAGGAGCTACACATGGTAGCAAGGAGCAGGGCTAGGTCACTGGTTCCACTGTGCAGGAATCCCAGCTGAGTTCTGAGAGCTGCATGTAAGCCATGGGGAGCCCTAAATGATGGAGCTGAGCCAGACCAGCCCCACATTCCTGCCGGACTTGGCCCCATGCTCCCCCCAACCCAGACTCTGAGATCCTGCCACTCAAGCCTCAACTCAGACCTTGTGGTCCCACCAGCCCTGGAGCTGCTAGAAGTTAGGTGGGTATGTGTGTGGGTGTGTGTTTGAGTGGAATGGGACATAAGAGAGGGAGGGTGTGTGTGGGGGGGGGTTGTTTGGGGGTGTGTGGAGGGAGCTGAGCAGTTGCCTGGGTGGCTGCAGAAGCAGTAACATGAGCCCCTCCTAGAAGCTGTGCACACTGGCTGGGGCTGGGGGCCATGACCAGGGCCAGGGCCCTCCTGTAGGTAAGGGTGAGAGCACACCACTCTGCCCTGGAGGGAGCTCAGCCCCATGCAGAGTGCAGCAGGTACAGCCACGGACTGGACTGGATGCAATTAATTGGTAGGTGCTCACCTGTGCGTTGGGTGAAATCACTTGGTGGGTCAGATCTGGCCCATGGGCTGTATTTTGCCCACTCCTGTTTTAGAGTATAGCCTTATATTCTTTCTTGGAAAAAGATGAGGGGGGAAATTCTTACATATAGAAAAAATGGGTCAGAGAAAAAAGGCCTAAATGCCTCACCATGACCACAAAGTGTGTGTTACAGAAGTGTATGGAAACTGGGGGAAACTGGGAAGGTAGTTTTTGTAGCATTTGACCATCACAAAACCTGTGGAAAAATGCAATGAAGGTTAATGCTGGTCTGGGATCATTGCCTCTCCAGACAGAGCAACCTCATTGCCCCTCCAGACAGAGCAACCACCCAGCAAAGGTCCATTTACATGTTTGCAGAATGATGCAGAAGGAGGCCCAGGCAGCAAGAATGGTGGGACAGGAGATGAATGTGCAAATCAGGTTGAGATCAAAAGGAATTCATACTATTGCTCTTCTAACCCCTTAATTATTGTCAGCATAATTACCGAGACGTAACTGCACAGCCTTGGATCGTGTTGTTTTTCCTTTAGAATCTCCCCCATTTTCCAGGTAGTCCACGATTCCTGGATAAATCCATTTTATTTACTGTTCTAATGGATGTGTACTGTCAGGGAGCAAATTTGGGGGAGATATGGAGTGTCTAGAGCTGCAGGGATGCGCAGGTGTCCCTGGAGATCTGTAAGTTTAAGTCAAGCAGACTAACCCCAACCCATGGGGACTAACCCTAACCAATTGATTTATGAAGAGCATTTGTGAAGAGTTCCTCCATGTGAGCCTCCTCTTGTGTGTTTTTTTGTAAAACAGGGTGATCAGGTCTTTGTTCACTCATGAAGGAAACCCACTGTTTTTCTATATATCTCTAATTTAGTGAGTGTATAAACTGCAAATCTACCCTGACTTCAGACTAACATGGCTAATTCCCTCTCTCCACGAGTGAAAACCACTCAGCCACTGGGGTGAGTTTTAGGAGTTTGGGGAGATGAGTTTTGGGATTCCTATCAGATGGAGATGGGTTGACAGCATGACTTGAAAACTTTGTGCTGTGCGCACAGTGCAGCACAGAGATAAAATGTTCAAACAAGCTGAGTTTCCTCTACAAAGATATATGAATTCAGAAGTCTGAAACCATTGCCCTTCTATAGAGGTGGAGTGCAAGTGGGACACACACTCCTTTGTTAAGTAAGAAAACCAATCTATCTTCTCAGGCACAGACTAAGATGAACATTTGCTCTGGATCATATTCCTAAATGCCTCATTTTAGTGGCATTCCCTTGTGTAATTTCGTAGCCATGCCTTTGTCCTGCAGGCTACACAGGAAGGTGATTTCAATTTAATGCAAGTTACAGCTGCTAAACACAGAGATAGGGTAAGTTCATTTTTGGATGCAAATATTCATGAAGTAGATAAAGGATGCTTAATGTGTGCCCCTTTGGCTTTATTTATAAAGCATTCATTCTTTCGCCACAGGTGAATGAAAACCAAGAGACTCACACAACCTGTTTACAAATATGTCCTGTTTTTATCTATGATTGCTTCACAGTGCTGCTGTGCGGCTCTGATGTGCTGGGCTTCAGTCACAGACCTGATATAAGCAATGTGTTACTTTCCCAACCAAAGAAAATGTAATTTAAGCAAGCTTGTCAACAGCAGGGTCTGGCAGGCAAGCTAGGCAAGGAATCCAAAAGAGGGTCAACCTTTCCAGGTATTCCTCTGCTAGTACACAAGATGAGAAGATAAAGTTTCTCATTTGGGAGAAGTGAATCAAATCTGATAAGTGCAATGCATCCTGAAAAGTTTGTTATGGGAGAGTGGTGCAGTCTAATCACAAACTAAGTGGCAGGAATAAAAGTTGTATGAAAGCATTTGCTCCATAGAATGGCAGGTTTCAGATTCTGCTATAACCTCAAATATCAGCCAAACGTCTCTTTTAAAAAAAAAATATATATATATATATATACATACACACACACACACATCATTCACAATGTGACAAAAACAATTATCTCTCTGTATCTCTATATAATCAAACAGATATATAGATATAATTTAAACATATATATCAAATAGATATAAATGTATGTTGTATTATAGAAAATGCTATATATTCTATATATTTATTTTAAAATGTTATAAATGTATATGTTCTATATACATATTGTTCACAAGTATGAATGAGATTTTTTATAGATATATACATTATTGTATATATTGTATATTGATTATATATATATATAAAGAGAAAGTTCACAAGTGTGAATGAGAATATCATTTTAGGGTTTATATATATCCAAAACTAACCATTTTGACAACTGTCTTCTCTGTGCATTCTCCTCCCCGCACCTCTTCCCAGCTTTTTTCTTGTTCCTTAGGGTGGTGTAGTAAAATGTCTTTCTCCACCATACTGAAGCCATGAAGACCTCTATGCTAGGCTGTTTGGGCATCTATATATTTGCTCTGGGGTGCAGGGGTGGGGAGAGCGCTTTAATTAGAGTAGCTCTGAAAGCCACTCTAATTAAAGTGCCTACAGCATCACGTGCATTAAGCATCTCACACTTCAAAATGGTGGTGGGGGTGCTTTAACTAAAGTTCATTTGACTGCCATTTTGAAATGGGGACTCTGAATACATGTGACACAGAGGCTGCTGGAATATGCTAATACACTCCAGCAGACTCTCAGCAGACTCAATTAATCAAGTTAGCACACATCAGAGCAGAGGCACATCATGTGTATAGGTGCTCTCAGTGGCCAGTCCTACCATTAATCTGTTTAAAAGTCAGTGCCTCACCAGGCATAAGATGCTGTATCTGAATCCTGTTCCTGACCCCATCCCTGACAGCAGTAAGATGCTTGGAGATGCTTAATCAGTAACTTACCTGGTCTACTAAACTCTAGCAACTGCATTTGTTTTGCATGTAGTCCCTAAGAAACTTCTAAGAAACCCTGGGAAGACTAGGTTTGCTGCAATTCAGGCCCTCTAAATGGACTGTACAAGATAAGATTTAGCTGTGTCCTGAGCTCCCCTGCCTCCAAGAAGCTATGATAAATATACTGAACTTCTCTAGTTTAGTTTCCCCATCTTTAGAACATAATCAATAATATTTTTCCATTTGAGTGGATAAATAGGGAGAAGGAGGATGTCTAGGGAGAAGTCATGGGTAAAAGAGGATGGGAAATCAGAGGAAGTGGGAAATGGAAAAGGAGACATAGCCATGCTAAAAAAATGGGGTGGGGGAAGAATAGAAAAAATAAAAGGTGTGCATGTGCCTGTGTGTTTGAGTTTGAGGCTGTAGACTGACATAGGAAAAGATGAAACAACAAAGAAATGCTTTGCTTTGGCCTGACAACACAGTTGCTCGTGTGAGCCACCACATCATGACTAGCCACTCAGGCCTGTTGAAGCTGGTGTGAAGCCTCCAGGAAGGCTTAACACTCTGCCCATTTTTGTCACCAGAGTGGTCATATATAAACCCTTGACACAGAAAAGGAAGTGTCTGGGCAACAGGATAACCTGACCCAAGATTGCATGAGTGCTCCCTCTGTCTTGCTTCTTAGCTTTACTGTCTGATGTCCCAGCTTCTTGACTTGGCCCGTCCTTCAGCTCCACTCTCTGTTGGCTCTTCTGACTTTATATTTAGCTCATGCCTGTACTTTGCCTTCTGTTTGTTCTCCTGGCTTCTTGACTCCGTTTATCCTCAGTTTTTGCTAAACGTTGGATTGACCTCCTGGCTTCCTGGCCAAGTTTGACCTCAGATTCCATTTACCCAACCAAGCCCAGGTTTGTGCCTTAATCCCTAAATGTGAATTTAAATTAAAATTGTACCTTGAAAACCACTGCCATATAGGAAGGATTTCAGAATATGACAACTCCAGACTGGAACTCCAGAGTTCCAGACCAGCACAAACAAGAACAGATACTGTTTCCTCATTCAGAAGTATAACATTCACTTTCCTTCTATGAAGGCAGCTTTGTTGACAAATATAGAAGAAATCTGTGAAAGAGCCACAGAACAAACAGAATTCCCAACATTAAGAATTCCCCAAACCAGGTTTTCACTTCTGCCTCAGTTTTCTGTTTTACAAGTCTGTAACTCCTACATGACCCTCCTTTCCAAAACATAGAATTAAACCTCTCATCCCGAAGTCTCAACACTGCCCTGTAGAAAATAGTCACCAAAAAATGAGAAACCTGCTGGCGAGTGAGTGTCCAATCTTCTGATTATACCAGACCTCCATAGAAGATAACCATCTTCTACTGCTACGCCCATGAACCATCTTCAATTAGCTATGCCCATAAATGCCCATTAGCAGAGGAGAGGGGATGCACAAGACAAAAACACTGTGATCATATAAGTAAAGAATGTCATAGAAATAGATATGGAAAAGGCTGACCAGAAAACCTAAATTTTGGCACTTTCTAACTTTTCAGAACTTGAAACTTTAATCATCTAGTAAGGTGCTTTGGGGGGGGTTTTTGTTTCTTTGTTTTTGTGGGGGTTCTTTTTGGCTTTTTGCTTTATTATAAATAACATGTTTTTGTTTTTGTTTTTCCTTTATTTTCCTCAGCTGGATTTATGTCTCTTGGATGTATTTTGTAAAGAAAATGTCTGATAGTTCTGGACTCACTTGCAATAGTTATTTTTGTTTTGTTTTTATTTTGTGCAAATACTTCCTCTGATACTTTGCTGACCTTTAGAATTATCTCTACCTCTTCTGCCTCATTTTAAGATGACAATCTTTTCATTCTTTCCTCCCTTTACCTTTTTCAACCAAGCAGAGGGAAAATAGATCCTTATCATCAACAGCAAAACACTACATTTTAGGCGCTTCCACCATGAACCACTTTTTAAGTGTAAGTTTGCTCCAGACTTTCCAAGGTTTCACAAATAAATACTTGGAGTATAGTGCTGCCTTTCAACTTAAAAGAAATTTCTTCATAGTAAACCAGGAAAGATTTCAAGGACATTACAAAGATTATTAATTAGTTTTTGTACTGCATTCTAGCTAATGACTGAGTTTTGCATCTGTGATGGTGCTTTAACAAGAAAGAGGAATTTGCATAACAAAGATGTCATTATTTCTTACCCACTCTACTTTTTGCAGATTTTTTCTCCTTTCTCCTTGGCCTGATCTAACAAAGATTTTAAACCTGTATATTGATTTCAGTTAGAAGGATTAGAAATCTATTAGTTAGAAATCTATTTTACATCTAATATAGCTATGCTTTCACTACAACTTCTGAGGGACATTCCACAGCGTCTATCCATTTTAGCTAAGGACTATTAACTGTGAGTCCTTTAATAGACCTCTTGGCTAAGTACAGGCAGTCAAAAAGCCTGAGGCTGAATCAATTCAATCCTTGCAGGTTAATCTAAGCTGGATACATTGAACTGACAAGCAAGTGAACAGACATTAACTTTGGATTCTGAAAATGCAGCTACATGCCTGCAGTGGCCTAGGCCAGAAGTTGGGGGGGCACTAGAGAATGCCCCCCTGCTCTCCTGGAGCAGACAGCTTGGGCCAGACTAGCCTGTGATGGGGGATTTGTGGGGGAGGTGCAAAGCATCCTTGAATGCTGGGGTACTATGAGTTAACTTGAATCTGGAGGGGATCTGGGACACAAGTTAAATAAACTGATTTAACCTGAATCAGTTAAGCCTGACACTATATCCATCCATGTTTATCTTAAACAAGTTTTGGCCATTTTGAAAGCTATGTGTTGAACTTCTGTTGTGGTATGGATTTGAACTGGTTTCTGATACTTACACTGGCTTATGTATAATTTTTGTCCCTAGCCCTCAGGACATGAGCAGGTTTAGAACCCAACATTTAACAGCACACACAGCCTTCTCAAGTAATACCTATCTCCCTAAGGCACACACTCCCTCTGGTTTGTTTTCCTCTTCTCTGCAACTTTTCTTTTGGCTATTTTGTGAGATACCTGCAACAAGAAGAGTATTGGTTTGGTATACAGGCCATATCTTGGTGGTTAAGGCATTTTCCTACGAAGTGGAAATGTTGGATCAAACCCTTTATGAGTGAGAGGGACCCTAGAACCTAGGTCTCCTGCTTGCTGGGAAAGTGTCCTAGCTACTAACCTAATTAGGCAGAAAAGGCTTCCTAAACTACCACCACAACTGATGGTCATGTTTGACATGAAGGCAGGGTGCCTGACATTCTTCAGTCTATGATTGTTCAGCGCCTATTTAAGAAACCATTGGCTCATACTGACTTCTTATATATGTCCAACTTTCCTCTCTTTAGAGAAGGTCATCAAATGAGTAGTCACTCAACAGCTCCAAGAAGATCTGGATGCCATCAGATTTCTGGATCTTCTCTGTGGCCTTGGTTCACAATCTTCCCTTGGGTATTGATGGGGAAATTGATGGGGACTTCACATTCCCAATCCTTTCTCAGTACCTGGGTGCATTTGGAAATTGGATGAATGTGAAATAATTGAAACTGGATCTAGAGAAAAGAGAGGTGATGGTGATGGGCAAGCCACTTGAGTTGGTAGTGGAAGGATTAGGGCCTTTATCATTGATGGAGTTTCATAGTTTCTAGGGTTGGAAGAGACCTGAGCAGATCATCGAGTCCGACCCCCTGCCATGGCAGGAAAGAGTACTGGGGTCAAACCCCAGCAAGGTGTTCATCTAACCTCCTCTTAAAGATCCCCAGGGTAGGAGCCAGCACCACTTCTCTTGCATGTTGATTCCAGATCCTAGCCCCCCTGACCGTGAAGTAGCGCCTCCTGATATCTAGCCTAAATCTACCCTCTGCCAGCTTGTGACCGTTATTCCTGGTCACACCTGGCAATGCTCAGGGGAACAGGGACTTCCCCAGTGCCTGCTGGTCCCCTCTGACTAGTTTGTAACAGGCCACTAGATCCCCCCTCAGCCTTCTCTTGTGGAAGCTGAACAGGTTCAGGTCCCATAGCCTCTCCTCGTAGGGTCTTCCCTGCTGTCCCCAATCATGTGAGTGGCCCTCTTCTGGACCCTCTCCATGCTGTCCACATCCCTCTTGAAGTGTGGTGCCCAGAACTGGGCGCCGTACTCTAGCTGTGGCCTGACCAGTGCCACATAGAGGGGAAGTATCACCTCCTTGGACCTGCTCGAGATGCATCTGTGGATTTATGACAAGGTGCGGTTGGCCTTCCTGACTGCATCCCCACACTGCTGGCCCGTGTTCATCTTGGAGTCAATGATGACTCCAAGATTCTTTTCTGCCTCTCTACTTATGAGAAGGGAGTTTCCCAGCCTGTACGTATGGTGCTGATTCTTCCTTCCAAGGTGCATCACCTTGCACTTGTCAGTGTTGAATCCCATCCTATTCTCATCCGCCCACCCCTGTATCCCGTCTAGGTCTGATTGCAGCCTATTCCATCCTTCTAGCATGCCCACATCCCCCCACATCTTAGTGTCATCGGCAAATTTGAACAGAGTGCTTTTTAACCCCTTGTCCAAGTCACTGATGAAGATGTTAAACAGTATGGGCCCAAGGACCGAACTCTGCAGAACCCCACTGCCCACATCCCTCCAAGTTGAAAATTACCCATCCACCACCACTCTCTGGGTGCAGCCCTCCAATCAGTTGGCGGCCCATTTGACTGCGTAGGTGTCAACACCACAGTCTCCCAGTTTCTTAATGAGAACGGAGTGAGAGACAGTGTTGAAGGCCTTCTGAAAGTCCAGGAAGAATATGTCCACTGCTACCCCTGCATCTAAGGATTTGGTGCCCTGGTCATAGAAGACCACCAGGTTGGTCTGACAGGACCTTCCACTAATGAACCTGTGTTGATTGCCCCAAAGCATAATCTCCCCTGCTGGCCCCTTGTGGATATGCGCCAGAATAATTTTCTCAAAAAGCTCACCCAGGTTCAAGGTAAGACTAACTGGCCTATAGTTTTCTGGGTCCTCCTTCCTCCCCTTTTTGAAGATGGGAACCACATTGACCCTCTTCCAGTCATCTGGCACCACACCAGAGCACCACAACTGCTCGTAAAGCCATGCCAGGGGTCTCACAATGACCTCAGCCAATTCCCTCAGTACTCTAGGATGGAGATCGTCCAGACCAGCTGATTTGAATACATCCAGTCCCTCCAGAAGATCCCTAACTAGTTCCTCACTAACCCTTGGCCTAGGTGCGCCTCCCCTGCGGTGTAAGGGGGTCCCAGAGGGGGGGTGACTATTCTGGTCCCTGCTCAGGAAAATGGATGCAAAAAAATCATTAAATATGTTTGCTTTGTCGTCTGATGTGACGACCAAATTTTCTAGCCTGTCCTGCAGGGGCCCCACGTTACCTGGAACCTTCTTTTTGCCCCCTATTTAAAAAAGGACTTCTTTTTGGCCTTGATCCGGGAAGCTAGTCCCAGTTCCATCTCTGCCTTGGCCTTCCTGACTGCCCCTCTGCGTCCCCAAGCAACTGCAATATAATCCTCTCTGGTGATGGCCCCTCCCTTCCATTGGGTGTGCACTTCCCTTTTAGCTACAAGACATTCCCGGATGCTTTTGGTGAGCCATGGGGGCTTTTGCACCCTCCTGCTCCCTTTTATCCGTTCACTCATCTCCCCACCTTGAAACTCCATTTTGCAGCCTGGGGTTATTCATGGACCCTCTGTTGGACCTGGATCTTCAGGTCTCCAGGCTTTTATCAAAGAGTGCCTTTCCCCAACTCCATCTAAGGAGAAGGTTGTGACTCTTTCTTTTAGATTCAGACTTGGCCACCATACCTTCATAACCTTGTGGCCAGACTATTACAATGTGAGAATGTCCTTCATGACCATCCAGAAGCTACAGCTAGTACAGAATGTAGTAGCATGGGGTGTTTATAGATGTGCTCCAGGAGGCGGAGGGTGGGGAGGGGAAGAGCACTTTAATTAGTGAACTGCACTAATTAAAAGCACCCAAGCTTCATGTGTATCAACATCCCCACACTGAAAAAATGGTGGCAGGATGCTTGCTATAAACTAAAGCTTTCCAGACTAGCTTTAGTTCAAAGTGCCCAGCTGCCATTTTTCAACATGGGGATGCTGATACATGTGATGCTGGAGGCTGCTGGAGTGCATTAATTTCCATGCTCCAGCAGACTCAATTAATTGAGTCTGCTTCTACACACTGGACTTACAGTGTATTGTAGCAGCCTCCCTGCATGTGTGTAAGTGCCTATGTATTCTGATGGGAATGGGTCATGAGGCATACATAACTCCAGTCCTGCAGAATCTGCATTAGCTTCAAATAGCTTTCCAGGAGAAATTCAGAGTTCTGATTTTGAACTCTAAGGCCCTAAATAGTCTGGGTCCTATATAACTAGGAGATTGTCTTCTCCCTTATGCCCCATCACAATCCCTAATTGCAGGAAAGCAATATCCTGCAGTTACCATCAATGAACCACATTTGCTTGATGAAAACACATAGGATGTTCTCATAGTCACTTCTCAGCTCTGCAACTCCCTCCATTTTGAGGCCAGCCAGAGTCCAAGCTTAAACAGTTTTTGAGACCTCCCAATCTTATTAACACAGGTGTTTAGCAACAAGGCTAGGGTAGAATACTATTTAGGGGGTTTCTGTTTTATTTTGCTATTTTATTTGCTTTTGAAGTTGTTTTGTTCTCTTTTATAAGTCATTTTGTTCTACTGTAAGTCAACTCGTCTTTGATGGGAATCAAATAAAAAACTACATAAAATTGGTGATACACACAGAATTATATGCCTTTCAAAGGGAGCAGTTGCTAAAATCTGCATAAGTGTCTCAAAAACTACTTTGCCATCTAAATGAGGAGTTGAATTTGGACTTAAATATGTTGGTCATCATACATATTTATCTCCTGCTTTACTACTACATATTTAAATTTAGATATAAGGTTTCAATTTAAAATATATACTTCTATATATTAGCATATACGTATAAATATATTCCTCTCTGATACTTGTTCACACAAGAATGTAAGCATTTTAAGTACTGTTGCCAACACTTTTCAGGACTTTAGAAAAATGGCAGCTTCTTAGTCCTTTTAAAACACTTCAGAAGCCTGTCAGAAAGCAAACAGTATTGAGTCTTCACGATGGAGTAGATAGTTGACTAGTGTTCAGTTGCTAAAACAAAAATATACAGCGTATCTTAAAAATGGTACAAGAATTGGGATCTGTATATTCCTACAAACTATTAATGTCCTGGATTATTGTCAATCTCTGACTCTGCAGAGCACTCCTTTTCCCCATAAGCCCAATAAAATCAGGTGAAATGTGGAACTTTCATCTCATTCAGTTCTTCACTTGTTCATCTGTTGTGAGAGAAAATTATGGCCTAATGCATTTAGCCAATTGCTAACTGTAACTTCCTTAGGCGGTGAAAATTTCTCCTTCCTAACTTTTCCTCTAGGTTAATAAACAACACTGGGACCTCTACTGTTATATACTGTTTCCCCATTTATAAATCTGTTCCAAAAGAGGTACATGTATTGAGACCCATGCATCACAACACCTTCCTTTCTTGATTCTGCCCAGATCAGCCACTGAATCCTCAATACTGTTTTTAACACCTGCATCTATAACCTGTCCCTCTCTCAAGCTCTGATTAGCAAAGTTTTCAGGTGGTAATTGGGTAACTGGGATTGTCTACAATGAATCCTTCATAGATAACTAGTGAAATCACTCCTGAAACTCCTATAACTCCCATACATCTAGGTCAGGGGCGGGCAATTATTTTGGCTGGAGGGCCTCTGCATGAGTTTTGGTGAGCTGTTGAGGGCTGCAAGGATAGCCCTGCCCATTGACAGGAGTCCCACCCTCTGGTCAACATCGTGGTTCTGAAAGTCCCACCCCCAAGCCCCTGACCTTTGTCACCAGAAGTCCCTGCCCTTGCCCCAAAGGTACTCCTTTTGGGAAGGCAGTTTACCATCCTGGAACCAGAAAAAATCCCCAACAATTTATATACTAAAAATCTAACATCCACAATAACATATTTTAATTTTATTTTTAAAAGATGTTTTTGTCCTGATTTGTGTTTGTGTGCATCATGTATATAGAGGTGATTCCAGAATAGCTCAAAACAAAGTCTTATTCTTGTATATTGTGAGGAGGTGTGAGTGGGTGGGTATGGGTTTTGTGGGGGTCTGTGGGTGTATGTGGGGTGTAGAGAAGGGTGTGGGGATATGTGTGGATCTGGGTAGGTATGGGGGGCTTGTGGGGTGTGTAGAGGAAGAGGGTGGCTGAGGGTGCACATGGGGTTGTGGGTGTGGGTATGGGTGTGTGGTGAGAGTGTGTGGGTAGCAGTGAGTAGGGCTCTGCCCAAAGATCCATGGGTGTGTGTGAAGGGGGTATATGGGAAGAGGGGTGTGGAGGTGTGGTGTTTGTGCAGTGTACGGTTGTATATGGAGGATAGTGTAGTTGTGGGATTTCTGTGGGAGGGTTTGTGAGTATGGTGGGGTGTGCATGGGAGCCCTCCCATGCATGTGCCCCTAAGCTGGTCAGCACCCACCCCCACCGTGCAATAGCCCGCACATCTTCCCGCCACTGCCAGCAGTGAACAACCCCAGTATGCCCCTGCTGCTCCCTGGGCATGCAGTGGGGTTGAGGAGGCTCCGTACAGGTCCTCACCAGCAGCAGGCATAAGGCAGGGCAGGGCTGCATGCGGGTCCCCACCAGTACTGTGGGGATAGGGCCAGCAGCCTAGAAAAGCAGTCCAGCGTGGAGCTGCATCTACTCCACTGTGTGCACAGAGGGCAGCAGGACGTGCAACTGTGGGATGAAGCCTGGGCCAGGCGGGGCGGAGGGAGCCGGACAAAGCTCCTCTGTGGGCCTGATCCGGCCCACGGGCCGTATTTTGCCCATCCCTGATCTAGGTCTACCTAACTTGCTCTGTCTTGCACTTTGCACATGTGCAAAGACCCAGACCATGCCCAGTAAAATCCATGTCACCTTCCCACTGCTTCACTTCCTTTGAGCCAACAAAATTAGAGGCTAAAGTACAAAAGCTATACTTGTATTTTCTCATTTCTTTTCACCTTGGACTTATTTTGACATTCTGTTTCACAAATGAATATACATTTAAAGCAGTACTGAATTTCCTGTGAGTATAACATTCTTTATTTCATTCAGCACACAAGGGTTTCTGTTTGTGTTCATTTTGTTAGGTTTAGATTGTTGCTTGGTTTTATTGTAAACTAATTTGGAGAAAAGTTTCCATGCTGACTTATTCTGATATTGCATTGGTTCTACTCCTGATATTATATATTCCTAATTACTTGCTAGAATCAAGAAGCTGTGACAAATCAATTGCTAAATTACAGCATGGTCCCTTTCTTATCAATGTAATTTTTCATGTTTCATAATTTTTATTTCAATATGATCTATAACCCTTTATTATTAACCCAGGGGATGTGTAATATTGCACATGTATTGGAAGGGTAGAATTAACATGGACTGTGAAGAATTGTTTCCTGTAGTTCAAAGGGGTATAACTGGGGACATTAAAGAAAGGAACATATTGGTGGAGTATTAGGAAAAAAATATACAAGTGGTGTGATTTATTAGACTGTGAAGAGCCAAGGGATGTGGTGGAAGCTTATTTACTCTGTTCACTTTAAACGAGGCTGAAGATATCACTGTAGAGAACATTCCTACATTGAGTAGGTAATGTCATATAATATGTCTCTCCAATCTTGATTGTTTTGTGACTCCATAATGATTGCTATTAGGAATTTCTGTCATTTTTTATGAGCTATGCCTATAGCGCTTTTATTACAGTGCTAAAAAATACTTGAGTTTTCCACATTTTTGTTTTTCAAAAGAGAAAGACGGCGTTAAGAAATTATTTCCTTCTGAGCAATTTATACATTTCAAACTCTACAGCAGGATAAATAACTGACTTCTGAAACACCTCTGTTGTTTGAAAGGGCATTATGATTTGTCAGGATCAAAAGATCTGCAATTTTAAAAGGGTTTTATTTAATCTGTGAAATATTACTTTCCTTTGTACATATTAGAATGAGCTACTTGTCTCTGTTCAATGAGAAAGCTATAAATATTGGTTCAGTTGTTAAGTGGTTGCAAAGATTTATAAATGTCATTTAGATAAATAATATACTGTTTCCTACTAAATGGTGCTTCAGGTTAATGGTGGCAGCAGTACAGAGATTATAGAACATTTTAAAAGAGTTTTAGATCACTGCCCGGAGAGGAAGAATATAAGAAATAATAAAAAAAAAATCATAACTTCTAGAGCAGTGTGACTGTGCTAGAAAAAAAAATAACTTTTGACTTTAAATATTCAAGGGGAAAATGAGTTTTTAAGCTCATGCTGTTTTATATCCTGTAGATTCAACTCTCTCTATTAAGAGGGGCCTGTGAATCTCAGTGGCCCAGGAGTCTTTTAGATGTACTCATTTGGTTCAGATGCTAGCTGGATTGTTATGCTTTATTTTCCTTGGCAAAACTCTGACATACAAATAGGAAACAATGCTGTTTACTTAAGTTCTTCTAAGAACGCCGTGCCACTTTCTAAAGGGCCACATTTTTGTACCTCCAAGTGGGTATAATACCACATAATTCAACTTGAAGCTTGGTTTGGGTCCATTCCATCCCACTGGTATTCTTTTGCTTGATTAGGATTTACTGTGGCTGTAATCATCACCTTCTAGCTTTTACATGGAGAAAATATTGTTAAAATAAAATGGAAAAAAATAAATAAAACCAGCTCGATCCCAGATTCCTGCTCAATGGGACAGATTGGCTACTATTATTGATTATGCTGTTGCAAAGAATAACATTGTTCTAAACTATAGCATACTGAGCCATCATAAAAGATAAAAAATGTTGTCAAGTAAATAACTTCAATATCAATACAACAAAGAGGTAGTTTATCTTGAGCTTGATAACTAGCCTTTTGTTTTTGTCTTTGTGGCAAAAGTACCATTTAAATTAGTTTCCATAATAAAAACAACATTCAAGGAACAGAGGAACATATTTCAGAATAAAGACATCTTTTAACAAAAAAGTGAATTTCATAACATATGACTTATGTTTTACAAAACACTACTGACTTGTATTTATTGCTGGCTCCTGTAACATGGGATGAAAGGTGGGACTGTTGCACAAGGATAAGGCTGCTGTATTTTGTTCAATATGGCATGGTTATAGACTGTATTTGATTACTAAATATCCCACAACAGCAGTGTTCCAGTTTTTTTTCTGCTAGTTTCAGTAGAGCATTTTTTATTTCAATCAGGTCAGACACCCTGTCAGGGCCCAATCTTGACACATCAATGACAACACATATCAGAACAGTCAAAAGTTTACAACATGTAATAAAAACTGAACTAAAGTCAAGCAAGCTATCCTCCTGTGGCCTTAGTGGGACTGTAGGCGACTTGTGATTTGTAGGCTCCATTACATCCCAAATGTTCAATGTATCTAGCCCTTGGCAGGGTGTCAAGGACAAAGAATAATCAGTCTTCAGATATCACTTCTGAAATGCTATGCCCTATGCTTCCTTCAGGTGACTCATTCTTTCCGTGTTGTCAGGATCCATTGATGAAAGCTGACTACTTTCGAGGGTCTGTGACAAGTGAAGCATCCTCAATACATGGAGAAAATTATATTGTGCAATCAGTACTCACAGAATATACTGAGAGTGATGGATGAGTTACTGCCTGGCAACATCATGGTGAACTTCTCTTCCAGATTCAAAAGACAGTCCTAGAAGAGTTAAAGAGATCTTGGACCCAGGAGGAAAATGATCACACAAGGAAGAGACTTGAAGAGTTTTTAAACTTTGATTTCTGAGTCTCCATAAATCTAGCTGCTGTCTTATGCCTGGCGACAATATCCTATCCTCTCAGTGAATCTGTGCATTTAAAGTAGGGTAGACATACTGCAGGAGCATGAAAATGATGTGAAAATCGATTGTACTAATACGGGGCAGTGCTCACAAGACAACAGCTATTAAGCAAGCATTTCTGTTTTAATATGTTTTTTAATCCCTTGTATAAATAATATATACAGTGCAATAAAACACCACTAGCAAACAAGAATTTAAGGTTATTTCTTTTTATATCACTGTATGCCTTACTCACTGCAGTCAACTATGGTTGAAGAACTAATTATATTGTTTAGAATGCATGATTCTGTATGTAAATCTGGAATAGGCAAAAATGGAAAGGTTTCAATTTCATCCTCCTTTGTCTTTCATGTTGTACATTTATTGGAAAGTGCATTTGTTATTGAACATTTCAGTAAGGCACAAGAGAGGCTGAAGAAAAGGACCTTTTCAGATTTTATATTGGGCACATTTTTTACTATCCATCTTGCCACCTTTTCCAAATATTTTCTATTATTCTTTCGATTAAAAAAATTCAGTTGATGAGACCTGATATTGCTAATTGCATCAATGGGTACTTAGCAAACACCAGCAAAGAGGGATGAAGCCAGAATCAAACACAGACATAGGCACCAGAAAGAAAACCAGGAGGGAAGATTAGAAGAAACCTGGAGGGAGAAGGAGGGGAGGTCTGTGTCATCCCCCTGCCTTTGGCTGAGGCTCCTGTGCCGTACCAGGCAACCTGGCCACCGCCCCACCTGCCCCCTGAGCAGTGTCTCCCAGCTGCCCCACCCCTGCAGGCATGGGTGCCTGCCCTGGTGCCACTGGCCCAGCCACACAGCTCCCTGCCACCCCCAAAGGACCCTTTCTGCCCTCTTCCCCCTCTGTTGGTGCAGACACCTTCCCCCCTGCCCACCCCTTCCCCTGTCCTGACATAGCCTTGGCACCCAGCTATATAACTGTCCCTGTTATCTATCATCCTGAAATACTTTCAATAAAACTTTAATGCTTCTAAAATATTTACTTAAGGTTCTGTATCAGGGTTAACACTGCAAATATTGAACTAGAAATGTTAAAGATTGGTGATCCAGTCCTTCTGTCCAAACTATGGAAAATGAAGGTTTTTTTCTTTTAAAGTTCAAAAATAACTTTAGAACATTTTACAAGAAAGGTTTTGTACTACTTCTAATTTTTATGACCTTCTGGTTTTCCTGATTCAGACCAAGCCCTCAGTCCCATCTGCAGCCAGCTGAAATCAATGAAAGGACTTCCATGAATTAAAATGGGTTTTGGATCAAGCTCAGAAATAAATCACCTGAAATACTTAGAAGAAAAATCTGTTATCCAAAGACTGCAATTTAGTTTTGCAGCTCCTATAGGTAGGAATAGATGGTGCAATATTCTGTTAAGAATCTAAATGGTATTCCTGCCTATACTCTTTCTATATCCATCAGATGGCATCAATATAGATTTAATTTCTTAACATTTTACTCATGACTTTTCCAAATAAAGGAAGTACAAGAAAGAAAACCAACTTAAGTAGGACAAGAAGAGAGAGAATATTTCTTAAATGCAATTAAAAATGTGATATTCTAAGTCCAGGTCCCACTGACTCTCCACATTTTAGAATGGGTTAATCACTTGGCCCAGGATTTATAGTTAATTAGAAGCTTAAAGGCATTTTAGACAAGCTGCCTAGATCAAGAGCCATCTGCATGATAATATAACATCCATAATACTGCTTCCTGATAGCTCACCAAAGAGATGCATTAATGACTCCCTTTCCTGTATATATGAAATAAAACTGGGAGTTAAGTACATTTGAAAAAGCATCATAATATTTTTTTTTCTTCATTTTTGCCTGTCTCACATAATTAGACTTTCAGCTTTTGGGTGCAAATCTAGGACCCAGGGCAAGGTTTTGTACTATATATGTACTGCATAATATAATGCGGTGCTGACCTCCCTTGATTTCGCTATGTGCTTCTGTCATATAAATAAGAATATTCTGTTTTCTTTCTGTCCATACAGACATTGTTATACATAAAATATTTCCTTACAGATTGACTTTGTACTGGGAGCACTGTGAAGTCATGCTGGCTCAGAGGTACTTCCGGCTCACAGTTCCCTGGCCTGAAGGGAAGCTCTTTGGATCAGACTGAAAGTTACTTATCGTTCTCCTGCCCTTTCTTTAACGCTGGCAAAAACTGGCCACAAATCATGCCTAGGCAACTTCTAAAAGAGGTGAAATAACATCAGAGAGAAATGCCCTGTTCTAAGCAACTCATCAATAAATAAACAAACACATAAACACAGTTTTAATGAAGGTACAGTATATGTTTGGAAAACTAGAATTAAACCGTATGTCAGCATTTGCCTTAATATTTTCCTAGAGGCACCTATGCAGGCATCAGTCAAATAACTTCAAAACTGCAATAAATATGTGCACCTCCCATTACGTTTCACACAATTATATACACAGTAGTAACCCAGTAAGTTGGGCTCAATTTACATATCTTGCCTATTGCATGCTGAACATAATTTGGGATGCTGTTCAAAGTGTATTATTCCAGTATCGTTTGATGTTCTCATTTACTTTGTGTACCAGCTTTTAATTTACTGCTAATCTTTTAAAAAGTTGAGTGAAGATCATGGTAGCCTTGTTTTATAAAGGCTGTGAGGAACTTGGGAACCAGCTTAGTTTAGCAGGAAGGTAGAGCTGTAGTTCATTACAGAACTGTGAGCTCCAGCTATATTGAATTACTGCCAGGAAATACTTGCAGCCTACAATCATAGACTTTACCCTTCAATCAATGATGTCCTAATGGAATGGTTCCTGATGTTTCTTAATGTACTCTGATAGTCTGACAAGTGGGTGTTGACCAATTCTTGCCAACTTTAGTACCTTGATGAGTACTGTTTTGAGGCCAACAAAACATTTAAGTGTTTCTTGTGAATAGACAACTCATTGAAACATATGAGAACAGAAGGTTTCAAACATAGCAAAGCAATTGACATAGTCATTCTATTGTTAATCAGAAACACAAAGGCACTTTAGTCAAGCCTCCTAGACCAAGTGCCATCTGCATGATAACATAACATCTATAATGCTTCTTCCAGATAGCTCACCAGGGAGATGCATTAATGACTCTCTTTACATATGAAACAAAGGGAAATCAAAATAAATATAAATATATGACAAGAAACATTTGTGGTTGGCTGAATATATGCACACCCACATATAAGTTTAGCTGCATGTGCCTCACATGCACACACAAATACAATTT
Organism: Crocodylus siamensis; assembly: GCF_052110815.1. Classification (NCBI taxonomy): domain Eukaryota; kingdom Metazoa; phylum Chordata; order Crocodylia; family Crocodylidae; genus Crocodylus; species Crocodylus siamensis. Next base: position 359,135,276 of record NC_143395.1, read on the forward strand.
AGCTTCGTGTGAAGTTTTTTGCTGTGTTCATTTTAAATCTTCAAGGGAAAAAGAAATATATGGCGTCCTCCTCTAAGATGTTTCTAGATTTGTAGAGGTAAGTATGGCTATTCAGGCTGAGTCCTTGTGACAAAGTCAAGCACAAACTAAACATAGCTCTAGTGTTGTAAATAGCAATATGCTGCAGCAGAATTGTAGAAATCTGCTCCAGTGAGAAATTTTGCTGCCTAGAGTAATACATAACAGTGTGTTTCTTTGATTAGACTTCTACCATTTATCTTTATTAAGCTATAGAAATAATTACAATTATGACGTCCTTCAATAGAAAAAATCCAGTTATTGAATAATAAATCATATAGAATAATTTTGTTTTTCTTTTCTTTAAAAATAATGTATATTAAATCCTCCTAAATAAGCTAAGCATCATAGATAGTTAAGTGTAGAAAAAATAATGAACATATTTTAGCTGGTATTTTAAATTGTAATATAGAGACTTTTGGCATTACATAAACAAAACCTAGAAAGATATAATAGAAAGATATAAAACATTCAGAGATATGGTTGTTCAGGGAGAAAAATATACCAGAGACTTTATTTAACATTTGAATTCATTATTTTCCTACAATAAATTAGAGGAGGAGGATTGTTATTAAGCTAAAGCAATTACAATAGACTTTGCAATACCATAGTTAAAGATAATATTGAATAGTTTTTCAGAGAACCTAAGAATTGTTTGTGATATCTATCACAAACCCATTTGCAGGGTACCCCCAAACCCCTAGGTCCCCACTGACCCACTTCCAGTCCCAAGGAACAGAACAAGGTTTGCCTTAAAGGAACTTATCTCTGCAAGGCAGTTTCACTGCCCTTATATCTCACCTAACAGCTACAATATGAGGAATTTCTGTGAGCTCTAGTTAGCTTCCTTTTGGGTTGTTACAGGTAAGCTGTGTAAGTCCCCTTTCCATAGCTTGAAATATCATTTGCCTAGAGATCAATCTTTACAACAGGCAACCAATAAGGAGACAAAGCAACCATCATTGTTATTATACAGAAGAGAATCAAAAAAGAAAAACTGGCCATAAGTTGGAGAAAGTCAAAAAAGGCTACTCAAGTTTCCTACCCTCTCATCTGACTATCACCTAGCCCTGCCAGTATTTTCAGATATCAGCCAGCCCTGATTTGGCCAGGTCTGACTGCTGGGGACCTGGATTTTTCCAATGCTTGAGAAAATGCAAAAACCAGCCTCATGTCATAGACAGCCTCTAACCCAAATACCTTCAGGCCAGTTCCTCCCACTCCCTCATCAGCACTATCCCAATCACTCCTGAGACAGTCCTCCAGAAAAAGGTTCTTGCCTGCTAAAGACACCTGGACCACAATGGACCATTTCTTTCAGATACCTTTGCTATTTTGCTCTTGTTTTTCAAATTACAAATAGACAACAGTGCCCATCCCACCAGGCTCTTCCTGTGAGCAATTGGGAGTGGCAATTATGCTTGCCCTAATAACACAATGGCCAGAGATATTTATCAGTTATGCATACTCTCTTTTCCTTAAATATTCATCCCCAAATTCCTTTGACTAAACCAGGTCCAAAATGTTCAAGATACATACAGATAGCATACATGTAATCTATATAGTGACAAAAGCAACATAAATGTATACAGAATAACATAGGGTTTTCAACGAGACCACAGGTGCCATATCATTGAGAAGCAAGGCTCGAAGGGACCTTCACAAGTCATCTACTCTGACCCCGCCTGAGCCAGGATCATCCCTATCCAAATAATCCTATAAAAATCCATTATCTAACCTCTTAGCAAAACTATGCAGTACAACAAATACAGTACAACCATTCAGTTCATCAAACACAAGAAAATCTGCCCAAGATTTGGTGGAGTTCATGACAATATATTTTATTGGAGCTACCATGTAGTTGGGAGAGCTGTTGAACAACTTTTCAGGCATCAAGTGCCTTTCTTCATGTCTGAGAGGCAGATAAAGGCTGAGATAAATAGCAGAGAGAAGACAATGTAAATGCAAACAATCTGCTTGGAGCAATGGAGAAGGACTGTGAACTAGGAAGAAAGAGTCAATATAGGACAAAAGAACGGTAGAATACGTAGTCTTCTTAGTGTCAGAGCAAGACCATCCAATAATGGAGAGGGTACTTATTAACTCTGAAGTACAGTGAGATTTGTAGTAATATTTATTAAGCTATAAAAAACCCATAAATCCATAGTATGTATTAATACCAGATTTTTACTGTCACATAGAGGTATTTGTGTGTCTCTGTCCTTAATACTTTTTTCTGTGAGAGTTCATTTTATTGTGTATTTCCTATCCATCTATTTTCACTCACATAAGTTTCTTGATGGCATTGATATACTAAGTGAGATACACCACATTTTGTGGTGTATACGGTATTTTTAATATATTTTATGTCTGATGCTTTTGTTGTCGTGGTGTTGATTGTTGTGACACTGAAGACATGTTGACAGATTTTTCATTTATTATCAAGGCACGGTTGTGTCCAACCAGTGTTTCCTGTTGATCAGAGGAGAGTTTACTTCTGATAATGATCTGGTCCAGGTTTGAATGGCTGTCTGAATGTGTGGAGTTAGGGAGTTTAGAAAAATGGTTTTCAACCTGTAGTCCGCAGACCCCTGAATGTCTGCAGGCTCTGTCTAAGGATGTTTTCAGGCTCTGTCTAAGGGATTTGTGAAAGAGGACTATGAGCAATCTAGGGTTACCATATTTCTAGGTCTAGAAAAAAGGACACCTGTCATGTGGGAGGGGGATATGATGGAGGGGGCGAGAGGCATGCCAGTGTCCTGCCCCTGCCCATTCTGTTTCCCCTCAATGCCAATCTGTAGACCCCCAGGCCCTGCTTCTGGCCCTCACTCCTACCTACTGACCCCAGCCCTGCCAGTGCCCCTCACTCCCAACCTGCAGCCCCCTGGCACTGACAGGGCCCTGCACTCCCAAGCCACCTGACCTGCACTCCCTGTGGCAGAAGGCCACCTCTGTCTCTCCCCAAAAACTCTGCTTTGTAACAATTTGGTTAACGTGGGCCATGCAAAGGGCAGACATCCCATCTCCTCAGGTAGCCTGAGTTGGATACATTCCTAAGGGATGGAGGAAACTGCTTCCTCTGCCTACGTGACTGGCATCACATACCTGGGTGAGGGGCTTATGCTCCCTATTGTTCTAAGCAATGCCAACCTGACTGGGAGGGGGCTAGAGATTTTGCCAGTCTGCTTGGCAACCAGTGATACATTTCAATCTGGTTGGTTGGTTGGCAGCCAATAGGCACTGGTTTCCATAGGACCAGGTAAATGAGGTCATAAGGGTACATAAATTAAGGACTGCCCAGGAGGAGGGGCAGTAGCCATGAGGAAAATCAGAGAGAGAAGAGCTGAACCATCTGAAACTTGCTCGTTCTCTTGAAACTCATGATCAATGAACTGCCTGCCTCTAGAAGGAATCTCCACCTTCTTCTGGATGATAATCGTAAGTAAGCTACCTGAGATCTAACTAGATATATAGCTTGCAGTAAGTCAGATGGGTGATCAAAAACTACCCAGCCACCTTGTTTGATCTATGGGATTTCTCTGATATTGCCCAGCCCCATACCCTATTCCAAACCTACTCCTTGTAACCAGTAAAGTTCTTCTTTGTACCTAGAGTGAGAGAATTATTGGGAGTGGGTCTAGATTATGTCTTGGAGTCCCCTTGGTTTGGCTGACTAAGGGAGGCCACTATTTGTGCTTCAGACTGAGGGAAGCACCCTGGGTTCTTGAAGTGAGTCGAGTACCCTCAAGGGCTACGAGCCTGTTTCCAAGGGGGCACAGAGCCAGGATCACTCCAGACCTTGGGTGGTTGCAGCACTACCTCCAGGCTAGTGGGCATGCTCCAGGAAGGGGGCCATCTAAATGTGAGGCACCCCCAAGGAGGCACTCAGAGCAGGGAAGCTGATCAGGTGCAGTGAGGTGGATGGCTCAGTGCAGAACCACCCCCTACTGGCCCGCCACATTCCCAACCCCCTGCATTCTCCCAATTCCCCTCACTTCCAAGCCACAGCACCTTCAGACCTGCCGGTGCTCCTCACTCCTAACCCACATCCCCCCTGCCCACCCAGCCCTCCTGGGGCCCTGAATTGGTAGGGGCCCCTGGGCTCTGGTCCAGCTGGTGCATGCATTAATCCGCCTATGCCTGTACCTGTCAGCCCAATGGGACAGCAGGGGGAGGAGGTGGGAGAACAGAGTCTCCCTACCACAGCCCCAGCAACCCGGGGTCACTCCAGCTGGGTTTCCCTTTCCCAGCCTGGGAAAGTCACTGCCTCTAACCTGCAAGGGGAGGGTGGGGGGAAGAAGACCTCTTGCCCAAGTTCCAGTCCCCATGAGCTTGGGTCCACTCAGCTGTGGGGAATCCTGTACCATGAGAGGTTTCCCCTGTCCTAGCCTTCTGCTTCCCCTTAGTGAGAGTCTGTCCAGCTGTAATGAGCCACACACTGGAGGAGATTTTCTCCCCTGCTCCCCTGCCCAGCTGTACCAGCTGCTCAGCCCACCCCCTGCAAGTCTCTGCCTCTGTCCCACAAGAGGGAGTGGGGAAGGAGGCCCCAACCCTCATCTCAGCCCTCCCCAAAGCCAAGATCTGTCCAGCTGTAGGAGCCCCACAATGTGGGGGGTTTCCTATGCCACAGGAGGGGCATGGGGCTGAGCAGCCAACCTTGCCAGGCAGGGCAGGGGGAAGCCACTATGGAACAAGTCTCCCCCAAACTGGGCAGGGAACAGGGCTCCACACAGCTGGGCAGACCCTCACTCAGTGGGAGCTCAGGGCTGGGGTGGAGGAAAACCCCTGAGCCACAAGACTCCCGAAAGCTCAGCAGACCCTAGTTGAGGAAGAGAGGGGGTTGAAGTGGGGAAAGCCCCCATGGCATTGGGAACTGCCCTGCTTAAGAAGCCCAGGGCCCAGGTTGGGGGCTCCATTCCTCTGCTCCCTGTGGGTCAGAGGCTGAGACTTGCAGGAGGCAGGGATGAGCAGCCATCTGGGCCAGGCAGTGGAAGGGGAAAATCCCCCATGGCATACAGCTCCCCACAGCTGGGCAGACCCTCTCTTTGGAGAAGTCTAGGGCCAGAGTGGTGCAGGGCTCTCCACAGCTGAGAAAACCCAAGCTTGGGGAGGCTGAGACCAGGGGAGAGAGGGGTCCCTTCCCTTCTCCATCCCGCCTGCAGGTCAGAGGTAGAGGTTCACAGAGGATGGGGCAGGGGAAAAACCACCATGGCACAGGGCTCCCCACAGCTGGGCAGACCCTTTCTTGGGGGAGCCTGGGGAAGCAGTGGAGGAATCCCTCCATGCCATGGGGCTCCCCCCACTTGAATAGATCCCACCTTACAGGGCCGGGACCAGGGTGGGCGGCTCTGTTTCTCCTCCCCACCCCCATGAGGACAGCAGAGGTTTTGGAGCATGTGCTGGGCAGTCAATCAGGGATGGTCCCTAGGTGGCTGGGCTCAGCAATGACTGGCAGGCTGGGAGATATGTTGGAGCACCCCTGCCTTCTGGCCAGGCCAGTGCAGGCATCTGCCTGCCTTCCCCAAATGAAGAGTGAAGGTGAATGCTATTCATCATCAGTTCCATCTACACAGCTTAGAGGACCTATGAAGACTGAATTAATTCTGCCTCTGGCTTTTTTGACTGTCTGTACTTAGCCGAAGTGTTTTTCTAAAATGAGCTTCATTTAAAAAAGAAAGATACCTCATTGTAAAGCAGGACGAGGAAGAAAAATTTATTCCCCGCTAGAAGGGAAAATAGAAAAAAGTAGCCTTTGTGTCTCATTTAGATACAACCTAAGTGAACATAAGAAGTGCCATACTGATTCAGACTGATGGTCCATATAGCCCATTGATATAATCCCTAGCTTGCTCCCTGAAGTGGGACAGACTTGAGAATGAGTAGGAATTTAATTCTCTTTCCTCAAGGTCTAGATGGACTTCTTCCTCTGATAGTTCCCTCCAGTGCAGCAGATTGAAAATAAATACAGTTTTAAAGGTCTAACAGGCTGATCCTAATAGAAGAGATCCCTAGCTGCCTTTCTGCAGCCACTAGGTATTTCATATTTCATATGCAAAGAGTTACTAGGAAAATGTATGAGGGAAAACACAATCAATGCTTGATCCCATTCCAGCTCTTTTATATCCTTTCTTAAGTACACTAGCCTCTATTGTCCTGTTACTTGTTTATATCTAGCCAGGATGAATATCAATTGCAACCTTCATTTGATTCTTCCTTAAGATTTTACTGTAGCATAAGACTTTAGCTTCAGCCCTGACTTACTATTTCAACTGAATACCTGAATATTGTACTTCTTCATTCAAATGATATAAAAGAATAGAATGGCAATAGGGGATATTAACAATGTAGAATACACTTTGTACTAAATCCTATTTCGCCATTATATACTTAATGGCATTTACGTAGTCACAGAACTGTATTTTTGACCCTTATACACAGTTTGGATTCTGCAGTGTTATGCTTGCTCTATGTTCCCTTCTGAACATGCCCAGAAGACTGACTCTTGCCATTTAGATTCCATATTGGTGTTAGAAATGGAATATTGTTAGAAATGCACAGCCTGCATCTTACTCTTGATAAGCAAGAAATACTGCCCAAGGCTCCTTTCTCCCCCTCACCCGCCTTAGCCTTTCTCATGCTGATTGCAGAAGCTGGAATTCAATTGACTGTGGCCTTGGGGTTTGAACTTTTGGCAAACTGTTGTAGTTTCTGGGCATGCTTAATAAGCTGTTACATATTTACCCTTCCGCCCTGCATACTTAAGTAGCTAATTATACTATACATGCGATGTATGTAATGATGTAACTACATGTATGCTTGTATGAAATGGAAGTAGCTGTAAGGGTTCCGGTGTCTGCACACGTGCTCAGGAGAGAGAAGATAAATTCCGCTTGCAAACACAATTAGTTTGTCAGAAGCTGATTTGGTCATCAATGCCCCAATCTGACCTTGTTTGCTCGAAGTATGGGGAAGAAGCAGGAGGAACTCGCCCTCCTCCTAGCTGTCACCAGCCCTGACATAGTAGGGATCACAGAAACGTGGTGGGACTCATCGCATGACTGGGCGGTGAGTGTCAAGGGCTATAGGCTATACAGGAAGGACAGGATAGGAAGGAAAGGTGGAGGAGTAGCACTCTACATCAAGGAGGAATATACTTCCTCGTTAATTAGCATGGGGGTAGAGGGGGGGCACTCTGAGGTGCTCTGGGTTAGAGTAAAAGGCAGTCCAGGGGAGAGAGACTTAACGGTGGGAGTCTACTATAGACCTCCCAACCAGGGAGAAGAGCTCGACCTGGAATTCTTAGGTCAGCTTACAGAGGCAGTGAGGGCTAAGGATGTGGTCATCATGGGGGACCTAAACTTCCCAGACATCTGCTGGGAGGAGCAGTCAGCCAAGTCTGATCGCTCACGTCGGTTCTTAGCCAGACTGCAGGACCTCCATCTAACCCAGGAGGTGCACAGTCCCACCAGGGGAGACGCCTTGTTGGACCTAGTGCTGGCCACGGGTGATGACCTGGTGAGGGGGCTGCGGGTGATGGGCCACCTGGGAGACAGTGATCATCGCTTGCTGGAATTCACCATCCAGCGTAAGGTGGCAAAGGGCTGCAGCAAGGCAACAGCCCTAGACTTTAGGAGGGCTGACTTCAACAAGCTAAGGAGGATAGTTGGGGAAGCGCTGAGGACCCAGAGGGGAAGGGAATCAGATGTCGAAGGTGAGTGGTTGCTCCTTAAGGAGACGATCCTCCATGCCCAAAGGGAGGTAATCCCAACAAGGGTCAAAGGGAGCAGGAGGGCACATAAACCCCCATGGCTCACTAAGAGCATCCGGGAATGTCTCCTTGCTAAAAGGGAGGCATATACCCAATGGAGAGATGGGGTCATCGCCAAGAAGGACTATGTTATAGTCGCCCGAGGATGTAGGGGGGCAGTCAGGAGGGCCAAGGCAGAGTTGGAGATAGGACTAGCTTCCCGGATTAAGGACAATAAGAAGTCCTTCTTCAAATACATAGGGGGTAAAAAGAGGGTCCCGGGTAATGTGGGGCCCCTGCAGGACACGATGGGCAACTTAGTCATCATGCCAGATGACAAAGCTAACATATTTAACGATTTCTTTGCCTCTGTCTTCCTAAGTAGGGACCAGTTCAGCCACCTCCCTGCTGGGCCCCCCTCGGGCCCCGAGAGAGACACGCCTGGGCCAAGGGTTAGCGAGGAGTTAGTTAGGGTACTTCTGGAGAAGCTGGACGTGTTCAAGTCCGCTGGTCCGGACGATCTTCACCCTAGGGTTCTACAGGAACTGGCTGAGGTCATTGCGGGACCCCTGGCACGGCTCTATGAGCACTCGTGGTGCTCTGGCGAGGTGCCGGAGGACTGGAAGAGGGCCAATGTGGTCCCTATCTTCAAAAAGGGAAAAAAAGAGGACCCGGGAAATTACAGGCCAGTTAGTCTGACCTCAATCCCGGGTAAGCTCTTTGAAAAAATTATCCTGGCACACATCCAGGAGGGCCTTGCGGGGGAATGCATGCTCAGGGGCAACCAACATGGGTTTATCAGTGGCAGGTCTTGTCAGACCAACCTGGTGGCCTTTTACGATCAGGTCACCAAATCATTAGACGCAGGGGTTGCTGTGGATGTAGTCTTTTTGGACTTCCGGAAGGCTTTCGACACTGTCTCTCACCCTGTCCTCATCAAAAAGCTGAGAGACTGTGGTGTCGATGCCCACACGGTCAAATGGGTCGCCAACTGGTTGGAGGGCCGCACCCAGAGGGTGGTAGTGGATGGGTTCTTCTCGACCTGGAAGGATGTGGGCAGTGGGGTTCCGCAGGGCTCGGTCCTCGGGCCTGCACTGTTCAACATCTTCATCAGTGATTTGGATGAGGGGGTAGAAAGCACCCTGTTCAAGTTTGCTGATGACACTAAGATGTGGGGGGATGTGGGTGCACTAGAAGGGTGCAATAGGCTACAAGCTGACCTTGACAGGTTGCAACGGTGGGCGGATGAGAATAGGATGGGGTTTAACACTGATAAGTGCAAGGTGTTGCACATGGGGAGGAAGAACCGGCACCACACTTACAGGTTGGGGAACTCTCCTCTTGCCAGCACGGAGACGGAAAAGGATCTTGGAGTCGTCATTGACTCCACGATGAACATGGGCCGGCAGTGTGGGGAGGCAGTCAAGAAGGCCAATCGTACCCTATCATGCATCCACAGATGCATCTCGAGCAGGTCCAGGGAGGTGATCCTCCCCCTCTATGCGGCACTGGTCAGGCCGCAGCTGGAGTACTGCGTCCAGTTCTGGGCGCCACACTTCAAGAGGGACGTGGACAATATGGAAAGAGTTCAGAGGAGGGCCACTCGTATGATCAGGGGTCAGCAGGGCAGGCCTTATGAGGATAGGCTACGGGACCTGAACCTGTTTAGCCTCCACAAGAGAAGGCTAAGGGGGGACCTTGTGGCCTGCTACAAACTGGTCAGGGGGGATCAGCAGGTATTGGGGGAGTCCCTGTTCCCCCGTGCGCTGCCAGGAGTGACCAGGAATAACGGTCACAAACTGGCGGAGGGTAAGTTTAGATTAGATATTAGGAGGCGCTACTTCACAGTCAGGGTGGCTAGGGCCTGGAACCAGCTTCCAGGGGAAGTGGTGCAGGCTCCTAGCCTGGGGATTTTTAAAAGGAAGTTAGATGAGCACCTTGCCGGGGTCATCTGACCCCGGTGCTCTTTCCTGCTAAGGCAGGGGGTCGGACTAGATGATCTACCTAGGTCCCTTCCGACTCTAGCTACTATGAAACTATGAAACTATGAAATACATCCTTTTGTACCGGCTGATGTTTGTGTGTCTGTGATCTCTGCGCGCCTCCAAGGAAACGAACCGCTTTTGTGCAACATTGGAATACAGTTAACTGGGCACAAAAAACCACAGGTAAGTTTCAAACTTCAGTTGCAGAAAAAGCAGAACTAGTGACTGTGCAATCTGCCTGCTTTCCCCAACTGAAGAGTGAATCAGTTCCATCTACAGGGAAGGGTCTCTCACCTCTTGAGTCTTGAGCCCCTTTTCAAGGGAGTGGAAGACCTGGATTCTAGGCCCCTCTCACCCAGGATTTGGGCCTACATCTCATACTTCCCAATGAAGCACAAGGCTGTAAGCTCTTTATTTTCTGCAAAGTGCAGAAGGGGAAAAAAATGGAGGGGCAGTAGCTATAATTTAGTTTGCAGTATAATTTCCGTGCAACATAGGAGGAAATACAATTCAAATCATGTGAAAGCCCGAAGTGTGTTATATCTCTGTAAATGCCACTTAAATGTGTAAATCTGAAATCAGAGTAACCCTTTTATTACTAGCAGTGCAATTTTCAAAAGCATCTCAGTGGAATAGGATCCTAAATCCCATATTCAAAAGTGAATTAGGCACTTAGAAACCTAAGGCCATGTATAAACCACGCACTTAGCATATTTGGTGGCAGTGCCCTTAAACATGCCACACTGTGACTCAAGATGCTTTTTGAATGAGTGGTGGTAAAGTCATCCTCATTCAACACTTTAGACTGTCTAAATACCCCTGCTGATCAGCAGTGCCAATTAGTCCACCCCATACTAATTAGGTATTCCACAGCGCCAAACAGATGCGCTGTTTCTGGTTCAGAATGAAGCCAGTAAATTTCTGATGTAAGTCCCATTGACTTTCAGCGTGACTTAATTTAGTTTGTACAGAAGAGTTAGATTATTACAGGTACTTATGCAGCTAAATATGAAAATAGTGATTAGGTGGGATTTGCAAAACTGTTAAGGCATTTAAGCACCATTAAAATCAATGATGATTTCAGTATGCGTCGGGCACTTTCACATAAGCAAGCGCCACTGGGCACTCACCCAGGGTTGCGATGCTTGCAGTTGTATAAGTGGCCAAATGTGCATCAGCGCTGAGAAAATGGTGGCAGTGTGCTTTTGAACTAAAACACATAGAAAATGCTTTAGTTCAAAAGTATGCTGCCACCATTTTCTGCGCACTGACTTTCCTTCTGCTGCTTATACAACTACACACAGCACAGCAGAGTGCACATCAGCTCACGTGAGGAGCAGACTCGATTAATTGATTCATTGAGTCTGCTCTGAAGCATCAGATTAATTGAGATTAATCCGATTAAGTGGTGATTAATCGAGTCTGCTCCAAAGCAGCATGTCGTGGGATCAAAAAGTATGTGTATAAATGCCCAATGGAGTTAAGTGCACAGATACTTTTGAAAATCCCACTAACTGCCTAGCCACCTCTTTGAATATTTCAGTACTTTTAAAAAAATTGTCCCTAAATCACTTTTTAAAATGTCATTTAAGAACTTATGTCATTTAGCTGATTTTGAAGAGTCAACCCCAGGTCACGACTTTAGATTCAGATCAGGGTGACAGTGTGTTGGCTTTGTGAAATGAGACCACAGTCTCAGAGTATATCACCAACACCACAACTGTTTTGTTTTTGTTCTCAGCAGAGAGCCGAGGGCATTTCTATTTTTCATGGTGAATCATGGGAAAGAGAAAGTGAAAACTCCTGGTACAAGTATGAAGGCACATTGGATTAACAATATGGTTCTGAACTAACCATCCTCTCTAACTTCTTGCTAGACAGAGGCTAAATGAAATCTGTAGTGCTTAGATCATTTAAGATCACTCCTTGCATGCTTGTGAAATTAAGGATCATGCTGTCATTTGCAGAGAGAGCAGTGTTAACCTGGAGACATTTTTCTTTACAGTTTGTCTAATGGGGTAAAAAAACCAGCAGTACACAATGAACAATTCAGGCATAATACTAATGATTCTGATACATAGTAGCCTTGGTATCACAAGGCTTCTTCTGTCACAATGTCCCAAATGCACAGGACTAGAAAATAACCAGATACTGGTTACTACATGTGCATGAATATGCCTTTCCTAATGACATTAAATTTAGTACGTCCAATAAGAGGCACTAAATAAATATGCATTAGGCCACACTAATATGCAGTAACACAAAAACATGCTTTTTAGATGAAGCTTAAGGTGCAATAGCTTATTCTACTGTGCATTAAAGTATTAGCATTTCTTTTACATGCAGCTTTAATGTTCAGCAGAATAGTCTACTGTGCATTAAAGTGCACATGTTGACATGCTCACTATAATTCCCTGTGCTTTGAGATCATGCAGTAAGAGTATCAAGACTTCCTTTATAGCTTCAAGCCTCCAGCAGCATACTATTGGCAGGATGGCTGGGCCAACTAGTGAGGAGCTCCATAGTTTAATCACAGAGTACACATTGTTCTCATAAATAATTCTACAAACGTGAAGTGAGTTGCTATACAGATTTCACATAACAATCCTATTCCACCATACAGCCCAACCAGGGTTTTTGCTTCCAGTTTGCTCTGCTTTGCACTAGCAATCCAAGAACAATTTAAAAGCATCCCTTTTAATGTCTCAGTATTTGTAAAGAAAATTTCTGGTTAAAAGAGAAAAAAGAAAAGAGGCTTTCTCTAGCCTGGTCATTACAGTACTGGCTTAGGATGATGGAGGTTAAGTCCCTGCTGATGCAGAATGCACTGATGCACTCCAAGGCTCTCCTTGTTCTTGTCCTCGGGCCTGCACTGTTCAACATCTTCATCAGTGATTTGGACGAGGGGGTAAAAAGCACCCTGTTCAAATTTGCTGATGACACTAATGTGTGGGGGGACGTGGGCACACTGGAAGGATGCAACAGGCTACAATCAGACCTAGACAGGTTACAAAGGTGGGCAGATGAGAATAGGATGGGTTTCAACACAGACAAGTGCAAGGTGATGCACCTCGGGAGGAACAACCGGCACCATACCTACAGGTTGGGGAACTCCCCTCTTGTCAGCACGGAGGCGGAAAAGGATCTGGGGGTCATCATTGACTCCAAGATGAACATGGGCTGGCAGTGTGGAGAGGCAGTCAGGAAGGCCAACCGCACCTTGTCAAGCATCCACAGATGCATCTCGAGCAGGTCCAAGGAGGTGATCCTCCCCCTCTGTGGTCAGGCCGCAGCTGGAGTACTGCGTCCAGTTCTGGGCGCCACACTTCAAGAGGGATGTGGACAACATGGAGAGGGTCCAGAGGAGGGCCACTCACATGATCAGGGGACAACAGGGCAGGCCCTATGAGGAGAGGCTGTGGGACCTGAACCTGTTCAGCCTCCACAAGAGAAGGCTGAGGGGGGATCTTGTGGCCTGTTATAAACTAGTCAGAGGGGACCAGCAGGCATTGGGGGAGTCCCTGTTCCCCCGAGCACCGCCAGGAGTGACCAGGAATAATGGTCACAAGCTGGCAGAGGGTACGTTTAGGTTAGATATCAGGAGGCGCTACTTCACGGTCAGGGCGGCTAGGGTCTGGAACCAGCTTCCAAGAGAAGTGGTGCAGGCTCCTACCCTGGGGGTGTTTAAGAGGAGGTTAGATGTACACCTTGCTGGGGTCGTTTGACCCCAGTAATCTTTCCTGCCATGGCAGGGGGTCGGACTAGATGATCTGCTCAGGTCCCTTCCGACCCTAGAAACTATGAAACTTTTAGGGATACGCGGCCAGGTTATTCCTTCAATCAAAATCTTCCAGGCCCAGGTTAAAACTACTCTCAGTGCTGACACATTTCACTTTATACACCTATGTTCTAATTCACAATTTAAGACATATGTTTTTTCTGTGATGAACTTAGTACACCTCATGCTGAACCACAGAGCAGCTTTCTTTTCGGTTCCCAAGAAAAAAATTCACCCAATTTTTCCTGCATCAGATTTATACTACCTCTATTGCCACATATTACTCAAGTACTTAAAGAATCAGATCCTTCATTAGCTTTTCACAGGAATAATTGTGAAGGTTATGCATCTCTGCAGAACTTGGCAGACATGGTAATTCTTACACTTCATGATATTTCCATTATTAATAAAACTAGAGCAGTGCCAAATGTTAACAGGCAACTTCTACATTCCTATATGTTTGAGGTTTCTTTTCTGGTATATTCCAGTTCACTAACACATGAAATTTTGAGGAACGAAACTCATTTGTCCACAAGCTCATCCCAGAATGACTGTAAAATAAAAATTAGACTGTAGAGCTCGTTCAGCAAATGCAAAAAAGAACACAGAAAAAAAAGATTTTCTAAGGAATAGTCACTCTGTCAAATGCCCAGGAAAGAAGTGAGGAGGCAGAACACTTCAAAGTTGGAAGACTATACCAAGGGTCAGAAAATACAATACTTTCCCTATCACCACCACCTTTCTACATCATAAGAAATGCTGCGAAGGCTAGCAGGCATGCACAGCTCTAGAGACAGTTGTGCGAGAGAGGGTTGAGCCCTCTGCCCATTTTGCCTCTAAGCAGTGGCTTGCTATAGCTGTTAAGATATGTATATATTTTGAGCATTGCTCCACCTGAAAAAATGTATTCTGCAGAATGAAACCTGCTGAGTGAGACAAGGATATTGAAAGTGACAATGATCTTGACATTTGCAGTGATGTGCTCATCATGGCAGATCCTCATCATAGTATCATAGTATCACTGCAACATATTTTTTCCCCTTGGCCTGTATCAAAACTCTCCATATTAAAGCACTCCAGGAACTTTTGCTCTTCATAGACAGACTTTGAAACATTTATTCCAACCAACGAGTCGTCACTTCCCTGAATAGCTCTCATCCATTTGAGGGTCAAGGTTAATAAAAATAAATATATAATTTTTCTAAAAAATAAAGATAAAAAATAAAGATATCTCTCTTCCAATTGCTCCGAGACAAAAAATAAGGGAAGAATTGAGATTTCAGTGCTTTTATTGTATTCTATCATTGTATATTACCATACAGCCTTGGTTATAGTGGAGTTTTTTGTTGTCTTTTTGCTTTTTTTACAATTAGTGAAATGCTGCTGTGCTGCTCACTTAAGCAATTCTATTAAATTTATTACAGGTATTGCTGTATTTGTTGTTTTATGTAAAGCCCCAGCTTCTAACAATGATTGCATGAGAATGTCACAGTTCATTTAAAGTTAAATTTCTAGCCTTCATAGTTGTGGGGGGAAAAATTGCCCTAACTGCTCAAAAAAGGAAAAAGCAAACACTGAGAAACCTCAAGAGAGTTAGACTATGGTAACTCCAACATAATCTTTACATATGAGCATGCATGGTTTGAGAAATATGTATTTTAAAAAAAACATGTGTAAGAAAATCTCAGAATACTTTGGAAACTGTTTCATGGTGTCCAAGTGCTTGGGTTTGGCAATAGTGGTTTTGCTATCTCAGCATTCTTTCACTAAAAACATTAGGTCTGGACCTCAGAACCAGTGTAGACTGGCCTACCTGAGTCAAAGCACTGCAATTCTGATTTATACCAGTGAAGACACAGCCCACTCTTTAAAAATGTTTACTTCCACATGTCTAGATTTTAGCAATATATATTGATTACTCATAACTATGGGACCAATGGACTCATTTTTGTAGTTTTTATTAAACACTATTTGTAGACTGCCAATGTAGTTGATAAAGATCCTTCTCATAAACTATTAATATTGACTCTCAGATTTAATGAGTTCATTACAATAACCATTACAGTATTATTAAAATTCAAAGGGAAATGTAAGCCTGATCGGATCAAATGGAAGCAATGGTATAATTAATCAAAGGTTCCTGCTATGATGATGATGATGATAATGATCACCATCATAGCACCTAGGAGTCCCTAGTTATGGGGCAGAACACCATTGTGGTAGGATCAGTACGCATATAGAAAAAACCACAATGCCTCACTTCACTAAGTATTTTCCATCTAAATATAAGACAAAAAAGCAACCAAATGGATACAGGCAGAGGAGTGCAAATCAGTCTGGTAAAACTGTTTAGCCTTGTAATCTCACCATACAATGCCTTACTTGCTGTGCAGGCTTTTTTGTAGGCATGAAGAAAATGAGAGAGTGGTAAGAAGAGAGCTGAGGGAGGGTAATGAGGCAGATTTGTAGATGATTGTGGGTAGTTTCTCCAAAATGGAAAGGGTAGCATGGAGAAAAATGGTGCTTTAACTTGAGAGCCAAGTGGTTAAGGCTTTGAGGTTCGGGGTGCCAAGGCTGTTTCTATATTTTACATTAAACAGTCATTTAATAAAATGCAGACACAATCAGGTGAAAAGGGACAAGGACCAGGTCTCACACCTCCCAGCTGAGTATTCTAATCATGGAGTGATGTTGTAGTTGTGATGGTCCAGGAATTGTAGGAGAGGCAAGGAATTTTGTGCATGATGTCTCTTATTGTGCCAACTGCATGGTTGAGATAAAGTTACACAAGCTTCTGAATGCAAAGCATTCTTCATCAGGACTAAGGAAAGAAGGAAGGACAGCCATGATTAAAAACGGTGGGTAAGCTATGAGACTGGAGAGGGAAGAAATCACAGATAGCAAATTAATAATTAGCAGAAGAAAGAAGCTTGATTGATGGGATTAGGGTCTATCAAAAGAGAAGAGAATCATTATCATTTGTAGGTGAAGGAAGAATGTCAGGATCAGGTTGATTATAATGTGCCATAAACTCAATATCAGTGTCCAGTCCTTAGTTGTTAATGTCCAATCATCTTATGAAATTTTGTTCCCATATTCATCTTGTAAAGCTGTTTGGTAGAATTCCCTTGAGGATGAGGAAAGTGAGGTTGAAAGCCGGTGTTCATTCTGTGAAAAATGCACTCCTACTGGTGTTTATCTCTCTCTGTCCCTTACGTATTTTCTGCAAGAATTTGTTTTGGGCATAGTTGTTATCTAGTTTCACCTACATAATTACCTGAGGACATCTGATGCATTGAATAACATCTCATGTTAAGGGAAAGGCATATATAGAATCCATGGATTCTCATGCGTTCATGTGGGGGATGTCAATAGTTGCATCAGTGGAAATGTGTTTATAGGTTTTACAGCAACTGCTAAAGCAAGTTTGCATCCCATCTGATGTTGGTTGAAGAGTGGAGAGTTTGCTTATGATGATGAGTTGGAGAAGGTTAAGGAAGTTAGTAGCAGGATTAGGAATATTTCTCTTTAAATCTGTTCTTTGTCAAGTATAGGTTGTAATTTTCTGATGATTCTTCCAGCATGGGGTTACAAGGGGCAGACAGTCATAGGGATGGGGTGTAGGAGGTTCTTTTCATATCTATTTTCTTTTTTGTAGTAGGTTACTGTGAGGCATTTGGGTAGCTCTTGCAAAAATGTGATCTATTTCTTTACTGTAGTATCCTTGTATAAAGTCGATTTTAGACTTGCCAGGTGAGTGTCACAAGTGTTTTCCTCAGAGAAGATGCAGTAGTTCTGACTGAAGATTAGATATTTCTTGGTGTGCTTGCTGGTGAACATAAGTATGGTGCTTCCTGGATTTTTGTAGATGGTGATTTGTTCCGTGTCATCCTGGATGTAGATTGTGATGTTTAAAAAGTTGATATTAGTATAGGAATATTCCAGAGAAAGCTTGATTGAGGGATGATAGTAGTTAAATCTGTGCAGGAAATAAAAACCAGGTTTTGATTAAACCATAGTTAATTAAGACTATTTATATCAGCTGAAAATATATTCCAAGGGATACAAAAAGGAATAGAATCAGTCATCTGAGCTAGGTACACACATTCAAAAAGCTGGAGCCTAAATTGATTCAATCTTTGCAGGATAGTCTAACTTGGCTAGGCTAAATCAGTTTTGTAACCAGACAGACATCCCAGAAATGCAGGTACATGCCTGCAGTGACTCAGACTAGAAGCCAGGGGGTGCTAAAGCAGCCCTCCCTTCCCTTCCACAGGGCTGAGCTGAGGGGGGCATGGCCAGGCCCTGGCAGGATGCTCTGATTTCCCCCTTCCTCCCAAGCAGCCCAGCAGGGAATGTTTATCACTCCTAACTCAGTGGTTAACAATCCATTAAGAAAACAAAGCCTCTCTCCATTAATTAATGGAGTTCTTCTTAAACAGATCTTCATAAACAGGTCTTCCAAGGAAAGACATCAAGCTACCATTGATTAACTCCAAAAATCCTGTTTGCCTGTAGTCTGCTACAGCACAGGTTGTAGCCAGTATGTGGTCTGCTAGCTAATACTGAGGTGTCTGTGTAAGGCAGAGGAGATTGAGAAGACATCGGGAAGTGCTGCCATCGGCATGGCAGCACTGGGAGTGGGGGCTATGCCCTGCTGCCACCCAGAGCAAGCCGTGCTTGCCTTGTGCCCCCTCACCTGCCCCCCACACTGGCTGGGCAAGCAGCAGGAGGGCACAGCCCCCATGGCTTCCCCCCCGAGGAGAGTTCCCCTATGCATCATGGGGCAGTGAGGATCACCCCCCGACCTTGTACCCATTCAGTAGCTGCCCCATGGTGTGGGTGCAGTATAGCTTGAGCTGGGGCCACTGGGGCTGAGTGCTGCTGGGCTCTGGCTGACATGTGGGGCTGCCCCAGCTCCCAGGCAAATTGAACAGGGAGTTGGGGAATTGAAAAAGGATGTGGGGAATCAAATGGGGGGCTGGAGAATCAAACAAGGAGATGGGGAATTGAACTAGTTCAATTCCCCAGCTCCTGGTTCAATTCCCCAACCCCCAGTTCAATTCCCCAGTCCCAGGTTCAATTTGCCTGGGAACTGAGGTGGCCCCATGTGTCAGCTGGAGCCTGACAGTGCTCATCCCTAGTGGTCCCAGCTCCCAGGCAGTGTGCAGTGCCTTTCTGAGCCGCACTGCACCCACACCATGGGGCAGCTGCTGCATGGGTGCCAGGCAGGGGGGGCAATCTCTGCTGCCCCCCACTGCTCTGTGCTGCATAGCGGGGCTCTGCCACCAGCGCCCAGATGCCCTGATCACCACTTCTGCATCCAGTGAGTGAAGGGCTTTTTTTTTTTTTTTTCCAGGTGCCAGAAAGCTGGGGCCGGACGGAGCATGGAGCCAGGCAGAGCAGCCATGGGGGCTTCTCCCATGGCTCCTCCCTGTCTGGGGAGAGTCACGCACAACCATGCTTGCCTCTCCCTGGCTGATCCAAATCACCGAATCTCTCCGAATCAGCACTGAATCTTCCAAAGCTGATTCGGCTGAATTGATTCAAGACAGTGATCTGAATCTCTGAATCAAATCACTGTCCTCCAAATCAACTGAATACAAATATGAATCAAATACTACCTTATTCACACAGGCCTACCAGTAAGGGGCCTGGGACAGACAGTGTATAAACCTGTTTGACCCAAATCAGTTAAGTCTGATACTACTTTCAACCAGGCTTATCTCAAACTAGTTTCAGCCATTTTCAAACTGGTTTATGTGCACTGAACATCTGTTCTGTTACAGGTTTTAGTTTCTGATCACTTAAACCGTTATGTGTAATGTCGGCTGGTGATGTTCCACTAACAGTTTAATTGTTCAGTTAATTTTCTTTGACAGTTAAATGAAGTACATACACACATTATATGAAGTACATACACACATACAAATCGCATATGTGTTATGTGTTCCTGGACTGTTTGGTGCACCTACATTATCAGGTGGTGGTGGTGTCCAAGCAGCACTTTTCATCCACTTCACCTGCTGAAAAGGCTGTAAACCTTTCTTTCAGATTTGTATTTGTCCACCATTGTCTGTATTCTCAAAATTCACAAAACCTATTGCAGTGTGGTATGTGGGGCTGCCCTTGAGAATTGTTTAGGATCCAGTTGCAGCTTGTGCAGAAAATAGCTTCTGACAAAGGTGGACTTTCAGGACCATATTAATCTAAGTGTTCCAGAATCTGAAATTGGTCTGAACCTTTAGTGTGCTCCTAGACACTTATACTGCATGTACCTAAGCTACATACTGTCCCCTCCCTCATAGTCCATCACAATCCCTAAGATTATCTGAAATCAACCTTTGCAACTACCATGTGTGCTCAAAGTCCATGTGGGGAAATGTAGGAGATCATTCTCAGTAGCTGCACCTCACTTCTGGAATTCCCTCTCTACTTGGGACTTGTCAGAACCCAAGTCTAGCATCTTCAGAAATGCTAGATTTTTTAGTAGGGCATTCCTAAAGATATTTTTATTTGGGCAGGAGGGGTTAACTTTTGGGGCACTGCTTAGGGAATTTATCATTTGCTGTTTATTACACAGATTTCTATTTTAAGATTTTATCATTCATTATCATTTATCTTGTTGTTATTTATTCTGGGGAGGGAAAGATATAAAGCTAATAAATAAATACATGAAAGTAGTAACAGCCTATCTTGTGGTGTCACATCTGGATATGATAGTACTGGTCTGTGTAGAAACATAAAACAGATGTAATCCTAAGGAATTTACAATTAGTTTCCTTTTCCTCCAATCTTTTGGGTTAAATTTTTTGCTATTGCATTTACATTTTTGTGGACTCTTGCATATATGCACAGCCTCTCTACCTTTAGCTACCCTCCATTCATATCTAATAGAAAGATCAAATCTTCCTTCTATTGTCAGGGAGGGGCAGGATTTTGCTATATATGTTTCTTGCATTAGACTCTCAGGCCCAGATTCTTAAAATATTTAGGTGCCTACCTCCAGTTGTTTTCAGTGGAAGTTAGCTTTCTAAATAGAGGTAAAGCCAAGGATGGGCCTTAGTGATGTGTGGCCACCTAATTATCACCCAGACCCATCCACATATGAGTCTCTTTAAAATCAATTGCAATATAAATGACCTGGTATGATATGAGACCTTTGGTCAGTATGTATTAACCATTTGGAGCTCTAATCTATTGCAGAAGCTGCCACCTCCTGCCAGGGGCAGAGGGCTGTGGCCCCAGGTCCCTGGCCCCTTAGCCTTAACAGCTGGGGACCCCCTGGCAGGGCTGGGGGAGCAGGAGCTGTGGGTGGGGGGCAGGGGCACCAGCAGGACTAGGGGGGTTGTGGAGGGGAGTAAGGGGCAGGGCGGGGCTGGAAGTTGGGTGGGGTGAGGGGTACCAGCAGGGCCAGAGGGGCTGTGGCAGGGAGAGGGTCTTTCATTTTAATTACATTTTGGGAGATTTATGAGACAATTTGAGATTTTTTTTATCAGAGAATTTACTATTATTTTATCAGGGAAAACCAAGATCCCCGCTGATCACTACACTCACATGAGCCAACTGTCTTTTGGCTTGTCTTCCAGCTACATATATTTGCCTTTAATTTTTCCTTAATTTATCAAACAGAATATGGTGGTTTTGCTCTTGGTCTTCATAAAGGTCAAAACCCCACTGATTTATTTGAAGCTTGCTGGCCTCAAACAGGGTTAAAACTTATTTGACTAATTCTCAGACACATAGAGGAGGACAACTCAGGGTGGAGGGAGATAAAAGAACAAAGTATGACCAGCGAGTCACAGCCACCCATTTTTCCCCTTGCCAATGATAGGCAGGGATCCTGGCATTCAACCTCTTGACTTAGATATTCCACACTATATATTAGTGGTGTTTCATTTTAATCATGGAAGTGTGAATTTTGGGTTACTTTTTTTAATCCATGGGGATTCTTTTTTTATCACAGAAAACCAGGATCCCTGATGATAAGATTGCATATCACTGTGAAACTGTGGAACATCTAAGTCAAGCGGCTGAATGCCTCTTCATTCCCTAATATCGACCAGAGGAAAAAATCATTTCAGAGTTTTCAAGCACTTCAAGACTAGTCATGACAGGATGATTCAGGTTAGGTGACAAGAGTTTCACTATGCCTTGTGGTGATGTCTAGTTATCATAAGCTAAATTGATAAACCAATTTGAAATAGATTAGCTGATCTGCCTTTGTGAATTTTCACAAAACAGTTGACAAAAGTACATATAATAGAGTATAAGATTGGATATTGCTAAAGTTATTTAGCAATACATGATGACTCTGACATAAGAAAAGGAAAATCTTTCACTGGATATACAGAATCCTCTGACCTCAAATCATCTTTCTTCGAGGGATATAGTAAGTTTCCTCAAAGAGAAAATCAAATTGACTTGTGTATGGATATAGCCAATAAAATAACAAATAGAAAACACACGGGTAATCTTAGCATTATTTATCCCCAGTGTTTGGGGAAATTATATGAAGAGACTTTATTCAAAGGGTATTTGATGTTTAGAATTCTCTACCTCAAACTTAGTGTCAGAGTCCATATTACTGGGTTTCAGGAGGGAAAAACAGCAACACCAAAACATTACCTTTATCACTGCCACTACTGTAATAGAGTCTCAAGTACTGACAGGTTAGATTACTTAGGCTGAGTGCTTTCATCCTCCATTTAATTGCTTTTGTTGATACAAATATGAAAAAGATAAATAGAAATAATGTCTGTAGTAGCTATACTTGCAGAGTAAATCAGAAAAGGAAGGCGAGAATAATGCAAACATCTAATATTGCTCTTTATACTCCCAATTCGTTAAAAATGTACTACAGGATCTATTTCAATAAGGACCTAAATTAAAACCCATTCCAGGCAATGATAATCCCTCCATTGATGTCAATGGAGTTTGGATCAAACCACTAATAGAGAAATAAGAATTAAGATAGTCTATTTGAGAAGAGTTTCCTGAGCATAACTCAATCAATTTTAAATCAAATTAAGTTGACACCAACTCTTTATGTAGTTGCACTTAAATAGGGTTAAATCTTGTTTTAAAAGGTTTTGCTTGTGCCTGCAGATGTTCTAATTAAGTTAGGCTTGAGGATTGTACTCATCTAAGTGAATTTATGTAGGGAAATAGTTGTACTGGTCTGGTTAAACTGTTTTTAAATACATGTCATTAACAGTTCAACTTTTCTAAAGTTGGACAAATCACAGATTAGATGCTGCTTTAAAAATTATTTGCTTTCAATGCCAGAAAAAAACTGTTAAAATGATAGAGACTAGAAACCTGTTTCAGCATATTTTCCTTTTAAACATACTCTTTTAAATGAAAACACAAACTTTTAAATTTAAGAACTCACTGGGTGCATCTACATGTGCTCCCAACTGCGCAGTTGTTACTGCACAGTCATTTAGTACTTTCCAAAGCAAGTACTAAATGACTGCACAGTAACCACCATTACTGCACAGTCCCAGTGGTGCATGGGTCATTTTTTACTCTACTGCACAGTAGCAACTAGCTACTGCACAGTAGCTCATTGTTAATGTGCAGTGGCATTGGTGTCATAGTTCATGCTTGCCAACACTACATCACCGCAGCGACAAGTTATGTTGCCATAACTTGTCACAATGGCAATGTAGCATCTCATGCAGAGGCACCAACTCAGTCTTCAATTACTACTGAATATGAGAAGAGATATATTTGCCATCTGGAAAATCAGATAATTAAATAATATATTTCATTTCATAATATATTTTCTAAATGAAGATTGTAGTCCTCAAGGGAAAATGGATGAGGCTAGTTTTTATCACTGTTGCCCAAGGAATCATTTCTACTTATTTGAAAGCTCAAACTTCTTTATTCCTATCACGAGTCTGTTACAGTGACATCTGGTGTCCTATAGTGTTCCACCACATTTTCACCAATTCACTGGGAAATGGAATAGAATACTTTACCTACAGATAAGAAGATTCTTAGCATTTATGATCAATAGTGTTATATCTAGTGATTCAAGCAGCTCAGTTAGAACCATAACAGACAGAGTTTATTACTAGTAAATCAATATGATGTATCTTAGGCACGCATCTCTTTCAGAATTTGTATAGAATAATGATTATCATTATATAATAAAGTCCAGTCTCTCTCTCGCTATTTTCTGGTTTTGATCTTTCAAAACTGGGAATTGATTTTCTAAAAATCAATATTCTGTTTCTATTGTCTGGCAGATGCACCATTTAGTAACAGTTTTAGGTGCCCGCTTTTGAGGAGGGATTGAGAATGAGTGCATGTTGAGGGAGAAGTTGCTAAAAAATATCAAGATCAGTCTCTCAAGGTTGAAGACCTATTTAGGTTTATGTCAGGAGTACAACACAGTAGCCTACCATAAGCACACTCTGCATGTTTTTTATATATGCATATATATATATATATATATATATATATATACACACACACACACACACACACACACACGTGTGTGTGTGTTCCTGTGTGTGTGTGCATTCTCATATTCTCAGCACAATTAAGTGTCAGCAGGATGGGCCTTTTCTCCTTATACTGAGTTTCACTTGAGGTGTATAAATTTAACACATCTCACAAAAGCAAAAGTATTAGGAAATCAGACAGACAGCTGTGGCCCTAAAGAGTGGTAGAAAGCTTCTCCACTTTGATGACGAAAAAATTATTCAAAATTTTAGGCATTTATGCTTTCAGCAATCCTTGTCACAACTTCAGTAATTTTGACTGAGATGGCACAAAAAAAGATGTAAGGAATCACTTTCTTTCTGCCCAGGTATTAAAAGACTGTAAGTCTTCACTAGACAGATGAGGGCTGATAGCAAATCTGATTGTCTTTAGGCTACACTGTGCCTCTGAGATCTCATCAGTATCTAAATCTGTCATAAGGTATGTTTAACAAAAAGGAAAAGTATTGCCTGTTTAGACAACTTCCTTTCTTCATTAAGATCCTGACACTCTCTTTTAATAGAGATAAGAGATATTATCAATGTTATCTCAGTTGTTTTTGGGGGTTTTTTACAAGCCAAACTATCTGCTCCTTCATAGTGATAATTTTAAGCAAACAGAAGGCTGGGTAGATTTGCACCTTTATAGACTAACTAAACCTACAATATCTAGCCTAAGCTTTTGTAAGGAGAGGACTGGCTTCATCAGATTTTGTGAGTCCTCTGCTTACAAAAGTTTATGCTAGACTTCATCACTGATTTAATTAGGCTACAAAGGTGCTAATATTCTCTCCCTTCTTCCTGACTTCAGACTTGCATGGCTAACTATCTATTTCTGCACATCATGCATCCAGTGTTTGTGTTTCCTAGAGACGGTCTTATTATTTGTGTCTTCAGGCAAACCGTAATAGAAAAGCATGATTTTATTCAAGACAAATGTTATGTGAATGTGATTAGTGAAGCTTATTCCTCCAAATGTACAAGATAAATGTTTAGCAGTTGTCCTCTCTTACTTCTCTTTGTCACATCAAGACATTTATTACTACTTACAGTATTATTTCCATGTTCTTAAAACACAGACAAAAAATATGTTTCATTGTAAGATCATAAGAACTTTAAAGGTGACATAATAGTAGAGGTCAGCACAAGCCAGAGTTTGAAACCCAGCCATGGCTGTGGGCCCAAAGTCTTTATCCCTAGCCCAGAGCAACCATCTGCCTTCACTTACCCCCTTTGCAGATATCTGTCCCTTCTGTAGCATGGAAAACAAAGCTCCAAGATGCAGAGCAGTGGTGCAGGGAGGATGGGTGGCACAGAGCAGCTCCCTTCCCTGCCACCAATCCCTTGTGCTGAATCAGACCTTTGAGGATTGAACCTCTTTGTGGGCTGGATCCAGCATGTAGGTTGTAACTTGTCAACTTCCATAATAGAGGTTTGATTACAAATACACTACAGTTGTACAAAGAAATTAAAACAGCATTGTGTCTTCCTGGAGGTGCCCATGTTCTTTACTGGCCCACAGCAGACTTCCAAGTAGCCCACAGTCTTTGCTTCTGCTGCATGCCTGTGCAACTGATACAAGAGGGAGTCCAGTCATGCTAGAATGTTTAAATTATGCATTCGTCAGTCTCCATGCATTCGTCAGTCTTCTATTTGTTCGGGCTGCTACACAGGAAAGGAAGTATCTTAATAAATCTATGTCTTCACTGATGATAAATTAAAATGAGCAAGTGTCTATTGACAGAAAAAACTTCATTGGGACAATTCTGAATGTTTACTAGCTAAGGATCTGGTCCTCCATGGTTTTGCCACATTATTTCATTCAGCATAGCCATCTTCATAGCCTAGTTTTATAAATAATAGTCAGTTTAATTCAGAATAGTTTCTACTGTAATCTATTAAGATCTTCTAGAATGGGAGTTATTTACAATTTGATCTAATCCTCATCTATAGTTACTGAATGCCATTGTTTAGAATATATCTCTTGTTCATGTTTCTTTTTTAGGGTCTTTACTTCTTCCTGTTTATGCTGATTGCTGAGAATTTGAAAATATTTCATATGGTAACTTTCTTCTTTTTAAGCACAGTAAAAGTAGTTTGTATGTTCTTTAATAAAGTAAAACATCATATATTAAGGAAAATTATTATATATTCATATAATGTTCATCCTTATTATTCAAGGTAAGTACATTCACTTAACTTATAACACATGGACTTTGTACTAATGTCCTCAGTTCAACAAGCCACAAAATAAGTCGGAGTCTAACAACTTCATTATTGCTGTAAACAGTACATGAATTATTCCAGGAACATGCTTGCTACTTGTTTCGCAAATGAAAAAAAAATCTACTAATGCCTAGCATCATCTTTATTTATAGGAAACCAGCATGTAGCAATCATGACACAAGAGATTAACTGTTCTTCATCACCCAGACATTTTTCTTTAGAGTTTTAAACCAGAGTTCCTCTGTATGTGGCTATTCATATTCCTACTTGAAGACAATGCATAATGTTGCTGGGAGGTTCATGGAGATCTTGCACCTAGATCCTGCCTGATCTCATTTTTCATTATTAATCAGTGCTTGAGTGGAGTACTTTATTACACACAAAAAAGAATTGGGTACTAAGACACAACAAAATCCATAGTGTTGTATATATTTCCAAAAGGTTAGTTTAGTTTTCATTCACATTCTTTTGTCTCTTTCTATGTACATTTGCAAAGTGAAAGCAATACATTCTAATATTTAATATTAGGGGTGCACTGATAGAGATTTTTGTAGTTGATACCGATAGCTGATTTTTAAGGAGGCTTATTGGCTGATACTGATCTGATTTCTGATACAAGCCCAGCAGTTTGAAGAGTAGTAACCAGCTGGTAAGTCTTTGTAGTGGAAGGGAAGGGGGAGGGAAAGGGCATAGAGGGGCTGATCAAGGCCCACTACAGTGAGGGAGGGAGTGGGGCTGGGGCTGGGACAGGGGCTGGGGAAAGCGCTGCCCAGAACAGAGCCACAGCTGATGGGGTATGCAGGAAGGGTGGGGTGGCTCCCAACACTGCACTTTGCTCATCCGGGAGCTGCTCATCTAGCATTTGCCCTCTCATCTCATGGCTCTTGCCACTGCATGCTACTCATCCAGGAGGGCATGGAGGGTATGTGTGCCCCTGGATCTGCACAGGGTGAGTAGGGCTGGGGCTGTACCAGGCTGCCCTTGAGGCAGGTGGCAGCGGTGCTGGGGGTGCTGCCAGTACCGCTGCTGCCCTCCCCAAGCTCAACCCACTGCTGCTCCAGCCCCGCCCCCCCCGCCCAGTGCAAATCCAGGGGTACACACCCCCTGATGCCCTTCCAGACAAGTGGCGGGAGCAGCAGCAGGAGCTGCCAAATGAGCAGGCGAGCACTGGACAAGTTGCCAGATGGGCGGCTCCCAGATGAGTGGTGCGCAGCAGCAGGAACCGTGCTCACCCCACCTTCCCACAGAGCCATGGCTCTGTCCTACACCCACCCCACCCCACCCCAGCTGAACAGCGCTTGCCCCAGCCCCTGTCCCAGTCCCAGTCCCAACCCCACTCCCGCCTTCACCAAGGGGACCTTGATCTATGCTCCCATGCCCCTTCCCTCCCCCTCCTCTTCCACCACTGACTTACCAGTTGGACACTGCTTAAGCTACCAGGATGTGCTCCTTGCTGGCTACATGCTGTGCTGCAACTGTGCATGCATGGGCCATATATCAGCCAAATTATTGGCCATATCAAGCCAATTTCCAATACAGACAATGTTCTTTATATCGGTGCCAATCTGATATCAGACTGGTGTATCAGTGCACCTCTAGTTAATAGGGATGTATTGTTTGGTATCACAATAACCATTTTTAGATACATTTATTAAAGAAGATTAAATTTGATTTAAATTACTTTTTTTTTTCCTTTTTAACAAGTATTGGATAACCCCTAAAGTCCTAATCTATTCCTCTTTTATCTAGATCATTTGGTAGGTGGGTGGCTAATATTTAGTCTTTCATCACTACTGTTTTTCCATCTGCTAACTGGAAGTTGCTCGTATGAATCTTTTTAATCAGTTATGAGTTTTGACCTTCCCTTAATTAGAAATAAAATTTCTCCTGTGTCTTTTCTGTCATGATTTGTCAGTTATTTTTCTTCAGCCATCTAATGGTTCAATAAGCTGAGTTTGAATTTCAAATACATAGTGGATTCTTTAGTACATTTCTAATAGTTTAGCACAGTGACTCTCAACCAAAGTGCTACAGCATTCCGGTGTGGCTTGAGAACCTTTCAAGTGTGCCACAGGGTGCCACACAAATGTTATCACTGTTAGGTATACAAACACGATTCACAAGATAAACCCAGAGATTTCAAGCAGGAATCTACTGTTAAAACTATTCTGACCTGTTATGGTGTTTTTGAGTTCTTTGCAACAGAAGAATTGCTCTCTTATCTTTCTGTAGTTAAAAAAAAAAAACAGTGAAAACTAAGAATTTGCATTTTTGGAGGGATGTTGTGAACCTAAAAAGGTTGAGAATCACTGACCTAGTAGCTATCATAAAAAATCCTAATTCCTAAATATACATGAATGTACTTCCCTCTCTAAAGTGAACATAAGCATGCTATTTCTTTACTAGAAATAAACAGAATGGATTTAGCTAAATGTCTTCATATCTACCTTCATATCTTGATCACCTGTAAACTTTTACATATTCCTAGAGAAACAGATAATGTCTACATTTCAAATTATATATATCTCATCTGGCTCCAATTTCCACTTTAAACTCACCCAGGACATGATGATGCTAGAGACTATATATATATTGGGCATATAGGTTAATCAAAAAATTGACTTGAAATTTTTGAACAAACATAGGACCAACTATAAGCCAATCCAGAATGATATACAACTCTCCACTATACTTATACAAAATGTGTGGCATTGAAGTTAATTCAGTCTCAAAGCAAAATATGGTGGATACAACACCAGATTTATTCCAACAAAAAGAAACATTTTCATGAACTCCAAAGGAAATTAAATCAATGATTTCACAGTTCTCTAGTTTTTTTCATTATGTTGACTAGTATGAAATCACTATTTGGACATACAAAATAAAATCAAAGATTTATCTTTTCCCTTCAGATTTAATTAGTGAGTCACATTTTCTTACCATAACTGCATAGCTCATGGTGAAAGTCCAATCAAATTCAACACGCAATATATTTCTTGCAGAATGCTACAGTACAGTTCTAATACTCTATGAAAGATGTAATTCTTGAAATACAATAGTTTTTTAAAAGCAATATTTACACAATTCTACCACATTTCTTTAGAACTCTGTTGCCATCAGCCTCACTATGAAGGAAGAGAAAAGTTTAGAACAATTTTTAAAATATATATTGTATTCTATAACTTATCCGAAGAAAACACAAAAGGCAACACTCATCAAATATGGTAGCCAAAATAACCAAAAGATCAAATAACCATCATCTATTCATAAAAATAATCATCTGGTGGGACTGCATGGAAGGATTTAGGTACAGATCAACAAAAATAAACTTAGATAGCATAATAGCATTGGAGTGCCTGGGATGCAATTTTAGATACCTACTCAGTTTGTTGAATTCAGAAGATCCAAGCTAAAGGCCTATATAAGACCATGAGAGGAGTTGTTTTTTTAGAACGTGATCCACATATTGCTGAAGACAGTGTATGTTATAATCCCTTTCTCAGTCCACGATTTAGACAATTTGGTCTGGTCTTCAGAGAAGTGCCTTGCTTTACAGTTTTGAACCATCTCTTAGGATTGAATACATACACCCATGGGTGGATCTAAGAAAAAAGGAGCGTAGATAATGTAGTGCATCATCTCATATAACACAACACAATTTTCTCCAATTAAAGAGAAACTAGAAGCTTTACTAATAAGCTACAGGCCTAGTACTATATTATCCAGTTTAAGATTAAAGAAAAACAAATATAACATTATTGGAATGTTCACTAATTTGCTACCTTATACTTTAAGTTTAAAAAAACACAAGACAAAAAATGGTCAAAAAGGTAGAAAGATATATTATAATTAAATGTATGTCTTACTCAGTTTTGTAAAACGAAGTCTAGTCTTATTGATCATCTTGACAATGCCTCCAGTACTTTAGTCAATAATTTCTTCACCTGGCTTATTATTACCACCCCTGAGTTAACATTTTTATCTTGAACTAAAAGCATCTGCAGGACTCTGAAATCAAATCAAATCATAGAATCATAGAAAACTAGGGCTGGAAGGGACCTCAGGAAGTCATCTAGTCCCACCCCCTGCTCAAAATAGGACCATCCCTAACTAGATCATCCCAGCCAAGGTTTTATCAAGCTTGATCCTAAAAGCCTCCAAGGATGGAGATTTTATAACCTTTCAGGGGAACCAGTTCCAGTATTCTACTACCCTCCTAGTGAGAGAGTATTTCCTAATACCTAACCTAAACTTCCTTGGCTGCAACTTGAGCCCATTGCTCGTTGTTCTGTCATCTGCCACCACTGAAGACAGCCTAGCTCCATCCTCCTTGGAACCACCCTTCAGGTAGTTGAAGTCTGCTATTAAATGAAGTTGAAGTCTGCTGTTCTGTCATCTGCCCTTAGTTTTCTCTTCTCCGGATTGGATGAGTTCAGATCCCTCAGCCTTTCTTCATAAGTCATATGTTCCACCCCACTAACCATTTTTATTTCCTTCAGCTGGATTTTCTCCAATTCCACATCCTTACTGGAGTGGGGTGCCCAAAACTGGACACTCTACTCCAGATGTGGCTTGGCCAGTGCAAAATAGAGGGGAATAATTACCTCCCTGGATCTGCTGGCAATGTTCCTAGTAATGCAGCCCAGTACACGGCTGGCTTTCTTCACAACAAGGGGATATTGTTGGCTCATATTCAGGTTATTGTCCACTGTAACCCCCAGACACAGTGGACATTACCACTTTAGAAAAGAGAGACATTACCTGAAAAAGCTAACAAACAGAAACATTTCAGAAGAAAGTATACTTTGGATAGTGGAACCTTAAGACCATTAACAATGGGAGAAGATTGTTAACACCTATGGAATGAAAAGAGATTAGAAGGAACCAGGTAGATTATAATAAGTTATGAAATCAATTAACTCCCTCAGTGGTCCTCCAAAGCAGTTGGAAGAGCAGTTGACTGCCCTCCAAGGCAGTTGTCTTTAAAGTTTGGGTAGAGCAGGAATCAAAGCAGGTGTACAGAGGAGTGCAACTGCATCCTGCATTCACTAAAAAGCAAATGGGTGGCCAACATTTTCTTTTAGTACAGAAATGGAGGAAGCAGTAGTGATGATGATACCTTTTTATCCTATATCTAGCGCTCTCACCCAGGACATAGAAGACATAGGTTTAATTCCTTCCTGAACTTGAGAGTATTTCAATGTCTGTTGCCCACCTTCTGGCAAACTGCTCTAAACTTACACTGTTGGCATTCAATGGTTAAGAGGGTGTAATTTTTAGCTTCTCCTATTTAAGCTGCTGTGATTTGCATAACATCAGAAATATTCCCTGGGCCAGAGAGAGAGAGAAACTGCCCTAAACACTTGGCTGGGGAGTCATCTTTTTTGCTATCTCTGTCTCTTACTCTCTCTCTCTCTAAAGAAATATAAACAATATTTCATAAGTGTATAGCAGCACACTTCAATTTAAATCAGGTAAGGATCACTTGGGGAACAGGAAGTTGCCAGAGAGATTATCATCTCTTCCACTTCATCAACATCTTTCTTACCTCTCCATGAAGAAACATCATATTTTATTTCAGCTACACTAGTTGCTTTCCCTCCACTTACTAGGCCTGCATTTTTTCTTGGTTAGAATATAACAGTATTGTAATATGAAAATACTTAATAAAATCCTTGGCAGTTGACTGTGGTTAATATAAGCACAGAACCACTGCTTAGGGAAAGATAAATTCCAAATAGGTGGTAAGATATACCAGTAAAATTAACTTAATATCCCATCTGGTTGTTTTTCATACATTCATGGTTTTAAGGCACAAGGGACCACTATAATCATTTTGTTTGACACCATGTAAAACCCAGGCCATAGTACCTCACCCCACAATTCCTTCATTATGATTTTGTCTGCTAAAGGCAGATAATGAACAGTAAAATAGTGAGCAACTAAACTGACTTCATCGTTAATTATTATCCCATCAATTTGTGAGTCAGTCACAAATTATAAGGTTTATAAAATATATTTTGAAGACTAATCTCTTTTTTTAACCTTAGAATTGCCTCTTATTCTGGATACCCTGAACTATGTCCCCAGTTCACTGTCTCTTCCCAGTGCTATTTCTTTTTAAGAGAGCCAATGTGTGTATGGTGTATGTGCATACAGTAATATGATATGACTTTACCTGCAAAAAGAAATAGGATATGAGAGAATTTCAGTGCCCACTGAATTAAATCTGGAAAGTGAAAAAAGATATTCTTTAATGTTCTAAGTCACCAACCAGCAACCTTTCTGAGCCATAGGCTGAAACAGTCTGGCTCTGGTCTGATGCAGGTTAGAGGCTTATGGTAGTTGGGGGTGTTGGCGGCATTCCAATAACAAGGGCTTTGTCTTCATCAGGGCCAGGTAGAGCTGGAAGCTTTATGTGCACCACAGCCAGGGGTAAAGAAAAGCAGTGCCAACATGGGCACAGCTCTTCAACCCCCAGC
Organism: Crocodylus siamensis; assembly: GCF_052110815.1. NCBI lineage: Eukaryota > Metazoa > Chordata > Crocodylia > Crocodylidae > Crocodylus > Crocodylus siamensis. The sequence continues at coordinate 359,168,068 of NC_143395.1, forward strand.
CCTGATGCAGACATTGAAACAAGCATGGGCAAAGCCCCTGGCTGACAAATGTTGCTGAAAACCACCTGCTACCAAGACACCACCAGAGCCTCTGACACACAGCAGATCATGGGCCTTATGTTGCTGACCCCTGTTCTGTTTCAAACTATCAGCTCTGGACAGAGCAAATGTTTTGGCTGAATAAAAACCAAGTCCGAAGTACAATCCAGAACACTGGATCGGAAAGGTGCCTATAGATGTGTGGGGAGTCTGCTCTGATGCACTATAATTACCAGAGGTCCTGGTTTTCTCTAATAAAAAAAAAAATCCCCAATTTTCAGATATAAAAAAGTAATCCCAAATCCACATTTTTCCATGATTAAAATGAAACGCCACTTATGTATAGATTTTGTCCTCCATTAATTAAAATGAAATGCTACATCACACACATATACATAGGAAATGCCACACATGCACACACACACACATATATATGTGGGGGGGGCTTCATATGTATATGTATGTGTGGCATTTCATTTTAATCATGGAAAAATGTGGATTTGGGATTACTTTTTTATATCCAAATAATAATAGCATTTTAATTATTAATTACCATGCTCTAGCACCCCTTGCGTCTTGTGCATCAGCATGCTCATGCTTCAAAATGGTGATTGGGGCACTTTAAAGCTCATTGAATGATCTTTAGTTAATGCACCCCCTCAATCATTTTGAAAATGATGCAGGCACTTTTAAGTAGAAACACAAAACAATGCAGGCGCTTTAAGTAGAGTGGCTCTTTGAGCCAGTCTATTTAAGTGCCTCCACCTCCCCACCCGAAGTACATGTAAAAATACCCAAACAGACCTCCTGGGTCAAAAGATCCAGTCCCTGGAAACTGGAGGAATGTCTCTAGCCATCAAAGGCATTGGATACTGAAACAGACTCCCAATAGAAGTAGAAAATACAGAAAAGCTGACTAGTTTCAATATGTAGCTTTATTTTCTTTTTGAAAATAATATATGTTGTGGCAGTCCATCTGGGGTCATGGTGATGCCATGGCCAACAGGCAAGAAGTTAGAAGATGAAGACTGGGGCTATAGAGCCCTTCTCTGCCTGAGGGTATTCAAAGTTATATCTCCCGTTTTCCAGAAACATGACTCTAACAAAAAACTATAGAATGACTAGTGGAGGGATGTGCCCTCTGCCCTTTCTGCTGAATCTTGCCCATTGGGCAGCTAAGGAGTCTGCAGTTATGGAGTCAGAGAACAGCAAATAGAAGGGAATATATTTCTGTACTGTAATGGTGAGGTATTCTCTTATGAAGCCGAAACTTGATCACCAAGGCCCCTGGTTTTCTCTGAGTTAAAAAATTCTCAATTCTTGGTTAAAAAGAAGTAACCCCAAATCCATATTTTTTCTGTGATTTAAATGAAACACTACTAACATAGAGATATATAGCTATATAAAGATCTCTATATAGCTATATATCTCTCTATGTTAGTGGTGTTTCATTTAAATCACAGAAAAATGTGGATTTAAGGTTACTTTTTTATAGAGATATATCTATATATCTCTATATAGGAATATATAGATATATTTGCATTATATTTTCAATAGATTTCCATGACTTCCATATATATGCATTTTCACATAATTAAAGTGAAATACCACTAATACATACATACATACATATGTATGTATGAATGAATGTATGTATATATTAGTGGTGTTGAGGTCCCTTCCAGCCTCCCTCCTGAGGTCCCTTCCAACCCTAATTTTCTGTGATTCTATATTTGCCACAAGGGGAAGAGCTTAAGGCCTTATTAGCCCAGCTCTGGGAGCTGAGGACTTTAGAGACTTACTGCAAAGGGGATAGGAGTTTCCAAGAGGACTGCAGCAGGCTACAGCAGGACAACCAAGCCCAGCAAGGCTGAAGCAGTGTTGCTGCTTCTAACAGGGTAGAAGATACCTGGAAGTGTGGAGAGGGTTGCTGAGACTGCAGGTAAGATGTAGGGAATCTATGGCCTTTTGGCTTCCTTTAAGAGCAAGGTATGTTGCTGGAGAAGCTGCTGGAAACTTTTGGGAAAGGAAGTAAGCAAGTGTGTTCTGTTAGGGGACAGAACTCTGTGGGTTGCTGCAAGCCCGACTGACTTTGTGGAGCCACTGTCAGGTACTACAGCTCCAAGAGAGGGCATTGCCAGGCTCCAGATGTCTGTGGGAGCCACTGCCAGAGCCATGGGCTCTCTAGGGCTGCTGTGAAGCCCAAGGACCCTGCAAGGGCTACTACAAGGCTCTGAACTAATGCTTGATGAGAGAAGTGGTGGGTGTTTTAGGGTGTAACCTGGGCAGTACTCCAAGAGGTAACCCCTTTCCAATTGAAGGGATCAGAGAAGGTGCACACGTGCTGTGGGAGGTGTAGAGACTCTCCTCCCCCTTTTGAGCAGAACCAGACCACCAACAGGGTCTTAACCATATACCTTTTAATGAGAAAACAGAACTGGGAACATAACAGGCATAAACCAGGGGGTATAATGGAGACTACAGCGCCCCAAGGGGGCAGGATTCAACAAAGGTTAGACACTTACAATCATTGACAAAAGAAAGGGTTAACAAAATATAAAACACAAAAAGCAGAGCAAACAATACTGGTGGGTGAAATATAAAAGGCACAAAATACAAAATGTCAAATAACGAATATATGGCCTAGGTACCTGGAGCGTGTGGGTGGGGGTGGAGAGGGAAAACACAATGACCCCTTTCCACTGCAACAAGGATTTCTCCTTGTTACTTGACTCACCCCAAGTTACCCCAGCTGGGACTTGAACTCAGATCTCCCACATGGCAGGCAGAAAAATTTATCATATAACCACCAATGATAGTACTACTTCATGCTGCTAGGGGTCTTGACCTTCCTGAGCCCTAGCCTCACATTCCTGAGCCCTGGCCTCCTGAGCCCCTGGCCTCTTACTGAAGGAGCTGGAAGCAGAGCTGGGAACCTCTCAGGTCACTGCTCAGATCCTTGCTGGAGCTGGGGAACCTCTCCTGCTGGCTGCAGCCTCTCCCAGGGGATCCTGGAGCCTAGCAGGGAGCCCCTCCTGCTGGCCGCACGCTGTGCTGCTGAGGGTCCCACTGCTGCCTGCAGGTCCCACTCCTTCAGGTACTTCTGGGACAACTGCTTCTGCCCTGCTGGCTCAGCTCATACCAGCTCTTTGAAGCTTCTTCCTTATGGTCCCTCACTGGTCTCTCCTGAGTCAGCCGTGCTGCCCCCTTTATCCCACTCCAGGTGACACGGAGGGTGAATCTCTGGGGCCTGATTGGTGAGTAAAGGGAATCCCGAGTCCTCCAATTGTCTTTTAACCCTTCAAAACCCCTGAGCCAAATCATTACCAGATTGGTGAGGAAAGGGAATCCCAAATCCTTCAATCATCTTTTGCTCTTTCAAAACCCCTGGGCTAAGTTGCTGGCAGCCAGCTCTTTACAAGGGTAAGCTAAGTTGGGAGGTGTACCTTATGGCACAAAGGCAGGGCATATATTGACTTACCCAGTGTAGACTCTGGGAGGATACCAGGTCCTACTCACTATGAAACAAGGAAAAAAAAGAGAGAGAGGAGAGAAAACGAGATCATCTGTGCAGCAGTGATGGGCTTCTATATCATCAACCAGGATCATCAAATATAGAAGCTGTCCTGGAAACTAGTCTCTCTTCTTGCAAGGGAATGCCCATTTCACTGGCCCACATAGCCATCCTCTCCCTCTTTTATATTTTTGGCTCACCTTCTGCCCCCATAAATCTTGGCACCTTGCCCAGCAAGCCAGTTCAACAAAGAAATGAAAGATCATGCCTCCCAGAAATACCCTGTAGCTTGCTGGTTAAGATATGGTCTTGGGAAGTTGCAGGCTCATTCAGGGAAGACTAAAACTAAGTTCTCCCACTTTCTGGATAAGTGAACAAACTAAGCAACACGATATTGGGCAAATGAATGGCAGTGTCCAGATTTTATAGTGAACTCCATGCGTACAGCCAGCATTGAACACTTACTGATTCATTTCACAGTTGCCCAAGGATTCAGGGGTTTGGCCAGACATTAGGTCTTTCAGAACAGTAATGTGGATTGCAAATGTGCCTGGCTGCTCAAACTGGGTTTATTATGAACATGCACAGTAGTACAAGTCTAGGAACATAATGATCTTTGTAGGCCGAAGTGGAAGCCCCTCAAATCTGTAAGCCAAAGAGGTTCTGCAGTTGCTGATGCAGGATCAATCTTAACCATTTTTTGTGACTTAAACTATGTTTATACTGCCTAATTATGCTGCCTGCCTGCTAAGTCTGAGACTACTTAGTCATATATCTTACCCACCCCCACTCCTCCCTCTGCATATAACCCCATCAACTAGGTAGGGTAAATGGCTTAAATGGGCCCTGAGCACATGTCTTAGTGCTCAACAAGAAACTGAGATAGACATGACCTTAAGTGACTAAATTCTTCCTACATCCTACTTAGGTCCCTAAAAGAATGAATCTGGACCCCAAGGTACTCAATGTCTGATCTTGTACTTTGAACTAACACATTTCAGTGTATTTTTACTGCTTTAGTCCTTGAGGACTTCTAATTTTTCCCAAATATTACTTGTACCTCTTCCACATGAGTAGTGTTTCCAAACTGCATCAGCAAATTCCATTAGCACACTCCTCCTTTTTGTGCCAGACTTAATCATGAAAATATTCAACGTCAATTTCAAGATGGTTCCTCCAAGGAATCCCCTCTCTAGCCCAGGTATTTACATTACAGCGGCCATGTCTGTACTAAATGACTGCTCAATAATCAAAGTTACTGCACAGTAGCATCTCCGAATGGCATTTCTGTGACACTGACTGCACAGTAGCCCAAGATTACTGTACAGTTGCATTACATCATGCTTCCTGCCACACAGTGCTACTGTGCAGAAGTCATGGGTTACTGCTCAGTCAGCTTCTCATGTAGACATAGCAAGCATTACCCATTAGGGTCTCTCTTTGTCCATTCCCACCTTTCAATTCTTCTACTAAGCTCCATCATCTCTAGTTTAACTAATAACTTTACATATGGCATAGGATAAAATACTTTACAGAAGTTCAATGACATTCTCTCTGCCGCATTTCCTCTGTCTTAAACATCTGTTCTCGTAACAAAAAGGTATCAGTTTAGTGTGGCATGATTTACCTTTGTTAAACCTGGGCCTTTATACACACCACAAAATTGATCTTTAAAGTGGCTTAAATGCCCTTTTGTACTGTTTTAATACTGTTTGCATACTTAGTGAAGTATTCTGCTTTAAATGACTTTGATACGTAGCAAGATAAAAAACCTCCAAGGTGTTTTAGTTTGCTACATACCGAAGTGCAACAGTGTACGGGGTGCTGGAAAATGACATGCTTGGGGCTTGGAAGGCTCCATGCAGCTCAGGGCCTGTGGGGCTCAGTGGCAGACTGTGCAGGCAGGCTCCACTGAAGGAAAAAAAAGCAGCGAGCCTGATCTTTTTTTTCTCCTCCTGGAACCTGCCTGTCTGAGCTGTGCAGGGACTAGGTGCTTTTCTCCAGGGATGCAGGGGGGCTAGTGCTTCCCTCCATAGCTGCAGCACCCCCTGGGACCACCCAGTCCACCACACAGCTCAGGGACTGCTCAGCCCACTGGCAGCTCACCCCACCACCGAAGAGACAGGTAAGGATCAGTCCCCCACCCCTGTGTACATGCCATGGGGGTTTAGTTTGGTTTAATTCTCCCTAAATTGAAGTGGTGTTTTTAAAAACCCATTGTTTCAATATAGGGAGAACTAACTGAATTAACCCCCCGTTGCATGTACAATCAGCCCTCATGTCCTATTTTCCACATACCTCCATGTTTATAATATTTTTTTTCTTCAAAATTTGCTTTAAGAGATAACAGGCCAATAACCTGTTATTATTTCTTTTTTTTTTTTAAATGTCTTAAATATAGGATCTCCATTTGTTCTCCAGTCATACACCCCTAGTTTTACATATTTATTAAAATTCCATGTTAGAAGAACTTCTATTTAATGGGCTATTTCTCTTAGATCCTGTTATGGAAAGTCTGTGATCCTTTCTGAGCATTAAGATGCTTGAGCTTTGTTTCCACTGTCAACGCTGTAATTCCCATTTCTTTCCCTTCATTTCCATTACCTTGCCTTTCCCTCTGGGTTCAACTTCATCAACATCTTTGAAAACCGACACAAAATATTCACACACATTTTTGGTCATCCTCACTACAAAGCAGTCCCAACCTTTTTTCCTTCTTCTATTGTCATTTACATGGTAAAATAACTTTTGCTATTCATGTCAATTCTGATTTTGTAATCCCCCTATTAAACTTGGATGCTTAATTCTCAGATTCCTTCACAAATTTTGAAAAATCTTAACCATTAACTATATCTTTCTCCTTCCCAGTTATGTCTGTTTATCATAGGAGGATTGCTAGAGGGAGAAAGTACTATTAAACATATTTGGCCATACACTGACGAATGTCACCCCACAAACGATTCTTAAAACCCCCAAAACCATGTTTTTAAAGTTATCGTATCAGATGTCTGAGAAGTTTTACGCAAACCAGAAACTTTAACTCCAGCTTTTCTCAAAATTGAACCTTGGAGGTTTTTCATTTCTTTTTATTCCTTTGTATATAACACACACACTTTTCATGAAGTTTAAGTCAGTTTCCTCTTTTTTTTTAACCTGATAAGTGCATAAATACAATGGAACAAAGAAATGAAGAAGATGGGTTCCCAGGTTCAACACATGAAGTCCCAATTCATTATTGAATTTGTTATTTATTATTAAAAATGTATTACTGAATTGAAAGAGCAGAGCACATAAGTAACAGTCACCCGGGGGAAGCAATAAGTCATGTTGTGACAGGTTATATGTGTTTAATGCAGCTATTTGCTTTTTTATTCATGAGAAATGAGTAGATTTTACATTAATTGTCAAATACTTTAGTGGCCTTGGCTACCTCAGCAGTATACAACATCTTCTTAAAATACATTTACCACAATGTCATGTGGACTTGGGCCCATTCTAAAATGAATTAAAATGGATCACACTCTGTCAACCTTCATTACAAAGTTATATCGTATTTCATTTTGAGAGGCAGCTTGAGAGGTACTTATTAATTTTTTTATTAATTATGAAAAAAGAACAAGGAAATGGATGTTGAGCGAGAGGTTAGATTTGTCCTTTACAGCAAAGAATACCAGAATAAAAAGCATCTAGAGTGGTCGATAATCCTTTCAATGACCCTCCACCACCTTCTGTCCTTATTGCAGAGATGCAAAAAATGTCATGCCTGCTATTAATTTAGCCACAGATATCAAGAGGCTTGTTTCCTTAAAACTGTGCTATTCAGAACTGATCTTACCAGTGTTAGAAATTGGTACAATATTCTATTAAAAGAATTGGAGATATCAGTTTCAAAGAGAGTGTATGCCTTCTCACGTAGCTTCTACAATATGTATCAAGCCATTTATCTACCCAGGGAAAAAATTCTACAGTCCATATCCAGGATTAGATTTTCACATGCCATTGTGCAGGAAGACAATTACACTGGAATTCACTATCCTGTTTTCCCTTTCCAGGCACATCAAGGGAAGAAGTCTGCACCATCCCATGTGGCATCCATATAGGCTCAGACAAGGATTGCTTCTGTCTATGCATGGTAGAGTTCTGAAAAGTCCTTAATTCATACATTACATTCATAGCCAAGTCATCTGCCTTCTCTAATGAAACATTTCCATTTATGCTAATAAGAGTTTCACCTGAGTTGCTATAGTGATCACCAGGGATCCTGATTTTCTCTGATAAAGAAAGAATCCCCAATTTTTGGATTAAAAACAGGAACCCAAATTATACATTTTTCCATGATTAAAATGAAACCCCACTATATATACATACACTATACGTTAGTCGCATTTCATTTGTGGATATATATATACAGACACTATATATTGGTGGCGCCACATGACTTACAAAGGGAAAATATGGAGCTTTGTTATATGTGGTAAACAAAAATCTTCTCTAGTTACCAAAAGAGGAAGATAGGTAACACATATAGAATAGCTGGTTCAACAGGATATGCAGGAGTATGACTCTAGGGTTCTTGCTTGCCCTACTCTTCACTGGACACTTTGACTGATGTTGTCCAGATCTGCTAGGAAAAATCATACATCTCCAGGTTTCCTAATAAAAATACTTCAATTGACAGCTATATATGCTTAGTGCAGCATGTAATGATGAAGAATGATGAGGAATGACCACATTCCTCAAAATATTGTTACTGATGTCTGGCAGCCATAGCAATTTCATCTGCCCCTGATCAGGATGTAGGTTTAGCAGGATTCTGGTTTCTGGGAGCTCCTAAATAATTTAGGAACAAATACTGATAACACTTCCTTTGTTCCTCCCAACCTACTCTTCAATTAATTTGAAAAATTAGTTTCTTTAATGAGTTTAATGATAAAAAAGCATTCCTTAAAAAATGTATGCCTCCTATGCATTTTGTATCTATCTTCCATTGCACTTATATAACTGCTGTACTTGTACTGTTTGAGGGCCCCAAAGGAATCTATTGACTTTAAGCTTTTTAAACTCATCTTTAATGGCAGCCTATTCAAATTATGCTTATTCCAATCAATTAGTCACTATCATCCATGTACATACCTAAATCTCTCTTCCCCTAAGATTTTTTTGCATCAAACCTGATGCTCCCATGCACAGTGTACACTCCATTAAAGATCCCTTACTGCATTTTTAAATAATATTTAATTATTTTAAGGACATTTCTTATATTTGAATTATGTTTCACTGGAAATATCTACATTTTTTTATTCTTCTTATTAACTATACAATTCTTTTTAAGTCCATCAGCAGCTGAATTTTAGAAACGTATTTTAAAAGGATAGAATTTAAAAGGAGGAAGAATGAGACGTAGAGAGTGAACCAACTAAGTGCTATACCAAAGAATCCAACTCACTGTTCAGTGCTCCTAAATTTAAAATTAGAAGTGTTTCACTGCACCTGAATTACTTGAATTACTTGGGCTCAGATAAGTAATTCCAATAGATCGGCTTTTGTGATAATCTTCTAACTTTAAATTTAGACTCACTGAAATGTCTGGTTTCTTCAAAACATAATTTCCCAGGTTGAGGAAGTTGTCCTACAGAGCTCCAGATAGAATTAAGTGGAGAGAGAGATTAGGAGTCTTACCCAGCATGCATGTATACCAAAGCTTGACTGGCTTGTCAGTGGTCTGAAATTTTTATGTACAGTTTAATTTTAAGCACTGTGTCAATTTACTGTTATTAATAGGCTGGTACAAAGGAACAATTAAAAGTTAAAGCATTTCATTAATAAAGAGATAATGGAAGTAGGAAAGAAAACAAAGTGTAAGTGGATAAGGACTGAAGAACGACATTGGGAATTCAGACTTGGGAATGAGCCACAAAGAAGAAGCAATAATGGAATAAAACAGATAATAAAACTGGGCTTAGCTAGATTCCTAGAATAAAGATTGAAGAAATTATCTCAGATTTTGTTCTGAATAGGTAACTGCTTTATATTCTGTGGCCCCTTCTACATGTTACACTTAAGGCATGATTAACCGGCTAATCGCCCCTTAAGTTGTGACCCAGCTATGCACTCAACCAATTAATGGCATGATAAAACAAGCAATAAGCTACAACATTATTCCACAAAAACTGTGTAATACCTTATAGCTTGTTTTAATCATGCCATTAATTGAACATGAGGCCAAGTGCTCCCCTGTGGCTGGGAGCCCCAACAAATGAAGTTCTCCTACCCACAGGGGTGAACCACCCACTACCAGCTTTTCAGCTGACAAGAATTTATGTCAGCAGGATGACAAAGAGTGCTAAGTGCTTAATGACCAGTCTTCTAAAGTAGGGCTGGACTGTTGTTATAGTCATGATGGGCAATAAACTGCATGGCACCTGAATATCTTTTAAAAAATGAGAAGCAAGAACTTTATTGTTATATTTTCTACTGGGCCAACATCTCTCTCACCTATTTGGTCCAAGAAAAGATATCACCAAAAAATTCCTTCCTCTCATGTTTCATGCCTCTTTGCCTCTCAACTAAAGATATTTAGTTGTCAATTGATACATATATGCCACAAGGTGTTTCTAGACGTGCTTAGACACTTAACCCCTGATTTTCTGAAAACCCCAGTACATGTCTACCTGTATTTGTAGGCACCTACATTCATGTACTATGTATTTGCTTTTATTTTATTATTTTAATTTGTTTCGTTATTATTTATGAATGCCCTATTGAGCTATTCATTTTTTACTACTCCTAACTGCCTGATAAATCCTCTGTTTGTTAGCTAATCCCATGGCTTTTCCTTATTGGTGATTTCTTGAGTGCTTGTCACTGTCTGTAACAATATCACCTAGCTTCTGTATTCTGACTGGACAACAAAAACTATATGAATTGGAAGAGTATAGAAAGAAACCATTGGGACTGTGTAGCTCTATATGAGAAAATAGATTTGGGAACGAAGAGTAGCAAGAGACTGTCTTAAGAAGTTTTAGGACACTTCAAATCTTTTCCTTTTGCAAAGAAAGGAAATTAAACCAACGTTATCTCTGGATGTGCACCCAAAGGTGGAGAATCAATTGCATAAGTAAAGGGCCTGACTCTTTGTTGCTTTGTAAAATGAGTTTAAAATGCTACAGAATCCAGATAGTAGTATCATATGCCCATTTTAAGTGTGTACATGTCTAGAATGAAATGAAAAGTCTAACATATTTTTCTAAACAAAATAAACCAGCCAGAGCCCAGGACTGATCTTGCCATTATGAAATAAAAATAATTCCTTGTTTATTATTATGATTCACCCTTCCCTCCCTCACAAAGCATTATCTTGAACCCCAAATATACTTATCATTGCCCCTTATCTGCAAAAAAATATGGTTTCATAATTAAAGAGTATTTCTGCTAGCAGAACCACCCTACTCCATAGGTACAACAAATGAAATGCCAGTTTACTAGATAGGATGTCTAGCTGTATTTGTGTTATGTATCATTTCCACTCCATTTGTATGTCAGTTTGGGATAAGCTGAAGTCTTAGTAATGCAGGAGGAAAATGCATTTCTACATTTTTTTCCCCCGCAGGGGTCATGGAATGTCAAAAATTATTAGAGCTCTTGGTTGACATCTTAAGAACCCCCTGGATGCTACAGTACCCCTGGGTAAAATAAGTAAGAGAATAATCTAATGTAAACAATGAGAACAAGAGATAAAACAGGACAAAATAAAGTTTTAAGGATCAGAATTAAAAAGAATGATCAAGGAGGCAGGCAAATCACAATGAAATCTGTTGCAAACATAATAAGGCTCATCTAGACAGTTGCCATAAATATTCTGTAAGTTCAGACCAAAATCCATTTCCATTTTATTTCACAAGTGCTTTAAGTTTTCCCCTGTGCTGTACAAGAAGTTGAATGCAGCACCTTCTGAGATCAGCTCACAGGGTTATAACAGTATTATCATGAACAAACTACTCCACAAGTTTTGAATAAGGTGAGATACCATCAAATCTTGCTTCTTGTGTATTCCCCAAACCATCAAGGCTACTACACAAAAATCTATTTAAATTCACATAGACAATCATTTTGTTAAAAACAGATGATAACATCCTGTTCCTATTTAAATACATGGCAAAACATACATACTTCAGTGGATCCAGGATTTAGAATATAATATATCTTGAAATGTTATATTCTAATTGCACTTCACAAAACATTCTAGTATGGTGCATAATACACCATCACTGTGTAGGCATATTAGAGATAAAATTTGCAAAAGAAAATTCCCCAGCTTCTATGCCACCCAGTGCTTCTTTGCTGGGACCTACACCAATCTATGCTGTACAATGAGGCAGAGGTCAGCATGGGTCCAAGCATGGAGGCCCAAGGCACAAAGTATTCCCCAGCTCCTATGCCACTCTGTGCCACCTCCTGCCAGGATCCATGCTGATCTATGTCTCCATGTGAAACACAAGTCAGTGCAGGTTCCAGCAAGGATATACAGGACAATGAGGCTGTGGGAATTTCTCAGGCAACAGGAACATGTACCTCATTATTCTGCATCAGCCTTCTGTGGGGCAATGGGTGATGTGTATTTGCCCAGTAAAATAAATCAGTTGTGGCTGATCTTGGGGCTCTTGAGACTAAAGCATGGGAGAGGCCTCCTCGTGCTCCCCCACCTTTTTGCTGGGTTTTCATGCAGGTGTTCACACATACAGTCATATGCATAACTGCTACGTACATACTACCACACCTATAAAGCCAGAGCTAAAAAAGCAGCCAGATGCATGGTTAGGAGTGCCATTTCATGAACAAATAGAATTGTGGTCCCCATCTCTGAAAATCAGATCCCTTTGGGGTACTGCAAGTTGTGAGACACCCTAAACTTGCTACACACTTTTGAAAATATTATATTAGTTCAGACTTTTCTTTTTCATTGGCATGTAACCATTTTTCTTAAAAAATGAATTGAGGCAAGCACGGTCTAAATTAATAGTACTTTGTAGAAACTCATACATCAGAAATGAAAAAATAACCCAGCAAGTGTTAAAGTGCAAAAGGGAAAATGGATGAGAACAAAAGATTACATAAAGGCAACATCCTAAGAAAAGGTGCAAAAGAAATCACAGTAAGCATGAAATGAAGGCAGTTTGAATCTGATCTGACATTATTGAAGGCAATAGGATCTTTGCTATTAGCTTCAATATGTAAATGATCAGGGCTAGAGTCAGATTACGAAGTACAAATTGTATTAGTGTCATTGTAGGAAGGCAAGCACAACACTTAGAAAAATTAAACAAAAGAGTCAATGGAAATACAGAGCTACAAAGGCAAAAGGTAAAAGGATATAATCATCCAATAGATCTGCCAGTGCTGTAAGGTTAAAATCCATAAAGCTCTTAAAATATACTGTAAAGCAGAGAAGTCAGGCATATCTACATGAGATGCTATTGCATAGTCATTACTGTGCATTTATTTAGTGCTTGTATTAGCAAGTACTAAATAAATGCATAGTAACCATAGTTGCTGTGCAGTAGCACTGGCAAAGGTCATTTAGGTGACCCTATTGCATAGTAACCTAATAATACTGTGCAGTAGCATATTAGCACTGTCTATGCTGTGACATTCTACTTCATAGTGTTTTGGGCTCCTGTGCAGTCAGCATCTTGTGTAAACACGCCCGCCATCAAGAAAATTCAAATACAATTTTAAATTCTGTTGTGTCTAGATACTTTCAGAGATGAATCTTAACAGCCTACAGAATTTCTGCCCTGTTGCAGTGTTTTCCCAATCCAATTTCTAGTCCCAAATGGAATCAGGAGGTGCAAAGATGCATAAAAATGAAAATCAATGACTTACATTTGTGTATATGCATATGGTGGGGACAGTGGAAACAAAGAAATAAAAGTTAACTGGTTTAAGTTTGCTTTGAAGATTTAGGCTGCTGGTTATTTTATTTGAACTGATTTGTCCATCGCTGGATATTTTACTGTTTTGAGTCCCAGGGATTTTAAAGTTATTTTGCTAAAGTGCTGTTGTATTCAGCTGCAAATGACTGATTATCATTAAACTACTTTTCTATTGTTTGTATGATTTGCACAGTGAGAATGCATAAGCTAGGTGCCATTACATCACCATTGCTCATGACCCAGATAAGAATGATAGATGATAAAGTACTGAAAAGTGATTTTATACCTGAAGCCAAAAAGTAGTCTAATTACCTTTTAGAACTCCACCTTTAAGCAATTCATTGCTTTCAGAGATTGAGTCCTTCCAGCTGTTTACTCTTGCAATTGTAATTGATTATTATACTACTATACAGTTTAATTTTAAGAAGTCCTCCAAACAAATGCACAATTACTATACATAATAGATCTGATTATAGATTGTGCTAGGTCTAATTTATTAACAACAACTTTTCTGCAAGACTATTTTGAGTTTAATTTAAATGTTTTAGGCTGTGTACAGACATTCCCTTCTACCAGAAGAAATTCCTTCCAGAAGAAAAATAATTTGGAAGCTGGACCATACAGATCTTCTTCCAGGCCCAAGGCTGGAGAGCTTCACAGTCAGGATGCACAAAACCTCCTGACTCCTACCTCACTCCCAGCCTTAGCAGAGTCCATTAATTGACAACCTGTCCTCTCCCCTGCTGGGAAGGGGACAGGCTGTCAGGTCACAGCTGTCCCACACAGCCGTGGGAGTATGCCCTCCCCCTATCCTGCCAATCTGCTGATTGGCAGAGAGGCATTCACCCACAGTGTGAATCCTCCCATTTCTCCCTTACCAGAGAACAGCCCCACATCTTGCACTCGTCTGAGCTAACCCAAAGTAATGCAGAGATAGATGGGGAGCACTCAGCCAGTGCAACAAGGTTCTGGGAGCCTTATGGAAGGGGCATAGCAACCTGCCTTGCCATGTGATGTTCTGGGATGACTCACATCTATGTAGGATATGTCAGGGACATCTCACTACAACAGCCTGCCTTGCACTACACTGTTCCAGGTCAGTGGAGCAGTGTGGATGGCAAAAGGGTGGTGGAGAGTCCAGGAGACAGGAGCTGGAAGCCAGGCTGGGATAGCCTCCAGACTCCCAACTCCTAGCCTTTCTATTCAGCTGAGCAGCCAAGACAGCAATTCAAAAGCTTGTAGGTCTGGGAGCTAGATGTACTGAGGCTTTCCCTAGCCTGACTCCTGACTCCCACCAGCTCCTTGTTGCTGTTCCACCACTCAGCTGCTCTCCTCATCTCCCAGTCTACTGGGAGATGGTGGAGGTAGAGCAGCTGCTTTAACTCCATGCCTTTTCAAAACTGGTCTCAGAAAGGCAGGGGACCTTTCCCTGACTCCAGTCCTCTTGTCCCCAGTGAATAGACTAGTGTTTCCCAACCAGTGTGCCATGGTACAAAAGTTTCCCAACCAGCGTGCCACAGAATTTTGCCACGGCAATGAGCTACAATAGGTATGAGGATAGGGAATACCTTAACAGATGTGCCATGAAAAGTTTTTATGAATGTAAGTGTGCCTTGGGCTGGAAAAAGTTGGTAAACACTGGAATAGACTTTTAGGGCCCCTATAGATGTACAACAAAGCTTCTCCAACTTGCTTTAAATCCAGCACATCAGATCAGACTCAATTAATTGAGTCTGCTGGAGTGCTCCAACAGCCTCCAGCATCACATGTATCCTGTCCATGAACTGAAACTGAGGTGCTTTGAACTAAAGCTGGTTTGATAAACTTTAGTTCAAAACATCCCACCACCGTTTTTCAGAGCGGGGATGCTGATATATATGATGCTTGTGTGCTTTTCATTACCATGGCTCACTAATTAAAGTGTCTCCCTGCACCCCCCTACTATCCAGGAGCACATCTATAAATGCCCTTAGTCTCTCAGGATAAAAGCTCCAGGGAGCATTTTAATCCTGGTTGTTTCTGGATTATTTTTCTTCTAAAATGGCCATGTTTGCTTCAGGAGAAAGAAACCCAAATGTCTGCAGACTTTGGTTTCTGCTGAGAGAACTGAAAGTCTGTACCTGGCCTTAGCAATGTCTAATACCTTTAAAATGGACACTGTAAAATAACTAGAAGTAAATGACTAACTGTTTTACATGGGTTTAAACAATTCATAATTGAGTCACATATTTTTTTCAAAGATCTCCAAAGTTATCCGAAATGATTGCAAACTCAATAGTTTGGGCCTCGAATAGTCGTTCTCGTGCGACCTTCACTCCGGTGAGAGGCATAAGGTGCCTTACAGACTCGTGTCACAGACCGAGCAGGTATCTCCCCCTCGAGTCATCTCCCCCATTCTCACCTGCCATAATTTGTTGTTCCTCAGTAGGCGGGATTGGTTGTCGAGTGTACTCGGTGGCCCATGGTTCGCCCGGCAGTCATTCACAGGGCTCCACCACCCCTACATCCTGGCCTCATGCCTCCTCCGGTGCATTGTCCTTCTGTTGTCCTCATCCCCTCTGGTAGCATAATGCCTCACGGCTTGGCATCTAGATGCCCGTGGCCTATGGCCAAGTTCGCCTGTGTGGGCCTGCCCCCCTCGACCCTCCTTGCCTCCACCCCTTCTTTTGAGGAAACACAAAAAAACCACAGTCTGAGGCTCCTCCTCGGCCCCGTTCCTCAGGAATACCCGCTCTTTCCACTCTTTCCCTTCATATGGGGCAACTAAATAAAACGTATTAAAAAAACACAGAATAATGAGCCACTTCCTGACGTGGCTGCACCCTACCCCTTACTATCCTTCCCCTGGCTCTAGCTGTGGGGGACGCTTTACTTCTGGCCTATAGCCTCCGGCATTCACTCCTGTTCTCCCATTGGCCCAGCTGGGACCGGCAGCGAAACCTGCCCTGATCGTAAACCCCTCAGGGCTCTCCCGGGGTCTTCTCCCTCTGGCATGCCCTGGTTGTCCCAATACTCCCACCTGGGGTCTGCTCAGACTCTGGGTGCAGCTCTGGTTCCGTCCCTGTGGCCGGCGTGCCTGTTGCTCCCTCGCTGTCTCATGCGTGCTCCTGTCAGGGCGCTCTGCCCCACACTGCCAGCGTCTGCCCCCAGCTTGTTGGGCTCAGGTGGGGAGGATCCTTTCCTCTTCCTGCGGTGGCTGCAGCTCCCCTCTCGTGCTGCTCTCCCTCCTGCCCTCCGCATCATTGGCAGCCATTTTTATTTCTGCCAATCGGCGTCTGAAGCTGACATCACCGGCCAGCCTTAATTGACTGAAGAGGCGGCTGACAAGCCGCACGGACTCTTCCTTCCACCCCTGCTGTGCTGCATCTCCTGCTGCCAGTGAGTACCCCTTGTTACTTCTTTCCCTGGGACATAAAGGAATTCTGGGTTTTCATTTCACATACAGGGATATAATATTGCCTTTCAAACAGAAGAAAAATGTAGCTGTAAGGGGCTGGTTAGAAAGTTTAGTTTTTCCTGTAGTTTGTCATTTGGTAGTCAGGAGGATTCCTATATTTTTGTATATTGTTCCTGGTTTATCTCCACTCTTAGGCTATTTTTCTTTTGACATTTAGAAGAGTCAGTACTATATATCATTCACAAACCGATAAAATTACTCCTGCCCTCCAAGCAGCCCTATAAAAATAAATGACCCTACTGAGCTGTGTCCACTCACTTGCATAACATTTAGTTATTGGGGGGAAATATGGTAGGAAACTGAGACTTTCATTTTAGATTTGTAATACTAACAATCTCTTCTGAAGCAGCCATTTCAGAGAAGATGTCATAAATATCATTAATTGTCAATGACTTCATCCTGAGTTATAAGCTACTAAATTTGTAATAGTAATAACATTTTTGAAGTAACCAAGCACTTAATTATTCATATAAACCCCAATTCATTTTTTTAATGAAAATATATGTAACTCTAATTAGAAAGATACTATGTTCTGGAAAAGTGTTCTTAGGCTACAAGTCTTCTGAATTAGCTCAATGTCTTTTTTGCACTTTTGTTTCATGAAATGCTGTATTTTTATTGTGTTTCCTGATCCCATTATTATTATTCCATTATTCCATGACCATGAATGACCACAATGCTTTACATAATTTAACTGTTCTATGCCAGACAGACACTCCTTTATAATTTAAAGAAAACTAGAACATTTTTATTACCCAGATAAAATAATAATGGATGGACAACCACTGAAGGATCACTGCTTCATCAGAAGCAAAGGCTACCCTAATGGACATTAAGTAAAGAAGTAAATGACTGCTTTTAATGTCATCATAATCTTATAATTAAACCTCAAAGTTAAAAATTAAGCCACTCCTTCAAACTCTTAATTAACCAGGGACAGGGGAAGCTGTAAAAAATTGGCAACATCTTTGTATGTACTGCTTATGAATTCTGTTTGTAACTGGGGGCTGTCTACACATGTAGACACTATGTCATACCTCATACTCAATTCTGAAGGCTGGGTTTATCTGCCTTTTCTTTTCTATATTGACATCTATGTTCAACTGAAATACTAAGAGGTATGAAACAGAGTTTACAACAGAGTTTTGTTAAACTTTTAACTTTAATGGTCCTCAACTCACATAGAAGCCCCCTTAAATAAGGCAATGGCAACTGCTCAGGGCAAGCTAGACAAACTTCAAAGAGTTTCTTACTAAAACAAATAATGCACACAGAAATTATTGTAAACAATATAAAATGCTGTAAATAATATTTGGAATACTGTGAAAAACTCTTAAACAGAAGCTGTTTGATACTAAATATACTGTTTTTCCTGACACAGACTCTCCTGCTGCTCCATCTATTTTCCATATTTACTCAAATCCAAAATGAGATTTTGTTCCCCCCATTCAATATTTGTGGGGAGCCCCTCAGCTTGGGGTCAAGTACAAGGCAGAGGCACAGAAGGCAGATGGCTGCTGCAGCTATAACTCTGACCCAAACCCACGCTCAGATCAGAGTCAAATCCACTCTCCACCATCCATCTGCCCCCAGTCCCCCTCCTGTCTCCTTCTACCACAAGGTCCACCTGCTCCCACATTTCCTGTGAGGCAGGGGGGAGGTAGTGCAGGTACTGTGGAGGAACATAGATGTGGGGGTCAGGCATCAGGAAGAGGTTGCATGGGGTGCAGACACCATAGGTGGGGCATGTAGGGGAGTGCAAGCACAAGGGGGAGCAGAGAGGCAAGTGGTGAGGGGCAAGGAGAGGGCATGGCAAGGGGAAGCAATCAGGCTACTTCCCCCCCTCCCCCCCGCTGCTGATTTCCCCACTGTGGCAGTCGGGGAGGCAGTGAATATAAGATGACCTTCCAAAAAGTAAATTTTATCCATGGAAAATTATAACAAATTTATAATTTTTTTAGGTGTAGAATCAAATTATTGAGGGTTTATCATAAAGTCAAGATCATCTTGGACTGGGGTAAATATGATAACTATTGCTTTCTACCTTGATCATTACAGTTTTATACTTTAACACACATCAAAAAAAACACATACCTCTCTGATCTTTGTACAGAGATAATTTCTGTTCTTTATAATATACCCATAACCTGTAATGTGTGCCACCTGGACACTTTAGGGCTTGAGAAGAATAGCAAGCTCTCAGTTATTTTCCCAAAACTTGGCTACATCTACATAAGGTGCTGACTATGCAGTAGGTCATTACTACTGCCCAGTAGTGTTGTGTGACATAAAGTGTGACGTGATGCTACTGCACAGTAGTAACGAGCTACTGCATAGTCAGCATCACCTAAAAGCTGCTTGGCAATGCTACTGCACAGTAATTCCAGTTACTACATTATCATTTATTATTTGTTTATACAAGTACTAAATGACTGCACAGTAATGACTGTGCGTTAGCGTCGCATGAAGACATGGCCCTTCTGTACCTTTTCAGTGAACTGTCCCTTGGATTAAGTCTACTGATTCTCAGTTGCTGGTGAAATAAATGTGTATATTCTTTATTCCAAGTGCTAAATGTATTGAGAACTTCATTCAAAATACCCATTGCCTTCATCTCAGAAGGTTTCTTGGTTAGCTCTACAAATTCATTTAAGCATGTGTAAACCCTCAGGCTCACTCAGTTCAGCCCATGTTCTCTCTTTGAGATAACATCCCAACCTAAAATAATTACCTCATAGCTAAATGTAATTTCCATAGGCTGTGACAATCACTTCCCTCTTAGCTTTCTCTCTAGTTTTGCAAAATACAAAAGAGCGGCCTAAATAGTATTCTAATTTAAGTAAGTAAAGTTGCAATAAAACTAACTCCAAAAGGTACAGGTATCTCAACCCAGTCCTAAGAGTTGACACACCTTTCAATTCTGTCCTAACTAGCCACTGGCCACTCCCCCACCCCCCCACAAAAAAAAAACCCTGGCCCAACCCACTTAGAGCTATCTTTATCTCTTTCAATATAACCTTCTCCCCTCCATTCTAACTGACTCAGATCTAAAAATACGGATGTGACATGATGTAAGGCTTCTTATTTGCAATGAGACCTCCCTATACAGTTTCAGAAGCAGCATACCCTGCCACACCTTGCTTCGAAGCCCTTCTACCTGATTAACCCTGGCTTGCACTCAAAACAAGTGAAGAGCCACATTATTCTAACTAAAACTCATGTCTTCTCTCCATTACTTTCAAAATCAATGTCTTGTCTCCATTCCTTCTCTCATTTTCTGTGGGCCAAAGACAAATAAATCTTGCTGGATAAAGCATTCAGATTGAACTTGCTGAACTGCTGACAGAAAAATGTAAAGATAGAAATAACATGCAATAAAAAAGTAACATTATTATCAGGTAAAAAAAATCATTGCTATGGTTCATATTGACCTTAAATTATATTGGCACTGAAGCTCACTCCTGCTCATTTTGTAAACACATCTAGTCCTACTGTGGCAAGCAATTCAGCTTCCAAATTCCCCATTGGAAACACTAGTCTATTAAAAGGAAAAATGTCCTACTTGCTGGAGATATTGAAAACCAATACTGATCAGTCGTAAGGGGGATAAGGTCAGGAACGGAGATTCGGGAGCGGAAAATAGGATTATTATGATGGAACTAATGTGGAATAAAGTGTAGATGTTAAAAAGAAGAGTCACTGTCAACGGAGAGTAGAAAAATAAGATTAAGTGGGCAAAATCATATGATATCCAGATGCCATAGCAGAGCTTTTTCATTTAAAAATCTCCACATAACAAAAGAATAATTCATTTAAATTATCTTTTTACAGTGTAAGCATGCAATGTAAATGAGTAGGGTTAAATGTGATAGGTCCTGGCATATGAAGTATGTAGAATTAGTTGATGAATCTTGATAAGAAAATAAACAAGCTAAAAGTTCAATTTAAAGCATCTGAGCAATTACATTAGGGTGGGGGAAAGGTCCATACTAGTAACTAGTGGGTCAAATTCGTTAAATATAAACAATTATACTTGTTTCATAATTCTTGAAGGAGACTGGCATCAACCTACTTGAAGTTAAAATTAACACAGACCAGAGATAGTAGGTTTTACTTAGTCAAAGAATCAAAAAGGAGAATGTCGATTCTGCCTTGGATGAGAATCCAAGTATGGAGAATGTTGGATTCATCTGCGCCGTGTATATAAGAGAACTTTCTGGGGGGGATGAAATTAGCATTTTTCTGCTGTAATATCTAAGCCAAAGACTCCCACATTGATAAGCAAAGTAAAGTATACCTCTATTAGACACTAGAGAATTCATCATTCACACTGTTTATTACACCTTGTATCTCAATTCTCACTACAGCATTTGCAGTCATCTAGCACTGAATTAGAAGCCTGTTAAAAAAAGAGAACTATCATTTATTATTGTCTGTAAAATGCTTAGCCCAATGTACCCTATTTGCAATAGGGTGCCTGTCCCTTTATAGAATCGTGTATCTTCCCTGAGATACAAAAGACTGGGATAAGTGAAGGCTACAGAATAGGAGAGACTGCTTGGGAATGTCTTTACCACCAGGAGGCAATACTGTGCCAGTCTGGTTCTGCTCTCTGGCTACCACAACTCAGAAATGAGGCAACAAAAGGGGCTCCATAATGCATGCCTACAACAGACCACTTAAGACCGATTTTGGGGGCATGAACTTAGTGCCATCCTAAGGCAGATACATTGCTTCATTTCTGAGATTCATTGGGTATTTTTACACATGCAAGCACCATTGAAAAGTGCCCAGTGTTGCAATGCTTGCAGTTGTATAAGTGGCAAAATGCATGTCGGTGCTGAGAAAATTGCATCAGCATGCTTCTGAACTAAAGCACCTCAGAGGTGCTTTAGTTCAAAAGTGCACTACCACCATTTTCTGTGCGCTGATATGCATTTTGCTGCTTATACAACTGCACAAGGCTCAGTGCAGTTCACCTCAGCTTGCGTCATGCAGACATGGGTGACTGATCTGGGTGGAGGTCACCAGGTTGTCAATGTTGTGGGGGGCACTTCTGGTGGCACTTCCAATTTTGTGGCTGGTGCTGCCAGGGGGAGCACAGCTGATCTCAGGGGGCGCATCCACATGTACCCCCTACGCGGCGTCAATACATTCAGAGCAGACTCGATTAACTGAGTCTGCTCTGAAACAGTGGATCTCCAGTGTGTCATGGGTAAAAGTATGTGAATAAGTGCCCATTGTGTGTGGAGACGAAGCTGGTGTGTGGAGTATCTACAAATTATGTCACGGAGGCAGCATGATCACCAAGCTCCTCGCAAAACCAATAAAGGGATGAAGACAACAGTGGGTGAACGTAAGTGACATGGCCTCTAGGCCCCAACCTATACATAAAATATACCTGAACTGTTTTTTACTTTGTAGCCTGGGTACAACCAGGGGCATGCCCTGTCCGCAAGTGGAAGGGATGGGGTGGTCAGGCAAGTGTGAGAGAAGCCTGCCACTGGGGTGTAGTTCCCTCTTTTCTCTATAAAGCCAGGCCAGGACAAAGCTTAACTATATACAGATTTATTGCTACATGGAATAAATATAAATAATAGACATTAAATATTTACAGTAAAATTAATATGTGACACCTTACACAATAAGCTGCAATCAATACTTTGCACGACTTTGAGGGACTGCAAAACACAGAACACGTGAGTCGCAGCATAGGCAATAATTAACCATCTGCACAGATGAACATTAACACCCTGGAACAGGTAAGTCAAGGCATCAACACAAAAAATACATATAAGCAATCAACTTAGATAAACCCAGGTAAGTTAAGGTAGTACTGCAATAGACATACACAGGCAACTTCCAATAATAGACAATAAACACATATAGGTAAGGAAGACAGATAAACGCATATAATCCCCCTTAAGGAGCACCCATAACTATATTAACTTCTAAAGTACGAAGCAACATCAATCACAAAATATGGGGTGTAGCAACAAGGTACTGTGCAGTAGGGTTGCCAATTACCCAAGTGCCACTGGGACTACGCAGAATCATTGGGTCAGACTGCACAGTCAAAGGATTGTGTAAATGTGCCCAGTAAATATTTTAAAACTAAAGTATGTAATTCATTTAGCCTATTCTCTGCATATGGAATATCTGTAAACAAATCTAAATTATTTAAATGTGATTTGATTATTTTTTATTAGTTTTGTTTACTCAATGGGTTGCATACAAATCCTTGACTGTGGGTATTAGCTACTCAGTGTTCAAAATTCATGCTAAACGGTTTAGTTGGAAAGATCAGATACAATTGCACACTGCTATTCCTGTTTCGAAGAGTATGGAAATACTTCCATAAGAAATCTCTCTCCCAAATGACTTCTGAAAATACTTGTGACTTTGAAATTTGCTTCTTTAAATGTTCATGTCAGCTAAATTTGATTGCTTGAAAATATTCAAGTTAGTTAAGAGATGCAAGCACAGCGAGAGCAAAATCATTTCAAATATGCAGTGAATATTCATGCAATTTATTTGAGATTTCTCCCAACTGTAATTACAATTTCTTCACCTCTTTATTGCATTTAATGGTCTCTAAAAGTGCCAGATAGACAGCTTGGAGGTGAAAAAAACCTTCCAATTAAGATATTCATACACTTGGAAATTCACTGTTTAAGTGGAAGCTATTGGGTCCTGGCTAATTTTTTGCATGTAGGCCATGTATTTGGACTTCTGTATAATCTTTGTGTGAGATTCCTTAGGCCTTCACTTTTCCAACACGCTGTCATACATGTACAGGCAACTTAAATGCATCTATGGTGATACCATACAATGTGTTTTTGTAGGTGCTCAGACTAACTCCCATATCCATGTACAAAATACTTAAATAGATGATTATGTGCACATTGAACCTCTGCTTGATTGCAGTTATGGAGTAAAGCATATGTTTTGCTTTAATCGCTGTGCCTTCCCATCCACTTTGCATTGAAATTCAAGATGCTCAGTAATTTTTCCAGGCAGAGCAAACTTCCAACAGCTGCTTTTGTGGTTTTCCAGCCCTCTCCATTTCTTGTTAGGCTATTAAAAAGTAGGCAATAAGCAAAATTAGATGAATTCTAACAGTAGTCTAAAAAATCTGTTCTGTTTCCTCTGGAGCTTCAAAAGGATTTATATCCTCCATGTTCTTCAGCCTGAAAAATGTCTCAGAGGAATAAGAATCTAGTCTGGAACCTGAGTTCAGCACGGGGCTGTCTACCAATACCAGTCCAAGTTCCAGCCCCATCACTTCCTGCAGACTCTCCTCCACAGAACCGCATCCCCTGGAACCACTGGCAAACTCTAGGAGTGGATGGGCTATGAATAAGTTAGAATGGGCAGATGTATCCTGTTTCCTCTGTCCCTGTGAAAGGGCATATAACTTAGTCCCCCAGGGAGGATAACAGGAGATAAATATCTGATATCACTACCGGTGGGACCAAGCATCTTGCATGTAAGTTTATGACACTCTGCACATATCTTCACTTCTATATTTTTAGACTATGATATTATATTTTAGATTGTGATCTAATAAACTGCATTTGATTATGATCTCATAAATAGGTAATGGTGGACAATAGTTTACATACATTTTAGCTAGTTCAATAGTATGTTTTTGTTAACTGGATGGTTTCTACAATATATTAGTATTCAATCACTTCAAGAAGAAAACTTTATCCAGAGGTTTAACATAATAATTTGATACTTTATTTAGTACAGTTTAAAGGGACTAAGCTTCTATAACTACTATAATAAAGCACAGCACCATTCTTCCTTATCATTGTCATCTAGCAATGCAAAAATATAAGCACATAAAACTTCCCTTGTTTACCTGATCATTTGCACTCAGTCTCAAAGATAAAATATGCATTCTCTGTTTGCTGTACCATATCTGCAAACCAGCCTATTCTAAGCAAAATTCTAGCCTGATGTTCATTGATGTCGTTCACAATAGTACAGATAACATTTGCTATACTGTCATCCAAAAAGTTCTGTAGACTGGACCATTCTGCTTTCAGTCTGCCAAATGCACATTCCACCATCCTTCTCTAAGACACAAAGTTGTCTCACATCAAAATATTTCATTTAAAAAAAGGTTTTTTCCCCCCCCATACATAAACAAGTCAGCAAAACTGAGACAGTCACAAAACATTTTAGTGTTTGTTGAATCTGCAGTTTTTGGCTAAACATTTTGCCTGGTTGTACTTGACAGGCTGAAATGTTTCTGCTGAGAAGCCCAGAAAGGATATACGGATTCTCTTACAGAACAAAAAGACAATGGTAAAAGAATTTTTAAGGATGGTTTTGAAAGGGACCAATGAAAAGGCTTTGCAAGTTTTTACAAGGAGCAATTTCAAAAAGTGGCAATATGGAAGTGCCTATTTAAAAAAACAACAATGAGCATATTGAGCCAATCAGAATTTGAAGGTGACCTTTGGATGATAAAAGGTGACTACTACAGTGGTAATGCAGCCTATGTTGAAGTAAGGACAAATCACTGTGCAATAGAGAAGCAGGAACATTGGAGAACTGTAAAAAGAGAGACTGACTTAAAGCACGAGGGTAGGAAAAATAATGTTTTAGCATGGATATAAATTTGTCAAAGCCATTTTTTTTTAAAGGCTGTTGCATATAGTGGGAGACAAGATGGTGAAATGATCAAAGTCTGGGTGGGTTTTGGATATGTGGGTGGATAAGAAATGCCATAGATATTTTTTTCCATATGTTATTGACTAATGCAAATGCTACCTTTATACACTCAAACATGCCAAATGTTTTTGTGGTCAAATATCTAAAAGATGGAGAGAGAGAAAAAGAGAGAAAGAGAAGTCAAAGACAAAGGCGATACACAGATTCTGGGACAAAGTTACAGGCAAAACGCTGATGTTGTCCTCAATGACTGATAAAAGCATTATTAGGAAAGCTCCAGGGAACAGATAGTACTTCTAATTTTCCTGGGCCCTGAATATTGTGATCCCTGCACTGTTTTAAAATTTGATCCATAACCAAGTGAAATCAGTAGAAGGACTCCAAACTTTTGAAGTTACCTGGTTTAACATTCAGCCTTTAAATGTTATTAGAAACAATAATGTTTATAGATGTTTAAGAGGAATTAAAACAGTGGAAACAACTGTGATTGTGTACCCCATTTAGTGTGTCAGACATTTGCCAACGTGGCTTACTATTCTTGGGTTATTTTGGCTCAATCACTGATCCTGACCTCAAAGATGTAACCTGGAGCATAAGATTTTTTTTTTCCCATCTGCTATTGGATAATGTAAATGCTACCATTATACATTCAGAGCTAAAGAAATTTCAGCTGGTATTAAATGTAAAGATTCATCGTTTAGGTGACAAAACCAGACTTTGTAATATCAGTACTTTGATCTACAAGGCCTACCTGTAGATTTTTTAGTGCAGTTGATTATGATCTAATAACATTTTAAATGGTGTGGAACTCAGAGATTTCCTATTTCTGTGAAGCTCATCCTGAAAGCTAACATTTCTGAGGTCATTATAAGTCACTGTCAATAATTTATATTCCCTTAACAGGAGAAAGAGCTAAGAAGAGTCTATGTTTTTGCTACCTGTCTATTCAATGGTCCATCCATTTAGTGTGAACATTATGAGGACCTAACGTGACTGATATTTATAACATTAAGGAAAAACAACATTAAGGAACAATAGTTAAAACAGTAACAACAGAAAATCATTTTCTAATTTTTTCTTTTTCTGACTGGAACACATGCCTTGGTACAAAAGTTGAATAAAGTACTAAAAATAAAACCTATTTATGTTTCCCCATGTACTGTTCCAGGAAGTATCCTTAAACAAACAGCTATGGAAGTTAAACAGTAGCGCAGTGCTTATATTCATTCAACCTTGGTCTTTGGAAAAAATGAAAACAACAGTGTCCAGTAGTACCATGTAGTAATATTTTTATTCTGGGCATATCTGTCTCTTGGGAAGTAGATTTGTTCCAAAGAAAATCATCATATGGAGAACTTTCAGTCCCAAGCAACATAGGAGAAATTTTGATCAACAGCTTCTTGTTTCAAATATATTGCTATAAATCCCCCAACAAATTTCAGTCCCTTTTACTACAATAGTCTAAATATTAACATTTTTAAAGGCTGTAACAGAGAATACATCACCCCAAAACACTAAAGGATTTGCAATCATACTTTTTCAATATATTCACTGTTAGTGATATTAATGTTTATTATAGAGCAAATATGCTAATAATAAAATATGCAAAGCAATATTATCTGTACAAGTGCATGTTGTAATCTATTTTTACCTTAAACCAAGACAAATATTGGACAAAATTTCTTATATATTTAATTTTTTATTTTAATCTTTTTAAACTTCATTCTTTAAACTCTTTTAAAGCCAATTTTAGACATGTCATTTAATATTTACCAAGAATTTCCACTGATTTATTTGATTCTCAGTTTATAACCAGTTTACTGGTTATAAATAGAACAAGGAGCAATGGTCTCAAGTTGCAGAAAGAGAAAACTCTCTCACAAGAAGGGTAGTAAAGCACTGGAACAGGTTACCCAGAGAGGCTGTAGAATTTCCATCCTTGGAGGTTTTTAAGTTGCAGCTAGACAAAGCCTGGGCTGGGATGATCTAGTTGTGAATGGTCCTCTTTTTAAAACAGTGTTGGACATCTAACGTCCTTTCCAAACCTAAGTTTCTATGATTCTATAAAAACTGAGACTTGCTTTCCCAGTCCTTGAACCAACAGATTAGAGATGATGAGAATCAGACAAATTTAAAATGAACAAAACATGACAATAAAAGTGAATGGAAATGAGAAATGCATTTTTCACTCTTTGCATTTCCCTCCATGAAAATCTAAATTCTGTTTGTGTTTCTTTTATGTTTTTGACTGCCTTTTAATCCCATTGATTTTTTTCAGTGCTACCACATGCCCTTTACCAACTTCTCTTGTCCTTTTTATGAGACTATATATATACATAAATAACTGCAAAACAACTGACACAAGCCTTTTGTCTAATGTTATCAAAAGTCTAATGTTTTCCTTAAAATTGTCTGCAGTAACTGTGCTTGCGTGTCAGCATCCAAATTATTGTTATTATTATTTTGGCTGGGAAACAAATCAGGCTGTATCTGGAGACTGAAATTTAGCCTCTTGTTAATTGTCTGAAATGAAATTTGTTGACTCCTTCCCTTAAGAGATATGCATTCTAGTATGCAATATTCATAATGGAGCTATATACTTCATATGAGAATAATTTAATTGTCTTTTCTGCTCAGCCATTGTTTAATGAATTCCTAACAATTTGAGAGCAAGCTGTTTGGAGGGCCATTATTAAATTTCATATTTGCTTTCCAGTTTTCTTCCACCATTTCTTCATTTTTCCAGATCTGGCAACATTAAATTCTGATCTCTTTAAAAAAAAACAAACAAACAAACAAAAAAAAAAACTTTCAACATTTCTAAGTTGCCCAATGCTAAATTTACATTTTCATTGCTGATGTATATTAGCTAAAAGAAAAAGGAAAAGAAAGGGTAACTAATGTTAAAATGGATGCTCATGTAAATCAAAGGGAGTTTATTATAACAGTCAGAGGAACAACATGTGGCTACCTAAGAGAAAAGCATGCAAGATTAAATATGCAGAATGTGCAAGTAAAATAAAGTAACTTTGGCAGAAATTATTTTTCTAGTATTAATGTTAATAGGTTCTCCCTTCTAACTGAATTATGTGTAAAAGTAGATAGGAATATTTGCTTGGTATTTATTCCATTACTAGCCAATTGCCTGTCATGAATAACAGAGTGTTTAAGGGAGTGTTTACATGCCCCCCCTCCCCACCCTTTGGGCCTGGCCATCTAAACAGTCCCTCTGTTGTTGTCACCTCCTCCTTCAGCCTCTGGCTCAGTGGCTCCCTCCCCACTGCCCGTCTCTGCCTCTGCCTCCTCCCATGGAGCCATGAGGGCTCCCTCCACCTGTGGAAGTGGCGGCAGCAGTAGCAGCAGCTCCGTCCCCCCAGCCCACTTACCCGCCTGCCTCCACCTTCTCCCACTGAGCAGAGGTGCTTCCCTCTGCCTGAGGCAGGAGCAGCAGCAGCAGCGGTGGCTCCCTTCCCCCAGCCCACTCTCCCGCCTGCCTCTGCCTACTCCACAGAGCAATAGGGCTTTCCCCTGCCTGAGGCGGTGGCAGCAGTAGCAGTTCCTTTCCCCTGCCTGCCCACCTCCACCTCCTCCCATCGAGTAGCAGGGCTTCCCTCCACCTAAGGGGGCAGCGGCAGTTCCTGCTTCCCCCCTGTCACGGAGTGGGGCCTAGGAGCGGCTGTGAAGCTCCCTAGTGCCCCCTTGCCGTGTCCAATTAGGTGATTCAGCACCCTCTACTCGCCCGCCACGTCTTTGATGTTATAAAGTTCAGCATGGGAGGCTCCCAGCTTTCACCTTAGACACCGCGCTGGTGTTACCTCCGTTCCCAGTGGGGTGCTCCAACACCCCAGCCTTATGGGCAATGCGTGCCTCCTACCTCCCCTTCAGCACGCCCCAAGCCTCGCAGCTGTCCCTGGACATTATTAGGTCCCTCACCCTCTAGCGCCCTCTCTGGCGCCCCTGGGCTCGCCAAGCCCTGGTGCCCCTCTCTGGCACCCTTGGGCTTGCTACACACTTGGCGCCCCAGGCTTGTCATGCCCTGACGCCCCTCTCAGGCATTCCTAGACTTATTATGCACCTGGCGCCCCTTCACCGGTGCCCCTGGGCTGCTCGTGCAACTTGCACCCCTCTTACCGGCGCCTCTGGGCTGGTCACGTACTTGGTGCCCCTTTACCGGCGCCTCTGGGCTGGTCCTACAACCCAGGCCCCTTTACTGGTGCCCTTTGGGCTTGCCACGTAACCCGCGCCCCTTTACCGGTGCCTCTGGGCTAGTCACGCAGCCTGTGCCCCTCTATCGGGGTCCCTGGGCTTGCCTCGCCCAGGCAACTCCCCACGGGGGCCTGTCTTGTGCTCTCCATGCTCCTTGCCCTCTCTGGGGCCTCTCGCCCTCCTCTGGGCTTTCCTGCCCTCTCTGGGCCTATGCCGCACTTCTCACGCTTGTGCCATGCTTCCTTGCCCCCTCTGGGGCCTGTGCCACGCTTCCCATGCTTCTCACCCGCTCTGGGGCCTGTGCCGCGCTTCTCACCCCCTCTGGGGCCTGTGCCGCGCTTCCCACGCTTCTCACCCCCTCTGGGACCTGTGCGCCCTTTCGCGTTCATGCCCCCTCTGGGGTCTCGCTCACGCGCTTCCCGCTCTGCACGCCCTCTCGGGCTGGGGCTACAACCCCCACACACCAGGCACCTCACCGGCACTCTCCCGCCGCGTCCAACTGTGGCACCAAATGCTGTGCCAACCTGGCACTGCTCAACTGTGCCCTTGCTGGGCACCGGGAACCCCCAAGCTACTGGGGAGCTCCCATGAGATCTCCTCTCACCCCTACAGCCTCACCTGGTCCTCCGGTATAACAATAACTCAACCACGAGCCAAACGGCTGCAACATAAACAACAAGGAGCCTCCAGGCTCATAGTATAAACTTCAATCCACCCTGGCTCCCAACCATACCTCCCTTGGGGTTTGCACTCTCCCACATCATTGCAGCCGGTCAGTGTGTTCAGGCTGCAACCCTTGACTCAGCCTGCTCAGCTCTCCCACAGATCTCCTGCTCCTGCAGCTGCCAGAAGGGAACTGCTTGCTAGACTCCAGCTGTTTATAAAGGCCCGGCCCTGCCCCCTTCTGGCCACATGACCTGCCTGGTTGCCCCAGCAACCGGCACCTGAGCTGCCCTGATAATTGGCAGCTCTCCTTAATTTCTTTCCATGCATGGGGCACCCTAGTGCCCCCGTGACACTCCCGCCTGCCTGCCTCCACCTCCTTCTGCAGAGCAGCAGGGCTTCCCTCCAGCTAAGGCAGTGGCAGCAACTCCCTCCCCCCAACCACCTGCCCACCTCTGCCTCCTTGCACAGAGCAGCAAGGCAGCTCCCTCGCCCCTTCCTGCCCACCCACTTCTGCCTCTGCCTCCACCTCCTCCTGCAGAGCAGCAGGACTTCCTTTTACCTGAAGCAGCAGTGGCAGCGACTCCCTCTCCCCTGCCTGCCCACCCACCTCCACCTCCACTTCCACCTCCTTCTCCTCCTGCAGAACAGCAAGGTTTCCCTTCACCTCAGGAGGTGGTAGCAGCGGCTATAGTGGCTCCTCCCTCTCTCCTGCCCACCCACCTCCGTCTCCTTCTGTGGAGCAGCTGGGCCCGAGGAGGTGGTGGTAGCTCCTCCCTCCCCCCACCAACCCACCTCCATCTCCTCCCCTGGAGCAGTAAGGCTCCCACCTGTCTGCCTGAGGCAGCAGTGGCTTCCTTCCTGCCTGAGGCGGCGGAGCCCCCACAGCCAGTCGCTGCCGGCCCTGTCATAGGCATACACACAGTTGCCCAAAAGCATTATGGACAGACAGACATATAGACAGATAGACAAAGCCCTTTATTATATTAGAATTCATCTCTATGTTATCCTTCATTTCTTTTCCAAACTAAATAAGATAATCATTTTATCGCTCTTCCAGTAAAAGTCTTTTCACGTCTTTAAAAAAATGTACTTCCTTTCTACAGAATGTTTCCCTGTTACATCTTTTGTTAAGATTCAGAAAGATACAGTGCATTAAGGGAGTATATATCATCAGTAAAATAATTATTCTATTCCATATTTTCCTCTTAAAATGGTTTTATGTGTTCTCTGTCTTTTCAGCTGGCTCTCTTCAGTGAAGCGATTCATTGACTTGTCCCCAGTGACACTCAGGTCTTTACCCTTAGTCGTTCTTGTTAATCAAGCATCCATCATAAATAACTCAGATTTTTCATTTTGATGTACTTTACCTTCCACTTTCATCAGTCTTTGGGTTGCCTAATTGTCTGGCTTTCTGGAGTTTGTTTATATAAAGATTTTTTAATACCATTCATTACAAGACTGCCTAAGTAGTCACTACTACTACAGTACTTAATAGCTTTTTAGAAAAAAATATATCCCCATTTCTATTTGAAATATCATTTTATTTCAGGAACTCCACTTTTGATACTTTATTCTTTGAGGACTTTAGTTAAGGGGGCTGATATTCTCTGGCTCTCTGCAGATGACTGGGAGAGGCTCAAACCTGCTGGTTGGCACACTGAGGGGTATAATTTGCTAGGGGTTGAGTGCATTATCTGACTATCTGCCCCTTCTTGAAGAGGCAAGGGAGGAGAATGAGTGGAATTGTTTTCTCTTAATTTCTTATCTGACATGCCATGGTATGCCTACAGGCATACTAGCTCCTAACCTTTTATATACATTGCATCACTGCTACAGTTAAACTCTGTTCCACATTTATTAAGTGCATTTAATACATTTGGAAGATGACAGAAAGGTAATAGGTTGGTCCCCAAAATGGACAATGTATATCAAACCATAAAAATACCCTATCAAATCCAAACTAATGCCTAAGATGGAGTTCTTAATTAATTTTCCTCATATTTCCTGCCATCCCAAATAATTTCCCCTGCCAGTTTCTACTTACCATATGCATTTATGTGCTATGATCAGTTGATTAGAACATGAATTTTCTTTATGTATCAAGTCATTTTTGGAGACATTGCGAGTGTTCCATTTTACTGACTGTAATGGAGAGTGGCAGTTGGTGAGACGTGCATAAGCCTTTTTAAATTTAGTGTTGAGTTGCTCTGTTGTTCTAGTCACCAGTCTAAACTCAACACTCTCTTTTTTCATAGATATCATTCTTTTGCATTTTGAAGCATGAATCTACTACAGATAAGGATCAATTCATCCCTCTTTTACACTACCAGATCAGGTATTCAAGTCCAGATGCATTGCTGTGTGCAGCATTTGATCTACTCTCTTTCAAGTCTTCTTGCACAGCCAATGCAAAGGCCAGTCATAAGTGTTAATTCTTTCACTGTGCTGCTTTACCAAGGCAAAGATTTCTCCTGCTGCTCCTCCACAAATATCAAATTTTGAAAAATTATGCAGGCACTCTGTACAGCTGGGGAGGAGTGTGGGGTGTCTGTGGGAATTTGTGAAGGTGTGGGATTTGCAGCCCGTGAAGGGGAGTTCCTGCATGCCCTGGCAGGATGTGGGGTACTGTGGGTCAGAAGTATGGGACAGCAGCAGGGATGGGGGGTGGGGCCTGTGGCTTAAGAGTGAAAGGCAGACACACACACACACACACACACACACATACACACCATCCAGCAGGTACAATTGTGGATGTGGAGGGAGATAAAGGGTAGGATGGGCAGATGAAGACAGGTTGTAAGATGGAGTCATGGGTGGTTTGTCCAGGTGCAGGGCAGCACACACCCCTGAGGGGGTCACAGGGGGCACATGCCCACCAGATTTGTGCATGGAGCAGGTTGACCTCCATGGGCTTAGGGCTGTGCATCCTGCTGCCATTGCCCTGGGAGCCACACAATGTCATCCTGCTGTCAGCCACCAGGTGGGCAGGGAACATGTAGCCTGGCCATTACACAGCTCCTGGAGCAAAGACAGCAGGGCACAGAGAGATGCAGCTCATAGCCCACATCCTGCCTCTGCCCTGTGCACAAATCTTAGGGTTATGTGTCCCCTGTGCCTTCCCTGGAGGTGCATGCAGTGGCAGGAGCCATACCCTGCACCCCACCCTGTGCTCCTGGACAAGATGACTGCAGCTCCATCCCATGACCCACCCGGACCCCAGGGCCTGATTCAGCCCAGCCCCTCCCCCAGCCTCTGCCCCTCTCCCTCCTTTACCATGGGGGACTTGATCTGAACCACACATCCCTTCCCTCCCCCATGCCCCTTCTCTCTCAAAGACTTACCTGCTGGTGGTTCTCTACACATGATTGAACCATGTTCCTGTCTGCATGCAGGCTGCGGCTGCTCATCTGTGTCTGTGTGCACCCCTCTCCCCCTGCTGCAGCAGCCCAGAGCCTGTGCCCAGGCTGCCCTGTGGTCCTCTGCACTGTCACCACTGCCCCAGTGGGTGACTCAGAGGCAGCAGTGATGGTGGTGGAACCAAGCCTGGGCATAAGCTCCAAAACCATGTGTATGATTAATGCATTAATAAAATTAACGTTAACATTGATTATTGTGTTAATCGCACACATTAACAATGATTGACAACCCTAGTAATTAGTAATGTCATAGCTACCACACCGTAAAGCAGTAATTAAAGCAGCATGTGTCTATCCTGGGCAAAATATCAGCTTCCTGTCTTAAAACATATACCTTCATTTTGGGAAGATGATTTTTGGGGAAAGGGCACATGTTGCATTCAAGAAAATATGGTAATAAGAATGTCCTGGAAGACATAGTCAAAAGCTTTGCTAAAGTCACAGCATACTGAATCTACTGCTCACCCCTATCCACAAAGCCTGTCATCATGTCATTAAAAGAAATAAGGTTGGTCAGCAATTTTTTGTTCTTAATGAATCCTGTTCACCTTGGTATCCTCTAGGTACTTAGAAATAGTTTATTTGATGATATGCTCCATAATCTTTCCAGGGCAGACTAACAAGGTCAATCTGACTGACCTGTAATTCTCTGGATTCTCTTTATTCCTTTTCTTTAAAATGGATACTCTGTTGCCCTTTTCCAGTCACCTGGGACCTAACACAACCCCATATGCTCTTAAAGAGAATAGGTAATAGCTCTCCAATTACCTCAGTCAATTATTTCACTATTCTAGGGTGCATCTTATCTGGCCCTGCTGACTTGAAAACATCCATTTTCTTTAAGTTTTCTCTAATTTGTTCTCCCCCAACTCCAGGTTGATTATTTCCTTTACTACCCTTGCTGTCAGTTGTGCACATTATCTGAGAGCTGATCCTATTGTGAAGACTGAAGAGAAAAAGACACTAAAGACGTTTCCTTTTCTACTTCATCTAATACTAGATTGCCCTGTTCATTCAAGAAGGGACTATACTTTTCTTGGTCATCTTCTAACTTCTGATATAGTTGTAGAATGGTTTTGTTGTTGTTGGGTTTGCCTTTTATGTCTTTATCTCAATTCATATCTTGGCCTGATTTTTCTCCATGCATAATCATGCAATACTCTTACACTTATCCCAAGAAACATGACCAAGTTTCCAATCTTTGTAAAATTCCTTTCTGAGTCAACTCATTGAAAAGTTCAAGGATTCATGGATTGTAAGGCTGGAAGGGATCTCAAAAGATCATCGGGTCCAGCCTCCTGCACCAGGCAGGAAAGACAACTGGGGTTAGGTGACCCCAGCAAGGTGGCTGTCCGGTCTCCTCTTGAAGATTGCTACGGTAGGCAATTGTACCACCTCTGGAGGGGGTTTATTCCACAGTCTGGACACCCTAATTGTGAAGTCGGGTTTTTTTTAATGTCAAGCCTGAAACGGACTTCCAGGAGTTTATGACAATTACTCCTAGTTTTTCTTAAGGGTGCCCTGGTAAACAGTTGTTCACTGAACCCTTGATACGCCTTTGAGGTAGGTCTCTGATCAAATGGGTGGCCCTTCTCTGGACTCTCTCAAGCTTAACATTTCTTTGTTAAGCAGTACTCCAGCTGCAGCCTCACCAATGCTGAGTAGAGTGGGAAAATCACTTCTTTGGTTTTGCTGGAGATGCATTGATTGATGCATGCCAGGGTATTGTCAGATCTGCTGGCTACAGCATCCACTGCCAGTGTTGCACTGCTGAACCACCAGGTTCCTTTCATTCGTAGTGCTGGTCAGGTTGGCGTTGCCAAGCCTGTAGGTGTGCAGAGGACTGTTTGTCCCCAGGTGGAGCACTTTACACTTCCCGATGTTATACTTCATCTGGTTCTGGTTTGCCCAGCTTGCAAGCCTGTCTAGGTCCACCTGTATCTGCAGCCTATCTTCAAGCGTGTCCACACTTCCCCATAACTTGGTGTCATCCATGAACTTGGCCAGTGAGCTCTTCATCCCCATCTTCAAATCATTGATAAAGATGTTGAATAGCACTGGACAAAGCACCAACCCCTGCAGGACACCGCTGGCCACTTTCTGCCAAGATGACACAAATCCATTCATTAAAACTCCCTGGATTCTACCCTGAAGCCAGCTTCCTACCCGCCTGACTGTCTCTCAGTTAAGCCCACAGTCTTCCAATTTTCTCACGAGAACATCGTAGGATACCAGATGGAAAGGTTTTTGGAAGTTGTGGTATATAATGTCAACCTCCTCTCTCTCATCCAGGTGCTGACTCACCTGATTGTAAAAAGAGATCAGGTTGGTAAGACAAGACCTGCCTGCAACGAAGCCATGCTGGCTGTCATTCAGAATCCTACCTTCTGCAAGCCTATTATGCAACCCCCAGTTCATTGCTTAGCCAGACTGGTGTGTTGCTGCATTTCCTATCACTTCTTTGTATCAGGATAGATTGTTCTTGTGCCCTTAATATGGTCTCTTTAAGGCACAACCAACCCTCCTGGATTCCTGTTTTCTTCAGACTTGCATCTCCCAAGATCTTGCCAACCAGTTCCCTGAGTATTTTTACTGAATACTTTTCTGAAGTCAAGTGTCACTATTCTGCTGCTCTTTTTCCTTCCTTTCTTTAGGATCTTAAACTCTTATGATTTCATGGTTGCTGTCACCCAAGTGCTTCCTACCTTCACATTCTCAAATAATAACTCCCTATTTGTGAGCAGAAAAACTGACAAGTGTTTCACCCTTAGTTGGCTTCTCCACCATTTGTACCTAAAGGTTATCCCTGACACATTTAAAAAAATTGCTTGACTGTCTGTGCACTATTGAGTTACCCTTCCAACAGATGTCATAGTAATTAATGTCTCCCATCAGGACTGTGTCCTATGATTTGGACATTTCCATTAGTTGTTTTTAAAAATAACCTCATCCACCTTGTCCTCCTTGTTTAGTGATCTATAGCAGATACCCACCTTTCACCTCCTTTACCTTGACTGAGAAAATTTCAACAGGCCTTCTTTCCCTCCCTTTGTACAATATCTCAGAACAAGTGTATAACTTTTTAAAATGTAAAGCAACACCATCTCCTTTTACCCCACTACCTGTCCTTCCTGAACAAATTGTTCCCATTCATGGCAGTCATGCAAACTATCTCAGTTACATCATTTCTGTAAATGTGCTAGGAATTCCAGTTGCACTTGTATGCTTCTTGCATTAATAAACAATGTGGGAATTGTTACAGTAGTTACAGTAGTATACAGTATAATCCAGGGAATTACAGTATACATCCAGAGAAGTATTCATCCATCCACATTTAGCTTGAGTTTAAAAAGAATTAATGAATTATCTAGTTTAGAACTTCTAGCTTCTTGTTGGAATGTGGCAGACTTTGGCTTGAGTTAAAACGAAGTCACTTTTCCTGTTGTCAAATGTCACATGATAGATTAGTTTGATGGTATTATGCTGGAATCACTGGTTCACTAGGATAAGTGTTGAGTCTTCTAATATATTAGAAAATACCATCAGACTTGACGCACATGACTTTTCACAGTGAACACAGGTTGAAAGCTCAGCCTGCTGGCAATAAACCAGAAACAGCAAAATAGTAAAAATGGACATTTCAGTAATGCCAAAGCCATGAGGTACAGTGGTATTTAGCCATTCAACAGGTATTTAGGTCCTTAACTCCCACTGATTACAACAGGAGTTAGGCACTGAAACAGGATATATGCATTTGTGTATCTATGTTTAAATCCCTATTATTAATATGTATTAATACATATAATGCATTAATACTTATTAATATATGTATAATTACATATAGTTATATATTTATGTAGTTATAACTATATTAGTAGTTATATATAGTTATATAGTTATATATTAACATAAATCATAGAATCATAGAGCATTAGGGTTAGAAGGGACCTGAGGAGGTCATGTAGTCCAACCCCCTGCACAAAGCAGGACCATCCCCAAGTAGATCATCCCAACCAGGGCTTTGTCGAGCCAGGCCTTAAGAACCTCCAAGGATGGAGATTCTACCACTGCTGTAGGTAATCTGTTCCAGGGCTTCAAAACCCTCCTAGTGAGAAAGTTTTTCCTAATATCCAACCTAAACCTCCCTTACTGCAACTTGAGACCATTGATGCTTCTTCTATCATCTATATACATAGTGGTGTTTCATTTTAACCTGGAAAAATGTGGTTTTTTGGTTACTTCTTTTAAACCAAAAATTGGAGATTTTTTTTTTAAATCCCTGGTCATCAGTCACCACTGAGAACAGTCCAGCTCCATCTTTTTGGGAACCACCCCGCAGGTAGTTAAAGGCTGCTTTCAAATCCCCTCTCAGTTTTCTATTCTGCAGATTAATGAAATATTAATAACAGTACCAGTAAAGCTAGCAATATTATTAGTTCCATGAACACCTCTTGAAACTGGGACAAATTCAAATGCAGCAAGATTTTTTTAATACATTTTTTTACATTGTGTTGAAAATATAGTGTAGTTCATTGTGTGCTTTTCTAGATTTCTTTACTTGTGCAAGAAAAGAACCCTGGCTCTCATAGACTGGCAAATGTATGTGATGACATTTTATATATATATATATATAATTTACTGCATCTAGTTACTATGGGGTACTTCCTGCAAATAAAGAATGAGCATGTCATAAATACCTTCCACTCATACCCAAAACTACCCATCATTTGCAAGAAAACACCTGGTTACGTGACTGAATTATGAGACCATAGGCATAGTTTGTCAGAAACAAAATGTGATACACTGAATACTGTGTTACATTGTGTCAGGTCAATAAATACTGAGCAGTGGAATATTACAGGAACCATTAAAAAAACTGGGAAACCAGCTGCACACATCAATGCAGGAGATAGGTTATGGGTAGTTTTACTTTCCTTAAAGAAAAATATTTTCTCTGAAATAATTGACTGAACATTTTTGTGTCCAGTTAGATTCCTCTGAACTAAGAATGGCAAAAGAATTCTTTCAAGTCCTCTGTAAACTTACTGTTTGGTCAACATTTTCTATATTAAGTGTTCAATTAGGTCCACAATGTGGAAAAATCAGGTATTTGTGGAGGGGAAGTGTAGTAATAAGTCTTCACTCTTGAGTCCCTTTACCAGCATACTTAAAAACAAAAAAACCTTATTCTCCTCCTTCAGGTCCTTTGTAATTAGCCCAAGAGAACGGGAAGTCAGAAGAGAGGCAGACCTTACATCACACAGAAATACAAACCATTGGGTTTAGTGTGTGCCTAAGATGCAACAGGGAAGGAATCACACTGCCTTCTGTCCAAAGATGTATGAAGTGGCAGCACTTCCTCTCTATTACAAGAACCATCATTACAGTCAAGAAGCGATGTGTCCTGCAGTTCCATACTGGGTTTATACTTCTCTCTACTGAACCTTACCTTAAGCTATGGCTTGGTTCCCTAATGACATCTTAAGTTTTGTGGTTCAGGTTCATATTTTTTTTGTTGTAGCACTTACCCTGCCCATCCTTTTGTCCTCATCTTCATCTTTTTAAAGTAAATTATACAAAATTGTAGCCAATCTGGGCCCTGTCTTTTTAAACTCTGTCAAGTGCTACTTGAATTTGAAGTGATGGATACATATTTAATTAGAATATGCATAAGAATAACTACTAATAATTTTAACTGCTATTAGTGCCCTAAATATATTTTTAATCTATTGTTTTAACGTAAGTCTGGACTTTCTGCATCAGAATTCAAGAAGAGATATGGTGGGAAAAGGGCAGAATCCTATGCATTTTATGTACCTAAAATGGCACTCACCCAGCTGCGTACCCATTGCCATTTTCTGGCACAATTACACAAGTTTTCAATCTTTTCCATAGGCACTTGGATGCTGCAAGTGTCCACATAGCTACTGAGCATGGGCAGTAGTATGTGTATTGGCTGTGTGAGGACATGCTCCACACCTGGGTGAGTATAAGTCCCAAGTTTGTATGTGGGTAAAATCCCATAATTACTGGGTGTGAGGAAGCAGGAGACGGTTTTAGGGCACTTTATGCAGGAAATAGGACATCTTGGGTCTAAAACCATCTCAGCACTCAGCACTCTAGCTGTAGGTTAAACATGATACAGTCCTTTCTTGTGTATTTCTCTTGAAACTGCACTACTGCAGCCTGTATTTATTATTCACTGGATAATAAATACAGGCTGCAGAGGGAAGTTTCTGCTCTATTGGGACCAAGTTTCATGCTAGAACTTGGGGTTCTCTCCTTCTAAAACATCTACCATCTCACTGAGCTATATCCCACCCTGGCTTACCTCTTTCTCCTGAATCCACATATCTCATGTTTCTTGAGATGGCAAGGAAGTCAGCTTCATAAGGGGGTCTGAGATCTACACTAGATAATAGCTAAGCTGTGCCATGCTGTTTAAAATAGTGTTATGGCAAGATAGAGAGATGTAAGTTCAAATTCTCTCTGGATGAATGGAAAACCTAAAAAGGAGGTCTCCTACATCCTGGAGGAGTGCCCTGATTATTAGGCTTTTGGTCTAAATCAAAGAAAGGCCTTCATCCTGCTCTCATTTCCGAGTCATAGGGTTTTGGCCCCAGTACACTTTTGGAACTTACGGCGGTCCAGCTGTGCACATACAAAGCTGCATATCTACCCAGCCAGTGCTCAACTTGCTCAGTAGCCGTGGGGATGCTTGTGCATATTCACTTTTCTTTGTAACTCTTCCAAACAGCAGTTATGTGGCTGGGTGTCATTTGTGTACATAAAATGAAATAGGATTCTACCCAATGTCTTTATGTCTTGCCATGTAACAATTTAAATGTAATGAAATGTTCTCTTACATTAGGATCAACTTCAGCCCCATTGGGCACCTATATACATACTCAATGCCTGCTCCAACATATTCTAATTAGAACATGTCAGAGCAGACTTGATTAATCAAATTTGCTGGAGCGTGCTAATTAGCACACTCCATGAGCCTCAGTGTCATGTATAGTCGATGTCCCCATGTTTCAAAATGGTAGTGGGGGGGTGCTTTAACTAAAGCTTGTTTGACAAGTTTTAGTTAAAGCACTCCCCCGCCCCACTATCATTTTGAAACATGGGACACTGACTACATGAGACACTGCAGGCACTTTAATTAGAGTGGCTCCAGAAAGCTGCTCTAATTAAAGTGCCCCCTCCCTACCTGGAGCATGTCTAAAGACACCCATCATTTGCAATCACAAAAATCCCCAGATATAACAGGACCTGTGTCTACACCTTGGGGCTGCCTGGCAGGGTGTGCCAGTGCCAGGGACAGGCTCCCATTGG
The DNA here is from genome assembly GCF_052110815.1 of Crocodylus siamensis. Taxonomy (NCBI): domain Eukaryota; kingdom Metazoa; phylum Chordata; order Crocodylia; family Crocodylidae; genus Crocodylus; species Crocodylus siamensis. Next base: position 359,209,321 of record NC_143395.1, read on the forward strand.
GCTATGCCCATGTGCAGTGGGTTCTCCCAGGCTCTGTGTCAGGCTGGTGGGGTAATTCATGAGTCTGTCACTTGGCAGGCTGGCATATGAAAACCAAGCTTCAAGTTGGGCAGCACACTGCTCAGAGTTTTTCAGAAGTATCCCCCACTGGTAGAGATGTGTGGTTTGGGGTGACCCAAGAAGGATTTGCCCCATAATCCCCACCTAATGTCACCTCTTTAGTCAGGGCTATGTACTTGATACATGACATTATCTTCCCTTTTTTATTAGTAAATATACATTTTCTCATGAAATTATAACTCTTTAGACTGTCTATTTCATTGCTAACAATTTTTAACTGTGTAAAGATTAGCTTTGAAAAAGGAACCAGGAATAAGATCTGGGAATAGGGAACCAACTTCTGCCTAACGGCTGGTGCAGGGACACAGTCCATCCACCCAAACCCTGCCTGGCTGTGGGTCACAACTGGCCAGAGGGAAGACGCAGGGTTGGGGACAGAGGATTTACTGACTCTTGTTAGTGACAGTCCAGGGATGGGGACAGTCCAGTGTTTGGGTAGAGCAGACAAGCTCTGGGCAAAGCTTCAGTGCTGCCCCATGAGGGGAGGTGAGCAGGGTGCCACAAAGTCCCATAGGATTTTGGCAGAATGAAACCTACATTGACTTGTGATTGGGATCTGGTGCAGACATTCAGTAAAGTGCTCTAACCTGTAGCACCTTAGTCTGACACTGGATCCATCCAGGGTTATCTTAAAGCAGAATCCACCATTTTTCAAGCACTCTATGTTCCATGAGCATCTGCTCAGTTACAGCTGTAGAGAGTTTTTTGTGTGCTTATCGTGTGATAAGTCTGATGTCTATACCTAGCCCATGTTATTAATAGGCTTGGTTAGTCCCTATGTAAAATAAGAAAAAAATCAGTAATCCTAAAAATTCACATGGGATGGAAAAATGACATGCAACTTTCACATTAAATCTGTAAAAATGTTTCACCAAAGCATAGCATCTAAAGTCTTTACATCCAAATCAAGGCTTCACAAGGATAAATAACACAGCTTTACATTTCCTGTCTAATGTATGACAACCAAATCATAATGTGTTTGCTGAGCTTTTGTCACTTTAATGGTCTTAATAACCTTGGATTCAGTAAAAGAGGCTAGGGACTACTTATAGCTAGTATACAGTCTTGTAGAAATAATTGAACATCAAAATATAAATCCATGTTGCATTTCAACTCAAAATACTTGCATCCTGATAAAAATCCCTTTTACAAGACATCAGAAAATAGAAATCAATGATTCAATGCTGATGAAGAACACAGGCTAAAGCAGTGAATGTTAACCACTTCCTGGCAAACAGCAGATTATCCCAACACGATCTGAAATGAGTGGGTGCACCTCTGAAATTGTTGTTTTCATAAAACAACCTTTGCCTGAGGTCTGCAAGGATGGCGTTTTGAAGACTACAGGCTGGGATAGAATTTGTCAGGGTGGTTATTCATAGCATGGAAAAAAGCTGATTCTGTCCTCTCCAGCATTACCTCCCAAACTGCTTTTAGATACCTTCATGGAGTTCTGTCCAATGACAGATCCTACAGGGGTACAGTAGCACAGGTTCACCCCTTCCCTGCTTTCAGAATGGATCATGATGCAGGAGTATCTGGGGACTTTTTTTAAAGCCCCAGAGCATCCCTGTTTCCTTTCACTCTTTGCTCAGAGGCATGGCCCCTCCTTCCACTCTCCTTTCCCCACCTGCCACCATTGCTTTCACCACTGTCCTGGGGGCAGGAGAAGCTTCAAAGCTGCTGTGCAAGGCTGAGCTTAGCTGGGACAGAGATAACAGCATCAGTGATAGGTATGAGGTGGATGCCCCCACCTGGTCCCTTCAGGAGCAGGTGTGGAGAGACGGAACTCCCTGATCTTCATTGCTGCTGCTGTTACTGTCCCAGCTAAGCTCAGTCTCTGCACAGCCCAGCTGGGGTGGACACAAGCATCTTTGAAGCTTCCCCCAGCGCATCAGAGAAGCAGCAATGAAGGAGGAAAAGTGAAGGAGGAATCCTCCCCTGCTCTGGGGACTTCAAAAAGTCCATGGAGTCTTGTGCAGCATGGTCTTCCCACAACAGTGAGTGGGAGATGTTGGGGGATGACTGGAAGCAGGGGTATAGAGACTCCTGAACAGGTTGCTGCTCCCGCCCCCGCTTTGCCCAATCCTCATCTGCCTCTGTTTCTGTCATCTCCCCTATGGGTCTCTTCTGAAGCTGCTACTGAGTAACTGCCAACCACTGGCAGTAGAGGGAGCAATGTAGCAGTATGTGTCTTTTCACAGAGACAGCATTTTCCTGCAGAAAGTAGAGGATCCCTTCCCCAGGTAAGCCCCAGAACTGTGGTATTAGATCTCCCCAACTGGAACTACCTGCATTGGTGAAGAATTGCTCTGAGTCCTCTCAGCTAGCTCCATACCAATTCCAGGAACAGAGGAAGGATGCCTGTGTTAGCAAACTGTTTAAAAATAAAATGTGAGTCTAAAAGTCAATATAGAATGACTTTGATTATGTATCTTTTACTCATCTATTCCCCAGGCCTATATCTTTTCACTGTGTTCATAATATTTTTAAAACATACTATACTGACTTAATAAAAAAGATAAAATTTCAGCTAGTGGCTCATGCATTCCATCATTCTTGGTCTAGATCATTTCTTGAGCTGTGGCCAAAGACTATTTTTCAGGAGATGTTTTGATGTCCTGAAGTGACATATCATCACGAATTCCCTTGGTCAACTTTTTGCAGTAAGAGAACAGTTAATTCACTAAACAGATTTACTAATTTCCTCCTAAGCCAAAGCTGATGTAAATCTTTTGTCTTATATACTCCATGGTGTTGTATGGCTACTTGATGCCCCACTCCTGGAAACATTTGGCTTTACCACAAGTTCAATCAGTCCAGGTAATAACTTATTAGTGTAGAATAGCTCTCTGGTGCAGTAAAGGCTATGTCATGACTATACTACTTTCATGTCAACTTTAGGAGTGCTCCTGAGAAATAAACCCCAGACACTTGCTCTTTCACTCCAGCCATGCCATTCAGCAGCATAAATAGCTCAGAGGGGACTTAGCAGTGCCTCAGCACTGCTCTTAGGCTCTCTACTTCCTCCAGGATCATGACAGTAAAGCAATGAGCTTTAACCTCCATTTGTATATGGTTTCTTTACTGTCAGCAGCTTACATAAAAACCTGTATCATTTTTCCAGGTCAGCCGAAAACTTTTTTCACTCTTTCCTTCTTCGTTCACCTTATAAGTGAACACTGATGTTCATATATAATGCAATAGATTTTTGCAAAGTATGCTATTACCAGTACTGTCCACTTTGTTTACATTTTGGGATGTATGTCTTTGCATGAAACACAAATATTTACATTCTTCTGCATAATGTAATAGACATATTTCTTTGGTCAGAGCCTCTAAATACTTTCTTTGCAAATTTAAGTTGTTTTAGAATATTTTTAGGCATGGTTAATAAGAAATACTTATGCATTTCATATATTACCCTGCTTATGCTGAATTTCTGACTTTTATTTTATTTTAATCACTTGTCACTGAATTTGAATTATTATAAATATTTTTAGATGTTCTGATGTATGTAATTTACCTTTTCAGACAAGCTTTTATTTCTGAACGTATAAACATAGAAAACATATTCGGCTAGTTTTAGTGTCTCTTGTGTACTTTCCTGAGCAATAACATGAGGTATCATGAAACAAAGCCCCATGTAATTTCCATCTAAATAGCTTGATCACACTCCTCCTTTAACTTGTAAGACCTACAATTGGTGCTGATATGTTTTCATCATGGCATACTAATGTTTGCCCATGGCACTTACAGAAATCATGCCTATTCTTAACATATATTTTAATCTACCAATGCTATTTATTTCATTAGGATTCCAGAGACTCTTACTACATATCATTGGAGAGACACTGGACTAGATCTACAACTCCAGTTCTACTCCTTTGCGACATTCAGGCAGATATCCACAGAGCTGCTTTAAAGGATATTAGGAGGGATATTTTCAGCAATCCCTTGCAGTCAAGGATGATTGTCTTCCATGACTGTCTTATGTATGAATCCAAAGATGGCTGATGAGATTGATCTGGGATTAATAGACTGTTGCAGTTTGGGCATGTGTTTCCATGCAGGGTGAGTGGCTTTGGATTCAGTCTATGATATGCCATTTCTGCCACTCCTTCTTTTTGGTCTCCTGTTTTTGTTGTGAAGTTTCAAAGTACTGAGATCCTTGAAGCAGCCTCTTCCTCTATTTGGGGTGGTCCCAGGTGACAGTCTCCCATGAGCTGATGGTGCATTTTTTCAAGTTGGCCTTGAGGACATCCTTCAAGAGTTTATGACTTGACTGAGCAAGGACAATAAAACTTGCTTCGGGAGTCTAGAGTCAGACATCTAGATGACTTGGCCAGCCTAGAGAAGTTGATGTTGGATAATCATCACCTCTATACTTATGATGTTTACTTGTGAGGGGATGCTAATGTTGCTGCATCTATCCTCCTACTGAATTCCAAGCATTTACAGCAGGCAGGATTGGTGGTATCTCTCCAATAACTTTCAGTATCTCCTGTATGTTTTCTGTCTCAGCTCCATACAGTAAAGTGGGGATCACCACGGGAGGGTTATACTGTGCGTGTATAAATATATGCTCATATAGTGAAATGTGATAACTTTGTGGTACCTCATAGTACTTTAAAATTACATCTGACCTTAAGTAATACCTAAGATACTTTCTTCCCTTTTTTTCTATCAATCCAAAAGCCAGCTTTTAGACAGTTCTCATCCAAATATTGTACCATGTAAAGAACTGGAGTGTACCATATAAAGGCCACATGTTACACATTTGTAAAATATGTTTCTTTACTGAGGGTGAAGAAGTTTGAAACCAGATTTAAAAAAAAAACAGTATTTTGGCACTTCACAGTTATATAACTGCCTGACCTCCCTCTGAATGCAATAAGGCATCTTCGGTACATTAATTTTCCATACTTACACAGCCCAAATCTCTTTCATACTTTGTTTGAAAACATGTTTCTCTTTATAACCCCACCACGGACAGTTAAAAAAAAAAATCCCAACCAGAGTTATGGGAACTGCAGTTCTCAGAGGGAAACATGCAAATGTAGGAAGCCAAAGACAGGGTCGTATATATTGAGCAAAGGAACAGATTGACCCTTCACTGAGGTACATCTGCCTTCAGAATCCTTCTGTGACAGCAGAGGAGAGCAGACCGGTAATTAACATGGTCTCTCCACTACATTCTGCAGGAGTGAGCTAAACTGAACACCTCCTACCCATTCTGTCCATAATTTATGCTATTCAGCATCCTCCAGCTGGACTTCTCGTAGAAAGTATTTGTACATTTGTGTGTGTCTTTCTAAGTTTGGCTGCCTATTTGGACTACATACTTTGAATACTTAGACTTATAATAATCAAAATCATCAGCTAAATCCACACTTAGGCAGCTAAATACAATGAGAATGCTGAGGATGAGCAACCATGAGGAATTTCACCAGCATATTCAGGACCTTTAAAAATTTGGCTTCTTTATCTCCATGTATTGTAACAAAAAAGAATCCCACCATTTCTAGCCCTTTACTTTTAAAAGAACTCGCAAGTGATTGTCCCATAAGTCTTTTCATGACTCCTATGTAGATTCCTTTGGCAGGCTCCTTTAATGGATCTGTTGAAAATTTAACATACAGTGCATTGTGGAAAGACACAACTTAAAAAAAGTTAAAGCATACATCTTCGGCATGAGATGTGCATTGCAGAGACCAACTGGCAGCTTCGGGAATGGTGTCTTGAGGTGGGCTTTGGCTTCCTTGACAACCCGCACAACATGATGAGAAACATGCTGGGGTGGGCTGGGCTCCACCTTTCCCATAAAGGTAAGCATGTGTTCTCTTCTAGGTTGGTGGATCTCCTCCAGTAGGCTTTAAACTAGGCTTGTTGGGTGAAGGGGAAGATGGAGGAGGAGGAAGCCTTGGAAAGCTAAACCAAGCAGTACTCACAAGTACAGCCCAGCCTAGACCAACAAGCAGAACATATACACAGGTAAGCAACAGGGGCCAGGCAATGCTGTGATTAGGGTGCACACATCCACAGGAGGCCTCAAATGCCTCTACACAGATGCTCGTAGTATGGGAAACAAGCAGGAGGAACTTACCCTCCTGCTAGCTGACACCAACCCAGACATAGTGGGTGTCAGAGCCGAGAGCCCCAGTGTCACGGTGGGGCCGAGTACAGATCAAACAGGTGGGATTAGCGGCAAGGAGTCAGAGCAGCGGGACACATGCGGTTTCAAAAAGATAACTTTTATTCTGTTTCTTACTTACGCCACTGATGGTCAGTTCAGCTTAGTTACAATCAATCGAGAACGGTAACGAGAAACGCGGAATGATGAATGATGAACGAGGCCAATCGGTAACGGTGACATGAACGAGTTAACCGGAATGTAGACGAGCGAGGTAATCGAAGACGTGAAGCGAGTGGCCGAAAACGTGGAAACGAGTTAACTGGAATGTGAAGCGAGTAATCAGATCGAAGACATGGAACGAGTAACTGGAATGAACGAGCAATCAATTGAGTAACCAAATAACTGAGACGAGGAAGAGCGCTTCCTAGGAAGGGGTACGCCGGGACTCGACGGTGGTGGGGAGACCAGTGGAGCTCTGGATTCAGGCGAACCAGGGCCCTGTGACTCTCCTGAGGTGGTCTCTGATGTGTCAATCTCCGCTCAAGTCTGGTCTGGTCTCAGACTGGTCTGGTCTCCACTGTGGGCAGAAACTCCCTAGCCTTAAATATGTTTCAAGTGGCCAATTGCACGGCTTCCCCTATGGAAGTTTCTAGTTAACTTACATCATGCAGGAACAAGACTGGGCATGCACATCTTGCCAATTCAGATTACCTCACTTCAAATTTACATAGAGGTCAAGCATGGGGCATGTTCCAGGCATGCGTACTAGTCTTTTGGGGTTTTTCCATTGACATGCCCGTACATGTTATGCTTAACTCAGTGTTAGCCAGCACTTCTCATAGATTTTGGTTCTGACAGTGGGGATCACGGAAACGTGGTGGGACTCAACGCATGACTCGGCAGTGAATGTCAAGGGCTATAGGTTGTACAGGAGGGACAGGATAGGAAAGAAAGGTGGGGGCATGGCACTCTACATTAAGGAGGAATACCCATCCTCGTCAATTAAGAAAGAATCAGAGGAAGGGCACTCTGAAGTGCTTTGGGTTAGAATACAAGGCAGTCAAGGGGAAAGAGACTTAACGGTGGGGGTCTACTACAGACCACCCAACCAAGGAGAAGAGCTAGACCAGGAACTCTTAAGTCAGCTCACGTAGGTAGTTAGGTCAAAGAATGTGGTCATCATGGATGACCTAAACTTTCCAGACATCTGCTGGGAACAGCAGTCAGCCAGGTCTGACCACTCACGTAGGTTCCTAGCCCAAATGCAGCACCTCCATATAACATAGGAGGTGCACAGCCTTACCAGGGGAGAAACCTTGTTGGACCTGGTGCTGGCCAGGGGTGATGACCTGGTGAAGGGGCTGTGGCTGCTCGACCACCTGGGTGACAGTGATCATTTCCTGCTGGACTTCATCATCCAGCGCAAGTTGGCAAAGGCCTGCAGCAAGGCACCAGCCCTAGACTTCAGGAGAGTGGACTTCAATGAGCTAAAGAGAATAGTTGGGGAAGCACTGAGGTCCCAGAGGGGAGGGGAGCCAGGTGTCCAAGAAGAATGGTTGCTCCTTAAGGAGATGAAGCTCCAAACCCAAAGGGAGATAATCCCAATACAGATCAAAAGGAGCAGGAGGGCACAAAAGCCCCCATGGCTCACCAAAAGCATCTGGGAATGTCTTCTAGCTAAAAGGGAGGGGTACACACCCAATGGAAAGGAGGGGCCATCACCAGGGAGGATTATACTGCGGTTGCTTGGGGATGCAGGGGGGCAGTCAGGAAGGCCAAGGCAGAGATGGAACTGGGCCTAGCTTCCCAGATCAATAGGCTGCAATCAGACCTGGACAGGTTACAGGGGTGGGCGGATGAAAATAGGATGGGATTCAACACTGACAAGTGCAAGGTGCTGCACCTGGGAAGGAAGAACCAGCACCATACCTACAGGCTGGGGAACTCTCTTCTCATCAGTGCAGAGGCAGAAAAGGATCTTGGAGTCATCATTGATGCCAAGATGAACATGGGCCGGCAGTGTGAGGATGCAGTCTGAAAGGCCGACCACACCTTGTCATGCAGCACAGATGCATCTCAAGCAGGTCCAGGGACGTTATCCTCCCCCTCTATGCCACATTGGTCAGGCCACAGCTGGAGTACTGCGTCCAGTTCTGGGTGCCGCACAAGAGGGATGTGGACAACATGGAGAGGGTCCAGAGGAGGCCACTCGCATGATCGGGGGCAGCAGGGCAGGCCCTACAAGGACAGGCTACAGGACCTGAACCTGTTCAGCCTCCACAAGAGAACGCTGAGGGGGGATATAGTGGTCTGTTACAAACTAGTCAGAGGGGACAAGCAGTCACTGGGGGAGTTCCTGTTTCCCTGAGCACTCCCAGGAGTGACCAGGAATAACGGTCAGAAGCTGGCAGAGGGTAAATTCAGATTAGACATCAGGAGGTGCTACTTCACTGTCAGGGCAGCTAGGATCTGGAACCAACTACTGAGCAAAGTGGTGCTGGCTCCTACCCCGGGGGTCTTTAAGACAAGGCTTGAAAGTCACCTTGCTGTGGTCATTTGACCCCAGTACTCTTTCCTGTCATGGCAGGTGGTCGGACTTGATTATCTGCTCAGCTCCCTTCCAACCATACTAACTATGAAACTATCTAGATGGCCGTTGACACAAAATCAATTCTTGACTTAAAACTGTAACTGCCTGGCTCAAATGGTCTGGGGCTCAGCATCTTTTACAGTTATGAATAACAACGTAATATTTTAAACACATACTATCATGCTAGCAGTTTTCACTAGCTTTTGTCAAAAGCTAACCACAAATGATAAACTTATCTGTACTCTTTCCCATCCTATTTTATTAATAAAGTATTGCAATATTCTACATAGTCAAAGATATTACAGCTTCCCATACCACTTATGCAGTGTGGAGCTAACTACAGTAGAGTACTGCAGTATCTATGTTTCTACTTTTATAAGAGGTCAAACAAGTTATAGTGGAATTTTCTCACCCATTAAAACTCTCAATTCTTCAATCCTTTCTGCCCCTCACCCCATCCATCTCCCTGGGACAGATGCAAGCGTCCAAGTTAAGAGTTACAGCAGCTAAACATTTGACATATTATCTTCAGAGTGGAATCAGAGTTAGTGGCCTAGGCTGTCTATACACCTCATGAGGAAAGTTAGGTACTACAGAAGGGCAAATAATTGTCCCTTTCCAAATGGCTCCCTATTGAGCTAGGAAATGCTTAGAGCAATCCAAATGGAAAGGATAAACTCAGTGGCATGTTTAAAATCCTGCCAACTTTTGAGGTCTTACACTTCTGATTCAGGGCTGGAAGGGGGCTACCTCTGTTCACTAGAATCCAGAGCCCATTCCCAGCCATAGACATCAGTATTGTTTGAAATAATTCAATGGGGCTCACTCTTTTTAAGATACAGTCAAAGAAGATAGTGCCCACTGGTTTTAAAACAGCCTACTAGTTATAAAACTTGCCTAGGAAGAGCAAGACCTGGGTATAATTCCTTTCTAAACATAAAGAGGTTCAAGCCTATATTTCTGTGGCCAACAAACTATATATACTGTAGGCTACTTGAAGGGCAGCAGGTGTACCACCCCTACTCCTGATGGGCCACCTTACAGCCAAAGATTGTGGCCACTCTCTTGGGAGATAGGGAAACTAGTATTTACACCCAGGTTTGTTTATGCTTTTACCATTAAATATTAATTGAATAAAAAACAAAAAATAATCTTGAGAGTAATAACTGATCTTCCCGATTCTAACAGTGCTTTCACCACTGAGCTAGAAAGTCAGGTTCCTTCTTTCTTTATTTCCTTTTTAGTTACACAGTAGCCCAACTTCAACAGAGGGGTAGAGGGTGCATCCAAGGAACCTAGTCTATACTCTCATGAATCTCCTCAAGCTGGTAAGGGTCTAGAACCCAGATCTCCCATTTCCCAGGCAAGTGCTTTAGCTAAAAGATACACCAGCATTTTCACTTCCTGTATTATTACTGATTATAAATATATTTACCCTTTACCTCACCAGTCTTCCTTAACATTTTCCTATCTTTGTCCTCTCCCTCCTCCTTTTAGGCTAAAAAAAAGTGTTGTCTGTTCTACTGCCTTGACACCATTCATGCTGATTTTTCCCTTGATCCTTCCAATTTGCTTTTTGCCCTCTCCACTCCATCAAAGTCATAGTATTACTTTTTAAAGCAATTCATGGCCTTGGTTCCTTCCTTTATTTTCAATCATTTGATTCCGTATTTTTTCTACATTGTACTAAGGTTTTCTAAACAGGGTTTACCAACTGACCCTCAATTTAGCCTAAAGCCTTTTAATATCAGAGGGTTTTAAGGGGAGAAGAGGATTTGCTTCTGTTGTCTTTTTGATAGCAGGATTCACTTCCATCAGACCTCAGAACTGTCAACTCAGCAACAATCTTTAAAAATGAAGTTTTCAAATTAATTTTAAGTACTGCTTTTCAATTTCAAGTTCAACACAGTTTAAAGTTTTGTTTGAGGTATTATTAATATAAAATACTTTGAGATACTTTGTATGTTCAGTATTATATAAATTCAATTTATATCTCTATTGTAAGGTGCTTTTCATCTTTTAAAGCCAAAAATTCAGATTTTTTTTCCTGATCTGCTGCTAAAATTTTATCTTTCCTGCAGTCTTCATATAATTCAAGTACCCTGTCTCAGAGATGCAGGAAAAAGCTGCCATCTTGGAGATAACTGTGTAATGATTTGGAAAACCACGTAAGTTAGGGGTAGAAATTATGCAAGAGCCAAGGCTTTCTGTGGGTGATAGTTTTTATTGGAGAGGCAGGTAATTTAGTGGGTGATCTATTTTATTGAACCAGTAGCATGGCTGGGATGAAGTTAGACAAGCTTTTGAATCCAAGATCTTCTTCATCCAGTCTGAGGAAAGAAGCAGGCACAGCAATGACTAAAGTCACTGGTTTTAAAACATCACAACTACATCACTTCTACACTATCAAATCTTTTATTGGACCAAATATATAAGCTTTCACATGCAGTGCATTCTTCATCAGACCTGAATTCACTGCTTTCAAAAATCTGTCTGTATAAAAATCCACCCACAAAATTCCTCACTTTTCACGTATTTTTTGGACCTTCATGGCTACAACATCATTTCAACACTACTAGGTAGAAATTACCTATTAAGTTGCCCATTTCATCCCTTTTCTAGTGCAAACATAGTTTTATTCTCTTCTAATATCCAATCTAATTTTAAAAGATGCACAGAGTGTTGATTCTTGAACTTCCTTTGAGTTCAAAGCAACTGTCAAGATTAACACTGAATACTACCTTACTTGACAAGTAATGTTAGTGTTGAAAATGATCAAGAGTAGCAAAGTCAGTTCTTCTGAGAAGAAAAATCATGGTCTAACAAAGCTATCTAGAGATTACGCATGTACCAACACTCAATCTATTTTTTATCTTGCATTTCTTCCACCATTCCAAATTATATAGACCATTACCATAAAATATTTACATGCATGATTTTAGGCATGTGAGTATGCTTTTAAGGAACATGCTTAATATTGCTTAGATATATAATTTCAGCTATTAGTATGCCCAAATTTTAAGCAAAGGGTTATTCTAACAGAAGGGTAATTTTTTTAAAAGTTTTTAAACATTTTGAGTATTATTTTTAAGGCGTTTAGAACCTAACGACTTTGACAGATGCCAGGTGGAATTTGCACAAGTCTGTAAGTACATAATCGCCACTGAAATTAACAGAAGGTGGGCATTTAATCTGCAAAAGTGTTCTTGATTATTAAATGTGGCATTGATCTGCAATGTTAAGCAATATTGAAAATCTAGCCCACTGACACTTTAGAAAAATTTTACCCAATATGTAATGGAAATCCTCAAGCCATCAAAGCCCATGACAAAACTCCATTGATTTGGACAGAAGCTACATAAATACAATCCCAAATCATATTTGAAATGATATTATGGAGTAATTTTTACTGCATTATGTCATTTTTGTATGGTTCCTGTAATTTTTGTGATCAATGTACTTGGAGAGATTTATGTTTACAACAGAAGCCAATCTTGTCTGTCTCATTTTGCCTGTGGTGACTTGAAGTAAGGACTTGGCCCACAAACCAGTTTTTGGTTTCTGTGAAATTACCAGAGCAAACTGGCTATACAGAGATGTAGAGAAGTTTAAAGAGTGGTACAGAAGTCTATAAAATGTAATGTTATTTCAAAAATATATCACCTTTCCTCAAACATTTCCAAATGATTTTTGTCATTGCTCCAATTGAATTAATTTCAATGTTTCTCTGAAAACGATGTTACTCTTCCTGGTTCCTGAAACTTGATGATAATTGTTGTAGAAATGTCTTAGAGCAAACTATCCTTACTATGTTATTCAAATGAGGATTTAGTATGCAATGACAAGATATACATATATATCTACATATATGTATATCTGGATATAGATATATACACACGTACACATGCACACACACACACACGTGTGCACACACACACACACATACACACACACATACACACACACACACACACACACACACACATATATATAGGCTCCAAAAATCACAGAGAGATAAAAGATGACCATATCTCCAATATGTAACATGAAGAAATAGTTATATTATTAAATATGAATCCAAACCAAATTTCACTACTACATTTTGGGAATATGACACTATGGTGTGTCAGATTCTGACTGCTTCTTGCAGTTTAGATCCAGATCTCAGGAGGTCTGCTGACATATCTGAATCAATGGGTAAGAATTATATAAAATTATTTTCCTCTATATTGCCTCCTCTCAGTCCACTCTTTTCCACTCTTATCTTCCACCTCCTTTATCTTCCCCTCCCCCTGGGATACTGGGAGGGTGGGTGGAGACAGAAGTAACAGCTGTATAGATACACCTTCCAGTTGCTCAGCCCCAGTGCAGCTCCCCACTGGTTGGAAGCTGCACCCATGCTATAGCCAGAGGGAAGCTAATGAGAAGTAGGAAGAAGCAGCAGTAGTGCAGGCACAACTGGAGGTTGCTCAGCCTTGACACATCTCTTTTCTGCTTAGGCATGGGTTCAGGCATAAGCAAAGCCCTCAAGCCCTGTGAGCTGGATCCATAGATGGTGAGCCTCATGTTACCAATGCTTGGCTTAAGCTCTTTGAGAAGGTCATGTATTATTGATTTTCTCTCTCTGGTGGAGTGACAGAGCCAGAGAAGTTCTATCAACCCCTTCCTAATCCAAAATATCCACAATGTCATTACAAACAAAATTACAGCAGCAGAGGGCACTGTCTATTTCATGTTCGATCCACCACTACATTACAGAAGACATAGCATTATCATCCATGTGCTAGCCTAGGACCTGAAAGGTATCTGTTCCATTCCATACTGTCAGAGGCTTCTTATGGGGGCCTTAAGCAAATAATTCAACTAAGGCATGGATGCAGCAGTATTTCCCAGTAATAGAACCAGGAATGGGGCATAGGGTTCAGCCCTCCATTTTGGCTGCACGGTATATGCACTGTAAGCGCTGAACAAAGTGGCTGGTCACTAGAAGTTCCTTCCAGAGATCTGAGTGAGCAATGAACACTGAGATCAGTAGCTGATCAGGATGGAGTCTGGCTGGAGCCCCAGATTGTGTGTGACTATGGAGCCCAAGAAGTGAATGCTGCTGTTGTTCATCCTTCCTCCCTCCTTCCCCCCTCACTGAATTCAGCAGCAGAGGAAATGCAAAAGTAGGAGATCCAGCCAGGCCCTGCACTTAGAGTTCACGTGCAACACAGCCAAAGGGGGATTGACTGTGCCATCATACCTCCTCTAAATCTGCACCTAGTTCTTTCCTACCTGAAAGCACTGTTGTAAAGTTAAATACATTCAGAATAGTGGTATCTACTAATGGAGGACACATAAGTACCTCAACTAAGTTGTACAGTTTCTCAAAAAGTATTTTGTTAGACAGCTTTCAGGTCATATGTTTCATCCTGTACCTACACATGTTTATTGGGAGCATTATTAGACTTGGTACAATGGACCAATCAGTCACTACAGTCAATCAGATGCATAAGAGAATTTATATTCACAAAGGTGCATGCTCTATTTACACATCTTGAGGAAGCACTTTTCCAGGCACAAAATTGTTGAAGCTGAAAGTGCTCTTTTGGATTAAGTGAGGGTTTCAATCTATCTCCTTACCAAAGCCTTTTAGAAAAATCACTCCATGTTGAATAAATATTGCAATATATATAAACCAGAACATACACTTTCCACAAATGACTGGTAATTTTGAATGCATTTTCTAAAAGCCAGGCCTTTAGCATGACTAAATTGGGCAACAAATATTGAAGCCCTCAGGAACATATCACTATTGAAAGATGAGGTTCATATTCACTGTGTTTGTTGCAGTCACTTGTATTTACTCAGACAGAGGCAGGCAGTGTTGCTGCCTTTCCTTGAGTTTTCTGCTATGGGGAAGATGCCACTATTAAGGGTTGTTATGCACCAAATCCCTCTGCTGCTCCCAGTGAAGGATTCAGATATAGGACATGTCTACACATGATACTAGACCCAGAGGAAGAAATGTCAAGTGATCATCATAGGCGACTCCATCCTGAGAGGTACAGAGGGTGTCATCTGTCTCCAGGACCCCTCAAGACACGAGGTCTACTTCCTGCTTGGAGCAAAGATTCAGGATGTAAGAGGGATGATCCCAGCCATTATCTAGCCCGCTGATTACTACCCCATGGTCCTAATCCATGTGGGCACTAATGATGTGGCCAGGAGAAGCCCTGATCACCTGATGATGGATTACTACACTCTGGGGGGCATGCTGAAGGAGATAGGGGCACAGGTGGTATTCTCTTCTGTCCTACCAGTGAGCAAACATGGAAGATAACATGAGACCTGCATCAGAGAGGTCAACTTGTGGCTTCAGGAATGGTGTCTTGAGATGGGCTTCAGCTTCCTAGACAATGACCCACACATCAGGATGAGAGATATGCTTGTGTGAGATGGGCTTCACCTTTCCCACAAAGGTAAGCATGTGTTCTCTTTTAGGTTGGCTGATCACCTCCAGCCCTCTAGTGGGCTTTAAATTAGGCTCATCAAGGGAAGATGAGGGCAGAGGAAGCCTTGGACCACTAAACCAAGGGTCACCCACAAGAACAGCCCAGCCTAGACCAATGATGAGCAGAACAAATACCCACATAAGCAACAGGGGCCCAGGTAGTACTGAGATTAGGGGGGCAGTGCATGCATCTTCAGGAGGCCTCAAATGCCTCTATACTAATGCTCATAGTATGGGGAACTAGCAGGAGGAACTTACCCTCCTGCTAGCTAACACGAACCCAGACATAGTGGAACTCACCAAAATGTGGTGGGACCCAACGGATGACTGGGCAGTGAATATGAAGGGCTATAGGCTATACAGGAGGGATAGAACAGGGAGGAAAGGTGGGGTGGCGCTCTATGTCAAGGAGGAATACACATCCTCAACGAGTAGCACTGGGTCAGAGGAGGGGCACAGTGAAGTGCTTTGGGTTAGAATACAAGGAAGTTGAGGGGAAAGGGACTTAACGGTGGGGGTCTACTACAGACCACCCAACCAGGGGGAAGAGCTGGACTGGGAATTCTTAAGTCAGCTCACGGAGGCAGTTAGGTCAAAGGACATGGTTATCGTGGGTGACCTAAACTTTCCAGACATCTGCTGGGAAGAACAGTCAGCCAGGTCTGACCGCGCACATAGGTTCCTAGCTGAGATACAGGACCTCCATCTAACCCAGGAGGTGCACAGCCCCACCAAGGAAGATGCCTTGTTGGATCTGGTCCTGGCCATGGGCAATGACCTGGGGAGGGGTCTGTGGGTCCTCGACCACCTGGGCAACAGTGATTATCACCTGCTGGAATTCACCATCCAGCGCAAGGTGGCAAAGGCCTGCAGCAAGGCAGCAGCCCTGGACTTCAGGAGGGTGGACTTCAATGAGCTAAGGAGAATAATTGGGGAAACACTGAGGTCCCGGAGGGGAAGGGAGTCGGGTGTCCAAGAAGAGTGGTCGTTCCTTAAAGAGATGATCCTCCAAGCCCAAAGGGAGGTAATCCCAACACGGATCAAAGGGGGCAAGATGGCGCAAAAGCCCCCATGGCTCACCAAAAGCATCCAGGAATGTCTCCTAGCTATAAAGGAGGAGTACACCCAATGGAAGGGAGGGGCCATCACCAGGGAAGACTATACCTCTGCTACTCAGGGCTGTAGGGGGGTGGTCAGGAAGGCCAAGGTGGATATGGAACTGGGACTAGCTACCCAGATCAAGGACAACAAGATGTCATTTTTTAAATACATAGAGGGTAAAAAGAAGGTACCGAGTAACATGGGGCCTCTGCAGGAAATGCTAGGAAATCTGGTCATCACACCAGACAGTAAAGCTAACCTATTTAACAATTTCTTTGTCTCCATTTTTATGAGCAGGGACCGGGTCACCCCCTGCACTGTAGGCCCCAGGGGAGGTGCACCCAGGCCTAGGGTCAGTGAGGACCTAGTCAAGGAACTTCTGGAGAGACGATCTCCACCCCAGAGTGCTGAAGGAATTAACAGCCATTGTGGAACTCCTGGCACAGCTTCACGAGCACTCATGGTGGTCTGGCATTGTGCCAGAGGACTGGAAAAGGGCCAATGTGGTTCCCATTGTCAAAAAAGGGAGGAAGGAGGACCCAGGAAACTATAGGCCAGTTAGTCTTACCTCGGTGCTGGGGAAGCTTTTTGAGAGAATTATCCTGGCCCCTGTCCACGAGGGGTCAGCAGGGGAGATTATGCTTAGGAGCAACCAACATGGGTTCATTATAGGCAGGTCCTGTCAGACCAACCTGGTGGCCTTCTATGACCAGGTCACAAAATCCTTAGATGCAGGGGTAGCAGTGGACATAGTCTTTCTGGACTTTAGGAAGGCCTTAAACACTGTCTCTCACCCCGTTCTCATTAAAAAACTAGGAGACTGTCGTGTCGATATCTACACAGTCAGACGGGTCACTAGTTGGCTAGATGGCCGCACCCAGAGAGTTGTGGTGGACGGGTCTTATTTGACCTGGAGGGATGTGGGCAGTGGGTTTCTGCAGGGCTCGGTTCGGGCCTCCACTGTTCAACATCTTCATTGGCGATTTCGACCGGGGGCTAAAAAGCACCCTGTTCAAATTTGCTGATGACACTAAGATGTGGGGAGATGTGGGCACATTAGAAGGGAGAAATAGGCTGCAATCAGACCTGGACAGGTTACAGGGGTGGGTGGATGAGAACAGGATGGGTTTCAACAATGACAAGTGCAAGGTGCTGCACCTGGGGAGGAATAACCAGAAGCATACCTACAGGCTGGGGAACTCCCTTCTCATCAGTGCAGAGGCAGAAAAGGATCTTGGAGTCGTCATTGATGCCAAGATGAGCATGGGCCGGCAGTGTGGGGACACGGTCAGGAAGGCCAACCATACCTTCTTGTCATGCATCCACAGATGCATCTCAAGCAGGTCCAAGGAGGTGATCCTCCCCCTCTATGCCACACTGGTCAGGCTGCACTTGAAGTACTGCATCCAGCTCTGGGTGCTGCACTTCAAGAGGGATGTGGACAACATGGAGAGGGTCCAGAGGAGGGCCACTCGCATGATCAGGGGGCAGCAGGCAGGCCCTACGAAGGAGAGGCTAAAGGACCTGAACCTGTTCAGCCTCCACAAGAGAAGGCTGAGGGGGGATCTAGTGGCCATTTACAAACTAGTCAAGGGGGACCAGCAGGCATTGGGAGAGTCCCTGTTCCCTGGAGCACTACCAAGAGTGACTAGAAATAACGGTCACAAGCTGGCAGAGGGTAGATTTAGGCTAGACATCAGGAGGTGCTACTTCATTGTCAGGGCGGCTAGGATCAGGAACTAACTTCCAAGAGAAGTGGTGCTGGCTCCTACCCTGGGGGTCTTTAAAAGGAGGCTGGATGAACACCTTGCTGGGGTCATTTGACCCCAGTACTCTTTCCTGCCATGGCAGAGGGTCGGACTTGATGATCTGCTCAGGTCTCGTCCAACCCTACCAACTATGAAACTATGTTACCATAGCAACATACTACAGCAGTGTAGCATCCACGGGTGTCTACACACGACCAGCAACTACTTGACTATCGCCTGCACTCCCCTATTATAGTGTGCTGCTACAGTAATTAGCTGCTGAAAATAACTGTGCACCGTGCATATGGTGCAGTGTGGGCAGTTATTGCACTATGCTTTAGTACTTCTGAAAGGAGTCACCGATAACAACGTCACCATAGGGCAACATGTAGATGTGCCCATAGAAACCCAAAAAGGGACAGAAATATAACATCCCTCATAATAATGGCTGTTTTCCTTTCCTTATCATAATGGCTTAATGACAAAGCTGAGGGTGTCACACTTTGCAACATAGCAACACCTCTCTTGATGTCCTTTCAATCATCAGGCCCTTTTCTTTGCTGTATATTGACATAAACCATGCTCTGAGTCTAGTCCTTTTATTCCTCAAAAGTGAGTAGCACAAAGAATGTCAGAAAGGGGAGAATTAAGAAGATGTTTGTCTTGGCCATGGCTCTGAATTGCCCTGCTTTTGTCAGTTACTCTTTTAATAGCATTCTTTTTATAATGGTTTCCTTCATTATGTTACCCTGCCTTCTTACATGTAAAATTACTGAACACATGGTAGGTTCCTGAATGTAAGGAGTTATTCTGAACAGTTTTGTGTGGCTAAGCTACCTAAAGCTCCTGATAAGAATACACAAATGATGATTTTTCCCCTTGTGAATGTAGCAGTGCTGAAATTACTGATCTCTTAGCCTACCCCAGTCTTATTTAGAGAAATAAAATTGTAGTCTGTCTCTTTTAATGAGAGAGCAGAATGCTGTCCACATCGTCGAGTAATCCTTTTTAAAGCAGGGGCACTGTGTATAATTTTCTACATAAATGGAAAAAACATAATCTTATCTACTGCATATCCCTTTTGCACTGTTATGCCGGTTTAGTCAGGCTAAAGCTGTTGACAGAAATTTCTCCACTCAGATGAGAAGCAAAGATGAGAAGAGGTATTGCAACAGTGATGGAAAAGCTTTATATAATGAGACAAATCCCAGAATCTCCAGGGAGCTCTTTCAGCATGGAAACCATTTCATGTTTCTTTCATTATGGGAATGATATTCTATCTATTAAAAGTACAGAAGTGAGATTGTCCATGCAGTTATTTTAATAGGATGATTCTGAGTGGATCACCTCTTGGTTTTGAAAACAAGAGCATGCAAGCCTATTTGTCAACTGCACCATGCTTCGAACTATTCCAATCTATCATAGTGTGGTGGCTTTAGAACCTCTTATTGTATAAACCTGTCAAGGCATTACAACATAAACAACACAATCTACTAGGCTGCAAAACTATTATTTGAGGAGTCCATTTAGTTTCATAAACTTTTCCCAATTCTCTGACACCTTAAACAAAATATGACAGGCATTTATATTGTATAGTATACAAGAAAAATCACTTACTATATTTAAAAAAACGTATCTAGTGACTGTGCCAATGAAGAGAAAAAAGACAAAATAATGGAATGCAAGCAGCACTTTGTGATACTTTGTATTATTTTTTGAAATGTACCAGTAAGGTCATAATTCCTGTGATCTTTGCAAATAAAGTTATATTCAGTAAGGGAGGACACCTATCAGAGTTATATAAAGTGACCCGTGTTGCAATGAAGCTGAGGCAAATACAGCTGTTTCTTCTTTGAACAGTCAATTTTATTTTTGCCAAAGTGAAGGGGTTCTTTCTCTTTCCTTGCTGTTTTTCATCCTAATATAAGATGCTGCTTTGAGTATATTGTCCGAGGTGTAATGTCATATATATTGACATGCCATCCTGTGCAAACTGAGAATGCTAGCTAATCTTGAAAAAAAAAAATCAAATGCTGAAGCTCAAGGCAAAACTACGCCTAGCTCACATATCTATTTTCTATACAGTAATTACCCTATTTAAACTGAGCTTTCCTAACTGAAACATACCCTGAGGCAGGCTTGAAATTCAGTATTGTGGTTTATAGAACTGGACAAAATTTCTCAAAAACAGACCATTAAGAAGTCTCCCTGAGTCTCGACTTGAATAGCACCGACTGATCACACAGGAGAGCATGCTGATATGAAGAGAGACAAGTATACTTTCAAGGGACTGAGATTTGAAATATTGATTCAGTCGCATTAATTGAATTTTTGCCTTGAGAAGTGATTACAAAAATGTTTCTCCAATATTAATTTGTATCTGCTTTGGATAAGATTAACATTAATTTCTTCACCAGTCCCCATTACTCTTTTATTATTCATTAGCATCGCTCTTTGCATGTGTAAGAGACCTTGATGAAGCATGTTTATTCATAGACTAACCTTTTTAAATAATTCTAACAGCTCTCTAACAGAAACCTTCCTGGCATGCTGAATATCTCGGCTTTGTTTCATTATTCAATCCTTGTGCTCTATCCTCCACTTGAGATGCTGAACATGAATCATACTGCTCTTCCTATTGCTCTCTTCCTCCCACTGAAATGTCCTCTGCAGCCTGCTCCCCCAGGATAGCTCTGTTCACAAAATACTGCAGCAAATTGTCTCCTGGTAGAATCTAGGACAGTATAATTTTTACAAAGCTTGAATGCAATTATTGATTTATGCTGTCTTTAGTTCATTGCATATTTGGTACCATGTTTTAGTTCATTGTTCATTTACCTTTCATTAGAATATTTAGTCTGAGTGGGTCTTTGATGAGCGCTCTGGAGGCAACATTTTATTTTTCCTTTGCATATGTGAGATGTTGAGTCTATTTTATAAGCAGACAATGGACAAAGAGCAGGGGGAGAATAGGACTAGTGAATTAATCTCCTGTCTTCTTACAATATTACTGTCTGTCTTTAAGCACTTACAAGTTTTTCAATAAATGTGTATATGAAAATGCACAATAGAGAGTTTATTTGTTTATTGTGGATGTGCACAAGTCTTCAGGCCTGTGAGATACTATCTTTCCATGCCAACAATACTGCCTCAAGTAAGACACTGATATAGTTTGCATTATCATTTCAGATTTACATTATTGCCCTCCCCAGAGGTCCCAGTCAAGTGTAGGATATAATCGTGCCAAGTGTTATGCAAAGACAAAGACATGGTCTCGCTCCAAAGGCCTTACATATCCCAATCTCATTCTTTTTATTTTATTTTACTCTTTCATGTAGTGCAACTCATGAAGCTCTAGAAAACATGTCTGAATTGTTTGTGTCTGACTTGTGTAGTACAAGGAAGAATCTTTTTCTACTTCATGGCGGAGAAAGAAATGCATGTATAAAGTCCGATGTTAGTAGTTCTCAGCTACACTAAACTCCATTTTACTCCATTCTGACAGTGTAAATGGACATCATAATAGGCATAAATGTAATTTAAAATCACTTTACAGCTCTTTTACACTAAAAAATTCTAGAAAGGGACCTAAAGTTTAGGTAAGAATTAGGCTTCAACATATGTTAGCCAAGAAAAAGCTTGATATCATATATTTTCTTCTGGGGAAAGCTGTTTCTCCATTTGTCATAAACATTTTCTGAGGGAAAAAATATGAATTGGATCCTGTTATTTCAAAGTTAAGTCCCAGATGCCTAGGAGATGGGCTCATAAGAAAAGCCGAGTCTAGTTTTAACACTTGAAAAAAATGAAAAAATTCAAATATATACCTTATTCAAATAGGAAGAAAGTTATTTGTAAAAGAAAAAAAATATACATTGATGTTTGTTGTGCTTGGGGAGCTTAGGTGGAGAGCTCAGTGTGCATACAATATTTTTTTTTCTCTCATTAGACTTACATTATCTCAAAGTACAGAGATTTAAACTAGTAATTCCTATTAATGCTAATATAAACAGTAGCTTTGACTACTAACCTCCCACAGTCTCCAGAAAACATATTTTCTTCCCACTGTCTCTACACATTGTCAGTCAACAAAAATAGACAGAAAGCAAAACTGGGCTTTCTTGTAATTTAAAAAGCTTAACTGAACAGATAAAAAATTAAAGCATGTGACTTAGCTAATGAATTACACTGTATTCTTTTACTTTTCCATAAGTGCAGTCACCAAGAAATGTAATCAAGAGTCTGAAAAATGTTGACTGTTGATGAAATAATTCTTAAATCACATTATATAATTTATTTCCTTTAGATTTTACTTTTTTGTCCATGAGACCCTAAGAGAATTGTGAAAGAAGCTTCATCAGCAAACCCTTGCTGCAATAGGTAAATTAGTATTAATTCCTTAGAGACTCTTTGCAATTTAAAGACAGAACAAGCGTTGTAGCTATACTCTACATCTTCTGAGACCTGGGCATTTTAAATGCACCTTTCTGTTTATGCATTGCTCTCACAGCTGAGGTTCTTGCAGTTTGAAACCTATAGGCTAAAGGCAGACCATTCTCAGCGCAGAGGAGGAAGAGGTAGAAGAGACCTGGCTTATAGGTATGTGCAGCAACACTTTTCTGAATCCTTAACAGTCTGAGCTGAAGGCCATACTCCCCTAACTGTTGCAGAGAGCCCGTATGTGCTCATTCATCCACTTCAGTGTTAATACCTTGCCACACAGAGCCATGGATTGTTTCAACAGTTAGTTAGTGTTGCTGACAGCCAATCTAACTTGCTCTCAGCTTTCTCCACTGCCTTACATCACTTTTCCAGGGTATCATGTGTGGTACTTTGACTTTTCACAGACTTCTACAGGCTACAATCATTTAATTTTATTCTGGAGTTTATGGGTCTTCAGTGTGGAACAGTTTTTATGTTGCAAGCTGGTAAAGCACACAGCATACAAAGCAGGTGGCATTGGCTACTGTGCAGAATTCTGACATAGTGTTTGCAGTCAGTTTTATTCTTTGCTGGTTTGCAAACCAGGGAACTCTACGGCTTTATATCCTTAACCTGTACCGTATACATTACTGGGAGATCCTTATGGACATATGCACAATGGAGATTTACCTTTAAATCTAAAATTTGCTTTAGTGAATTGAAGTCAGGCACAGAGTGGTACATTTTCAAAGCTCTGTATAGGTTTTCAGCTGCAAGACTCACATTAAATTCAATAGGCCATATGTTCCATTGGCTTGTAGGCTGTAGAAGTGAGTTTCATGACAGAACTTAATACAACAATTGTGTCAACAGCTCTATCTTTAGAGGAAATATAGCCTAATGCAGCTGGGGCCACTTTTTTTAACAAGCATGCCACAAATTAGCCCCATATCCTCTCTGAGTACCACTCTTACTCCCTTCCTCTTCCCTCCTTTTTCCCTTCTGCTCTGCTTTCTGCTTCCTGCCCTATCTGCTGCTGTGCTACTGTCCCCTCCCTGATCTGCCATGTCCCCCACACAGAGACTGCCCATGGTCCTTGTGGCACAGATGTCACAGGTAGCCCACCCATGGTCTAGTGGATATGGGCATTAGATTTGGACTCTGAAACCTGGGTGCAGTTCCTGTATGAAAGTCTAGTCACTTAACATAGCCTTCATATGTCTTGGTTCCCTCACTTGAAAAATAGCAGTAAAACTTCCTTACCTAGCAGGATATCGTGAGGATGAAATTCATCAATGATTCTGATGAGAAACAACACAAACATTCGCCTGGACAGACTGTACGTAAAAGAAGTGTGTTGTTATATAATATACCGTAAAATCGAGATCAACAAAGGATATGAGCTGTTGATCAGTAAGAAATGTTTTATTCAATTATGGGAGGAATAAGGGAAGAACTTTCTTATACATAGCTACATCCATATGAAGTTCTACTGAAGCCAGTGAAACTATAGTAAAGCTCAAGAGTTTACCTATATGGATCTCATTGCAGAAACTGGGGTTAAACTATTAAAAATGGGCTGAGCCCCATGTCTGACACTAACAAAAATCATCTATTTCAAAACTCATTCAGCTAAATAGAAATCTGCCTACTTAGGACTGAAACCATTCTTGATGAAAAAAAACCTAGTCATTATTAAATGCTTTATCTACAGCAATGATCGTTTGATCTTTCTGTCCAAAAGACTACACAAACATTTCTCTATTCCAGGGATCCTGGTTTTCTCTAATAAAAAAAAAATCCCCAATGTTCAGATTTTAAAAAGTAATCCAAAATCCATATTTTCTCATGATTAAAATGAAACATATAGTAGTGTTTCATTTTAAGCATGGAAAAATGAGGATTTGGGGTTACTTTTTTAATCTGAACATTGGGGATTTATTTATCAGAGAAAACCAGGATCGCTGGTGATAAAAAAAAAACCCAATCAAACAAACAACATATTTTAGCAGAGAAATCCAATGAGAACAAATTTTCACTCTATTCCTTCCATATTTATGATGGCCACCCTAGAAGTCAGTGCTGAAAATACATGAGGCAACCTGGTTATACATGAGAAACAGAGAGAATATTCATACACTGCCCTCACACTATTATGCACAAATAAGAATGCATCTGAACCTTCCTTTTTCTTGAATGGCACAAGTGCTACTTATTTCTGTATACATGATTAAGCAAGGCTGTCCAAATGGTGGCAAATGGGGAAAGATCTCTCTTGTGAGTGATCATCTGAGGAATAGTGATAATAGCAAAGGAACCTAGGCATTTGTTTCCAGGTAAGAGTCCCCTGAGTAACCACCACATAATTTAAAGCTGCAATTGAACTTTTCTAGGAAAATAACAGTTCAACAGCTCCCCAGTATAATTGATTTAGATTCTGAGCAGGGTTTCTGTACATTTCCCAAACAGCCATGCACACCACATGTTGTTCTGGTAAGCATTTTAGTGCTGGATCTGGAATGAGGAAATATTTTTGCTATGGATCTCACACCCACAAAGGTGAGGACTTCAGAGTTGGTTTTTTTTAATGAAACATATATAGGGAAAATAGTCACGTTTATAGGAAGTGCTAAGAGATGTGGCACAATAGAGAAAGATCTTTCAGGGAGGAAGGTCTTCTTTCCTTCTTCCAGTAAGCTGAGCAGATTTAGAGAAGTCCTGCAAAGATTGAGGGTCACCTCATTTTGAAGGATGTCTCTACCTATGTAATAAAGACTCTTCTTGATATTTTTGAGAGAGAACTGGATCAGAGTATGGAAACACTGAAAGAAAGGATATGATGGCTGGATTATGACCATATGTTAGGGAAGCTGCCAAAGCAGGAGGGTGTTGCCTAGTCTGGGGACTAAAAATACCCCACTCAGAGTTAAGGGGATGGGAACAGCGCAGTTCTGGAGCTGGGGTGAGGCGCTAGACTTTCCCAGCCCTGGGGCTGTGCTGTGAACATATACAGGCATTCAGGAGATTGAGTTAACCTGATCTTGATCTAAGTTAATGCACCTTATATTGGACATGCTATTTTGGGGGCAATCTAAACTCCCTGCACATCTGTACAATCGGGCATTTAGATTAACCTAACCCTGTGACTCCTAAGTAGTGGCACCTTCAGGGCTGATTTGGATGTGCTCCAACCTCTTTATAGACTGAAATATAGTTCGGGAGTTTTATGCATGCCAGATGGAACAGTGGAGATTTGATCAAGTGGAACCCAGTAGTCTCCTCTATGCTTTCTCAGGACGTTTGCATGCAAGTGTCTTTTCAACACAGCAGACTCATTTCCTGGGAAATGCATTGACATGATGTTCTTCAAGGACATAAATTAAAATAATGATTCAGTATTAAGGAAGAAGATAGGAGTCAGGTGAATTTGCAGGGGATCTTTCGACAATTTACATATTTGCAAGGAAAAATGAATGCAGTTGGATGTGGTGGAATAACGCACCCAAGTAAAGAGCTGGATTGCATCCCTGGTATATTTAAGCTACTGAGTTCTTTCAAGTACAAACAGTTCCGCCTTTTCAAGAGTAACAGATCTGAATAGCATTGCAGGTTTTCCAGTATTGGCCAGTGGAAACCAAAATTAATACTGGAAGTCAGTAGAGAAGTCAGAATATTGGACAGACAGCATCAGTGAAGATGGATAATGAGTTGGAAAAAGTATAGCAGAAGAGAAATGATCCTTTTTCTCTGGTCCTTTCATTGGCTTCTAGTGATGCTTTCACTAGAGATATAGTAGGATCTTTCCCATGCAAAAGCCTTTTGTTCTAATCAAAGGCTATAGAGTCTCTCTCTACACCCAAAACTTTCCCTTCCCCTGTCCTGTGGACCCTAACAAACAAAAAAGGTCTCTGAAACCAATATAACTGCAAAATATTCCATTTAATCAAGAATTTCAACCAGGTCTTTGTTGTGCCTTTGAGGGAAGGTCATTATAACTATGAACCTTGGGAATACAGGGAGAAAAACCATGAGGTTAAAATCCAGCGTGGAATCAGAGGACCACTCCATATAGAAATTAAGCCATCTGCAGTTCCATGGGGACTGTAGATGTAAAGAGGGATAAATTCTGGACCATTTACCATGTGAGTGGACAGGCCCCATTTTTGAAAGATTTGTAGATGAGGAATTCTGTCAGATGATAAATCATCATGGAGTTTTCCTCCTCCAATTTTAATCCCCTTCAGGTAGAGATGATCTATGCCTCAGTAAGGACTTCAGGATTTGGTCCACAAAAAGTACTATACATTAAATTTTAAAGGAGCAGCATAGAGAGAGAGGGAGCTTGTTCCTAGGGTGAGACTTCCCTATGGCAATGTTCAGCCAAAAGCTACTTTTTATGGCCAAGTTTTTAGCTCCTGAAAATAGAGATTGATAATGGAAATGCTGACAAACCTTTGGTGTTCAAAGGACTGTAATATCCTGTTTAATGCAACTGAAATTGCAAGGTATGCTTTTTATCCTTTTCTGCTAAGAAGGCAATTACACAAGCATCTTGTTGAAGTAGTTTATAATATGATTAAATAGGCAACATTAAATCAACTGGCGATTGAATCCTCAAGAGAGCCTGTATTTCAGTTAAACTTATGAGTTACTGTACTTCTTTATATTTAAAAGCTCTTTAAGCAGGACACATGACTGGGTGATACCACTCATCTCAAGCAATGGTTGAAACGGTGTTATAAATATTCTATTTTTTCCTCTGCTGATATCTTAATTTTAATGTTTACAGAATGTGATGAAAGTGGTCTACATTTGCATTTTATTTAATCTTAGGGAAGACTAAACTTCACACATCTGGTTGAGACAATCTTCTAAAGTGTTTGCTTATGTAAATTAAAAATAAGATTTCACCTGCTACATTTCTAAGCAATTTGTTTGTGCTCACAACCATAACTAACAAAGATTACATTTTTGAATCCATATAATTCAATTTGTACTCTCCCTCTAATTCACCTCATATTAGTATTTTGTTTGCATTCACATCTTCCAATGTTCATAAATATAAATTAAAACTATTTGTCTGCAAAAAAAAAAAGCCCAAATCTCTCACAAATAACTCTTCTCCTTCCTTACCATGTGATTTCAATTAGAGACAGGTCAAAACACAAAGTTCAGGTCAAAAACTAGGTGTAGAGTGTTATGTGCCCTAAGTTTTTTTTGGATCCAGCATTGTGATTCTATGTCAGATTTTTGTAAATTGATAATCATTTCCCTTAGTTGATACTTAGTTCAACTAAACATATTGAAGTCCATTAATTTGCTTTAGAAAACAATTCATACCACCTCCTCATAATTATTGTTGTCTTTTTTCAACGTCCTTCATTTTATTGATATGTATATTAACATGATGCCCACTCCAGATAAGTGGTATTTGGATATGTTTATAAGGCTGGTCTTATCTATCTGAGTTATGTGCTAAACATTCACCTCAGATTATTTGGTCTTATTTATTTACCAACATCTGTGCTATTATCTTGCACAGTGAACTCATAAATTTGTATCTCAGAGAATCAGAGATCCACTTAGCTCCACTAAGTTCAGCGTACACAACTCCTCAGCACCACCTACAAATGGTTTTGCCTGTTGTGCATTTCCTCTTCTAAACTATTGCTGATGATATTAAATGAGTTTAGATTCCCAGAATACCCCACTAGATCTCAACCCTGCATTCAATGCTTTGCAGTTTATCACAAATCTCCATTTATGTTCTTCATCAAGTTTTCAATCTATGTAACAGTATTCACACCTAAATCTATGCAAACTAATCTGAGTTTAGTTTCTGAGAGATTTTAATGCCTCACTAAAATCACAATGCATGGCCTCTGGCATATCCCTTCATTCACTAATTCTGAAGTTTGTCTGGTAAGATTTATTCTTTACAAATCAAGCTGCCAATTGCTCAAGGTTATCTTTACAACATTAATTAGACTAACAGGGCAGCAATTGCCAGGAGTGAGAATGGTAGCAGTCTCCCAAGAACAGCTGCTCTTTTGACCTGCATTGCACATGGACTGAAGTAGTAGTCACCCTTAGATTTCAGGCCTCAAAAGGGCATAGTGAATTTAAAGATTTTAAAATCAAATAGGTGTAACTTAAAATTTTGGCACCCTGGATGACATGAGGGGAGGTGGGGAGTGAGTGCTTACCTACTCACTGTGGTACAGGTAGCAAAGGTTTCTACCTTAGCACAAACTCCCCAGAGAGAGGTGCAGCACTACAGGCTTCCTAGGGGCTGGTGCCCTCTCTGAATCACCAGTGCCCAGGGTGTGTTCCCCACTTCCCCCCTCCCCTTTGCCATGTTACACTACTGAATTCTAAGGCCTTTTTTTTTCTTTTTTTACCCAGGACGTCAAATCAAACCTAATGATTGTGGCTGCCTTAAATTCAAACTTTTGATTTGGCATCTATACAGGGATCATTACATTTTTGTTTCTTAGAGTCATCTCTTCTTTAGGTGACATCCTCAGTTGATGTCAGTCGTGGTAGCTCAATTGACTTGAATATAGATATACTGCTATAAACCAGCTGAGAATGCTGCCAGCATATTTAATAATAATATTTACATTCATGTATTATAATCTTAAAGTTCTCATTTCAGGCCCAAATCCTGAAATCACTGATACACAGAAGTAACTTTTATCACTTAAGTAGTCATTTTCAGCCTAGGAGAACAACTCCTGGGCATAAAGTTTTGTGTGTGATTCTTTAAAAAGCCATGGTAATTAAAAATATGAATGAAAAGTCATAAATTCAAGAGTTAAGGCTTTCAAGCCATAAGCCTACATTAATCTACACACATCATACTTAGGAGCCAGTTTATGATTTGTACACATATCCATACAATTCCTGCTGCTGTTATGTATGCTTATCTCAGCCCAGAATTAGGCCATATATGCATGTATGTATATCAGTCATGGCATAGTCTACCTAGGACTAGAAGTCCAGTTGGGCTGGTGTGCTTAAGGCACACCAGGTTTCATGACTATTAGCATAGAATAGTGATGCAACTAGCATTCACATTGCTTTGCCTCTGATATCCCAGTCCAGGCAACTCAGTACCTATTTACAGCTGGACTAATTGTGGAGTAAAGCCCAGGGTGAGGCCTCTAGAGCTATAGCAAGTCACCTTAAAAATTCTGCCACCAAGCCTCTATGTATTAAAGCATAATTAATATTTTTTGACATGTAGTCATTCAGCTACAGTAAATGGTCATACATTCACTGAAAGTAATGAGGTGATGCAGCTCAACAATTTGTGCTGAAGAGCCTCCTGGGGTCCAGTTCTCTGTGTGCCCTAGAAAATATAAGCTTTCAAGGTTCATCCGCTCTTTAGTACTATGTGTAGAAAAAAACCATTAATAATTGTAAAATTTCTTAACATCAGAAAAATATATACTATCATCAATGAATAACTGAAAATTAGCTGAACAGTTTTTACTCCAGGTTTCAGAAACAGAAAAATATCCCTCTTGCCCAAGATCATGGATAAATATTTTCTTTGATATAAAAGGATACTTTAGAAAATTATGGTGATATAAAAACGGGAAATTGCCACTGAATCTCAATGTAGCCTTAACTATAGAATTCTCTATAATCTGAATGCTGTTAAACCTAAAATCAAATGTCAGATAAATGTCAGAAACCATTAGGTTTTGTGCATAAGCTGTTAACAAATACACACAGCACCAGGCAGTTAGAATAAAATCCAGCTTGGCTTCAGCAGGTAACCCCATATTTAGTGGTTCTTGTCCCAAAGGCCATCCAGCATCTTTCTAATTATAATCCATCTTGTTTGTAGGTATGCGGTAAAATAAGTACTGTATCTTCCCTCTGCACTATGCATGTTCCCACTGGATATCAACTTCCATTTTTTTCTCATTTTTTATTTAAAAACTGAAAGGAGTTGAGATATGAAAGCTAAGTAGGAAGTGTCTAGATACCCTTGTACCTCCAGGGCTAACTTTCTTGGCTCTTTAGTTTTAATAAAGCTTCGATGAACAGGTTTTCAAAGCTAGAATACCCTAATGGTCTCTACGATTGTACATGATCAAAGATGTTCTGACTGTATTTCAAATCTACAAACTGAACCCCCCCCCCAAAAAAAATCCCACCTCATCTGTATGGATTTTAATGCATTATATGCATTTGTAGATACTTGCATAGTGATGGACCATCTCACTTAGCTATGCTACTTCTATTGGCCTGCAGATATAGTCTTTGAATACTGGAATTTTGCAAACCAAACTCAATGACCCAATGATTTTCATATAACATATAGATGTATGCTTACTGCTTTTGTCTACATTATCTTTTAATATTGATATATGTCCAAGAATAAATAAATGATATTACATGTAGACGTCCCATAGCCTTTTGATCTGGGCTGCTATCTTCCTAATAAGCTGTAACGAAAATTAATTCTGCAGCCCTTTTCTGGGAAAGGCACAAAATATTACTTTTCCTGTTTTATTTAGAACAGACTGGAGATTAACAAGGCACAAATCTTTTTGAACAGTACCATTAAAACCTAAAGCTTGGTAGTTAATTTATTTTCCTAAATCACAAATTGAAGTTTTAGACCATTCAGAAATAATGCAAAGCTGACTGAATAGGACCCATGTTTAACCCACAATTTACTTTTGGCTTTAAGTGTGGAGTGAAAACAACAGGTGAGTATTCATCTAGTTGATACATGTCAAAGATAATCTTCCTCCTTGATGCTTAAATACAAACTGTACTTTAAATAAAAATATCAGTAGTGTAAAAAATGTGCCTAAGACTTTTCAGGTAATGGCAAGTAAAATGTGTGTTTGGATTTAAAGTTTTTTTCAGGAAGTATCCTTCTGAGGTGAGAGTCATAGCAAGGCATATTTTTAATAGAAGTTTTAACTTCAGAAAATATTAAGATTGAATAAGGTTTTCTGTAAGGTTTATAAAAAATAAGATTCCTTTTCATTCCCTGTCTTCTGTTTTCCTTCCTCTATAGAGAATGCATACATTATAGAGATGGATTTAATAAAAAGCACTGAGATAAATAAAAGTGTTGTCCATTGTTCTATCCAGATCTGTGGTATATGTGCTACCCTATTTTCTGTCTGCTTTAATCTGGCTGGTAACCTTTTTGTAGTTTTCCTATCTTCTTTTTCCCGCTCTCAGAACAGAATGATAGGGACAACGGGCAATTTAGGAAAGGTCTGAGAGTTGCTACAGATAGGGTTCAGGGAAAAAATAACTTTGATTAAAGAAGAGCTTCCAACTGGCTCATTTCCCTGTTCACTAAAGACACAAGCCTGAAGCTAGAAATCTGGAATATAGGAGCAGGTTGTATTGAGTAGATCAGCTTATTAGGTACACTTAGGGAGAGGAGGAGTGGACTTTGGTTATTTTAATTGGAGTTATCTCCTTCCCTAGAGGATCTAGCTCTGATTTCAAGCGTAAAATAGACCATAACTTTGATTCTAATACCTGTAAGCTTTTGATTGCTTAAATCAATATTGTATGTTAGTAGGAGTTCTATGTATATGACAAATAAAAACTAATTAAGCCCTTTAAAATGACAAAGCTAGAGCATATTCACATATGCAAGGCTGAGCAGGACTCTTCTTGTTAATAGAGGACTGTATTTGATAGAAACAACCCCCCAAAAACTATATGGAGCCCATAGCCTTGGTCCTGCCAGTCCTTGTGCACTGAGTACTTTTGTTGAGTTCAAAGGCACTAATCAACTGTGTTTAATAAGTTGCAAGTGTAACTGTAGGAGAAACTTTAAGGAATGCCAATTGGAAGAGTGTTACTACTGAACACAGGATAAAAAACAGGAAACAAGTAATGCCCTGTAAGCATTTATAATTGTACAAGTTTGTTTTCTTGTAACATACAGAACTAAAATGGATGGGAAAAGCTGAGGCAGAGCTGCTGACATTTCTGCATGACTGTGCAGTCTTCAATAAAAAGCTATTTATTCTGAACGTGAAAAATCTATGAGTTCAAGCGAAGATCACCATAGAGGAGGTGACCCACAATATACTAAAATTGCTTCTTCTCTATTCTATTAGGTGCTGAAGGCCTCCACCCTGATAGGTTTCTGAAGTGACAGTGAGCTACAGCAGAATTAGTGTAAAACTGACCTTTTTATGCACATGCCATAAGTTTTGATTGTCTTATTGAATCAATATTCTGTGCCAAAAGAGGCATTTCACACCATTAATCATGTGGCTGTAGAGACTCCTAGAGGTACCAAGGTCCATTCCAGCTCCAAAACTTAAATAAGAAAGCAAAGCATTTTGTATATCACATGCTGAATTTAGCCTCTTTTTTTGTGTGGAATATGTCTAGACAAACTGCATTTACTTTGAGTTTATTTATTTTTTAATTTACTCTACAGAGTTTGAGCAAACTGCTATTTGTTTAATATAGTTAAGTATATTATTTTGATGCTTAGCATTTGAAATGTAAATTACTTGAGTTAAGTTGTGATTCACTTTATAATAGAATTTGTTGTTTTTTTTAATTTAGGTACATATAATTCTTATCATCAGGAAGATGATGACCGAAAGCTGCCATGTGGTCTTTGATTTGCTTAGGGAGCACTAGCAATTCTGAGAGTGATATCAGACAGCCAATATTAGAGGTTGTCCTTCTAATCTATGTAGATATATTCCAAACCATTATTTTTAGAAAAATCAGAATGTTGCAAGACTTATTGGCTTGATAAAGATTTTAAATTGAATTTTATCTCATTATATTCAGACTAAGTAATTGGATTATGTATATATATTGCACCTAGCTTGAAAAAATGCCACCAAGTTGCTTCTTGTCCTTATCTGCCACTCTTCTAGAGCACTGGGAATACATTTTGAGAACCCTTTCTTGCCAACTGTATCCCACATTGTATAGTATCTCAAGCATGCAAGATTAACATTTGTCTTCTATGAGCAGTCATGGCCCCGAACCTGGATTGTTCAACTGTTTTTATACAGTGAACACAAAAGCATGAGACACAAGCATGAATGTAATTCTGGTGTGTTTATATTTGAGTGATACTTGCATATTTGAGTGAGTTCCCACACAAAGCTTGTCTGTACTGTTCACCTATGTCAACTAAAACAACTTGACTGATTCCATTCAAAATAGAACTTTTATCCAAGCTGGGTCATTCCTGGGAAAGCCATTTATAAAACTGCACATATTAGCTGTGGGAAACACCCACGTGTGCACAGTTGAATATGAGCATTTGCAAGGTCAGGGTTTAAAGCTACCTTGTTATTTGCATTCCATGGCTCACATTGCAGGTTCAATGCAGGTATTTCAAGTCCTCCAAAGATCAACTTTGAATCCCATGGGGAAGAGCATGAAGTCTTTTTCCTACTTGAAGAGGAACAGAAGAATGTTGGAGTCGGTCTTTGCATACCATAAAGAAAAGAGCACAAATGATTTTTTTGTTTTGTGTTTTTCATTTACTATTTTGTCTCACAAGTCACCTTTAAGCTCAATTACCAGCTTAACCAACCTGTCAAAATCCACCTCTGAATCACCTCTAATTCCATTTTGACCAAACACTTGTCCTAATTGTAGCTACTGCGCTTGCTTCATGTGAAATGAGATGCACTGCTAAGTTCCCTGTAAAGAATTTGTTTAACTCTTTCAAAAGGAGATCTGAACCATACAAAATTGTCTGCCGAACAGAAAACTGCTGGCATTGTACTACATTTTTTAATGTGAAGATAGAAAACATTAAGATAGAAAAAGACAGAAGGATCCTTTTACACATCATCACTCAGCAGAAACTAAAGTTCTTCTGAAAAAGAATTTCACAATTATGTGGCAACAGAGGGAGTTAAAAGCTATTTTTCAAAGATCTGAAGTTAAAAATAACCAACACCAAGCAAATATAAATAGTGCAATATTAAAAGGCACGTTTGATGCAGCATAGTATACAACTCAATAGTGACCAAGAAAGAAAAAAAATCCCATATAAAGAACCCTTTAAAAAGAAAAAAACTCTTTATACTCTTTTCATGACTACCTATCCTCCTTAATTAAATTTAGCTTAAACTTGATGAATATCTATAGATATGCTCAAAGGTACAGATGAGTGTGTAGTGGCTGGAAATAGGTGACCTGAAAAAGGAAGTGTATTTTTATGTATATCAGGAAGGTAAAGGAATCAAGCAGGGTATGAAGAGCATAACAATAGCCAATATTAACAAATCCAAGTTCACTACACAAAGACTAAATTTACCATGCTGGTTAAAATATTTCATGCATTGAAAAGAGGAAGCATCACCATACATTTTCAATGGTATTGTGCTGATTTCTATTGTACCATTGTACAAACAATGTGATTACATATTTAGAGAGACACATTTAAATAAATTATTAGCAATAACTGCCTTCTAAATTGTAAGATCTATTAGGGAGTGAACGTATTGGTAGTCTCCCAGGAGAAATGCAGGTAATTCATTTGCTTAGGACATTCAAAGACAACATTAGTAAACCACAAGAAAATGTACTACAGGGAACAATCCTGCTGTGGCAGGAAGATGGACTGTTTGACTTAATAGGTATTTCAGATCTCTAACTTGTGTGGTTCTAAAAAAAAATACAGCTGAGAAGATACTACTACATAGTGGCAGTTTTATATTAATAATGGATCTGACTTGGGGCTTGAATGGATACCTCCAGACTGAGAGTCATTTGGAGACATCCATAGCTGTGTTGCCAAGTATTTATTTGCCTTGTTTCCTACTTGTGAGCAGTTGCATGTCAGGCATTTTGCTTATGGAGACAGCTGATAAGACAGCATCACCATTATTGGATAATTGGCTGGTATCTAGAAAAGACTCCCCTGAATCTTCAAGTTCCTCAGTCACATTACAGTGCAGTAGGTATTGGGAAAAAAAGATTGTATTTCAGCTGAATTACAGAAATTCCTAGTAACCAACATAAAATGGAAGGACCACGCATTTCCCTTTCTCAATGATTTTCCAATCCCTCTTTCAAATATTATGCAATACCCATAACCTTCTGTAAAAAACACCCCCCCCCACACACACACACACACTTTTTGAATATAAAGGTTTAGGTTGGCACTCAGCTTACAGGTGAGATATCACAAAATCATGAATTAAGATCCCTCTCTTGGAGCATTCATGTGTGCAACAAGGAAAGAAAAAAAAATGTCTTTAAATTGTGAAAACAGATTCATGCTCAGCTTCCCTGCCTCCAGAGGAGTAGCTCTCAGGATCCATGTTGCTCATGAATAAATATGGAATAGTGACTGTATAAAAGTTTACAATGTTTAGGTAGCTTGTCCTAAAACCTATTTGAAGATTAGCTTTCATAATAGTAGCCTTTAGTAGCTGGGTTCTAAGTGATTAAAAACTCCTAGGAGTTTTGCATGTGTTCTGGACATTTGCATTTTATCTAGAATTAAAACGCTTTTTAATGGTGTTGATGTGAGGTTGTGACTAATACGTATTTTGTTGATGGTAAACGCTGCGCAGTACATGGCACATACATACCCAGCTCTTCAATCATGTATCTCCAGTGGAGCCCCACTTATGGGCTTCCATAATAACTACTAGCTCTGAAACTTCCCTCATTCCTCAGAAGTGGAGCTCCAACATGTAGGAGGCACAATGGAAACATGACACAGCCTGGGGTTGCCTTGTTTCTATGAAGCAGTGCACTGCATAAGATGAAATGCTGAGGGACCGTGTTGCACCAAAAATGCAAGAAGAATCCTATCTGATTGGCTTGAATACTTACAGGATTAGTCCTCCTAAGCAACAGCAACAGTTCAGCTTCCTGTAAAATGGTGCATGCAGACAATAGTATCATCTACACAAGGAATTTCTATAGCACCTGTCAGCAGGTGTCTTAGTACATGAACAAAACCAGCATCCGAACTGCATTGTAATGAGGATAAGATCCCTCCTCTAGACTCAGTGAGAAAAAAAAAGGATCTCTGTTGTTACAAGGACAGGTAAATAAAGAGCATGCAGTGAGCATATACTAATTCTCCACATGGGATTCACCATACTACTATTGGTGGGCTAGTTGCAAAGCAAATTCCACTATCCCTCCATAATTCTAAGGAATGCATTTTCCCTTAAAAGAATCACACTTCTAGGTATATTATATATTATCTTTTATTTATGTATTTGTTTTAAATATAACCCTCCTGCCAAAAGGCTCAGAGAACAAAACAATAAAAAAAAATCTTATAAAAACAGAAAAAGTATTGGAATAAGAGAGTATAACAAAAAAATTCCCCTCCTCAAATGCCTTAATATTTAAAAGAAATACATCCCACCTCACCCAGGCCCATTCCCTGTTTCCACCTAGGAAAGCATCCCCTTCTGTGTCCAAACCCACCTCACTTTCCACCCTCCATTCAGTACTTCCATAAAAAATAAGTGTTTCATACTCATACGTACTTCCATCCCTCCCATCTTCCCACTCACGCTTCCCTACTTCGCACCCAGAGGAGTTCCTCTTGCCCTCCCCACCCAGAACTCTTAATGTCCCTTCCAAGCATGTACCTCCCTCTCCCACAGGAGGTGGCATGACTGTCCAACCCACTCCCCTCCCTCCTTCTCAGATGAATAATTGTAATGTCTATGAATCTGTAATGTTATACCTGAAGGGTGGCCAACCTGCTACATGAATGCCACAAGTGGCTTGGGCAGCTTCTGTGTGTCACACATGGCAGATCAGGAAGGAGACAGGGAACACAGCAGCAGATAAAGCAGAAATTAGAAAGCAGAGGAGGAGATCTGGCAGTAAGCACAGAATACGGAGCAGAGAGCAGAGCGAGGAGATCACAGTGGTACTCATAGTTTCATAGTTGGTAGGGTTGGAACAGACCTGAGCCGATCATCAAGTCCAACCCCCTGCCATGGCAGGAAAGAGTACTGGGATCAAATGATCCCAGCAAAGAGTTCATCTAGCCTCCTCTTAAACACCCCCAGGGTAGGAGCCTGCACCACTTCTCTTGGAAGTTGGTTGCAGATCCTAGCCGCCCTGACAGTGAAGTCGTGCCTCCTGATGTCTAGCCTGAACTTACCCTCTGCCAGCTTGTGACCATTATTTCTAGTCACTCCCGGTAGTACTCGGGGGAACAGGGACTCCCCCAGTGACTGCTGGTCCCCTCTGACTAGTTTGTAACAGACCACTAGATCCCCCCCAGCCTTCTCTTGTGGAGGCTGAACAGGTTCAGGTCCCTTAGCCTCTCCTCGTAGGGCCTGCCCTGCTGCCCCCTGATCATGCGAGTGGCCCTCCTCTGGACCCTCTCCATGTTGTCCACATCCCTCTTGAAGTGCGGCACCCAGAACTGGATGCAGTACTTCAAGTGCAGCCTG
Organism: Crocodylus siamensis; assembly: GCF_052110815.1. NCBI lineage: Eukaryota > Metazoa > Chordata > Crocodylia > Crocodylidae > Crocodylus > Crocodylus siamensis. Next base: position 359,247,359 of record NC_143395.1, read on the forward strand.
ACCAGTGTGGCATAGAGGGAGAGTATCACCTCCTTGGACCTGCTCGAGATGCATCTGTGGATGCATGACAAGGTGCGGTTGGCCTTCCTGACCGTGTCCCCACACTGCCGGCTTATGTTCATCTTGGAGTCAATAATGACTCCAAGATCCTTTTCTGCCTCTGCACTGATGAAAAGGGAGTTCCCCAGCCTGTAGGTATGCTGCTGGTTCTTCATCCCCAGGTGCAGTACCTTGCAATACTCAGAGAAGGTCTGGGGGTTATTTGTGGCATGCAAGCCAAAGAGGCATAACTGTTATCTTACTCACCATTCCCACTGTTAAAGTTAATCTTATAAAGATAAATTCTTCTAAAGGAGGGAGTTTGTTCCTCAACATAGAGACTCTAAAATGTTAATATGGTTACAATTAATTTGCCTACATTTTATTAGCATTTATTTCCAGAAAGTATTACATTTTCATTTTCTAATCTCTTCACTTTTCTACTACTCTCATCACTAAAGGTAGCCCAAATTCAGGAACATGGTCTGAAATATATTCTTTCATTTCTTCTAGCCATTTTACCAGTGTTTTACTGAAAAAATTCTGTGTGTTGTTGCCCTTCACAGGCAAAGATAACTGCATCCAGTGAGGGGGGGAAAGAAGAGAGAAAAGAAATGGGAAAGAAACATGAAGGGAGAAAGAAAAGGAGGAAAAAAGAAAAAGGAGAAAAGAGAGAGAGGAAGAGAAGGGGGGCGGGGAAGACTAGGTTGTGTAGGTATGTAGGTGACTTATAAGCCCGATCTCTGCCTTGGATAATCTGCTGTAGCAGAGGCAAGAAAGTGATGAGGACTGGATATGAGAAGTTTTTCTTTTCCTGGCCATGCATTTCTTCATTGCTTCTGCCATGTGTTCCTGTTCTGCCATACATTGCTGTGCTCCGTTCTGGATTGATGACCTCCAGGATGTTGTGGGAGAAGCTAGCCTCCTTAAAGGGGCAAGGTGTGACCTCCAATGTTATTGCTGTTGTTATGTTACAACCCAGGGGCTTGTACTTACATTGTTATTTGAATCTGGTGGACCAGAATGAGGCTATTTGTGGAGGAGGAGGTCTCATTAGGGCTGAAGTGAGTTCAGTGCCAGTGAGAGCACAACAACAGGGCCACAGAGAGGCCAGCGCCAGTGAGGGCAAAGCATTAGGGGTGAAGTGAGCCCAGTGCCAGTGAGGGCACAATGATAGGGCTACCAGGAGCGCAGCACCAGAGAGGGTGCCACTGCAGGGGTGGAGAGACCCCAGTGCTAGAGGGTGCTGCTGCTGGCGGTGAAGAGACCCCCAATGCCGGAGGATGCTGCTACTGGGTCTAAGGGCCCAGTGATGGCAGGAGACTGAGATCGACTGCAGCCTCATCAAGAGAGACAACATTTAGATACAATCTGTGAGGCATGGGGCATGGTAAAGACATGGTTTTGGAGCCACGCATCTAGCCCATAAGGCTTAAAGTGTTTTGCGAGGTACTGACTTTGAGTGAGACCCAGCAAGGGACCCAAGATTAGCAGGATCTCGTGGGGTTCAGCAGGACTGTGACCACACAAACTTGTGGGTAACCTCCCAACTAATTATTTTCAACAACAAGACATGGCAGGAAAGATTAGAAGGCACCTGAAGGGCAGAACAGGCACAGGCACAGAGCCCTAGGGTCATCACAGCCATCCCTGGGGACCCCATGCTGTGATAGCATACAGGAAGGTTGGGAGAATGATGGCTTTGTAAACCTTCAATTTCATTGACGATCCAATGCCTCTGTGGTCTGGGACCAAAAACATTCTAACAGTAAGATAAAAATCAAATACTGAGTATCAAAATTTAAAATAACATCAAAGCTAAGAAAAATATTGTCACTAATAGGCTTCAAAGTGAATATGTTAAAAAAGTTTTCTTGGCAACTTTGTTTCTTTCATTACTGGGTAATAATAAATACCATAATAAAAACTGTACTAAACAGTAGACCTGTGCAAAACAGCACCATTTCATTTCAACTTCTGTTTCACTGTTTCAACTGGACAGTATTTCATTCCAAGTTTTGTTTAGTTTCAGAACCACTGTTCTGTTTCATTTTGTTGAAACTGCTTCACTGTTTTGACGTTTCACCCATAAGCTATAATGGAGAAGCACAAAACTGCCTATAACTTTGTCACTTTTTGGCAGATTTGGATGAAAACAGGTAGAACCTGCTGAGGTCACAAAGCATGCCAAGTTTCAAGGAGATAGGTGTAAGGGTTTCTGGGAAACTAGACCTCAAAGTGTTGAAAGAAACTCGTGTCACTTGTAAGTGTTAAGGCACAGGGGGGTGAAAACAGCAATGATGGTAGCCCCTGCCAAGGCCACAAAGCCTGCCAAGTTTCAAGGAGATAGGTGCAGGGGTTTTGGGGAAACTGCACCTCAAGCTTTTGACAAGCAAAACTCATGACATGTGTGACTGTGTATGTGTGTTAAGGCACGCCCTCACTGGTGCCGGGGCCTCTACATGACACAGTAGTGTGCCCCAATGAGGCTTCCTCCTCCCCTACAGCCTCATCCTGGTCCACCATTTTAAATAACAACAGGTAAGAACCTAGTAAGCAGCACAGTAGCACCAGCAGCATCTCAGTCAGCCAAAGTCATGATCAATATCGGAGCAGTCCTTCCTCCCTACCTCTCACCCTCCTTACTTTCTGTTTGCCCTCAGGCAATCCCAGCTTCTGCTTCAAAACTCAAAACATTTTGAAATTTTCAAAACATTTCGACTGCCCTCATTTCATTTTGAGGCTGTTTCAAAGCCCTTCATCTCATTTCGATTTTGCTGTTTCAAGCTCAAAATGAGTCAAAACAATGTCAAAATAAAACAGCGGGTGAAATTTCACACAGCTCTACTAAACAGGATTAGAGTAGAAGGTGATGAAAGATGTATACATCTTCTCACTTTTGCTCACAAAATAGGCACTATCCTTGAGGGCTAAAAAGAGGCTTCATTTACAATTTATTGTGAATTTATTTAAAATATAATTCCTAGCTTTTTATCTTCATTTGAGTTTTAATGTACCCCTGATCTTTGTAAGACCTGTTGGTCATGGCCCTTCTCAAAACACAAAAAAAATATTGGTAATGAGTAGCGGTATACCAATAGAGGTTTTTGGGGCCAATATTTAAGGAAGCATATCGGCTGATACTGATCTGATTTACGATATCAACATGGCAGCTTGGAAAGCAGTGTCCAGATGGTAAGTCTGTTGTTGTGGAAGGGAAGAAGGGAGGGAAGAGGCATGGGGAGGCATATCAAGGCCCCCCACTGTGAGGGAGGGAGTGGGGCTGGGGCTGGGACAAGCACTGCCTAGCTGGCGTGGTGCGGGCCTGGGACAGAGCCGCAGCTCATACAGGGGATGTGGTAAGTGGGCAACAGCTCCCGCCGCTGCATGCTATTCATCTAGGAGCCACTTGTCTGGCGTTCACCTGCTTCCCCAGTGGCTCCCAGACAAACAGCGGAAGCAGCAGTAGAAGCTGCCAGACAAGTGGGTGAGGATCAGACAAGCGGCTCCCAGATGAGCGGCACACAGCAGCAGAAGCCATGCACCCCCAATGGTGCCCCCATGAGCTGTGGCTCCATCCTGCATGCACCCTTCCCTGGCTGGGCAGCGCTTGCCTCAGCCCCTGTCCCAGCCCCAGCCCCATACTCTCCCTCACTGTGGGGGCCTTAATCTACCCACCCCAAGCCCCTTCCCTCCCTCTCCCTTATTCCACCACAACAGACTTACCAGGCGAACACTGCTTTTCAAGCTGCTGGGCTGTGCTCCTCACCGCTACGTGCTGCACTGCAGACACATATGCATGGGCCATTTATTGGCCAAGTTAGTGGTCACATCAGGTCAATTTCAGATGCAGACAATTTTCTTTATATGGTGCCAATCTGATATCAGACTGATTTATCAGTGCAGCTCTAGTAATGAGTATCTCTGAATGCCCAAACTTCTGGCACCAAAATGAGGCATGTTTTCTAGTCAATTGTGCATATTTATCATCCTCCTTCTCCTTTTATTGTACAAGATATTAAAGAGATAAAAGTGCTGACATTTAAATCATCATCACACTGCCTCAGTCATCACCTCTCTGAGACCAAATGTGGCATGTTGCACCTCCCAGAGCTATCCTCCCATGCTATTTGTACAATTACCACTCTCCCAGTTGCCATCATTTCACATTTCTGAGGTTATCCTCCAGCACTAACTGCTGAAGTTACCTTACTTATTTCTTTATTTGCACATTTCAACTTGGAACAATGCAGTGGCATGCAGAGATACTCTAGCTAGTTTTGAACAAGCTCAGACACCCGAAGTCGCATAGCTGTATTAGGCATTAGCATAGTGCTCTCCCTGGGCTAAATATCCCTACTGAGAAGCAGGGTGCTGGACATGTGGGCCACACTTATTTAGCTATAATGTTTATGGTGTCCATGATAGCCCATTCATAGCTAGGTCTGATATTTCTATGCAGCACTGCATTGCAATGTACACACAATTTTTGTAGGTTAAAGGGCTGCCCATAAAATTAAAACTTGAAGTATAATGAACAAGACAATAGCTTAAAAGAAGTATCAGTCTGGTATAAAAACACACTACAGCTATTGTTGAAGCTATTTATAAATGGCTTTAATGATTTATCATGTATTACACTTTACATCTCTTCAAAATATTATGGACCAAATACCATTTTCATTTACATTCCTGTAGCTCCATTGAAATCTGGAGTTGTGTCACTTACTATTTCATTCTTTTTTAGTCACTGTTCCTAACTCTGAATCTTAGGGCTTTTTCTCAGATTCAGATCTCTTAACTGAGTCTTTCGTTTGAATACAAAGCTCCATATTTCAGCCTTCCCCAGACCCTCCTTCCTTACACATGATCCCTCCCAGTTCCATCTAGCTGAGACCCCTCTAGCATCTAATGTAATGCTTCAAGGCAGTGTGACAGGAAAGAAAAGCAAACTTTAACAAAGGAACTTCTTATCCATTGTTATTTCATACTTTAAAAAGTCCTGCACAGTCAATATCTTTCCAGAATAACAAGCTCTGGGATGCATTCTCCACCCCAGTCCTCATCATCACTGTCATCTTCTTCTTTTGTATAGCATCACCTATCAACTTCCAGATCTATGAGCCCTGTTTGCTTTTAATTCTTCCATAGATCTGAGGTTTTATCAGTGTTTCAGCCTAGATAAAGGCTCCCGCCTCTTCTCTCCCACTGTCTTGCTTGTCTTTCTTTCAGGTGGAGATGAACACACCTTTCATTCACAAACAGCTGCCCCTTATTAGTCTCTCACCCTTCTTGACTCCAGCATCTTCCCCAAGCAGACTTCAATGTAAAGAATTCACTATTTCATGCCAATGTCTAGCAGTTGGGAGACAATCAGGCTTATTCAAAAAGGTTTCTCAGAGATAGTCCTTCAGTGAGGGTCAAGCTGCTTTCTTGGACAAGATAATTAGATACATCATAAAAAAATGCTCTGGACAAGGTTAGACAGGAGTTCCAGGCATTACACAAGATGGATACCTTAATCTAAAATGGAGGTACAAAACAACATGGAGCTAGCAATTTGACCCAGATGTATCCAATTTTGACAAAGTACTACTGTGCAACAAGTAAAATTAGGCCTTATTTTCTTCTTTTGTGTAAGATGTGTTTTGTTCTTATTTAAACACAATGAAAAGCAGCACATAAAAGGTGCTCTGTAAAAAGAAGTGATTTATTCAGAACAGGAATAGTAACTCACAAGCATCTTTTTTTTCAGATAGACTTTGCTCAGTTATCTCTCTCTATTCACAACAGTGCCATTTTCTGTCCAAATAGACAGCAGGTTATGTAAAAAAAGAACTACCACAGTGTGCTTTATGGTGGTACCTCTTAATGTGCAACACAATAGGGATTGTAAAAGCCTACATGGTACTTTAATAATGTGGGATGCTAAATCCATTTGGTATCACACAGATCAAGCCTAGATGATTAATTACAGATCTAATAGGAAAGGTAAACAATCCATCCTAATTGCAGAGCACTGAGCATACTTCTCCTTAATCACAGTGGGATTACAACATCCCACTCTCCACAGGTGTGTAGGTTTGTGTCACCAGCATCTGCTATGAATCAAATGGAGTTATTATTTTCATTCTACAGTATCTAAGTGCGTTGATGAAAATAACCATACAGTATTCAATTTCTGATTGCAAAGAGAGAAAAATAGTTATTTTATATGTAATTTGGACTGCAATATTTCTTTTTGGTTGTGTCTCATTTGGCAGCATATCTTTCCCAAATATTATCATCAATATGCCATATGCAAAACCACCCTCATCATTGGCACTTAAGCTTATTAACTAATCAGCAATTATACTGTCATTGAAGGATTACAGTAAAGCATGGGTGAGTGTCACAACGTGGTTTGTTGGGTTTTTTGGTTTTTTTGGGGGGCGGGGGTTACCACACTGTGGCTTTGCTGTTAATAACCAGCCATAAAATAAATAAATTCTGCTTAAAATAAAAATTGTGTATATGTGTGTGTGGTGTGTGTTTATTTTTTTTAACTTGAAAGCTGACACTGCTGGAAAGTAATCATTGCTAGTTACCCTGCTAAATTATGCCATTAGACACATTAAATTTGAAACTTATGTTCCACTCAAAATACAGAGTCTGTGATAATAAAGGATATTATTCATTCAGAGCTTGTCAGCCACACGAGGACATGATGTTGAAGACTATTTGGGGGCTAATACAACTCCCACTGAAATCTAAAGACTAGATTCCATTATGTTCTACAGAAATCACATCTAGCCCTGAGATTTCTTAGAGAGACCATATCAGAGGCAGTTCATAACCTCAGTGATGACAAAGCACAGGGAAGATCAATGGTAGTGCTGTCAGTAGTGATGACGGCAGTGGAAGCTGGTCTAGCCTGTCAGGGAACGCAGCAACTGCTATTTTTGCGCCTCCTTAACTAAGCACCTGTGATGGTGCCCTGGTCACTCACCACCTTAGCTATGCTACTGGGCCACACAGAGCAAGCATCAATCCAGTCACTTTGCTACCACTTGAAATATGGCTAATTGCCTCCTTGTGACCATCTGCTTTTGTGTCCCTCTTTGAAAAAGAAAACAATGTGTTGAGTTACTACAATAATGAGGATGAAAACCTAGTGGGGTGTGTGTAGATGAAAAGGTGGCCCTAAATTGAAGTGGTGGGTTTTCAAACCCACTGCTTCAATTTAGGGCCCTTAAAACCCCCGTGTCATGCGTACACCGTATGCTTACCTGCCTCTCCAGTGGCAGGGAGGGGAGGGTGAGCTGCCAGCAGGCAGAGTGGTCCCTGGGCTGTGGGGATGCTGGTGCTTCCCTCCATGGCAGAGGCAGCACCCCCCCAGGTGGCACCCACCTGCAGGCATCTGGCTCAGGCGGTTCTGGGGGGGGCACCACAGCTGTGGAGGGAAGCACCAGGCCCCCACACAGCTCAGGCAAGCTCCATGGGGGAAAATCAAGCTCCCCACTTTTGTTGGGCGTACCCTGCCTTCCTGGACTGCTGCAGGGCTTCCTGCAGAGCCCCTGAGCTGCATGGAGCCTGGTGCTTCACTCTGCGGCTGTAGGTGCAGCAAACAAAAACTCCTCAAAGGAGTTTTTGTTTGCTGCACCCCAAGTCATTGAAGGTGCATTACACCACCAAATTTCCTACAGTGGCTGGAATTAATGCTCAGTATGCCACTGAGGCGGGCAAACACTGACACCATTGAAGTGGTGCAAAAGCATTTAGCCCACTTTAAAGTGTCATGCGCACACACCCCTTGTTTTGCCTACACATGGCTGTAGACACCTATCACAAAGCCTTATAGTTTACATTGTATTTCAAAGAGTTCCCAGTAACTAAGATAGTCCTCATTAATGCTGCAACAACAACAACAACAAATTCAACAAAATTCATGGGAAGACTTGCAATGTCATTTGGGCTCTGTTTCACATAGCTACATTGCAGCTACACATGCTTGCTTCAGGACTGACTTTGACCAAGTGTTTGCTGCCCCAAAATACTAGTATTTAGTATACTAAAATTACTGCTTTTTAATTTATCTTAAAACATGATGGTATAAAACAGATGGTAAAATGGTCTTTTGTACACAATGGGCATTCTACACAAGAACCTGTCATAGAAGCATAGAAGATGAGGGTTGGAAGTGACCTTAGGGTTGGAGTTTGGAGGTCATCTAGTCCAACCCCCAACTCACTGTCCTGTGAAGCTTTTGCAGACTGTGAAAAAACCAAGACATCTCAACATTTTTTGTGGAAAAAAAAAAGGCATGAGGATAAGGGAAGGTGGAAGGGAAGGGGCAGAACTTGTAAGGGCAAGTTCTTGCTTTGGAATGAATAATTTTTGCAATAAATATTTATTTTTTCGAAGTAGAGAAACTTGAGCTGGAGACATTGGGGTGGGAGCGGGGCAGGGTGGGGTGGGGGCGTGGAGAGGAAGAAAGCTTGAGGACAGAATATTCACCCAGGATGTGGTAAACCAAGGTTCAAATTTTAGCCCTTCATAGGTGCCCCACATTTCAGGGGAGTGCCCTATCCACAAACTATTCTTTCATTTTGATCCAAATGTTCTTCCTGGAGCTCAGAAAACTTTTATGATGAAAGTTAAATTTCAGCAAAAACGTTTCCACGACATGTTCTGGTTTCAACACATCAGCATTTTTTCTATAAACACCATTTTATTTAAAATTCCTAACAGAGATATTTTTGTGTCTGCAATATACAGCAAGAGAACTGATCTTTTCCTCTGTATTACAATCAGCATACCAAACAGTCACTACTACAAATAACAGTTTTAGAGCACTTGTTGCTTATGGGTTTTTGTAGGACATTTATGAAAGCTAAAAACATGTCTACCCAGTTTTGCAATGGGAAAGAAATGCCAATATGCACAAACAGCTGACCTATGACAATGTAAGGATTGTTCTTCCTTGGATTCCTTAACTTGCCTTCTGATCCAAAGCTCACAGAAATGAATGAGAGAGCTTGCTTTCTTGCATAAGACTCTGATCTCATGCCTATGTGTCTGAGCGGACCTCTACAATTATGCAGAATCCCATGAAAATCAATGAGACTCTGCAACGCTGTTGGAGTCTGCCCATGAAGAGGAGGTTGCTGGAACAGGGTCTTATAGTCAAGACATTAGCTCCTTGCTCTCACGTGTCAGAAACCTCCTTACCATTAAACCTGACATTTTTTATGCACTTTCATCTATACGTGTAAAAGATGCTATTGTTTTCTACATTGAAGAAAATATGGAAATCATGTCTTTTTCTAAATAGCCAAATTAGCATTTAGGGAGTAAGAGATCTAGATAATCTGCCTATCATTCAATGTGGCGGTGGGTATTAACTGACTTGGAGAAAGATGATTTTCTATGCTGGTTCAGGTTTTTGAGCATTAAAGCATTTAAGTAAACATTCTAAAGTCATATTTTAACATAAAAAACCTAAATTCAGTTAGGGTTAACTGGTTACTATTCCACAGTTTCAGTTCATGCTGCAATTATTTTTTTTTCATTCTGTTTCAGGTGAGAAAATATGATGTCTAGTTGTACTTTAAAATGAATCAGTTGTGTCAATTTTCTTTTTCTGCTTCATAGCTTCCTAATGACTGGTCACATTAGATGGTATATTCTGTATTTGGAAGACATTGCTTTTCAAACTGTAAAATCCAATATTCAAATCCTTCGTTATGTGGCAACTGCAGTGGTGTAAACTTTCCAAAGGAAAAGAATCCCTGTTTGCTTTATGTATGAAAGGATGAATGCGTTGGTTCAGGTTGGAGCAACAATAGATCCATTTGGCTTCTGCCATGTTACTGCTTCTGTATTCATGCTGAAAACCAATGATATCAACCATACAACCTCTGCATTACAGCTTAGGAAACTACAAAATTAAGTTTTGCCATTTCAATTGCTCCTGCCACTCCCAATGAACATGTATGACCTTGAACATATGAGGTCTTTAACCTTTAGCAAATTATGAAAATTACTAAAAACCTGAACCTTTTTTAAACTAAATAATACTTAATTGTAAAAATAGACCAAAGATATGCCAATTAATAGGATGTGCCTACTGCAACAAGTACACTTTTTTCTAACCTGTTAATCTGGTCTCTGTTATATTCACAGCTGTGTCCAAACAGCAGTTTTTCTTCACTCGTCAACTGTGTATCAGTACATTCTGGGAATCCCATCTCTAACAGGCTACAAACTTGATTAAAGGTTCTTGTGTAGACAGAGCCTCAGGCTAAGAGGAAAACTGATTTTATGCCAGATTATCGTCTCTTTCATCTTCCTCCCTTTTATATATTCCATGCTGTCTTGACCTGCACCTCTTAATTTGCCTTTGCTTTCACTCACATTGAATGACTTGCCAGTTATGAAGCATCTGCATGGGTGAAAACAATTTATTGCTCCAATGGCATCTTTAAATCATGACTGTGGGGTTGGGGGGTTAATAATACAATTAATGGTCTTATACTTAAATAAGGTTTTAATACTTTAAAGGAGGATATTAGCTCTCTTTTCTCCCAATCTTCTTTCATTGATGATAACATAACAAAATCAAATCTTAATTGTAAGTACTTACCTTGCACAAAACAGATCAATCTGTTCCATTAAATGTGTCACACTAGAAAAGCAGTGGAGTCTAATTGATTTCAAAGTCATGTGGCACAACTGCCATTATAGTATTTTCCCTAAGACGGTCTCAATCAATATTCTTGGCACTTTAAAAAAATGTACACCAAGCTAACTATATTGCTTGACACCATTTTGTTCATACATATTAGCGAAAACCTGCCAGTGGAATAGTTTGCTCTATATAAAATGAAACAGGAAAAACATGGGTAACTAAATGTTTATTCTCTCTAGACTCAAGTAATATTGCTTCTCCTTATTTCTTTAATTTTCTTGTAGCCTGGGCTCACAGAACAGCCCATCAGTCTTACAAACAGTTGTAATAGTTCTCGGATCAGAGTGTGATGCAGACTTGTATGAGCAGTTGCTTATATAAAAGCTAAAATAGGATAGTATTAGAAGGATTAAGTGATTCAGTAAAGTATCTCAGCAAGCTGTAATTCAAGACACAACAGTTCAATCTTTCATTGCTGTTTTCTTTGATAAAAATGTAGGTTTTAACCTTTTGGGAAGTCTTTTTCTACTATGTCAGCAGCAACTCCAAACCTGTCAGTTCAACAATACTTTACAACTAATGCAGTTCACTTTGTGATGGAGAAGAGAATTGTTATAACCATACCTAGTATCCTCTAAGAAAGAGGCAAAATACATGTGACCAGTTATATATAGGTCTTGTGTCTTTATGGCTGTGACATACAGCTGAAAGAGTTCAATTCCAATGACAGAATCCGAATAGAGTAGACAAAAATAACAAAGTGGAAAGATGATCTGTAGTACCAGACTGGGCTCAGAAGTTCTAGGTTCAATTCTCTATTTTTCTACAACCTAGCAGTGAAACCTTTGAAAAGCCACACAAACCCTGTTCCTAGCTGTAACATGCAGATGTTATAGTTTTCTTTCTCCCACTCTGTTTGCCTTGCCTCCTTTGTTTTAAGACCTTTTGAGGTAGGATTTTTCTCTTATTTTATGTATACCTTGTTCTAGAGGTCCTGATCTTGGTTGGAAGTTGGAGGCAATAGAAAATAATTAATGGCTACGAGGTATAGAGCAGTGATTCTCAGCAGGAGCGCTGTGAGAGCCTTTTAAGGGTACCATGAGTTGCTACACAATATTAGCTCTGCTAAGGGTGCAAAATCCTGCACGTGATTGATAAGATAAACCCAGGGATTTCAAATAGGAATCTGGAGTGTCAAAAAGATGCTAACCTGTCATGGGCTTTCTGAAGTCCTTGAAATAGAAGAATTGCTCTATTTTTTTCTAGAGTCAAAAATGAGTGAAATTTTCAAATGTGATGCTAAATTGAGAAAAGTTACGGAGGGGGTCACTTGAGTCTAAAAAGTTTGAGAACTGCTAGCCTAGTAATAGGATACCATGTTAAAAGTGAAGAGGCCTGGGTTGTAGTCCTGCTTCTACCATTAGCTCATTATGTGACCCTGGGCAAAAATATACCTTCAGGCAACATTTGAAAAAGTTGGCTGAAAATGCCAACTGCCTGTTTTCCCAGCTGCAAATAGGTATAATGAAACTGTATCACTCCCCCTTAGCTTCTTGGGCTAGGGACAGACATTCAAAAAAGCCTGAGCCTGAATTGATTCAATCTGTGCAGGTTAGTCTAACTTGGCTGGGCTGAACTGGTTTGTAACTGTACAGACATCCCCTCTGGACTAAAGAAATGCCAGAACATGCCTAGAGTTATTCAGGCTAGAAGCCAGGCAGTGCTTGGACAGCCCTCCCTCTCCTTCCACTGTGCAGATCTGAGAGGGGCACGGTCAGGCCCCAGCAGGAAGCTTTGGTTATGGAAGGGCTCCCCCCTCCCCCTTGCTGCCCCTGACCAGTCAGGGAGCCAACAGGGAGTTAGATAGCATTGACTTACACAGCAGGGAATTACACAGGGAGTTGATAACAGAGCATTTATCAGCCCATCAGCAAAACCTTTCTCATTAGTTCAGGCTCTCTTAAACATTCTTTTCCAAAGAAGGAAAGAAGGGACATTACTAGCTATCTGTTGATTAGCTCCAAAAAGCCCTAACTGGACACTGTCCTGTCTGCCTTTGTCCTGTCTGCCTTACACAAACACCTCTCAGCATTACCTAATATACCACATGCTGGATACAGTCTGTGCTCTGGGGAGGAGAGGGGGAGATCCTTGCTTGAGCAGGGAAGAGGATGGGGGGGGATGGACAGGAGGAAGCCAAACAAATACTAAAGATGGTAAGTATGTTGTCTAATGAAAATACTGGAAGATAAATCATGTCATGGCCTGCTTCCTTCTCCCAGGGTTTAATAACAATGTCAATGTATTTTAGCACTTTATTCATGCATTGCATCCTAAATTTTCATCAAGGACCTGAAATCCAGCTTCCTCACTATTTACTAAAATCACATAATTTAGGATGCAGTTTGTAGATTTAATGACGTGTTGTGAAAAGCCATCAGACCTTGCAAAATGTTATAATTAACATTTAGCCTATGATAGCCTATGATAATAAAGAAAGCAATCCTAACTTATTTCCTAAAGCCTCATAGAATATATTCACTGTTTAAGAAGAACATTTGGATTTAATTTAGATTTCTTTCTCTGCAGCATTTTTGATATGGTATATTAAGTTATGTAAGTTTATATAGAAAACAGTGTATTGCACCAAAATCTGCTCCTATTAAATGTAAATCAAGAATAACCCTGTTAAAGTTAACATAGTTATTCCAGCTTTTTCTTATGTCAGTTTGAATCAAGACTATTTTACCATGGATTCAGTGGGCTTAACTCTGGATTTATGCTGATTTAAAAGATAACAGAGTTTGACCCAATGTATAGCATAAAATGAACACAGTACAGAAAATATGGGACTGAGCAACACTCATAGTTTTAATTACTGTGTGACAATGTGGCAAGATTTCCATAACTCTATGTAGGATTGCAGAGTGTTTTTATCTTCCTAATGCTAGTCATTTAAAGTCTGCATGAAGATTCAGAATTATTAATGTCTCATTCTGTTTAACCATTAGAGCAAACTAGAATGTAAGAGAGAGACAGGGAGTTTTAGAAGGAATGAAAGGCAGTGCAAGAGAGGCTTAAAATAGAAAAACTCCGGAAGAGACAAGCTTAAGAGAAAGGTTAAGTTTTGCTAGTGTTTAGCAATTACAGCAAACAAGGAGTACATGTGGACCATATTGCATGTGTATACGCTGTTTGGAGCAGGATAAGAACGCCACCTGTTTGCTACTTGGTAATTTATTGCTTTTGACAGAGTACAGATTGAAATACAGCCTGGTAAGAATGTATCAGTGGAACAAGAACAGCAAATGCATCAGTCCTGGCACTTTCCCTAACTACCGTCTTAATGTGCACAAAACACTGCCCTGAAAGGAACAGCTCACAGATAGGCCTTAGTCTCTAGGTTGAGGCAACCACCATTGCAAATTACCATCATGTTTTTACAACAAGAATATTTGTCTAGTAATAATTTTACTAAGATTTTCAGTAACAGGTATCAGATAGTCATAGTTTTGACACTTCGTTGTTGTTGTTGTTACTTTCCCTCAGCTGCCTCTCTCATATTTCTGGTACTGCCTTCTATTTAGTACTTGAAATGTCAAAAGAACTTACCATGAAGTATTTTTATTACTTTGGTGCATGTGGCTGCAATCAGGAAATGCCCAGTGTTGAACAATGTTTTTTGTTTTGTTTCGCTTTATTTTTAATGAAAAATAATGAATTATAATCTACTTTCCTCAATGGCATTGTACAAATTTTATGTTAAGTATGTGGGTAGGCACTTGTTTTATTCAGATCAAATGCATCATGGCTGCTAAAGAAGAGAATTACAAGTTCTATATTTTTCCAATGTCTCAGTCCTCCATTCAATCAGTCATTCTTTTGTCTCTCCACTGTTCTGCTTCTGCCCAATTCTCTCCCTCTTCATTTCCCACCAGCAGCTCTTTCCTTGAAGGCCTTTTCTATTCTAGTTTCCTTCCCCTGTATCTCTTCAATCCTACATGCTCGTCTTTATTTCTTAACAGCTCACTGACACGTCACTGAGTTTTATCCCTTGGTCCTTCGCTATAGATTTATTTTCCTTCTTTGCATGCTCATTTAGGTATTTTCCACTGGTAAACTCTTTGTTTAAATATCCCCACATGTTTACTTGGAACCAATAGTAAATATTATATCAGAAAGTATCCCGGGGCCCCTTGCATTACAGTGTCATGGTGGTTTCTTAGGAGGAACTATTAGAGAAGAGTTTTATATGGAAATGTTACAAGAGGGTACAGTAAGTAAAATAACTTAAGCATCGATTCACAATATCAAATCCAATGACTGGGTCCAAAATTAACATCTAACCCTGTTTGTTTAGGTAAATGTATATTCAGATATGTTTTACAGTACGGTAGGGTACAATGGCTTTCAACTTCTATAAATGGCCTGACAGGAAACTGGAATCATTATTCTCTTCATATACTAGTATAGTAATTCCCTCATACTCTTCATGTATCGTCCTCATAGGTTGCTTCATGTAGAAAAGGTCTGTTATAACAAATCAAATCTATGGAATTAACAGTAGTCTAACTCTTAAATCCTGTGGAAGTTTCATCACACTGAAAATATATCAAGTGTTCCCCATTATGTAGACTCTGTCTTTTTATAGATAAGACTGGTTGGAACAAGGCTGAATTAATGATATCCAATAACTAGGCAAGATATATAATGAGAGTCCGACTTTTGACAGTAATGGACCCAGTATTTCAAGCTGTGTTTGAAATGAGGATGGTGGGATGGCAACAATGCAGAACAGGGGCCTGGGGCAAAGTCACAATCTGCTCCTTGTATTGCTGCTCTGCCCCAGGGCCCTGGCCCTGCGCTGTCACCACTTTACAATCTGAGTCCCAACCCCAGGTCCAGCCCCACCCATCCCGCTCCCAGATGCTGCTCCCCACGTGCCTGTGGCCCCATCCCATCTGGCCAACTGAGCACAACCTGCCTGCAGGAGTCCCAAGCCAGTCTCTGTAGAGATCCCACTTTCTCTCCCGCTGCCCCCAGTAGTGTATGTGGGGCAGGCAGGCCTAGTCTGGAAAGGTTCAATTGCCATTCTCTCCCCACCATGCTCACTACACCAGGCTGGGTGAGCATACCCCCGGCCCCTACAGCCTGCAACAGCTCACCAAAACTCCCTAAACTGCTCCTCAGCCTAAATAATTGCCCACCCCTGGGCTAAATGGACCATAGCATCTTACAGAAGGTACAGGAGTGTCTATGGGTGACTTCCAGGGGCACCTTTCCACAGAGGTGGTTTAATTCAGCTAGCCGAACATTTTGCCGGGAGAAATTCTGCAGTGTAGGCTAGAAATAAACATTTACAATCCAAGCAGAGGTTCTGCAATCTAATGCAGTAATATTTCATGCCTACTATGTACATGACTGTGCAAGCTGGTCCAATCAGGACCAAGATGCCCATTTAAACCAATAACAGCAAGAAGCATTCAAGTGATTTTAATCTGCCATGAAAATAGAGTAACCTAAAACTAAACCAGATTCATTTCTTATTCTTTAACTTCTGTATAACATTAGAGAAAGCATACCCACCCCACAGAACACAAAGTTCCCCTCAAACTGATTTTTCTACCAATGCAGCAGCCCACACAACAGGATCCACCTGAAGGTTAGAGTTCAGACTGAGGAAGACGTTTGTGCCAAAATGACAAGGAAATGTTTTACTACCATTCTTTTCCCATTTAAAACAATGGAGATCCAGCACAAATGCCCCTGCTTATCACAAGGGTAGGAGGATGGAATAGAGAAGCAGACTTAACCTAGGAAGGTCCCAAACCCTTAAGGGTTTACAGATCAAAACCAACACATGGACTAGGGACAGAAATTACACACAAACTGGTATAATTGATCAGAAACTGGTATAAGTGATTAGCAGGGATCCTGGTTTTCTCTGATAAAAAAAAATGAAACACCATTATATATACTACAGCTAAGATATATATTAGTTCTGTTTCATTTTTATCACAGAAATTTTTTTATTTTGGGTTACTTTTTTTTTAATCCAAAAATTGGGGATTTTTTTATCAGGGAAACCAGGATCCCTGGTGATGAGAAACTGGTTCTGTAACACAACAGGTGTTCAGTTCAAGCCAGTTTAAGATAAACCTAGATAGATGTAGTATCAGACTTAAGTGATTTAGGTTAAATCAGTTTATTAAACTTCTGTCCCAGATCCCATCTAGATTCACATTCACTCACAGTCCCCCAGCATCCCAGGAGACCTCTCTCCTGCCAACCCCTTCTCAGTAGATGGTCCCACTTTGCCCATCTTTGGAGTAGCTGTCTCCTCCAGCACAGCAGGGAGGCATCTCTAGTGCCCCCTGGCTTCTGGCCTAGGCCACTGCAGGCATGTGGCTGCATTTCCAGAATCAAAAGTTAATGTCTGTTCACTTGTTTATTGGTTCAGTCTATACAGTTTAGACTAACCTGTGCAGATTGAATCAATTCAACCTCAGGCTTTTTGACTGTCCGTACTTAACCGTTATGTTTATACCAAAAGGCAGTCCGAATAGATTGGAACACCAGTGACATTTGCTACCACTCAATCGCCAGGCAAGCTAATAGATATGGTTTTAATATAATGATTTTAGGCAGACTTACACTATCTGACCCATCCCTCTTCTCTTTAAGACCACTAAAAATTAGACTTGTAAAGCACTGCACACTCTTATGATACTATTAAAAAATAACCTTCAGCAAAAAAAAAAACCCATTAAGCAAGGTTTATCTTCAAACTGAGTGCAGTCTTACTTCTAAAACCTTGGATGCCTCAATTTAGAGACTGAGTATCCTAGTTTTTTATCTGTAAATTGAGGCATCCTAGGTTTTAATAGGCTGCACTCAATTTGGGAGATAAGCTGCTCAATGTTATTTGTTTAGGAT
The DNA here is from genome assembly GCF_052110815.1 of Crocodylus siamensis. Classification (NCBI taxonomy): domain Eukaryota; kingdom Metazoa; phylum Chordata; order Crocodylia; family Crocodylidae; genus Crocodylus; species Crocodylus siamensis. The sequence goes on from NC_143395.1 coordinate 359,265,003, forward strand.
TATAGTCCTGACTCTCCTCCCGCTTACACAGGCACTTTCCCCAGGACCATCAATGCACATAGTACTCTTAAAAAAACAAAGAAAAAAACCAAGGGCCAAAATTTGCAAATGTGGGTATCTCAATTAGACACTTTCAATCCATATATACCAGCTATGTTCTTCTTTAATTCCTTCTATCCTCCCCTTTCTTTCTGTAAGTTGCAGCTTAAAGATTTGTTTAAGAAATTCTCTGCAAAGTAGGCATATCTATACACATCACTACTGCTCAGTAGCAACAAGCTACTGCGCAGTAACATTGATGTAACACTACTACGCAGTAGTGATCAGCTACTGCACAGCAGTATCTTTAAAAAAAGTGCAGGGATGCTACTGCATAGTACTTGGTGATGAAAGTACTAAACGACTGAGCAGTAACAACTGCACAGTACTCTGCTTGTGTAGACGTGGCCACTGTGTTATCATATCAATTGTTTCATTGTGTCATCATAACAATTGCATGCAAGCTAGAAATTTAAGCCTTCCCTACGAAAAAAAAATATGTATTTGAAAGCCTCATAGTTATACTCCATTGTAGAGGCAGGGGTTAAAAACATTAGTTTTCCCAAATCCATTCCTAAATAAATCAAGCAAACAACTCACCTTACTGAGCACCATAGGGAAATGAATATAGGGAATCATAAGTACTTACCTAGTTTGTATGCATGACTCACTGTCTTGTGGCAAAAATCAATTCACCTCTTTAAAAAGGCCCCCTTGGGGATAGAACAATGCAGAGCTCTAATGGCTTACTGTCCTGTGTGCCTTTGTCTGATGACAAACAGAACTAGAATTGACAACAGAGAATCACGCTCATGAGCTAAAATGATTCATGTGATGTGATTCCCCGTCTTACCCCCCTCCTTCAACCTGAGATACTATGGGCCTGTTTTACGAAACTGCCCAGAGGCAACTGTACATGCAATTTATGCATATACTTGATCACATTACATGTATATCTGGCATTTATATTCACAAATAGTCACTTTTCTCTGTTTTCTTATATGTACAAATACTTCCCAAAAATCACCTTTATGTAATTGCTATGTGCACTATTGAGACACAAGAAGGATAAAAATGTAGAGAAAACAGAACTGCAAGAGACCATCAGGCCATCAAGTCCAGGCTACTGCAGACAGTCATATAATATATATTAAATCTAAAAGGTCCACAAGTACATAAAGCCTGCCTTTTCCCCTCATGCCTCAATGCCACTAGCCACAAAATACTCACTAATATCTTGTAACAGACTTAAGACAGTCAGTACAAAGACAAAAAACCTAAAGAACCCCCAAGAATAGAGCAGGAGAGACCAAAGTCACTACCAATGCCTTGGGCTTCCCTGCAGTAGGAATTTGCTAGGTGAAATATGTCCATAAATCCAAATCATCATAAGTGACTAATTCCCCACACTACAGAGGAAGGTAAAAAACCCAAGAGTATTTACCACTCTGACCAGTTCCTTCCTGATATAAAATGTTATGATCTTGTTTAGCCCACAGCATGCAAACAAATACACCAGCCAAATCAGCGAGACATTTCTGAGTACCATTAGCATCACCAGCATACCCCTCCAAGGATCCCTTCTCTTGCCATTGTCAATTTTTGATGCTTCAAAACAAGAAGGTAAAATATCAAGTTGTGTATCCACATTGGGAAAGGGAAGATTCCTTCTTGACACCTACAAGTAACCAGCAGAAGCTCTCAAGCATGGGATAAGTCAATTAAATTCCATATATACAGTGCAACAAATAAAAGTATATTTAGTGGAAGCATAAGAATATAGGTGTCATAATGGGTCAGACGAGGGTCAATCATAAGAAAGACCACAATGAGCCCATGTAACTCAGTATTCTGTCTCCAATAGTGGCAGTAGCAGATGCTTTACAGCAGGGGTCAACAAGATTTTACTTTCAACCAAGCTTTCTGCTGTGAGCTTAAAATCTCCAGCCACTGGAGAATTCAAGTCACTTGTGTTTACCCTTCTTGTAGATACTCAGCCCCATGATCACTGAATAAAGGATGACAGAGGATACATCCCTTATGATTGTCTGTGATAGCTCTTAGTGGACCTGTCCTCAATGATTTTTTTCTGTTGCCTTTTTGAACCTGGTTCATCATTGCCAGCCTTCTCTGTACCTTTTCTAATTCCATTACATCCTTTTAAAACATAGATTATTCATATTCATATTAATAAGGGGAACTTCAGATTTTAGAATAAAAAACAGGCATTTTAAAGTATTTTTGCAATTAAATATTGCCAAAAGGAAGACATATAAGTGAGGGACAGACATTACAGATAAACCAGTTTAAATGATCAGCAATTGGCTTGAACCTGTAACAGAACAGATGTTCAGTATAGATTTCATAGATTTCATAGACATCAGGGCTGGAAGAGACCTTGAAAGATCAGTGAGTCCAGCCCCCCGCCCAAAGGGCAGGAAGTTAGTTGGGGTCATAGTATCCCAGCGAGATAAGCATCCAATTTGCTCTTGAAAGTGTTCAATATAGGTGCTTGAACCACCTCCAATGGCAGGCTTTTCCAGACCTTGGGGGCTCAGACAGTAAAGAAATTCTTCATTATGTCCAGCCTGAAATGGTCTCACAGTAGTTTATGACTGTTCGACCTCATCATCTCTTGCAGCACTCTGGTGAACAAACGTTCCCCCAGATACTGATGGTCACCCCTAATAAACTTATAGGTGGCCATCAGATCACCCCTGAGCCTGTGCTTTTCCAGGCTAGAGCCCCATGGCTCTCAGCCTGTCATCATAAGGTCTGTTTTCCTGACTTCTGATCATGCGAATGGCTCTTCTCTGGACTCTCTCAAGCTTCTCCACATCCTTTTTGAATTGTGGAGCCCAAAACTGTATGCAGTACCCAGCTGTCGCCTCACCAAGGCTGAGTACAAGGGGAGAATGACGTCCTGGGATTTGTTTGAGAAGCATCTATGGATGCAAGCCAGTGTTTTGGTCGCTTTAGTAGCCACAGTATCGCTTGAAGGCTCATGTTCATATTGTGGTCAATGATGACCCCCTAGTCTCTTTCTTCCACAGCGCTAGCCAGCGTAGCACTGCCGAGCCTATAAGGATGCTGCAAGTTTTTCTTCCCAAGGTAGAGAACCTTGCATTTTTTGGAGTTAAACACCATCAGGTCCTCATCCACCCATTTACTGAGCCTGTCCAGGTCAGTCTGGATCACCCGCCTATCTTCTGGCGTGGATGCTTTGCCGCAAAGTTTGGTGTCATCAGCAAACTTGGCCAGTCCGCTCCTGACTCCAATGTCCACATCATTAATGAAGATGTTGAACAATATGGGTCCAAGGACAGAGCCTTTGGGGACCCCACTGGTCACCAGACACCATAATGAGTGACTGCCATCAATTACTACCCTCTGGGTCCGACCACAGAGCCAGTTTCCCAGCCAGCGGATCATGGTACCCAAGGCCACAACTGGCCAGTTTGGCCAAGAGGTGATCATGGGATACCAGATAGAAAGCTTTTTTGAAGTCAAGATATACGACATCAATCTCTTCTCCCTTATCCAGGTGATGAGAAAATGAGATTGGTCAAGCAAGACCTACCCACAAGAAACCCATGCTGACTATCCTTTAGGATGCTGGCGTCGGCCAGTCCTTTAAGGATGGCCTCTTTAATAAACTTTTCTAAGATCTTGCCCAGGATAGAAGTCAGGCTGATGGGCCTATAGTTAGCTGGATCCACTTCTCTCCCTTTCTTGAAGATAGGCACCACATTGGCCTTCTTCCAGTCTTCGGTCACTACACCAGAGTGCCTGGAGTTTTCACAGATCCATGCCAGAGGTTGGCCCATGATGCTCACGAATATAGATAAACCAGTTTGAAAATGGCTGAAACCCATTTGAGATATACCTGGTTGAATGTAGTGTCAGACTTAATTGATTTGGGTCAAACTGGTTTATGCAGTGTCTGTCCCAGACCCCTTGCTGATTTAAGATTAACCAGAGTCCACCAGCATGTGCCTGGCTTCTCCCTGCTAAGCAGGGATCATTCCTTCCACTCCTCTGCCTTATGCAGACACCTCAGCGTTAGCTAGCAGACCATATCCTGGCTACAGTCTTTGCTGTGGGAAGGGACAAAGGCAGAGAGGCTTTTTGGAACTAATCAACAGGTAGTTTAATGACCTTTCTTGGAAAAGCTGTTTAAGAAGAGCTCCATTAGTTAATGGAGAGAGGCTTTGTTCTCTTAATGGGTTCATAAACACTGATTTAGGGGTGATAAACATTCCCTGATGGACAGGCCAAGAGAGGGGAGGAATTATCAGAGCATACTGCCATGGCCTGGCCACACCCCACTCAGTTCATCCTCATGGAAGCAAAGGGAGGGCTGCTCTAGTGCCCCCCCCCCCCGCCTTCTAGCCTGAGCCACTGCAGAAATGTGCCTGAATTTTTTCAGTCCAAAGGGGATGTCTGTGCAGTTACAAAGTGATTTAGCCTAGCCACATTAAACTAACCTGTAAAGACTGAATCAATTTAGGCTCAGGCTTTTTGAATGTCTGTCCCTAGCCATACGGTCTGATAGTCCAACATTATATCTATATACTCTAACACTTTATAGATAAGTACAGACAGTTAAAAAGTCTGAGGCTGAATCAATCTTCACAAGTTGGTCTAAACTATGTAGATTAAACCAATAAGCAAGTGAATAGGCATTCACTTTTGATTCTGGCCACATGCCTGCAGTGACCTAGGCCAGAAGCTAGGAGGTGCTATAGCACAACTCCCTGCTCAGCCAGAGCTAGCCTGCCCAGCCTGCAAGTGGGGATTTGCGAGGGAGGTACAAAGCATCCCGGGATGCTGGGGGAGTGTGAGTGAACTTGAATCTGGAGGGGATCTGGGACAGAAGCTCAATAAATTGATTTAACCTAAATCACTTAAGTCTGATTCTACATCCTTCCAAGTTTATCTTAAACTAATTTTGCTCTTACATAAAGGGCATAAATAGACATGCTCTAGGAGGTGGGAAAGAGGTGCTTTAATTAGCGTAGCTCTGAGAGCCATTCTAATTAAAATGCCTGGAGTGTCATGTGTTTTGGCATCCCCATGCTGAAAAATGGCAACTAGGTGTTCTGATCAGCTAGGTGTTAAAGATCAAACAATTTTTAAAGTGCCCCGCCACCATTTTTCAGCATGGGGATGTTGATACATATGATGCTGGAGTCTGCTGGATTGTGGTAATTACTACACTCCAACAGACTTAATTAATTGAGTCTGCTCTGTTGCATTATAATTACAGTGTGTCACAGCAGCCTCTCTGCATATGTGCAGGAGCCTAAAGTGGTTTATGTTTACAGAACTTCTGTTGTGTTACATATTTGAACCAGTTTTTGATTGCTTATATCAGTTTATGTGTAATTTCTGCCCCTAGGCTATATCTAAATATTTATTTATAGCTTTGCAAAGTAGATGTGAAAATCCACTAAACCAATACTGCAGCATTGTATGTATACTTGGCATTTGCTTTGCATATGTGGTGCAGGGTAGTGCGGTCAATCATAATGACTAAACATTGCATATAACTTTTTCAACAACAAAGTTTTCAACAAACTTTGAAAATGACTACTTTGAAAGGTGTTGGTGGGGGGAGAAAAAACAAAATAAACTAAGTGATAAAACCTCTTCTGAGCACCCTCCACTGGCATGTGCTTAATTGGATTATCAGAATGCCTGGTGGCCCAACCTAATTTACGAACAATAGAAGCAGCAGCTGGGAAAATCTGCACTAGGGAGAGGGAATTTAAAAGTGTATTTGAAACACTTACAGTAAAATCCCCCAGAAGTTCCAAATAATTTCTTAGTCTTGCAAATGTTACTACCAAACATAGGATTCATATTATGATTCTAGCAGAATTACTTATGACAGCATGTTCTGTACTCAGTGGGAGCATCTACATGTGAATTAAGGTGCTTTTCCTAATGCACATTACATTTAGTACCTCCAATGTGAGGCACTAAACAAATACGCATTAAGCTTCTTTAATGTGCAGTAATGAAATGAATATGCACAGTTTTTAAGTGTTGCTTAATGCACAGTAGCTTATTTTACTGCACATTAGCATAATAGCACAGTTTTTTATGTGATTCTTTAATGTACAGTAAAATAGCCTTCTGCATATTAAAGCACATGTGTAGATGGGCCCAGGAGTAAATCATACCCTCACTTTCTGTGATATTTACTCCACTCAAAGTCCTCATCACAGTTCCAGAGAGGTGGATAGTGGTTAAGAAAGAAGACCTATATATTTAGCTGTTGCTTCTGCTGATGCCTCCACCAAGTGCTTTCTTTTCCCCTTACTGTGTGATTGTGCTGCTAACCATCAGAAAAGTGTCTCAAATCAAGTAGAATCATTAAAGGTGTAAACTCTCTACCTCCCCCCCTCACCCCGGTGCCTTTCCCCAACTCATTCATCTCACTGTGTCCTGACAATTCCCTTGGATCACATTCGTCCAAATAAGGTTAAGGTGTGAACTTCAGTCTAGTTGGAACAATTTAAATGCTAACCTGCCCAGGCAATTTATTTTTCTTTTGTGTCTTTTTTAATACACACACACACACACACACACACACACACACACACACACACACACTTCAGAGTGTTTAAACACATTTGCCTAAAGATGAGCCTCTTATACAAATGCTTATTCGGGGTCTTGATTTTTTCAGAATTTCTAAGCTCCATTTTATTGTGCGCTCAGAATCTCCAAAATCCAAATCTCATTTAGGCCCTAATTCAAGAATGCACCATTAAAACAACAACAAAACAAGAAGCACCTCTGTTGCTTTTACTATGTAGGTGAGTCTTACTGAAGTCAGGAAGACTTAAGTACCTGCTTAGACAGCTCCTACGTGCTCTCCCACCTAAAAGTCTGTCTTCATTACTTAAATATAGACTCAGGGCTAAATTCTGACCCAGTCAATTAACCTGTTGCATAAAGTGAAATAGTGGGCATTTTTAAAAACATTTTCCTATGTTCATATGCACATATACAGACTGGGGAATGGCTGGCTAGGATATAATACTGCAGAAAAGGACTTTGGGTTTATGGAGAATCATAAGCTGAATATAAGCCAATAGTGCAAATGCTGCAAAAAATGCTGAACAGCATGTACAGCTGTATTCAGAGAACTGTCAGTTGTAAATCAAGGGAAATAATTATACTGCTGTATTTGGCACTGGTGTGGCCCCACCTGTAGTAATGTGTACACTTCTGGATACTTCACTTCAAGAAAGATGTAGACAAATCAGAAAAAGTCTACAGAGAGAAATACAAATGATTAGAGATCTGCGAAACATGATTTATGAGGAAAGGCTGAAAGAACAAGGATTATTTAATCTGGAGAAAAGATTGAGGTGGGTATTTGATAACTGGAGGATGGTTATAAATAGAATAAAGCTAAACTATTCTTTTTTGGGTGTGGGGAAAGGACAAGGAGCAATTAATGGTCTTAAATTACAACACAGGAAATTTAGATTGGAGATTAGGTGCTTCAGCTACCCATGAGAGTGGGTCTGCACTGGAACAGGTGACTCAGTGAGTCTATGTAATCTTAATCCTTTCAAGTTTTTAAAAGAAGTTAAACAAATATTTGTCTGGAATAGTTTATTCTGGGGTGATCCTACCCTGAGCAGGGGGTAGGACTAGATGACCTTCTAAAGTGTCTTCCAGTCTTACTTTTCTATGATTCTGTGTTTACCTACATTGTGTTACATGACTAACTGATAGAATCTGTTAAACAGCACCCATCCTAGAAAGAATCTGTATGGAATATTGTTTACCCTAAAGTATTTCAGGTTTCAGTTCAAATTATAAATTAAGATCAAGTAACTCTTTCTAAGGCTAGGTAGTAATAGATTTTCCTTATACTTCTCACCGATTTTAAATATTGATAGATGTCAGCTCTTCTATCATGTTTCTTAACATTAAACTAATCTACCCTTGCAAATGTATTTCCATTAACTTTTTTATGTCAGCCATCTCAATATTCTAGAAGAAAAAATTAATTAGTGCCAACTAAAAATCCTTCAAGAAACCAAGGCCAAATCAAGTGAATACCTATAGGGACAGAAAGTTATATGTGGGAAATATATTTTTTCTATTTCATTAAATAAACAAAAAGCACTGAACAGTGTCCTAAGAACACAAGGTACAGTAAAAGCTCCATTATCCAGCACTTTACAAGCCGGCATGTTCTATTAACCAGCATACCAGCTTGTAAGGTAAAGTGAAACCAGAAATGCCCACTGAGCCCCACAGCCTGGGGGAAAGCAGACTGCGCTGCTGAGCCCCAATGGCCTGGAGCATAGCTGACAGCACAGGGCCCATCTCCCTGTCTTGTGGGGCCCGCAGGGCCCACAGGAGGGTCAGTTATGCCGCGGGTGGGTCAGTGAAGCTGCAGGAGGGGCGGCAATGCTCTGGATGCAGCGGGAGATGCAGCGGCCCAAACAGGCAAGAACGCCTGTTCGGGCCACTCAGTTAACTGGCATCTTTTGTTATCTGACATCCCCCATTCCCGGGGGATGCCAAATAACAGAGCTTTTACTGTATATAAAATTGTTTGCCCAAAATACTCTTCCTTTTGGCAAACAATGACCCTAAGAATCCCTTCCTTTTGGCCAAGAATGACTGAATATAAAGATGTGGCAGACTAGCCACATTGTCTGGCATGCCAGGCTTGGAGGAGGGCAATTCTGATTGGTGGAGTATGTCCACTAATCTGGTGGTAGCAGGGAGAGGCTTGCTCCACCCCTGCCTGGAGGGCAGTGGCGGAAAAGAGCCCTGGATTTGATTGAGAACTGCACCTTGTGGGCCCAGCAGACTTCCAGGCCAGGCCTCCAGAGAAAATAAAAGGGCAGTGTGCTCGGCATTCAAGGTAGATGCATCAAGGGACTCAAGAAGATCTAGGGAGAGCTGCCCAGTGGATAATCACACAGAAGAACCCCTGAAGATGCCACTCAGGGATTCAAGCAGTGGGAGACTCCAGCCGTGCACAACTCGGTGCACGGAGCCTCTTCCCTGAGATTTGTTCAAGACTGCTCAGGCCACCTTGTGGTGCACAGCCTGGCGCACAGAGCCTTGGCCCTGGGAGTGCTTCAAGACGACTCAGGCCACGTTGTGGTACACAACTCAGTGCATAGAGTCTCAGCCCTGGGAACTGCTTAGCAGAGTTCAGGCTTGTGTTTCCAGCATGAGGCCAGGTAACTGAAGCTGGGAGCATGGCTCAGCAGAGCTAAAACATCCCACCCCCCTTTGTGCCCAGAGTGGAGTACGGGGCCAGTCAGAAAGCCCCAGGCACAAGGCCAGGCAGGTAGAGCCAGGAAAATGGCCTGACTCAGCTGAGCAGAGCACAGGCCATGGGGAAACCCCAGTGTGAAGCCAGGAAATGGAGGCAGCGATGTGGCTCAGCCTTGGTGCCTGGGATGGGACACCAGGCCATGAGAGGAGCCAGAGGCGCTGCTGGAGGGAGGCTGTGGTGGAGCTGATGACCAGGGGATGAGCCCCAACTGCCCCGGAGAGGGAAAAGTGAATTGCTGGGGAAAGCAGGTCCCATGGGGGGGGGGGGTGATTTCTGGGGGAAAAGGACTCCACTGGGGAGCCAGTGAGTACCGGCCCTAGTTCCAGCACTGGCCCAGGAGAAAGGGCACTGGGCTTCTATTGTTGCTATCAAGAGTTTTGCTAGGGCCTGTGATCTCTGGGGAAGGGGAACCCAGCTTCCAGTGTGCCTATGCTTCCAGAATAGGGTAGGTGTACACCTAATATTTCGGAGGTTGCTTTGTATATTTTGTATAACATTTCTAACTGAATCATTTATTGTTATGTCTTACCGTATATATATATATATTCTTGATTAGTTGCTAATAATGCCTGTGTGTGAACTTACCCTTCCACTGCCATATTCAGTTTATTGTCCTATTGGGTTCCTGGTTATTCACCTGCTGTATTGACTTACCTGTGCTTACCTATTTCAGGATCCATAACTCCTCTGTGCCTGGGGTGACTCACCTTGTTTGTTGCTTATAAGGTACTCCTATTGGGTGTTGGAGCTGGGTGTGACACCGCAGCGGAGGGTCAGTTCCCAGACCATCAGTTATTTTGGAGTATTGCTTATTGTCTCTCCTTTGTAAATATTTATTCTCATATTTCAGGTGTATTTTTATATTTATATTATCAATCAATACATTTTATATACTTAAGTAACATTTTCCAGGCCTGGCTTTATAGAGGAATCTAAACCCAAGTGACAGCCTCCCTCTTACAGCGTTATTGCCTGTCCACCTATCCCATCCAACTAAGGATGGGGCATACCCTTAGATGTACCAGGATTACAAAGAGAAGATCTAGTCTGTATACTAAGGAATCCTGAGATAGCAACTTCAGGGAGAATTTAGCCTAAGATTTTGCTGAAACAAAAGGGTAGGTGTGGTGTTAGACTGTGTTGGCTAGATCAAACAAATGCCATATTTGCTTTGTCTTCACTTGGAATTTAGAATACATCAGTTATATAGAACTAGAGCAAGATAACTGACATGCTTTTACAAAACATGTTTAAATCCAAGTTTAGACAAAGCATTTTGGGAAATCCTGAGCTGATTTTTATTTATTAATACTTTCTTAATAATACCTAATTTCAGCAAGAAAGCAACTTTTAATTTTACTCAAAGATAGACTTTGTTTTAGAGCAGGATGAGAAACAACACCAGCTCACACCACAGTTCTAAACCTCAGGGGATTTTTTATATTCCCTTCTTCCATCTGTTCCTTTGGAACTTTTAAAGAGCCGACTGTTACCTTTAAAAGCACATTTGTGAGCTGCCTTCTTCTTGTGAATTCTATTCTTAGGAGCCATGTAAATACTTCAAAGTACAAAATTTGGCCAAGTGCATTTTGTGTTTCTCTTCTGAATTTCCCATGAGCAATATTATTGCACTTGAAATAAATTTAAGTCCAGTAGCATTAGATTTTGATAGAAAATGCTGTTTGAAAAAAATATATTTTATGACTAAGTCATAAGCCACTTTTTATTAACTTGCCTATCCATTTCACCTATATAGTGCCCTCTACAGTCATTCATTTTTAACTAGTTATCTTTTACATGCTTGGAATAAGTTTTAAAGAGACAGGAGTGCCCACATAAGTCAAACAGAAAGCTAGTAATTAAAGATGGCTTGAACTCTTAATGCCAGATGAAGGATGCTTTACATTCACGTTTATTTTGATGATGAAGGTGGTGGTGTTTTCCACTTATGCTTGATTTTTTCATTCTTGGATGTCATAATTTTATACAAAGATAAAAATTATTTATCATCATTGATTGTCATTATCATCATTAGCAGGGATCCTGGTTTTCTCCAATAAAAAATATCCCCAATTTTTGGATTAAAAAAGTACCCCCAAATCCACATTCTTCCATGATAAAAATGAAACATCATTATATACATTGCTGGTGTATATTATTTCCTAATTATTTCCTAAAGGCTACAGGTAGATTTTGCTAAAATTGGTGTATTGAATATCATTTAGATTATGCAAGGTACAAAACATCCCTTGTGGAGAGATTTTAATTTTGAAATACTATATATTTCAAAATACATTTGGAAACATATATCAACTTGATTGCCATTTGCCATTAAAAAAAATATTGTAACATTTCAAATAATCAGGCCAAAATGAATTGTCTTCCTTTCTCCAACATCGTAATAAAAATATAATAATAATACCTAACACCTTTAAAATGCTTTCAGCATACTGAGATTTTTTTTAAATACTCAGATTTGAAGCAAAATTGCTCAGCTTTGCTGTAGCTCTGTTCCCACTGATGTCAGAATAGAGAATATTTATTGCCTGGGTCAGGGAGTATATTATGAAATTTCTTCTTTTTTTACACTTAGTTCTGAGATAGGCATTTAAATGCTAAAGAAAAATTATTCTAATGCCCTTGGGATCTACAGACTACACACCCTGCTGCTATGATTATGTGTACATGTGACTGCTATATATAGATGTCACGAGAATTTCTAAAATGCATTTGCTGTTCCACTTATGGTATTCAAAGCAAACACTGAGTACTTCACAGGAGCTGCTCTCAGGCTCTCTGTGCATGCATGCTATGAATTACAGTTTACATAACATTTGTGTAAATTTAAAGGTTCCAGGGAAATAAAAATGTGTGAAAAGAAGCATTGAATTGGCTAGTATGTCAGTATCCAGGTATCATGGGTTTGTTTTGTCTTGGTTTTTTCAAAATTAGATCTGTCCTCCCATTAGGGTACAGAAAAAGCAAATTCATTTGGAAGCTGTGAGATTCATAATCTAGATAACTTTTTGCCCCCAGTTCCTCTTACATTACAGAAGATTGGATGGCAATGGTTAAGGAGTCTTTTACAAGTTCATTTTTCCCAGCCAGTTCTGACTGGTAGGGTTCCTGTACATGATAATGGGTATGAGGAACAATTCTTGCCAGCAAAGGCTAGCCAGAACACAGAACACATGGGCAGATCTAGGATTTTGAAAACAGGGGTGCAGACGGTATGGCACATTGTTACATATAAGTTAAAACACAACACATTTTTCCCAGTTAAAGAGAAACAGTATGCTCTGCTATAATGCTGCAGGGGGATGGGGGAGCATCATATTACTTAGTGTAAGATACAAGATCTAAAAGTTATTCAAATATAACTTTTGAAATGTGCATTAATTTTTTAGATTATATATTAAGTTTTTTAAAAAATGAGGTACGCAAAAATATAATCAAAATGGTCAAAAGATATTTTGTCATTAGTCCTGTAGATAAATTTAAATCTCTTATTCAGATTCATAAAACAAAACACAGCCTTCTTGAGCATCTTGACACTACCTCTAATACTTCATTGTCCGTCATCTCTACACCTAAATTAATATTGCCACACCTTAATTAAAGATGCAGACAGAAGTGACAATTTTCACCTGATCTGGCCACAGAAAGCAGTTTGTAGCTGTGACCAAACACAAGTGCACAGCTGCAAACAGTTTTAAAAATGGCTGATCGTGTGAAAATCTGAACCATCATTGCATGAGGTATCAGATAAAAATGTTAACAATGTAATGTCTTTTGTAACTTGTGTCTGCAGAGCTCCCATCCTGTTGCTGTTTTCAGAATGGAAGAGAAGAAAGGGAGCAGAGGGAATTCAGTTGGGGGGGATCTCAGCCCCCCACAGAGGATGAGGTGGGTGTACTGCAGCACCCCAAGGTGGAGGGGGGGTCCAGTTCACCTACCCCACCCTTCAGCACCAGCTGGGAAGATCCAAGAATGAGCACCCTCTGCTGCCTTTCCCCCCTCCCATTCTGAAAACAGCAAACTGGCAGAGACCCTGACCTATGTTAACTTGGCTGCAGGCTCCCAGCCTGCAGCTATATTCCCCCCACCCCTAGACCCAACAGTGAACTTCTGTTTGGTTTGGGGTAATGTTACCACTCAGAACACTTTGCAAAAATCATTCTGAGTTACAGCTAGGAGTAGCACTTCTGTCTGCACCCGAAGTTTCTAGCTAGAGCTAAAAACAGTCTTCAAGGATGTGAAACAAGAGACACATCACCAGCAGTGGCTAATGGACAGCAAAATTGGAGAAGAAAGGATAGCTTGAATAGTGGGTCACCAAGACCATTAAAAGGAGAGAGAGTACTTAGCACCTGTGGAATATAGAGAGCGATTAGAAGGAATCAGGGAGATGATAATTAGCCATTAAGCAGACAAGGTTCTTTGGCTGAATCTTTTATTAAACCGACTTAAAACCATTAGCCATTAAGTCACCTGAGCCTATCAGCACTTCCTAAATAGAAATCCTGCTCCACTCCCAGGAAGTAAGTTTTAAAGTTTGGGTGGAGCAGGAATCACAGACATGTGCAATTTTCTCCACTGTTCCTTGGTGAAATCAAATAAATATATAAATTAGATCGGGGTGCTCAACCTATTTCCCCAGTGAGCAAGATAGGAATACCCCATCCATCCACTGGCTGAATCCCACCAGTGGTCCCAATCCAGCACTGGGGCTGATAGGGTGAGCACCACATGGAGGGGGGGCCCATCCACCCACATGGAGGGGGGTCCCAGGGCATCTCAGTCATTACCCAGCCCTGTGGGGGGAAAGGGGCGTGGCTTGGTCCCCACCTGACCCATAGGGGAGGTGGGGGCATAGCTTGCCCCCAATCCAGATGTGGGGAAAGGGGTATGGCCAGCCTGTGACAAGCAGTGCTTGGTTTGGGGTCTGGTAATTTGACAGGGGACAGTGAATGCATTAATAGCCACTGCTCTCCTTGTGCCAAACTTCCTGCCCCATGGGGAGCCCCACATGCCAGATCCAATGGCTCCATGGGCTGCAGTTGGCCTGTGGGCCAGAAGTTAAGCACCCCTGATCTAGACAAATCATTTTCCCTCATCTGGCTGATTTGACAACTGAACAACTGTGGAGCATGAGTCATGACTAACAAACCTAGAGTTATGGATAATGATCAACCAGAAGTCCATGCTGAAATAAGCCTAATATTAAAAGGATACTTTTCCCCCTATATTGTTTTGTAAAGAATCCAAATGAAAAAGCAAAAGCGGCAACGATTACAAAATTCCCAATTCTACATTAGATTTCATAGATTTGAAAGACATTAGGGCTTGAAGGGACCACGGAAGATCGCTGAGTCCAGCCCCCTGCCCCAGGGGCAGGAAGGAAGCTGGGGTCATAGGATCCCAGCAAGTTAAGCATCCAGGTTTATCTTGAAGGCATTCAAAGTAGGTGCTTGAACCACCTCCGGCAGCAAGCCATTCCAGACCTTGGGGACTCAGACAGAAAGAAGTTCTCTCTTATGTCCAGCCTGAAACAGTCTTTCAGGAGTTTATAACCATTTGACTTTGTAATCCCTTGTGGTGGTCTGGTGAACAAATGTTCCCCTAGGCCCTGGTGAACACCCCTTATAAACTTATAGGTAGCCATCAGGTTGCACCTGAGCCTGAAAAGTCCCATGGCTCTCAGCCTCTTGTCATAAAGTCTGTTTTCCTGACCTCTGATCATACGTGTGGCTCTCCTCTGGACTCTCTCAAGTTTCTTCACATCCTTTTTGAATTGTGGAGCTTAAAACTGGATGCAGTACCTAGCTGCAGCCACACCAAAGCTGAGTACAATGGGAGAATGACATCCTGGGATTTGCTTGAGAAACATCTATGGATGCAAGCCAGCGTTTTGGTCGCTTTACTAGCTGCAGCATCACATTGCAGGCTCATGTTCATCTTGTGGTCAATCCTGACCCCCAACTCTGTATCGTCCATAGTGCTAGTCAGCATAGCACTGCTGAGTCTATAGACATGCTGCAGGTTTTTCCTCCCAAGATGGAGAACCTTGCATTTTTCGGTCTTAAACTCCATCAGGTTCTCATCCACCCATTTTCTAAGCCTGTCCAGGTCAGCCTGGATCGCCATCCTGTTCTCAGGTGTGGATGCTTTACCGCAAAAGCAATTAGCAAGGAGTCAGGGGAGGGGCACTCTGAAGTGCTTTGGGTTAGAGTACAAGGCAGTCAAGGGGAAAGAGACTTAATGGTGGGAGTCTACTACAGACCTCCCAACCAGGGAGAAGATCTTGACCAGGAATTCTTGGGTCAGCTCACAGAGGTAGTGAAGGCTAAGGATGTGGTAGTCATGGGGGACCTGAACTTCCTGGACATCTGCTGGGAAGAACAGTCAGCCAGGTCTGAATGCTCACGTAGGTTCTTGGCCAGAGTGCAGGACCTCCATCTAACCCAGGAGGTACACAGCCCCACCAGGGGAGATGCCTTGTTGGACCTAGTGCTGGCCACGGGTGACGACCTGGTGAGGGGGCTGCGGGTGCTCGACCACCTGGGCGACAGCGATCATCGCCTGCTGGAATTCACCATCCAGCACAAGGTGGCAAAGGCCTGCAGTAAGGCAGCGGCCCTAGATTTTAGGAGGGCAAACTTCAACAAGCTAAGGAGGGTAGTTCGTGAAGCATTGAGGTCCCGGAGGGGAGGGGAGCCAGGTGTCCAAGGAGAGTGGTCACTCCTTAAGAAGACGATCCTCCAAGCCCAAAGGAAGGTAATCCCAACGAGGATCAAAGGGAGCAGGAGAGCACACAAGCTTCCGTGGCTCACCAAAAGCATCCATGAATGTCTCCTTGCTAAAAAAAAGGAGGCTCACACCCATTGGAAAGAAGGGGTCATCACCAGGGAGGACTATTCTGTAGTTGCTCATGGATGTAGGGGGGTCGTTAGGAAGGCCAAGGCAGAGATGGAACTGGGACTAACTTCCCAGATTAAGGACAATAAGAAGTCCTTTTTTAAATACATAGGGGGTAAAAAGAATGTCCCAGGTAATGCGGGGCCCTTGCAAGACGTGTTAGGAAACTTGGTCGTCACAACAGATGGCAAAGCTAATATGTTTAATGATTTCTTTGCCTCCGTCTTCCTAAGTAGGGACCAGAACAGCCACCTCCCTGCTGGGCCCCCCTTGGGCCCCAGGGGAGGCACACCTGGGCCACGGGTTAGCGAGGATTTAGTTAGGGAGCTTCTGGAGAGGTTGGACGTATTCAAGTCAGCTGGTCTGGATGATCTCCACCCTAGAGTTCTAAAGGAACTGGCCGAGGTCATTGCAAGTCCCCTGGCACGGCTTTACAACCACTTGTGGTGCTCTGGTGAGGTACCGGAGGACTGGAAGAGGGCCAACGTGGTCCCCATCTTCAAAAAAGGCAGGAAGGAGAACCTGGGAAACTATAGGCCGGTTAGTCTTACCTCGATCCTAAGCAAGCTGTTCGAGAAAATTATTCTGGCACACATCCAGGAGGGGCCAGCAGGGGACTGCATGCTTAGGGGCAACCAACACAGGTTCATCAGTGGCAGGTCCTGTCAGACCAACCTGGTGGCCTTTTACAATCAGATCATTAGATGCAGGGGTAGCAGTGGATATAGTCTTCCTGGACTTCCAGAAGGCTTTTGACACTGTCTCTCACCCCGTTCTCATTAAGAAACTGGGGGGCTGTGGTGTAGAAACCCACACAGTCAAATGGGTCACCAACTGGCTGGAGGGCCACACCCAGAGGGTGGTAGTGGATGGGTCCTTCTCAACCTGGAAGGACATGGGCAGTGGGGTTCCGCAGGACTTGGTCCTCGGGCCCGCACTGTTCAACATCTTCATCAGTGATTTGGATGAGGGGGTAAAAAGCACCCTGTTCAAATTTGCTGATGACACTAAGATGTGGGGGGACGTGGGCACACTGGAAGGATGCAACAGGATACAATCAGACCTAGATAGGTTACAAGGGTGGGCGGACGAGAATAGGATGGGTTTGAACACAGACAAGTGCAAGGTGATGCACCTCGGGAGGAACAACCAGCACCATACCTACAGGTTAGGGAACTCCCCTCTTGTCAGCATGCAGGCGGAAAAGGATCTGGGGGTCATCATTGACTCCAAGATGAACATGGGCTGGCAGTGTGGGGAGGCAGTTAGGAAGGCCAACCGCATCTTGTCATGCATCCACAGATGCATCTCGAGCAGGTCCAAAGAGGTGATCCTCCCACTCTATGCGGCACTGGTCAGGCTGCAGTTGGAGTACTGCATCCAGTTCTGGGCACCACACTTCAAGAGTGATGTTGACAGCATGGAGAGGGTCCAGAGGAGGCCACTTGTATGATCAGGGGACAACAGGGCAGGCCCTATGAGGAGAGGCTACAGGGCCTGAACCTGTTCAGCCTCCAAAAGAGAAGGCTGAGGGGGGATCTTGTGGCCTGTTATAAACTAGTCAGGGGGGATCAGCAGGCATTGGGGGAGTCACTGTTCCCCTGAGCATCGCCAGGAGTGACCAGGAATAACGGTCACAAGCTGGCAGAGGGAAGGTTTAGGTTAGATATCAGGAGGCGCTACTTCATGGTCAGGGCGGCTAGGGTCTGGAACCAACTTCCAAGAGAAGTGGTGCAGGCTCCTACCCTGGGGGTTTTTAAGAGGAGGTTAGATGAACATCTTGCTAGGGTCGTTTGACCCCAGTATTCTTTCCTGCCATGGCAGGAGTAGGACTAGATGATCTGCTCAGGTCCCTTCTGACCCTAGAAACTATGAAACTATGAAACTATGAAAGTTTGGTATCATCAGCGAATTTGGCCAGTCCGCTTCTGACTCCAATGTCCACATCAGTAATGAAGAGGTTGAACAAAATAGGTCTAAGGACAGAGCCTTGAGGAACCCCACTGGTCACAGGGCACCAAGATGCTTGATTTCCATCAACCAACACCCTCTGGGTCCGACCATGGAGCCAATTCCCCAGCCAGCGAATCATGGTGGACCTGAGGCCACAGTTGACCAGTTTTGCCAAAAGGTGATCATAGGATACCAAATCAAAGGCTTTTTTAAAGTCAATATATATGACATCAATCTCTTCCCCCTTGTCCAGGTGATAGGTCACCCGGTCATAAGAGGAAATGAGATTGGTCAAGCATGACCTACCCGCAACAGACCCATGCTGGCTATCCCTCAGGGTGTTGCCATCAGCCAGTCCATTAAGAATGGCCTCCTTGATGATTTTTTCTAAGACCTTCCCCAAGATAGGGGTCAGGCGGATGGGCCTGTAGTTTGCTGGATCCACTTTCCTCCTTTTCTTAAAGATAGGCACCACATTGGCCTTCTTCCAATCAGCAGGCACTTCACCAGAGCACCAGGAGCTCTCGAAGATCCATGCCAGGGGCTGAGCTATGATGCTAGCCAGGTCGTTGAGTACTCTGGGGTGTAAATTGTCCGGGCCAGCTGACTTGAAGGTGTCCAGCCTCTCAAGCTGTTCCTTTACAAGCTGTTCCTCGCTTAGGCGTCCCTGTCCCATAATGGCCAGGGGCGTCCCATGGAACTTATGAAAGAATGATTTATGAGGTTATACTGCACATCTCCCTCCCTCTTCCTGGATTCTCTTGAGCTTATTTTAACAACTTTTGCAGCAGCAGGATACTGGCCATTGTGGTCCCCCAGCTTTAGTGTTGTGCTTGGGTTGACTGTGTAGTTTTTCTAGCATGTTAGACAATGGATTTGTATAGGACAGTTTGGATAGTGATGATCCAGCTTCAGTCGGGGCACTGGATTAGAAGACCCCTGGATTTCCTTTCCAGCCATGCTTCTCTATGACTCTAAGTACTTGTTCAAACAGGCTAAATAGCACAGAAATCCAACACATTTTTTAAAACACTTTTAAGTCACACCGCATGACTGTACTGGGGGTGATATGCTAACTCTCATAGGGTGGGCTGAAAGAATGTGTGCTAGATCTGAATTTATGGCAATCACTTAATTAAAATCTCCAATAAAGAGCTCATGGAGGGCTATATATGCTATCTGAAGCAAGCACTGAAGTTCTTAAACACAGAGGTGAATAACATCTGCTTGCCTTTACCAGCCTATTTAACCCCCATACATGGATAAAAAATCTATTTATTTAGGCACTATTCCAGAAGGTGTGGGGTTCACCAATAGTGAATACATCAAGTATTATTTTGTTGCCATTCAATGTTATTGCCATAATATATTTGATAACGTATACAGAAGGAGATAAGATAAAATGAGAACAATAATAAGAAAGGAGAGAGAATAGTAAGAAGAAAGCAATCATCTCCACTGTACTCTGAACTCTCTCCCTCTCTCCAGCAGATCTCCTAACTACCCCATCCAAAGTCAAATAACTTTTCAGTACCTTGTACAGCAGATGGTTAAGCTGCAGCCTCCTTATTACAATAACTCTCACACAGACAGCTAAACTTGGGTTCCCTGTAGCAGTCATGCTTATAGGAGCATTGTTCACAGTTTTAGCAGAAGCAGAAAGCACTGTGACTAGAAGCACTCTTCCCCCACAGCCTCATATTGCATTTATCCCATTGTTCATATGAAAGCTTCTTTTTTCCATAAAGGACCTCTAACTAACATAGTAGTATGCTAGCACAGCACCCAGCACAATGGGAGTCACAGCGCATCCTTCAGCATAAATTGAAAATAATAATAAAATGTTTACTGAGAGAATCCTGACTCCTTCATCTTATTTGTCTGAACATTTGGCTCACCAAATGCAGGAGAACTCTTTTAATTAATTATTCTTTATATAGCTCTCTATGGCAATGAATGATGGGGTGGCTGTTTTTTAAAGAGCCTTGAAGCTGAGACTGAAATCCAAGAGACACCCTCCCAGGGAAGTGCCCTCATCACTGAATAATGAAGTTATATTTCCATTTGCTTGTTCTCCTCTTTGACATGTAAGTCTTGTGTTCCTTTCTGCCCTGTGAGTTTGAATCTGCTCAGTCTAGGAGAACCCAATGCCAAGGTCTCTGACTTCCTGGGCAAATGCTTAAACCATTAGTCTATTGGGCAAAACATGGGTGCTATTGTGGGCCATGTTCACAAGCTAAAGTGGATGCTAAATGGATCCACTGTGGATGCCAAATGGATACATTAATTAAGCAGAATTCAGGTATTCTTCAGTTCCTGTTAAGAACAGAATAGCACTTAAGTAGGAATTAAGTATCTCACTGCTCTAAATGGATTGCTTCTGAACAAGCCTGGAAACTTAAGACTAAATGTCTAAGGAAATTTGCAGGCCAAAATAGAAATGCTTAATAATTCTGTTGAGGAGGATCAGTCTGGACCACTGTTTATGATCTAGTCACCTTAAATTCTGCCTGTGTCCCATTTCTGCCTGTCCTCCTAGAGAGGACAGAGATTCCATTAAAATAGAACAGGTTATTCTTAAAAGGGAATAACTAATTCTAGCAAGCTCTTATTTTCTTTCACAACTATTAGAAGAATAAATTGTGCCAACTTTTTAGAGCTTACAACTTGATCAGTCCATGAATATTCATGAGAATATTCCATCTTCTCCATTCAGTATTGTTGCTGTGTAATTCCTTCACCCATGTGGACTGGATGGTTTCTGCTTCCTGACTGGATGACTGAACCATTCACAAACAAAAATAGGAAAAACAAAGCAATTTAAAAAAAAGATACCCACATATTTCTGGCATAAGTTTTTCCCTGAAGAACAAATCCAACTGAATTTTTGTGAGATTTTCACTTTCAATGGACAAATACTTGTATGTTGTGGAGTGGATTGATACAACGCAACCCATAGGCAACATGTGAATTTGCTCAGACCTAGAGAGCTGAGACTGAAGGCAAGGAAGGTCACAGGAGTCTTGCCCACACTGGGAACTCTAAAACAGTTCCCAGCTGTTCTTCTGCTGCTACCAGCATTGCTCCAGGCTCTTTCTTACAGCAACTGCATCAGGATGCCTGTGAACCAGCTGTTGGGAGAGAGAGAGATGCCATGGGGCTGCTCTTGCTGCCAGGCATTGTCTCCATGGGGGGGGTGGGGAAACATTCTGGCACCCTTTCTAAGTCGGTGCCCCATGTTGATGTGCCTCTTACCCCTACTGAGCATACTACCAGATTTGCCATCCCAGAAACATAGGGGAAAGAGCAGGTAAGGGGCAGTGCAAGCCATTTCCTGGTGTAAATAATTTCACCTCACTGGTCAGCAGTTTAGGAGGATGCAGTAAACTAGAATGGTTAAAGGGCTAAGCAACATGCTAGCAGCTGCTCTGTCCCCATGCTGGTATGCACGATATATACAAGTAGTACATTTAGCAGCATAAAGGGACTATAGGAAGTAGAGTCAATCAAAAATGACAACTATTTTGTGTGGAGAATTTCAAAAGGGAAACAGTGTTCCTATTTTTTTTTAAATGAGTGATTTTTAATTGTTTAAGTTAAAATATGTGCATGATAATATAAAAACAAAAGTATTCCTCTGGCCTTTGTAAAAATTGTGTGTGTATGTGTGTGTGTGTGTTGTGTCTGTGCATCTGTGTGCACACATGTATATTTTAATAAGTCACTCACCTCCACACTGGCTTGAAGTTGCAGCAGAGTAAGATTTAGCTAGAGGATATGAGGAAATGCTTCATTGTTAGAATAATATGGTAGCAGAACAGACTGCCTCAGGAAAATGTGGACTCACCATCACTGGAGGTGTTGAAGAAGAGGTTGGACACCACTGGTCAGGGGTAATCTAGGCATAGCTATGCCTATGTTCATTGGCAATGTGTAGGGGGTGCACATGGGTGCACATGCACCCCCTGAGCATGGCGGTGCACCCTGTTGGAAAAGGTGCCACTGACACCACCGGCCAGTGTCTGTGGGCAGTTCACAATCACTGCAGACCACCGCCAACTCTGCCAGTGGCATCTGAAGATGGTTGCTGACCACTGGTTGGTGCTCGCCAGCCCTCCCCTGCTGCAGACAGAGCCGCAGCTGCCTGCAGAAGCTCCCTGCTTGCTGCTGCCACACTCCCACCGCTGACAGCACCACCACCACCTGCAGGAGCTCACTGTGCCCCCCAGCCTCTGGGGGCACCTGGCATTAATGGCTATGTTGTATCCCCCAAGTGCGCACACACACCGTTTTTGCTACATGTGTCAGGGGATTTTTAAGACTTCCTCACAGGCATTGGGTGTTGACTACAGCCAAGGCTGGAGACTTTAATTACAGTGTGCCAATGCTCCTACTGGGACCAAAGCCAGAGGTTCCTGGATAGAGGGTCTTGCCCCTCAGGTCAGGGTCAGACCAATTGCCATATCTGGGATCAGGAAGGACTGTTACCCCATGGCCATATCGGTACAGACTCTGGGGGATTTTGCCTTTCTCTGTATATGACCCTCTACTGGAAATCTCTCGAGCATATATTAACAACATTTTATAAAAGCAGGATATTGACTGCTGTCGTTTCCCCTGCTTTGCCTGTTTCAGGTTAGAGTATTAGGTCTGTGGTACATCAGGGTTGACAGTTGTCTTATGTAGAGTTTAGATTATGGATTGTATAGGGTGATTTGGATAGGGATGATACTGCTTTGTGCAGATGGTCAGACTAGATGACCTCTGGGGGTCCCTACCAGCCCTACTTCTCTCAGACTGACTCTATGACTATGACTTTATGAACACAGACCAAAGTGCTCATGTTTAGGTTTACAAGCTTATACTTGGTATAAGACAGAGAAAAGAAATGGCTTCAGACAGATAGTTTCATAGTAGATAGGGTCAGGAGGGATCTAAATAGATCATGTAGCCTGACCCCCTGCCACAGGCCGGAATGAATGCTGGGTTCACAAGACCCCAGACAGGTGATCATCCAACCTCCTCTTGAATTTGCCCAAGGTAGGGGTGAGGACAACTTCCCTGGGAAGTTGGTTCAAGATTTTGGCCACCCTAACTGTAAAAAATTGCCTTCTGATCTCTAACCTAAACCTATTCTCCAACAGCTTATTACCATTTTTCCTCATCACCCCAGGTGGTGCTGGGGAGAAAAGGGCTTTTCCTATTTGCTGTTGATCTCCCATGATGAGTTTGTAGGCAGCCACCAGGTCCCCCCTCAACCTCCTCTTGCTGAGGCTGAACAGATTCAGGTCCCTTAGTCTCTCCTCAGAGGGCCTGTCCTGCTGCCCTCTCACCAAGTGGGTGGCCCTCCTCTGAACCCTCTCCAGGCTGGCCACATCCCTCCTGAAGTGCAGTGCCCAGTACTGGACACAGTACCCCAACTGCAGCCTTACCAAAGTTGCACAGAGGGGGAGTATCACCTCTCTGGACTGGCTTGAGATGCATCTTTGGATGCATAACAAGGTATGGCTGGCCTTGTTGGATGTGGTCTGGCATTGGTGACTCATGTTCATCTTGGAGTCAATAATGACTCCAAGATCCGTTCCGCTTTCAAGAGGGGTACTCCCCAGCAGTATGTATGCTGTGGATTCCTTCTTCCAAAGAGCAGCACTCTGCATTTGTCTACGTTGAACCTCATCCTATTCACATCCGCCCACTTTGGTAGTTTGTCTAAATGTATTTGCAGCCTCTCTCTCCCTTCAATTGTGTACACCTCACCCCACATCTTACTGTCATCAGCGTGCTTTCCACACCCTTATCCAAGTCACCGATGAAGATGTTAAACAGTGTGAGGACTGAGCCCTGGGGTACCCCACTGCTCACATCTCGCCAGGTTGAGTACAACCTGTCCACCACTACTCTCTGGGTGCACCCCATCAGCCAATTTTTGACCCATCCAACTGTGTAGGCATCAATGCCAGAGTCATTTAATTTATTGATGAGGATGGGGTGAGACAGTGTCAAAGGCCTTCTTAAAGTCTAGAAAGACTATGTCCACGGTGACACCATCATCCAAGGATTTAGTCACCTGGTCATAAAAGGCAACCAGATTGGTCAGGCAGGACCTGCCTTTTATGAACCCATGCTGATTGCCCCTGAGCATGATCTCCCCTGCTGGCCCCCCACAGATGTGCTCCTTGATGATTCTCTCCAAGATCTTCCCGAGCACAGAGGTGAGGCTTACAGGCCTATAGTTACCTGGGTCCTCCCTCCTCCCTTTCTTGAAAATTGAGACCACATTAACTAATTTCCAATCCCCCAGCACCTGGCCAGATGACTGCA
The DNA here is from genome assembly GCF_052110815.1 of Crocodylus siamensis. NCBI lineage: Eukaryota > Metazoa > Chordata > Crocodylia > Crocodylidae > Crocodylus > Crocodylus siamensis. The sequence goes on from NC_143395.1 coordinate 359,289,562, forward strand.
AATGCTCATACAGCCAGGCCAAGGGCTTTTGATGACCCCTACCAGCTCCCTCAACACCCTTGTGTGGAGGGCATCTGGACCTGCAGATTTAAAAATGTCTAGCCCTTCCAGAAGATCCCTAACTACATCTGCGCTGACTGAAGTCCTGACAGAGCTATCTCCAAGACTGTCCCTACCTCTGGTAGGCGGGATGTCCCAGTCCCTGTTCAAGAAAACAGAGGCAAAGAAATTGTTAAAAATATCAGCTTTCTAGTCTGGAGTAGCCACAAGATTGCTGTTTGCATCTTGCAGGGGCCCTACATTGCCTGATGGCCTCTTCTTGCTCCCAATGTACTTGAAAAAGGACTTTTTGTTGTCCTTAATCCTGGATGCTAGCCTGAGTTCCATCTCTGCCTTGGCCTTCCTAATAGCCCTCCTATACTCACGGGCTGAGGAGGAGTACTCCACCTTGGTGATAGCTCCTCCCTTGCACTGGTTGTACACCCCCCTATTGGTCCTCAGGCATTGCTGAACGCCCTTGCTGAAATGGGGGTGAAACAACTTCCTCCCTGGAACCCAAACAGTGAAATAATATTGGCTAGCATGATAGGGAGTGGTCTCATCCCATAACAATGTGTCTGCTGTCAATTTTACAATTTTACATATGCACCAAGAACAAAGAAAGCTTTAAGAAGTTATTTGGAAGTGCATGGGGGAAGAAAGACAAAGGCACTTATTTGAAAATCCAACAAGGAAGTTATAGCAATTGGTATCATGGGTCACTGGGAGGTGGTAGTTAATCTCTGATATTCAGTGAAAGATAATTGTATAGAAATGTGTCATGAAAGACCTCAAACATGGAAAGAAGCAGTTTATATTTGCACAGGGATGCATAGAAAGGGGCAACAAGGCTGGTTCATCACGTTCATTAAAATAATTTTATGTATTCTAGAAAACTATGTTATCAGTTAACTTCTAGAATGAAAATGTCTTGCACATCTCCAGTAAGCAGCATACCCCATGCAGGCATATACCCCATGTCAGTATCCAGCTCTCTAAATATCAGGTGTTATACATAAAACTCATTAGTGTGTTTTTTCTTCAGCAGTTCATTGAAAGAATGTTTCATTACCATGCTAATAGAGCTAGCTAGCAATGCAGGCTAATTGAATTCTTACAAAACAGCCATTACAGACACTTATCTTAACTTTAGAAACAATAAATATCAAACTCACTTTAAAAGATATAATTCATACTAAATAGCCAGACAAAAACTATCAGAATAGTTATGGCATTTTTAAGATGCTTTATGAGTCCAGAAGTAATTAATTTTTTTACCTCTGTTCATACTGGATTAGTATTTGCCATTGTAACTAGCTATGATGATGATATAGAAAGGCTAAAAACAAACATTTCAACCATTTTAAAATTTGTTTTAAAAGTATTTTGAGTTGGGAGTTTGAAACAATTTTGGATTTAAATAATCTGATATATTTAGAATAAAAGTCAAGAAATTCCTACCTATTTCTCATGGTCATCGTAGGACTTGCTGGATCCTGGATTAATACAACTTCCAAGGAAAGTGGTGCTGGCTCCTACCCTGGGGATCTTTAAGAAGAGGCTTGATGCCTATCTGGCTGGACTCAGTTGAGTCCAGTTTTTCTCCCGCCCAGGTCGGGGGTCGGACTTGAAGATCTACAAGGTCCCTTCCGACCCTACTTCTATGATTCTATGATCAGCAAATACAAAAATCATACAGAGGCCTGTTAGCAGCATGAACCAGAGTAGGCCTCACTAACAGCATGAAAAATGAACCCTGGTGACCAGAAAGCAGACCATATATATAGCCAAAGTGCAAATTCTGGGAAAGTTAGGATGTCATTAGTATTACATTAGTATTACTTTGTATTAGCTTCTAGGCACCTCAGAAGGCCAGCAGATGGAAAACAATGGATACAGAACATCAAAACAAAGATCAGAATAACCTGGTAAATAAGTCCCCCTATCTAATGAGATTGGATATGAACGATGTCACCTAAAGATGTGTGGGTATTTGATGAAATTAGGTTATGGATACTGTACACACAAGTTGTTTTGTTCAATGTGGATAAAATGGGCCTGGGAACTCTGAGCACATTGTGCTGAGCTGGAAGCCATATGTTATGCTGCTTCCATGTTCAAAAATAAACCTGGCTAGCGCTATGGCTGAATAGGGCACAATGTTAGGGTCTAGTGTTGTTTGTAAACCTGAAGAGTCCTTGTTGCTATGTACTGGAGGCCATGGCCTCTTTATTACAACTAACAAGGTCACTGGAAAGAGTAATAGTCTAGTATCACTGACAGTATCCTGATAGCCCATGCATGGGGCCTTATGTGAGCAATACTACTCTACTCTGACCATACCTGATGGGGTACAACAGTCAGTTTACAGCATGGCTCTTCTTCACTAGTGTGATCTAGTGAAGCAGCTCTTCACTAGTGTGACTAGAGATGCAGGCAAGAGGTACTCACCCCAGGCAAGTTAGGAGGGTCCTGGAATTGTTCCCCATCCCCACAGAGTCTACTCTCTGGCAGCATGTCCATGCTGGGAACTTCAAAACAGTACCCAGCTGCTACTGCCACCACGGTTTTAAGAACAACTGGCAAGTAAAACATATGACGGCAACAACAGCAGCTCAGCTGGGGACTATTAAGAGTTCCCAGCATGGGTAAGACTTCTGCCTCCCCATCTTTCTCTCACCCCTTCCCACCCAAGGCTTTGTCCCATGCACTGATTCCTGTACTGGATACACTACTGCTCTTCATACCTGAAAATTTTGCCAGCAGTCCCAATGAACAGCGTGCTGTGAACAGAACAAATAGGGCTGTATAAGAATTCCATGAAGCACTGCCCTCTTTCAACATGTCCATCCATTCTTAATAGGACTGCAACCATGGATGTCTTATATTGGCGGTGTTTTGGAGGAAGACCTCTCTTGTTCTCAGTGGAACTAGAAAATCTTGCCTCATAACACATTATTTGTGACCATTTCTAAGGGAGCTTTGATTTCAGTCTCATTGAGAAAGTAGTTTCTCATCAATTCATCTTACCAATAGTTCATTCAGCATCCTCTGACATGAACTGACAAAAATAAATGCAAAAAGTGACCATTATATTTAAGTGCCTAGTTGCAAACTTACTGATTACACAAGGGCTGTTCAGTCATGACAATAAGAAAAGGGAAAAGTGAGCATGTGGGAATGTAAAGGACAGGGAAACAAAGAAAAGTTAAATGTTTGATGGCAGACTAATTAAAGCACTTTGCCATGGATTCAGAGGTGTAAATTCCCACCCTACACAGGATTCTTGCTGAAGGCTGCCCCTAGGTAACCCAGGTATAACCCAGGTATAAATGGATAGTGATCAGTCAGGGTGAGTTGTTAGGGATACAGCCTCTGGATCAGAACTTCCTAGAACTTAAATGCTGGAGGCTGCAAGTGAGAGAAAAACAAAGGAAAAAACCATGGTCATACCCAGTTCACTCTCCCTTTCAGCATCCACGCTCTGCCACTGTGTGACACAGGACACTGGTAACCCAGTGTCCTATAGTCTGACCCAGTAAATAGCAGTTCTTATGAGGATAGAAGAGAAGGAGAAACTACAACACACAGGGCAGTGATGTAACACTATTCTGGCAAAGCAAAGTGGCTGTAAACACAACGTAACTGAGCAGCTGCTTTGAGCTTTTCTAGAGTGATATAAAGCAGCCAATATGTATCAGCACATCTGGATATTAAATGTAAAATTCAAAGAAAAATGATGATTGATATTTGATATCTTGAGATTATTAGAAGTATTACATTGCTTTATTTTCCCATTTCTCAAGTTCAAGTTCTAAAAACAAAACAAAGCCAAACTCCATGCCAAATTACACTTAGTACTCAAGTAGGAAGAGAGTTTGCTTTGAAATATAACTGAAATAAGGACAATGTAAAATTATAGAACAGCAAAGACAAGCACCAATGACATTTTTCCTGTATGAAATTGTTCCAAAAAACCAAGTGGTACAAGATGATCACACTGAAGCATTTGATACATTATTCATTCTATTTGTGTTAAATTGTTCTGGAACCCAAAGCTGATTAAACGTATACAACACTTAGCACACCCTTAAATAGTTTCTACTTTGGATGATGCCCGTTCTAAAACATTAGCGATTCATGAGATACTTGCCAAGTTCAAGCAAAATGATTTTCATTAATTTTTGTCCTCTCCATTCAAGTTTAGGGAAATGTATTTGATCTGATGTTCCCCTAGGTGGCATGTGCAAACAAACACACACACACACACACACATGTGCACACACACACACGCACACACACACACACCCTAACTTCAATTGCCTGTTAAAAAGATACTTTGAAGCTGGGGGAAATCTTAAATAAAGCTCATCTTAATATTTTCCTAGATTTCAGTTACCCCATTTGCTCATTAGGATCTAATCATAAGATGAATGGCAAAACTCCCACTGATTTTACTTTGATGGACTTTCTATAGCTTTAATTAGTATGTAAGTGCTGAAAAAAGAAAATTAAATCTGTAGAGTGGCTGTCAATAGAAATTCTCTTAATAGATTCTGCCTTTTTTTGAACCAGGTTAGAAGTTTGTGATTCTGTTGGTCTTTCTCCCTTAACTTTGGAAGGTTGTGTAGAAAGTTTTAGAAAACAGGTAGCTGTTGCACAATGCATCAAGATTAGACTGAGCCCCTGTAAAGACAGAGCTCAGTGCAAATCTGGACACGCACTCTATCTTAAAAACAGCTGCATGGCTAGCTATAGCCTCTACTCCAACACAGGGGTGGAAGATTAATCTTTTGTATCTTCTCTGGCTCAAAGTCAGTCCTGAAGACTTCAGTAGACCATGCTGAAGTCACTTCATCACTCCAGACACCTGGGTCGTCTTTACGTGTGCTCCGAGGGGAGGGGTAAAGTGCTTTAATTTGAGCGGCTCTTGGGAGCTACTCTAATTAAAGTACCTACAGCGTCTCGTGTATTCAGTATCCCATGCTTCAGAATGGCAGCAGGTGCACTTTACTTAAAGTTCATCGAACAAGTTTTAGTTAAAATGCCACCCACCAACCATTTTGAAGTGCAGGGATGCTGAATACACGAGACGCCAAGACTGCGGGAGTATGCTAATTAGTATGCTCCAGATGACTTGATTAATCGAGTCTGCTATGATGCACTGTAATTACAGCACATCCAAGCAGGCGTCCTGCATACCTACAGGCACCCCAGTGGCAGGTCTGCTTTGTTAAACTTTACTCACTTTACTTTTTTATTGAAAAAAGCAGTATTTCAAGTAATATCAACCAGTTATACTAATGAAACGTTCTGAGAAAAACCTCTTTTGGGGTTTAATATTTTTATATGTAGCCACAGTCCAGTGATTAATTTAGGTAAAATTCCATCAAGTTTGTTTTGAACTAAGGGTGAAAAAATATATCATCCACAGTAAGAGCATTTTTAATATGCTTTACTAATACATAATTAAAATGCAACTGTCCTGTTGTTCCTAGGTTTTGTGAAGAGTCCTTCTCTTTTATTTTAACAATAACTTATGGGTATGGGCTGCTAATACTTTGATGGACTGAGTCAGACCCTTGCTGATTTAATCATCATAGCTCTATTGGCAATGGGACTTTCCTGATTCACATCAGCTGAAGATCTGGCATATTGCATTTTGGTTTTGAAGGAATAAATTTTTGCAAGAGTTGTTGGTTAGCACTAAAATAAAAATAGCTTCCCATGTGCTAGATAAAAGTAGTAGCTCTTGGTCAGGGATTTGATTCATAACTATGTTGAATGTTTCCTCTGTGGACAATTTTCAATGTAAAAACAGATGTTCTACTGAAATCTTTATACTCTTCTGCATCTTATAATAGCTACAGGAGGTAGCCGTTTTCTTTAAAATTTATAAACTCTGTAGGCCCCTGCTTTCTAATACTGTTTGGAATCATTACGGGCTGGATTCTTTGCTGCTTGTGTGCTGAGGAGGATCTTCAGTCAAACTATTAGCAGACAAAGGCACTTCTCAGCATGAATAAGGATAGAAGAATTGAACCCTAAGAGAACAAACAGTAGAAAATTACCAAACATTCTAAACACTTTGGGGATGTCTATGCCACATCAGATAATGACAAAGGGAGTTGCCACGAAAACATGTCCTGCCCTCTGTCTCCTCCTCCACCTCCATTTATGCTACATGCCCAAGAAATCCTACGTAGGCACTTTTTGGTGCTCATCTAGGGCATGCCCAGACCTATCTTAGGCTCAGTCGCGGGCACTTTCATTCTCATAAGCACAATGCTGGGTAGACCCAGCACTGATTTAATAGAATATACATGGCATTTTTCAGCACATGGCATGAGTGGCATGGGATCAGCTGAACAAGGCATTTTTCATGGCATTATTCCCTAACATTGTCCAATGTCCTTCATATCAAGTATCTCCTGTATACAGAAATCTAGGAAATAGCTATCTAGGAATACATGACAAGTGGAAAAACTTATTTTCTGTTAATTTACCCCATAGTTCTTTAATACATTTTTAGAATAATAGACATTCTCAAATGACGCTTTTCAAGGAGCTTTTAACAAATTTTAATAATGATTTTAGTTTTCCCTAATTGTCTTTTGAACTGAAACATTAACCTTGATGTCACCTAGCTACATCCTAGTGGGAGAGAAGCTGAAATAATTGCCAATAATACCAAAAAGTAAAAAAAAACCACTCATGAGAAAGTAATTGAAGTGAATAGTGGCACATTTATCAACTCAATTTCCTCTATCCATTACCTCCTCTGGAGAAACTGTCCAATTGTTTGCTACCAATCCAAATGCAGATTTTCTGAGGCACGTCTGGCCCAATAATTCATCTCATGGTTTTGTTCTACGTCTCTACATTGTCTCCCTTACAAACAGCTCAAGTAATGTGAACACTAGGAAATTCTACAGCAAAAAGTAGAGAACAATCCAAGACAGTGGGGGCTTCCCCTTCTTACCAAAGCTGTCTGTTCTCTTTGTTAAAAAAAGAAAGGAAAAAAAAATTTTTTTCAGAAAAATAAAACCAGTTCTTCTATCAAAACTGAAACACTCCTCATAAAATATCAGTTTTTTTGCCAAAGCTTCCAATTTTTACTTGCTTACTACTGGAAAAAGTAGGAAAACTCTTCAACTTCAGAAGAAGTTTCATAGTTTCATAGTCAGTAGTGTTGGAAGGGACCTGAGCAGATTATCAAGTCTAACCCCCTGCCATGGCAGGAAAGAGTACTGGTATCAAACGACCCCAGCAAGGTGTACATCTAGCCTCCTCTTAAAGACCCCCAGGGTAGGAGCCAGCACCACTTCTCCTGGAAGTTGGTTCCAGATCCTAGTCGCCCTGACAGTGAAGTGGCACCTCCTGATATCTAGCCTAAATCTACCCTCTGCCAGCTTGTGACCGTTATTCCTGGTCACTCCTCGTAGTGCTCAGGGGAACAGGGACTCCCCCAGTGCCTGCTGGTCCCCTCTGACTAGTTTGTAAATGACCACTAGATCCTCCCTCAGCCTTCTCTTGTGGAGGCTGAACAGGTTCAGGTCCCATAGCCTCTCCTCATAGGGCCTGCCCTGCTGCCCCCTGATCATGCAAGTGACCCTCCTCTGGACCCTCTCCATGTTGTCCGCATCCCTCTTGAAGTGCGGTGCCCAGAACTAGATGCAGTACTTCAGCTGCGGCCTGACCAGTGTCGCATAGAGGGGGAGGATCACCTCTTTGGACCTGCTCGAGACGCATCTGTGGATGCATGATGAGGTATGGTTGGCCTTCCTGACTGCATCCCCACACTGCCGGCCCATGTTCATCTTGGAGTCAGTGATGACTCCAAGATCCTTTTCTGCCTCTGCACTGACAAGAAGGGAGTTTCCCAGCCTGTAGGTATGGTGCTGGTTCTTCCTCCCCAGGTGCATCACCTTGCACTTGTCAGTGTTGAAACCTATCCTGTTCACATCCACCCACCCCTGTACCTGTCTAGGTCCAACTACAGCCTATTCCTCCCTTCTAGCATGGCCATATCCCCCACATCTTAGTGTCATCAGCAAATTTGAACAGGGTGCTTTTTACTCCCTCGTCCAAGTCACTGATGAAGATGTCCAAGAGTGCAGGCCCGAGGACTGAGCCCTGGGGACCCCACTGCCCACATCCCTCCTGGTTGAAAATGACCCATCCACCACCACTCTCTGGGTGCAGCCCTCCAGCCAGTTAGTGACCTATTTGACTGTGTAGGTGTCAACACCACAGTCCCCCATTTTCTTAATGAGAATGGGGTGAGAGATGGTGTTGAAGGCCTTCCTAAAGTCCAGAAAGACTACATTCACTGCTACCCCTGCATCTAAGGATTTGGTGAGCTGGTTGTAGAAAGCTACCAGGTTAGTCTGACAGGACCTGCCTTTAATCAATCCGTGCCGGTTGCCCCTAAGGATAACCTCCCCCACTGGCCCCTCATAGACACGTGCCAGGATAATTCTCTCAAAGAGCTTACCCAGGATTGAGGTAAGACTAACTGGCCTATAGTTTCCCATGTCCTCCTTCCTCCATTAGGTATTTTGAGAAAGCCTAACATTTTGTTTTTGTTGCCCTTTTAATGCAATAACATTTTTTAAAAATTGGTCATGCCTATTTTACAATCATATCTGTATTGCTCAAATACTATGGCAGCCCAGGTATTTATTATTCCAGACTGTAGAGTCTTAGGTTCTGCCCTCACCTTGACCTAAAATAACCCATGGGTTCAAGCTCAAAGGGATCTGAGGTTCATTTTATACTGCCACTCCTATAGCACCTCCATATATCCTGAAGTTGCTTTAGTTCTCTTGTGAAGCATATATAAAGTACATTTTCCAACTTTGAAGTGGAAAAATGAGAATTTGCCCTTTTAAGTATCAGCATTATTGACATATGTTTTCTCCATTCATTTGGCTAGTCTACAATAAACTGCCTACTGTTTCATTGGAGTTGTTAATTGATTGGCCAGTAAACAGCTTGTTGATAATAACATATTCTAGCCATCTGATCTTTTTGACAATCCAGTAGTAGTCTGTACCAAAGCTATTTTATACTGTTCCTTGCATTGGGAATGCATCCAACTGTTACCACCACCAAGAACAAAGAGGCAGGAGGTATGTCATAACCTTCAGAAGGCTGCAAAAGTTATTTCAGGGACAGCTGAATTTCTAGCAGGGGTGCTAACTGGCAACTTCTTCATGCTTTTACTTTATTATTATAATTAAAGTAATACCTGGAAGAGAAGATACATAAAAAAATAAAAGTTTACATTAAAGCAACATTGAATATAGGAATTATAAAGGACAAAAATCAATATAGTCAGGGGACTCTAAGATGGAGATTATTCTAATATAATAAAAGCCATGATACTTCAGGTGGTGTGTGTGTCTGTCTGTCTATAATGCTCCAGGCCGACTCACATGCACTGCCCAGAGCCTTATTGACAGTCAGACACACAGGCAAGGTAGAGGCAGTAGGGGCTAGGGTGTGCTCTGCTGCACAGGCAGGACAGGAGGCGAGGGGAGGTGGGGCATGGCTTGCAGCCCTGTTGGGGGACATGGCACGTAGATGTGTGGGGGCATGACACATGGCGGGGGAGCCTGGCACGCTGCCGCAGGGTGCTCTGCAGGAAACGGATGTGGGGTGCATGGTCTGCGCCTGCTGGCTGCAGCACATGGCCAAGGTGCATGACCCCACCCACTCCCAGTGTGGCACCCTGTGCCTGCACACCATGCCTCCCGCCGCACACTGCCACAAGCCACACTCTCCGTGCAGGGAGCACCCACTGGCTGTGGCCATGGGGCACGCAGGGTGTGAGGGTGGCATGGCATGTGGGGCACATGGGGAGCACCCATTGGGTGCAGCATGTGGCCACAAGGCAGGGTGCACCCCTCCACCCACTCCCCATGCAGCATCCTGTGGCTGCACCCCAACCCCACCCCCTGTCGTGGGGAGCAGCTGCCAGCTGTGGCCATGGGGTGCATAGGGTGTGGGGGTCAGCGTTCGACCACAGCTGGCAGTTACTCCCGGGCGGGGCATGGCTGCAGGGTGCCATGCAGGGGGAAGGAAGTGGAGGGGAGTCACAGCGGCCTGTCACTGCTGCCACTGGAATGGCTGGGAGGGACTGGGGCTCAGACTGAGCCAGGATGATCCTGGCCAGGGGGGGTGCTGCGCTCAGGCTGAGCCAGACTGCAGGGCCAGGGGAGTCCGGAAGCTGCTCCAGGGGCATGGGCATGTGGTTCCCACCACCGAACACACTGCAGGGGAGCTGGGGGAGGGGGATCCATGTCACCTCCTGCATGAGCCGCTGGGCTCAGATTGTCCCATGAGCCAGCTCAGCCAATGCCCCAGTCAGGGTGAATGCAGCCTCATCCAAGACAGGCTGTGTGACACTCAGAGCCCAGTGGTTCCTTCAGAGATGATGCCAGGGAGCCCAGGGGGACATGTGCTCCCATCTGTGCATGGGGCAGGGGCAGCTGAAGTTGCAGCCTTGGCTCCACCTTTACTCCCCTCCTCACTGCCCCTACTCTGACAGCAGTGTGGCACCACATGAGTCTCTGGGCACCGAGGCACATGTGTGTAACGTGGGGCTGGGTAGGTGTGTGTAACATGTGGCTGGGAGAGTGCGGCATGCACTGTGTAGCTGGGTGTATGTGTGTGGCATGTAGCTGGGTGGGTGGCTGGGTGGTTGTGGCATGTGGCTGGATGTGTGTGTGTGGAGTGTGGGTGTGGCATGCATGGGTGGGTGGCTGGGTGTGTGCGGCATGGGTGAGTGGGTGTGTGGCTGGGTGGATGGTGTAAGGGTGTGTGTAGTGGGTAGATGTGTCTGTGTGGCATGTGGCTGAGCAGGTGTGTGGCATGTGGCTGGGTGGGTGTGTGCATGTGGCTACGTGGGTAGGTGTGTGCATGTGGCTGGGTGGCTGGGTGTGTGTGTGGCTCTGTGTGTGTACATATGGTGTGTGGTCGGGTGTGATGTGCGGTTGAGTGTGTGTGTGTGTGTGTGAATGGCATGGGTGTGTGTGTGTGGCATGTTGCTGAGGGGGGTGTGGTACATCACGGGGTGTATGTGACATCAGCCTGGGTGTGTGTATGTAGCACATGGCTAAGTGTGTTTGTGTGGTGTGTGGCTGGGTGGATAGGTGTGTGTGGCTGTGTGTGTCAGATGTGGGGGGGCACACAGGGTGAGACAGAGTGGGGCAGGGATTGCACACAGCCAGACACGGAGTGACAACAACGTGGGGCAGTGGGTGGTGGCTCTCTGTCCCTGCCACCTGCCCGTCATTCCTGACAGGTACTTTGCTAGTTTTATTCATATTTACACTAAGACCTAGATTCACAGGGCACCTATACATATACATTGAGGCTCTGATGCTCTGATGCGCTATAATTGCAATGCATTGGAACAGACGTGATTAGTCGAGTAATTACCATGGTTCATCAGACTCCAGCGTCACATGTATCAGTGTCCCCACACTGAAAAATGGTGGTGGGGTGTTTTAACTAAAGCTTGTTTAAAGTATGATGAGCTTTAGTTAAAGAGCCTCTGCTGCCCTTTTTCAGAGTGGGGACACTAATATACATGACACTCTGGACGTTTTAATAAAAGTGGCTCTCTGAGAGGACTTCAGCATTACAATACTGAGCATTATGGCACTTAGGTACCTAGGTTTCCTACAGAACACATGGAGAGGGTTTGCCACCTAAGAACTGAATAATATAAAACCCAGCATACTGAGGTCAGACCCTTCCTATGGGAGAAGAAAAAGAGATGAGATGTGTCTTGCAGTCTGCTCTACTATATTTCTACAATATCATATTTTACTATGTTATATGATGCATCCCTTATAACTTGGACTGGAATCCAAGGGTCTCCCATCCCAAAGAAATTCTGCCTCTTGGCTTTGCCATCTCATCCACAGAATATGTAATGATTACATGAAAAGTGGAACAGCTTCTGTTGGAGGGTTTGAAAGAACCCTTCTACACAGAACCATCACACAAGCAGCTCCCAGACCAGAGGCACACAGATGCGAAGCCACTCCACCCCCTCCCTGGGCAGTGCTTGCCCTAGCCCTAGTCCCAGTCCCAGTCCCAGTCCCAGCCCCAACCCCTATCCCTCCCTTGCTGTGGGGACATTGATCTGTATTGGGCCCTAAATGTAATGTCAGTGGAGAATTGCGCACCATAACAACACTTAGGTATGAGTTAGGTGCCTAGCTTCTTGGCAATGTTAAGACTGAGGTGCTGCTGTGTATGTCCAAAATCAAAACTCTATGTTACTGTGGAACGTTAATAATCAATATATGGATGCCTTCCACTTCTAGGCATTTCCATCATAGCAGAATTTTGAGCATCTAAATTTTGAACCCAGTGGTGGAATTTTAGCCCTTTATTTCCATTGCTTTTTTAAAAATTAAAGATGCTATAAATGGAATTGAAGCATTTCATTTTGGGTTGAAATGAACACATTGTTTTTGTTGAACTGCTGAAAAAAGAACATTTTTCCATTCAATCCCCTCTAGTTCAGCAAATAAACTGAAAATTAATTATTCACATGGCCTTAATTAGAAACATAATGAAAGCAGGTTTTTCTATTTGTTTTATTTTTAATGGCATCTGTAGCAGTTACAATGGAAGTCCTAGTGTCAGCTAAGGATGATATTCATTACAGCTAGGGTTTGATGGCATTGGAAAACTACTGAAAGCTACTAATGAAACAAATCTGTTCTTTACTGTGGCAAGTAGCTACCTATTGGTTGAGAAATAATGTCTTGATAATATGAGTGTATCAACTGGGGTGCATCTACGGGATATGTTGTACCATGCATTAGACTAATCTAATGAGCAGTAAAGTGTCACTTTCTACACATGCATGGCATTTACTGCACATTAATTTAATGTGCTACTTGCTAGTACCAACACATACAGGTACAAAATAAAAGGAGCATTAACTAATTCACAGTAGTGCATGTGTAGACACTGACATTATGTACAAACTGCATCTGGTCAGCTATACCAGCAGGGAGACAGCTATTATGCTGGCAGCTGTGTTCCAGCCTGACTACACAAGGCCTCTGGCAGCACCTGCCATGGTGGCCTCCCCATCACTGGACATAGCACCTAGGGGTCTCAGCTGGACACAGACCTCATCATGATCTGGGGTGATGTGGAGGTCCAGCAGCAGTTTGACTGTACCACCAGGGCAAATACACGCATCTGCATGGCCATGTCAGAACACATGCAGAAGTGTAGGCACCACCACTCTGGCCACAAGTGCCATGTGAAGGTCAAGGCCCTATGGGTCCAGCTGGTCCAAGTGACAGATAACAATCATCACTCTGGGGATGCCCTTCATGTGACAGCTAAACTGAATCCTGGGCCCAAGGGATGCTGGAGAGCCCTGCCACATATCTTCCAGCATGGGTGAGCTGCCAGAGCCTGCACCATGGCCCATGGAGGAGGAAGACTTAGTAGGCAAGGGCCCCTCAGGACACCAGCACCAGGTTCTGACATTCTCTCTGGCTGCAGCCTCATCTCAAAGCTCAGATAAACCAGGCCACCACCTGCCCCACCAACTGTGGCAGCTCACCCCAACCCAGGAAGACCATCTGGGGATGGCCCCATCTGCAAGCAGCTCCAGCTCCTCTCTGAAGGGGGTGGCCAGGCACTGTGCCTCTACACCCCAGGACACTGCAGGCAGCCAAAGCACATCACCACAACCAGACACTGAGTCTGACTCCTGGAAGCACCTGCCAAACCCATCTGGTAAGCCCTGCACAGGGAGAAAGGCTGGGGGAAAAGGGATCACTGCAGTCATCCAGGTCCTTGCCAGCTCACCTGCCCACAAGAATTTCCTCCTGCCAACACACAGGGAGGCAGGAAGCAGTTCAGAACTTTACTGAGTGGCCAGTAGCCTCCCAGCTAGGCAGCTAGTCATCTGTCACAGGCAGAGAAACTCATTGATGGCATCTGCAATCTCCTCCTTAACCACGGGGGTCAGACACTCATAGCATAGGAAGATACCCTTCCAAACAGTAGCACACATTGTGGGAAAGTGCAGGCTTTCCTGGGTACCACTGAAGCTCAGAGCTCTGTGCCAGGTTCTCAGCTGTGTCCAGAACACTGTGGCAACCAACAGCAGCAGGGTGCAGTGGGTTGAGCACCCCTCAGTGTGCTCAAGCAGCTCATCATGGGGTACCTGGGGACTCTCAGCAGGAATAAAATCATAGCACCAGAAGAGACCTGTAAGATCATCAAATCCAGTCCCCTGCTGTGGGGAGGAAGTTATTGGGCTCAGATGAGCTTAACAAGGTGCCTATCCAGCCTCATCTTGACAACCTCCAAGGAGGTGATTGCACCACCTCTGCCAGGAATGTGTTCCAGATTCTGATGACTCTTACAGATAAAAAGTTCTTTCTTATATCAAGCCTGAATTTACCCTCTATTAGCTTGTGCACATTGACGTGCCTTCCTGAACAGTTGCTACCCTAGATCATGGTGTTCACCTCTGATGTATTTGTAGGTGGCTATCGAGTCACATCTCAGCCTTCTCTTACTCAGGCTGAACAGGCCCAGTTCCTGGAGTCTCTCATCATAGGGCCTGTGCTCCATGCCCTTGACCATATGGGTGACCCTTCTTTATACCGTCTCAAGCTTATCCATGTCCTTCTTGAAGTGTGGTGCCCAGAACTGGACACAGTACTCCAGCTGAGACCTCACCAGTGCTGAGTATAGAGGAAAGAGCACCTCCCTGGATCTATTGGCCACACATCGGCTGATGCACACCAGAGTTCTATTTGCCTTCCTGGAGACCTCATCACACTGCTGACTCATACTCATCTTTTGGTTGATTGTGACCCCCAGGTCTCATTGAGGTGCTGTGCCAGCCAGTGGACTGCCACCCATTGTGTAGTTGAGGTGAAGGTTCTTCCTACCCAGGTGAAGGACCTTGCACTTATCCCTGTTAAACATCATCCTATTTCATTCTGCCCATGATTCCAGTCTGTCAAGGTGGTCCTGGATCCTGGTCCTATAACCCAAAGTGCCCGCATTACCCCATAGCTTGGTATCCTCCATGAACTTAATAAATGAGCTCACCACCCCCTCATTCAAGTCATTAATGAATATATTGAAGCGCATGGGTCCAAGCGTGGGGGACACCACTGGAGATGGCCCTCCAGAATTAGGTCATTCCATCAATTTCCACCCTCTGAGAGTGGCCTCTAAGCCAATTTTCCACCCACGTCACTGTAGACTGGTCCAGCCCAGCAACCTCCAGTTTGCATTATTGGTGGTGGGAATTGGGATTAGAGTGGGGTATGTTGTTGTGAGGGAGGTAGTATGCTGTTGGGAAAGGTGGGAAGGAGGATGTCTATTACTGGGGAGGGCAGAAAGGAGCCTGTTGTTGTGAGGTAACGGGGGTTTATTGTATGGTGGAGGGAAATAGTTTGGTGTTTCTTGCAAATTGTCTGTAGTGTGCATATTCTTGGGGTAGCACTATGATTCCAGAGTCCATGGGTGACCACCCAGGTGCTCTACTGCAGGGAGTAGAGAAGGATGTGATCAGTGAACACCTCACAGACAGTGACCTGACTGCTGCTGCTGGGTGGGAGAGCAAGAAGCATCCATGTACTGGCTACCACTCTTGGGAGAACATACTGTAGCAACCTCAGGCTGCCTCTGGAGCCCCCTGTCAGCCTAAGATAGCCACCCTGAGTCTCTGCCAGCCTGGAGCTAGCACCCAAGCAGCTGCAGCTGGAGCCTCCCCTCCTCCCCACACCCTCACCCCAGCTGCTGTAGGGGAGCAGAGCAGGGCAGGGCAGGAGCAGCCCTGCACCTGACTGCGGCCATTGGGTACAAATCTGTGCCCAACAGGACGCATGTGTAATCACATTCCTGGCCCAAGCTTAATGAGGCTGAATTTACTGTACAGTAATATTCAGGTGTATTAATTGTATGTGTAGACTGGTGGCTGAATAGGGCTTTTTTTTTCTTTTTTTGATCTACTATGTTAAATTGATGTATGACTTCTAAATGGCATAAAAATGAAAGATAAAAATATGTGCTGGTTAGTTTTAAACTGCACACATTATTAAAAAAAGAATTACAGTAACTGATTTTGTCCCGTGTATAATGAACATATCTTTATCTTTTAACAGTAAAAATATATTTTTTTAATATTAGACGTCTATACTGTGCCTATAACCAAGCAAACAAATTCTGATCTGGCATATATTGTTATAAATCTTAAGGAAATCAGTTGACTTTAAATAGATTAATATGAAGTTTACATTGCTGTAAATAAGTAAGAATTTATCCCAGTGCCTATGACAGAGCCCAATACTACTAGAACATACGTAGGAAAGAAGACAAACATAAAAGAACAAACAAAATTGCGTGTTCAGCAATTCCTTTGCTAGAGTTCACAGGGAACCTTTTCAACAATTCTTCCCAACTAATCTTTTTATATGAATTTCCTTTTTTAATTCTTTCCATTGAGCATGAGGTTTCAGTGTCATCAGGTAGTAGGTTACAGTTCTTTATTATAAAGGATGATAAGGTTCATTTGTCCTCAGTAGTGAACTGAAAGTCTGCCATAAACTTTAACAATAATTTCACATAAGCTTCTTGTACAAAATCTTCCCCATGAAGCATCTTAGTATTTCAACTAAATCTGACAGTGGCATGCCTACCTTCCCCGCCACAAGTACATTTTCTTAAGTACATTAAATGCACTGATACAAAAACCTTCTGATTTCTTATTAAGTACCCTCTTGGCTAAAGGGGTAATTATCCCTATTCTATTATTCCTGTTCGTAAGGCCTATGAATTAACCCTTTTGCTCCCATGCTTTTGTTTCATAAAAATCTGCTGAAACTGATCTCACCATTTAGTTTCCAGTGGAGCTCTTTATTCCAGTGGAGCCAAATGTTGACTATAGCTTGTGGGAGGGTGGGGGTGGGGGGTAGATTTAACAAATGTTTCAGCTCAGTTGTTTTCTGTAGTCTGCCAGAAGTTTGAGATGGCTCCTTTCATTATTTTTTAATGTGCGCTGGTTTCAGCAAATATTTAACTTCAACACCCCCCAGGTCAGTCAACTGGCAATATTCCAACCCCATTTTAAAATTTGCTACAACTAGAAAACTACACATGTAGGACTCTTGACACCATTATTATTTAATATGCTACTTCAAGCAAGTGTTGCCATCACACCATTTCCTGACAGTTCTTGCCTTCCTGCTACTTCATTATATACAAACTGTAATTATTGTTTTAAAAATAAATATTTTGTACTGACACCTTAGGAATACACTGAATTTTACCTGTCTGACAAGGACTTAACATAAGGCTCAGAAATATTACAAGCTACTGTATCTGTATGAGTTATCTTTTCCAATCATCCTAACAACAATTAAATTCAAAACCTAAAAGTTTCCAAATTCTCCCCAAAATAACAGTCACAACAAGCTCAAGCCTGGGATAGAACTAATGATGTGTAAATGAAATAGAGGTCATCACAGTATATCCATTTTTACTTTATTGATACCAATTTAACTGTACTACTTTGGTTTCCAATGTATCTATATAACTGAAGGAGTCTCTAAAAAATGTCTATGCTTGTGTAAACAGTAAAAAAAATTGGATGCTAATTCCAATCTTCTGGCAAAGTCATGTCAGAAATTTCACATAAATAGGCTCTCAGGAAGGCATCTGTTACACCTGGTTTTCATTCAGGCTCTTGGTACTGAGAACTATGCATCTTACAGCATTTGAAAATTGTATGCTCTGCTCAACAAGGAGACATGGGAAAGGGACACTCCTTCACCTTTCATTTATGACTTAGAGTCCCCTTCCTAATGCTTCATTTGGTGATTCTCACAGATTCCTCTGCCCACCATTTTACATGTCTCTACTGGGGCCCCACATCCTTTATCTAAGATGCATATTCCCCACCATACCTTCCTCCCTGGGTACTCCCTCCCCTTCCTCACTTATTGACTCCAAAATAGGAAGAGCAGAACTGAAAAAGCTTATAAAGAACGAATCTCTTTGGCTTCACCCACTAACTGCCTCTGCAGTTTGGATAAAAGAAAAGCCTGAGGGAGTGAAGAGCTAATCTTAGGGGGAATAAATGCATTTTCAAAGTGCTGCAGTGAAAAAGGAGGAGTGGAAGATACAGGAAGTGTAGGTAGAAATACCATACCACTGGGTAAAAGAGTAGTAGGACCCAAGGAAATGTCGGTGTTTTTTTAGCTGGCTGTCTTTTATCAAAAAGATAGAATCTCATTGGGTAACAGGCCTGGCAAGATGCCAGAATGTCTGCCACTATGCATACTCACAGCCATCCAAGTCTGCTCACCACCAAGACTTGGATGGCTGTGAGTTCATACTCAGAGTTGATCTGGTAGGTGCTCTCAGAATATGCCTATTGGATCACATCTCAAAAAATTAAGGCCACAGAGCATCATGCCAGACTATGAGCAGCCAGGTCTGTGGGTCACCTTAGGGCCAAGAGAAGCAAGGAAGTCAGAATCCAAGAGATCTGTCCAAGGAACCAAGTCAGGGATCCAGAAGGTCAGGCAGAATGTGACGTCAGAAACCTTTCTGGGTCAGGTATCCAAGAGGTCAGGCCAGAGCTGGATTAGGTATCCAGGGGGTCAAGCAGAAAGCAAGGTCAGGAAACTAGCCAGGTCAGATATCCAAGGAATACATCACTCAGTAGCAGCACAAACCAAAGGTACAGCAGCCTAAGCACAAGACTGGGCGTTGGTGCCCAAACACTTCCTCTTCCAGGTCAGGGGTTTATATTGGAAGGGTCAAGGGGTCAGCTGGCCTTCACTGGCCACTCCAGTCTCAGGGAATGGGCATGTGGTTAGGCTCAGCTGGAAAGTTCTGGCCACCCGTGTACACCCCAATACTCTGTTGTGGAGGCAGAAAACCAGATTGAGTGGCTGTGCTAGGTAGGCTGAGACCCAAGGTTCAAGGCCCCTGCTTGACATAAGGATTTTTCTCTTGTGTACAATAGCCCGGTGGTTTAACTAATCTTCACTACCCTAGGAGACTAGTTTAAAATCCCTTGTTTGTCTGATTAGGAGAAGGGTCCTGACCTCAGTTCACTCAGGACAGTATACTAAGTACTAGACTATACAGAATTCTGGAGTAGAGGTTTCTTGGACACACACCTGGTTGGAGTTATTTGACCCCTGAAGTCTTTCCTGCCCAGAGCAGAGGGGCTGGACCCAATGACCTTCCAAGGGAAGTGGTGCTGGCTCCTACCTGGGGGTCTTTAAGAGGAGGCTTGATAATTACCTAGCTAGGGTCATATGAGCTCAGTATTTTCTCCTGCCCAGGGCAAGGGGTCGGACTTGATGATCTACTTAGGTCCCTTCTGACCATACATCTATGAATCTATGAATCTCACAAGGTCCCTTCCAGCTCTAAACTTCTGTGAATCTGTGATCTCTCCTAATGAAGCAGTTCAATCTAGTAGTAATAATTAAACAGCAGTTTAACTTTGCCATGTGAATGGTGTAGCCACCCAGCTATAAAGTCAAGCTTTCACTACTTACAATCATGTAGAGTTGGGGTATCAAACTCAAACTCATTGGAGGATTACATGCCTTCCTTTTAAGGTGCCTATAGGCCACTAGCAGAGCCAGGACTCTGGCATGGGTGGCCTGGGATCTGGCAGCAACCAGGGCCCAGATGAGATCAGGAACTGGCAATTTGAGAATCATTGCAGATTACCACGGTGGTAGCCCACTTCCCAGTGAGAGTTAGGGTGAGGGCAGCTCCACAGCACCTAAAGATGAAGCTTCGTCACTATGATGAAAGCTTGCAAGGTTGAATTTGAACAATGAGTGGCTAGGCTGCAGTACAGCAAAGAACAACCTGGGGTTTAGAGTGGACCATAAGCTGTATACAAACCAACTGTGTACCTTTGTTGCATAAAAGGTGAACAACATGTTGGGCACATCTACACATTTGCCTATAGTGCCCTTGTTACTGAGCCATGTGCGCCACACTTGATTATGTTTAGCTGCTACATCGCTGGATCAACATGCTTTAACAAGGGAGTGTGTTCCTGTGGCAACTTAGCTACAGCATCATGGTTTGTGACCACCAAGGGCTACGTCACCATAGTATGTTGCTATGGCAACATAGCATCATGTGTAGGGGCTCTCAGTGGGTTATATTAAAAGTAGTATCACTTGCAAATCAAGGGAAGTGAGTCTTAGACTATATACTCTGGTGAGGCCTTACCTGGAGCAGTGTCCAGTTTTGGGCCACACAATTCAAGAATGATATCGACTGATTGGAAAGAGTCCACTGTAAAGTAACAAAAATGATGAGACGTTTGGGAAGTATGACATATGAAGAAAAGCTAAAAGAATTAGGATTATTTACTCTGGAGAACAGAAGATTGGGGGAGGGCTGGATAGCAATCTTCAAATATATGAAGGGTAATTATAGAGATAATTGAGGATGGACTTTTCTCTGGCTGCAAAGGCCATGACTAGAACAGTGTCTTCAAATTACAATGGGGAAATTTAGGTTGGAGATTAGAAGTAATTGTCTAGGAACCTTCTGTCTGTGATAGTGGTTAGGCACGGGAACAGGATACCTAGAACAATCCTGGACTCTCTATTCCTGGAATATTTCAAGAGCAGGTTAGACAGACACTTGACTGAGACGGTTTAGTCAGGAATAACCCTGCCCTGAGCACAGGGCTGGACCTTCTAGCCCTACTTTCCTATAAACTTGCTTATGTACCTAACTCCAAGGCTGTACATCCTGAGCAGATGAAAGTGCATCTCTCTGGTTTGGAGTTAGGTATGTGACTACCTTTCAGACGCATTGTCAACATTTCCTTCTGGCTAGATTAGATGGCTCTCTGCTTGGCTTGATGGGTTTTAGAGATTGTGTTCTTAGGTGCCTAACTTTCCCTTTGCATTGTAACAAAGTACCTTGACATCTAACTCAGTCACAGTTCCCAGTGGATAGCAAGGAACCGTAAGAATTAGCATTACAATGCTGAGTTCCCTTTCTCAATCTAGCTCTTGGGCCTTAATAACTCAAGAGGCTTAATAGCCTGGGCTCAGCACCTGACATTCCAGAATGAAAACTGTATACTGACAGCCTGGTTGACAACCACAATGAAATTTTCTACCATAAAGGTAAGTCTCATCTGTAGAGAAGACTTTTTCAGGGGCTGGGTTATTACTCTAGAATGAATTTCCAAAGTTTTAAAAATCATTGAAGAAGTCATTACATTCCACTTCAAGTATAGAGCATACACATCTGACTTTACCCTCTCTACTGCAACATAGAGGTGCATCTTGTAGACTACCTGATTCAGAGATGCCCAAGCTTTCATGTGCCACAGCTCACTTTAACAAATTAAATGATGCACAAAAGCTTAGGTACCTCTGAATCAGTTAGACTACAAGGTGCACCTCTACCTCGTTTTCTGTCTGACTGTAGACTAACACAGCTACCTACCTCTATCTGCTCATTTTCTTTAACAGAAACATGTATCAGTGTGGATTTTTTAAAACAAAGCAAAACCTTATCACAATGTAACACTATCATGCCTGTGCAACTGTCCCCCTGGGGAAAGGATAAGAAAGAGAGGAAAGAGACAACACCAAAATATTCTAGTCACACAGTTTAATGAAGTACTAAAATGGTTATCAGATGTTATGGTGATGATGGCAGTGAAAAGAACAGAATTATGACTCCTGGAAGACTATTTCTGCCACAGACTCTGTCTGAATCTAAAGCATTTACTTCTTTTACAATGAAAAATAAGTCTGAAGTGGCTCCTACAACTGCACCATATTTCAAAATGGTTTCTTTTTATTTTTATAATTGCACCATATTTTGTAGGTTTGAATCCCATTAGTTTTTGCCTGCAAGCTGAAGTAAGGAATGGGTCATTTTGCATTAGGTAGCATCAGATTGTAAGTCATCACCTGTAACCCACTGTGACAGTTATACCATTATGCAAATTAACACAACATTCCACGAAGAAAAAAAAATCCCTTATATATGAAAAAAGTATTCTATCTGCATTTCTTTCAGATATTTATCAGACTGGGTATCTACTAAAAGCAATTATCTGCATTATGCATGAATATTTCAATAATTTAGTACCCACACATCTCTAATAAAACAATTACGTTATACCTGTCTAAAATGAGCCTTTTCAAATTTTAACATGAAGATATATGCACGGTATACAAACATGCCACTATATATTTGTATTTTCTGCATTCAACCCACTAAGCACTAATACCATTTTGCAGCTAACATTTCAAAAAAAGCAGAATTTCAGGCAATAATTCCCTTCGGTCAGATTGGGTCTTATTATTTTCATCATAAAAATTACTGTCAAAGTTCTATTTGTGTCTAAATGACAATTACGTTAACTAAAGTCAAGTGAAAACTTACATTAAAGGATCATTAGGGTCACAAAGTCAGGATCTAAAATTAGGAAATGCCAGAATTAAAGCTGTCTGTATAACCACAATACGACCTCTATGTAAAGATTATGTGTAGTCTTCAGTTATATGATCATCTGCTATTTTTATCCATAGGAGCCCTACCTCATTCAGGGTGGCTGATACTTTCTTAATGAGCAGTTATTCAATATTTTATCTTATTCTCATAATTCAGTATGTGGCATAATTCATTTCTACATGTACCCTGCATTTTATAAATTATTATTTATTTAGGCTGGGTATAGCGATCTCGTTCCAAAGTCTCAGGTCCCAATCCCAAAAAGGCCTTATTCACCTAGAAGCAGGACTGAGGCAGAATTCAGACACCCAGGTTCATTATTTTGATTTTCCAACCCCTTACTCTGCTGCTGTCCAGCCATCATAGCACCTACACTCCATGGGTTCCTCTAGTTCCAGCACTAAAGCTCTCTTTGCTCCTAAAGTTCTGTTTCTCCATATGCCCAGAAGCACATCCATCTTAACAGAGCTGTAACCCTTAGTTTGCAAATCAACTGTCAGGATCCTCGAACTAACACTGCAGTGACAACTGGGTTCAACAGATACAGACATACGTGAATGAGAAGAACAAAACAAGCTTTATTTGTGAAGCAGTAAGCACACCTCTGCAAACCCTTCTTCTGCCTAAGTCCCTAACTCATCTCCCAATTCTCTTCTTTCTCAGGTGCCTGTGATAGGAAAGGCATCTCTAAATTATAACTTCTATCACTACAACTGTGTCCTTCTGCCTGTCTTGCCTGAGGGACTCAAGCTAGTAGGCTTTCTTAGAACATACCTACTATACAAATACCAGTTTAAATCACATCTATACATGCAATTAGTGGATCTGAATAAATTCTGGCTCGGTTCACACCGGCATTTATTGCTCCTGGGCACAGCATTTACACATGCACCCAGGACCATAGCAAGCTGACCTGGGGTGGTACAGCCCCAGCTAGCAGGGGAGCCATGAGGGTCATCCTGCCAGCCTGGAGCTGCTCCATCCCAGCTCAACATACTGAGGAGTGGCTGGCTTAGACACAAGTGTAGCACCCTCGTGCCCCAGCCACACCTGTTCACCATCTATCTACATGTGCATTGTGGCAGAGTAAATAACTGCTGTAGGATAGGACTTCCATTGGAAAGTACTATTCAATGGCAGAGTTAATTAGTTTACTCCAACCCAATAGCACCACATGTGTAGACGCTGATGCTTTCCTGAAGAGCTAATTAGGCAACAGTAAAATGGACATGTAGATGACCCCAGCAGTGGCTGCTCTCTTTCCAAAATCAGCTAAAAAAGGAGATAATGGCATAACCATCAAAGATGCCCCCTGTTACCCAATTATCCATTAGCTCAGTTCTTGCACCGCCCACCACAGATATACAAGATGGATTTAATTACCTCTATTGCCCGAGCAGATGAACACCCATGCCACCTGGTTTTTGTTCTGCACCAAGTTTTTGTTGGGAAGGTTTTTGAGTATGATATTGTATACCAGAGGTATAGCAAGGCAGCTCTGCTCCCAGGGCAGCTGTGATGTACAAGTCAGCACCAGCTGCCTCACTGCCAATAGCAGTGATGCAGTCAGCTGCCTTTGTGATGACAACAATATTTGTATCCCCCACCTCCAGTAAAAGCGGTGCCTAGGCTTGGTGCTCCTGTCCGTCCAGTCCCCTCCACCTTAGTTACACTCTGCTGTACAGCCTTGTGGTTAGTGCACAAGCCAAGAATGCAAGAGTCTAGGACCACCCTCCTGTTTGGCCTGATAAGTAGCAAAGTATTTCAATCCACATCATTCTGGACCAAATCCTATTAGGTCTCAGGTGCCTAAGTGTGATCCTATTTTATCCTGCTCAAGTCCCTGGAAAAATATTAACACACTTACTTTTGTAACATGCTATCATCTTAACCTTAAGACTACATTAACAAAATACAGAAAGAGGAAAAACCCATCCATTTGTTACATTAACTATCCCCTAATGATACACCTGCCTGTCAAATCAACAAGACTTGGGTTTTGATTGATAGTGGACACTTTGACATACTTCCACTCCTGGAAAGCATTAGAAATGTTTTGGTTTTGTTCTAATGCAGACCAAAAACAAATTTTAAAAGCTGAACAGCTGCTGCAAAAAGGAATTGTCATCATCTGGACAGCTTTACTCAGTAGAGATGACATTCCTTCTACGGGTGCTGAAGTTCATTAGCGCACCTGCTCTGTATATTAAGCAGCTGTTTCAGCTACCATACATTCTCAACACTGGCTTAAAAGTGTCTTTGTTAAGTAGGAAGTCCTAAAGCCACAAAGTTTGTGTTAGAAAGGCGAGAGATATTTTGTGACAACTTTTACTGGACAACTGTATAGTTGGGAAGAGATACTACACAAGCTTTTGGGCACAAAGTGCTTTTCTTCAGATAATGACCTCAACCAACCAACTAAATAGCACCAACAACTTTGTTCTGCAATTTAAATTAGCTATGTTTTTGATCCTTTAAGCTACATTGAGTCCTCTACTTCAGTTATATCTGGGTTCTGACACCACACTCCTATCTTCTAGGTGTTCAATTCCTGTGTCTTTTGCCCTGGATGTCTGTAAGCCACACTGACATGAGAGAGTTTCTGCAGGTACCACAATCTGCATGCAAAATCAGGGCTTACTTTCATAGATGGTACCTCTGGTATGGGAGCTTATCCTGCTCACGCATCTAAAATACTTTGTTCTAATTTTTAAAATAGTTGCATATATGATTTATCCATTATTTTTATTATGACTGATTCAATTAGCCTTACTTGTAAGGCCCTTGGTACCATGGGAGATGACAGAAAGGCATTTTATAAAGCTATCATTTGTTATTTATATTCAGATTATGTATTAAATAATGATATGCTAGCCATCTGAAACAGTCTATTATGCATGAAAATTCTTTTGAATATTTAGTCCTCACTATTGTTGATACTGTTGTGGAGCTACATTTTGTGTAAATCCAAAAATCAAGGACAATTTATCTGAAATGATTCAATTCTTTAATATGCTGGAGAAGTCTGGATTTAGACCATGATCCAGGAATGAGATTTTTCACATGATTACAGTTAAGCACATGCTTAAGGGTTATACTTGATTACAGAAGTTTAGATCTTATTCTTCAAACAGGCAGATGGGAACAATTAGATCTGAAAATCTCCTATCTTTGAGGTTTGAAGAAATTCAGATTGGGAAAGTAAATCCAATCCAAATTCTGGAGCTTTAGTGTTTGATGGCTCTAGCATCAGGCTAAAGAAAGTTCTTTTGTCTTTTGCTTCCTATTCTTAATGATTCATATTAGAGCTTCATTCTCTCTTGTGTTTATCTTGTCACTGTTTTCATTTTCATTCAGATTTACACCAAATATGTAAATGTAGTCCCAACACACTAAAAAGCACATATATTCAGAATGTTAAACATTCACTGTACATCAAAAAATGCTCTAGAGTTGCTCCCAACAGAGTTTTCCTATCTAAAGTTAATGAGTTTTAATGTACGGTTTCCTTGTACCTTGCCTTTCTGTACACATCAATCTGTTCCTGGCATCTGTCAAGCAAGCAGTAACAGGGAATTATTCTCTGGGGCTGTCAGTGAAATGACACCTTTCTCCTTTACTGGAGTTTGAAAATAATGCCCATATTTCTCTGAAATTCTCCAGGCAAAGTATGTCTGGTTTATAAAACCAACACCATCTGCCCAGGCAGCAGCTTGTGAGCCAATTGACACATAAAAGATTTTATCTGATCTCTGATGTTAAAGATTGTTACATTAGGCTATCACACTTCCACTTAACAAGATGGCTTACCTCGCACACCTGACATTTAAACAAGATGGCGACATATAATAGTGACATGGGTTAATTCACTCAAGGCTTGTGTTACCACAAACCATTATTTCAATCAAGGACTCTGATTTATGAAGAACGATGCAATCAAATAATGTTTCAAATGAAAGCTTGGAGAGTCTGGCATCAAATCACTACATGATGGATGACCTCACTGAGGTTGTATGGATTTTGAGCTATTTTTAAAGATATATATATATATATATATATATATATATATATATATATGGACACACACACGCGCATGCGCGCACGCACACACTATTTATAAGCAACATTTAGAGTGACCTTGTAATCAATGCACAACAAAATCAAGCAGAAAGGATAGTACTGCATTTAAGGCACTGAGCTGAAACTAAGAAAACCTGGGAAAGTAGGAAACCACAAACTTCCTGACCATGAGCAAATGAATTAGCCTTTCTGTACTCCCTATCTGTACCTATAAAATAGGGATATTAATCTTTCCCTTCCTTGTCGGTGTTGTGTGAAAATTAATTCATATCTTGGAGATGCTCATATGCTTTGGTTATAGGATATGGTAGGCATCCTAAAGTGACCATTTTGTGTTTGCAGATAGTACAGAATAATATCATTCTTTAATAAAGCAAATATAATAGGAAACAACAGAAAAACTTTTCTTATGTCAAAGAAGGGTGGTGATGCACAAGACATAGAATTTTTTTTCCTCTTATTCATCTATATTTAAGATGACAAAATATAAAATGTTGCTACATTTTCAGTATGCACTACAATACATAGAAAAATGTTTCTGTCAGAATGGGGGATAGGGGGTGGGGGGGAATTCACTAAAAACAATAACGTAATAGATTATTTCCATCTAGCTTAAAAGAGGGAACAATTAAATGTCCCTTTTTTAATAATACCTGAAATAATGAAAACCACAACCTGAATACTAACCTGCATACAAAGACAGGGTCTGGATATTGATTTGGTGGCAATTGTGTATGTGTTTGTGTAGTAATGTCACAAACTAGAGTATCACGAAGACAGCTAGGAAGTAGGGGTGCACCGATAGAGATTTTGGGGGCTGATACGGATAGCCGATTTTTAAGGAGGCATATCCGCTGATACCAATCAGATTTCTGATACATCTGCGTCCAGCTGTTAAGTCTGTTGTGGTGGACAGGGAGGGGTAGGGCAGGCTGCCACTGTGGGCTGGGATTGGGGCTGCAGGCTACACCAGACTCTTCCCAGCAGAAGCGGGGGTTATTAGGCCAAGCTACACTCAGGGAGGGTGGCAGCAATGCTGAGAGGAGAGGCTATGGGGGGGCACTATGGTGAAATTTGGGGTAGCTGCAGCCCTCCCATAGTTCCCTTCCCAGCACTGCTGCTACGTGCCCCAAGTGCCACCTGGCCCAGCCCCCACACTGGGAAGAGCCTGGCACAGCCCCCAGCCACAGCCCATAGCTGCAGCCCGCTCCACTGAGCCTCACCCCATACAGATCTGGAGCACACCGCCCCATGCTCTTCTGGGGTGTGTGCAGTGGTGGGAGTCAGTCCACCTCCTCGTGGCCCCTGAATGAGCTGCAGCTCTGTCCTGAGCCCTGCCCCACCCTGCCCTGGCTGGGCAGTGCCTACCCCAGCACCACCCCCACGTCCTCCCTCACCACAGGAGGTGTTGATCTTCCCCCCCCACACCCCTTCCCTCCCCACTCCCCTTCACCACAACAGACTTCCCAGCTTGCCAGGCTGTGTTCCTCGCTGCCTGCATGCTGTGCTGCACCTGCAAGCATGCATGGGCATTTATTGGCAAATTATCAGCCACATCAGGCCCATTTCTGATGCAATCAATCTTCTTTATATCAGCGCTAATCTGATATCAGATCAATGTATCGGTGCACCTCTACTAGGAAGTGTTTTACAGTATGCCCCCCATGAAAAAAGCAAAAGAGATTTTTTAAGTGGACCACTTGCTGGCAAAAATCTTGGGACTGTGAGCAAAAAAATTCATGCTGCTTATTCAGAGCCAGCAAGCAGAATTCTATTTTTGTTGTGTGCCTGGCTGTTTATGATACTTGCTTTACCTAGTGGATGAACCACTGCCTCTTCCATACAATAGTAATTGGAAAAAAATGGATGGAGGCCTGGAGGGTGGAGATATTTCTGCCCCATGGGGAATAAGACTCAAAGCTAGAACCCAGAATCTACTCCCTGCCAACCATCTCACTGGTGTATTCCCTTCCTTCTGGTACCACATATCTCCCTTTCTTGACTCCCTAGGGAGCCTGCTGTAAAAGAAGCACCAGAAAGAGGAGAAACTTGATAATGTCACTACTGTGGTGGTGTCTTGGAATGTCAGAAAGAAACTACAGTATAACCTCATAAATCTGGCATTTTTGGGACTGAGCTCCTGCTGGAAATTTGAAAATTCTGGTTTTTTTAAACTGGAATGGTGGCCAGTCACAGAGTGAGGGGGCAGGGGGGAGGTGGGGGTAGCCAGTCCAGGAGCAGCAGCCACACACGGAGCAGGGTGGTGGATGGCGGTGGCAGCCTCCATGTGCAAGCTTCCCCCCCGGCATCCCCGGAGGCAGGTGGGGGAAGGAGCAACAGCCAATCCCAGAGCAGCGGCCACACATGGAGCAGCAACATTGCATGGTGCATGGCGGCAGCAGCCACCACATGCAAGCTTCCCCCTCCACATCCAGGGGAGCGGAGGGAGAAGCTTCAAAAATGCCAGATTTTTGAGAATTCTGGATTTCTGAGGTTATACTGTATTTCAAATCCCCTTTGAACAAGGCAGGTGAGAAGCCTGGGTCTCCAACTTTCAGGCCCAGTGCCCTACTTACACAGTTATTGGGCTAAAACACAAAAAGACCTCCTTCAGAGTTTAACAACAAAAAAACATGGATTTTTGGCTATGTATATTTTCAGGAGATAGACACAGGTCTGCATCCACAGGACTGAGCGGGGCTCACTTGGGCCTTGCAACAGTGAGTTGCGATATAGGACTTAAGACATAAGTGTAATGTGTAATGTGTAACTTCACCCAAACTAGAGAAGCTGATGAGCCTTACAGGCTGACAGGAGTAGCAGATTGGAGGAACCAACACACACAGGCTTGGAGTGGTTTATCATGCAGTGATTTCATTGGGATCATACTTGAGACAGCTCACTGATAAGCACTGTCAGGAAAGGCACCAAAGTGCCACTCTGGCAGTGCTGAGGGCTGACTCCCAATGTATAACAAAATATAACCACAAAGGTATAGTAGGCAAGATCAAGGAGGCAACCAGAACACCCAGGGTGTGAAAACATGCTAGGACTGAACACCAGAGAGAACTGGATAATTTGGTGTCAACACCAAGCCTGCCACACCTCCTAATGGAAATAACTGCAATGCTTTCAATACTGGCAAATGCCTCAAGCAAAAATAGAGTAATACTTCTTTTTCACTAGACTTAGCTATTAAGATGATTAGGGATTTTTTCAATGAAACATGTTCAGTGAAAATTGTAAATTTGCTAAAACTGAAGGTTTCAAGGGAAAGGATCTGTTTGCATGAATTCCCAGAGCCCCAAAAAGGTTGAAATGGTTGAAATATTTATTTTCAACACCTTCAGAGTAAAAAAAAAATCTAGTTTTCTGGTTCAATGCTTTTGTTTGTTTCAAGAATTAGACATTATAATGATGTAAATAATACAGACTAGTGTAAAAGCCCATAAAAATGACAGGCAAATATAGGCTACTTGTTATAGGGTACCACATTTCTGTTAGCCACTGTGTCATTACCAACTTGAGCTGTTGTGCCTGGTTGTCTTCTATACAACCAATATCCATAAACATTTCCAAGCATCTCTTCTGTAAACTCCTTCAGATATTTCTTTGGACATTGATGATTTTCCATGCATGGTGCATTTGGATTCAATCCTCGACAGAGTTCATGACGCATACATCTCATTGCAATGATCTTTGCTCAACAGACAATGCACAGTTGTACAATTGAATATTTGTTTTAAAGCTCTGGTAATGCTCGTTGTTCCAATTCAGCATCAAATCCTGTAAATACTGTGGAAACAGTCTTCTTGGAGGCAGAATCACCTTATGACAACAACTTTACCCTTATGACAACAACTCCAGAATTGGCCATGTCAGGGTATTTCAGCTTGGAAGTTTAAAGAGTTATAAAATTGGCACACCATGTTCATCAATCCACAACTATGTTCCTCAGTCTTGTCTTTACTGAATCTATTGTTGCCTACTCTTTCAGCCTGTCTTCTATTGTCTCTGTGAACCTTTTGCCTATCCATTGCATCTCTTCTACAATGTCCTTTTTAATCATTTGTTTTTTGTCTTACTCTTGCCATTCTTTCTGCATTCAATTGCCATCTATTCTCTGGCGTTATGGGTTAAAATTGAAGTAAGGGCATTAAGGGACAATTTTTCCTCAGATACCAAGAGTACACCATAACTAACTGAAATCAATCACTAAAACTTCAGAAAAGTGAGCACAAATATGGTTTTTTGAGCGTGACAAACAGAATGACAAAGGCACAAATGAAGGAAATAATTACAGAGGGTGATTGAAATAAAGCCAAAATTATCAATGATTTGAAATGTTTTTTTATTTACAAGCATTTTTGAGATTTTACTTTTTTGTTCCAATTCATGAGCATAAAAAAATTCCAACAACTCGAAATTTGTCATGAAAGAGGAAGAGTTTCCTACCCAGCTGTCTTTATCACTAATGGTTAAGAAAGTCTCTTTATATTAAGTAGAGCAATACAGATTTAATTTAAAGACACACTGGATCACCTAAAGGCAAATCCTATTCAGATCTCACATGTCTAAGTAGTATGTGCATAGCTGCATAACTGCAGTTTTGGACACTTGCAAGCAGCCGGGCTTCAACATGTGCTTACCCTACGCTTTTCTTATCTGGATGTTTAGTAGGTAACATTCTGCCTGCATAACTGCCCATGTGGAACACAGTTGCCCCGGCACACATTCAAGGCTGGGCAAGTTCTGAAACTTTTGTCCCAGAAAAAAAAGCTAGAGGTTGTTTGAAGAGGAAGAGGAGGAGGAGGCCTTCCCATCTTTCAGCCCAACACCTTGTGGGGGCCTAGAATATGGCTCCATGTGCAAGCATCCTAACTACTAGGCTGTTGAGCCAAAGTTAGGAGGGCCCACCTCCTCCAGAAAATACATATGCAAGGTGGAAATAGAATCCCAAGTTGGATTCTATGGCCTGGATGTGTACAAATTAAGCACAAGAGGACTAAAGATTTAGCTGTAGCATACCCCACAGCCACTGCAGGAGTTTTCTCTACAGCATGCTTCCAGTTTTTCTCTAGCCTAAGTCAAATGCCCAAACTGACAGGATGTTATCACTCTGAGACAGTACTGGAATGGTTCTATTTATGAATTATTTCCTTTCATCCCCCACACCTTTCATTGAAACATGTTTTTCTACCCCGAATGCTTCTTCTCAGACCTTGATATACATGCATCCTCAATCATCCTCCATTCAATTTCAGAAGCATGGATGAAGGAATAGCATTTACTTGAGGTGAAAGTTAAGTATGTAACCAACAACATAATTTCATTCTTAGAACCTGATAAAAACAACATTTTTATACGGGCGGGGTAAAAGTCTAATACAGAAAGAGTAAAGGACATCATGAAGGACCCAGTCCAGGAAAGAAATTAAAGCATGTGCTTAAGACTTGTCCTACTAACTCTAGTGAGTTGTACCTGTGTATTTGAATAAATGTGTGCTCCCCAACAGAGGCTAGAGTGCATTTCTTTTGTCACAGAAATCTATTATGTACATTGTCACATATATCCTAAACACACAACCTGTTCTGGGTGAGTTGACCTTCAGACCCCCTGAATGCAAGGACCTGTCCATATAGAGCAGCTTACCTTTGTAAACTGAATTCTTGTGTGAAACAAACCTTCTTGGTTTCTAAGTTTCCCAGCAACCTGAATAGACCATCAAAGATAAAAATTTGAGGGGTTGGAATGACTTAACAGTAGCAATATTTTATACATTTACCATTTGTATTATACACCCAGGGCTTTAGGAGCTCAAACAAAAAAGTTTAGTTTGCTCTCCGGGGATCATTTGCCATAATGCTTGTGCTGTTCTGTACAAAAGGAGCTTCTGTGTTTCCTCCTATAATTCATTTGGACTACTAGCATGTCAAAGAAATATTACTGTATTTCTTATTCACTTCAGCAGCCAACACTGAATTAAAAGTTATCAAATTTGATGGCACTATTTGGATTTCCCCCACACCACCAGAGGAAACCTATCCAACAAACAGCCCTGCTCGAGAATACCCTTGGAATCAGTGTAAGCCATCAAAAGAGCTCTGTACATCCTCCTGAGTTCAGCCCCAGGGAACAGCTTGTAGGATTGGGACCTAAATGTCATTTTCCTGGTTCAACACTGAAAATAAGAAAGCAAACCTTGTCAGCATAAGTCACTTAAAGAACAACATCTGTTCTTGTCTTGCTTGTAGTTCTCTCAGACCTCAGACACTCTGAATAACTGAGCTTGCTGGACTTGTACCAAGTTATCTATCTCTGACGGCTGGTGTGCTGTAAATTCATATAGAAAACTATTATATTCTACTGAACTGCTGCAGCTCCCTAGATAAAATGGTAAATTTTCCACAGATTTTCCTGTCAACTTCAACCTGGAGGTAGGATTTAGGAAGGTTACATTTCTCAGCGCACAGACAGTTTGAGATTTCTTCAGCAGCTCTTCAGCACATCCTTCGAGTAAACTAAGCTCCCCCCTCCCTTTAAAGAAAAAAAAATTGAACACATTTATTTTGGTTATAAGACTTTGCTGTAACAGTTCCAGAAATGTTGTCTTCAGGCCTCTGCATTGCCAGAAGACCTGATAAGTTGCTCCTCTGCATGGAAATAACAGCAATTTCTAGTTTCAGCAGCCTTCCAGGGTAGTGGTGGAGCAATTTAGCAGATATCCCCTCACAGGCTTTTTATCTAAGGTTCTTTCCCTTTCTTTTACTTTTCAGTTTTGAGCTAAACTCCTTAAACAAGAGGGGAAACACCCCCTCCCCCCAAAAAGCAACCTGAGGACTGATATTCTAAATTGATGGCTATGAAGTCTTTGAGAAATGTTTTAGTTTTGCTGAAAAAACCCCACATGGCCAACATCTTTCTAACAGCCTAATGGGTTACTTATCTTCTGGGCATGTGCAAGTATTTTTCTGTGAATCAGATTTAAGAATCTGGGGAATTGATTTATAACCTCACTTTCTCTTCCCTTTGATAAAAAAAACCAAACAAACTATCTGTGAACTGCAGCAGATGAGAAATGATACAGAACGTCTGAAAAGGTCTACGCCATATGCTGAGTAAGCTTCCACTCTAAATCTGCTGCTACAGCTAAGTGGCAAAGCACATGTTATTACAAAGTTCCTGGTTCATCCACTTCCATTAAGAAACTTTCAAAAACAACAGTGCTTTTTCCCTTACTAACACCCACTTTGGTGCTGCCAGTCGACAAGATGCTTTTTCTGAGGCAGTGCTACCACTTCACACTGCTCCAAATATGAAACTGTTGACTGGCACATCAGAAAGCAATGTGGATAACTTGTAACATATCAGTTTTGACAGTGTAAAATAAAGGATTTACCCTCCTAGGGCTATTGCCTGAAGAAAATAAATAAAAATAGCTTCCAGAGGTAAAACATTGAGGAGATTAAATAAAGTATCATCTGTGTCAAAGGAACAGCCTCCCTCCCCCAAAAAACCAACAACAAACACTGAAGTCTGTAATATCAGGCCTCAAATGTAATGTGCTACTGCTTTTTGGAATTACATGACCACCTATGAGTTGTATTTGATACACCAGGAGTCTGTCCTAAAAATGGTATTGGATAGCATTTAAATTATTAGACTGGGGGTGGGGGGTGGTCTCTACACATGAATGTGACATCTTTAGGCAAAAAAATTGTTAAAAGTCTCCAGTTCCCCACCCTATTCTTTTATAGTGTGTGGATAAATATTCCCCTTCCAGTTATCCAGAGTAGACATCTTGTTATTGAAATAATAATTCTGCAGCATAAAAAAAAATCTACCAAGCACTGCTATTCAGATTTAATCACAATAGATAAATTATTTACATTAAATCACACCTTTCATTTATAAAGACCTCAAGTTATATCCTTCTGTATAGCACGGGTCACCCAAATAGATCACCATGCACTTTCCTAGTACATACTATACTGATCATACAAGCTATACATGGTACACAGAAATACCTTGAAGCATTGTTGAACTGCAGCCACTTCTGTGATGGAACACAATCTCTGTTTAACAGTGCACAGCAATATCAGATAAGTCACATGGAAGCTACAGGGTGAATTTGAGTAGAATCAATACCCTACTGGAAGGATCTTGATTTTACTTCTCATCCAGAGGAAGGCAGCATACTACCGTAATAGTCAGCACTGACTCAGGGGTCAGAGTGCCTGCCAAGCCATTAACACTAATGGAACAGCAACAGTACTCCCTGTAAAATATTGTGGCAGACAGGGTAGATTTGCACCTTACAGACTAGCTAAATTAGATATATAGCCTGAGCGTTTGTGAGCTGGAGCTATGAAAAGATGTGCACAGAACAGTATATAGAATGGAAAGAGGGATTTGAATACAAAAGAGGGGGTTACAAAAAGGTAGGAGAAGAGACAGAGTAGGGCAGGGGCCAGTGCTGGGAAATTCAAGCAAGCAAACACCTATAGGAACAAAGGGGTCACTGAAGTTAATCCAGGTAATGGGATAAGAAACTGTCTTCCATGGCTAAACCATAACACAATCCAGTCTGTGGTGATTTCTTGTTCTGCAATTTTATGTTCAAATCATTTTTAAAGGTTTTCTGCCTAAGAATAACTACCTGTCTCCCTGCTCAAGTATTGTGGGGTGTATGGGCAGCGAGCAGGAAAGTGGCTGGGGGCGAGGGGCGGCACTAATTCTTCACAATACTTTGGAGACCTCGTTTCCCACATTCTTGCAACAGTTTGTCTTCCACATTTGGGCAGAATGCAGCCAGTACCCAATGATCGGTGTGGATTACTTGTCCTCTTCTGTCTGTTCTGTTCTGTATAACTTTATATAGCATCAGCAGTGTTCATGAGCACCTTCCAATAGCACATAAAGCACATGACTAACAACCATTTGTTCTCTCATCCTCTCCTTAATGTAAGAAATGTGTTTAACAAAGTGCTTTGTGCTGATGTGTTTGTTTATATTTGGGATTTGTTTTGGGTGGCATTAAAATTATTTTTAGGAGGGTGGTGTTTTTCCTTTTTTATAAGTTATTTCTTAAATGCATGGAGGCCAAGTGAGAAAAAATGTGCCTTCCATTTAGGGTAGAAGGTAAAGATTTGAGTGATCCTTAGATCCTAAACATGTTTGTGCCATAGTCTCACATCTGTCTCAAGAAATTTGTTTCTCGTATCTATTAACTGCCTAATCATGCGAAGCCCCACTGTGTCAAATATCTCCTCTATACATTACAGGTGGTGCACAAATATCATAGAATCATAGAAAATTAGGTTTGGAAGGGACCTCAGGAGTCGTCTAGTCCAACCACCTGCTCAAAGCAGGACCACCCTCAACTAGATCAGCCCAGCCAAGGCTTTGTCAAGCTGGATCTTAAAAACCACCGAGGATGAAGATTACACAGCCTCTCTGAGGAGCCTGTTCCAGTGCTTTACTACCCTCCTAGTGAGAAAGTTTTTTTCCTAATTTCTAATGTGAACTTCCCTTGCTGCAACTTCACACCATTGTTCCTTGTTCTGTCATCTGCCACCACTGAAAACAGCCTAGCTCCATTCTTTTTGGACCCACCCTTCAGGCACTTGAAGGTTGCTATTAAATCCCTTCCCAGTCTTCTCTTCTGCAGACTAAATAAACCCAGTCCCTGCAGCCTCTCCTTAGAAGTCATGTGCCTCAGCCCCCTATTTTCATTGCCTTCCACTGGACTCTCCAACTTGGCCACATCCTTTCTGTAGGGTAACCCAAAACTGGACTCAATATTTCAGATGTGGCCTCACCAGTGCAGAATAGGGAGGAATAAATACTTCCCTTGATGCACTGGAAATGCTCCTACTAATACAGCCCCATATGCAGAAGAGTGCAACAAAG
This sequence comes from Crocodylus siamensis, assembly GCF_052110815.1. NCBI lineage: Eukaryota > Metazoa > Chordata > Crocodylia > Crocodylidae > Crocodylus > Crocodylus siamensis. The sequence goes on from NC_143395.1 coordinate 359,326,135, forward strand.
GCACTCTCTTGGCTCAGCTCTTGACTCATATTCAGTTCATTGTTCACTCTAACTCCCAGGTCCTTTTCTGCAGAGCTGCTGCTTAGCCAGTTGGTCCCTAGCCTGTACCAGTGTATAGGATTATTTTATCCTAAGTTCAGAACTTCACACTTTTCCTTCCTGAACCTCATGATATTTCATTTGGTCCAATCCTCAATTTGTCTAGATCACACTGAATCCTAGCTCTACTTTCGAACTCCTAGACAACTCCTCCAGCTTGGTGTCATCTGCAAATTTGCTAAGGGTGCATTCTATCTTTCAGATTATTGATGAAGATATTGAAGAAACCTGGGCCCAGGACCAACCCTTTGATACTGGCTGCCAAAGAGTCCTTAAGCCATTGATTACTACCATTTGAGCCCAACGATTCAGTCATTTTTCTATTCACCTTACTGTCCATTCATCCAACCCATACTACCTTACCTTGTTGGCAATAATGTTGTGGGAGACTGTATCAAAACCCTTGCTAGAGTTAAGGTATATCAAATCCACTGCTTTCCCCACATCCACAGTCATCTTGTCATAGAAGGCAATCAGGTTGGTCAGGCATGACTTGCCCTTGGTGAATCCATGCTGACTGTTCCTAATCATGTTCTTCTCCTCCAATCTTCCAATGCATTCCTTGAAGATCTGCTCCATGATTTTTCCAGGGATTAAGGAGAGGCTGACCAGTCTGTAGTTCCCCAAATCCTCCTTTTTCCCTTTCTTCAAGATGGGTAGTATATTTGCTCTTTTCCAATCATCCAGGACCTCTCCTGATTGCCATGAGTTTTCAAAAGATAATGGCCAGTGGCTCTGCAATCACATCAGCCAAATCCCTTAGCATCCTTGGGTGTATTGTCTCCAGCCCCATAGACTTGTACACATTCAGCTTTTCTAAATTGTCCCTAACCTGTTGCTTTATCACTTTCATCCAATCACTTTTGCCTCAAACTGTGCTGCCAGGTGCAGTAATCTGGGTGTTAACCTTGCCTGTGAAAACTGAGGTAAGAAAGGCATTAAGTCTTTTCCACATCATAGGTCACTAGGTTGCCTCCCCCATTCAATAAGGGGCCCACACTTTCCCAGATCATCCTTTTGTTGCTGACATACTTGTAGAAACCCTTTACGTTCCTTGCTAGCTTCAACTCCAGCTGCACTTTGGCTTCCTGATTTCATCTCTCCATATGAGCCATGCTCTTGCACTCCTCTGTAGATGTTGGTCCAAGTTTCCACTTCCTGTAAGCTTATTTTTTGTGTTTTAGCTCACTGATGAGTTCCCTGCTAAGCCAAGCTTGTCTTCTATTCTAGTCCTCCTGCATATAGGGATGGTATATTCTGGAAGCCTTGAGTGAGGTTTCTTTAAAGTACAACCAGCTCTTCTGAACTCCTTACCCCTTCTGACTGGCATCCCAGGGCATCCTGGCCATCTGTCCCCTGAATTAGTTGAAATCTGCTTTTCTGAATTCCAGGATTCTTACTCTCATGCTCTCTTTCCTTCCTTTCTTCAGGATCCTGAACTTAAGCATCTCAAGTTGCTATCCACTTCTATGTTGCCTATCAATTATTTCCTGTTTGTGAACAGCAGAAGAGCATAGTCCCTAGCTGTCCTCTCTGACACTTGCACGAGGAATCTGTTTGAACACTTTTCAAAAAAAATTCTCGATTGCCTGTGCATTTCTGTATTGCCCTCCCAGCAGACATTAGGGTGATTGAAGTCCCCTGTGAGAACCAGGGCCTGTTAACTGGTAGTCTATATCAGATACCAGCCACAACATCACCCTTGTTGCTCTCCCATCTAACATGAACCCAATGACTTTCAACAGGCTTATCTCTAGTTTCATGCTGGAGTTTGAGCAATCATTCAGCTCTTTTACAGCCTCTTGTCCCCTTCTTGTCCTTCCTGAACAGTTTATACCCATCCATGACAGCGCTCCAGTCATGCAAGCTATCTCACCAAGTCTCTATTATTCCAATCAGATCATAGTGACTGTGTGAGGACTTCTAATTCTTCCTGCTTGTTTTCCAGGCTCCGTGCATTCATGTACAGACATCTGAGGTAGCTAGCTGATTGCCCTACTTTCTCAGGAGGAATTAACTGGTTAATTATACAATTACTTTAAGACCAGTTGTATGTGCGAAGTAGCTATCACACAATAAAGCTCCAACCCGCTATCAAGTTAGACCTCAAAAATGTATACTAACTGTATAGCTGGTTGCTATTGAACTTAATTTGCATGCATAGTAGGGTCTAGAGGGGCATAATTAGTGACCAAAGTATTCATCTTGCAGCTTTAGGTGGCTTTTTAGACATGTCAGTCACATAGAAAGCAAGCACAAAGCAGAAGACAGGTGTGATGCACTTCCGGTAATCCATCATGCTGGGGGAAAACTTTGCAAAGACCAGTACTAAGTGGGGTTTCATAAGTGCTGCAGACTTCAAGTCCTGAAATATCAATGTTATAGCTCAACTGAGAGATAATGAAGGTGTGAATAACTGCCACTGAGATGTCATTGAGTCACCTACCACTTGGAAGTGATAAAAAGTGTTAATTCATGGATGAATCTAAGTTCTGAAAAAGCTGGCCCCAGAAGCCTTACCTCAGGTCCTGTGGGGTGGGAAAGCTGCATCCACAGCACTCCTACAGCTGGGATCCTGGTCAGCAGCCGGAGCTACATCCATGTGCACTGTCCTGCTTTTTCTCTATGTGGATTTTTTTGACCTCAGGATCTCCTGGGGTCAACCCTCCCCCCTCCCGCACACACAATGCTGCAAGGCAGCAGCACAGGAAACACCTTAATGTGCAGTGTGTGGCACCACAAACATGCCTGGGGCACCACATACCACATGGCTGTGCCTGTCTGGACGCAGCCATGGAGTCCTAAGGTACTCCTAATGTGTGGAGACTGATTTGACCAGTTCTGGTGGGTCTTCAAATAAAGGAGATTGCACTACAGCTACAAGTTCTTCAGTAAGCTATATTTGTTCTATCAGTCCTAGAAAAGAGGGCATAATCCAACAGTGTCACTAAAAATCACCAGTCCAGTTTGTTTCAGTTTCCATCTACACAAAGTCTAGGGTTTTAACTTACATTGCAGAGACTCACACTTTGGGCTTAAATTTCTGGGCCCAACCTTATGCAGATTACCCAAAATACCAGCCTTTTTACTGTCACTTTCACTAGGTAATTTTAATGCACACTTTAAACAACTGTTCATAGTTATGCAAAAAAGCAAAAGCTTGGGTTCTACTTGGATTTTCTAAGCAAATAAGATCTTGGTCAACCTCTGCTTCTCTTAGAACAGACTAAAAAGTGAATGACTGCAGTAAAATGCATATAGAAATCAAGACGCAGAACCACCTTCGAAGTATGTTGTTTTGGTTTTTCTTTATTTTTGCTTGTTTATGATAAAGTATGGGAGAAGGACCCCAAATGGGAGCTATCATTTATTACCAGTTGTAGTTAGGTTCCATAGCATGCCAAAATGGCATTAGGTATTTTCTTTGTTGCAAGAGCAATATATTCATTATTGCACAAAAAAATAAAAGAACCCCAGCAGATATTTAGCCCCTAGCACCAGGATAGATAGAGAAGAAAAGCTTCCTTCTTTGTTAAGTGGAGAGGGAGGAATAACATATAAGGTTATTCTGATCAGAAGTAATTTATTTTGTAGATATGAATGAGAATAAGGAGCATGTGCTGATTAACAGGTCAGCCTCTTAATGTATTGTGTATTATTTCCCCCATTCAGTCTTGCCTTTTAGTTTCTCTGACCAGCCTCTTTTCTAGAATATCTAATTATTATCCACATCTTATCCACTATTGCTTTTTTTTCAACTTTCCTCATTCTTTCCCATACCGCTGATCCTAAGGGATTTAAAGTGAATGTCAGTCTCTCTTGTCCAGGCATCCAGACTTTGCAAGTCCTGTCACCTCTTCCTTTGTGATGGTTGGAAGATTCATGTTTTCTTCTATCCATTCTGCTCTAATTTGCAGTCAAATCCTTATCTCCTTCTCTTTGGCCTCTACCATATCCACATCACCCCCTCATTGCAAAACAGGCACCCAGGTAATTTTCCTAATTCACTAATCTGATCATTTTCTCCCTCCTATAGTCTTCTGCTCCAGTACTGTGGGTTTTTGGTTTGGTTTTTGTTTTTGGGGGGTTTTTTAGGGTGTGGGGTGGGGTGGTCATTTGTTTGTTTGGGGGCAGGGCATTTTTTGTCTTTATCTGCAAGAACCTTCTTGTGCCTTCATATCTGCTCTTGCCTCTCACTGTGTTATCCGCACCACTGCCCTCTTTGTTCTGCCAATAATTCCAACCACAGACCAACATTTGTTGGTTTTTTTCTCTCAGAAATGTCCTCTCATTTTCCTTCAAGCAGCCCATAATACATGGAACGATTTCTCTCACCTGGTCTAAAAGATCACTGATATCTCATTGACATTCCTCCTACAGCTCTGTTTCTCTTGCAGTGCCCACAATTATCCCTAAAGCACAGCCTTTACTACTAATGTTTCCCACATCTCTCCTGCCCCCCTAATTTATTTCTCAGCTTATTGCATCATGTGTCTTAGTTAGGTTATAAGGTATGGTCCCCCAGCCCCACACTCAGATGGAACCAAACCATATTATCCCAAATGAAAGTCTGTCCCTGTACTTTCTCTATATTTGAGGTACCTGACACACTTGAGTGATGTAAAATGATACATCATTAAAATATTTGGGGGGACAGATTTTTTCTACTTAACAAGTGTTTTGTCAACCAGAAAATCTGCCTGCTTTCTCTCTATTCTAGATGATTTATTTTACTTTATTTTATTTTATTGCACCCCAGATCCTCAGCTGGTATAAAACCACAGGTCTGACTTATTCCCAGCTTCAGGAGAAGCTGGAAGTGAAAAGGGATCCACTAAAAAACAGAGAGGAAAGGATTTTCTTTTGCTGCAGCACTATAACCTATAATACAGATTAGGTTTTATCTCTGCTGTTTGTCTTTTCTTTTTCTTTACTGCTTTCATTTCATAACTTGTTTCCACTTGCTCAGAGTCACTTATGAATCGTCCAGATGACTTTTAAATCATTTTTTCATTATTCGGGATTGTTCCCAAATCATTTTGACATGGCCCTATGCCAGATTGTGTTGAAAATAATTTCTTCCTGGGACCAGTTTCAGAAATCAAAGCAGGTCAATTTTTTGTGCACCAAATAGGTGAAGGAAGGGGAAAGGTTTCATCAGAGGTTGTCTAAGTAAAATATGACTACAAGTGAATTGTTCCTTCACTGAACTCCAAATAGAAACAGATAATGATTTATGTCCCATGTGGTGTGGGGTGACTTTTTGATATGCTCTGTTTGTTGGGCTACTCCATCAGCTGCTTATGTTTGTTTATTTGTGTATATGTAATCTCTTCCCCTCCTTTTATGTGAATTTGTTTTTTGTCTGGGCTGTTTTCCCCTCATTGTTGCTTTTACACTGACACCAGTGTGGTGCCTTTTTCATTTGCTTATATATTTTTATCATGCAAATTTGAAGTTTAACAATAACAGAAAAAAGATAAGAGAGCCTCTGTAGAGTTCCTGCAAATTCTTCACACAATGCCAAGGAACTTAGACAAAATTGCAAAGCACTTCTCCAGATTACTATCTATTTAGTCAGTGAGAATTCTGTCATCTCAGTTAAAAGAGCGGCACCAGGCAGCTAGAAAAAAAGAGTTAGACATGATATTAAAATCATAGGAACCAGGCCTCTGTGAGGTTTTAAAAAACATCAGGTTCAGATGATGAATTGCTTACTCATGTTGGTGGGGTTTTAATCACTTGAGTAGTAGTATGGAATTAAATGCAACTACTTGCATGAATAAATGCTCACCTACCAGAGCAAGAGCTCCACAACTTGGAAATTAATTTCTACTGAACAACCAGTGAATAAAGCACTTAGGGCAGGATCTTGTTTCACTGTATGTACCCAAATGGCATTTACCTAGCCACGTAACTGCCATTTTTGGCACTAACTTATATTTTGCGCTCCTATTCCACATGTAGTATGGATGCATAAATATTGTTGGCAAACCTTCAATTCATGGATGATGTCTACCATGGCTCATTGATGGGTCTTGAGGTGACTTAAGAGTCCAAACCTTGAGCCACAGATCCATCTGCAGAAACTGCAGGTGTTTCCACAGTAAGCCATAGGCCAAGATTTCTTTCCTTTTCCTTCCTCTGCTCTCCTTCTCTGCTTCAAGAGCAAGACACTTTCCTCACAGCAGGCTGCCACTTGGTTGAGGCTGCAGCACCATCAGAGTCAGTTAGCAGCCAGCTGATCCCAGCATCCATTTTCTTGAGAAGTGCCTTTAATCCATCCTTGTAGCATTTTCTCTGGCCACTGCAAGATTTCAGGCCACAACTAATCTGGAAGTAGAGCACTTGTTTTGGGAGTCAAGAGTCAGGCATCCATACACAATGTCCAGTCTAGCAAAGTCAGTGCTTGAGGATCACTGACTCAATGCTGGTAACATTGGTTTCAGCAAGGATGTGGAGGATTTTCCCATTTGATGCAGCGGATTTTCTGGCAGCATTGTTGGTGACCTCTCCCGGCTCTTTAGATGATAATAGTGGGTCACCCACATATCACATCTGTAGCAACTGGGGGTGATGAGTGCATTGTAGATCTGGAATTTGGTGTCTTCCTAGAGATCCCAATCAATAAAAACATGCCAGAGCAATTTCTCAAAGGAGACATTTGTACACCAGATGCCGTGCTGGATCTCCTTATCAATGTTCACTCTCTGTGAAAGGTGGCTACCAGGGTAAGGGAAGTGCTCAGCTACCCCTCAGGGTCTTTCTCCCAATGGTAACTTGAGGAGGGGAGGTCCCACTCATGGCCTGGAGCAGGTTGATAGAATATTTTAATCTTCTCAATGTTGGGAGAGCAGCCCAAAGTTCACCAAGCTTCTATGAAGAAATCCATCATGGTCTGGATGTTTTCTTCAGTGTGTGCAAGGATTGTGTAGTCATCAAAATATTGAAAGTCAAGGATGGTTGTTTTGAATACTTTGGTCTTCAAGCAAAAATGTTCCAGACTGAAGACCCTACATCCATTCAGTTGATCCCAGAAAGGAGATAGTTCTTAACCAGAACTAGGATGATGGTCAAAACAAAAATGGAGAACAGAACTGGGGCAATGATGCATCTGTGCTTGACTCCAGCTAGAATGACAAATGGATCTGTCTCTGATCTGCTACAAAGAATACTTTTCTGGTCATGGAAAAGTCTCAGGACCTTGATGTATTTTTCATGGCATCCAAATCTGGGCAGTACTGTCCACAAGATAGAGTTAAAAGCTTTACTAAGGTCAATGAAGGTCATATACAAGTCTCAATGCTGTTCCTAGTACTTTTCTTGGACCTGATGAGCAACAAAGGTCATTTCAGCAAAATTTCCCCACAGCATGGTTTGAAATCACACTGAAATTCCAGCAGGAGGTAGAAGATGTCCTCAGCAAAAGGAAGAAGATGGTTCCAGAGCGTGTGCGTGAGGACTTTCCCTGTTCTGAAAAGGAGGGTGACATTTCAATAGTTCTTGTGCACAGACCAGTTTCCTTTCCTAAAGATAGTCATGATGTTGGCATTTCTCAAGTCCTCAAGGATCTCCTCATTGTTCCAAATTCAAAGAATAAGTTTATGCAGACTCAGTACCAGTTCCTTGCTGCCAGCCTTAAAGATTTCAGCAGGTATGACATTCAGTCCAGTAGCCTTGTTGTTCCTGGTTTGCTTGATGGCATGTCAGACTTCATCCAGGCTAGGAGGATTGGTGAATGTTCCCTTTTGGGGTATTGAAGAACAGACTCAATGGTGGCATCAATCACTATTTATTCATGGTTCAGGAGCAAAGTGTTCCTTCTATCTAGCTTGTCTTTGAGGAGCAGCAAATCATCCTGCCATCACAGACAAATAGGATCATGGGAGGTTGAATGAATAGATGTTTTTTCTTCCCTAGAAGAAACTATTTTTCTTGACTTTATCTTGCCACCACCGGTTTTTGATTTCCCAGATCTCCTACATCTATTAGCATCTACACAATTAATAAGCACAAACACCAGGCTGTTCCCTGGTCAGGAAGGTATACAACTGCATATGTACTGGAGCATATGTCATAGAAAAATCCATATTTATCCATGTCCCATGTTTTAGCCCAAGAGCCAAGGGGTTAGGGCAGGGCTGTCCAACTAGCAGCATGCAAGGGATTAATGTGCAGCCCCCGGCTTCCACTCCATGGCCGCTGATGGCTAAAATTTCAGTGTTTTTTACAACATTGCTGCTTATTTAGTACTTATTGCTTATCATTCAATATATGCAGTATAAATGTGGTTAACTAGTGTGCTAGAAAGCAAAATCAGGGTCTCAGGGCCTAACAAGGGAGCAGCTTTGTAACAAGGCAGTTTTTACACATCCCAGAGACGGATATTTTTTTGGGGGGGGGGGGGGAGGGGGGTATGTGAGTGCACAGACGCACGTGTGCCCACTGCCTCCAATCACCCCAAGCAGCTCCTTGCACGCAGGAATGTTGCCAGCCTGCAAGAGGAAACCCATGTTTTCCCATGTTTTTTCTGGGACTTACAACTCTTTCAGACATTCTTGCATCCCACTTTTGGGTCATGACCCACAGGTTGAGAAACACTGACTTAAAGGTCTCTCAGGAGCACTAAAGTATAGCCAGATAAGAGGATAAGAAACTTTACCTGTTTTGTTGTCTGTCTCCAAACTTATGGTCAGTTTTTCTTGTACAATTGTTTTCTCTTGTATAATAAATCCTTTTGTTAATGTGTCTCCTTCTGGGTGTCTCTACATGCAGGGCCATCCCTGTGGGAGGAGGGTGCAATTAGGGTGACCACCCCAGGCCCTATGTTTTGGGAGGCCATATGGAGCTAGGTGGAGCAGCGTGGTGACTCCACACTGCTGCCAGCTTTACGTCTGGCCACTCAGCATCTACCCTCTCCCCCTACCCCCCACAACCAAATCTGCCACCAGCTTCCTCATGTCCTGAACAGGGCCCCGCACAAGCCAATTTGCCCCAGGCCCGCACCCTGCTTGAGTCACCTCTGTCTACATGAGACACCTAACTGTGTAGTAGCATAGTTTACTGCACAGTAAGTATATGCATGTACACGTGTGTGCACTTACTGCAGAGTAAAAACCCTTAATCCTGCTTAAATTTGCTAATTACAAATGCAAACAGCAAATATAAGTGGTATTAGTTATGCAGTCTATAATATCAATAATACATGTGTAGACACAACCCAGGAGCAAGTTTGCTTTTGGGTCTGCCTAGCCACTAGGGGGCTGGAATCCATGATGCACTTTACTGTGAATCCAGGGACCACCATGCAGCTTGGTCAGAGAAAATACTGCATTATATCACAATATAATACTGGAAGAAGCAGTCAGGCAGGTGGCGCCATGTGCATGCATATGCACGTGGCCTCCAGGTAGCCTGGAGAGCAGCTGCCACCCGTAAGTGGTGGAGGCAGGAAGGGGGCGGTAAGGGAGTTAGGCAAGGCTGGGGTTGCTGCCCAGCCAGGAGTGCATGGGACTTGGGACCCAGGGCCAGAATACATGTCACAGAGCCCCAGTGGGGAGCAGAATGGGCCCATAGGTGGCTTGTCTGGGGGTGGGGGGTGAGACTTGCTCCTGCCATTGTGTACACTTCCAGGACAGCAGGGGGACCCATGCCTCCCAGATCTATGCATGGGGGTTTGGGTGAGTGTGGGCACGGGCTGCCCACCATGGGCTCAGGCTCTCTGTCCTGCTGCATTCCCCTGGGGCTTCTGCAGCCCAGCTGGTGTGACCTAGCACTGCAGGGAAGAGCAGGGTTGTTCAGAGAAGCTGTTTGCCACTGTGAGCTCCACACTGCTCTGGCAAGGCAATCCCTGCCCACACAGGAACAGCAGAGGCCGTGGTGTGAGGTTGTGCCCATTGCTGCTGCTGCACAGCCAGGGGATTCCTCACCAAGGCAGTGCGGAGCTTACAGTGGGCAAGCAGCTTCCTTGCACAGCCCTGCTCTGCCCTGCAACACCTGGGCTGGAGGGGCAGGGGGCTGTGGGTCAGCAGTGAGGGTCACCAGCAGGGTTGGGGGGGCCATGGAGTGGGAGTGAGGGGCATCGGCAGGGCTGGGGAGGGGCTGAGGGGGGAATAAGGGGCACTGGCAGAGCCAGGGGGCTGTGGGGAGAAGTGATGGGCAGCATTTCCTTTAAGCTGTGTGGTCTTCATAGCCACATAGGTGTGCCTGGCAGTGCGGCATGAGTGTGCCTGCATGGCTGCACACACTGCACAGCTTAGAGGGGATGCTGGTGTGGGGCACCAGCAGGGCCAAGGGGCTGTAGCTTGGGAGTGAGGGGTCTGGATCTGCGTTCTGTAAGCTAAGGGGCCAGGAGAACTCTGATTTTCCATGATAAAAAACCAAAAATCAAATAGCAAAATTTATAGGTATTTAAAATTGATTTTATTATAGTGATTGAGGAACTGGTATGTTTCCAGATTGCTTTAAAATTGTAAATATATCAACATTTGTGTTCTACTGATACCTATATATAGTGGTCTTTCATTTTACTCACAGATTTGGGGAGCATTATTAGAAAATTTGCAATTTTTTATCAGGGAGAACCAGGATCCCTGGTAAACAGTGATGAACAGCAGTACTCCCAGCAGCAGTGGGTAGTAATAAGAAGCAGTGCCACCCCCAGCAGTGGTGAAGAATGGCAACAGCAGCATCCTAGCAATGGTGAAACGAGGGATAAGAGCTGTATTAGCTCTACCCACTATGATACCCACCCTGTGTGGGACTGAGAGCTCTGGGCTCATGTAGACATGCTATGATGTGCTGTAAATCCAGTGCATTGCAGCAGAATCCATTAATCAATTACAGACAGTCCTCAGACTTACAACACAATTGGTTCCTGGAAACTGTGTCTTAGGTCAAAACGTCATAAGCCAGAGCCAGTTCTCCCATAGGAACAATGTTTTAAATGTGGGATTGGTGCCTTTACAATGCTTAATACAGCTGCATTCAGCTTGAGTTCCCACCTAGAAACCTGGGTTTCCATAGTACCATGTAACACTCAGGTGCTTTTAATTAGTGTGGCTTGCTAATTAAAGCACCCCACCCCACCCTACTTCCCAGAGCAACTCTATAAATACCCTCTGATCCTATTGACTGTGCCAAACTTTCAGTAGTGGATGGAAGGGGGCTACTGCTTGATTATTAAGAGGTTCTTAAATGTGATTGTCAGCCCATCTTCCTTCCCCTCATTAATAAACCATGTTATAGTTTGATATTGCTTGCAAGTAGGGAAGTTTGTTCACATTGGAACACCCAGGCAGAAATTATTTTCCCAGGTTTCTAGGCGAGAGCTCAAGCCAAGATAATCAATTTATGTAAAAACCCTCAGGTGAACTTGGCCCTTGTTGCTGCCATCTGGTGCCTGGCAGAAGGGTTTACACATGAAATTCTTGATCATCTCTAGTCCTAAGCAGGGGTGTGCAAAGTGGGCCGTATTCAATATGGATTTGAATTCAGTCTGATTTAGGGGACAGTGATTTGATTAATTGATTCAAATCACTGTGCCAATTCAATTCAGCCAAATCTGAATCTGAAGATTCAATGCTGATTCAGAGAAGCAGTGATTCAGTTATAGACACAGCTTTAAATGTTTTTTCAACATATCTTCAGGTACCGGGTGTGGCTTATGAATGCTGAGATAGTGGGGTGGATGGGGTGTCCCACAGAAATGCAGGGGGTGCCCCCCACATGCTCATCAGCAGACCTGGAAGTGGACCAGAAGTATTTCCAGTCCACTTCCGGGTCCACTGTTGAGCACACAGGGGACCCCCCCACACATACACCCTAGCTCTGCAATCAGCCATGGGGGGACCCTGGGTGCCCTCCCAGACCCAGGAGGCAATAGTCACCGAGCCAGGGTGGTGGAAGGGTCCTCTGTGCACTCCACAGTGGACCCAGAAGTGGACCAAAAGTGCTTCTGGTCCACTTCTGGGTCTGCCACTGAGCACATGGGGGGGGGTCCCCCCCACTCTGGTGGGACACTCTATCCACCCCACCATCTCAATGTTCATGAGCTGCCTAGTACTTTGAGGTATGTAGAAAAAACATTTGAACCTGTGTCTGTGTCTGAATCATTGAGTCTGTCCAAATTGATTCAGAGGGTTCTGATTCAATTCAGAGAGATTAGCGGGTCTCCTAATTCAATTCGGATTTGGAGATTCAGCTGCTGAATCAGGCCTAATCTCCACAAAATGAATCAGCAACTGAAGCTTTGCACAGCCCTAGTTCTAAGGTCATAACCATTGCTTGTCATCCTGCCTAACACAAATCAAAGAAACAGACTATGATTTCTATGTCATGTCCACAATTTCTCTTTGAGCTACAGCCTAACTTTCAGAAAGATATCTAGTTTTGATCTATGGATTGCAAGTGACAAAATCTAGAAAGAATCTGCTTACTAAGTTTTTCCAAAATCTTCCTTGTTAAAAACATGCACTTTAGTTCTGGTCTAAATTTAGCTTCAGTTTTCAACCATTTTATCTCATTATGTTTTTTTCTGTTTGATGAAAGAGCCACCTACTATCAGAAATCTCTTCCAATGCAGCTACTTAGAAACTGTGATCAAGCCACCTGTTTAATTTTTCTTTGATAAACTAAATAGATTGAGTTTTGTAGTGTTAGTTCTCATTTTAAGGCAAATTACCAGGTATTCTTGTAGATGTTAATTTGAAAACTTTACAGATTTTCAACATCCCTTTGTTTTGGCATCAGCACTAGAGAGAATAGTCCAGTAATGGTCTCACTGATATCTCATATACAGAGATACTACTTCCAAGCTTCTACACAATATTCTCTTGTTTATATATCCAAAGATTGTTTATGAACTCATGGCTAAATTTTACTTATCCACTAAGATATCTCTGACTAAGCCTGCTTTTTTCCAGACTTGCACAATCAGTCACAGGCAGAAGGGCCAGCATAGACATAAATCTCCCATATTTTAATGGCAGTAGTGCACCTTCAGGGATGCCTTCTATTTCTCTGTGCAGGATTATCCCCATTCCAGTCATTTCAATAGGTGGCAATTAGACACTTTATTGCCGGCCCCCACGAAAGAAAGATGATCCTGAAATGTGACTCAAAAGTGTGTCATGTTGCTCTACTCTAAGCATAGGAAGATGCCATATGTCATGTTTTTTTTTCATGATGCATTGGAAAGTTTAAAATATATATATCTTAATTTAAAGTGGGCCACTCATGGGTATGAGCATTAGCCTTTTCAATATCTAATAGTCTCACTATATTTATATTTCTAATTTTAAATATTAAAATATTTAACAAAAGGATTAATAGAGTATACACAAATATTGTACTCATTCTGTAAAATACTATTTTCCAGTACCCAAACACAAGTAAAATAATTTAACTCCAGTGATAAAATAATCAATGCCTATTACTATTTAATAGGGACAGGAAAGAATGTGGGGAAGAAGTAAAAGAGACAAATTCACAACTCTCAACAAAAAGAAACCAAGTGTGTTCAGCTGAATTGCAGTCCTGCTCAGTGAAGAAATTCAACATACATATAAAAGAAAACCTCTTAAGAATGTATGTATATAATGTGCCCTCTAAATTTTGAAATGTACCATCATACAGAAAGATTTGTTGTACACAATATACCAAACAAAAATGTCCAAAATCAATTTACATATATGGTATGCACACTTTAATTAATTCTTTAGAAAGTATGTATTCAATATCCAACTGTCTGGGCAAATTTAGATCTTTAAAAATGTAATTAACTTGAATTAATTCATAACAGATTGCTGTCAGTTGGCAACAAAACTTAAAGTCCAAATCAATTATCAACACATCAAACACAAAAATGCCCAAAAGAACACTATTTACAATCATTTATGCATGAGGGGTCTTATCCTCTTGCTATACACCGATTTACTACTGGTGTAATTCCACAGTGTTTAGTAGAGTTAGTCCTGTTTTATACCGGTATAACTCAATGTAAAATAGAGTCCAAAGTATTGTCAATCCAAATAGCTAATAAAGCAAAATCCTGAATAAACAGATGGAGTCTTGTACCTTGCATGAAATTACAGCCCTGGCAGACTAAGATTGTATTCCAGACTACAGGATGGTCTGTTCAAAATGCCTTACCTAAAGTCATTTTGAGTACTTATTGGGACTGAAACAATTCAGTGGATCCTGGTTGCTGGAAGAGTGGATACCAGAGGGGGAAGAAAGAATCCCAGGCCATTTCCCTGCAAAACTTCATAAATAAACAACTAAAACTGAATTTGGAAGCAAATATGCCAGAGTAGGACACAGCATACAGGTGTTGCCAACTGAACACAGCTATGAATTTTAATCAAGCAGTCTGACATATATTGCTTTAGCTGCTGCTTCTGGTTTCAATCTCACAGCAAGACAAAATATCGCTTTCTCCTAGTCATCTGCTGATGGAAAACTTGACACTTTGCTATTTAAGATTCCAGGAACTTAGAGTTCAAGAAGCTCAGGGCAAAGGGTGGGAGAGAAGGAGATGTTGAAAGAGGAGAGAGAGTAATATTTCAAAAGCAAAGTGAGAGGGATTTTAGTAAGTGTAGGGAGATGAAGGATCAGGAGATGAAAAAGCTGTGTGGATAGCACAGCTTGCTTTATCAACTGAAGATCAAGAATACATTCTAAGGAGTATGGGAATAGGAAAAGGGAACAATGGAGAGAATATGCCCTGAAGGGCAGAGAGAGCATTTGGACAGGCATGGAGGTATGAAGATTAGCTGGACAGAGGAAGAAACTGGGAAGGCAGATGCCAATTCTGGTGAGAGAGGCAGAGGATAAGATGTAGATCTATTTATGGGAAATATGGAGAAGTTAGAGATGGTGAAGTAAGGAGTTGAGGGGAAGGATGAAAGGAATCATAGAGAAACAATAGAGGAAGGTTTAAAGAGAGGGAAGGCAATGAATCAGAAGACAAGTCTAATAAAAAATTCAGGGTTGTAGCAAGACCTGTCAGTGGAGACCAGCAGAGATGAAACCAAATGCTCAGATTGTGTAGAGTAAAATCTATTTCAAGGACAAGTCAATGCAAATTACAGGGATGGTTAAGCAAAAGTGTGTATGTGAGACTAGAGCATTGAATACAGAAAGTCCATCAGCTAGTTAATGCCAGGTTACAGTATGTGTGGCAGGACAAGCAGGACAGTTCACAAAGTGGGAGCAAGTAAAACACCTAGGCAAGGGTCAGGACTTGAGCATACAGAAGTGACGAGGGCTCCATAGAGCTTCTACACTTCCCACCATATTAAAAAAACAGAAAACAGTTGTCGGAATTCCCATACAAGAAGACAGGGGATATATATGTTTTCTCCCCTGCTACTTCTCCCCTAGTTAGTTATTATTATACATGGCATAAGCAGCTGCTGAATATGTCCTGATGTTCTTAAAATAGTCGGGAAGAAGCTGTTTCAATATTCATTGATTCCACTGACTTCAATAAGCACTAGTTCGAGCCCACACACTTGAAAAATGAATGAATATTCCTTTGCTATAGATCACCAGCATCTATTTTATTTTTCTTCTTTAGGGGGGTTATTGATATTTAATATTTATATAGTATTTTACATATATTACATGTAAGTAGACAAATAATTTTACAAGAAACATTGTTATGGATAACTACGTGCCTAGCAGCATGCTTTTGCATACTACTCTTTCCAGCCAGAAAAGTAACTGTATATTAAAAAAGACACCCTTAAAAAACATTTCAGAATCCTCCCTCCCAAAATAAGACTGTCTTTAAAATAATTATATTTTAAGTAATAATGATTTGGAACTTCTTACTTTATCTAGTTTCCTTAAACTTTGGTCTACAACCATGGAGTCTTCAAATTTTATTTTAAATAAAACCCATTTGTGATTCTCATGTAGCTGTATGATTCCAAGAACTGGGGCTTTTAAAAGAAAAGTAAAACAAGCTGGTGATAGAGATGGTAGAGATAATAAAACTCTTGGCTCTACAGAAATTAGGTTGTTTTAACCTCCTGGTTGAAAAGGAACAAACAGTAAGTAAGGCTTACCAGCAAGAAAAGTAATATTCAAACCCTTCTGAAAGCCTACCCTGAGCAGAATGCAAAATGTCTGCCTGATTCACTAAACAGCCTAGGTCTTGGAGATTTAAAACTGCAATTCAAAAACATAGCAGAAGTTTCCCAATCACAGGCTCTGGTTCTCACAGGGGAACCTTAATCATCTTGAAATCCGCTGGGAGGGTTATACAGACGTGTACAGACAATCCACGAAGTTTTTGGAGAGCATTGCAGGCAGCTTCCCTGGAGAGGCCAACGAAGAGCTGTGCTCTTCATGACCTGCTGCTCATAAACAGGGAAGAAATGGTGTGGAGTGCAGTACTGGATGGCAACTTGGGCAGCAGCAACATGAGATGATTGACTTAATGATCCTGAGGAAAAGAAGGAAGCAGAGCAGCAGAGTAGGGACCCTGGAATTCAGAAGAGCAAACTTCAGCTCACTCAGGGAAATGATGGGCAGGATCCCTTCGGAGGCCAGTCTGAGGGGGATAGAAGTCCAAGTGAGATGGTTGTATTTGAAAGAAAACTTACTCATGGCGCAGAAATGACCCACCCCAATGTACAGGAAGACCAGCATGTATGGCAGAAGGCCAACTTGACTTACCAGGGAATGCTTCGATGAACAAAAACACAAAAAGGAAGCTTACAAGAAGTGAAAACATAGACAAGCAACTACGGTAGAGTATAAGAGTGTTGCTTGGGCATACATGAATTAAATCAGGGAAGCTTGTGGTAGGGTACTGTTTGTACCTGACACTTTAAGGGCTAGGCTAGGGAGATGGCAGGTGCTAGATGAGGGCAGCCATTTAATGCTCATCTCTCTGTGCTGAAAGGGGCAGTTTGAGACTGGCCAGCAGGAGAAGAACATCTCCCTGCTGAGCAACTTGGGCCAGGAACAACTTGGAGGTATATGGGCGGGGGCTATGAAGATGGAGGAGTCCCCAGGTCCTGGACATGACCTAAAACTGCACCCTTCCAGTGTAGGGAGGCCTGATGGGACTGCCAGTGGTGCAGAAGCCCCAAGAAATGCCAGGACCATGAACCTCCCTGGTGAGAGGTAGGTAGGGGGCACCTGATAACCTCCAGACCTGGCACAGTCCTGGTTAGGGAAATCCCAGACCTGGGAGAGCTTTGAGAGGTCTGAGGCTCACTTGATCCAGTGGAGTTGTGAGGGAGAGAAGGCAAGTGGCTCAGACCTGACTGGATGGACCCTCGAACTGGTCTATGCTGGGGCCAGGACCCAAGGGGGGTCAAAAGGGCCAGGGGCCCACCACAAGCGATACCCAGAACAAGAGGCTCAGGATTTCAACTGGCCTGAGAGCATGCCAAAGGGGGAGCCAAAGGTCCCAAAAAGGGGACCACAGCTTGAGCGGGAAGAGGGTTACTGGTGATCTTAGCTGCCTGGGATGCCATCTGCAAGACATGGGCCTCAGTATAGGGGAAGGTTCAGAGCTGAGGGTATCACCCGTAGTCATTGTGGTCTTAAATGTGCAGCCTTCCACCTGAGTAGCAATGTAGTCATTTTTCCATCATGGCATGGCAGGACAGAGAGGCAGGCATCAGGCCCAGAAACAGGTGGGCAGGCCAACGTTTAACTAGCCCCAGGAAGGCCCCCTGTTACAGAGACCAAAGAGCAGTTGGAGTTACAGTTAGCAGGGGATGTGAAGGGTAAAAAGAAAGAGTTTCTACAAGTATGTCAGAAACAAAAAGAAGATAAGGGAAAGTATGGGTCTCTTACTATGCGGGGGAGGCAACCTAGTGACAGAAGATGTTGAAAAGGTTGAGGTACTCAATGCCTTTTTCACTTTGGCCTTCACAGGCAAGGTCAGCTCCCAGACTACTGCACCTAGCAGCACAGTTTGGTGAGGAGGTTAGCAGCCAACAGTGGCAAAAGAATAGCTTAGGGACTATTTAGAAAAGCTGGACATATACAAGTCCATGGGGCTGGACAAGATGCACCTGAGAATGCTGAGAGAGTTGGCTGATGTGATTGCAGAGCCACTGGCCATCATCTTTGAAAACTCATGGTGATCAAGAGAGGTCCTAAATTAGCAGGGGTGGGCAAAATATAGCCTGTGGGCAAGATCTGGCCCACCAGGCCATTCTATATGGCCCATGGGGGCCCTAAAAAATTTAGAAAATTAATATTTATCTGCCCCGGGCCCCTGTCAAAGATGACATGAGCTAGGGGCAGTAGGACCCAAGGGAAGCCACAGCAGACTTCTGCAACAGCAGGGCCCACCCAGCCCCACTGCCCTGCAGTGGGAAGCCCCTGCCTAATTGTGGCCACTGGCACCTTCTACTTGTCCCTATGTTCACAGCAGTGCTTGCAGTGCCACTCACAAGAGCAGATGATGCCAGTGCAGTGCCCCAGGCATGCCTGGCTGCTGCAATCTGCCTCCCTGTGCAGCTCCTACCACTGGCCCTGCACCCAGTCATCCTGCTGTTCCTGGTTGCCATGGGCACCTTGGCATGCTGTGGGGATGGCACTGAGTGCAAGCAGCCATGGGGCAAGTGGTGCTTGGGCTCATGGCAGGGGCACAGTGGTGGCAGAAGTGGGGGCAGCCCAATGTCATCGCCTGGGCTCTCATTTACCTGAATGGTGGCTCCAAAGACAATAGAGCTGAACTCTTTTCAGTGGTGGCAGATGACAGAGCAAAGAGCAATGTGCTCAAGCTGCAGCAAGAGAAGTTTAGATTAGATATTAGGAAAACATTTCTCACTAAAAGTATAGTAAAACACTGGTATAGGTTACTCATGGAAGTTGTAGAATCTCCATCCTTGGAGGTTTTTAAGACCTGGTGTGACAGGGTACTTGGCACACCTGTAACTTTAATAGAAGGAGTTGCCTGAAAAGTGTGGCAGGGGCCAATTAGAGAGTCATCTGACCACAAGTGGGCCAGGCTTGAGGTATATAAGTCCAGGGCCTGAGCTGATCATGGAGTCTAGCTCTGAGAACCTAAGGATAATCCAGCTACAATGAACACTTAATACTACAAACTGGGTAGCTAAATTCATGTTCCCATTGCCAAAAGCTGAACTTTTGCATTTTTTCCATGCTAAGGAAGATTATTGGTATCTGACAAGAGAATCTGGTCCCCAGTAGTTCTAGTATCTTTGTTCCTGTGAAATAACTTGTTGGTACCACAAGTTATCATGCTCATTTATTGTTGGAAGAGATAAACAATAACTGTGTTTTTCAAGAATACAGAATTCCATATTTTAAGATGATTAGGGACCAGGGAAATTGTCAGTCAGTCAATAATCAATTTACTTCACAATACCTGTGTGTAAGTTGGTAGATCTAACAAAGTTGCACATCCATCAAAATGGACTCCTGTGATTTTTTTATTTAGTGATTTTTTTATTTTTTATACAAAGAAATACTGAGATGTAAGGCAACACCATGTATGTGTTGTCACTGCCATTGAATCATAGACGTTACTGATCTTGCAACTTCCAAGAACAATTCTTTCAGTCCCAACTGCTGCAGGTTGCTCAGTGAGTAAAAACCAAATGGAAACCCAGTACCCTTTATTCACTATCAGCTGACAGATCAGTTCAACTGACAGAGGAGGTAAATTCCAGGATACACAAATCCAAAGCTCTCCTGAAAATATCCATCTTTAAACATTCATTGTTCTTTGCGCTGACCAATCACAGGCTTATACGTGGGTGCACAAAGCTAAATATTATTCCTTCCTCTTGCATACCCATGCATGAACATTTCCATTTACTTTCCTTGACTGTAAGTTCTAAGTTACTCAAGAAGCTACACTTTGGGCATGTCTACATGAGCACTTTAATGTGCAGTATCCTATTTTACTGTGCATTAGATCATCACAGCAAAAACTGTGCTAATATGCTAATGCACAGTAAAATTAAGCTACTAAAAAGTATGCGCTTTTGCTACTGCGCATTAGGGCAGCCTAGTGAGCATTTAGTACCACGAATGTGTACCTTACATTACAGATACTAAATTTAATCTGCAGTAGCAAAAGCACACTAATGATTGTGTAGGCACACTGAGTGCAGACAGACATAACACTTGAACCATTTTAAGAATGTTACTAATTGGGAATTGGGTCAAGAAAGAGGAAGATGCTGTTGCTTGTAATTACAGTGTTCTCCTTCCCCTTTGCAAAAATTACATTTAAAAAAGACTGACTGAGTTTAAAAAAGAACATACTTTACCAAAATTTCTGTGGTTCACTGGGGGTGCACAGGCAAAAGCCTGGATATCATCACAGGACATGACCCCATTTGGTAGAATCCAAGGCTCATTTTGGACATGGTGGTGGGTGGAAGGGTTGCCACACTGACTGTTTGCCCCCCTGCTCCTGGTTCTAGCGGGGCTAGGTGCTCAGGGTGAGGGGTGCAAGAACTTCTCAGTTTTTTCCAGCCCCTGTCATGGAAAGTCAACAATTTATTTTACTTCCCTGCTATGGACCCTGGGCAGTGGTGTCCCAGGCTCATTTTGGGAGAGTAGAGTGAAAGTAGAGTGGTTTCCAGGTACTGGGGGGACTATGTGACCCCCTGCTTATGGTGGGTGGATGTTTGTCCTTTAACAATAAACCCTTGGCAGTTACTGGGGGTGTGGATAGCGGGGTGGTAAACAGAGCTATTACACAATAGCTCCTTAATGCAACTGAATACCTGTTAATTCCACGTTCAGTGTGAAGAGAATTAACTTATTAACTGTTAATTGTTCCTTGCCCTCTCTGCCACACTCTTGCAAGCAGCCCTGCTCCAAAGGTTCCAGCCTGCACACACGTCTCTTTGGGATTGCTGGCAATGCAAGCTACTTGGGTAGCTTTCTAGGGAAAGTCTTTTTAAAGCCTTAGAGAACTATGATTTCTGTAGGCAATAGATTTTTGAGTGGTAAAGTCCTGCCTGCATCTCAGAGCATCAACATCACCCTGCATGGGTTTGGGGGAGTGAGAAGTAGTGCAGTTTAGGATGCCTGGAGGATTGACCAGATACTAGGCACAAAACAATCTGTGTCCACCCACACTTGACACCGAATCAGGTAACAGAGGACCAGCTCAAAAGAGTACTTGATTTTCCCAGAGTGCTTTTGAAATGTTCCAGGAAGTTTAAACTGTTTTTCAGTGGTATACATGTCTAGACCTTTGGCGTTTACAGTGTATTCAGACTGTTTTAAATGATACGTCTGTCTACACCCTTTGATACCTCCCAGAACTTCCAGGATATTCATCATAACTTTATTATGTTCTCTTGTTATACTGACTATTAAACAATCCTGAAAGCTCTTTTCTATCATCTGGAGACAACCAATGGCTGGCTGCTCTGTACACACCCTGAATTAAAGAAAAATTGGCCAAATTCTGATTTCAACTGAATCTATGTAACTTTACTCAAAACATAGGAACATAAGACTATAGGAATGGAAAAGATGACTTAGATCAAGGAGTGAAGTCCCATGTCAAAATACACATCCCAATTTCAGTCTTTAAATTAGCTAGGTTGTTTGCACCCAAAAGAAAGGGCAGAATGGCATAACTATTTTCATCGCTAAAAAACTGGTCTCCCACTCCTTACAAAGCATCTTAAAGTTAGTCATTGTGATTGGTTTTTCACTGAATTCTACTTTGTTTATGATAAATCTATAATGAATACTTCCTTTTGTAAAAAGTTATGAGTTTTATTCTTACAACATTTGATAAAATCCACAGGAAACAAGTTTCCAAAATATGAGGCTACTGGAAGACAAAGCACATTATAGAATCAATTTGCTCCCAAATGTTACTGTGCTACTGTATTGTAGCTTTAACATTAGTTTCTAGCTAGACATGAGTAACGTTTTCCAATGATAGGATAGCTGACTTCCACACCAAGAATGTACTTAAAAAGACAGATAATAGGGTGCCTTGACATGAGAGTGTAAGATCTTCTTAGAGTCAAAAATATTATTTGTGTCATTGACGAGGACTTAAGTGGGAGAACATGGATGTGGCTTGCAATGACAATTGTCACGGGATGTTAGGGAAAAGCCAAGGTCTTTTACAAAGAAAGAGAAAGGTAGCCTTGCCTGTCTTGTCACATTACACAGCTGGCATCAGATCTAACAACTTGGGCTTAAGCATGAGACATTGGTAATAGAGGTTAGCTACTACTATAACACAGAATCCCGTTCAAAGAAGTTAAGAACAGATAAGTAACATTGCTGTATTTTCCCCTGTTTATTAAAACTTTAGCTTAAAAGAGAAAAGATAAGATATCCAGACTAAAGTAAGCCAAACACCACAAGAAACTAAGAGCTGACACTTTATTGTATATATGGTAGGGCACTACAGAGGAAATTGCACAAAACCATTTTATTCATTTTTTTTTTTTACTTTAGATATAGTCACAACTGATAAGGCCATTGGAACTGAAAAGGGGAAATAGTTCACTTAACCAAATATTGCCAAACTGGAACTTTAATGACAACATTAAGTTAGTAGAAATATGCTTAGGGCAATGTACAGTATTGTTTAAAAAAAACCTCGTTCAGTGATAAATGGGATGACAAAAAAAAGCTACTTTCTCTGTAAGAACAGACTCCACAAAGTCAAATTATGGGCTGCCTTCTTGAGAAATGAGAGAAGTAACTGTATATAGTGAATCCATCCACCATTTTGCTTTCTACAGAAGAACCTAAAGGGGCTTTGTTGATAAGAGAACAGAATATTTTCTCACACACTTGGCTTGAGCCAATTCATTTGTCTGCCTTTTCTTTGTTCTTGTTCTCTCTTTTGGTGTTCATTCTTTTAAAATCTTTATCATCACCTCAATCATCCACAGGAACAAATAATTTAAAAAGTAAAATAAATACTTATTTAGAGCCTGATCCAAATCTCTCCAAGTCATTATCAAAGTTTCTTTGGACTTAACAGGTTTGGGATCAGACCCAGAGGGTTGGATTATATTTTTAGATTTTAAACTAGCAAAACATTTAAGCATAATCTTGAATCAGAAACAAATCCTAAGTACAACCCTAACTTTAAGCAACTGAGCACTGAGTTCACTGAATTTTTAGAGGATGACTGTTTCAGCGCTTCCCTAAACTTTGACATGAAGTGTCTTAAACTGAGAAAGCAAAACAGTAGTTAGAAGAGTTTTGCCAATGTTAATAACCCTGAAAATAGCCCAGATATTAAATATCCCTTTGAGTAGTAAACGTGTCCCAAATAAATAATCTATATAAATTAAATCTCTCTCAGATCTGTCAGCTTGCTGCAGGTGTGGGCAATTATTTTGGGCGGAGGGCTGCTTAACAAGTTTTTGTGAGCTGTTAAGGGCCGCATGGGTAGTCCTACCCTTGACAGTTGCCCTGCCCCCCTGTCACCATCTTGGGACTGGAAGTCCCATCCCCTAATCCCTAACCTTTGTCACTGGCAGTCCTTCCTCTTACCCCTTGGAAATGCTCCTTTGGAGGTGGGAGGGTTTGCCATCTTGGAACCAGAAGAAAACTAAATCATACACTAAAAGTCAAGCATCTAACATATTTTAATTTTATTATAAAAAAAAAAGTGATGATTTGTGTTCACGTATTGTATATAGAGGTGATAGCATAATTACTCAAAAATAAATTCTTAGATTTATATATTGTGGGGGGGAGGATGTGTGCGTGTGGTGTGTGTGTGGTGTGTGGAGGGTGCATGGTATGTGTGGTATGCGGGGTGTGTATGGTATGTGTGTGGTATGGGTGTGTGGTGTGTGCATACGTAGTATGCGTGGGGGTACACGTGTGTTGTATATGCGATGTATGTGTGTGGTATGTATGGTGGATGTGTAGGATGGGATATACAGTGGTGTGGTAGGATGTGGGTGTGTAGGGGGGACTGTGAGGGGGTGTGGCTATGTGGGGGGGCATAGGATATGTTTGGGTGTTGCAAATATGTGGAAGGTTGTGGGGGCAGGGTGTGGGTATAAGGGAGGTGGGGGGTGGGGACCTCCCCACGCTCCCCCCATGATGCAGCAGCAGGCAGGGTGCTCAGGGTGCAGGAGCTTGGCGGGGCGCAGCTCCGGCCAGCACCGCATATCACATCGAGGGGCACAGCCTCTACACAACTGCCTGTATCACCAGCATTCCCTGCCACTCACACACAGCCCATACACTAGCACAGCAAGGAGAGAAGCCCCACATGCTGGAACCAGGTGCCTTCCCTGCCAGGGCTGCACAGCACCAGAGAGAAGCCTCAGGTGCTGGAGCCGGCTGCTTTCCCCATGTGGGCTGTATTGCAGGGGAGGGAAGCCTGAGTCAGAGAAGCCAGCTAGCTGTGGAGCCTGAATTTTCTCTCTACTGCTGCACATCCCCAGCAGGAAAGACACCTGGCATCAGCACGTGTGGTTTCTCTCCCGGCTATGTGAATGCAGGGGTTGTGCACAAGTGGCAGAGAGCACCGGCAATACAGGCAGCTGTGCAGAGGCTGTGCTCTTCACTGCGATGTGCAGTCCTGGCTGGAGCTGTGTCTTACCGAGCACCTGCACCTTGAGCACCCCGCCTGCTGCTGCTGCCACCGCCTGCTGGGGCTGTACACCATAGGGGGAATGTGGGGGATCCCCACATCTCCCACTCTCCCTCTCACCCACACACTGCCCACCCCAGCTCCATGCTGCTGCCATCCCCTCTCCTCCTGGGTGCACACTCTGAGCTGCCACCAGCCCCAGCCCCATGCTTCAGCCTCCTTCCCAACTGCAGCTCCACTCCACTGCTTCCCTACCTCCTGCCCAGAAGCAGCAGGAGACCAAGGAAGTGAGCGGGTCCTGGGGGTTGCAGCAGCCCCACACAGAAGCTGCACACTGGCCAGTTGGGCCCTTCTGCCCAGGAAGGTGGGATCCAGGCAATAGGACATGTTTCTGGGGCTGCATGTACACATGAGCCTTGCTCACACCCTTGTGATTGGAAGGGCTAGGAGGGGCACAATTTGTTGGTGGGGGGGGCCTTGCGGGCTGGATGAAAGTGCTTGGCAGGCCAGATCTGTCCCATGGGCCATATTTTGCTGACCCCTGGCCTACACGCAATTCACAGTGATAGAATGATGAAGGGCCATTCAGTAACTACTTCGCTCAAGATTCAACATTGCCTAGGTACCAGTTCTATTGGGTAGCAGTGCAATTCTATTCTACCCTGTTTAAGTCCCTAAAAATTCATTAATGTAAGTGCTTTTGTAACATGCTATCATTTGACCTTTAAGACTGAGGAACAGAAAAGCATCCAGGAGGAGTAGGACTTACCCACCTTTTGTACGAAGAGTTTTTCAGAGATTTGAGCAGAGTGGAATAAGATCATATTGGACACCTAAGTCCACTTCTGCACCTGCTAGGTGGAAAAGAATATGATGATTCCATTAATCCATGCATTCCTCTAACCTCTTTTTCTTCTTCTCAGATTACCAGATTTTCTTGTGTGAATACTTTACCTGGCTTTGGCTCATTTTCCACATGCAGTTCGTGGTGGATGGATTAAATATATAGTTATTCTTCTCATTTCATCCTTGCTTCCAGAACTCCACTCAAACCAGTCATGCTTGTAATTATGCTTCTGCACCTTTCTGTGCCCTCTTGTTCTTTTAGCTCCATCATCTTTCCTGCTAGTCATTATTTGTATCAGTGTCATTATTTGTATCAGTTCACAGTCTTGCCTTTGTGACACTGTACTTTATGTTTTAAACTTACTTGATGATATTGTGTGTCACATGACACATTCCTTTAACTTTTAACTTTGGTTCTTTGAAGACATTTCTCCCAAGAGTCCTTCTAATGAAAGGCCCTCAAATATAGAATTTAATTTTTAAAGAGACTAATTGACCAGAGGGAAATAGGGGAAGGTGGGGTACTACAAGTGTTAGGACTGAGCACAATGATTACTGTTGTAATTAGTCTATACTGCAAGCACTATTCTGAACGTTCCTGGCCTTGCAGTGTAAGGGCCCACTCCTAGAAATGCTTACTAGTGAATACTCTCAGTAATACTATCACAATTATAAGGAGAAGCACTATAATAAGTAGTAAGTACTTAATGGAATGAGTCTTGATCAAAATCTCATTGAAATCATTAGGAAGAATTCTATTTACTTCAACCTCCTCTAGATCTGGACTTTAAATCATAAGACCCTTGTTTCAAAGTCTGATCTTAGTTACTGTGATATAACCTCACAGTAACTACTGGTTTGAAAAAGAAATACTCTGGATTGACATTAGTGCATTAACAACAACATCTGACTGATTTTACTGTATTTCATTTTAAAAAGTAATGTGTTACTAGAGTGCTGTAGTATTATCAGCAGTAATGATTTCTTATTTTATTTAGCAATAGGCTATCATTTCAAACACAGTACTGAGCACATCTACCTGAGACTCTACATCATTACAGCAATGAGCTACATCACAAACTGTGATTCTGATGCTACTGTGCAGTGGCAGCAAGCTACTGAATGGTAGCTTGTTGCTACTGAGCAGTAGTATGGGGATAAAACCATGCAGCATCAGGACTGCGCAGTAATGCCAGTTACTGCACAGTCATTTAGAACTTGCTTAAATTAAATTAAATTAAGCAAGTACTAAATGGCTGCGTGGTCCAGCGCACGTGTAGACGCACCCAGTAAAAGGAGTAAGCATAAACATTATCAGCTTTTCCCCATGTGACTGTTTATATATAAATATACAGATATACACACATGTGCACACACACAAAGTATCCAGCCAGTTTCCTTTGTATAATACTGTTTCACCTTCTTTCAACCCTACGTACAAGACCTCTAAATTTACCTAAATGTTAATGCAACCTAAAAATGTACTTGCATTTGTGCTGAAAAATCCACATAGAAAGGATACTCCAGGGTTGTACCATTGAGGGAAACCTTAAAAGTGAGTCCCTTAGAGCCAAGCTGTTAAGAACTTACTGGTCATGTCTACATGAGATGCAAACTTCTTACTACCCTAATAACACTGTGCAGTAGCATGCCAGGCAAAAACTGTGCTAGTACATTACTGCACAGTAAGCACTACTAAAAACCCATGTACTGGCACTACTGTCCAGTACCGCAAGCTACTGTGCATTGATTCAGGACTTGGTTACCAAGTACTAAATTTAATGTGTAGTAACTATGGTGCATTAATGAACATGTAGATACCCACACTGAGAGCAGAATTCTGAATTTGATTTTTTTTTCTGCAGGGATTCAGTTTCCTAACTCCAAAGGACTCCAACCATGGGGCAACCCAGAGAAGAGTATTGCCTTGACTGACTAATACAGCAGAAATTGGTATTTGTGAAACAGAATCAGATGGTATGGGAAACTAAAGATTTTTTTTTTTACTTTCTTCTCTACTACTTCCATTCTGGCACATTGGAATTGCTTTCTGCATAGTGAGACAAATGAAATTTTCAAAGCTACAACACGTTTCAATTCTCTCTCACCCTTTAGATTAAAAAAAACACATTCCTCCCAGTCTGCTATGTGCACAAACCTATTCACTGAGTTCTAGTTAAGGGATTTAAAAAAGTTTACAAATCTCATTATAACAATGATTAAACATGGATGGTTAACCCTGGAGATGAATTTGAAAAGAATGCTAAAGCAGTGATATTTGCCTCCAGATAATCAGGCCTATAGAACAGAGTGTAAAGATCATTTGTACCCTTTCTAAGTGACTCCAAACTGTACTGTTTCTCTCTGCATAGTTCTCCAATTGTTCAATGTTTCACTAACAAACAGATTATTTTCCATTTAGCAAATAATTTATAAAGCCAAGGCATGTTTTCCTTGTGCATCTAAAACTTGTATTAAGTCAATTCCATTTGAAGTCAGTGGATACAAAAAGAATACAAGATCAGGTTTGAAGTCTCTCAGTTAATTATTATACCAAAGTAATCTTCTGCAAGTCTTTTCCATTTAAAAAGTTTACATATCAACAAAGTTGTTTCTCAAAGAAATGATCCACACCCTCGGATAGCACCTAGCCAGGCTTTAGGTGTTCAGCTAATGCCCAACTTTGCATCTACAAATATCCAATTCCCACATTTTTCAAGGTTTTAAAAAGTAAGGTCCATGCATCACAATAGAGCTCTACCTTCTGCAGTCCCTTTACAGCATCTGATGAAATAAGCACTCTGATTACAAAATCTTCTGGTATACTTCTCTGATTTACCTAGTCTATAAAGTATAACTACACCCAACCTTCTGCCTGCTCCACAAGTCACAAAACGCAACAGTCACCTATTTTCAGGTGGTGCCTCTGTTTTGGACTGAATGGAACTGAATGGGATAGGCATTCCCAGAAACATCTGTTTTAATCATCTAGGCATCTAATTTCTGCTTAACTCCTGTTACAGTACTGGTTTGTACTGGAGAGGTGACTAAGTCCCTGGAGAGACTCAGTCTGTCTGGTGTACTCCATAGACACCTAACTCACACCAAGAGCACTAAACTAAGCTAAAAAATTATTATGACTCCAGTGCCCACTATTATAATGGTAGGGGTACTTTCCTAGGAAGTAGAAGATTGGGGTTCTTGGTCTTCCAAAGTATGAGCGATTCCAATAACAGTATAATATAAAATGCATAAAGAGTTCCAGAAGGCAGCAAGAGCTACAATCAAAAGATACAATCAAGAAAGAAGCTTACAATGGTTAAAAAAAAAGTCTTAAAAGGGAGAGAAAATAGCCATAAGAAATCATGATACCACATGCAGGAAAGGAAAAGTTGATAGTAATGAATACAAAAAAGAAGCCATGAATTCTAGTAAGAGAAGCAAAAACCCAGAAAGCAAATCTATGGTGGCAGATTCTGTGTGTGTGTGTGTGTGTGTGTGCATACACACACATTTAAATATACTAGGAACAAAAGAATTCTTAAAAATTATATTGATTTATTACTCAGCTGAAATACTAGATTTGTCAATAATACCAAAAAAGGCATGTTTTCAATAACATTTCTGTTACATATTTGGGAGAAAGCCTGATCATTTACTCATATAATTTAATGATGATGAAACACTTTTTTATTCCACATTCTTTTGGAACCTTGGGGACATTACAGGACCAGAGGAAAGCTAATATGCTGCCAATATTTTGAAAGGGAAAATGAGACAACTCAACTAATTATTGGCCTGTCAGCCTGGCATTGATCTTGGGCAAAATAATGGAAGGGTAGATGCATGACTTAATTAACAAAGAATTAAAAGTTGGTAATATAATTAATACTAATCAACATGGGTTTATGGAAAATAGATATTGTCAAACTGACTTGATATCTCTTTTGATGAAATTACAACTTTGGTTGGGTGAAAGAAACAGTCCGATAGTAATATGCAGCACTTAAGGCAACCACCACAAAAACACCTAAAGCAGGATTTAGGAAGACTACAATGATGATTGAGGGTCCTACTTGTGATGACTTTATGTATTGTTATTCCTAAATTTTAGATGTATGCACTCATAGGCACAATTCAAAAGGGTGACATGTATTATGGGTCTCCATACTTTGAATGACATCACAGGTCAAGTTTCACAGCAGCTAGAATACTATGTAAAGAAATGCATATGTAAGTCCCTTGTGCTGTAGGGGGGAACTTTTCAAAATGCAACCCAAGCATGATGAGTGGAGTGACAGGTAGATGCTGCATCCATCTTGGCAAACCCTCAAACATACTCAGTGGGGAAGTGGTGGTAGGTGGTAACCATGTTGGGCATACCACTGAGGTCAAGGGGAGTAAACACAATCCTAGCACATGTGGCAGTTGGAACCCAGAGGGGTTGTGCATTTAATTTTGCAGGATCTTTATATGTAGGCCAATGAATAAGTGGTGCAGAAAAGAGAGAAGTGCTTGGACTTCTGTCTCTTTCCTAGAATTTAATTGCCTTTATGCTACAGCCCTAAGATGGGCATTTCTGTTATTGTGTGGGTCACAATATGCAAGGCCTAATTGCTTAATGTCAGTGATTTATTGAATTGCAACTAGATAGTTGGCTCAGCTCATCTTTTGTTCATTGGCCTAGTCACTAGGACATATGTTCAGGAAGTAGAAATCCTGGGTACTAGGCAGTCCTCACCTGAAGGTTTTGAACCCACATCTTTCAGGTCCCAGGAAAGAGTCTTCCAGACTCCTTGTTAAACCTGGGCCACTAGGCAGCCAAGAGCCCAAGGTTTATGGGAGCAAAAAGATTGAAAGGTAAAGGATGCATGCTCTGACAGAGTGAAGGAGGTCATTGCCTTGGCAGGGTGGAAGACCAGCTTGGATTCTGGCCACTACTCCTAAAACTATTAATGCATTATATCCAATGACTTTTTAATGCAAAATTAATGAATAATCCCAGGGGCCAAATCACAGCTCATTCCCTTCAGAGCCCAGTGCTCACCTAACTGGACTACAGTTAGTCTCCATCTTCCTTATATTCCTTCTGGACTCCTGAATCTTACAATAGGGGCTGTCCACTGCACCAAATGAGGTACAGGTTGTCTTCAGCCTTAGGGGCTAGGGACTTTCCTGGAAAGGCAGAGGTCTGGGTTTAAGCCCCCTAATAGTAACTGGGCATATAGCCCAGGTGATCCATGGCTAGATGAAATGTATTTATTATGTTGGTATCTTAATAGGTGGTTTCACAATCTAAAAGTCCCTATTCATGGGGAACAGATGTTTTATAACAGGCCCCTCAATCTAGCACATAATGTTACAACAGGATCCAATGGCTAGAAATTAAAACTAAATTTGTTAAGGCTAAATGAGGTGCAAGTTTTTAAATATGAACATGTGGCTAGGGAACTTGCTTTAGTACTCCTGCAAAGAGCTACTTTCTAGGTAGGCTCCTATGGATGTCAGAAACTTCAGGTCACAGAGGCCTGTTTCTGCTGAGAACATAGCATACTCAGGTAAGGGATACTGAACTACAAAGACAGCAATATGGAACTGAGGCAAGTAAATCTGAATTAAAATAAAGATCTTCTGAAAATAGAATGGCCAACATATTAGCATAGTTGAAAAACCATGGGTTAAATCTGTCTGCCATGCTAAATGGACCACTCTGGGAACTACAGCTAATTGGAAATGGGGGATGCTTCCCTTGTCCCATGGAAAATTTCTACTTGTTTTCATCAGAAAAAAACCTCTCGATTCAGAAATTCAACTGCGGTGAATCATGGCACCATTTTTTTGCACTAGAGTTTCCCATCTTTCTAATGCCCCAGGGGATTTCATGGAATCCAATGACAGTTTTGTACCATGGAGATTTAATCTTACTGGGCCAACTGCTCTATAGAAAAGAATGGAAATATAAGGCATTACATTACAACTGAATGAGATACCATAGGAGGAATTCCTAATTGAAATTTTCAATCTTTAGATTCAATTTTTAACTGAGGTGGAGACAGGAAAAAAATTATTTTAACAAAGAAACTGAGGTTTTCTATAAAAAAAGATTTAATGGAAAATAAGTTGATCAAGCCTTGTAACTCTGTCATGCAACCATGCAACATGGCTACAATTTTGTTATACTGTGGTTTTAATATTGTCCTAAAAAGTACACATGCTGATCAGTGAATGAATGGGTTCATCTGATTGGTGTGCATCAGTAAGGTAAATACAAAAAATAATATTAGTTATTTTGCTTCTATTGAAGTCTGTCTTGCCACTACCGGTTTTAGTGGTTTTCAGTCTGAACCTGTACTACACAGGAACATTTTTTCCTTTTACAGAAAATGGATTGTAAGTAAAAGGGGGGAGGGGGCAAATCACCTTGTATAAGAGTGTCAGCATTTGTCAGTGCAACTAGCAGCTAGTCAGGCTGTCCCACAAACATACTCTGATATATCGAAAAAATGAATGACATCAGAGTTCAGCAGAGAATAAACAAGGCATCTTCCATGACCTGTGTCTGTGTTTTGCTAAAAGAGAAAAAGACAAATATAATAGTTTTAGTCCTAGTACATCTTGCTCACGATGAGGTTTTAGCTATATAGTGTATATTATCCATAATCTGTACATGTTGCCTTTGTACAAAGGCAAGAGTTATGCCAACATATTCACAAATACTATTTCTGTTTCTGCAGTGCTCAACATTTTTTGTGCCATGTGATAGTTCAGAAGCATGCTTACTGCTCTGACATAAATTGTCATGCAATGTCATATTGTCCACCTTGGCCAAATGTAAAGTCAAATTGAAAAACTGCACAGGAAGCAAAAGCATGGCACTTTAACTTTTAATAAGACGGTCAAAAGGTACTGTTTTATGTTTATCAATGTTAAAATTCTTTTTTTTCCTGCCCAAGGCCCAGATCTGTCAAGCTTCAGCATATCTCCAGAATATTCATTTTTATACAGACATTAAAGTGATCCAGAAAACAGAAGAGGAGGGAAAAGAAATATATATACTAAGCATCAACATGTTATGCTAGTGTGTGTATATGTATACATTATTATGAGAAGTGGTAAATACAAGATCAGAGTTTAAAAATGTTTATTCTTGTGTCCATTTACAATTCCCATATGGCCATGACACTGCTTGAATTTCTGTATTAATCAATTGATATCCTCATATTTAGTAAGATTTAATCATAGATAGAAAATTAGGTTTGGAAGGGATCTCAGGAGGTCATCTAGTCCAAATCCCTGCTCAAAGCAGGACCATCTACAACTAGATCATTCCAGCTAACGCTTTGTCTACCCAGGTCTTTAAAACCTCTAAGAATGGAGATTCCTCTACCTCTCTAGGTAGCCTGGTTCCAGTGCTTTACTACCCTCCTAGTGAGAAAGTTTTTCCTAATATCCAGGCATCCTAGTTTCCCCTGATAAAAAAAATAAAATAACAAATTCTCTGATACAAAAATAGCAAATTCTCTGATTTAAAAACCCCAAATCCATGATTAAAATGAAAGACCAATATATATATTTTATTATCGTGATTGAGGCACTGGTAGGCTTCCAAATTACTTTAAGAGTGTAAATATATCAATAAACTATTGTGTTCAACTGATTGTGTTGAACACAATAGTTTATTGATATATTTACACTCTTAAAGTAATTTGGAAGCCTACCAGTGCCTCAATCACTATAATAAAATAATTCTAAATACAAATAAATTCTGACATTTGCTTTGGGGTTTTTATAATTGAAAATCTGAGCTCCCCTTTCCCCATTAACTTACAGAATGCAGGTCCAGGCCCCTCACTCCCAAGACACAGACCCCCAGCCCTGCCGGTGCCCCTTACTCCCTCATACAGCTCCCTGGCTCAGCTGGTGCCCCTCACAACCATACCCCCACGTTTTTTTTTTTCTTGGGTAAAAGGGGAAATCCACTTTTCCCCATTTTTCCAGGGGAAATAGAAAACCCAGATCCCTGCTAATATCTAACCTAAACTTCCCCTGCTGCAACTTGAGACCAATTTTCCTTATTTTCTTACCTGCTGCCAGTGAGAACAGTGTCATTTCAATCTCTTTGTAACCATCCTTCAGGTAGTTAAAGGTTGTAATTAAATCCCCGCTTAATCTTCTCTTTTCCAGACTAAGAGTTTTCCAACCAAAGCACAGGAAAATAAAAAGAAATGTAATTGCAGTGACAATGAATAATGAAAGTTCAAAATGAACAGTTTACCAGCACATTTCAGCTGAAAATAAATGACCACAATTATTAGAATAATACATATGAATACACAGGTAGAAACCAGAATCAGTTTGCAAATGATCTGTGAACAGGAAATAAAATAGAGTGAAATTCTTTAAGTAGTTTATTCAAAATAAACAATTTGATTCACTGTTTTCATTGCTAGTTATACAAATTCACTGTAATATCAAAGTAGGTTTGATCTTGTGCCCCTTATTCACATTAATGCATTGCTTACATAGTGCCCATGTCTACATGTGCACTTTAATGTAGAATAGATGAATTATATGCACAGTAAAGTGTCACCATCTACTCATATGATGCTATTAGGCCAAAGTACACTAATTAACACCACTGAAAGATAGTACTCCTGGGAACAGTACTATCTTATGCTGCGGTAATTACTGCAATTAAACACAGGTGTAGATGCTGACCATGAGTATAAATTGCATCCAGTCGGCCTAGCCAGCAAGGGCTTAAACCCCTGCCTGCTGCCCAGCCACACAGCTCTGTACTTTCAGCATCCTCATGCCCTAACCAGCCCCTCAACCATCTGATGCTGCCACCTGGAGAAATACAGGGCAGGAGAGACAGAGGCCCCAGATCAAATTGCTGCTGTCCTGGGCACATGTGTAGACATGGCACCTGGGAGTAGTTTACTCTGGCTCAAACTGCTCCAGAGTTTATTGCATTTAATTAATTGCATGTGTAGATGCACCTATGTGTAGGGCAGTGCGAGCTGCCAGCGGGCCCCAGGGGTCAACCTGCCAGCCCAGGGCTGCTCTTGCTCAGCTCAGTGTGCTGCAGAGCAGGATGGCTGAAGCACAAAGATGCTCCAGTGCAGAGCTAGCTGGCAGGCAGCCCCCACACTGAAGCATCCTCATGCCTCAGCCAGCCACCTCAACATCTACACATGCTGTCCTATAAATAGGTATTAATATAAGTGCTAAGTGCTATCCTGCTGCAGAGTTAATTAGTTTACTCCTGCCTAATAGCACTGCATGGGTAGACATGAGATGTTTACCACAAAGCTAATTAGTCTACTTTGCCATAAATGTCTTATGTAGATGGAGCCAATGAGTCCTACTGATTTACATAGTGGGCACATCTACACAAGACATGTACTGCACAGCATTTACTGCCGTGCAGTAAACATCTCTGTCTACACATGCAACTCTATTAGGTCACAGTACACTAATAAATGCCACTGCAGTTAGTCCTGCTAAACAACTACTACCCTGTGGTGGCATTATTTGGTGTGCTATATCACATGTTTATATGGTAACAGGGCTGGCTGAAGCAGGAGGATGCTTCAGTGCAGGGCTGTCAGCTATCCTCTGTGATACATTCTTGTCCCTCAGCTAGCCACTGCCTACTGCACATGAAGCCCCGTTAAGGCAGCCCTAGGCTGCCAGGGTGACCCCCCAGGTCCTCTGCCAGCTTGGGCTTCTCCAACCAGGCTCCAAGTGCTGCTCAAGAATAAACTCTGGAACAATATGCTCCAGAGTTTTGTGCTCCCAGGCACATGTTCAAATGGTGCTCTCAGGAGCAAAAAACTGGAACAATAAGCTCTGGAGTTTATTTGTGCATATTAATTGTACATGTAGACATACCCAGTGAGTCCTATATATTGGAAAGGAAGGGCATTTCTGCACATGCAAGCACTGCAGGGATGAGTACTTTGAAAACCACCTGGTGCTGTGATGCTTGCAGTTGTATAGGCACAGAAATGTGCATCAGCCCTAAGAAAATGGCAGCGGAGTGCTTTTAAACTAAAACACATCGGAGGTGCTTTAGTTTAAAAGCAAGCTGCTGCTATTTTCTCTACGTTGACACATATTTAGCCACGTATACAACTGCATGCTGTGTAGCGCAGTGTATGTCAGCTCATGTGCAGAGGTGACTCAGTTAATCAAGTCTGCTCCAAAGCAGTGGATCTCCAACATGACACGAGTCAAAAAATGTATGTGTATAAATGTCCAGAGTGTCTGTATTGCACTTCATGTACTGGTGTCAGATTGAAAAGTGGGTTTCAGCTCTTCAGAACACCCACCTGCATTTTAACTACACACATGATTATTTCCATAAACGTGATTCCTCAGGCTTTTTCTAGATGAAGCAAATTTCTCCGACTGAATGATATACTGCATAATTGTATAAGTGCCTCTGATGCCTTCAAACACAAATAAGATAATAAAAATAAGTGAAGGATGATCTATATAGATTCAAGAACATTATCTCACTGGGATGATGAAATAGCATCAGCTTTCTATTTATATCTCATAACATTTCTTCCATAAAAATCTATTCCTTATAGCATTCTGACTGAAGGTGTTAGTATATTAAACTTTTTCATGATTTTGCATTATTTGGCATACATTTTTGTAGTATTTTTTCCTTAATGTACTACATTTACACACCAGCATGTGATAGAATACTGCCATCACCTACACACCCTATTATTAAACATGATGTTGTTTATTAAATTTGGGGTCTCTGCCCTTGGAAAAGAGTGATTTGGCCATTTTAATCTTCAGAAAGACTCGCATTGATTCAAATGGCTTTGGGTCTGTATAATTTTAGTCATTTCTGTACAGTAACTTAAAAATACCTTCCAACTTTCTTACTATATTTTATTTTCTATTTTCTTAAAAATATCTTTGCTATAATTTTCTGCCACCCTGCCATTCCATGTTTATTATATTTCAGTGGCTTAATATTAGATAATTTACAAGTAAAAACAGTGTTATTTTTATCACCACCAACCCTGACCTCATTTGGAGGTCTGACAGTTGATCTTTGTTTGAGTTTTGTACCTCACCAACTTGGTAAAGATTCACCTAATTGAGTTTAGTGTACAGGACTGAGACACAAGGAAAAATATAATCAAGACCCCTTTCCCAAATCTGTGGACTCTACAATACTAAGGAAGATGGCTAATTAAAAAATATGTAGGTAGTAAAAGAATGAGATAGGAGCAGGGCACTTGCTATACAGGGAGTTGATCACTTAAGCAAGCAACTACATTCTTTCCAATATCAGAAAAGTATTCATAATTATACTTTAATATTTATATATTAACAGTAGTATAATCCTATCTCTGTCTTCTGCCTTATGGTACATAAAAAGGCCAAATACAAAAAGTCCATTCTAATCTTTGGAAAGACTCCAATTGATTCAAAAGCTGCTCAACATGCAGTATTCACTTTCTATTTTCTCATCTTCCTCTATCTTATTTTCCATTTCTGCACAATATATGACTCCCTTACCTCCATTTTACTGCATCACACCCTCGATCAGAAATGAGGAAATGGAGAGGGAGGGTGAGAGATAGAGAAAGACCACAACTTTTCCTTCTTTTGTCACAGCTTTATTTGATGTGTAAATGACAAAGTGACATGAAACTTAGAAATAATTAATGCAAGAGAAGTTTAGGACAGTATTTTTATGTTTTTTAGTGTCTTGGTACTATCACAAATGAACTAAATAAAGATTTTTTTCAAGGGTATCAAATTCTAAAATAATGTTATTTTAGAATTAAAGACCCCAATGTTTCAGCTTAAAGTAGTGTTAATTCAGTAGACTATTGCAGTTTTTTTCTACATAAAGGACTAGGGCAGGGATGGAGGACATCCGGCCTGTAGCCAGATCTGGTCGGCTGGGGACTCCATTTCCCAGCCACTCCTACCTGCATGGCTTGTGCTGTTCTCCATGAAGACCCCAGCTTCAGACACACTAGAAGCACGCATGGCAGAGCAGTGCAGGAGGCTGCTGGGAATGTGGGATGGGGGCAGCTTGCTCCGAAACCAGGGCAGAGCTGTGATCTATAGCCTGCATACACCAGGCAGGAGCATACATACAGGGGATCGTGGCTTTTCCCTGGCTCCTTGCAGCAGTGACACTGTCTGGAGCCAGGGCAGAGCCACGATCCCCTGCATCCATGCCCCTGCCCAGAGTGTGCAGGCTACAGATTGTGGCCCTGGAGAAAGCTGCCCCTGTCCTATGTTCTCAGCAGCTCTGGAGCAGGCCCCTACAATGCTCTGCCACACACGCTACCGGTGCAGCTGAGGTCTCCATGGACTAGCACAAGCCATGTGGGCTGGGGCAGCTAGGAAATAGAATGCCTGGTCAACTGGCAGACCAGAGTTTCCCCATCCCTGGAGTAGGGGATGATCTCAGTGATATAACAATTCTTGATTTCATAGACTTCATAGAAATTAGGCCTGGAAGGACAGCATTAAAGAAGAATGTTAAAAACCAGGGTCCAGATCCTGCGTCACTGGCACAACTCCTTTTCTCCTGTTCAGATAATAAGAAGGTGGTCATGTTCACTGTCTTCACAGATTTCATAGACATTAGGGCTGGAAGGGACCTCGGAAGATCATCAAGTCCAGCCCCCTGCCCAAAGGGCATGAAGTCAGCTGGGGTCATAGGATCCCAGCAAGATAAGCATCCAATTTGCTCTTGAAGGTGTTCAATGTAGGTGAACCACCTCCAATGGCAGGCTGTTCCAGACCTTGGGGGCTCGGACAGTAAACAAATTCTTCCTTATGTCCAGCCTGAAACGGTCTTGCAGTAGTTTATAACCATGCAACCTAGTCATCCCTTGGGGCGCTCTGGTGAACAAACATTCCCCCAGATGCTGGTGATCACCCCTGATAAACTTATAGGTGGCCATCAGATCACCCCTGAGCTTGCGCTTTTCCAGGCTAAAGAGTCCCATGGCCTTCAGCCTGTCATCGTAAGGTCTGTTTTCCTGACTTCTGATCATGTGCATGGCTCTTCTCTGGACTCTCTCAAGCTTCTCCACATCCTTTTTGAATTGTGGAGCCCAAAACTGAATGCAGTACTCCAGCTGCGGCCTCACCAAGGGGAGAATGATGTCCCGAGATTTGCCTGTGAAGCGTCTATGGATCACTTTAGTAGCTGCAGCATCCCATTGAAGGCTCATGTTCATCTTGTGGTCAATGATGACCACCAAGTCTCTTTCTTCCCTAGTGCTAGCCAGTGTAGCACTGCCAAGTCTATAAGGATGCTGCAGGTTTTTCTTCCCCAGGTGGAGAACCCTGTATTTTTTGGTGTCAAACACCATCAGGTTCTCATCTGCTCATTTTCTGAGCCTGTCCAGGTCAGCCTGGATCACCCGCCTACCTTCAGGTGTGGATGCTTTGCCCCAAAATTTGGTGTCATCAGCGAAATTGCCAGTCTGCTTCTGACTCCAATGTCCACATCATTAATGAAGATGTTGAACAATATGGGTCCAAGGACAGAGCCTTGGGGGACCCCACTGGTCACAGGACACCATGATGAGTGACTTTCATCTATTACTACCCTCTGGGTCCAACCTCAAAGCCAATCATCCAGCCAGCGGATCATGGTAGACCCAAGACCACAACTGACCAGTTTCGCCAAGAGGTGATCATGGAATACCAAATCGAAGGCTTTTTTGAAGTCAAGATATATGAGATCAATCTCTTCTACCTTGCCCAGGTGATAGGTCACTTGGTCATAGAAGGAAATGAAATTGGTCAAGCAAGACCTACCTGCAACAAACCCATGCTGGATATCCTTTAGGATGTTGGCGTCGGCCAGCCCATTAAGGATGGCCTCTTGACCACCTGGGCGATAGTGATAATCGCTTGCTGGAATTCACCATCCAGTGCAGGGTGTCAAGGGCCTGCAGTAAGACGGTAGCCGTAGACTTTAGGAGGGCCAACTTGAACAAGTTGAGGAGACTAGTGGGTGAGGCGCTGGGGTCCTTGAGGGCAGGGGAACTCAGTGTCTAGGACGAGTGGTTGTTCTTTAAGGAAATGATACTCAGGGCCCAAGGGGAGTCCATCCCAACAAGAAGCAAGGGGGGCAAGAGTGCCCGAAAACCCCCCGGCTTACCAAAGTCATCCGGGAATGCCTGCTTACCAAAAAGGCGTCGTACACCCGGTGGAAGGGGGGTGCTATCTCCAAAGAGGAGTATAACTCCTCTGCTCGGGCCTGTAAGGGGGCTGTCAGGAAAGCTAAGGTGGACATAGAGCTAGGGCTAGCGTCCATGATCAAGGATAATAAAAAGTCCTTTTTCAAATATATAGGGAGGATGAAGAAGGCACCGGGTAATGTGGGGCCCCTGCAAAGTATGCTGGGCAATCTGGTGGTTGCACCAGAGGAGAAAGCAGAACTCTTTAACCAATTCTTCACCTCTGTTTTCTTGTGCAGGGACCGGGACTTCCCCACTGTGATGCCAGATGGACTCGAGGGGAATGCCTCCTGACCTCAGGTTGGGGAGGACTAGGTTAGAGAGCTTCTGGAGGGGCTGGATGTGTTCAAGTCAGTGGGTCCAGATGCTCTCCACCCCAGGGTGTTCAGGGAGCTAGCTGGGTTATTGTAGGGCCCTTGGCATGGGTTTACAAGCGTTCGTGGTGCTCGGGCCAGGTGCCAGATGATTGGAAGATAGCTAACGTGGTCCTCATCTTCAAAAAAGGGAAGAGAGAAGACCTGGGCAGCTATAGGCCCATCAGTCTTACCTCTATCCTTGGGAAACTCTTTGAGAAGATCCTCAAGGAGCACATCTGTGATGAGCCGGCTTCAGGGATGATGCTCAAGGGCAACCAGCATTAGGGGCAGGTCATGTCAGACCAACTTGATTGCCTTTTATGATCAGGTCATGAAGGCAGTGAATGCAGGTGTCACCATGGAAACAGTCTTTCTAGACTTCAGCAAGGCCTTTGACACCGTCTCCCACCCCATCCTCATTCAAAAACTAGGCGACTGTGGCATTGATGCCTACACAGTCAGATGGATTGCAGATTGGCTCAAGGGTCATACTCAGAGGGTGGTGGACGGGTCATATTCAACCTGGGGGGAAGTGGGCAGCAGAGTCCCCCAGAGCTTGGTCCTTGGGCCTGCACTGTTCAATTTCTTCATCAGCGATTTGGACAATGGGGTGAAATGCAACCTGTTTAAATTTGCTGATGATACCAAAATTTGGGGTGAGGTGAGCACGCTAGTAGAGAGGGAAAGATTGTAGCAAGATCTGGATAGGTTACATGAGTGGGCTGACACAAACAGGATGCGTTTCAATACTGACAAGTGCAGGGTGCTGCACTTAGGCAGTAGAAACCAGCAGCACACTTATAGAATGGGAAACTCCCTTCTTGAGAGCACAGAGGCAGAAGGGGATCTTGGAGTCATTATTGACTCCAAGATGAACATGGGCCAACAATACGAGGTCACGGTTGGCAGGGCTAACCGGACCTTCTCGTGCATCCACAGGTGCATCTCAAGTAAAGCCAGGGAGGTGATCCTCCCCCTCTATGCGATGCTGGTCAGGCCACAGCTGGAGTATTGTGTCCAGTTCTGTGTACCCCATTTCAGGAGGGATGTGGACAACATTGAAAGGGTCCAGAGGAGGGCCACCCATATGATCCAGGGACAACAGGGCAGACCCTACATTGAAAGACTGTGGGACCTAAACCTGTTCAGCCTTCACAAGAGAAGGCTGAGGGGGGACCTGGTGACTGTCTATAAACTCACTAGGGGGGGACCAGAAGGGTTTGGGGGAGACGCTGTTTTCCCTAGCGCCCCCTGGCATGACAAGGAACAATGGACACAAATTATTAGACAGTAGATTTATATTAGACATCCACAAGAACTACTTCACAGTTAGGTCAGCTAGGAGCTGGAACCAACTTCCTAGGGAAGTGGTGCTGGCTCCTACCCTGGGGATCTTTAAGAAGAGGCTTGATGACTACCTGACTGGACTCATTTGAGTCCAGTCTTTTCTCCCGCCCAGGTGGGGGGTCGGACTTGAAGATCTACAAGGTCCCTTCCTACCCTACTTCTATGATTCTATGATAAACTTTTCTAAGATCTTTCCGGGGATAGAAGTCAGGTTGATAGGCCTATAGTTAGCCAGATACACTTCCCTCCCTTTCTTGAAGATCAGCACCACATTGGCCTTCTTCCAGTCTTCAGGCATTACACCAGAGTGCCAGGAATTCTCAAAGATCCA
The DNA here is from genome assembly GCF_052110815.1 of Crocodylus siamensis. NCBI lineage: Eukaryota > Metazoa > Chordata > Crocodylia > Crocodylidae > Crocodylus > Crocodylus siamensis. Next base: position 359,367,922 of record NC_143395.1, read on the forward strand.
TGCCAGGGGCTGGGCTATGATTCTCGCCAGCTCCTTGAGTACCCTGGAGTGTAAATTCTCAAGGCCAGCTGGCTTGAAGGTATCCAGCTTCTCAAGGTGTTCCTTCACGAGGTCAGCATTAATGGAGGGCAGGGGATCTCCCTCACCTGGACCTCCCTTGTCCCGTAGTGGGCATGGGCATCCCATGGGACTGATGAAAGACTGACGCAAAGTACCCATTTAATATGTTGGCTTTTTCCTGGGCGTCAGTTGTCAGTTGCCTCATCTGGTTCAGCAGGGGTCCAACGTTGCCCTTGCTTTTCCTCCAGCTCCCCACATATCTGAAAAAGGACTTTTAATTGTCCTTGATGCTCGAAGCTAGTTGGAGTTCAGTTGCAGCCTTGGCTTTCCTGGTTTGCTCCCTGCAGGACCGGACCAGTGCAGAATAATCCTCCTTGGAGGTAAATCGCATCCTTCATCCTTTGTAGGCCTTTCTTTTTAGCCTCAGGAGGTCTGTAGGTCCCTGGAGAGCCAGGGGGGCTGCTGTGCCCTCTTGCTGCCTTTCCTCTGAGATGGAATAGACTTAGCTTGTGAACTGAGGATTGCTCCCTTGAGGAGCAACCACTCTTCTTGAACTCCCATCTCCCTGGGGTCATGGTCCCTCAGGGCCTCACTGACCAGCCTCCTGAGCTTGTTAAAGTCAGCTTTTCTGAAGTCAAGGACTTCTGTGTTGCTGACTGACTTGCCAGCTTTATGGCACATGGTGAAGATGATCAGCTCGTGGTCTCTGTCACCCAGCTTCCCATCGATCACTAGGTCGCCAATTAGGTCATCCCCAGTAGCAGGTCGAGCAGCACTTTGCCTCTCATTGGCCCATAGACTTTTTGAGTCAGGTAGAGGTCATCCACGCGTAAGAGGAAGCTTTGCGACCACTCAGATTTTGAGTGATCCTCCCACGAGAAGTCCGGGTAATTGAAGTCACCCATGGTCCTGGAGCATGTGACCTCAGCCAGTTCCCGGGTGAACTCCTGGTCAAGCTCAGGACTTTGTGTGGGAGGTCTGTAGTAGACTCCCATGGTTGTGTCCCCTGTGCTGTGTTCCCCACAGATTTTAACCCAGAGGGTCTCCAATCATCCACCCTGGTCACCAATATCAGCTTGCAGGGACATGTAGCTTTCTTTAACATAGAAAGCTACACCCCACCCCTTTTATCCACAATCTCTCCTGTACAGCATACAGCCATCAATACCCATGGTCCAGTCATGGGTGGAGTCCCACCAGGTCTCTGTTATCCCAGTGACATCATAATTCTTTGCATTGAGCAAGAGGACGAGTTCCTCCTCCTTGTTCCCCAAGCTCTCGGCATTTGTGTACAGACAGACAAGTGTGCCCTTGGGGGCTCTTGCCTTGCCCACAGATTGTACCAGGGCTGGGACAGGGGTGGGCTCCCTTAAGTGCCTTGGCTTGCTGGCTTTGCAAGGGTTGCTCAGCAGGCCAGCACTGGTGGTACTGCCCTCATCCCCCAATGGAATTAGTTTAAAGCCCAGTGGAGCAGGTCAGCCAGTCTGGCTGAGAAGAGCCTCCTCCCCAGGGGAGAGAGGTGGAGGCCTTCTCTTCCCAGCAACTCGCTGCCTCTGTCACCAAAGAGTGGGCTGTGCTTAAGGAAGCCAAAGACTTCCCGATGACACCAGCACCGCAGTCTTTCGTTGATTACATGGATCCGTCTCTCCCTCCTCAGCCCATACCCCAAGACTGGGAGGATGAATGAGAACACCTCCTGTGCCCCAAGAACCTTTAGCCCTACTCCCAAATCCCTGTAGCACCTCATGATCTGGATGGGAGCTCTCCGAGCCATGTCATTGGTGCTCACATGAATAAGGAGCATAGGATAGTGGTCCGTGGGCTGGAGGAGCTTTGGGATCTTCTCCGCAATGTCCCGAATGCAGGGCCCCAGGAAGCAGCAGACTTCTTGGGCTAAGGGGTGGGGGTGGCAGATTGCCCCCTCAGTCTCCCTCAGGATTGAGTCTCCCACAACAAACACCTTACGTTTTGTCTTGGGGAGAGTGGGGACAGTAGCTACAGTTGAGCCTTTGCTGCCTGTGGGAGCTGGCAACTCAGCAGGCTCTGCTGGAGCAGCAAGAGGTGTGTACCTGTTGCTAGGCTCTGGCGGGGCAGGGGCCTTGGTGCAGCGGGCCTTAGGGCCCTTGACCACCTTGGTCCATGCCCCTGACTGGACAGAGCGGGAGGTCCTTGGAGTCCTCCTTTGTCCTGGAGGGAGACTGTGGTCTACCCTCCAGCTCCTGGGGGATAAAGGGCCTGGCAGTAGGAGCTGATCTCCTTCTCACAGTCCCTGATGGCACGCAGTCTCTGGACTGTGGCCTGGAGCTCCTCCAGCTGGTGCACCAGAGACCCCAAAAGGGAGATGGCTATGCTCCTGGGCCCCAGAGCCTGAAAAAGCGACAGGCAGCGCCTGCAGCCGAGAGCTATGGGCTCCGTTTGCATGAAGCCTGGAACTATGGGCTCCGTCTGGGTGGCCATCTCTGAGGTGCCGGGGGGGGCGGCACAGAGCCCAAGGGGACCCTCGGGGTGCTTTGCATGCCCATCCATGTCATGCCTCTGGTAGGCTGGCTATGGCTGGAACTATCTACCCTGGGGGGTTCACAGGCAGGGTCTCGGGCCCTCCCGTGCTCCCTCCTGCACAAACTCCATGCTAACTCACACACTAGCAGACAAGCAAGCCTGTTTTTGCAGCCTGTTTGCATGGCTCTCTGGGGGGCTGGGCGAAGTAGGGGCCTGGGTGGGGCCTGACCCAGCCAGGCTCCACTCAGCTGCCTCCTCCCATTCAGGAGTTAACCCCCTCCCAGAACAGACCCTGCTTGCCTCTGGTTGTGCTGGGGGGTCGGTGAGGGGCTCCACAGCTGCTGGGGGGTCTTTGAGGGTCTTTTGGGGGGTGGGGACACACCAGGCTTTCTCTTGCTGCTCCGGAGCCTAACTGAATTTCAGTACAAATTCTTTTAAAGCAGAGGTACCAAACATATGGCTCACAGGTAGGATTCAGCCTGCTGGGCTACCAACAGACTAGGGAAGTTGGGAACATGGCTAGAATGGGGTATAGCCTGTCACAAAATGTGGGCCTCTGTGTTCCAGTGGAAATGACTTTGTGGCAGGAGGGTGATCGAGGGCTGTGTTGGCAAAGCCCTATTTGCCTGCAGCCACTTGGCCCATCACTGTCACCTCAGTAAGCAGATGCCTGGCCCATGGCCTCTTGCCCTACTGACCCCATTGGGAGCCCTACTGCCCAATCTCCCAAGCCAGATCTGCCACTGCACCTGAAGAACCATGTCCCAAACCAGATCTGGCCTTCAAGGCACCCCAACATCTGGATCCAGCCAGGGGCACAAGAGTATTTGATACCCCTACTTTAAGGATATTTTTAGCAGCACAATACGGGTTCTGGTGGGAAAAAAAACAATGAATGTTAATAACCAATACCTGTAACAGTTAATGTTATCTACTGCATCAGATTAGATGGCTCAGAAAGTGCTAAATTAATGACCTGAATCCAATGCACTGTGTCCCTCATGAGCTGGGGAAGTTTGTTCTCTGGTATACCCTGGAGTGTTTTCTAGCAGTGTGAACAGAGGAACAAATTTTACAGGCATTATGTCCTTCTCATAAAAATGAAGTAGTTCAGGCATTTTATCTGAGCAATGATGCAAGACAGAGGGGAGCTGGCCAGTTGCACTGCATATGAAATCAGTTCTGAAGAAATCTTTATTTCAGATACCTTCATTATGCCTGAGATTCTACATTTAAGAGGCATCCAGTCATTCTATGTAAACGTTGATGATAAGCTCAGGTCTTGCCATTTTTCTGTGGTGAGAAGACGAAGTTTTAGGATAGCCCAAATAACTTTCATGAATATTTAGTCTGAAAGGAAGAATATAAAAGCCAACAACAGCCATTGTAAAGGGTTGGACAAAATAGAAAATATAAAAAGAACTTAAATGTCTACTTAATATCACATGTTAAACCTATGTTGAGAAATCTAAAGAAGATTAATGTTGTTGTTATTTATTATGCTTATTGCATTAGTACATAAGTTTCATAATCATGAACTAGTATCCAAAAGGGTAGATACTATATAAACACTAAGTAGAAATATAGACTTCAAGTACCTTGGGATGGGGACTAGCATTGGACAAAAGATAATACATACATTCAGAGAGGAGGACACATGGAAACCATGAAACAATACTGTGCAGCCCAATAAGCAGTAGGCATAGATAGCATGCCAGCAGTCTAACAGGTAATATAATTTTTTTCTGGGTGTCATGACACAGGAGAGTTTTAAAGAGGTCCTTAAAGGAGGATAATACTGAGGTAGCTTTGTAGACATTCACAGGTGTCAGAGCAAAATTTTGATTAGATGCTGCCAACACAGAAGATTGAGACTGACATGCATATTGGACTCTGTGAGTGGAATGTTCCAAGGCTCACCCAGCCCTTGCCCCCTGGGTGACCTGCGGGCCTGTCAATCACTGTTGACCTACTTTCCCCACAGACGCATGCTCAGATTGTGTCAGCTTCTGACTGAGAGCATGCTCATGAACCTGACATGAGGTAATCTGACTAGAAATTTCTCTGCAGAGAGCGTTCTGATTGGCCACTAAATTCAGATAAAAGTTCAGTAAGCCCCTCCCTCAGGGGGAGATCACGTTAGCTGGAGACAGAGGCTGGTGCTCCAGGGACTGTCTGTCAGTCAGGCTCTTAGGCCTATTGATCTCCTCCCTCGATTTGGCACTCTGTGTCCTTAACTGACAGTGATTGCAGCTTTGATTATTCGGCTTTCGATTGATTTATTCGCCATCCTTGACCACGATTTGGATTCTCCTTATACTGACTATTCTCCGGTTACTAGACTGTTTTCATTTTGGCCTTGACTTCGCCTCCAGATCACCCTCAGTACCTCAACGTGACTCTACTTACCTGGCTTTCAACCTCGGCTTTCATCATCGACCATCCGTTTGTCCATTGGACTGGCGTCATGACCCCGGTTATTGACCTATGTGTTACAGTTCTGTTTGTCTGTTTACCCCGTTTATGAGCTGTCGACCAGCCCTGGGACTTATCCGACAGGCTTGCCCTGTCGAGGAACCTCGTGGGCCAACAGACCCCTTTGTTGTTCTCTGTTGTTAATACTGTAACTGAAGACATCGCTGCCTACGCCTAAAGCGTAAGTTAAATAAATTCATCTTTGTTCAAATCCACTACAGGTCCATATCTCCTGACTCCATGCCAATAATCCCACCTGTCCGTATCTGATTGCCACCCCGGCCCACCGTGACCTTGGGGCCCGATTCATTCTGTTCGGTTTACCCCAACAACAGGGAGTACTGCCTATGTTTAAAGGACAGGGGCTTTGAATATGAAGAGAAGCAGCTTATATCTCACAGGATAGAAAATCAGGTGCTCATAGAGAAATGTATAGACAAAAAGGTGATATGGTCAACATGACAGGCTCAGGAAATGATCTTTTGTGGTATCTGAGCAAGATTGAATTTGTCAAGGCCAGGGGAAAAGGACATGGCAGTAATCAAGACAGGAGATATTTCATCTGTGTGTAGGGATAGGAAACATGGTCATTTAGCTACATTACATAAAAAGAATCAGCAAGATTTAGCCACAGCTTCAGTATGAAAATCTAGTTACAACAATGGGTTGCTCTGTTTGCCCCCACCCCCCACTGCCAAGATATATACATATTGGGTGCAGGGCTGTGGTTGCTCTGGCAAAGGCTCTCCAGGGGGGTGGTTCTGATGTTCCTTCATAGTTGGCGCCTGAGGCTGGTACCCCACTTACCCCACTAGGTACATTGTTGTTATATTGTCATTGTTCTCATCAATATCATTAATTACAAAATCCTCTACTGAACAAAGTGGGTGCCTTTTTAACATGAGGTGGTTGTTCATCATTGAAATATCCCTTTAGAGTGCCTCAGGTATATTTTTCTGTGTTTCTATTTTCTTCATCTCTGACTGCATTTCTTTTCACTGACATCCCATTTAAAGAACAGCAAGATTTAAACTAAGAATGATTTGTAGCTTTGGTGCATGACAAGATGTGCTTTTACAGTGAAAATCCCAAGTAGTTGTAATGCATGCAGAATTTAAAACTGAGTCTCAGCACTGTGCTTTTTCAGCTAGGAACACAGAAAATGGTATACCAGATCAGAACATTAGTTTTATATCCTTCTCAAGTACAGTAGTAGCTGAAAAGTAATGCTTCAGAGGAAGGTGACCCTTTTAACCTCCATATGCACCTAACTTATTTTCGAACACTGTATGCAAAGAGTAGGGTAAAGAGTCCTTAAACTTGAAGACAATTGGACTATAATAAAAGGCAAATGAAGCTTAACCAAGAGCCACATTCCAATATATTTGCTTATCTTGAGCAGGCTTACTGGGAAAGCAGGTCCATTGATAGGTGAAAACTGTCATTCAGGGTGATCCAGGTGTCAGAATATGGGTTTTATATATTACCAAATAAGAAGTATGTATTGGACTCATGTATTGGATTTGAGATTGTTGTTCAATTTATCAATAGTTCAAAAACTGTAGAGAATTAAAAGTGATCCCATTTATCATTTTAGAGTAGATTTGTATTATTTGTTTATGAACATTTCAGGGGGAAAAAATCATATTTTCTTATTTTAGAAATAAAGAGTATGGGGGGGGGGGTTCCTTCCACTTACATTTGGGACTGGCTTCCCCACCAATTGGGCTTGGATACCAAAGGCGGCACACGTGAGCCCTCGGCTCCACACAACCACACAAAGCAGAGCAGCAAGCAAAGAGCAGAAAGCTGAATCAAGGTAAGCTGGGCTGGGCAGGGCGGGGGGTGGAGGAGGAAAGAGGAGCTGGGCCAGCTATTGGGAATTACAGAACCAGCACTAGTGGCTGTGTGGCAATATTTCTGCCTACCACCTTGGAGATCTGAGTTTAAGTCCCAAGTGGGGTGATTTGGGGTGAGTGTGCTAACAAGAAGCAAACCTTCTGGCACTTGAGAGCCAGGAGCAGTGGGGCGAGGAGAGATCCAGGCATACGTGTCCCCTGCATGCGTGCCCCCTTACCAGACCAGAGGCAGAGGTGGATGCAGCAGCAGAGGGGGCAGCAGCAGCTGATCCCCCTAAGATAAGTGGACAGAGAGACTGGACGCAGCTGAGCCAGATTCCGAGGGGAAGCTCCCCTTGGATCCCTCTTAGCTGAGCCAGTAGGGAGCCATGCTCCTGAGCCATGTCAGTGTTCGTGCTGGCAGGTAAGCAGGAAGGGCCAGGAGGGAGACTTCTACTAGGGCAGGGTGAAGGCACTGCACTAAGCTAAAAACAAGCAGCAACTCCTATGATGGTGTTGACATGGAGTGCTGCCAGGGCCCCTGCCCAGGAGGAACATCTTCCCAGGGCTTGTCTGAGGCCTCCACTCAGATAGAGCCCATGGGGGAGCTGGTGTCCCCCCGGCCTGCAGGGGTTGCCCAGCAAGGCCCAGGGGGGCAGGGATTGGGGACCCCCACACCTGTCCTGCGGGTGCCCGTCTTAGGGCCTGGGAGGCACAGGTGAGGGAGTTCCAGGAGGAAGTTAGCAAGCTGAGGGGAATCAGGGAGGTGGAAGAAGAAATTAATGAATATTTTCCTTTCCTTGCAGGGCCACACACCCAAGGAAGAAGCACCTCAGGAAGCGTCCTCCACTGCAGAGTGGCAGACGGTCATCTCCAGAACCAGGGCTGCTTGTAACACAGCAGTACCAGTTCCTCCAGTCCAGCTGGAGAACACGTACAAGGCCCTGGAAACACTGGAGGAGAAGGAGGGAGAGGAGGCAACTCTATACTTTCCACGCTCCGAACAGGCCAAAGGAGCTAAGCAGTCCCAGAGGAGAAAGCGTCGAGTGATCCTCATAGGCAACTCCATCCTGAGAGGTACAGAGGGCCCCATCTGTCACCAGGACCCCTCGACATGCGAGGTCTACTGCCTACCCAGAGCAAAATTCATGACATGACAGGGATAATCCAGGCTGTGATCCAGCCCACCGATTAATACCCCATGGTCCTAATCAGTGTGGGTACTAATGAAGCGGCCAGGAGAAGTCTTGATCACCTGATGGCAGACTACTGGGCAGTGGGGGGCTGAAGGAGATGGAACAGAAGAGAATATCACCTGTGCATCTACCAGTGAGCGGACATGGTAGATGGCATGAGACATGCATTGCGGAGACCAACTGGTGGCTTCGGGAATGGTGTCTCGAGGCAGGCTTTGGCTTCCTTGACAACGATCTGCACATCATGATGAAAGATATGCTCGGATGGGATGGGCTCCACTTTTCCCCTAAAGGTAAGCATGTATTCTCTTCTAAGTTGGTGGATTTCCTCTGGTGGGCTTTGAACTAGGCTCAGCAGGGAAGGGGAAGATGAAGGAGGCAAGACTTGGACCACTAAACCAAGCAGCACCTCACAAGTACAGCCCAGCCTAGACTGACAAGCGGAACATATACACAGGCAAGCAACAGGGGCCAGGGCAATGCTGCAATCAGGGGGCCAGTACACATCCACAAGAGACCTCAAATGCCTCTACACAAAAGGTCATAGTATGGGAAACATGCAGGAGGAACTTACCCTCCTGCTAGCTGACACCAACCCAGACATAGTGGGGCTCACTGAAATGTGGTGGGACCCAACACATGACTGGGTGGTGAATATCAAGAGCTATAGGCTGTACAGGAGGAATAGGGCAGGGAGGAAAGGTGAGGGTGTGGTGGAGGAATACACACCCTCACCAGGTAGCACAGGGTCAGAGGAAGGGCACACTGAAGTGCTCTGTGTTAGAATATGAGGCAGTCGAGGGGAAAGAGACTTAATGATGCAGGGTGGCAGTCAGGAAGGCCAAGGTGGAGATGGAACTAGGACTAGCTTCCCAGATCAAGGACAAGTCCTTTTTTAAACACATAGGGGGTAAAAACAAGGTAGCAGGTAACATGGGGCCCCTGTAAGACACGCTAGAAAATTTGGTCATCACACCAGACAACAAAACTAACCTATTTAATGACTTCTTTGCCTCCATTTTCCTGATCAGCCCCCCATCGGGCCCCCCTCAAGCCCCAGGGGAGGTGCGCCTAGGCCAAGGGTCAGGGAGGATCTAGTCAGGGAACTTCTGGAGGGACTAGACATATGTAAATCAGCTGGTCCGGACAATCTACACCCCAGAGTGCTCAGGGAATTAGCTGAGGTCATTGCGGGACTCCTGGCACAGCTTTACAAGCACTCATGTTGCTCTCGTGTGGTGCCAGAGGACTGGAAGAGGGCCAATGTGGTTCCCATCTTCAAAAAAGGGAGGAAGGAGGACCCAGGAAACTATAGGCCAGTTAGTCTTACCTCAATCCTGGGTAAGCTTTTTGAGAGAATTATTCTGGCACATGTCCATGAGGGGCCAGCAGGTGAGATTATGCTTAGGGGCAACCAACACGGATTCATTAGCAGCAGGTTCTGTCAGACCAACCTGGTGGCCTTCAATGACCAGGTCATCAAATCATTAGATGCAGGAGTAGCAGTGGACATAGTCTTTCTGGACTTTAGAAAGGCCTTCAACATCTTCTCTCACCCCATTTTCATTAAGAAACTGGGGAACTGTGGAGTTGACACCTACACAGTCAAATGGGTCACCAACTGGTTGTAGGACCGTAACCAGAGAGTGGTGGTGGATGGGTCATTTTCAACCTGAAGGGATGTGGGCAGTGGGGTTCCACAGGGCTCAGTCATCAGGCCCACACTGTTCAACATCTTCATCAGTGACTTAGACAAGGGGGTAAAAAGCTCCCTGTTCAAATTTGCTGATGACACTAAGATGGGGGTGGGATGTGGGCATGTTAGAATGAAGGAATAGGCTACAATCAGACCTAGACAGGTTACAGGAGTGGGCGGATGAGAATAGGATGGGATTCAACACTGACAAGTGCAAGGTGATGCACCTGGGGAGGAAGAACCAGCACCATACCTACAGGTTGAGGAACTCCCTTTTCTTCAGTGCAGAGGCAGAAAAGGATCTTGGAGTCATCATTGATGCCAAGATGAACATGGGCCGGCAGTGTGGGGATGCAGTCAGGAAGGCCAACTGCACCTTATCATGCATCCACAGATGCATCTCAAGCAGCTCCAGGGAGGTGATACTCCTCCTCTATGCGTCGCTGGTCAGGCCACAGCTACAGTACTGCGTCCAGTTCTGGGTGCCGCACTTCAAGAGGGATGTGGACAACATGGAGAGGGTCCAGAGGAGGGCCACTCACATGATCAGGGGCAGCAGGGCAGGCCCTATGAGGAGAGGCTACGGGACCTGAACTTGTTCTGCCTCCACAAGAGAAGGCTGAGGGGGGATCTAGTGGCCTGTTACAAACTAGTCAGAGGGGACCAGCAGGCATTGGGGGAGTCCCTGTTTCTCTGAGCCCTACCAGGAGTGACTAGAAATAACGGTCACAAGCTGGCAGAGGGTAAATTCAGACTAGACATCAGGAGGCACTACTTCACTATCAGGGCGGTTAGGATCTGGAACCAACTTCCAAGCAAAGTGGTGCTGGCTCCTACCCGGGGGGTCTTTAAGACAAGTCTTGACAATCACCTTACTGGGGTCATTTGACCCTGGTACTCTTTCCTGCCATGGCAGGGGGTCAGATTTGATGATTTGCTCAGGTCCCTTCCAACCCTACTAACTATAAAACTATGAATCAGGAAGGGGTTTTCTTCCCCTCCCACCGCTTTTTAGCCATGCCAGGCAGAAGCTGCATTCCCTAACCATGCGAAAAGGCGCGCTTTTTAAGGGTATGCCAGAGTTTGCATGGGAGTTTGTGTAGGAGGGAGAAGAGAAGGGGCCTGAGACTCCACACTTTCGAGTTGCTGGGTTTGGACAGAGTCTCCAAAGTCTTTAGGCGAGTGCATGTGAGGGGTGTTAATGCAGGTGGTGATGCAGAGTGCAGCCAGGTACTCTTCCCTGTCTTAGACTTCAAAACTTCAAATTTTAATAAGCTCAGGTCACTAGTAGCAAATGCCCTGAGAGAGACCAAGGAGCCCAGGTAAAAGGAGCAAGATAAGAATGGTTGTTCCTTAAGGATACAATCCTTAAGGCTCAGAGAAAAATCCATTCTCTTATGGAGAAAAAGTACTGAAGGGTCAAAAAAACCCTCTTGACTAAGCAGAGAAGTTGCCGCCCTCCTACAGAAAAAGAAAGAGGCATACAAACAATGAAAGCTTGGGACAGCCTTTAAGGAAGACTACTTGACAATGGCCCACACCTGTAGAAAACAGATTAAGCAAGCTAAGGCAGAAACTGAACTAAAATTAGCTACAAGAAACAAGGACAACAAGAAGTCCTTCATTAGGGAGTAAAAGGAAAACTACTGAGAGTGTGGGGCCACTCAGGATACATGGTCACTACCGCTCAGGAAAAAAAGGAACTCCTAAATGACTACTCTGCCTCAGTCTTTCACAAGACCCAGGGGGACAACATGCCAGGTAGGGCACAGAATGAGCAGGGTGGGATTGACACCGTTCCCACCATTGCCATAGAACTGGTGTACAATCAATTAAAGAAATTAGATGTATATAAATAAGCAAGACTGGATGAACTCCACTCAAGTGTGCTGCAAGAACTGGCCGAAGTAATTGCAGAGCCCCAGCAAAGCTCTTTCAAAAGTCATGGGCCACTGGAGAAATCCCAGAGGACTGGAAGAGGGCCAATGTTGTGCCTATCTTCAAGAAGGGGAAGCTTGAAGACCCAGGAAACTACAGGCCAGTTAGCTTAACTTCTATTCCAGGAAAAATCCTAGAAACATTCATCAAATAGACTATATGTGACAAACTTGCAGAAGGCATGATACTGAATGACAGCCAGCATGGCTTTCGTCATAGGCAAGTCTTGTCTGACCAACCTCATTTCTTTCCATGATTAGGTGAGAAAAAAAGTGGTTGACATCATATACCTTGACTTCCAGAAAGCCTTTGACCTGGTATCCCATGAGGTACTGATCAGAAAAATGGAAAATATCAGGCTTAACCATGGGAGCATCAAGTGTGTGTGATACTGGTTGTGGGGTAGAACACAGAGTCCAAATGAATGAATTGGTGTTGTCCTGATGAGATGTGGGCAGCAGCATACCCCAGGGGTTGGTACTTGGCCCAGTGCTGTTCAATATCTTCATCAATGACCTGGATGAGGGGGTATAAAGCTCACTGGTCAAGTTCACCAACGACACCAAGATATGGAGTTGTGCAGACACACCTGCAGATTGGCTGCAGATATAAGCAGACCTAACAGGATGGCATGTTGGGCAAAACAGAACCAGATGAGGTTCAACATAGAGAAATGCAAAGGGCTGCATCTAGGAAGGAATAACCTACAGCACACCTACAGGCTGGGCATTGCTAACCTGACCAGCACTACAAATGAAAGGGATCTGGGGGTAACAATAGACCCCAGCATGAATATGAACCAGCAATGTGATGCAGTAGCCACTTGTGCCAATAAAAAAAAACTCTGGCATGCATCAATTGATGCATCTCCAGTAAATCCAAAGAATTGATTCTCCTGCTTTATTCAACATTGGTGTGGCCTCAGCTGGAGCATTGCATACAGTTCTGGGCACCACACTTCAACAAGGGCACGCTAAAGCTCAAGAGGGTCCAGAGAAGAGCTACCTGCATGATCAGGGACTTGCATGGCAAGCCATATTAGGAGAGGCTGTGGGATCTCAGACTCTTCAGCCTAAAGAAAAGAAGGCTGACAGGGGACCTGATTGTGGCTTACAGCTAGATCAGAGGCATACATCACGTGCTTGGTGAACAACTATTCACCAGGGCACCCTGGGGAAAAACTAGAAACAACTGCCACAAATTCCTGGAAGATAGTTTCAGGCTGAACATTAGGAAAAACTTCTTTACAAATAGGGTGTCCAGACTATGGAACAAGCTCCCCCCAGAGGTGGTGCTATCATCTACCCTAGAGGTCTTCAAGAGAAGACTCGACGGTCACCTGGCTGGGGTCTTCTAACCCCAGATGTCTTTCCTGCTCATTCAGGGGGCTAGACCCGATGAACTTTTGGGATCCCTTCCAGCCCTATGATTCTATGGTTTTCCTTTATCTATTTGGCCCCTAGAAAAGGAGAGGGGGAGAGAAAAAGAAGGGGAAGGCAGAAAAAAAGCACCAAAGGCTTGGTCTTGATTTTTGCCAGAATCCAAAAACTATGGCAAAAATAAAATTCCATTAAATTTTCATTTAAAAAAGGCCACCTCATAAAAAAGAGTATTCTTTGCCAGGTTTAGTGAATTAGTTATGCTAATGCACAGCTAGTCAACAACTAGCAGTCTAAAATTATTATGTCCAACTACTTGTGAATATTAACTATATTTTTAGCTAAGATTATGAAAGTTTTCCAAATGAAAAAAGCAAAAATTGTACCAGCCTCACTGTACAATTATTCATGTTGATAGTAATTTGTTTGTTTGTTTTTGTCGCAGACTCACTGGGAAGCCATGAGTCTGCAATATTTTATAAAACACTCTTTTGCAAAGAGGATCAAATTAACTTAATAGCTAAAATATTTCTTCTGATTCCTTGCTAAGTTAAACTTCTGGTTAAAGGTCATTATTTAAACAAGAGTGGCAGCTAGAGACAGAGGCAATTCTGTATAATGCCTAGTGTAGTGCCAACAGCCACAATGCCAACTGCAGGGGCGTGATCAGATTCAGCGAAGTTGCAACTTTTTCTGGTGCTCTATGGGGCACTGCCTTCATCTGGCCCCCCACCCTCACCTCACTTATGATACCGGCTAGAAGTCCCAACTAAAATCAGTAGCCTTTTTCTAGAGATCCTGTAATTGAACATGCAGAAACCTGAGGCACAGAGAATAAATTATTTGTCCCAGGTCAAAGACAGTCTGTGTGCATGGGTACCCAAATTACAGTACTGTGAAGTAAAAAAGTTGTGTATTTACATTAAATGAAATGCTTCACAGAAATTACCTACGTGCGCGCTCTGCGTGCTGACAGACATGACAGTTTGTCATGCAATTGGCCACTGAAAGTGCTCTACAGCCATGCACTAACAGAAGTGCATGGCTACAGAACACTTTAAAAATGCCCAATTGAGCAACAAGGCAACCTCTCATTAAATGAGGGCTCAGATGAAGATGCTCCAGAGTGGAGCACCTTCACTAACATCTGTCAGCATGTGCTGGCTACTTTCTTCAGAATGGGAGGTGGAGAAGGGAAGGGAGTGAGTTTGGTTTGGGGGTTACCCAGCAATTGATGGAGGGTGGGATGGGTAAATTGGAGCCCCCTTCCTGAGGTGGGGAGGTGCTCCAATCCACCTACCCCTTCATTCCAGAGCAGGCTGGGGAAACCCCAGAATGGACCTCTCTCCCCTGCTTTTTCCCCTCCTCCATCCTGAGGCAGCACCAGAGCTTGGAGAGGGGAGCAGGCTGGCGTCAGATGCTGCAGAGATGCAGCCTCTCTCCATAGATTAGCTCCTAAGTGGAGCTGGATCGCCCACCCTCCAAATGCAACAGCAAACATCTGTTGGGTCAGGAAGGTCAGTCTAACTCATGGTGCTTTCTATAAAGTGCCATGAGTTAGACTAGGGAGTTGCACATCCGTCAGTGCCCTCTTATTTCATGGCAAATAAAAGCTAGCTCATGGTAACTAAGCTTTCAATGAAACATAGGTAAGCAGCTGCAAGTTAACTTTTTTTGATCACAGGGTAAACATATACATACAGCCAGGTATCTGATGCTCTGCAACTTTCCATACTTGTTTACTTTACAGTAATGTGTTTGTATTCCCAGGCCCTATGCTAGGCTAGGAATAGTACCCCAAACTTTCAAAACTTAAACATAAGTCTAAACTTTCATCTCAACGGGTGCATCCACATGAGCAAGCATATGCCTGTTGTGGCACCTCAAAGCAGTATGAGATGCCACCAGAGGCACACTGGGAATGTAGAAAAGTTCCCCATGCTGCAGACTCTAATTTTGATATTGGGAAATCCTGGTATTGGAAAACCCCCCCACACAGAGTCCCTTGAGCTCATGGCGGGGGGGAGGCTGGTAGTTGTGGCTGGGGTGCCAGAGGACCTGAGCAGGGAGGAATGCTAGTGGTAGGGGCACCCCTCTTGCCAGTGGGACCTACAGATGCCTTCCCTGTCTAGCCCATGGAAACACTCATGATGCAAGTGCCCTGGGGCACAGCACCAGAAGCACAGGAGGTCCCCCTAATATAGAAAATCCTCACTAGGCCCCCTGAAAAGGAATTATGAGGCTGCTCTTGGCCTCCAGCTGCATTCCCTCTGCCAGCTGGATCATGACCCAACAATGGAAAGAGCGCACATGGTAGAGGCCGGGGTCTCAACCCCCCAGTGAGAAGGTCACCACTGGAGAGATAACTTTCCCCAGGTTTTGGAGATGTGGGAGCAGGGCCCAACTGGGGATATAAAGTGGGACAGAACTGAGGATTACTTCTTCTAGGGAGTCAAGGGGGACATATTTTCCCACCACCAGGAGCCGCCTCTCCATCTCCTTTTGTGCAGTGGCCCCTGAGGCAAGGGCCCACCTTTGCCATGAAAGCGTGAGGCTGCCACAATCCTGGGGGCCCCCACTACCCAAGCAAGGGCCTGCACCCAGGTCTCAAAATGCAGGTTGTCTCACTTGGGCAGCTGGCATTTCACCCCATTCCTGCAGGTGAGGGTCAAAAAGGGGGCCCCATTGTCTGAGCTGGAAGGGCTGGTGATAGAGGGTCCAGGCTCCACCACTCTGGGTTGCCCTACAGCTGCCTGTGCATAGCTGTGGTTCCCCTATTGGGAGGCTGTGTTGGTGGGACTGGGGCTAGGGATAGGAACAGGCTGAGTGAGTATGCTGGTTGGTGTGGTGCACCTCGTCCCCTCAGGCACTGATAGTCTAGGCTTGGGGACAGGGTCCTTCCTCTTCCTGCCCCCAGTTGTGAAGGAGGCTGAACAGGACCCTTTCTCACTGCCTTTTCCCTTCCCTTTGGTCCCTGATGGTGGTTTAGGTGGCTTGGGAACCCCTCCAGGAGAGGCCTGGCCAAGGGAGACCCCCTGGCCCTGCTGGAGTCTTGCTTTCCCCCCAACAGCAGAGGTCTCAGGCTTCTCCACCCCTGGAGGATGTCATTTGGATTCTGCCTCCAGGGTGGGGGGCTGCAGGGGCATGCATCCCCTTGGGGGTGTGGCTGGGATCTGCCCCCACAGTGGAGGCTGCAGGAAGCTCTGTAGGGGCACATATCCCCTCAGAATGTTCTTGTCCTGCCATTGCTTCACATAAGGGAAATGAAGAAAACCAAAATACTCAGTGGGGATGGTGAATCTAATAGGGGGATGTGGGGGAAATGGGGTGACGGGGAAGGAGCCTGAAGCTCACTGAGCTACAGCCCCACAGGAAAAAAGGCTGGGAGGGCTGTGCTTGGAGAATGTGAGGGGGGGGGCGGGGAAAAAACCACACACACACGAGACTTGAGCTGACTTACTCCACACAACAAACACCAGGGCAGGGGGAGTACACCACAGGACTTACTACACAAGGGCAAAAACACACAGGGAAGGCTGCTGAGGCTGGTGTAAAAGATGGCTGGAGCAATAAAGGGGCTTTGTTTGTTAAAGTTCAGTTCAGGAGCCCCTCAGGCCTTCAGCCTGGCACTCAGCAGCACAGCAATAGGCAGGAAAACAAAGCAGGATCAGATGCAGTGAGGCAGCTGTGGGGGAGTGCAGGAACAATCAGTCAATTAGAGGGTAATCCAGTGCAGGTTTGGTGTTGAGTGGTGGAAGGTGGTGCAGCAGGGAATCTCCCTCTCTCCTGAGAGGGGGCAGCAGCAGAACAGTAGCAGCAGCAGTAGTAGCCATCCAGTTCACCCACTCAGGGTGTGCTTCAGGTGAAAGTGGAGGTAAAGGGGGTGGCCTGTCAAGGCAGCTGTGGCAGGAAAAGCAGCTTTAGGCTCCCACAGTGATGTTGGGGGAGAGCCCCACAAGCAGCGCAGACTCCTTCCCCAGGCTGTTCCCCAACTGCAGCTTGGCAGTAAGCCAGGCAGCAGGCTGGAACAGGGGTGCAGAAGCTGGGGTGTGGTTCAGTGCAGTGGGCCCCTCCCCAAGGGGGCAGAGGTGTGCAGCAGAGCAGGCCCCCAAGGCAGGAAGGACTGCAACCAACTTACCCCCAAAAGCTCCAAGAACAAGCAAGCAGCTAGCAGTAGCCAGAGGCAGGAAGGGGCCTGGCCATCATCTTCCCAGAAGCTCCTGAAACCAAGGTTGCAGCAACAGCAGCAGCCTGGGACAGGAAGGGGCATGGCCAACTTCCTCCAAGAGGCTCCCCCCTGAAGCTCCCCAGGGCAAGTAGCCCTGAGCTGTTCACTAGGGCATCTTTTTATATTGCTGGGGCAAGCAGAAGTTCTGGCCCCAGCCTCTAGCTCACTGGTGTACTGCGGGTCTTCGGCAGCCAGGGGCCAATGCCTGCATTTGCACCTCCCCCACCAGGGACAATCTGAGCAAGGGAAATTGACGTTGTGACATGCCAGGGGAGGAGCGGCGGCTGGAATTTCCAGTCATAACAGGTAAAGAAACAGACACCCCACCAGGCGGGAGGGTGGGCCATACACCAAACACAGGAGGCACTGTGGCCTCCCGGCCTGGCTGGTGCCCTCCCCACTGAAGGCCAGCACCTGGGGGCCTGGCTTCCTCACACCCTCCCCCCGCCCCCTGTCACTACCCCATTATTCTAGCTCTCCCTGGCCGAAGATCAAGGAAGAACTGAGCAGGATCAGTTTGCCCCAGGTGGCACAATTTGCCCCATGTTGCACTTAGAAAGCAGGTGTTTAAACCTACTGCTTTATGAATTGACACAACACTCAGCTGATAAGTAGCAGAAAGGTTTGTTTTAATAACTACCAACAAGCTACAAAACTAAATAACAGGAAAAGACTCTTTCCTAATTTAAAACAAGCTATTAGTACTTAGTATTATCTTAGCTGCAGAGAGATCTTTACCCAATGCAGGCAGGAAGCAGTCCTTATACAGCCTCAAAGCATGGATCCTTCACTTGTCAGCTGGGTGGCAGGATGGCTTAGTCTGGACTGCACACGTTGCTGGCAAATCTGCTTAGTTTTTATACTGTTTAATTGTATAGCTTCAAAGCATTTTTCCTTGATGGTTGGCCGATTAGAGTCCAAACAAGGAGGAAAAGGCAATCATTGTAACACAACTGTTAATTGCCTGACTCCTGTTCTAGAGGTGAAGACTGTGGGGTTTTTTTGCAGACCCTGCAATTATAGGTCAATTTACAGGTGATGGGTCTGAGTGGTCCAACAGGATCCTTAGAGGTGTCACCAAACCTGTTTGGGGGTATTTGTATATCAATGGGCAAATGTGCAGTAGCTTATACTGGTGATGGCCTATTTACAGAACTCTAGACATACAATGAATGATTGAGACATTGTAAAGTGATATTGGATGCCTGTTTTGAGAAATGTGAGGATGTCACATACAGAAAATCCTCCTTATATTCAATGTACCTTAGCCTTTTGTCTTCTTTAGTTGCTAGGTCAGTTGAAATGTATATGTAGTTTCCTTGCCTTCACTGGCTCAATGGCCCAGCTTTTCCTTTGGCTCTTAGCTTGGAAATACACATGATGAGCATGTCAGGACTGCCAATAATTTTAACCATTTTTATTATTTTATGGCATGGGTCTGGTATTGGGTTCCCACAAGCTCCACTGTCTCAATGTCTAATGGGTTGCAAGCCATTAGTGGAGTTTGATTTTCTCATGGCAGTCTTGTTATCACAATCTAGTCTTGACCCAGTCACTGTCTTGCATTTTTTGTGCAAGAGACACTCTCCAAGCTTTCACAGTTTTCATATGCAGTACCCCACACCAAAGTGCACGTTCAGGCATGTGTGCTGAAGCAGAAATCTCCAACAGAAATTTTTGCCTCTGCTACTGCAAGTGCATGTGCCTGCATGTGCAGACACATCTAATAGGATTTTTTTCTGTTTCAGCAGTATTCTAGATTGGGTCCAATGGGTGACTTGTTGTTCTCTCCCGGTCATCTAAGTAGCCATCTTTTGGTCACCTAGTCAGCAATTTTTGCACTTAGATGTCCACTCTGCATTTACATAGTCCTGAGCATGTTGATGACTATATATCCACCCAGTCTTGGCAGCAACATATTGGAAGCCAAAGGACCTAGGAAAGAATAGAAGACATTTCCCTTCTAAATTCACAGTTGCTTAACTATATCTTCAGATGCTTTCTTGATCTTTCTATATAAAATTTTCCTGACTTCTTGACATCTATTCTATGAAGCACAGTGATGGATCACAATGTTTACTGAAGATAGGTATTCCTGAAAATTACTTCAAATGAAATGTGTTTTGAGAAGACAAGCCATAATATATATCTGCTTTATTAAAACTATATAACATAAGCTTCATTTGACATTAATGTATTTTTTAAATTTGCACCATAGTGACAAGGTTATGACTGAAATGCTCAAACTGACACTTGGCATTGCATCTCCATGTAGCTGGCAAGATAGTATTGTACACAGAGCCGTTGGCCTTCATTTGCCTCGGCCTGTTTCTGCAGATGAGTCAACTTTTGAGGCTATCCATAGAGCAGAGCTGGCAGTTGATAGACCCAGATGCCAAGCTCAGAGTTCCAAGTCATAAACAGTAGGATTTGTAACTGGCTACTTCCATGATCTACTTTAGTTTCACCGGAGGGTACATACAAAAATTGCCTGCCTCCAAACTGTGAGGAATTGCTCTGTGTTCTATGCAAAAGCTTGGTCCCTGTTCCACTAATTCACAACCTTGTGCCCTAAATTAAAAATTCTTGTTGCACAGAAAATGTGTGTACTGGCCAGGGGAGTAATTCGTATGCCAAACATGCATCTATGCAGTGGACTGAAGATTTTCTGTGAAGCAAACAGTAAAATCTGTGAAGCTTCTCTATAAAGTCACACCTTTTAAAAGTGTGAATACAAGTCATTACTTTTTGAACAAGGTTGTATGGTAGCATAGGAATTCGGGTCGAGTATCTATAAATGTTTCTGAGATAAATGTATGTAAAAAAAAATGTTGGTGCTCAAGTGTCTGATGTGCTATGCTCTAAAAAGATGAGTTTACTTTATAATTAGAAGCAGTATTGATTTCAAAATAGGTAAGCTAATGGAATATCCAAATGTTACCATAATGAAATTCTACAAACACTTCACATACAGACCACTCTTTGAAGTTAACTGGATTTCTTGTAAACCTTCTGCATGTAGTTCAATCCCCAAATTTCTATCAAAAAATACTACATTCCTGAAGTTACTAATAGCTATGATCAATGCAAAAGTTACTGCAATAATATGTTATTTTTGCTGAAAGTCTTCTTTAGTTTAGTTTTTTAAATATATTTTATTATAAAGAAATTGTTCAAATCTAATATTTTAACAATGTTTGGTGTGCCAGGCCATGGCTTATCTACTTTTTTTTTTTTAATTCCTTAATCATCCCTTTTCAATGCACATATTTGTTAAAACAATATTCCCTTATTTGAATATTACTCTAACAAGTAAGAAGTAGACACCTAAGGAAGAATCAGTAAAGAGGGCTGGGTTGAGAGAAAAATGAGAAATACTTTTCATCATATAAAGTTGTCTGGAAAAATTAGTTAAGTATTGATGGAGTCCAAAGGAATATAGCAGGGAAGGGAAAAGTGGAACTACTGCTGAAATTTTAAAAAATGGTGTTTTTTTATAGTTGGTACAAAAGACTTTAAAGTGTATGTATTCTGAAGGGGGAAGTTAGATAGATGTCCTCAAGGCTGACCTTGTTAACTTCACAAAGTTCCCAGTGGAACAAGAGAAGAGACTTTCTGAGCTTTTGTTAAATACAAGAGCTAAGGGGCAAGAACTAATTGCCACAGCAAACTCACACTCTAAAGGTCTATTAAAACAAACAAATAACAGCATAATTAATATTGCATATGCAACTTCAAAGCAGTAAAGCCTGCATAAGTAGTTTGAACAAGAGTTGAAATATGTTTGAAAGAAATTATCTATACAGAAATATATCTTCATAATTCAGTTTATGATTCAGTTTGGACATGCTTGTTCACTTCATAGGTCATCTTCCTAAGAAGATTTACATACAGGCTTCTGTAGTTAGGAATGTTGTGGCAGGACCATTACAGCTACAGAAACCCGTAATTCATACACAACAATATGTTTTACTAAGTCACACTATTTCATTCTGAGAGGCTGAGTCATCCAATCTGGACAAGAAATAGTAAAATGCTATTTAGAGGGAAAACCACACCAACCACAAAGTCCCAGTATTAAGTCCCTAGGTAGGTGAACTATAGAGAAGGTGCAAGTAAACACACTTTTGAATATGCAGGGGTCCCACAGAGCCTGATGGATCGTCCATCAAATGAGAAGAACCACAGCCCCTTTGTACAAGATGTATGAAGTCCTTGAACTGCTGGGTCTGTGCAAAAATGGGATCAGAAGCTGTTGCTTTGTGTCATGTTAAGGCTACAGCATTTTGAACATGTCAGCCAGCACTGGCATGGGAACTTTTTCTACTGAACACTAGGGCTAATTCTGGACAGCCACTGTAGCTGCAACTGTTAGCATTAATTGGAGCTATTTAAAATATGTTTACTTGATAGGGTTCACCCCTTGGTGACTACAACAGATGTTATTTTTGCATGGAGGATCCCTGAAATATGCACATGAGAAACCATAACTTATTTACAAACCTGAGCAAAAAAGCAAGACTGGTCTCACAAAAGAAAGGAAGCTGATACAAAATGACCAGCATCCATGTTATTTCCATAATCCTTTGGGGGAAAAGGATCCAAAGGAGGCAACAGAGTATATATGTATCATTCTAATTTTGTTTCCTCCTCAAAGTGCTATTCAAGAAAGCATCATTCTAAATAGTTAACCAGTTCAAACAGAAGTTAACTTACTCAGCACGTGCTTAAACCAAAGTCTGTTGACATGATGGATTTTGCACTTTCACACACTTCATTTTATATATGTGTATGTTGTAGCACAGGCCCACTTCTAATCAAGCTAAAGGCATGTTCCTAAGATCTGCAAGTTATGAGACTTCCCATCTTGGTATTGCTGCTTTCTGTACCTGTGTCTGTAGGCCACAACATGGAGTCAGAGCCTTGCAACTTCCAGGCAGAAGTTATGTAGCATTGAAGGTTATTACCAGGCCTTCTACCTCACCCACGATGACTATAGAACATGCAGTTAGTAGATAATCAACAGCATTTTGAAGAATTAAGACAATAAGGCGACATCATTGGGTCACTGATAACTGATACAAATAACTGATACAAATAACCTCATTGTAAATAGTTAAACAGCTCAAAAAGAAACTAATTTACTCATCATATACTTAATCCAAAATCTATTGACATCAATAAATTGTATTACTTCCATCCTAATGGTGTTCTTTCTTCATATATGGACTGTATAAAGATGTCATCCCTCTTCTAAAACAGTGTGTGGCCTATTCCCATCCAGAAAACCCAATACTGGCTTTAAATTTGGCATTCTAGTACAACATATCTTTTCTATTATTTGTATTATTGTGGTGCCTACAAGCTCTATTCAGGGAGCAGGACCCCATTTTTTGTAGATCAAAAAAAAATAGTCTACACCCCATACAGTTTACAAGGCAAGCAGAAGATAAGAAACAGCAGGTGGGTACAGAAAGCAAGAGAAGTACAAGGGAAATATTGGTTAGCATGACAATCTCAGTATAACAGAAGCTGACCTGTTGTCATTTTTTGTAGGCATAGGAGGAAAGATCTTTAAGGAGAGATATGAAGGTGAATATTGAAGTGTCCTACCTGATGCATTTTTGTTTTTTATATCCCTCTGGCTTCAGTTAATCTGAGGTACACAAAATCATTAAGATCTGCAAAAGGAGTTTTCGGAGCCATTACAGATAATTTATTCAGGTGGCAAAGCTGCAAAATGAATAATATTTGTAAACACAAACGAGACAAGGATGTAAGTGCTGATTTGGTCCGTGCACATCTAACATCTGCTTTTCAAAGCAACTCAAGTTAATTCAGCAACATTCAATGAATTTCCATTTGCTATAAGTAACATAAATGTATCTTATTCTAGCCAGTAAAGCTCTTGAAGGCAATGTTGGGGGTGTTTAATTATTGCTGTATGATGTATATCTGGCCAGTAATATCTTGGTTGTATAATGGGTAGAATATGAAATTAGTTTTATGTCAGATGCGTTAATTGTTTGGTGAGTCAGCACTCTGTAAAATGCAAATGTTCTACCATAAACAAGTACAGTACAGCTTGGAACGACTGCCTGTTTATTCTCATGCGCCCACTATATTCTTAGTTGTCTTCATTTTGCAACTTTGCAGGATTTTTATATATATATATATATATATATAAAAAACACACTTTGCTTTCAAGTTGTAGGGACCATACTGAAGAACTCTGTTCCCACTCTTCCTTATAATTATAAACATATGATTTCATTCTAATACTAAGAAATTAAATACAAAGCCAGGCTTTTTAAAAAATTTTTTTGGTGGTTAAATACTAGGAATGGCATGTCTTCATCAAATGAGCAGCTATAAAGCTTTTCTGAAAACTTTGCCAAGAACAGACAAATAAAATCAATATCATCAAGGAAAAATATTATTTCAATAGTTTTGTGACTTACTTTCTGCATTTTTGGTTTATCCTTTATGTATCTTAAAATATTGCATTGCTAGTAAGGCATAAACTCCACTCCTGATGGTAGAATTCAGGTGGCTCTTCTTTTGTTTTTTAAGTTACAGATAGATAGATAAAGATATTTTCACACTGTTGATTTCTTAAAATATAAAAAACGACCTCTGAAAGCTTTGACCATCTTGATATATTATACTTGCATAATATACCCAGGAGGCAGCTCTCTTTACCAAAAATAAAAACATAACAGCAGAGATAATAAACAGTACCAACAGTGCAATCCATCCCACTCTCAAAACTAGTCAAATACCTGTGAGAAAAGATTAAATTATCCTTTATACTCAAAAGATCCACTGGCTAGGCTTTGACATATTGAGGAAAGACACAAATCCCAAAGCCAAGTGTCCCTCAGTGAGCGCATCTACACATGCTACGGTGAAATAGCATAGTATCATAGTTTCATAGTAGCTAGGGTCAGGAGGGACCTGAACAGATCATCTAGCCTGACCCTCTGCCACAGGCAGGAATGAATACTGGGTTCACAAGACCCCAGACAGGTGATCATTCAACCTCCTCTTGAATCTGCCCAAGTTGGTTCGAGATTTTGGCCACCCAAACAGTAAAATATTGCCTTCTGATCTCTAACCTAAACCTATTCTCCATCAGTGTATTACCACTGTTCCTTGTCACCCCAGGTGGTGCTGGAGAGAAAAGGGCTCTACCTATTTGCTGTTGATCTCCCCTGATGAGTTTGTAGGCAGCCACCAGATCCCCCCTCAACCTCCTCTTGCTGCAGCTGAATAGGTTCAGGTCCCTCAGTCTCTCTTCATAAGGCCTGTCCTGCTGCCCTCTCACCAAATCAGTGGTCTTCTTCTGAACCCTCTCCAGGCCGGCCACATCCCTTTTGAAGTGCAGTGCCCAGAACTGGACCCAGTACTTCTCTGGACCGGCTTGAGATGCATCTTTGGATGTACAACAAGGTATGGCTGGCCTTGCTGGCTATGATCTGGCATTGGAACCTCATGTTCATCTTGGAGTCAATGACTCCAGGATCCCATCCTGCCTCTGTGCTTTCAAGAGGGGAACTCCCCAGCCTGTATGGTGGTTACAAACTGTGATGCTCTAGCTGTGTCACCATAGCAATGCACTCCTCGTTATAGTGCATTGCTACAGTGATGTAGCAGCAAAAGGAAGTGCTAAATGATGGTACAGTAACAAAGGTACCATGGAGACACATGTAGGCATGCCCACAGAGATAACCTGCCAGAAGACAATACTTCCAGTGTCTTCTTACATATAGATATTAGATATAACACATAATTGTGTCATAAGGCATAGGATTTATTGTAATGGGATTTCTATACCTCACTCACTGAGGCCACAGTAGCTGGAGGATAGCTGTTGGATCCACAGGATCTTATACTGTGTCCACATGATCATGGATGTTTGGTTTACTGGGACAACTAGCAGTGGGACACTATGTCCCACTGCTAGTTGTCCCTGGGGAACGCCTATGCCACACATCCCCTGGATGTGCAGGTTACCCCAAGCAGGGTAGGGGAGGCTGGGGGCAGCACTGTGCTTGCCTCAGCAGCCTTACCTGGGGTCCTGGGGGCCTCCTGGGGCTGCAGCAGTGGTGACTCTGTTGCTTGGAGCCCAGCCAGTGGCTAAAGCATGGTTCCAGCCAGGCAGGCTTTGATTTTGAGTAGCGTACACTGTCCCCATGTTTGCCACTCCACTTTTTTTTTTCACTGTTTTTTTTTTTTTGACACCTGGATATCCAGGGGTCAAAGAAACCCCCTGCACTGCTCCCTTGCAGCATGGAGAACAGCTGAATGTGCGGTATGTGGCACCACAAATATGTCTACAGCGCCACATACCACACAGCCACCTCACTCATTTGGATGCAGCTTTAAAGTGCTACCAAGTTTTTAATAGATACATGGGAAAGGGAGAGGGGTACCAGCTCTGGCTGTGACTAAGACCTCATCCCCTGATGAAGTCACTAGCATAGAGGGGATTTTCCAGCTACTAGTATAACCTTTCGGGAAAAACTGGCCACTAGGGAGCAGCAACAACTGAAACAACTGCTCCAGTTCCAACAGTGTTACAAGCCACAGCAAAATCAGCTGGACATGATACTAACCCTACTATGAAGATTTAGAGCCTTCATAGTGTGCTTTGTATCTGATGTTAAGGACTCACTCTCACAGTGTAGTTGGGGGAGCAGGTGCACATTGATCAAATTGGTCCCAGATGATCTCTTGCCTGGGCAAATTCCCAAATACCTAGGCTACTTGGCTAAGTGGTGGGAGCCATCAGGTACATTCAATACGTGTGGCTCTGGTTTTGGACAGTTTATACTGCTGCCATGTACTCCTCCCTGCTTTTTTTCATGCAAATGTCCATGCATACATGCTATTTCTGGAATATTCTGGAATGTTTCAAAAGCATATGGGGAAAACCAAGTACTATTTTGTACCCATACAACCCATAAAAGGCAACAAGTTGCTGTGTGATGTAAGCAGGACTGTATTACCCAAACATCTATGCCTACACAGTCCTCAGTCCACAGGGATGTGGAAGCAGAAAGCTTACCTATCAGTTTCACTCCTAGTACAGACCCTGGGTAGTGGGGTTCCAGGCTTACTTGGGGAGGGTAAGGTAGGAGTGGAAGGGTTGTCAGGTGCTGCAGGTGGCTTAGTGACCCTTTGCTTGTGATATCTGGGGGATGCAGAACTCCATGGGCCCCACAAGATTTCCACAACTTTTCAAACCTGGAAGACACTTTGTCAATTTCACCTTGCTGCTACTGCCCTTGAGTGATAGGGTCGCAGGCTCATTTGGGGCACAGGGTGGGAGTGGAAGGATTTCTAGGTGCTGGGAGGGCTACATGGCCCCCTACTTCAATTTCCGGGGGGGCTGGGTGCTGCAGACTCCCCTTCACTGCCCCCAAGAACTCCACAGCTTTTCCAACCTCTGCTCTGGAAAATGACTGACTTTCTCGATTACACCCTCCCACTACACACTCTCCAAGAGTGTGGTCCATTTTGTGTGATGGGGTCCAGGCTGTCCCCTGACTTCCCCCCCCCATATATGGACATCTGTGCACCCCAGTCGGGGTACCACCACATAGATTTGGGGAAAGTGTAATCTATTAGTGCTGTTTCATTTTAATCGGGGAAAAATGTAGATTTGGGATTACTTTTTTAAAGCTGAATATTGGGGATTTTTTTTTATCAGAGAAAACCAGGGTCCCTGTTAATAATTTCTTTATTATTTTAACCAGTACTTTTTAACTCAATGTTTATGAGGAGCAGAAAGTTGGGATATTTTCCTCTTTCTTAGCTTCTAGCCAGTCCTGATCTTCCTTGTTTCCTAGATGAATCCTGGAAAAACTCCAGGCACTGACCCCTGGAAGGCATGCTGCTCTGGGTGCTCTACCATCCCCTGGTGGCAGGCTGACAGCACTACAATCTATTTAGAACCCTTAGCATTGTGTGTCCAGACACATGTGACTGGAGACATTTATGATGCCATTCCCAATTGCTATCATTCTTAGAGTAACAAGCCTTTTTTGTAGGTATACAAATATCCAGTGAATGGAAAATGATCTCCCAAGTTCTGCAACATTTTTAGCATGAATACTTTGAAGTCCTTTTAAAAGCAAATCATACCCAAATGAAAAGTAAGCAGCAAGGAAGGTTAGCTGTTGCTATATGTAGTATTGTTGAAATTCATAATATTACTATAGTTAAAGATGAAACTGTCATTGTTCTGTGATTTGAGCTGTGATAATAAACACATACATAAAAGAAGGGAGAACTGTTTCTTAAGAAATTGAGAACAAATTTCCATTGCCCCATAGAATGGATTGAAATCATGGACAGTGATAAAATTCTGCTGGAGAGTTTTAAACTAATGGAGTAATTTATTTAAGAAGAATGGATGCTGACAATGCTAAAGCTAATTCCTTATGTGAGTATGGGTAGTGAGACAACACAGTGAGCTCTGTTATTTGTGTGGCAATGTGAAGGTGGATTTTGGCCTGTAGGTGGAGAGCATCCCAGGTTATCAGAGATCCATTGCAACAAAATAAACTTCAGCCTGAGAGAAAGAAAAAGTACTCTGAGCACTCAAACCTACCAGTTTTTTTCAAGCAAATGTTGAAAATGATTCGGTGTTAGGCACTACAGGGAGTAAGCATATTGGGATCTGACTCACACAAGGCTTGGATAAATGATTAAATAGAACTGTTGCAAGGGATCCATGAGTATAATGTGGAGAAAGAGACCTCCTGAGATGCATACTCTAAAAATGACAAAGACCCAACAGCTCTGAGAATGGGAGGAGACAACTGAATAAAGCAAGGAGTACTGGAGCCCATCCCAGAAACACTTTGAGAAAGCTTTTGAGGAATGCTGTCAGCAGCTACTCAGAGACAGATAAGAGACAGATTTTTGGACTCCAGAACTAAGGGAACCAGCAGAGACAAGCATAGTTCTGATCTTTTAATTTGTGCATCTAAAACATAAATCTTAAACTCTGTTTTGCAGGTGATCCAGACTGCCATCTGAAAAATCATCAGAGGACCGCAAGTCCAGATGAGTGCAGATGTGCCTCTTGCAGTATTCCAAACCAGTTTGAGACGCTGAAGGAGGCACTCTGTGAATGAAAAAAATGTTCCCCATGCTGCATATTTGCAGTGCAAGCTCAAAATTTGATACCTGGATATCCAGGTATCAAAAAAAACAAACAAGCTGGGCAGGCCTCAATCCTGGACTATGCCCTGAGGTAACCTGGAAGCTGGTCCTCTGGAGAAACACTTTGGTTTCTGGCCGGAGCTTTTCTCTGTGCTTCTGTTGCCCCAGCATGTGGGGCATGCACCCTTAGAATGCTGGAGCAAGCAGGAGCATGGTAAGGATCCAGCGTGACCAGGACCCGGGCAATGTCAGGGATAAGTAGGGACTGGGGATGTGGGGGGCTGTGCTTATGAGGGAGGATTGTGGGGGGTTGTGTGTGGAGAGGCTGCTTGGTGGGGCACGGGTTCCCCGCAGGGCCCACAGCCCCACCTCCACAGTAGCAGCAGCAGGGCACTCAGGACCCACTGCTGTCAGGGTCTCTGCATGATGTGGTGTAGCCCTTGCCTCCACAAAACTGACCCAGCCTGATAGCACATGGGGCCCATGCAGGCAGTACCTAGCCCAGCATGACACACGGTCCCTGTGAGCAGAGCCAGCCCCCGGTTGACAGCCTGAGTAGCATAGAGCTGCAAAAAGGTGCATGTCCATGTGTGGCATTGTGCTGAGCCGGGCCACATCTGCACTGAGCAGCACAAGCAGCACTGGCTCTGAGGCCATTAGGGCTGTACCATGCCATGGGGGAGCTCCAACAGCAATGGGCCCTGAGCACACAGCTGCTGCTGCTGCTGCAGGGGAGAGCTGTGGGACTTGCAGGGGGGCTGTGGGCCCTGTGAGGGAGGGCCTATGGCCCTGTGGGGGCAACTGGGCCCTGCAGGGGGCTATGGCCCTCCAGAGGGGGCTGGTGCCCTGTGGAGGTGGCTGAGCCATGCATGGGTGCTGTGGCCTTTGGGGGGTCTAGGGCCCTGCAAGAGAGCTGTGGGCCCTGCAGGGATGGGCTGGGGCCCTGACGGGTAGGGCTGAGGCCCTGTGGGGGTGGCTAGGCCATACAGGGCTGTGGCCCTCCATGGTGCTACAGTCCTGTGGGGGGGAGCTGTGGGGCCTGAAGGGGGGCACTGGGGTCCTGCAGGGGAGGATCTGTGGGACCTGTGGGTGGGGCTGTGACCCTCCAGGTGGGGGGGTCTGTGGCCCTGCAGGAGGGGCTGGCGCCCTGCAGGAGGGGCAATCCATGTGCTCTGTGGGGAAGCTGCACCCTGTGGAGGGCACCCTTCCTGAGCATCTCTCCAAACACAGTTTCCCCACAATCCCCCACACCTACCCAACACCCCCACATCCCTCCACATCCAACCACTTGCATCCCCACCACATCCTTCCACACCCACCCACAAACCCACCTGCATTCCCCACACTTCTTCCCACACCCTCCTGCAAACCCTACATCTTCCATCAGATACCCATCACGACTAGCTGCTAGACAGGATGAGACCTGCTGGCAGGAGCTGTAGCTGCAGAGTCAGTGTCTCCACGTCCTGGTTACTGAAGGGGGTCAAGGGGACCTCTAACTGTTCTATAAGAAAACCAAAAGCAAACACCAGAACATATAGATATTTAGAATTTATTTTATTATGATGATAGAGACACTAGTAGGCTTCCAAATTGCTTTAAAATTGTAAATATAGCAATAAAACATTGCCCAACTGATTGGCCTCTCTCTCTCTATATATATATCTATCTATATATAGATAGATATAGATATAGATATAAATAGTAGTCTTTTGTTTTAATTATGAAAGAACATGGATTTTGCAGTATTTTATAGAGTGAATTTGGGATTTTTTTTATCAGAGATTTTGCAGTTTTTAAATAGGGAACACCAGAATTCCTGCTGGTGAGGCAAGGGCAGGACCCAGTCAGAGGAGCCTGTGCAGAGCTGGCACCTTGTACCCAGCTGGAGGTGATTGAACTCTTGGCTACTTGGCGCCAGAAAGACGTGCTTCCACAATTCAAAGCAGGCTGCCATGCTGAGAACATCTTCCGGGCTATTGCTACCCAGATGGCAGGGTTGCGGCACACATGGCCATAGTGCTGCACAAAAGCCAACTGTGCAGCCACAGCCCACTGGCAGCTGGCCCAGAGGTCCAGGTACCTCAGCTGTGGCCATGCAGTCCCCATCCGGATCTGGCAGGCATGGAGCCTTGGGACCACATGCTGTCACAGGTGGCAGCAAGTCATAGCCAGGCAGCAACCCCCACTGCCAGACTGCTGCAGTGGGTAGAGGGTGCAGGGAACTCCCAGTTAGGGCTGCTTCAGCAGTCCAGCTGGCACAAGGGGCAGTGTCCCCAGATACCAGTTGGACAGGCCTGAGAACCTCCAGGGAGCAAGTAGTCCTGAGCTGCTTGCCAAGGCAGCTGTTTATACTGCTGGGGCCAGCACAGGTGCTGGCCCCAGGCTCTAGCTATCCCTGGATGCAGATCCAGGAAGAGCTGGGCAGGGTTATTTTGCCTCAAATGGCACAACTTGCTCCACAACAAAGTGCATGTCCAGGCACATGCACTAAGACAAAAATCCCCAGCTCAAATTTGTGCTGCTCCTATTTGAGCTGCCGCAAACATACATGCCTGCATATGTGGACACATCCTACAAGTCAAAACAATTGTTTAATTTGTCAGTCATTACTTCTACATTGTTTAGAGATTGCCTAAAGTTGCAGAACTTGCAGTAAATGCAGCAAAGAGAAATAAAAGACCAAGAACTGATGATTATTAATGCTCCAGCCCTATATTAATTTTTCAGGTTTACCAGAAATACTAAACATCTGTACCAATTATTTTGGATGGACACTGACTAAAAGCTTGATTGTTTGGTGAAAGAAGAGAGTTATCAAAGGACATTATTAACCTGTTAGAGATACCAATATTAATGTTTATGGGTAAGTCTTGCAACCACCATTTCAGATATAATCTGAGTTAGTTAAATAAAATTAAATGATAGGGAGACAGTTTACTAATTAATTGTTTAAGGCTTGGAACTTGCTGAATATAATGGTTGTAAACAAAAAGTATTAAGGGTTAATTTAAATTTCTTTTATAAGAAAAACACACTTAAGAATGCTGGTTCTCTTTTATAATGAGTGCATGGTTTAGAAATGAAGATACTGGTAAATTAGAACTAACTACCATAGAAAAAAGTGAAAATCACCATATTTTTCTAAAAAAAAAAAAGTTTCTGACAATAAAATGTTACATTTTACCAAAACTATTAAAAATATGTAATTGTTTCCATGGCATAGAATTTCTTGCTGGATTTTTTTTTGTAATCAAAACAATTTTATTAAAACACAAATTATTCTGAAAACACGAATAACTTCCATGAAATCAATTAACAATGTTTTTCCTGGAAAACATATTTTAAAGATAACTTTTATTTTAGAACATTTCCAAAGAAAAAAAATCTGGCTGGTCCTCCAGGTTCAGCTCCAGGTGATTTCAGATTTCTATTTAAGAAAACAGCTCAGATTAATTGTTACAATCCATACAAAGAAGCTGAGTAAAACTTAGCAAAACTCAGATGTGAAAACAAAGTGAAGGAAGAAGCAAAAACCAAAAACTAAATTTTAAGTGCACTGCATGAGGAATTTCATGCATTTCTAGTTCAATAACAAGATTTGGGCATGAAACTCCCTACATGCTGAGACAAAGATTTACTAGTAATGTCTAATTTGATTTCTTTATCAGACAATTAGTGGATTATTAAAAATTCACCGCAGGGTCAGTCTCCTGTTGATTTATATAATCAAGTTACCTAAATTCAGTATAGAGGTTAGGGTGCTTTGTAATCATTAGAATACATGGCCCCCTTCCTACGATTTCCAGTACATGTACTTTACCTCTATGGACTTAAGCAAGACAACTCACTTGACTTTACTCACATGCATCAGTGTTTGTATAAAGATGCCTACAGACTCCCATGATGACAAAAATGTCCTAACTCCAATAAAGAATAATGGTAAATGAATTATATGACTCTAAGGGGGGAATAATCACCATATAGCCGGAAATTATTTTTTTTATGGGATATGATAATAACAGATCAAATTATAAGACTCTAGAAGAAGCTTACCCTTCTAAAAATAAATACTTAATTCTAAATTCTTGGCTAGAAATTTGACTTTTTCATGGACAGATAAATAAATGTGTGGTGAACAAGTTTCATGTTTGACTGAGCAACTTTTGAGCCAAACCTACAGAGCCTGAAGAAAACTTTCTTGTAAGACTTCTGGTACTTCTTATTGGGCTAGAAGTAAGTCCTGAGCTAAATCCTATCCCAGTCGTGGTTAATGAAAATCTGCTTTCCATGAGGCATGATTAGGTCTTTGGAAATTGTACCATATAGTAGTAGGATTTTCAACAGCTTCCAGCACTAGCATTGCTCAGCTGCCATTATAGGAATTGGAACAAGTCAGAATAACTTCAATAGGGGGAAAATCAGTCTGACACTGAGCTCTTCTGAGAATCTCATTTGGAATGGCTATGTCTATATTTTTATGGACGATATCTCCTTATGTCACCAATGTAATATCAAAGCAAATAACTTGCTAGCATACTGGGAATTCATAGAAATGATGTTCATGTGCATTCCATGCTATTACTTTCACATCACTTTCTCTCCTTGGTAATCTTTCTTTCATTATCTAGGGCACAGACTTTTCTGACCAGGAATCCTTGATTGAAGGTTTTAAACATTGTTTGTGCCATAACTATAACAGCAACTGCAAAGGTCTTGAAAATAGAGATAGGTGAATAATACACAAATAGTCTGTAAAAAATCATTTCAATGTTTTAATAAATTCAGCATGCCCACATTTATCTCTTTGTGTGTTAGTTTTTAACAAAGTATTCAAGCAGTTGAGTTTTACTGGCAAAACTGAATTTTAAAGACAAGCATTTGCAAAAAAAAAAAAAAGTTAAGCCAGGCAATATTGGTTTTATTATGCAAGTTTATCTAGTCAATCATAACTCAGAATTATATCTCAAATGTCAAATATATCTGGGAAGCTCAAAGACAAAAATAATATTCATGGATATTTGGGGAAATAAATAAGGTGGAAGTAATTAAATCCATTTTTGCCAACTACCTGCTTAAATGAAGTGATAACTACTATCTTTGGAGGAGCGTTTGTACTAGCTATAGACTACATGATTTGGGTGAGGGTTTTTTTAGGTTGTGATTAAACTAATGCTTAACCATGACATTTCCTTATGTTCCAACTTCTGCTGGAGTGTTCAAAAACTTTATTTATTTTGATCTCAAAAGGCCACACTTTGTTGAAAACTTAGAGAAATTCTGTTTATTATTAAAAATGTAGATGGGAAAAATAAACCAAAATACAGTATAAATATAAGGGATTATGAATAACACCGAAATTAAAACCTGTTTCAGTCTTCCTTTTAAATCTCTCATTATTTTCTTCTTTTTAAATTTCAGTCATTAGTGAGAGTCCCCAGCAGATGAGATGGGGACAGAAAGAATTTCTGATGAAAAGTCAGGGGCATCCCTTAAAGGTATGTCTAGAAGACTGTGCATTTGAACTGGCAAAGAGTAAATGATTGACACAGTGCATAAGTACTTTGAAGTCCAAGGCTTTGACCTGTCATTTGTTAGAAACCCTATTATAATAAATGACATCCCTAGCTAGCTCATGTACCACTGAGACATGCCAATTTTTTCCCTACAAACATTAACTATGGTGAATTTTAAAATGAAATGTTCTGCAGAAGGAACTGATATCACTTGTTGTTGTTGTTGTTGACAAGTGTGGGACTATGGGCATTATATGCAAAATTTTGATGCCCTCAAAAATTGTCAGCAATGTCAGAATATATCCAGTGTAACAGGTGACAAATGAAACAAGATTGACAATGTATGGACAACAGTATGCAGGGAAAAGCATGAATTCTAATGTTCTACAAATGAAAGCAGCAGATTTCTATGTGAAGTTATGCAGTAACTGAAACAACTTATTAAAATCAATACCTTTTTAATTTAATATCTATTATTTCTAAAAAACTTTAACTCTTTTTCAAAGCTTTGGATGATGCAATGGATAGTACATGAAGCATATACACCATCTTTCTACTTCCCTGACAAAAAATGTACAACTCTTTTTTTTACCTGTTCTATTTGATAGACAAAAATCAAAGTTGCCCACCTCCATATGGAAACAGACAGGCAAGTGTTTACTTTAAAATAGTAGTGGACAAATTATTTAAAAATAAAACACCTTTTCAAATATGATGTGATTTTGAGCTAGTGCTTTAACAGAGACAATGTGCCAGAAAGCTTTAGATGCAGGCAGGGCAGATCCAGATGTAGGGCAATGGTGCAGCTAGCTGCACCTCCACCTTTTGGACTTCACCACACCACACCACACCACACCACACCACAGAAGTCTCTGTGGATGTTTTTAAAGATTCCCTCCCCTCACCTGCTCAAAGGGAGCCCCAACTGAGGTCAGGAAAACAGATCTCAGAGGTCAGGAAAACAGATCTTACGATGACAGGCTGAGAGCCATGGGACTCTTTAGCCTGGAAAAGCGCAGACTCAGGGGTGATCTGATGGCCACCTATAAGTTTATCAGGGGTGACCACCAGGATCTGGGGGAACATCTGTTCACCAGAGCACCCCAAGGGATGACGAGGTCGAACGGTCACAAACTCCTGCAAGACCGTTTCAGGCTGGACATAAGGAAGAATTTCTTTACTGTCCGAGCCCCCAAGGTCTGGAACAGTCTGCCAGCGGAGGTGGTTCAAGCACCTACATTGAACACCTTCAAGAGTAAATTGGATGCTTATCTTGCTGGGATCCTATGACCCCAGCTGACTTCCTGCCCTTTGGGCAGGGGGCTGGACTCGATGATCTCCCGAGGTCCCTTCCAGCCCTAATGTCTATGAAATCTATGAAACTTCTGCCCATTGATGCCGCTGTCCCTGTTCCCAGCTGAACCCAACCTCACAAAGCCCAGGTGAAGCGGGCAGGACAGAGGGAAAAGCAGTAGGGGAAGGTAGGAGAGCCGAGGTGCCTCTGAGCACAGAGGAAAGGAGGAGGCTTCTTAGCTGCTTTGGAGACTTTTTAAAAGTCCCCAGAGATTCCTGCAGTGCAGTTTGTCCACACTGGTGGGCAGGAGGAAGAAGCTGGGACCATGAGATACAGCCACCTCTGCAGCATGGGTGGCTGATCCCTCAGCCCTCTTTGCCAAATCCTACAATCACCCCTGAGCACCGGTGTATAACTCTTCCTAGTCATTTCTTTCTGATAGCTCCCATGAGATGCACCTTCCAAGCATTCAAGACTGACAGAGCTTGCCACAAGAAGCTCACAATCAAAGACCAAACATGTAAAAGGAGAACAGTAAATGGAGTCTTCATGCACATCAGTTAGGTTCACTACGGACACAGTTACATGTGCCATTAGGAGGCAGTAATAAACTGTGGAGCTTATTGTTCTGTAATTTATTGCTCCCAGGTGTGCATCTGCATGTGTGCCCAGAGCCCAGCACATTGAGTCAGTTCCTCCCAGCTGGCAGGAGCTCAGGGGGTCAGCCTGCCAAGCCCAGGGCTGCTCCAACCTGGCTCAGTGTGCTGCAGAAGGACTGACTGGGGCACAAGGGTACTCGGGGCTAGCTGGCAGACAGCCCTCACACTGAAGCACCATTGTGCCCCAGCCAGTTCTGTCTACACGTGCACTGCTTCGTAGGAAAAAACTCTGCAGCAAGGTAAATACTGCTCCCTGCTGTGGATTTTATTCATTTCCTGCACCCTAATAGGGGCTCACAAGTATATGCTGAGATGTTTACTGTGCAGTTAATTAGTCATCTGCACACTAACATATATGTAAAATAGATATGATGTAAAATGATGCTGCACTGATGTGTCACAAGACTTCAGAAGTAAAACCAAATCCTAGTCTTGCCATCTGTTGTTCTGTGGCTTTGAGCCAATTAATAAAGCCTTCAGTTTCCTGGATGGCCCTATCTTTTTTGCTGCCACAATATAGTACATTTTGCTTTTCCTATCCCTCTTCCTTACGATCACATTTGTACATATGCTTGTGCCACAATCCTGGGTGCTTTTAAAAGCGCCTGGCGCTGCAGCATGTCATGGAAAAACTTTAAGTATATGCTGCCAGCACAGAAGAGGTTAAACTGACATGCGCGGTTTGAAGCTGTGAGTGGAAATTTCCAAGGCTCACCCAGTCCTTGCCCCCTGGGTGACCTGCGGAGCTGTCAATCATTGTTGACCTACTTTCCCCACAGACGCATGCTCAGATTGTGTCAGCTCCTGACTGAGAGCATGCTCAGTCAGAACCTGACATGAGGTAATCGGACTAGAAATTTCTCTGCGGAGAGCACGCTGATTGGCTACCAAATTGATATAAAAGTTCTGTGAGCCCCTCCCTCGGTGTGGTGTGTGTGGAGACCGCGTGGACTAGAGACAGAGGCTGCTGCTGCAGGGACTGTCTCTGAGTCAGGCTTCAGGGCCTATTGATCTCCTCCATCAACTCTGTTGATACTTGCTTCTGTACTCTTCTGGCTTCTGACTTACCTTTGAACGAACTTACGGCTTCCGATTTTGGATCACCCTTTGGACTTTGTTTAACCCGGCTCCGGGCTATCGACCTCGGCTTTCTTTTTCGACTACGACCGGCTCAATCCTTCTAACCTGACATCTTCGCGGCTTCATCTTCTGGCTACCGACCTCGGCTTTTCATATTCGACCACCCGATTGTCCACTGCTGTGGACTGGCGTCACGCGACTCGTCACCTACGCGTTACAGTTTGTTTTATGTTATACCCATTTATGAGCTGTTGACCAGCCCTTGGACTAGGTCTTCGGACTGAACCTCGTGGGCCAACAGACCCCCTTGTTGTCTGTACGTTATCACTGTAACCGAAGAAGCAACTGTGTGCCTCCGCTTCAAAGCGTGAGTAAAATAAACCATCTTTGTTAAATCACTACGCCTGGGTACTTCTCAGACTCCAAAGCCGCTAATCCCACCTGCCCGTGCCAATAGCCACCACCCGGCCAATCCACCGTGACCGCGACCCCGAGCTTGGCTTGCCAGCTCTGCCGGGTTCATTGCGACACAGCACATGCATTTGTACAAATGACGAAATGTGCGTCAGCACTGAGAAAATGGCGGCAGTGCTTTTTTGAACTAAAACATATTGAAGGTGTTTTAGTTCAAAAGCGCACCACTGCCATTTTGTCAGTGCTGACATGCATTTCCCCATTTATACAAATGCGTGCGACACAGTGCCAAATGCACCAGCTCACGTGCAGAGTAGACTCAATTAATCAAATGTATGTGTAAAAATCCCCATTCACAAGAACCAGTCAGAAACTAACAATGATGAATCAATCCCAGAAATGCTGGCCCTTCAATTCTGCCCCCCACCCTGAGCAGCAGCCCAGTTTGTCCGTTGGATAAGTTCACCCTGTAGTTTAAAAACTATCCAATAAGATAGGGTATATCTTGTATTGGGAACCCAACTGGTCACAGCAACCATTTAATTTCCAAAAAGAGAACACACTGAATTAGAAACACTCTAAAAATGTCCTTTGAATTTCTTTGTCTTAGTCTCTTTATCTGTAAAATGAGGATAATGCTCCTTAAATTCCTAGTTTCACTGGTGCTAGTCAAACATAGTTAATGTTCATACACACACACACAAAATTAATGTTATAATTTATCAGTATTTGAACAATATTCATTTTATTCAACAATGTCCCCACATGATTAATAAATGGTCTGACCTAGCAATTATGATGATTTCAATAGCTGTTATAACCCTAACTGAAAACTCACTGAAATTGATAGGATTTCCTTTCAATGACTTTGCTTTCAATGACTTCAGTAAAGTTTGGTCTGGTTCTACATAAGGCATGGTGATATTTGTGGACTCTCTTTGGGATAAGGAGGAATGTGTGTGCCTCTTATGTTCACAGTAATCTTTTCAGTAATTGTGGATATGTGAAAAAATGTAAAATATATATATACTAACTTCCAATTACAGTATTTTATATAAAAGCTCACAAAGACGAAAAAACAATTAAAATATCTAAACAAAAAATTGCCATTAACAAAGAAATCATATTACTACAGGCTGTACAGTCAGAACACTTCCATATCAGTTGCATGGAATTTCAAGTCAGTCATCAGAATCACAATTAGTGGATTACCCTATAGTGTCTCCAGTTAGGCTAATTTAGGCTGGTTTAGTGGCCATAAAAATGTGTAACTAATGTTTAATTGCAAAGGAAGGATAGATAGATGGAGGCACTAAAGAATTAGAGCACCATTAACTAAACAGACCTTTAGGAATAATAAAGGCCAACTGCCATGTCAGCCTGCAGACTCTAGAGGCAGCATTGTACTGTACCTTAAGAATCAATAAGAAACAAAACCCACTATGTTCTTAATAGGTGCAACAAGGGCAAGTTTTCCCCATCCTAATTATTAACATCATGCCATTAGAAGTGCAAGTATTAGAAAGATAGCTTGGTTCAGATGCTGACTACTGTTTTTTTTTAAATCAAGCACTGCAAGTAGCAAAGCATTTTTATAGAACAACAGTGACATCTATTACCCAATTTCAATCTCAGGTGTATATTTTTCATACATTAATTAAATAGTTCAGAAGGTAATTTTTTTAATGTATCAAGTGAATTCTTTACTTTCTTTGTTAATGCCCCAGATTCACTAGCTTCATGTACTTAAAGAACAACTCTGTCAGTACATTATTGCAGACTGCAGGAATGCTACTTCTAAACTTAAATATTTACAGCTAACAGTTGTCTTCTTATACAGCGTCATCATTTCCTCACAAAGTGAATCCAAATAACTAGTGAGATTTGCAAGCAGACCTGTGTATAAACTGAGAGAGTCAACTGCCTGCAGCCTGATAAATCATAGCGGGAAGATTAGCACTCCTCTAAAGATGCAATGCAAAGTCAGAAATTGCAACAATTGCTGATGTTCTGCCTTGTAAAACAAAAAGAAATATGACACATTCTCAACCTATTGAAACAAGTATTTTTATGTTACAAAGAGAAAGGGTTAATCTGTCTAGGAAGTTCAGGTTTTGTGCAATATACTATAATCAAGTTTCATGTATATATGTCTTGTCCTCTACAATTTGTTTCTTTTTAACCAATATACCTATAATCAAAAGCTCCAAGTTCATCTGTAGCTGGAAATGAAATATCCAGAAAACTTATTTGTTATGTATACAAGCAAAAAAATGCTATTCCTAAGGGAGCATGACCAGGTAGCCAAATGAGGTGTACTAGGATTCTACCCTCACTGCTGCTTAAGCCTTTGGCATTAAATAGTCTAGAATACAGATCTCATTCTAAGGATGAGCCCCAAGCCACTCCCAAGCGGGTTCCATGTGCAACATGGGTTATAGATCAGTTGGAATGGTCACTGTATGCAGTATGTCCTGTAGGCATCACATGCTGAAGCGAGCACCACAGATGACGGATTTGACATGGGGGGTAAGGGGCATCTCTTTGGACCCAAGGTAGCCCAATAGGCTGGCCATGTACCATTCTTCCAGCCTGTGGATCTGTCCCACACCTCTCATTTGGCCTGTGGGGCCAGATGAGTTTGACACCTCTGCTCTAGGGCATAGAACCATTCTCCTTCTTATTTGCTGTTCCTCTTGGTTCATGACTTTTCCACTCCTTGCCACCTACTGGCCCAGTTTCAACAGAAGGAAATAAAGATATCACCAGTCCTTCCTAGCCTGTATGCTGGTGTTAAGATACTACTAGAGGAAGTGCCAGATTCCTGGGCAACTGCTATAACTACTACAAAATTGGGCAAAAGGATGATACTTCCTCTCCCTTCTTCCTACCATCCATATAAGTGTCTCTCTAGAGTTGTGATGGAGACAATGAAGGTCAGGCCAGAGTCAGACACCTAACTGGGGGGTGTTTATACATGTCTATGCCTGGCATTTCCAGTAGTTCTGTATGTTCTGGAAACACGTGCAGCCAGATCCTATTTTACCTATTTGCTGCAAAAGTGAACCTAGGCACCTAAGTGCCATTGTATTCTACCCTATTCAAGTCCCTGAAGATCTATATTGCCTACTTTTGTAACACTCTTAAATCTGACCATAAGATTGTGTCACAAGAAAGCAGGAAAGAGGAGGAGAGCCCACTCACTTTGTGCATTAATAGTTTTTCAGGAACCGAAGCAGGGTGGAATACCTTTTCACTTATGTGCTTAAGTCTCCTTCTATACCTAATAGGTGGAATATAATCACACCTGTAAAGTACTCCAGCATAGAAGTGATTTGTGCATCCATAGGACAGAAGTATCTTGCTCTTCTAAAGTAAGACATTTATCATTCATTTTTTTGCCCAAGCAGCCATATAAGCAAAACATTTAGTAGACAGCGTAGGATCTGAATCCAGGTGTCCTACCTCCCAATTGAAAACACTAATCACATTATTCTACCACTCCTAACTATTTACATATTGTATACAAAGCAAATCAGCTTCAGCAGGAGACACTGAGGGAGTCCCCATCCGGGAATGTTCCATAGTCTGGCAATTAATGCACTCACGTAAGTGATGGAAGACCTGGGGTTAAAGCTCTGTTCTACATCAGGCCTAGAGCAGATTTGAAATTCATTCTTCCATCTTCTAAGTAATTGCCCTAATACCTAGGATACAGGCTTCTGATATCTTGGTAATGTTGGCACTGGATTTATGACCCGGTCCTGATATCTTGTTCTGGGTGGACCCAAACCTCAGACCAACCACACCTCTTTTCACTTTGTAATAGGCAAATTTTATTAATACAGAATGACAGCAGATAAGAGAATGCAGGCAAGGCAAACAAAATAATGCACTGCCCCCACACCCACCATTTCTACTTATCTATCAGTTCCAGGGTTCACAGAAGGGATGTCAGCAGTCTTGGAGGTCAGGGGTTGAGGCCCAAACTCCCCTTTTCCCCTGAGCAGGGTGGGTAAGATGGGCTGGTAGTGTGCTCTCTTCCCATGGTGGCCTTAAGATCTCCTCCACCAACAGGGTGGGTGTGACATGCCAGTGGTATGCCCTCCTCTCGTAGTGGCCTCAGGATCCCCCACACTGCTCTGAAATCCCTTCTTTTGTATTCTTTCTCCTCTGATGGCTCTTCATTTCTGAGAACCATTGACTGGTTTCCCTGGGCGTTTGTACATGTGAAAGTCATTGCAATGTACATGTGACGAAAATGTAATTTGTGTGGATAATGGCATCACACATTGCATGTGCATCAGTTTTGGGAGTTTTAAATGAATTTGCATCATTGCAAACTAAACTGTATCTGGATGTAGTTTAGTTTGCAATGTGACAAATTTCAAAGATGCAGCTGTCAGCTAACGCCCTGGCAAAGGGAGAGGCGGGCAGGTTCTGCAGAAGAACAGAATCGGGCCCCTCACTACTTCTGCCTTCAGCAGGCACTGCTGTGGTGAGGGGCCTGATCTATTTTTGGGTTTTTTTTAGCAGAGTCTGCCCACCTCTCCCATAGTCAGGGGATGTGCTACTGGTGGGCCAAGTGGCTCCTGAGCTGTGGGGGCCCTTGGTCCTTCCCCCCATTGTGGCAGCCCCTGAGAGCCACCTGGGCAGGCTCCTAGTGGGCTGGATGCTGCCCCAGCTTGAAGGCAGCACCCAGCCGGATCTAACTCTTGCTCTAGCCTACCTGCTGGAAGCCCACCAGGTGCTGCTCCCCATGTATGCTTGGGAACAAATGAATTGGGCCTCTGAGCTGGGGCAGCCACTGCCCCAGTAACAGCCTGTCCAGATGGCCCTAGGGGGGTGCTGATGTTGCAGAGGGACGGACCAGGGCCCCACGCACCTCAGGGGCTGCTTAGCCGACAGCTTGCCCCCCACCCATGGGCAGGCTCCAGCTCTGACAAAAAAAGAAAAAGGATTGAGCCCCTCACCATAACATGACAGAAAAATTGAAATGGTGGGTTTCAATTAAAAACTCACTGTTTCAATTTAGGGAGCATAAAATAAAACCTTGGGGGTTAAACACCCATCACATGTTCAAGCACCCAGTGGTCATCATACTGTCCATGTTCTTCTGTCAGCATATTCCTTTGTTTCCACAAACTCATCACATGCATACATCTTAATTTGGTCTTTTTTCGGGTATTTTAATTTGGGTGTGCCCAACCTCCTAATTTGGTCCATCCACCAAAAACAGAAAACCCAGGAGCTTTGCAGCTAGAAACTGTGACCTAATGCCAACACTGCAGAGTGCCTTACCTTTGTTCTGGGTTTTCAGGGAACAGTGTGGTACATATTTGCAATTTCCCCAACCTGTTTGTCTGCTAGCTTCAAACATAGTGGGGCTTGAAAGAAACTTGGTCACGAACAGGTTTTTAGAAACCAATTAACCCTTGCTGTTCCCCTGGGCCACTGTTCTAATGCAGGCCAAGAAGATCGTGATCATGGACGTCACCATCCCCTTCAAGAACCGGCACCAAGCCTTCACCGACGCCTGGGCTCGCAAGTGGGAGAAGTACGCTCCACTGGCCGACATCCTGAGGGGCCGCGGCTACGACATGACGGTGGACACGCTCATCGTGGGGACGCTCGGCGCCTGGGACCCCAGCAACAAGAGCATCCTCCATGCCTGCCGCGTTTCCCACCTCTACGCCAAGCTGATGTGCTGCCTCATGGAGTCCGACACCATCCGCTGGTCCCGCAACATCTACGTGGAGCACATCACGGGCCACTGCCAGTACACTGACCCCTCCAGACGAGCCACCGCCGGACCGGACCCAGAGGACACCGCTGCCTGAACCGCCCCCCCCCCCCGCTTCACTTCACCTCGAGAGGATTTCGCCACCACGGACGACCACGCCCCATCCGAAGAGGACCCCCGCGATCGGACTTTATGGACTGAGACACTTTCTCCAGGCCACTTCCTCCAACATTGCGGACCACTGTAACGGGTATGTGTGTATCTATCTCCTTTCCCTCTCAGCGTTGCAACCCCCCGCTCCCCTTCCCACATCCTCCCACCCCCGGGTTTAGTTGGCTAACATTGTATCGTATGTAACCTAGTCGCGTTCCCCTCCTCTCCCCCATCCCTCGATTGTTAGTCCCTCACTCGGGCGCTTTGTATTTCCATCTCAGCTTTGTCATCTTTTTCCTGGATTCCCCATCCAAAACATCCACTAATAAAAGTCAATCTACTCTACCTACAAGCCAATTACTAGAAGCAAATCTCTAAATATTATTTTCTAGCCATCAAGTAATAAAGGCAGTGCCCTGCTTCAGTCCTGAATATTTACACTTTTCCTCTTTGTTTAAAATATCTAACTCTTTATCGAGTGACCCCAAAAGCGACTTCCAACCCAATGATTAGGACACTTACTTGGGAGGTAGGATGCCTAGATTCTGGCTCCTGAGCCAGTGGACGTTTGATTAGTGATACACAGAGAAACAATGTCAACAGGAGAAAATGAGAGTGTTCCTTGGCCCTACAATATCCTGGGTCATG
The DNA here is from genome assembly GCF_052110815.1 of Crocodylus siamensis. Taxonomy (NCBI): domain Eukaryota; kingdom Metazoa; phylum Chordata; order Crocodylia; family Crocodylidae; genus Crocodylus; species Crocodylus siamensis. The sequence continues at coordinate 359,411,913 of NC_143395.1, forward strand.
GTAGTAGGAAGGGAAAGAAGGCAGAGACCAGAACTGAACCAGAACTCTCTGATCCTGGGTAACTGCCCTATGCACTGGGCTCCTGGGTAAAAGGGTGATGGTTGGTGATGGTTCCTTTTGCTCCTGCGGTCTTATCAACCTAACCTTTCAGTTTCTTGAACTTTTTTTTAAATGACCAAAAACAAAATGTTTCATTTAAGGTACAAAATAACGTTATCTTTGACACAAAATGATTGGAGGGAGACGGGGGAAACCAGGTATTTTTTTGTTTCAGCAAATGTAAGAATATATAGTCTTTTAAAATTACAGCATTGGTAAGAGTAAACAAGTTAATATGTCTATATGTGCCCTTTTGTTGAAACAGGTACTATCAGCTTAAAATAGATATGCTGAAAAACAGTCACCTGCTCATGTTTGGAAAAAAAATACCTTTTAACAAAACAGATAAATTGTTTTCAAGTGTAATAATATTCTGATTATTCATGTCATATGTTTTCTTTTAGCATTTCACTTTGGACAAAGAACACTGCTGTTTTTCCTGTCCTTTTCTTTTTTGAGTTCTCATGCACTAGCACAATACTACAATGGCAGTGTGGAAGTTTCCAATGAGATAAGGGCAAGGTTTGCAGGATCAGACCTTTCACTGGAGTGTGACCTGCATTAAAGTGAAAAGCTAGTTGGTTATTATTAAGGTCCAATGCAATTCAAAGGTTAAACCCAACTGGAACACTGGTAAAAATCAGAAGATCCTTTATCTTGTCTTGGCTTCTGATTATTTGAGTCTGATAGTTTCCTGCAGAGATGGAAAGTAGAGGAGAAGCACAGTCTGTCAATAGAAAATAAAATGCTGTGTAACCACTACTTAAAATTTGCTTTCTGCAATAGCAATGGTGCAGGACTCTCTGTTCCAATGCAATGACCACAGTCAACAAAGCAGAGCCAATTCATGTAAGCCTTTTTATTTAGTACATGTGATCAAGGCTGGAACGTATATATTTGACTACATTAGAATTACACAGTACATGATCATAAACATATTGCCTATTACTTCCTTTTGCTCTTCTTTTACAATTCATAACTTCATGTACAGAAGAAACATGTATTTTTTATATTCTCTGTCTGGTTTATAAAAATACATTTATATGTAATCATCGTGTCACTTCCTAGTACTTTTTCCCAGTTAGGAGGTTGTTAAAAGTTTCACTCTGTTTCAAGTGTCCTAGTTTGCTGCATGAGCCTGGTTCAAAATCCACAGGGGATCCCAGTTAAGTCCTATTTTTAAGGATATATACATGAGCTTTACACGTGAATGGCTTTTCTGTCCTAATGCACCTGAAGTCATTTACTGGACAAATCAAGTATTGATAAATGAAAAAAAAAGTTAAGCTGTTTTAGTGCAGTTCTGCTGGCAAATCTGTTACCAACAAAGTGGTTTTCATGCCGGTTTAATCTATCACTAAAGGAGCACCCTTGTACAGAAAAAAGCCTTAGGAGATAAGAAGTATAGAGGTGCCTTTATCACCACCACACCCTGCAGCTGTTGAGGGGAAATGTAACTGGAAAAGAAAGAAATATGCCCTGTACTCTACTTGTTTGCAGTTGCTGTAAGAGCTCCTTTGAGCCATTGGCAGCAAAACCTGTTAACAGCACAATAGAGTTCTTAAATTTAACAGCTAATGTAACCTGAAAGAAACAAAAGGTGTATAAAATGCCAAATTCTAATTAAATAACTAATCTGATGTTGCCTGATTAATTTGATTATCATTCACTTCATAAAACATCAGAGTATTTAATGGACAGATATAATGAAATTCAGTAAGGATGGTGGTGCCTTTCATTAAGGTAAAGCAAATACTTTTCCTTGGGAGCTGAAGTAATAAAACCTCAACACATTTTCCAGTCAAATAATTTAAGGCTTGTAGGCCTTTTCTTGAATCCCATGAGTCTCTGCAACTTTATCAAAAGAAAGAATAGGAGAGGTGGAACAAACACAGAGGAAAAGAAGAAGAGAGTTATTGCTGATCTACTGTAATAATAAAGGAAAGAAAGAAAAGGAGAGATTGAGATAAATTTTCTTTCTTCACTAAATGAAAGTAACATCTACACACACACTGGGTTGTGTATTTGCATGCGTGTGTGTGTTTTGATATGGACAAGATGGCCCCTGTTGTTTTGGCCATGTGCTCAGCACATGGCAGGCTGGGGGCCTGTAACTAGGGGAAATGTGTAAAAACCCTCTGGCTTTATTGGCCAGAAAAAGCAGAGGATGCTTCAGGGAAATTGGCTGGTAGAAAGGCTAAACTGTGTCCCTCCCTGACAAGGCTTGGGTGATGTCACACGAGGTATATAAGAACCACTTACTAAGGCCACTTACTTAGTAATCATGTACACACCATGATTTTTGCCTTTTCATGCACTGCAACTGCATGTCTGTTTGCACAAGCAGGATTTGCCAATTGTTTAAAAGTCTTTTTTGTGCATTAAACTAAAACTCCTTGGACATATTTTAGTTTGACTTGACAGGAATTAAAGCGTTGTGTCAATGGATTCATTGTGTGCAAAAACAAAGGCGTTCAATGATGTATAATGAACTTCTTTGTCCACCAGATGGCACTGCAACTTTTTTGTAGTTTACCCCTTCAAATTGTTTTCCCTTTCAAATTGCTTTTGCTTTTTTTTCTTCTTCTGTGCTTTGCCAGCTCCCTGCTTCCATAGTTGCATGGCAGGGAACAAGCATAGGGTGGGTGGGGGGCCCCATGCAGGGTGAGCAGTGCTGGACTGTCCCAATCTCCTGCAGTGCTGGCCAGAGACTCAGCTTAATTCATTTAAAAACCTAGTGCATGTAAACACAGATGCGATGCTCCAAGGCTTAATTCATTTGAAAACCTCAGCCGCGTGTAGATTAAATAAGGGGCATGTGTGCACGGCACTCTAAAGTGGGTTAAGTGCTTTTGCACTGCTTTAATGGTGTTGGTGTTTGCATGCATCAGTGGCATATTGTGTAGTAATTCCAGCTGCTGTAGCAAATTCGGTGGCGTAACGTGCCTTAAATGACTTGGGGTGCAGAAAACTAAAACTCCTCTGAGGAGTTTCAGATTGCTGCCCTACAGCTGTGAAAGAAAGCACCAGGCTCCTTTCAGCTCAGGGGCTCTTCACGAAGCCTTTGCAGGCAGCCTGGCAGCAGCCCAGGAAGGCAGGCTCCACCCAAGAAAACAAAAAGTGGCAATCTTTTTTTCAGTTTTTTTCTGGAGCCTGCTTGCCTGCCTGAGCTGCACAGGAGCCTGGTGCTTCCCTCCACAGCTGCAGTGTCCCCTGGAACCACCTGAGCCGGGTGTCTGCAGGTGGATGCGGCCCGGGGGGGGGGTGCCACTGCCATGAAGGGAAACACTAGCTCATCCCCCACCCACAGCCCAGGGACTGCTCCACCTACTGGCAGTTCTCCCTCCCCTCCCCTCCTTGCTGCCAGAGAGGCAGGTAAGTGCACAGGTGTGTGCATGACATGCAGGTTTAAAGGGCACTAAATTGAAGCAGTGTTTTTAAAAACCCACTGCTTCAATTTACAGCTCCTGTTTCATCTACACACACCCTTAGTACATGTATACATAGATGCAGTGCTCCAAAATAAACAAGTTTATGTTTTATAAACCTATTTAATTTAATGGGGATTAAAACCTGTGGTGTATACAGGTAGCCTAAGCTTCTGACTCTTTCTCTTGGGGCTGCTAAGAGCTGCACTGGGACACAGAAAACCTGCTCCCTGTGGGGAGATCTCCCCCCCCACACACACACACACACACTTTCACTGGAGAGGCAAGCAAACTGGCCCCCTCAGTTTTATAATTGTATCATCTCAGTATTGCATATAGCTGAGACCAGGTGACCAGGCCATAGCCACATGCCTGGGCCTTTTTCTTCTGCAGGTTCTACAACTATGTTGTTGCAGTCAAGCTGTATGGCTCAACCCCAGCTATGTGTTCAGGCCCAGTGCAGTATAGGTCTGGCCAGCTTTCACTGCCCAGTTCGGGCCCAGTGAGGGAGGCCTAGCCTCTCCTTCCAAGTTTTCCTTTTGCAGTTTCTGCCCAGTTAACCCCTCAAGGAGCCACAGTCAACCTCTCAAGGAGCCACAGTCAACCTCTCAAGGCCACCACATGGAAGTGGGAATCACCCTACAGCTTCTCAGGGAGCAACAATGGGCCCCTGGTAGCACAGAAGGACCAACAGTCTCTAGCAGCTTCCTGTGGCTCAGCAAACCCAAGGAGCTGTTCAAAGGACTCTCCAGTGAAAGTCCCATTCTCCAACCCATTGCTGAAGGGCAGATATAAGAGTGCAAGCCCCTGGAATTGCCTTTTGGCTGAGTCCCAAGTCCCAGACTGCCTGGACAAGGTTGAAACCTCCCAAAGAGAATACAATCTATGAACTGTCTTGTAGTTGGTAGTGTTTTAAATTTCATTCAGTGTTTTCTTTGTTTCCTTTGCTTTCTTTTCTGTAATAAGTTTGTTCTCTGTGTTTACACTGCTTGCAAGGAGGGAGTTTTGTCTATGCAGGACACCCTAGTAATTTATTTAGTGTTTCCCAGATGGTCTGGGTGAGGGTTTGAGCCAAGGTAAAATATATTTAGACCCCAAAATTGAAGCTTGCCCTTGTTGCTGCTGATAGGTGCCCGGCAGAAGGGTTACATGTAATTTAAATCTCTGATGCGGGATTTCCCATTTATTACAATATTTCTGAGGGCTTTCCATTGGGCTGTTAGAAATAAAAAACTGGCTGGTATGTGGGGTAGTAGTAGAGTGCTAGTGATCCAAACTCAGACCTCACAAAATCAAATTTGACTCCAAGATGAACATGGGCCGGCAGTGTGGGGATGCAGTCAAGAAGGCCAACCATACCTCGTCATGCATCCACAGATTCATCTCAGGCAGGTCCAAGGAGGTGATCCTCCCCCTCTATGTGGCACTGGTCAGGCTGCAGTTGGAGTACTGCATCCAGTCCTGGGCACTGCACTTCAGGAGGGATGTGGACATCATGGAGAGGGTCCAGAGGAGGGCCACTCGTATGATCAGGGGGCAGCAGGGCAGGCCCTACAAGGAGAGGCTACGGGACCTGAACCTGTTCAGCCTCCACAAGAGAAGGCTGAGAGGGGATCTAGTGGCCTGTTACAAACTAGTCAGAGGGGACCAGCAGGCATTGGGGGAGTCCCTGTTTCTCCGAGCCCTACCAGGAGTGACTAGAAATAACGGTCACAAGCTGGCAGAGGGTAAATTCAAACTAGACATCAGGAGCCGCTACTTTACTGTCAGGGCAGTTAGGATCTGGAACCAGCTTCCAAGAGAAGTGGTGCAGGCTCCTACCCTGGGGGTCTTTAAGAGGAGGCTAGATATATACCTTGCTGGGGCCATTTGACCCCAGTACTCTTTCCTGCCATGGCAGGGGGTCAGACTCGATGATCTGCTCAGGTCCCTTCCGACCCTAGAAACTATTAAATGAAATACATTTGATCAGCATGAGAAGAAAAAAAGTAGGAGCAGATTCTGGCTCAAATTCATCAAGTTACTGAACCAGATGCTTAATTTTATTCACCTGAATAGTCCCGTTAAGTCAGCATTACTATGCACTTTGTTTCAGTTAGGCACCTTGCTGAATGGAGATCAGCATGATGAACACGAAGTGACACAGAGAATCCCAGCAGAAGTGAAGCTTCCAGGAAGGATTCTGGAAAAGAGTGTACCCCTAACAGTATAACCTCTGTTGTAGCATTTCTTAGTGCAACTTGTTCTCTTCTACATCCATGACAAGCACTGCACATTGTCTGCTTCCCAGTCTCTAGGCATAGTGTGTCCCCCTGAAGACACTAGGAAAAAATAAGTGTCCTCCATCTACACAGAGACATTGAACAAGCTGGTCTTTAACTTGTAATATATGTTAGGAAAATTTTAAGCAATGATGATTATAGCATAGATATCTTCGTAAAAGAATATAATAATACGAAAACCCAAAAGATATGGACAATGTCTTTGAATGTTTTTCTAAATAGACCTATAGTAGCATTGATTAATATCAGAACAATTTCATTCTTTAATCTCCTTTATTGCCCTTATTCTTCAGTGAAAACAGGGCCACTTCAATATCATGACTCATAGTTTAAAAAACACTTTTTCTTCCCAACCATGCATCTTTGTAATGAATGTTTAGGAATCTGGCTCCTAACTTTTACATACCATAAATACAGATATGCCACCAGATGCTAAAACAACAATAATTAAAGAATAAAAATACTAACAGTTGGAATTTTACAGCTGAGGGCTACATTGAGACTATAATAAAAGATAGTTTCTCGATTCTATGGGATAAGAAAGAGAAACAGTAGCCTGAAAGAAAACCTGTGAAGTTTAGTTCCTAGTTGAATTTCAGATACTTGGGGAGAAAGCAAATAAACTGAAAGGGCTTATGGGATCTTAACAGATTATTTAGGTGCTTGCTGCCTGATGATAACATTGGTTATGACACTGAATCATTATAGATATATTGATGTAATAATATCATAAGATTGCCTGATAAACACTACAGAAATACTATTTATGCCTTGGGATGCTGTGCAAGCAGCTTTTCAGTTACTTGGAAATTAAAGCAAACCCCACAGTGTATGGGATCTTGGAGAAATTCAGCCTGAGATAAGCAACCATAAGATAAAGAAAATGAAAGAACCTGATTCAAGTTCAAAGAACAAACAAGCACATACATACATAAACACAAGCATGAATGCAGTCACGCACAACCGACTTTATGGAAGGAAGATGGAGGAGGGAGAATTGGAGGCTACAGCTCAATGAAGAACCTTAATTGATTAGAATGCCCACAGCAGTAAAAGACAACTGAAAGAATCAATTAAAGATTAGAAATGCATTATGGCAAGCAGAAAACTCTTAAATAATCAAGCACAGAAAAAGAACAAAGGCAAAATGGAAAAAAAGCAAGGAGCTGACATACAGTTGCTTTTGTGCCTTTTACATTCAGTTGCTTTCCTTTCTGCTATATTCCATTTCTTCATTTAAGATTGCTCTCTGTGGCAATTAACGCCCCCCCACATTAACTTAAATGCTGTGTTTAGTACGACTGTCACGTTCAAGAATACCAAGAAGGTGTGTATTACTTTCTCTAGCTCAGTCTATTGGTCATGGGAGGAGGAAAAATTCTCCTGTGAAATATGGTTTTAAAAATTTACATAATAAGGTTCTATATCACCCCTTTACACAGACATCATAAATTGCTGCAAGCGTGCTATAAGTTATCCTAACATAGTTATGTGCTAACTACTGACATTTTAGCTAGAGGTAACTCAGAGCAAGCTTTAATAAACCCTCATGAATCTCACAGGGGATTGGCAGGTATTTCTAGCTCAGGAAGAAACTCAGAGGAAGTGATAAGCAAGTTGTTTAGAGACACTATACAGGCCTAGTAATTGTATTACATTGTATAAGCCTTCCTACATCTTTGGAATTATTATTTTATAAAATATTGGTTCTATACATAAGTCAAGGTATGTGCTTTGTTTTTAAGCAAAATGCAATATATGCAGTATATGCATTTACTTAACAACAGTAATGACACAATAAGCAAAACACTTTAACTTGAGAAATTTTGATATCTGCTATACTGTAACAAGGCCCCTGCCTCATTACTGAAAAGGGGGAAAGAACCCAGGGCTTGCTAACCAACCTGGCCCTTTAAACAACCTGAATGGGGAAAAGGGACCTTAAATAAGATGGCCACCTGCCCCAGGTGTAAGCTGTGATTGACAGGCCTGGGGTGGAAGTAGAGGGTCAGGTGACCCAGGGGGAGGCTTAAAATCCTAGGGCTTGATCCAGAAGGTGTAATTTAGCTGTAGGAGTTATAGGAGTCAGAGCTCCAGGGGGAGTTATTCTAGACTGCCTGGAGGAAAAGACTGTGTGTCACAGAAGGATGGAAGAGACACTGTGTGGCAAGTAATGTGACATAAGTACTTTGAACCTTTTGCATTTCTGCTACTGTGGGGTGATGTTAACCCCAGCAGGAGAACTTGTGTTTGGCAAGCCTCGGGTTTGGGAGTAGATGCTCTTACTTTTTACTTATATTTGGACTGGAGGACCAGGTTGTCTGTAAGGGATGGATTGGAGGGTGCAATCAGAGCGCTCCTGGGACCAAGAACCCTGCTGTGTTGAGTACAAACAGGAGTCTAAATACATTCAGAGGGAAGACTGTAGTGTGTCAGAGGACTGTATATCTGATGGCAAAGACTGGGGAGTGCACCTCCCATGCCCAAAAGGGGCTGGCTTAGTGGTTGAATAGCCCAGAGCCTGCAAGGGGCTAGAGCTCAAGCCCTAAGACCCCAGGGTCCTGGTGTGGTCAACTCAGCCAGATTAAAAGTGATCTCAGACCAGGAAGGGCCTGGGTTCTGACAAGGACCTGCCCCAAAACCTGTATCCTCCTCCTGAGGCCACCTCCCTATGAAACTATAGCTGTGTGTAAACAAAAGGAGAGGTGTATGTGCACAACACTTTAAAGTGAGCGAAATGCTTTTGCACTGCTTTAATGGCATTGGTGTTTGCACGCCTTAGCAGCATATTGCACATTCATTCCTGCCGCTGTAGGAAATTTGGTAGCGTAATGCACCTTAAATTACTTGGGGCACAGCAAACTAAAACTCCTTTGAGGAGTTTGAAGAGTTTTAGTTTGCTGCCCCTACAGCCGTGGAGCAAAGCATCAGGCTCTGTGCAGCTCCACAGCTCTGCAGAAAGCCCTGCAACAGCCTGGGAAAGCAACTCCACCTAAGGAAAGTGGCAAGCCTGATCTTTCCCCCCCTGCCTGAACTGCACAGGGCCCAGTGCTTCCCTGCATGGCTGCAGTGTCCTCCAGGACTGTCCAATCCAGTTGCCTGGGGGTGAGCACCGCTGCCATGAAGGGAAGCCAGCCCACACCCATGCAGCCCAGGGACTACTCCGCCCACCAGAGAGGAAGATAAGTCGATAGCATGTGTGCACAACATGGGGGTTTAATTGGCCCCAAATTGAAGTGGTGTTTTTTTAAAACCCACCACTTCAGTTTAGGGCCCATGTTTTGTCTATACACACCCTAAAACATCAAGTTGTGATACGCAAGATAACCATGGGGGGAAAGACCCAGAGTGCCCAGAAGGAAGGGTGAAGATGTTAGAGCACAGTGGCAAGCCAGGCCAGCAAAACTGTCGTGCCAGTGTGAAATATTCTGGCTACATATACATAAAGCAAGACTATCAAGTTAGTCTCACTATATGCATGTCACAAAGCTTTTGAAATGCTACAGTGAAATTACAAGATGCTTTCTCTTACTATCATTATAATAATGTACATTTATATAAATGCCTTTTATCCAGGTTTACAAAGCACTTTAGAAGCTATATTCTACCTGCAAAAGATATCTGTCATAAATGACCAGTAACATAGTCTTATGCAGATTGTCTTATCATTCTATTCAACATTTAGTTATAGTCCAACAATGTCCAGAGGAAAGCCACTCGCATGATCAGAGGGCAAGAGAATAGACCTAATGAAGAGAGGCTGAGAGCCATGGGACTCTTCAGCCTGGAATAACACAGGCTCAGGGGGGATCTGGTGGCTACTTATAAGTACATAAGGGGTGTACATCAGAGCCTGGGAGAACATCTGTTCACCAGAGCACCCCAAGGAAAAACAAGGACAAAAAGTCATAAACTCCTCCAAGACCATTCTAGACTAGACATAAGAACAAATTTCTTTACTGTCCAAGCCCCTAAGACCTGGAATAGACTTCCTTCAGAGGTGGTGCAGGCACCTACTCTGGACTCATTCAAGAAACACTTGGATGCTTATCTTGTTGGGATCCTTTGACCCTAGCTGACTTCCTGCCCTTGGGGCAAGGGGCTGGACTTGATGATCTTCAAGGTCCCTTCCATCCCTAATGTCTAAGAAATCTATGAAATGCTTGGCAGTCATCTGAAATGAAGAAAACCACCAATTAAGGAAACATGAATGCTCAGAATAACCACATTGCATGTGCAGTACCAGTCAACTTTCATTGCTACATATACTCCACTCTAGCAAATTCCCTTTCAACTTCAGTAAATAAGTGGTTACAGTGCTCATAGCCATTTACTCATAATTACATTCAAATGAACCACCTGATTTCTGACCCGAGAATTTCACCTTCAAATGGTACATTACAGGGCTTAATTCTCCATTGACCTATATCTTGTGAAAACAATTACCCTTTTATGCAACATAGGTATAAAGCATTACTATTCTGATTTAGAAGCATTCCAAAAGCAATTTCCCCACACTTTTACACAAGTTACAAAGCAATGAAGAATCCTATCCTGTAAGGTATCCCACATACAGTACATATGAACATAGAAAGATAATATTCCTCCTATTTTGTTTCTGTGTGCACATACATACACACAAATCTTAGTCATGTGGATCCAAGAATCCACATGGCCAAGATTTAATTCAGTGAAGGCCCTTCCTATAAGAAATGAAGTATAGCTTTAAAATCTGGTAACTAGTAATGGTGAAAGACAAGGAATAGATAGGGTGACCATATATGACAACAAAATCTGGGACACTGCCCTCCACCCCCTTGCTGCCTCAGGCAGGGACAGGGCACAACCGGTATTACTATTCAGGTAGCTAAGGAGTCAGTGGCCCATTAATGACTCATTGTTTTTTACTTCACAGGTGTTAACAATGCCCCTTTTAATGGTCATTCCTATTAGCGTAGTTAGGACAATTTTGCTGTCTGCTAGGGCTTCCTATTTTACAGCTCATGTCCAGGATGCTCATTTTAATTTTTATCAGATGCCCAGGACAGGCCTCTAAAATCCAAGATAGACCACCCTAGGAATAGATATCCATTGAAAAAAGAAGATTCCAGCATCTCTCTCAAATGCAAAATCAGCACTCTTTCCTAGTCATGAAAAGGCCTATGATAATAGATTGGAAACGTGACATTTTGGGACATGAACAGACATTTAGGGAGGTTGGGGGCACTAAACAGAGTTAAAAATGTCCACCCAATCTCAGGTAAATCAGAATGGTGGGGGCTAACAAGGGGCTGTAGGGATGAGGGCAAGCAGGCATGGGGGGTTTAGGGGATCAGGGGACAGGTGGGATCTGTGGGGGAATTGGGGGGATCAAGGTGACTGGTGGGGTCCATAGGGGATAAAACAGGCAGGCAGTGTAAACAGGGGGAGATTAAATTGGGAAAATTGAGGAGTAGGTGGGTGGATGGAGGGCAAGTGGGGTCTGTGAAAGGACTGGGGAAGCAGGCAGAATAAGCAGGGGGACTGGGGAAATTGAGGGGACAAGCAAGGGGGCAGGCAAGGACTGCAGGAGGGGAGACAAGCAGAGTCTGCAGGGGGGAATTGATGGGGGCAGATGAGGTCCATGGGAGGGATCAGAGAGGGCAGGGGAAATTGTGGGGGCAAACAGGATCCATGAGGGGAATCAGGTGGGTAGGCAGGGTCTGTGGGGGGATTGGAGGGTAGGCAAAGTATGTGTGAGTTTGGTGGGGTCCAAAAACATTTGGTGGGATCAGAGGGGCTTGTGCGCTCCATGGGTGGGGAACTGAGGGGGTCTTTCCCACGCCCTCGAGACTAGAGGCTATTCTGAGCTCCCCAACCTCCCACCTCCAGATGAACACCACCCTCCCCATAATGTCTTCCCCATCCCCAACCCAGACCTGCTTGATTAGATCCTGGCACTGGTGAACACTGGTAAAACCAGCACCAGGAGTGGTTTGTGGGATGGGGAATTGGGCTGGCTTTTCTGCAGGGGGTAGGGGTGGTAAAAGGGCCAGGAGAATAAAAATAGCCTGAGGCCAGGGAGGGGGGCTAGGAAAAGCACAGCCTCAGGGCTGGGACCAGAGGCTGGGTTTTCCTAGCCATAGGATTGCAATGAGAACTGTCCAGAAGTTCAGGACAGTTAGATCAATCTAAAAATAGCCAACCCAACATAAGTTAGACTACCTTGGAAGCAGGTTTAACTTAGATCAGTTCAGCCATTTTAGACTGATCTAAATGCCCTTAACCTCCGTACAGTTTGCATGTAGATCCATCTAACTAGTTTAACGTCCATAGCTGGGTGAACTAAGTTAGTCTGCATGGCCATTTTTAATGCGCTTTAGCCTCCCCAAACAGCTGTACCCAGCCTTTAACTACAGCTATGCAGCAGTTACACAGGTTTCCCAAAGTCAGTGTAGAAAGATTATTTTTATTCCACCATCAAATATCTTGTGTTTGTCAATATGTTGCAGGAAATTGGTTGTCAATACACTTTAGAATGTTTGTAGCATGTTTTTTGCTACAGCGTTGCATCTTACATTCTTGGTCTTCAGAGTGAGGTGCCTTAATTACCATGCATTTCTCTGTACAGTGAAAGCCACAAAGCACTCCAAAAGTAAGTCAGAAAACTATTTTCCATGCACAAAATCATGGCATTATTATGGGTACAAAATCTCTGTTAGATAAATGTAGAAAACTCAAAATATGATGACTTACCATTTTTCTCTCCCTGGAGTAAATATACTTGGTGCTTGTTATCAGGACAGTTTGGCTTTGCAGAAGAAAGTGATACCAAAACATTGGAAAGTATTTTTTTTAAGTGTCTGAAATGTGTATGAAGTCCGGTTTCAGTGAAAATGCATAATAAGCAAATACAAAATGGTTTGAAAATGTATAAAGACTTTAAGACCCTGATTCAGCAAAGTTCTTTAGCAAGGCTTAGAAAATGTAAGGCCATGCATTCTCATAGTAAGAATTTCTTCAGTAAGTAGGGAGCTTATCAATTAGAAACAACTGAAAAGAGAAGGAGCCCAGTCTACTAAGTTATAAAATCAGTATGATCAGCCCTAGAAAAAGGCAAGTGCAGGATGAATAAGAAGTGTTTCCTTCATAAAAAATAGCAGTGTGATTATATAAGGCATTGATAAGACCTCACCTGGAATACCAGTAAAGTTCTGATCAGCCATGTATGAGAAAGATGAACAACAATTGGAATGGATAAAATGAAAGGCTACCAGGATGATCAGGGAAACAGAGGAAATCATATAAAAGGAAAATAAAAGGGTTTGCCTTCTTTCACATAGCAAAACAAAGGCTGAGAGGGGATCAGATTGGTGCTGAAAAATACATGGCCTGGAGCAGGGAAGGGCAGAGATTGGAGGGGGGAAGGGGATAAATACCAGGAAGAAAAAGAAGCATTTAAGATGACGAATGCTAGAACAAAAACAAAGAAGTATAAACTGGTCATAAATTAAATATACACTGGAAATCAAAAGAAGACTTCCAACCAACAAATCAGTGAGATTCCGGAACAGATTTTAAAAATAGAACTTGACTGTTTATGAGAGAATTTATATGAAGCGCCTGCTTTTGATAACTGGGGACTGAACTCAGTGACCAAAGTGATCCATTCCACTCATTTGATGCTACATTCTTAATGTCTTAAGATTTATATGCAATGAAACTTAAGCATGAGTTTAAAGATCCACCCAAAAGGAGGAGTACCCTGCACTGGTCTGGACCAGTAGGGAGCGAACCAGGAAAGTCAAGGCTGTGACTGAACTCCAAGGGTGTGTCCACACATGCAAGCACATGCACTTGCAGCAGCTCAAATAGAAGTGGTGCAAATTTGAGTCGGGGCTTTTTGCTTCAGCACACATGCTCGGACACGCACTTTGGTGTGGAGCAAATTGTGCCACTTGGGGCAAAATAACCCTGCCTGACTCCTCCTGGATCTGCAGCCAGGGGAAGCTAGAGCCTGGGGCCAGCACCTGTGGTATAAAAAGTCAACCTGGCAAGTAGCTTAGGGCTACTAGCTCTCAGGAGCTTCTGGGGCCCAGCCAATTGGTACCTGGGGACACTACCCCTTGTGCCAGCTGGACTGCTGAAGCAGCCCTGAGAGTTCCCTGCAGCAGTCTGGCAGTGGGGGCTGCTGCCTGGCTGTGACCTGCTGTGCCCCTGCCAGGGACTGCACACCAGTAGAGGTATCTGCCCCTCTGGGCTAGCTGCCAGTGGACTGTGGTTGCAGGGTTGGCCTCTGTGCGGCACTACTGCCATGTGTGCCCCCTGCCCGGCCATCTGGGCAGCTATTACCCAGAAGATGTTCCAGGTGTGGTGACCTGGTTTGAACTGTCAAAGCAGGTCCACACGGCCCATTTGGCCAGGAGGTCAGCCACAGCCAGATGGGTCCAGGGTGCCAGCTCTGAGCAAGCAGGGTCCTGCCATTGGCCTCCCTAGCAGGAATTATGGTGTTAACTATTGCAAAACTGAAAAATCCATGATAAAAAAAAATCCCAAAGTCACTCTGTAAAATACCCCCAAATCCATATTCCTCCACAAGTAAAACAAAAGACCACTATCAAGAGAGAGAGAGACAGAGACAGCGATCAGTTGGACAATGAATTCATGAATGCATATTTTGCTGTCTCCCACAGGTCGATGGCCCTTACACAAGGGGTTTGGCCCCCCAACATGGGGTTCTGCGCTGACACAAGGGATTTGACCCCCCAACAGGGGATTCAGCTGCTACACAAGGGGTTCGGCCCCCATACAAGGGGTTCAGCCCTCCAAAAGGGGGTTTGGCCCTCAAACAAGGGGTTCAGACCCCACACAAGGGATTCAGCTCCCACACAAGGGCTATGGCCCCCCAACAAGGGGTTTGTCCCCCCAACAGGGGCCAAATGGCTCCTGCAGGGGCTACCACCCCCCCTGCAAGGCCCACATGCCCCCCCAGCCCTCCAATTGCTGCCTCACCTGGCCCCATCCCCCACCAGCTGCTGCAGCCCCCAATGGATGTCCCACCCAGCCCCACACCCCGTTCCCCCAGACACCCAAATGGCTGCCCCACCCAGCCCCACCCCATTCCCCCAGACCTCCAAATGGCTTCCCCACCCAGCCTCCCCACCAACGTCCACCCCCAGGCCTCCAAGGCTACCCCCACAATCCCAGGCACCATCACGTAAAAAAAAAAAAAAAACCCAGAAAAAAACAGGAAAAATGGGGGAAAAAAGCCTCTGTTTAACTTAGAAGCAGGGGTGGAGGGGGCTCCAGGGCCCCTTGGCAGATCCCCCCCAGGGCTGCAGGGGGGCAGCAGGGGCTGGGCTGGGGCCGCTGGGGCTGTCACCCTGGCCCACACTGTGTGTGTGGGACCCCAGTCAGCCAGACAGCAGTTGGAGCTGCTGGTAAGTGCCAGGGGATGTTTGTTTTTTTTAAACTATAGGGTGGGGGGCAGAGATGGGGAGGTTTGGAGGGATGGGGCCAGCCAGGGCAGGGGTTGGGGGCTTCAGGGGGCTGGCAGGGAAGGGGCTGGCTGCAGCAGGGGAAAGGGCCTTGTGAAGGCTGTTGGGGGGAGGGACTGGCCATGGCAGGGGTTGGGGGCTTCAGGGGGACTGGTGGGGGGAGGGGCCAGCCACAGCATGGGTTGGGGATTCAGGGCGGCTGATCAGGGGAGAGGCAAGCTGCAGCATGGGTCAGAGGCCTCTGGGGAGCTGGCGGGGGAACAGGCCATCCGCAGCAGGGGTCGGGGGCTTTGGGGGAAGCTGGCAGGGGGAGGGGCCAGCCAGGGCAGGAGTCAGGGGGGCTGGGGGAGAGGATGGGGCCATCGGGATCCCCCCCTTGGTCCTCTCCCTGCTCCTGCAGCCCCCCTGACCCCTTACTCACCAACACCGGAGTCCTGGTTCTGAAATATGTTTCAGAACCAGGGTGAGGGGCCAACCATAGAGTTGCTCTGGCAACCAGAGCATCTTCATGGAGGACCCAGCCTCCAGTTGCTCCACTTTTTAAAATTTTGATTTTTTTAGACCCAGGTTTGCAGCACAGGGAACATTTTTTCATTCCCGCATGTGCCTGTTGCCCCGCCTCAAAGCAGTTTGAGGTGGGGCAAGAGGCACATATGCGTTTGTCTGGACACACCCCAACTGGCTACATGTATCAAGGACAATAAAAAGTCCTTTTTTAGGTATATGGGGAGCTGGAGGAAAAGCAAAGGTAATGTTGGACCCCTGCTAAACCATATGGGTTAACTGACAACCGATGCCCAGGAAAAGGCCAACCTGCTTAACGGGTATTTTCTGTCAGTTTTTCACCAGCCCCAAGGAACTATCCTGCTCAATATGGTACAGGATGACCAGAGTGAGGGAGAATTGGTACCCTTCATCAGTGTTGACCAGGACCCTGAGAGGCTGGACACCTTCAAGTCAGCTGGCCCAGACAGCTTACACCCCAGGTTACTTAAGAAGCTGTCAAGCATTATAGCTTTGCTACTGGCACAGAACTTCATGAACTCATGGCACTTAGGCAAAGTGCCCAAAGATTGGAAGGCCAATGTGGTGCCTATCTTCAAGAAAGGGAGGAAAGTAGATCCGGGGAACTACAGGACCATCAGCCCAACCTCTATCCCAAGGAAGATCTTGGAAAAAATCATCGAAGTAACCATTCTTGACAAACTAGCTAAAGACAACTTCCTGAGGGATAGCCACCACGGGTTTGTTGTGGGTAGGTCTTGCCTAAACAATCTCATCTCCTTCTACGACCAGGTGACATATCACCTGCACAAGAGAGAAGAGATTAACATCATATATCTTGATTTTAAAGAAGCTTTCAATCTGATATCCCATGATCAACTCATGGGAAAACTTGCCAACTGCGGCCTCAGCTACATCATAGTCCACTGGCTGGGGAACTGGCTTCGAGGTCAGACCCAGAGAGTGGTAGCTGATGTAAGTCAATGATTGTGGTGTGCTGTGACCAGTGGGGTTCCCCAAGGCTCTGTCCTTGGGTATATTCTTTTCATCACCTTCATTAATGATGTGGACATTGGAGTCAGAAGCAGACTGGCCAAACTTTGAGGTAAAGCGTCCACACTGAAGGACAGGATAGGGATCCAGGCCAACCCTGACAGGTTCGGAAAATGAATGATGAAAACCTGATGGCCTTCAACACTGAAAAATGTAAGGTACTCCACCTTGGGGAAAAAAAACCCCGCAGCATGCTTATAGGGTCAGCAGTGCTATGCTTGCTAGCACCACGGCTGAAAGGGACTTGGGGGTCATGATGAATATGAGCCACCAATGTGATATTGCAGCTGGCACAGTGAGAAAAACTCTGGCTTGCATCAATAAATGCTTCTCTAGCAAATCCCAGGATGTCATCCTCTCACTGTACTCGGCCTTGGTGAGGCCACAGCTGCAGTACTGCATCCAATTCTAGGCTCCAAAATTTAAAAAGGATGTGGAGAAGCTTGAGAGAGTCCAGAGGAGAGCCACATGCATGATTAGAGGACAGGAAAACAGGCCTTATGATGAGAGGATGAGAACTATGGGACTTTTCAGCCTGGAAAAGCACAGGCTCAGGGGAGACCTGGTGGGTGCCTATAAGAATATAAGGGGTGTTCACCAGGATCTGGGGCAACACCTTGGGATGACAAGGTCAAACAGTCACAAAACTCCTCCAAGACCATTTCAGGCTGGACATAAGGAAGAACTTCTTTACTGTCCAAGCCCCCAAGTCCTAGAATGGTCTGCCACCAGAGGTGGTTCAAGCACCTACTTTGAATGCCTTCAAGAAAAACCTGAATGTTTTTCTTGGTGGGATCCTATGACCCCAGCTGTCTTCCTGCCCCTGGGGCAGGGGGCTGGACTCAATGATCTTCCAAGGTCCCTTCCAGCCCTAATGTCTATGAAATCTATGAAATATGCTTATGAAATTAAACACATGCTTAAGATCTTTGCTGAATTAGAACCTGAAGTTGCACTGGCACTTCACCAGAATGAAGTGCCTGCTTATGGCTTCAAAGTGCATTAGACATGATTAAATCTGGATTCAAATCAAGACACACATTTCCTAACCCTTATAATCTACTCTATGCTCCTTTGGAGAGGGAAAAATAGTCATATTTAACTATGGTCACAAGGGCACTACTGTTTAGGGCCACATTTTAAAAGGTAATTAGGTGCCTAACAATGATGTCCACTGAGATTTTGAAACGTGCATAAGCATCTGACTCCCATTGATTTAACCAGTTCCACTAGATCCCTATCTACATTGTTAGACATCTAAATGTCTTTAAATGTCTCATCTTCACATATTAGGATGACAAGGATGAAACTAGAACCTTAACAGGATGGATAATAATAGATATAAACCAAACCAAGCATGCTGTGTGACCCTCCACATACATTAAGTGATGAGGGGGTGGAGTTATCTTGTCTTCCAGGTGCTGGAACAGGAATCTCCCACTAAAAAATCAATCTTCCCATTAGAGAGAGAATAGGCAACTGGTGGCCCTTTATAATTATCCCATCAGCTAGAATGTGCATCAGGATCCTGGCTCCTTGAGCTTTTTCCTGTCCTACCTGACATGTGATATTCTGGATTGGTGTTCATGAGAGAAACTCCAGAGAACTGAGGTGACAGCAGCTATTATCTGAGTGTAAAACACACTAGCTAAACTGCTGTAAGCTGGTCCATATGGGGACCAAGTACAGAATAGATATTATAGAACTGTGGACAAACCCTGAGTCTTGGCATTAACACTTCATTGAAAGGTATGGGTTAGTTTCCCACTTCAAACCTCTTGTTTCACAATGGCTACAATGGAAGGTAGACATCCATACATAGGTCATGCTTTTCTTAGGTTTCATGTGGGCAACTCTACCTTAACCTAATAAGAACCTAATGGCTATAATCTTTGAAAACTCATGGCTATCAGGAGAGGTCCTAGATGATTGAAGAAGGGCAAATATAGCATCCATATTTCATAGAGAGAAAAAGGAGGATCCAGGGAACTATAGGCCAGTCAGACTCACCTCAGTTCCTGGAAAAATCATGGAGCAGATCCTCAAGGAATCCATTTCTAAGCACTTGGAGGAGAAAGTGATTAGGAATAGTCAGCATGGACTCACCAAGGGCAAGTCATTTCTGACCAACTTGATTGCCTTCTATGATGAGATGACTGGCTCTGTGGATTCAAGGAGACCAGTGGATGGTCTCCAGTGGTGTACTTTGATTTTAGCAAGACTTTTGATGTGGTCTCTCACAATATTCCTGCAGGCAAGCAAAGGACGTATGGGATAGATGAATGGACTGTGAGGTGGAAAGAAAACTGCCTGGAACATCAGGCTCAGATGGTAGTAATCAATGGCTTGATGTCTAGTTGGCAGCCAGTATCAAGTGGAGTGCCCCAGGGATCAGTTCTGTGGCTGGTTTTGTTCAATGTCTTCATCAATGACCTGGAAGATGGCATAGAGTGCACCCTCAGCAAGTTTGCAGATGACACCAAGCTGGGGGGAGTAGATGTGCTGAAAGGTAGGGCTAGGATTCAGAATGACTTAGACAAATTGGAGGATTGAACCAAAAGAAATCTTATGAGGTTCAACAAAGACAAGTGCAAAGCCCTGCACTTACAACAGAGGAATCCCATGCACCAGTACAGGCTGGGGGCTAACTGGCTGAGCAGCAGCTCTGCAGAAAAGGACATGGGGGTTACAATGGACAATAAGCTGAATATGAGCCAAGTGTGCCCTTGTTGCCAAGAAGGCTAATGGTATACCAGGCTGCATTGGTAGGTGTGTTGCAAGCAGGTCAAGGGAAGTGATTATTCCCCTCTATTCAGCACTGGTGTGGCCACATCTGGGGTACTGTGTTCCGTTTTGGGTCCCCCACTACAGAAAAGATGTGAAAAAATTGGATAGAGTCCATTGGAAGGCAACAAAAATGCTGAGGGGCTGGGGCACATGACTTATGAGGAAAGACTGAAGGAACTGGGCTTGTCTAGTTTGGAGAAGACAAGACTGAGAGGGGAATTAATAGCAGACTTCAACAACCCAAAGTGGGATTCAAAAGAGGATGGATCTAGACTGTTCTCAGTGCTGGCAGATGACAGACCAAGGAGCAGTGGTCTCAAGCTGCAGCAAGCAAGGGAAGTTTAGGTTAGGTACTAGGAAGAATTTTTTCACTAGGAAGGATAGTAAAATACTGGAACAGGTTACCCAGAGAAGTTGTGAAATCTCCATCCTCAGATGTTTTCAAGACCCAGATAGACAAACTTTGGCTGGGATGTTTTAGTTGGGGATGGTCCTGCTTTGAGCAGGGGGTTGAGCTAGATGATCTCCTGAGGTCCCTTCCAACCCTAATTTTCTATGAGTCTATGTTCTCAATCACTTGCATACAAAACATGGGCAGTCCAGAGTGAGAAGAAGACTAGAGGATGTAAATATCAAGAGGGTGTATGTTTCTGCAGCCCAGTGATGTAGCTACTGATTTACATAGATGTGAGCCGTAGTTTATGCTCCCAGTGCTAGTTATTAGGTCTGAGCAAAGTGGATAGTTTTCCCTTCAGTTTCAGATTTGGCCAATTAGGGGAACAGTGATTCAACTTGATGATTCAAATCACTGTCCCAAATTGATTTGGCTGAATCTGATTCAGAGATTCAGCCACCACTGAATCGGCCAAATCTCTGAATCAAATAGGCCCCATCCCCTGCCTGCTCTCCCAGGCCCATCAATGGCTGCCTCACCTGGCCCCAGCATTTTGGCTCTTTAAATTAAAAAAAAAAAGTCCCACACTCACTGCCTGCTGCCAGGTGTAGGGGTGATCCCCACTGCACTCCACTGCCCTCCACTGAATAGGGAGCTCTCTCAGAAGGTCCCAGAAGCCCTGATGACCACTCAAACAGTTGGTGAGTGTGGGGCTTTTTATTTTATTATTTTCTTTTAAAAGAACCAGGAGCTGGGGCCAGGCAGGGCAGCTCTCGATGGGGCTGAGAGAGCATGCGGGGGATGGGTGCTCATGACAAAGCCCTCCACACATTATGGGGCAGTGGGGGGCAGCAGCGGGGATTTTCCCCCCTCACACACACATCTGGCAGGAGCCAGTGAGTGCAGGACTTTTTTTTTTTAAGAGCTGGGATACTGGGACCAAGCGGGGCAGCCATCGACAGGGCTGGGAGAGCGGGTATGGGTTGGGGTGGCTAAGGGGGCCTGGGGCAGCAGGCATGGGATGGGGTCTGGTGTGGGTTCCTCCATGGCCCCTGACCCCCTCCTCCAGCCTGCCCCGCCAGCCCCCTACTTACCGACATGGAGTGTAGGTTCAGCTCCCTGCAGCAGCAAGTGGGGACTGCCCAAATCTCCAAAGCTTTCTGAATTGATTTGGACCTTTTATTTGGTCTCCCAATTTGATTTGGATATAGAGATTCAGCCGGCAAATCAGGCCGAATATCCTCCAAATAGAATCAGTACTCAAGCTTCGCACAGCCCTACTAGTTATCCACTTTATCCAGTGACTATGTAACAAAAAGTGTATAAATAGCCAAGGGGGAAAACAAGAATGAAACTTGTAGCCCTATGACAACATCATTCAGCCAGGAGAAAGGAGTCCTGAGTAAGAAGAAGACACTGGGTAACATGGGGCTCCTACAGGATAGGCTTAGCAATCTGGTGATTGTGGTAAATGAAAAAGCTGACCTCTTTAATGAATTATTTGCCTCTATATTCCTGAACAGGGACCGGGACATCTGCCCCACTAGAACTGCGGACGGACCCAGGGGAGGCATCGCTATGCCTAGGGTCAGGGATGACCTAGTTAGGGAACTTTTGGAGGGGCTGGACGTGTTTAAATCAGTAGGTGCAGATGCTGTTTACCCAAGGGTGCTGAGGAAATTGGCAGGGGTGATAGCAGGGCCCCTGGCACAGCTCTATGAGTGCTCATGGGGCACTGGACAGGTATCAGAGGATTGGAAAAGGGCCAATGTGGTTCCCATTTACAAGAAGGGGAGAAAAGAGGTCCCCAGCAATTATAGGTCAGTCCCTGGGAAGCCCCTTGAGAAAATTATCAAGGAGCACGTCTCCAAGGCCCAGCAGGGGAGGTAATGCTTAGAAGCAAGCAACATGGGTTCATTGAGGGCAGGTCCTGCCTGACTAACCTGGTTTCTTTTTATGATCAGGTCATAAAGTCCCTGGATGAGGGTGTAAGGGTGGATGTCATCTTCCTGAACTTTAAGTAGGCCTTTGACAAGGTTCCCCACCACATTCTCTTAAAAAAACTTGGTGACTGTGTCATTAATGCCTACACATCCAGATGGGTGGCAAATTGGCTAGATGATCACACCCAGAAAGTGGTGGTGGATGGGTCATTTTCAACCTGGAGGGATGTGGGCAGTGGCATTCCCCAGGACTCAGTCCTAGGGCCTGTACTGTTCAACATCTTTATCAGTCCAAATTTGCTGACAACACCAAGTTGTGGGGCAAGGTGAGAATGCTGGAGGGGAGGGACAGAATCCAGCTGGATCTAGACAAATTACAGAGGTGGGCAGATGAGAATAGGATGGAATTTAACACAGACAAGTGCAAGGTGCTGCATCTAGGGAGAAGGAACCAGCAGCAGGCCTAGATGCTGGGGAACACCCTTCTGGTCAACACAGTGGCAAAAAGGGATCCTGGAGTAATTGCTGACTCCAGGATGAACATGAGCCACCAATGTGAGGAAGTGGTCAGGAAGGCTAACCGCACCTTGTCATGCATCTACAGATGCATTACAAGCAGGTCCAGGGAGGTGCCCTCTATGCAGCATTGGTCAGGCCACAGTTGGAGTTCTGCGTCCAGTTCTGGGCACCACACTTCAAGTAGCTAGCATTGAGAGGGTCCAGAGGAGGGCCACTTTTATGGTCAAGGGGAAGCAGGGCAGGCCCTACAAAGAGAAGCTAAAGGGCCTGAACCTATTCAGCCTCCATAAGAGAAGACTGAGATTGGATCTGGTGGCCATTTACAGACTCACCAGTGGGGACCAGAGGGAATCTGGGGAGGCTCTGTTCCCTGGCACCACCCGGGGTTACTTGTAATAATGGTGACAGATTGTTAGAGAGAAGGTTCAGGCTGGACATTAGAGTTAGGGCTGCCAGGCTCTGGAATGGGTTCCCAAGTGAGGTGGTACTCTCTCCTACCTTGGGGGTCTTCAAGAGGAGGCTGGACAGATATTTGGCTGGGGTGATATGATCCCGGCATCCATTTCTGTCCAGGGCAGGGGGTAACACCTGATGATCTGTTTAGGTCCCTTCCAACCCTAAGTACTATGATTCTATGATACTATGAGTTCCAATCCTTCTTGACAGAACCAGTAAATTTTTGAGCTATGCATGGCCCTTCTACTTCTTCATCTATATGTTAGCAAGGTTTGCTATCTGGGCCTATAGGATCTGAAAAAAAATGCATCTCCACTTAGTGAATCTGGGCACGGTGAATTATGAATGGGTAGAGGTGTGTTACATGCTATATAAGATTTTTCTTTTCATAAAATGGAAATGATATGAGTGCAGATGGGGTGTATCATCTTGGGTGGTATAGGGCTAGCTACGTAGAATACTATCGTCTTTTGGAGGTAGCCAAGCTGCTGCTTTCTGATTCTTAAGATTAGATTGAATTGGGTAGAGGGGGATTGGGGTTTTGCTAGGTTTCCATAGGAGAATATAGGAGATTAGTTCATTATAGAAGCAAAAGAGGTAGCCTTCTTGAAAGAGGTTCATAAATGTGAAGTAAGCAGCAATTAAGTCAGAGACATTTTAGAGACTTAATACATTTTGGTTCTAAGGCTCAGATCGTATTCCCCCTCTAAGATGTTTAAGGGATCTTCTGGCAACTTTTAGGCAACTGAGTCACTAACTATGACTATTTCACCCCAGGTAGAAAACAAAACTACTGAGTTCACTGAATTCCTTATAGGTTTTTTTTCATTTGTTTGTTTGTTTGTTTCCAATATCTCTTGGAAATACACTTTGGAAACCATACTTGACCAACTGTACATGCTCAGAAGAAACCCAGCATGGCCCCCTGGATACTTACCTCCATGTCAACTGTGTTGTGATTGAGTTGCAGATGGAAAGTTCATAAACTCTGTAAATCCTCACTTCCTTAGAAGGAACAACCTGATTAACTGACTGAAGTTGAAACCAGTGATAGTAGTGGTAAAACCCACTAGTCTAATGCAAGTGTATTAAATATACAGCCTGTGGGCAGAATTGCTCATCAAGCCATATCATGGCCCATGGGTGGCTGAGAATTTGGTGGTGGAGTGAGTGGGGGTAGGGCCACTGCCGAAATCTAGGTTATGGCGACATGTGTTAGAAGCAGAGGGTCAAATTGCTGCATTAACTCCCACAGCTCCCTAATGCCACTTGCCATAATACTTGCCCTACTTCCACCTTTACTTGTACTACTGCCTCTAGCACCACCTCTCACCCCATTGCCACTTCATCTAGATCTGGCCTTTGAGAAGCCTCACAGTTTGAATCAGGACCACAAAGGAACCCCACAGTATGGGGAAAGAGGGGAGGATGTGGGGAGAAGGTAGGGGAGAGTTTGACGCCCCTGATATAGTGAATAAACTCTTGTCCAGGAAATGGAAGACAAAGTAGTATTTACATCTTCCACTATCCTTATTCCCAAACTATAGGCTATGCAGGGCTGAGGACATCCCCCATACCTCTTGCTGAAGCTGGTCTGTTAGGTGGAAGGCATTTCAGGAGTTATGGGTCCAAAATGATCCCAGGGTTCTAATATTTGTCTTCTGAGCATCATTTATGCATTTAAAGTTCCTAGATAAAATTTATAAAGTGCTGTGAGCAGCAACTGCTAGAACCTAGGCCTCCCTTCCTCTCTCCCCTCTTCAATAAGCTATGTAATCAGTTCCCCTTTTGCTTGCTATCTTCTTTCTGCCCCATGGCTTGCTCTTTCATTCTTTTCTAAGCAATGGCCCAAGTTCAACATTTCCCTTAGCCCTGCCCTAGTACTCTGTGCTTGAGGCTCTTTCTTG
This sequence comes from Crocodylus siamensis, assembly GCF_052110815.1. NCBI lineage: Eukaryota > Metazoa > Chordata > Crocodylia > Crocodylidae > Crocodylus > Crocodylus siamensis. Next base: position 359,436,761 of record NC_143395.1, read on the forward strand.
TGAAGTGGGAAATATACATTTAAATCCTTGCAGCATGAAGTGGGTCTACAATACACATTTACCACTTCCAGAGCATGCTTCTCCCCAGTAGCATAATAGATAAAAAATGGGAAGCAAAGTTAGAACCACTGGCTATGCTGAAGTCAGTGCTGTTGTGTATCACTTAGATTTGTCAGCTGGATCACAAGATGTCTGAAGACTATAAGGCTGCCCATTAAGAGTATGGCAAAGATATGGCAGTCTTCGTGGGTCAAATAGAATCATCTTCTGGGGTCACTTAAATCAACAAGCTTCCTCTCCCTAAAATGGAAGAGCTATGGACAGAATTCTACTTCATCTAGTGGGCAAAAGGTAGCTTGCAGCCAAATTAATTACCCTGATAAAATATATCAAATTTTTACACTCTCTGGGATGGAAATGTGGCCTAAGGCTTTGATCTTAAATTGGCCTTGCTTTCTCCAAATTATGCTTGTAAAACCCTTCATGTCCTTCCTCTCTCTCTGCACACATAAACACACTAGTCAGAGAGAGTGAGAGAGAAAGGAAGAGACATATTTAGTTTCTATTTTCTTGTCCTCTGTGTTTTTCAAGGAAAAAAAATCTCTATTACATTTCATTTTATTTTCAATCTTTTCCTCAGCTGGGTAGCTGGGATTTGTGCTTGTGAAATGAACTGCAATATAAATTCCACTTCATACTGATATTTTTTCTAGGGTAAAACTTTCCTGTTTCCTGATTTACTGTTGTGTTCAGACATCCTATTGTTCAAGGCTCTCTTATTATATACAAGAGGAAAAAAATCTCTCGTTCACTAACAGCCAAGATGTGTTTGGTGATATTTGGGTTCTGTCACTTTATTGATTTGTTGAGGCCGTTGATAATTTTTATTCAGGGGATGAAATATACTAGAATTTACATTTCTGGATCATGTTTTTTATATTGGAAATATTTTCCATTCTATAAAATATGGTCAAGTTACATAATCTTGCAGATCAAAAAACAGAAAGCCGTGCAACTTCTAAAGGACAGCTACCCAAAGTTCTAGACAAATTAAATTAAAGTCTAGATAGAAAGCCCAATGGATGTTTTCACTGGTTTCAAAAGTCATTAGATCAGGCACACACTGACACTCTGAAGGGCCAGGGTGAGATATTATTCCACCCATTATCCTAATATAATAAAGAACTTAGTCTGTCTGTCCATAATGCTTTTGGGCAACTGCGCACCGTCGAGAGGGCCAGCAGTGACTGGCTGCAGGAGCTCTACCTCCTCAGGCAGGAAGGGAGTTATTGCCACCTCAGGCAGAGAGGCAGGAGCCCCATTGCTTCACAGGAGGAGGAGATGGTGATCAGGTGGGTATATGGGAAGGAGGAGCTGCCACAGCCACCGCCACCTCAAGCAGAGGGAAGTCCCACTGCTCCATGGGAGGAGGCAAAGGTGGAGGTGGGCAGGAGGGAAGGAGCTGCCGTGTCAGAGGCTGGAGGAAGTGATGGTGGCAGAGGAACTGCTTATACAGCTGACTCCAAAGCATGATTGGAGGGCAGCGAGGGGGGCCATGTAAACACTCCCTTAAATGCTCCATCATTCATGACGGACAATTGATTAGTATATCTATAAATGGATCATCAAAAATGAATAGCCACTTAAGTGCCAAAGTATGATTGTATTCCACCCTGCTCAAATCCCTGTACAAATATTAATGCAAAAGGTGGATGGATCCTCCTATACCTGCTGCCTTTTGTAACTTAGTCTTAATGCTAAGAAAATGACACTTTACAAAATATTTTCCAGGATGGAAGAGGATCACACTTAGACATTTCAGGCCAAATTCTGCTCTACCACAAAGTCATTTCTGACTCACTCTCTGCCTTCTCCAACTCCCCTGGCATATGTTCATTTAATGGCATGATGGGATCTGATCCCTGATGCCAACACTCACACCCCCTGCTATGCCACATGTTCATGGCAGGAGATGTGATTTTGAGATCATGGATCAGATCCCAATAGCACCATTGCTACTTAACCAGTGCAGGGAGCAAGTTGAACCCCAGGTGCCTGCATGCAGGACTATCAGCTGAGTGTGGGCTGCCAAACAGTCCCAGGGCCATGTGGGGGCTGGGGCCAATAATCAGCTAATAGTGAGCTTCAACCCCAGACAATCCCAAATCCAGTTCACTTGGGGCTGTCAAAGAAGACAATCAGCTGATTTTCAGCCCCAGACAGCCTCAGGTCTCAAACCAGGGGCTGTCTGGTCTGAGGCAGACAATCATCTGCTATCAAAACTCCACATTAGGCAGCTCTGGTTGGGCTACCCAGCATGGGAGAAACAGAGACTTGCAGTGAGGGGAGTTTTCAGCTTTTTCCACTGGGAACTTAAAATACCACTCTGGGCATCTCTGCCCAGGCTGCCCTGTATGGTGGAGTAGAGGCTACTGGCAGTGGAAAGCAGAAGCTTCCCCCACTGGGGACTTTAAACACCCCCCTTCCAGGCAGCTCTGGGAGGGTTGCCCACTGGGGAGGAGCTGAGGCTCCCATACTGAATATTTTAGGGAATATACGGTAGGACAAGCTTAGGCCTGTCAGTCAGATTTAGGCCCTTGACAGATTTGGATATTTTAGTAGGGTTTAAGCAGGGGTGAAGTAAGATTTCATTCCATGATTTAGATGCCTAAAAAATGCATGCTTCTTAGATGGTCTTAGATGTCTAAACGATACTCAGAGATGTAGCAGGTAGGTGGTAGCAGGTGGCTGATCACTGGAGAGTGGAAGGGAAGGGAGAGGGATGAGGAAGGGGAAAGTGAGAGGAGCCTAACCATCTGTGGCTCTCCTCACTGGCAGTTGTTATTGCTGCTGCCATAGCATCATGAACTTGGGCTGCTGCTGGTGAAGGACAGGCAGCAGCGCAGGCTGCCTGCAGACTGTTCCTGGTTCCCCATTCACCCTTCCCATCAGGTGCAAGGCTGGTCTCCCATGGTAAGCCATGCAAGGTGGCGTCATTCCATCCCCTTTCCTCTGCCAGATACACTGCTCACCATGGAGCTAGGCCTGCCCACCCCCTATGGCCAAGGTGTATCTGGTGCAGCAAAGACTCCTGATAAATGAGGGCCCATCCTAGCACCCCTTTCAAGTTGGTGCCTGAGTAACTAGATAGCTAGGCACCATCCACTTCCCTTGCCATCATACTAGTCTTTTGTGACCCTTCCCCAGTTCCAAAGGTCCGGATGCAACTCTAATTCCATTCTTGTACTCCCTGTTGGTTCTGCCTTCTGCTTTGGTTCTGCTGTCTGCAATTATATGTCTCCCAATACTCACGGACGGCATCATTGTTCTGGTGAAGTAAGATTGCTGAGTGATGCTACCATTGTGGAGGGAAAGCCAGATAGTAAGGACCCCGGAATCAAAACAGAAAATTGAATTGGATTTTGTGCTCCATCCAAGGTTGTTCCAGCAGACAGCAAAATGGCAACATGTGGCAATTTGCATTACTGAGTAAATTGCCTGCTGCATCTGGTACCAGTTGGAGGTTTTCAGGGAGACTGGGTCTAACTTTCAGATGCATGTAATTTTCAGTAGTCAATACTGAAGGTAAGTGGTACTCTTTTCTTCAACTGAGTTCCAGTCCTCAGTGGGAAAGCCATATATGAAACATTACCAGGATAAGTCTCCGAGGAACTACTCTTAGATGGTGATTTCTTTTATTTTCAGAACAAAAGAAAGTGAGCCACAGAAAAGAATAAGAGAAACCACACATTGTGGAAAAATCTTCACATTATGATACCTTGTTTTGCCATAATTAGTTGACCTAGAACCAGGGTGGACAAAATGGTGAATCCAGCCACTGGCCAGACTCCATATCCCAGCAGCCCCTGCCCACGTCGCTGCAGCCAGTTTCCATGGAGACACCAGCAGCAGCGGGGTTGCAACAGCATGGAGCCAGGGTTTCTATGGAGACCGGCCCCAGCAGTGCTGGCAAAATGTGCAGGTGGGTGGGGAGCTGCTCCAGGGCTGGGCTGGGCTCTTGCAGAGGTGACAGAGTGGTCCAGAAGCGAGGCAGAGCTGCGATCTGCTGCCTGCACGCCCCTTCCCAGAAATTCCTAGAACAGTGACTTTTGGGAAGTTTCCTTACATCATTTTAATAAACAGCATACTTTTTTGTTCTTTCAAAAAAGAGATGCACTCAGTTATTATTCATCACATACAGTAGGTCTCTGCCTGTGAAGTTGTAGTGAACTGTGGCTTTTTTCCTTGTTTGATTTTATACATGCAAATGGTTTAACAAACACTTTGGAGGTAAATCTCAGAAACCCGATGAAGGGAGCCCTTGATACAAACAATTGCTTGTGTGAGTAGTAGCTCCTTTTGCAGACTCATGCTTTAAATTATATTTTCCCATTAACCTTATTACTAGTCCTACCAAATCATGAATACTGTAACTGTTGCAGCCAATAGAAACAGATTAGTACTCTCCTCCAAAAGAGAAATGAGTTGAATCAAATCATCATTGTTATTATTACAGGACTGTCTACAGGCCACTTGTGTGTTCAGGGCTCCATTGAAGTAGGCACTGGATTAACATGCATATACACTAAAGAACTTATAATCTACATCCCCTTTGAACAGCTTGTGAAAACTACACCTTCAGATTCCTGGGGATTTCTTTGGAGGAACTAAGAAAAAGCTCCTGAATTTGCAGCTTAATGTATCTGAGTAAAAGAGACTAGGAGTTTAAATGATATTTTGTGAAAACTGTACAGTGCAGATATGCCAGGGACAGACCTTCTGCTGGTGTAAATTGCTGTAACTCTGCATATCAATGGATAGTTTAACTACTTGTGTTATTGTCCCATAATTAACCCCAGAGTTACATACCTGCTACCAAGTCTCAGTGCTTTAATATAAGAAATAGAACTGTGCAGAAAATAGTTTTTGTATCTCAGAAGAATTGTGGAAAGGGAGATTGTAGAAAGGGACAGTGTGAAAATACCAATGCCACAGGAAAAACTGGGAGCAATTGTGTGTCAAGAAGCAGAATCTGTTTCAAAACTTCTGGGCCAGTAAAGACAGCTTCCCCATTCAAGAGAAGAGGCAATGGTCACGCTCCCTAATTTCTAAAAGTACTCCCCCCCTTGCAAAAAAAAGGCTTCCTAGATGTACTCTGGGGGTGAAGCTTTCCAGGTCAACCAGAATGGCAGAGGTTGGCCCTTAGGATTTCATTTAAATTATGCATAAGGTGTTTGATACATTATAATTGCCTTGGTGCCGTCATTTGTATGATAGGGATGAAGATGCTCTTCTGCCTTTGTAAAGCATTTGGAGAGCTATGAAAGAATAAAAAATAAGAAATAGCAAGGCAGGTCTGTGCCCAGGGCCGGCACCAACACATGGGACAACACTAGCTCCTGCTGTGCCGGTTGAGATGGTGCAGTCAGCTGCCAATGCAGTGGCAGTTTCACTTGCGTCTTCTCCAAAAAGGCAGCACCCAGAGCTACTGCCCTGGTTAAACCCTTCTCAGTTACACTGCTGCTAGGTATACTAGTTCTTGTCGTTTACATGTTCAGACAATTGGAATAAGTATCCCACTCAACTTCCAGTTTCATTCCTCATATTCCCCCAGTCCTATTTCAGAAATCAAGCCACCATAATCTGAAACATCAAAGTGCTATACATTTAAACTCTTTTTCTTGTTTGCAGTATTCTGTGCAGTTTGTTTTGATTCCATTCCAGACTAATTGAAAAATCTCATTAGCTACAATGCTTGGTTTGTTTTTTTCTTCATTTTATTTTGTTTTTCCCTATTCACTTTACCCCTTTATTGCAACCCAATTCACTCTGCTCTAATTTATGTATCCTTGTGCCCAGCATTGAAGTACCATTAAGCTAACAGGTCACACTTGAAATTAAATTTGTCAAATAAGAGTGTAATTTAGATCAAATAAAATAGTTATTACCAGTTTTAATTAGGAAAAGTTGGGGCCAGGTCTGTCTGAGAGACAATCCTCCACATGTCCAAGCCAAGAACCACATTGTACAGCATTCAGGCAGAGTCATTGTGGTAGTTCTATTCAAATTCAGCTGATGGTGCATTCATCTGTCGTCAGAACAAACCTCAATTCAAAAAAGAGATATTTGGAAATTATAGTTTCAAGTGTTCAGCAGATCTGAAGTTTCAGCTGATCACAATGGTTCTGTCTCAAATTTAATAAATGTGCAATGTCCCTTTTGAAAGTGGTTATAGAAGCAGTCTCAGAACAGGCCTGATCAAGCTATTGGGATGAATGCCAATATTGATCAGTCTAAAAGCAATGGGGTTTTTTCTTCAGTTGGTTAGTCGCACCTGTCAATCTCTGAACAACAACATATTATCTGTTCATACCTGTCAGTTTATAAAAGGTAAAGGTAAATACTGGCACAATTTTCAGTTGCTGCTCAGAAGGGAGACAGGACTGGAATAACAAACAAATATCCAAGATGTTCCAGAACTAGATTCAGTGTTAATGATTTAGCTGTGAAGGAAAGTTTGCAAAGCACCTATTCCTGCCACCTCTGGTTAGACCCAGCATACATCCTGCTTTTGATTTTATTAGCATTAAAACATCAATGTATTTTGAAGGAAATTAATTGACAAGAATTTGAATTTTACAGTAAAACAAAAATAAAACAAAAAAATGCTTTAATATAGAGGGTGACTGTGATTTTACCTCCACTGATTTTAGACCAGTGCTACTCTATTAACTTCAATGGACCTTCATTTGATCCACCAAAGATGGAAGGGAATCAAGAGTACATAGTGTACATAAAGGGCCTCCTTTTTATTTATGGGTGCAACTGTGTCTGCCAAATTCTTCAACACTGAGACATTCTGCAAATCTCAGAGGTGCATGTGTGAGAAAAGACACATAAAAGAGGTAAATGCCTACATTTAGGAACACCTTGTCATGAAGTTAATCTCTGTGGCATCTAAAAATCTTTATGTGCTTGCAAATGCATGGAGAGCATATGCAAAATTTATCACTCATGTTTTAAAAATGTAGCTAGAAAGTTCCAGGACCATCCATTATGTTAAATGTAATCCTGAGGATGTCATCCAGCATTGCTCTACAGTACCAAACTGTATATATAATGTTTTGTCTTTCATCACATAATTTTGAGGGGTCGGGTCCCTATTATTCTCCTTCCATTGAATTATATAATTATCACATGGATTTCCAAAACTGTAGGCTTCTGAGTATACTTCAGCCTGCTGCTTTGCTGGGAATTGAATTAAATAATCTCTTGACGTCCCTTCCAGTCATACAATTCTGTTATTCCATGAAAAATTGATAATATGTTCAAAGAAATAAGCATTTAAAGAAGTAGTTTGAAAATGTAGACTTTTTCTGATATACCTTGATTCACCATGTACACTAACTCTTCAGTATACTGCAGTGGACAAATTTATTGACCTATCTGTAGCTACAGTCCTCTATGATAGAAGTAATTACCATACTTCTTTAATTCCTTCTGTATATTAATGTGTTTAGTGCATTATTCTGGCTGAATACATAACATCATAAAAAACCTGTAACCAGTAAAAAATAGGGAAACATAATTTAAGAGCTAGAGTCTCAGAAGGTGTGCACTGTATTAAAATTGAAGGACTTACCTTCATTTACATCAGCTGAAGTTCTGGTCAAATATTTAGGATGTATTCATAAAATATACTTTCAGATATAGTAAGTCATAAATACACACCACAAGCAATGATTCGGAGAAGGCTGTCCCTACTGTTATGATATTCACATTCCATTTATGGGAGATTCTAAGTACAAAGCAGAGAGGAGAAAGAGGGTAGGCATCATGAATGAAAATTACAGATTATGAAAGTGAAGCAGAGATGGGACTGAGAAATACTTGCATTAAAAGTAATTGTAGTACAAATATTATAAACAGGATACCTTTTTGTACCAATGTCGCTATCATAGTTTTCCTTTATACAAAATAATATGTTTACCTTTTTAAAAAGAAAGAGAGAGAATAATCTTTTCAGAAAAGCATGGAGTTAAATGACAGGAAATATAGGGTTTGCAGGTGCAAACTGATTATATGAATAACAGATCCTGAAACAAATTCTCTTCTCAGACTTGTTTAAGCTCAAAATTTTAAGTAGGTAGAATTTAAGACTCTGAAGGATCATTACATCATGCAGTTTAATCTCCTGTTCGTCAACTTTCATTCAGTTAATCCTCTATTGGGCCCAATAACCTAAGTGTAATTGAAACACAGCTTGTGTTTGGTTAAAGCATCTCTTCCAAGAAAGCATTCACTTTTGATAGGAAGACAAAGAACTTCCTTTGGCAGTTTGTTCCAATTGTTAATCATTCTCATTGTTAAAAATGCATGGCAATTCTCATTTGAATTTCCCTGGCTTCAACTTCCAGTCATGGTTTTTATTATGCCTTCCTCTGCTATTTTAAAGACACAGTGGGCACATCTACACAAGACGCTTACTGTGCATTAGCCTAATAACACTGTGCAGTACTATGCCAATCAAAAACCATGCTAATACGCTACTGTGCAGTGTTATTAGGCAACTGCTCAGTAACTGTCACAAAAAATGTGTGCCAGTGCTATTGCACAGTAATTGTAGTTACTGAACATTTAGTTCGTACTTCACTAAGGCAGCAGTAAACTAAATGTGCAGTAACTACTCCACATTAATAAATGTGTAGACGTGTCCAGTAAGTCTGTTGACTTTGTTCCCCTAATTTGCACCAACATAACTAAAAGATGAATCTGGTACGGTGGTTTTAGCAGGATCAAACAGAAGTAGAAACTAAGCTGTTAAAAAAGAATTCTCCTATTCAGGCACAAATATCTTCAATAATTAGCAATAACAGCAAGGGGAATACAATTACAGGCAGACCAAATTGCTTTTTATTTAAATGTTCTCTTTTTAAAATGTATCCCAGTGTGAAAGTCCCTCTTTAAATTAGTAAGAGCATGTATAATCTCAATGTCTCCACTGGGGGTTGTAGAAATATATGTTCTCTCACTTGCTTAGTTGTGCATTTGGGGGATTAGAACAAAATTATACAGCCGTAGGTACTTTATAATGACAGATATCAATAGTAATTTAGCTAATTGAGTATATTCCAGCTTTATTTTAATTTACTGGTGTTTTTAACTCTTTCTTATTTAGTTTTGTCTGAACGTACGGCCACAATTACAGGCTTTAACCCTACTAACCCCTTCTCCCAGAAGCAGCCCTCATTTACTTATGTGAGTAAGGTTTAGCAGGGTTGGATCCAGAGCCATAACAGAATCATTAACAAAGTCAGTTAGGGAGGCTGCAATCTCAGTTTCTGAAATATGTGGACTTACCAAAAACATTGAAAAAATATTATTAAAAAAAACCATTTTAAAAAAAACAATTCTCTATTTGGTTCAGCTCAGTCGATTTTGTGGCCCCTTGTTCTGTATGATAGAAAGGTTAATTGGTTCGAAGAAAATTACTGAATTTATATATTCAACAACATTTGGAGAATTTTACTGATCATTTTTGTCAAGCTTACACAAAAATAAAAAGCTATGTATTTTTCAAGAAATTTTCACTTTCATAGGTGGATATTTTGTGGATTATACAAACTAAATACAACAAAGATCAGTAACAATACACTCAACAAGTCACTATAGATCTATTGGACAAGACCGGGGTTGTAAGAGTGAATAACTACTTCAGCAGTGTCTATTTTGGGGATAAGTTATCCCAACTACCATTGAATACACTGGAAAAAAACAGATAGTCATTATTTATATTTATAAAAATGCAAATAAATAAACAGTAACCAGACTTGATGTAGCTGTGCTAGATTTTAGAGCTTTCATTATTACAGTATTTGAGTTCCTCACAGTTTCTAAAGTTTTTATAATCATAATCTGTGAGGTAACCCAATACTAACTTAGTTTTATAGATGAGGAACTGAAGTAGAGAGACTAAAAGACCTGCTTGAAGTCACACAGGAAATTTGATACAATTCAGACCAATTCCCTACTGTTATGGACTGTTATGGACCAACATCTAACTACTAATCCATCTTGAAATTACAAAACACAAATAAACGTGCAAAACTGAATCCAGAGAACATTTTTTTCCTCCCAATTTGATACCGCTGAAAAGTCTGTCACCACTATTCTACATAAATAAATTAATCTTGCAACCTGAGGTCAGTAGATCCAGATTATTCTGGACCTAGAAGAGTAAAGTTTATTTCAAAGCTGAAAAGAATCTCTCTCATGAAGAATATTTTAGTAGTACTATTTCTATTGTAAATCAAATGAGATCCCACTCCAGTGCTTATGCTATGAGATTACAGCCTCATAAAGTTCAAGATTCTAAATGTGCACATATAGCAACAATTTTGGGTCCCACAATTCCATTCTGGCACTCATGACTACTGCCAGTTAGGTTACAACTGTGTGCAACCTCCATTTTCTGCCCAAGCCCAGGGTAGCTGAATGTCTGAGGGACTCATCCCACTCATAGGGCCACAACCCAATTTGGAGTCAGGCATCTTAATGTGGGAACTGATTTAATAATCTTTTCCACACTGAAGGACACATATACCAATGTGCTCAAATAACCATATGGACTGAAAAGAATTTTGGATCCAGATGTGCAATCCAGTTTAGCTCTATTTCAATTTTTTTTTTAATTTTTCTCACGTCTAAGGACACCCCATGGTCAAACTTCCTATAAGCATTTGTTACAGTACCATTAAGGTTAAATTACAAAGTTTCTAGTTACAACATTTCACACTTACAACATTTATAAATTGACACCATTTCAATTGTATGATGTCAATTTCAATTTTACAGTGCTTGATCCGATGCAACACCATGCCAATGAACAAGTTTGCTGCGTTGCCCATTTCCCTGGGATAATATCTGTCCAAATTTCCTTAGACACTTTCTTTAAGAAAGCACACAAGACTCCAGAAAATCCTGCAGCCAAGACTCCTGAGAAGACTCCAGCCAAGAACTCTTCAAAAAGTCCAACAAAGAGCTTTTCAAAAAGGTTAGCAAAGTTACCTCAAAGAAGTCCTTCCAAATCAGTGATTGCTATTTACAATATAAATGCGTTAATGTAACTATATTACTTATGTATAATTGATCAAGTACAAAATTCTGGGGTATTTTTGGTGAAACTAAGGTATCAGGCTTTGGTTCAGGAACAGTCCTCCATTTATAACATTGTTTCTTATGAGAAAATTGGTTCCAAGTTACAACGTTTCAACTTAAGATGCAGTTTTCAGTAACCAATTGTGTCATAAGTCCAAGGACCATCTGTACTGCATCAACTGTAGTGGCTTCCTAAGGATTCTCCAACTGGCCCGGAGTTGCTGGATTGCAAGACGTCAACATCTTCATTAATGATGTGGACATTGGAGTCAGAAGTGGACCGGCCAAGTTCACCAGTGACACCAAACATTGAGGTAAAGCATCCACACCTGAGGACAGGAGGGCGATCCAGGCTGACCTGGGCAGGCTCAGTAAATGGGCGGACAAGAACCTGATGGTGTTTAACACTGAAAAATGCAAGGTTCCCCACCGTGGGAAAAAAAACCTGCAGCATCCTTGTAGGCTCAGAAGTGCTACATGGGCTAGCACTACAGAACAAAGAGACTTGGGGGTCATCATTGACCACAAAATGAACATGAGCCTGCAATGTGATGCTACAGCTAGTAAAGCAACCAAAACACTGGCTTGCATCCATAGGTGCTTCTCAAGCAAATCCCAGGACGTCATTCTCCCCTTGTGCTCAGCCTTGGTGAGGCCGCAGCTGGAGTCCTGCATCTAGTTTTGGGCTCCACAATTCAAAAAGGATGTTGAGAAGCTTGAGAGAGTCCAGAGAAGAGCCACACGTATGATCAGAGGTCAGGAAAACAGACCTTACGACGACAGGCTGAGAGCCATGGGGCTCTTTAGCCTGGAAAAGTGCGGGCTCAGGAGTGATCTGATGGTGACCTATATGTTTATCAGGGGTGACCACCAGGATCTGGGAGAACGTTTGTTCACCAGAGCACCCCATGGGATAACTAGGTCAAATGGTTATAAACTACTGCAAGAGTGTTTCGGGCTGCACATAAGGAAGAATTTCTTTACTGTCCAAGCCCCCAAGGTCTGGAACAGCCTGCCATCGGAAGTGGTTCAAGCACCTACATTGAACACCTTCAAGAGAAAATTGGATGCTTATCTTGCTGGGATCCTACGACCCCAACTGACTTCATGCCCTTCGGGTGGGGGGCTGGACTCGATGATCTTCCAAGGTCCTTCCAGCCCTAATGTCTATGAAATCTATGAAGACACTGAACATGACCACCTTCTTACTATTTGAACAGGGGCAAAGGAGTTATGCCAGTGGCACAGGATCTGGACCCTGGTTTTTAACATTCTTCTTTAATGCTGTCCTCTTGTTCTATCAGTATTATATATGATGCAAAGTCTAATCTGGTTCATTCTTTATACTGCTGAAAGTTTATTGGAGACTTAAGAATTTTGTGACTCCGTGTATGTTTTCCCCTCATAAATTAGGATATTACAGGCCAAAGACTTGATAGTTAATGGCCTTGAAAGTTAAAGCAATTTATAAATATGTGCCACTTTAATATCAGCTACACTAACTCTCCATTTAAAAAAAAAAAAGAAACTAAGGTAAGAATAGGTGGCAAATGATCCGAATAGCCTTCTCTGAAATGGAAGATTTCATAATTATTCTCTCCAGCTGGTAATGTTAAAAACATGGCTAATTTTCCTCTAATAGGTTTGGGATACAACTTGGAACTATATAAAAATATTCCAAATTCTTTTGAAAACAATTTTTAATGGACTTTATTAGACCCTGGAACATTATTTCAAGGCTGACACAGAATAGCTAATATGTGGTGGTAACAGAAATAATAGGCAGCTCACCTGACTTTTATACTGCCCTGAAATTTTGTCCATCTCACAATGCACACAGTAAAAAAGGAGAAGCAAATTGCTCCAGTAGGGATAACATCTCCCCAAGCACAGGCTGTTGGAGACTCACTGATGGAGAAAACAGCAGACGGCTGCATGCAAAAGCACAGCAAGTTTTTGTTGCAGGGAGAAAAGTTGGTGTAGTGTACTGGAATGTACTCACTAACTCCTTACAGCCTGACCCCCAAATCCAGTGGAAATTCAGTGCAATACAGGCATGTAACTTATCCAGCTATAAGCTATAATAACTCAGTGCAGGATTGTTCCCTACAGTATATTCTCAAGTGCTTTATCCAGTCTACTATTAAATTATTCAAGCGATGGGCTTCCAATACTTCCTCAGGGAGATTACTACAGACTAATAGACCTCACAGAAAGTTTTTCTGATGTAAAGCCTACATTTTTCTTAGTTCATTTTCATTCCATTATTCCTAGTTATGCTCCCTTGGACCTCTCTAAACAAATCCTATACCTCCTAGGTGTTTACAGAATTCAAATACTTGTAGACAAATATCATATCCTCTACTAGCCATTGTCTAGCCAAGCTGTATATATTCAGTTTTTTAGCCTGTTTCTCATATGTTAATCCTTGCAGCATCTTAATCAGTTTGGTTTGTTGATTCCCTTGACAGTATAAGGGAATCATTGGGCATAGCTTGCTGCTCAAGGGTTTTGAATATTAGGAAACTTATATAAACACCTGAATGTGGACTGAAGAGCCCAAATGCCTTCTCTTCAAAGACACTTTAATAATGAGCACTAAGAATGAAACAAGTTTGATTTCTTAACAAAAATGGGAGAAGACAAAGGACATCCCAGCTGGGAGTATGTATAAGACACTTTCGGTAGTCTCCCATAACATTAATCTTCTAGCATTAATTTTCCCAGACAGTATTGACAAATCTGTCCACAAACTACTCAGCCATATGTTGCTGGTTTTGAGTCAGTTGTGCTGAATGAGGGCAAAAAACCTAACTTATTTTTAGATGGAACTCAATACATTTCAGAGTAAAATAATATGACACTGAGAGATTGGACTTAAGGGACATTTTTACATATGCTCCAAGGCTGGGTGGAAGCGCTTTAATTAGAGTCTCTCCAATTAAAGCACCTAAGGCATCTTGTGTATTTAACATCCAGCACTTCAAAATGGCAGCAGGGACACTTCAACTAAAGCTCATTCAGCAAGCTTTAGTTAAAGTGTCCCTGCCGCCATTTTGAAGTATGAGATGCAGAGGCTGTTAGAGTGCACTAATTAACCCACTCCAGCAGACTTGACTAATTGAGTCTGCCCCAATGTGCTGTAATTACAGTGCATCAGAGCCGTGTTCTGACACATACCCTAGGAGGTGCTCCAAGTCCTTTCTACTGCTACACTGAAGAACTTTCTGAGCTCCAAAAATATAAGTTATGAAAGTACTTCAAGTGACAACAATATTGGAAAACTGTTACCCTTTACTTCCATTTTTCTTTAATATAGGCTTTAGAAAACAGTAAATTATTAAATCTTAAAAACATCTTAATATTTTCCTTGCTACTTTATCTTGTTTAGGTCAAAGAATGGATGAGGTAAGATTATATTGCTGATATTAATAAGAGAACAAAGAAGGAATATTTTAGCATCAGCCCATTAAAAAAAATAATAATTTTGTGTATCTGCTGTTTTCTTGTTTTCTTCTATAACTTTTCTGGAAGTGCCTTCAAATTTGAGTTTTAAGATTTTGTAACCAATTTTAGCTTACATTAATTGATCAGCTTTGGAATACCACATGTTGGCAAGATAATATAGGATTGAAATTGGTAAGTCCCAAAACTACAGAGCAGTGGTGCTCAACCTCAACCTATGAACTAAATGAGTGCCACAAAGCCAGTCCATGTGTTGGATCGAGCCCCGTGCCACCTCCCTTCAGCCCCATGTCCCAGGAGCAAGCCCTATGCACTAAGAACAGGCCCTGGACCACTTTCCCTCAGCCCTGTCTGCCATGATCAAGTTGACCCAATGTCACATGATTGGTTCCCATGCTGCCTCCACCCAGCCCCTTGCTCCAGGATTGGGCCCCATGCCACTTCTGTCTGTCTATGCACAAGAGGATTGGACCCCACACCACCTTCCCTTAGCCCTATGTGTAACAGGATTGGACTTTGTCCCACCTCTAGCCAGGCCACGCACCCAGATTGGCCCTGCACTCTGGGATCAGATTCTGTACTGCCCCCCTGGCCCAGGATCAGGCCCCATGCATCCAGGTAGTTTGGGGGCTGGGGCATATGTTTTATGAGGAGAGACAACTTACTTAGTCTGGAGAAGAGAAGACTGAAAAGGGATTTAATAGCAGATTTCAGCTACCTGAAAGGTAGTTCCAAAGAAGATGAAGCTAAACTGTTTTCACTGGTAACAGAAAAAGAACAAGGACCAATAGTCTCAAGTTGCAGCAAGGGAAGCTTAGGTTAGCTATTAGGAAAAAACTTTATCACGAGGAGGGTAGGAAAGCAGTGGAACAGGCTACCTAGACAGGTTGTAGAATCTCCATCCTCAGTGGCTTTAAAGACCTGGCTAGACAAAGAACTTTTAAGGCCTTGGCTGGAATTATATAGTTGGGGACAGTCCTGCTTTGAGCAGGGGGGTTGGACTGGATGACCTTCTGAGGTCCCTTCCAACCCTAATTTTCTGTGATTCTATGATTCTAAGAAATTAAGCCCTGTGCTGCCCCCATGGCCCTGCATGCCTAATCCAATGTGCAGGGCCACGTTTTCTGGCCACAAGTCTCCCCACAGTTCCAGAAATGTGACAGCAGAGGATTGGCCACCACTGTCCCATGACCGCATTTTTTGACTTATGGGGAGCCTTGTGGGTGAGATGACATGACTTTGTAGGCCGTATCTGAGCTGCAGGCTGGGGGATGAGCATCCCTGCTATCAGGCACTGAAAAGATCTTGCTGGTTGGAGACAATCAAGATTTCCTGATTGTGACAGGAGTATCAATATCGGAGCCTTTCCAGGAGTGGCTCCACCCTCCTGTAATAGGCCAACCACCTGCTTACTGGCCTGCCATGCCCTGATCTTCCTTGATTAGTAGATTGTTGTAATCAGCAGGAGGATGGCCATTTTTCGCGCCCCGGTGACAGGGGGTGCTACCTGCGGCTCCTTTTCCTTCCCTACACCACAGCCCATGCCTCGCAGATGGTGTTGACGTGGTTTGACCTATGCCCTGTTATCTCTTGGCCCTCCTCTTTACTTCTGGGGCTCCTCACTTCCCCCACTCTCGCTCTGGGGCTGAAGCCAATGTATCCCGCAAATGCTACACCTTCTCTGGCACCAGGAACCACCACGCTACTGGTGAGTCCCTAGGAGGCCTCCTCCAACCCCTAATAGCCTCACCCAGTCCTCCAGTTAACAAAAATGAATATAAAAACACAAAGCCCCTGGGCTATAACATAAAACTAAACCGTCCAGTCAAACCAGATTCACTCCCTAGTAGAGCGTGAGGGAGAGAGGGAGGGAGGGCTCCCCAACCCCAGCAGCAACCAGGGGATGTTCATACTGCCAGAGTTCTCCCCTCTGCTTGTCCTAGCTGAGTTGCTACTCCTACGACCGCAAGAGAGGAACTGCTCTCCTGGGCTTCTACCTGGGCTTAAGAAGGGCTAAGCCCTGCCCCCTCCTGTCAGCTGGTTTTACTGATTGCCTCAGCAACCAGCACCTGTGCAGCCCAGGTGACTGGCAGCCAAGCCTCCCCCTTCCTGCCACTAGGGTTCTCTCCTGAGCCATACCCACTTTCAGGCACAGGGCACCTGAGTGCACTGCAACACACCTCCCCCCCTTTTTGCTCCTAACTCACTGAGCCGAGTCTTCCCTTTCAGTGGGCACTCTGTCTCTCCTCAGCCATTCCTTCTGGCACCCAGCCATTTAGGCACAGGAGGGTGGAGGTTTTTAGGCACCTCCTACTTGCCTTTTACCCAAAGCGCACCGTGTGGGATTTGTTGGGAGTTACCCACTACAGGTAGTCCCCCCACACTAGCCAACCTTGGTAGGGTACCTTTTTGGGTTGTAGGATGGTCCCGGGCAAGGCGTGCCCCTCTGGCAGAGATGGCAGGGACCTTATTGTCATTGTTGGGGGTTTGTCTCCCTGCCACATCCCTATCCTTCACTAGCCACCCGATTGGCTGGCCCCACCTGGTAGATCTCAGAAAGAGGGGGGGTCACCCTGCCTCCTAGCAGGGTGGTTAGGGCCCCCAACTATATGCCATCTTCTTCTCTCTCTGGGGATCCTCCTGTTCCTCCTGGCCCCTCTCCTTCTTCATACTGTCTTGATAGAAAGTCAGCATTTACATTCTGGGTTCCAGGGCGGTGTTCCACCTTAAAACAATATGGTTGAAGACTAAGGGCCCATCTCATGAGTCTTGTGTTGTCTAGCTTCATGCTCTGCAACCAGCGCAGGGGCGTGTGATCGGTTTTCAATGTGAATCTCCATCCTAACAAATAATACCAAAGTGTTTCAATAGGCCCTTTGATTGCCAAACACTCTTTCTCCACTGTGGCATAACCCCATTCCGGCAGCTGTAACTTAAGCTATGGGGTGCTCGTCTTCTACTTCTCTCTGAACCAACACTGCACCGATGGCCACGTTTGATGCATCAGTCTGCACCAGGAAAAGCTTCTCAAAGTCCGGTGTGTATAAGAGTGGTTGTAAGCACAGCACATCTTTTACTGCTTGAAAAGCCTTTTCTGCCTCCAGTGTCCATCTTACTTTGGTTGGAGCCCCTGCTTTTATCATCTCCATCAACGGTACAACCAGAGCCACGAAGCGAGGCACAAACTTCCTATAGTAACCGGCTAACCCCAGGAAAGCCCTTACTTGCCTTTTAGTACAGGGCGCCTGATACCTCCGCAATGCCTCCACTTTGCTCAACAGCGGTTTCACCTTCCCACTTCCTACTAGAAACCCCAGGTATTGTGTTTCCACTTTTCCTATTGTACATTTCCTTGGGTTTGCTGTCAGCCCAGCCCTCCTCAGATCTTGCACCACTGCTCTCAATGCGGCAAGGTGTTCATCCCAGCTCTCAGTATATATAATAATATCATCAATGTATGCTGCGGTGTAACCCCCATGGAGAGCTAATACCTTATCCATTAACTGCTGAAACGTAGCCGCAGCTCCACGCAATCCAAATGGCATGCATCAGAACTGGAAGAGCCCCCATAGGGTGGTGAAAGCTGTCTTTTGCTGGTCTTCAGGTGCCACTGGGACCTGCTAGTAACCCTTTGTCAGGTCTAAAGTGGAAATGTAGTGAGCTTGCCCGATGTTTTCTACCAATTCATCCACTCTGGGCATTGGATAGGCATCGAACTTGGCCACGGCATTTACCTTTCGATAATCGATGCAGAAGCGGATTTTCCCATCAGATTTTGGTACTGCCATGATGGGGCTCCGCCAGTCGCTGTGGGATTCGCATATGATCCTGTTCTCTAACATCATTGCAATCTCTGCTTTTATCTAGCCTTGGACCCACTGGGGGATCCACCTCCAATTTTCCCGTATCACCTGGCCCGGAGGAGTTTTTATCTGGTGCACCACATCCCAGGCTTCCCCAGGGGTTCCCCGGAACACTTCTCCAAAGTCTTTGACTAGCTCGGCTGCCTGTCTCCTCTGTTCTCCCGACAGCCATGGAGCCAGTTCTACGTCACCCAGTCCACTTTCCTCAGTCAACGTGGGTCCCAACTCTAATTCCTCGGGGTGAAGGGCTAAGTACATACAGTCCCGGTCTTCCTATTTTTTTAACATATTGACGTGGTGTACCTGCTTCTTTTTTTTCTTATCTGGCTGGTATACCTCATAGTCCACTAGTCCCACTCGGCGTGTGATTTCGTAGGGTCCCTGCCACCGGGCAAGTAACTTGCTTTCGCTGTCTGGCAATAAGACCAACACCCAGTCCCCCACATCAAACTTCCTTTCCTGGGTGCCTTGGTTGTAGTGTCTTATTTGCCATCACTGGGCTTCACTGAGATTTCCTAAGACCATGCTCTGAGCTGCTTCGAGGCATTCTCACAGTTGGATTATGTATTGGATGATGTTCTGGTCTATACTTTGCTGTTCCTCCCAATTTTCTTTAATCAGATCCAGGATCCCCCTGGGTTGCTGACCATACAATAATCCAAAGGGTGAAAACCCGGTGGATGCCTGGGGTGCCCCTCTTACTGCGAACAACAACGGGGATATCATTTTGTCCCAAGTTTGAGGGCTCTCCACCACAAATTTTTTTAGCATCTGCTTCAATGTCTGATTAAAACGTTCCACAAGCCCGTCTGTTTGGGGATGATACACTGCTGTCTTCAGGGGTTTAATCCCCAGCGCTTTACTCACTTCTTTGAATATGCACAATGTAAAGTTTGTTCCCTGGTCAGTCAGTAATTCTCTAAGGAGTCCTACTCGGGAAAATATCTTCAGAAGTTCATTCGCCACCTTTGGGGCAGATACTGTCCGCATTGGCACAGCTTCTGGCACAGTGTTGCATAATCCAGCAGAATTAAGATGTACTGATTTCCAGTGCTGCTCCAGGGCAGTGGCCCAACAATGTCCACCACCACCCTCTCAAAAGGAACCTCTACCAGCAGCATTGGGATTAAAGGGGCCTTTGGGGGTGGTCTTGGGTTTACCTTTTGGCAGGCAAGACACGAAGTGCAGAAACTTGCGACTTCCCACACTAGACCTGGCTAATAGAACCTTGCCCGAATGCACACTTCTGTTTTGTCCCGGCCCAGATGCCTGCCCATGGAGAGCTCATGAGCCACCTTCAATAAGGCCCGTCGATACTGCCACAGGACCAGCAGCTGCATGACCTCCCCTCCTTCTGACTTCCTTTGCTCAATCCGGTAGAGGAGGCTGTTTCTTACTTCAAACCTTGGAGTAGTCCTCATCAGTTCTGGCCTCAGCACCTCTAGCTCTTTGGGCTAGATGTTCCTGCAGCACCGCCCAAAAGTCAGTCTCTTGGCTTTGCTCGAGCTGAAAGTGTTCATCTTCCCCCAAACAGGCGACATTGATCCTTTGTCCTGCTTCCTCTTCGGAGGGGGGCTGTTTGGTTTCCCCCACAAAACCCTCCACGGTCTCTGCACCCCTCACACCAGCTATCTCTTCCAGCAGCTCAGGCCAGTCGCAGCCCAATACTACTGGGTAGGGTAGGTGTTCTGCGACCCCCACTAACATCCGGCAGATCTTGTTGCCTACCTGTAGGTCGACCCTCACTCTGTCAAAGTTGAGGGGGTCCCCACACCAACACTGCACCCTCACATGATCCGCTTTCCCCTTCTCCCATGGTGGTAGCATGTCACTCCGCACCATGGTCTGCACTGAGCCTGAGTCCAGCATTGCCACTACACTTTTTCCCTCTGTTATTACTTCTGTCAGCAATGGGGGTGGCACCTTTCCTGCCCCGGGGTCGATTCGGGCTCCATAGCTGCACAGTCCTACCTGCATTGTCGATCGGAGCTGGGTGTTCTCGATCATGGCGGCCAACTGGGTCTGTTGTCGCACGGCTTTGTCCAGCGGCCCTTGCATCTTTTGACATAACTGGTCCATAGGTTGTTCCTTTTTCCGCATGGGCCCAAGGGCTCTCTTCTTTACTCGGGTAAACCAACATCTTCTGATGCATAGTGCCGTGTAAAAACTTCCCAGCCAATGCACCATTGTGATAAGAGTATCAATATCAGAGCCTTTCCGGGAGTGGTTCCGCCCTCCTGTAATGGGCCAAACGCTTGCTTACTCATCTGCCACGCCTTCATCTTACTTGATTAGTAGATTGTTGTAGTCAGCCAGAGGCCGGCCATTTTTCATGCCCTGGTGACAGGGGACGCTACCTGTGGCTCCTTTTCCTTCCCTACACCACAGCCCAAGACTCACAGATGGCACTGACGTGGTTTGACCTGGGCCCTGTTATTTCTTGGCTCTCCTCTACTTTTGGGGCTCCTTGCTGCCCCCTCTCACTCTGGGGCTCCTCACTGCCCCCCCTCCTGCTCTGGGGCTCTTCGCTGCCCCCCCCACTCTGGGGCTCCTCACTGCTCCCGCCCTCACTCTGTGGCTCCTCACTCTGGGGCTGGAGCCAATGCACCATGCAAATGCTGTGCCCTCTCCAGTGCCAGGAACACCCACACTACTGGGGAGTCCCTAGGAGGCCTCCTCCAACCCCTAATAGCCTCACCCAGTCCTCCAGTTAACAAAAATAAACATAAAAACACAAAGCCCCTGGGCTACAACATAAAACTAGACCATCCAGTCAAACCAGATTCACTCCCTAGTAGAGTGTGAGGGAGAGAGGGAGGGAGGGCTCCCCAACCCCAGCAGCAACCAGGGGATGTTCATACTGCCAGAGTTCTCCCCTCTGCCTGTCCTAGCTGAGTTCCTACTCCCACAGCTGCAGGAGGGGAACTGCTCTCCTGGCCTCCTACCTGGGCTTAAGAAGGCCTAAGCCCTGCCCCCTCCTGTCAGCACCTGTGCAGCCCTGGTGACTGGCAGCTGAGCCTCCCCCTTCATGCCACTAGGGGTCTCTCCTGAGCCATATCCGCTTTCAGGCACAGGGCACCTGAGCGCACTGAGACACTGATTCTCAAATTTTCATGGAAGTCTTTTCCACAAAAAATGGAATTGTGATGACATTTTTCCAGTTTTTAATCAGCCCTGTTGATAGTTTTAGAATCAAACACCAGTATGGACTTTCAGCCAGGGACTGGCACCTTAGTTGAAACAGTATGCAACATAATAAGATGGCAGTGTCCTGACCCAAAGCCTATTGTCATTATTTGTAGTCTAATAATTATTTCCAAGAATCTTTGGGACAGCTCCAGGTTACTACAACTAACATGTCAAACACGTGCTTCTTTTACTCATTTATAAAGTACAAGATTCATATGAATTGCAAATTGGGATTCAATGGCTTCTCCATATACCATGAAGCACAGGACAAAACACTGCCAAACCCACCTCTTACCTGCAGGTCCCAACATTTTGCATTTTCTCGTGGAACTATTTCTTCCTTCCCTTCAGCTATTATCTTAAGCCAATTTTTTGTCTCCTTTTCAGAAGTTTGTTCTTTTCCTTGAAAGGAAGTTACTACTTCCCACAATTAAGGGAAAATGCTGTGTGAACATTTTTTGCTACCAAAGATTCTGGACCCACTCACAATTGCATATAGCAAAATTAAAACTCTATCTGCTACTTACATGTGCACACAAAATAGATGATTTGTGTCTAACACCAGTACATTTTTTATTTATTCTGCACAGTGTTTGGAAATTATGTGGCAGCAGCTTCATAAACAGCTGTGAGCCCCATCTTAGTAAATCTCGTCACTTAGCATGTTTTTTTTTTTCCTCAGTAAGACATGATTGAAGAGAGAGGAGGGAAATGCCAAAGCAATGTGGCTTGTTATTAAACGTCAACAATCACTGTTTCCTCAAATTAGTTGAAAGCACCATAAGCAACATGCACTGCTTTGTGCACCCACACCCATCTGTGAGCACCTGCTACTTTCTAGTTTTTCAGTCAGTCTTGATTGTAGGGGGAAAAAGCTGACAACATACAAGGTTTGTTATAAATTCCAAAACATCTTTGTTTTTCTTCTTGTTCAGAATAGATTAAAACTAAACCCAGTATATAATATTAAAACGTAGGCACTACCACACTAGATCAGCATAAGAGTTCATCTCTACCAGTATACTGCCTCCAGTGATCAACCAATACTAACTGCTTCAGAGGCAGGTGCCAAAGACTGCAGGTGAGTTATGGGATATTCTGCCAGGAGATTTTTTTCCAAATCCTAGTATGTTAGGGTTCAGTTCTGACTTGAATTACCTGGATTTCTGTCCTCTTCAAAGCATTCTTTTTAAAAAAACCTTTGCTATTGTAATTCTGGGTATTCTCATTATCGGTATAAATATCCAATCCTTTTTCAATCCTATGAAGCACTTGGCCTCAATGATAGCAGGTGGTAAGGTGTTTTATAAGTCTGTCATGCACTGTGTCAAAAAGAAACTATTTGGCCACAGCCACCATTCAATGGTGTCTAAATGACCCCAGTTTTCTTATACGTACGATAAAGGTTGACTTCTAATGGCTTCCATTGAAACTACCACCCTCTGGCATCAGTCTGAGTGTCCTTACCCACCAGAGGTCTAATATTTTCTCCCACCCTAATGATTTGTTTGACAAGTTGAAGCTCAAATTCTGCACTTGTATTTTTTTTTATTGAATGAATTGAAAAGAGAGATACAGGCATTTCTGGGTTCCTGCTATGACCTCCTGCGTTTTGGAGTACAGATTGTTCTCAGAACAGAAAGAAAATCTTTCTTGACCAATATAATTTATAATAATACATTGTAGTCAGTGCTTTCTAAACCCTTCTTGAACAGAAAACAATGGATATAATTTACCAATTGAAAAAAAAATCTTGAGTTTGCAAGAACTCTTTGAATACATTTTGCTGATATAAGATGGATGTTGGCAAAGGTGCAGAAAATATTTGGTGGAAGAGGCTGCTAAAAAAATAAAAGTCTGAAAAATAAAAAAGCCAGAAGGTGTCCAGAAAGTGCTATAATAATGTGAATTTGTGTGGCATATACTATTTCACTTGTTATAAAAATATAAAATTCTATATTGTTCCAATATAGCACAAGCTACCACAATAGAGGGGGCTTTAGAAGCTCATATTCCTTTAGTTAGTGGAGCTCCCTTTCATGAACAGAGAGCACAGCTGCCCACAGCATGAACAGAGACCACTTTTAGTATGGAGCATATGCTCTCCCTTATATACCCAGCCAATTTTCCCAGCACATGTAAAAAGGGAGAAAAGCCTCTTCCCTATTGCCTTAAAGGGTGCATGTTCTTTAAGCAGCAGATGCCCTGAGCAAAGGACTGCAACCTAAGATGCACCTAACATCTTTTACACAGTGGATAATGTAAGAGGAAGGTTCTTTATGTCTTTCTCATCCCACTTTATTCTTACGTATCAAGTTCCCACATTTTAAATATGTTAACAAATACAGGAAAGAGAGACACATGGAGTGGTGAAATGCAGATACGAGTCAATGCTATTCTAGCCTATTCTCTTTGTAGGAATTTTCTGCCAAACATTCAGCAGTTTTTTCTGAGGTGATGTTTCAAAAACTGTGAATGTTTTTACATACACCAATAAATGAAACATCCTCATTAGCCATAAGTCTTGTAGACTCTCACACTCTCCCATTAATTAGCAAAGAGGTCAGTTTGATGGATGAGAGGAGAAATCCTATTAGCCCTCACCACCCACCATCGCAAAAAATGAGAACTGAGGATTCAAAAGCACATTTTTAGTTTAATTGCATTTCACATTTAAATAGCATAAAACTGTTGATTAGCAACAGATCCTCTTAAATCACTTGGTTCATAAGTTTTATGGGCTTAGTGCTGCAACCCCTTACTCACACAGGAAGTCCCACTGAAGACATGAATAAAGATTTGCAGCCCAGACTCGAATAGGATAATGAAACTGTTATTTTGTATGCCCTCTACCAAATGAAATCAGAGCTCTTCAACTATATACTGTGTGTCATAGGCTGCCTACTTTGGCTATTCTTATTCTAATTCCTAATCATTTGCAATACAGTGGTCCATGGTGGCATCAATCAGTAACATTGCCCCTGTAAAACTGTAAAAACACAGAGTAGAAAACTAACTGTTTTCTTTGATTTCTCCCTTAGAAGAGTGATAGAAATAGGAGAGGAAAGGGATGGATGTGGAGACAGAAGATGGAGAGAATAATACCAGGAATACACTGATTAGATGCATATACACTAGGGCTGTGTGAAGCTTCAGGTGCTGAGTCGATTCGGAGGAGATTCGGCCTGATTCAGTGGCCAAATCTCCAAATCTGAATCAAATCAGGGGGCAAATAAAAAAGTCTGAGTTGACTTGAAGTTCTCCAAATCTTTGGAAAAGATTCAGAGAGCTTCATAGATTTCAAAGACATTTGGGCTAGAAGGGACCCCAAAGGATCATTGAGTCCAGCACTGTCCCTCATGGTCAGGAAGTCCACAGGGATCATAGGATCCCAGCAAGATAAACATCCAGATACATCTTTAAGGCATTCAAAGCGGGTGTCTGAACCACCTCCAGCAGCAGTCTATTCCAAACCTAGGGGGCTTAGACAGTAAAGAAGTTCTTCCTTATGTCCAGCCTAAATCAGTTGCGGCCAAGTTTGTGACCATTTGATCATCCCTTGGGGCGCTCTCGTGAATAGATGTTCCCCCAGATCCTGATGAACACCCCTAATAAACTTATAGGTGGCCACCAGATCACCCCTGAGCCTGTGCTTTTCCAGGCTGAAGAGTCCCATGGACTGCCATGGGACTCTTCCTTGGAATCTTCAATGGTTCAGGCAATCCCTGCCCATTGCAGCAGGGAGCTGGAGCCAGACTCCATGCCAGTAAGTAGGGATTGGAGGAGAGGGAGCTGGAGAAGGGGGGAGGAGACCATGGGGGGCACCTGCTAGCCCCCAGCCCCTGCCTGCTCCCCTAGACCCCCCATGGCTGCCCCCCGCACTGCAGTGCTTTAAAAAATAGCCCCTAGTCACCAAGTGCTGCCAGGCACAGGGGGATCCCCACTGCCCCCTGCTGCATGGGGGGCACTAACCTGAGCCCCCTGACCCCTTCCTACTGTCCGAGCCCCCTCCCCATGGCTGCCCTGCTGACCCCAGCTCTAGCCCTTTAAGAAAAAAAAAAACAAGAAACAACCTGGGACTCACCAGCTCCTGCAGCAGCCTTGGGGCTTCAAGAGGCTTGTGGAAGAGCCCCCATGTCACATGGGGCAATGGGGGGGCAGTGAGGATTGCCCCCCACCAGCAGGAACTGATGAGTCTGGGGAGTTTTCTCATTTATTTTTCCTTAAAGGGCTGGACCTGGGGTGGACAGGGCAGCCATGGGGGAGGGGGTCGGGGGGCTCATGGCAGAGACCCCCATGCAGAGTGGGGCAGTGGGGGGCAGCGGGGATCACCCCTCAACCCATCAGCACCTGGTGAGTCTGGGGGTTTTTTTCAAAGTGCTGGGAGCTTGCAGGCAGGGCAGCCATTGCAAGACTGGGAAAACAGTGGAGGATGGGCTGGGGTGATTCGGAGATTCAGCAGCAGCCAAATCTCCAAATCAGATTTGGTCAAATCAATTTCAAACAGTGATATGCATCACTGAATTGAATCACTGTTCCCCTGAATCAGCCTAATCTGAATCCAAAGCGAATACTAGCCATTCTGCACAGGCCTAGTATAGACTTCTCAGACTTCATAGTATCATTGTATATAAGCAGAAATAATAAAACCAGCTGTCGTTATTGGCTACAGCTAACTATAGGCTTCAAGCTTAAAGTTGAGTCTTCCAGACAGATTTGAAAGACTCCAGGGTAATTGTTTTATGAATTAGTCCGGAAAGGACCTTTCTTGCACAGTAGCACAACTGAAGAAAGGGCTGAGATGCTTGTAACCTATAGGAAGTGTCCTGTTAAAGATAGCGCTTGGGTTTTAGAGTTGGGTAACTGGTGGAGGATGGTGATGGAGAAGATAGTGAGAGAAAAAGAAGAGATGGGGAAAGGACTGGTAGAGAATATCATAGATTAATCATGGTCATGTTAAATTTAAATTAACAGCAACCTAACAAGGAGATGTCAGAGACCCAGACAAAGATACAGAATAGGCCAGAGGGAGACAGGTCAAGAGTAAGGATTTAGACTTAGAGTCATAAGAATTAAGCCACATGAGGGGGTAAAACCATCAAGAGGGTAACTTTGAAAGGTACATATTGAGTGCGCTAATCAAATATGTATGATCTTTTTCAGACATTTCAGAGACAAATCATTCTCTTTGCATGTATTTAAGTGATCTCTGTAATAAGGAATTATTAAAAGAAAAATTAGAAAGGTAGATTAAGGACAGAAAAAAATCCATTGTGTTCTAAATGGATTTCAATTTACCAAGTCAACCTGTAATAATAGTAAGTTCAGAAATCTGAAAATGTAACAGTGTGGAGGCTCAGAAACATAAAGTTACAAATAGCGGATAGAGATAAAAAGAATAGAAAAATGTAATTCTTAGATGTTCCAAATGTTTTAAACAATGGAGATGTATTTGTTATGAAGGTTTTGCCTCTTTTGTAGGTGACTACAAATTAATTCAGTGTATTCTCCCCTCCTGAAGCAACCCAAAACTGATAGCATCCACTTCTTACCTTCCTTCCCCCAACTTCATCCAGTGCCTCTCTGCGCCTCAAGATCAAAGGACCCTGGTCATTTGTGCATCTATTGCCTTTCCATCTAAAAGTAGCGAGAAATTGAAGTCTACATTTCCTCCTAATATTGTAAAGCAATTCCCTGTACCCATTCCTCTTCTCCCAACCACTATTCCTGTCCAGAACAAGTGCCCAAGTCTAGGCAGTCTCAAATATATGCCTAGGTTTATAGCCTAGAGGTGTGGTATGTCAGTCAAGCCTTGGGTATCAAGCCTTTGTTTAGTAACTCTTCTTCTTCTTCTGTGGCATCCCTCAGGTTGCTGGAATCTCAGGAGCTCAAGTTAGTCATGCTTTTGGAGTCCTGGAGGCCTTCTTCTTCTTGAAGCCTCTTCAAAAGGCTCACTGATCAGTTCTCCTAGACAAGCATTTTGTTTGTTTTCTTTTTACAGCTATTTGTCTTAGTTACTACCCCTGGAAGCAACTTCTCATAGGCTCCCAAAATACAGAGGAGTGGATTAAATATAGTTAGCTGTTCTTAAATGAATCAGTCAAAGTAGAGGAACCCCAGCAGTAGCATAACTAGAGGGGGAGAACAGAGCACCAGACTTGGGCATCCATTTAGAGGGGGCATCAGAAAGATGCTACCGCTCCTGCCTGTCTTTGCCATCATAGCCCTAAACTGGCCACATGACGACATCCTAAGCTCTCTTAGCACCACAAGGGAATTTTCCCAAGGTATAAACCTCATTAGTTACACATCTGAAAACCAGCTTCTGTACAATACACATACAAATCTCACTTTTTAGCAGGTGCCCTAACCGGCAGATCATGAGCTAAACGTTGCCAGGAGGGCAATTCCACCCCTTCTGTTGAAGCTACCTCACAGGGCAGCCAAAAGGGGAAAATATGAGAGGTCAGAAAGACAGGAAACAAGGAGCATGACTTAGTTTCTGCCCCCAGATTTTTCAGGAGAAAAGTTATAATTCTTTTTAGCTATAACTATGATATAGTTGCATCACCATCTGGATTTCCTTCTAGGACAAATGGTGGGCTTTGTGAATGTAATATACCTTAGCTTTAGCAATGCTCGTGACAATCTCCCATGACATTCTTATAAGTAAACTAAGGGAGTATGGGCTACATCAGGGGTGTTAAATTCATTTCACCTCACAAGCTACAGCCAGCTGACAGGGCTTCTCAAGGGCCAGTTGACCCACTCTCAGTAGTGGGGTCCAAGTGGTGACAGTGTTAACCCTCTGGGGACACAAGTGATCCCTGATGGGGACACAGTTCTGCTGCAATCATCTTAAGCCCCATGTCTGCCAGAGCCAGCCTCTACTTTTTAAGAATGAACAATGAAATGCACAAACACAAAAGTGCAATTGAGTGGCTAGATTGCAGTATGACAGAAAAGGGCCTGGAAGGTTATATAGGACCTCAAGTTAAATATGAATCAATAGTGTAATATTGTTTCTAAAAAGCTATAGCATACTGCAAGTTACCATGTGCCCAAAAGCTTGCAAATATATATATATATATATATATATATATATATATATATATATATATGCAACTATCTAGTTGGTCTAATAAAAGATACCACATCCTCAACAGTTCTGATTACTTTTGCCTGCAGACCAACATGGATACAACCTGTATCCCTGATCACTCTATTACACACTGATAAGGCTACATATGGAGGACTGTGTCCAATTTTGGTCACTGCATTTCAAGAAAGACATGGATGAATTAGAAAGAATCAAGAGGAGAGCAAGAAAAAATATTTGACGTCTAGGAAACATGATATATATGAAAAGAAGAAGTGGAATTATTTAATGTGGAAAAGAAAAGACTGAAGGAGAATTTAACAATAATCTTCAAATACAAATAGTGTTATTATAAAGAGGATGAGGATTGACTACTGTCTGCATCCACAGCAAATAGGTCAAGAAGTAATGGGCTTAAATTGCAACAAGGGCAATTTAGGTTGGCTATTTGGAAGTTCTTCCTAACTGCAAGGTTGTTAAATACTGGAGCAGATTTCTTGAACAGATGATGCAGAATATCTATCATCATCCGTGTTTAAGTAAAGGTTAGAGAAAACACTTGACTTCAATAGTTTAGACAGGGATGATCCTGCTTTGATAAAAGAGCTTGAAAAGATAACTTCTTGTAAGTCCATAACAGCCAATTTGTTTATAATTTTATGCCCCTACTTGCCACTGGTTAGGTCTCACCTGGAGTATTATGTCTAGTTCTAGGGACCACATTTAAGATGTATATAGGGAAACTGAAGACCATCCAGGAGTGAGTGACAAAGATGATAAAAGGGTTGGAAAGAAGCTGTATGAGGATAAGTTGAGAAACCTAGGCCTGTTTATTCTGTACAAAAGGAGATTAAGAGGAGATACATTATCAATTTTCAAATTTTTGAAAGGCTACCACAAATAAGAAGAACAGTTCTGTCTTGCCTCACAGGGCACACAAAGCATTGGGTTTAAATCGCAGCCTAGACAATTCAGATTAATTCTGAGGAAAAAATGTGCAGCCTGTAAAAATGGTAGGACAAATTGTCTATGGAAGTATGCAGCATTCTACTTCCTAGTCAAGGTCAGAGACTTTAGAGGAAGATAGCAAACCTCTATAAGTGAACCTGTTTTTGCCATAATGCACCCCAGGCAAGACTATCAAATAAAGCTGATTTTATGCAAACAGAATTTATTTTTTTATTATAACTGAAAATTTAAAGCACTGAATGCCCATCTCACTTACTTGTTGAATTCACTACAAAATGTTTATTATTCTTTGAGGACATTTTTTCATCATGGGAAGGGAAATGCCCTGAAGGACTGAACAGAATAAGCATACATATGTAGAACCTAGAAATATTCAATCTCATTAAACAATGAAAATTGTCAATGTAGCACAGGAATGAAAGAATACGACATTGCTAGTCTTATTTACACAGATGATTAGAAAGATATAAAGTAGATGACCCAGACAGCTAATAAATCCAGCATAAAAAAACATAGTATTTCCTCCTTTTTTCTGACCCATTTTTCTTTCCCCTAATTGTCATCCATTTATATCCAGGATTTATGTGTTGGTTGCATCCATTATTTTGACTTCAGTATTTCCTGGCTATTTGTTAAATTTAGTAAGATGTTGTTTTATTAGACTTGATTTACTTCCTCTTGGGAAAGCAGATGCCCTGAAGGGCTGAGTAAAATAAGCAAAGCCAACATGTGCACTGTAGGACATACACATATTCTGTATCTCATTAAGGAATGAAAGTTCCTAGTTTAAAGGACAAAGAAAGAATACAGCAGGGTTATTCTTATTTGCACTGATCATTCCAAGGACAGGACCTAATTCTCCACTCTTCTAAATTGGTTAAATCTGTAACTCAACACAGTTACACTGGCATGGAAACTAGGGTAAGAAAGGGGAGAATCAGGCTTACACAGTAGATGAGATATGAGCCCTCAACGATACCTGAAATAACAACCAAGACAGAGTCCCCTTATTTTTTCTGTTTCAATTTTTAATAACACTTTCAGCTTAGGGGTCATGTATAGCTCACCTTACTTATACAAATCTGACAACAAAAGGCACGTCTACATGAGACACTTTACCACACAACAGACTAAGTTGCTGCACAGTAAAGTGTCACCTTCTACACATGCATGGACATTAAGGTGCAGTAGACTAATTTATTGTGCTGCTGGATAGTCCCATCAGATACAAGTGGTATTCAGCAGCACAGGAAATTACTGCACTTAAATGCACATGTAGACAGTAACGTCAGGACTAGTTTACTGACAGTAATGTCTGGACTAGCCCAAATTGAGCTGGAGTATATTCTGTAGCATTAATTGCACATGTAGACATGCCCAAGATGATCATAATTGTGCCTTCTTGCCTATAAATCAATCTTAACAACAGTATTGCAACTTTCCCTGTTAATAAGAAAGACAGAACTTGGTGCTTGGTCTAGATTTCAATAGTTAGATCGCTTATTTGGATGAAGAAGGCAAAAAAGGAACAAGCTGAAAACATTTAACCTTTATAGTTCATTTTCTATTACCATTTTCAGATTAGAGCTGTTAGATTTTCCAAGCATATATGTGCAATTTTTACCACTTCCACAATGTGTGTCATGTCACCCTTTCCAAAGCTGTAAATTGGCAAAGTCTCCTTTTGTCAGCCTGTTAATGTTTCTAGTGTGCCTATGTTTCTATGGTGCCTGCCTTTCAAAAGAATAAATTAAGATGCATTGCTTCCACCATAAATGCATTTCCTTTCTTTTACCCCCTAACTTCCAAATGAGTAGCAACAGAAATACTAAGAGATTTATAATATGTATAACTACGGCAGACCACCCTTGCTGCTTGCCATTTTAAGGGCTTAGAGCAGGCAGCAGGTATGGGCCAGCCCTGATGAGGCAGTCGTATGATTGCAGGCTAGCCATGTGATTTGAGGAGGGGGCTGAGTAGCCTCAATTTTAACTCAGGCCCTCAGGATGAACCAGCAGTTTGACGGCTGCAGCCATGAAAAGAACACCAACCAGCTGGAGCTGCAGCTCACAACATCAGTGGAGGTATATGGGCAGGAGCTATGGGGAAGGAAGAGGCTACAGTCCTGGTTGTGGACGCAGTCATCATCTCACAGGGGCTTCCGTAGCTTCCCCCTTCCTGCCATGGACTGCTGCCCAAACTTCTTCCTGGAGCTTTCAGGGAGACTGCTTCCCCTTCAGAGGCTGACCTCCCTACTGCCATTCCGTCCAGGGTTTTTGTAGTCCTGCCTCTTCTGGTCAGCTGACTAGCTGTCCCAGTTCAGCAATTAACCCCTTTCTCACCAGCCCTCTGTGCCCAGAAGGTTCTGGCCCTATAGGGGCACACCTTCTTCCTCGTGACAGGGTTAGGGTTCCCTGTCACACACCCTGCTCTGTTTTTTCTTGCCTGGGGTCTTCCTTTTCCCCACAAACCCCTTTCCTCTTCATATTGTCTAGATAAAAAATCTACACTTACATTTTTAATCCCTGGATGATGTTCCACTTCAAAGCAATATAGTTGGAGACTGAAGGACCATCTCATCAGCCTCGCATTATCAGTCTCCATACTCTGAAGCTATCACAGTGGGGTGTGATCTGTAATCAATGTAAACTTCCACCCTAACAGGTAGTATTGCAGTGTTTCTATAGCCCATTTGTTTGCTAAACATTCTTTTTCTGTTGTTTCATAATTCTTCTCTGGGGGATGTAACTTTTTGCTAATATATGCTATTGGATGTTCCTCTCTTTCCTCCATTGGGACCAACACAGCCCCAGTAGCACAGTTGGAGGCATCTGTTAATATCATAAATACATTGTTGATGTCCGGTGTATACAGTAATGGTTGCATACACAGTGTTTCCCTCATCTTTGAAAATGCTGTTTCTGCTTCTGGTGTCCATCCTACTTTGTTTGGGCTGCTGCCTTTATCATCTCAGTTAAAGGCACCACTAAGTCAGCAAAATGGGGGATGAACTTCCTGTAATAATTTGCCATTCCCAAAAAGGCCCTCACTTGTCTCTTTGTCCACGGAGTTTGATATTTCTTTATGGCCTCTACCTTGTCCAGCAGTGGTCATACCTTCCCACTTCCTACCTGGAACCCAAGGTACCAGGTTTCTTCTTTACCAATCATACACTTCCTTGGGTTAGCGATTAATCCTGCCTTCCTTAGGTCCTGCAATACTGCCCATAGTGTTGTTAAGTGTCCTGGTCAATCTGTCATATACACAGTAATATTGTCTATATATGCTGCAGCGTAACCCCCATGCAGCGCCAGGACTCTGTCCATCAGCCATTGGAACATTGCCACTGCTCTGTGCAATCCAAAAGGCACGCGTTGGAATTGAAATAGGCCCCAGGGTGTAGCAAAGTCTCTTTTTTCTTGGTCTTCAGGTGCTAACGGGACCCACCAGTAGCATTTCAGTAGATTCATATAGCTAGCTTGTCCTATATTCTCCACCATTTCATCCACCCTCGGCATGGGATAAGCATCAAACTTGGCCACCACATTCACTTCTGGAAATCAATACAGAGCCTAATTTTTCCATCAGGTTTCAGAACAGCCACAATGGGACTGCGCCACTTGCTTCGGGACTCTTGTATTATCCCTTTTTCT
The DNA here is from genome assembly GCF_052110815.1 of Crocodylus siamensis. NCBI lineage: Eukaryota > Metazoa > Chordata > Crocodylia > Crocodylidae > Crocodylus > Crocodylus siamensis. Next base: position 359,470,156 of record NC_143395.1, read on the forward strand.
AACATCATCCCCAGTTCTTCTTTTATCAGGCCTCAAGGAGGGTCCTAGTTCAGGTTCATCTGCTTGGAGGGCCAAGTACAGGCACTCCTGTTCTTGCCATGGCTTCAGCATATTGATGTAGTATATCTGTTTCTTCTTCTGCTTGTCTGATTGGTATACTTCGTAATCTACAGGCCCTATTTGTCATGTTATTTCATAAAGGCCTTGCCATCGCACTAGTAGTTTACTCTCTTGAGCCGGTAAGAGCACCAGTATGTGGTCCCCTACTTCAAACTTCCTCTCTCGAGCCCCTCGATTGTAATGAGTTGCTTGCTGCTACTAGGCCTCCCTCAGATTTCCTAAAGCTTCCTTCCGTACTGACTCAAGGCACTCCCTCAGTTGTATTACATAACGAACTATGTTCTGGTCTTTACTTTGTTGCTTTTCCCAGCTTTCCTTAACCAAATCCAGAACTCCTCTTGGTTGTTGTCCGTATAACAGTTCAAAGGGGGAAAAACCTGTTGAGGCCGTGGTGCCTCTCTCATTGCGAACAACAAAGGCGGTATCATCTGGTCCCACTTCTGTGGATGCTCTACTACAAATTTTTTTAGCATCTGTTTCAAGGTCCTGTTGAATCGCTCCACTAATTCATCAGTTTGGGGATGGTACACTGCCATCCTTAGATGTTTGATTCCCAGTATTTTGCTCACTCCCTCAAACACACGAGATGTAAAGTCAGTCCCTTGGTCAGTTAATAATTCCTAGGGAGCCCCACTCAGGAGAATATCTTTAATAATTCTTCTACCACCTTGGGGGTGGACACCATCCGCATAGGTACCACCTCTGGATACCCTGTCGCATACTCCATTAGAACCAAAATAAATTGGTGCCCTGCACTGCTTCTTGGTAGTGGCCCCATGATATTGACAGGGTCGAGAGGCACCAAACCCCACCATCCAGCAGGTAGTGCATGGAGCCCTCAGTGGCTACCCATCTCACCAAGGACATGGAGCCACTGCACTGCAACCCCTTGGCCTATTGAGCAACCCACATCCAGGTGTGGTAGGATCTAGCCACAGTTGCCTGGGAACACCTTCTTCTTGGGTACATTTAGGTTGCCCTAATTGGTAACTTCCCAGTTATAAAAGGGTAGCATGTTTATTTGAAAAGCTCAACAGCATCATGATATGTATTTCAAGCAGCATATGTGACCACAGTGTATTACTATATTTTAAATCTAATTCAGTACAAGTTATTCATGCTTGGGTAAGACAGGTGATGATTAAATTGGTTTTGTTCTAAAAAACTGTATAGTCTAGTTTATTTCCTGAACCCTGTCTATAATAATTTGCATTCCATTGTCCCTACTACTGTCTGACATCTACCATAATAGAATCATATCCCTTTAGTTTTGTTCCATTTCCTTTCATCCCTCCTCTTAATTACCCCTTTTGTACCTCTAGTCTGTGGTCTCTGTGCCTCTAATACATGGCTGTGCCAATTCCACAACCCCCAAGGCTTGTCAGGTTAAAGATTAATGAGTAGACTTTACCCAGAGGCTTTACAAAGGTTAAACATAATTACAATTGGGTATTTTATGCAATGTTGAATATGTGAAAGCTGCTTAGAAAAAAGTAGGGAAGAAAAAGTAATGAAACTTATGGGATTTAAGTCAACCATTTATATCTTCTGAAAAAGCAGAAATTAGCATAAAAACAAACAAGTTGGGAAGTTCTACCCTTTGTTCCAAGGCTGTTGATAAAAACAAAAACACCATATGGTAGAAATTAGACTGAATCTCAAGTTTGCAACCTCAGTGCCTCTTAATTCTGCTTCCTTCTGTGTTAACTAAAACATGCTGCACACACAAAAAGAAAAAGGTATAAAATTGTCACATCTTTTGTTTCAAAACTTCTCATCTTTGACCCTGAAATACTAAGGATAAAATTCCCTCTGTAGTCAAAACATTACATTTCAACATATTATTAATCTTAAAGATTGTGTACTCTAACTCTCTTAGGAAATAGGTAGGTGGGATAATTATCTATATTACTTTTATCATGTCTCAAATTACAGAAATACAGAGGTACTGTGTTATAGAAATACTATACGTATAAGTTGAACATCCAGGTCAAATCTAAAAAAAAACCAGAGGCCTATACTTAGGTTGATATATCTAAAATTCATCTGATAGGCTGATGGTCTGCTTTTCAAAAGCCCCAAGTGAAAAGCATCAAAATTAACAGGAGCAGCAGAGGACATTATCTTCAGGCTTTTAAATCTTGGTTAGTGTGGTGTATACTGTTTACAAAAGAAGAAGAAAACTTTTGTTTGTTCATATAAAGTTGACAGGGTTAAAATATAGGACTTTTTTTTTTCAGAAATCTCCCATAAATGGGGGTGCCTTATTGCATGTGTATAGCCTCCAATACCTAGGACCCAGTTTTCAGAGATGCTGTGCACTTCTGCTTCCCAGTGACTTAGGATGAAGTTGTAGATACTCAGCACTGGTGATAATTATAGTGAAATTTCATGTTTTCAAAGTACTGTTTAATACTAAATAGCACCGTGCCAGATTGGGACATACACAATCTCCCTGGCTGGCAATTCACTAAAGAAAAAGTTCTACAGAAGTCAATAGGACCTTTGAAGTAAGAGTGCATAACAGTTTGAAAACCTGGTTCTATGTAACTGCTAAGAGCTTCGTCTGAGAAGAAGAACAAATACTTGCCTAGACACAGATGTTTAGTATGCTTCTCTTGTTTTCTCATTTAAGTATTTGCAGTGTAGTGGCTCTATTCTCTCTTGGATTTTTCTTTCTTCATCTCGGAGCTGAAGGCAAGATCTGTCTTATCTTCATCCTGATTAGGCACTAGGCCAATTCTGTTTCAACGAGAAGTAAATAAGTTGTTTCCATTAAGCAAACATGAAAATGGACTTATTATCTATTAACGTATCTAACACTCTGGACACATGAATGGGCTAATACAGGAAAACACCAGCTTCAGCCACAAGACCCAGCCGTATAAAAACTGAGGTAAATCTACCCTCACTTAGACAATTTTAACTGATTCCAACCCAAATTAATTATTTTTCCTGGGGCCAGGTAGATTCTCCCCAGACAGCCATTCATATAAGTATACTTGCCCTGATACAATTACCTCTAGGTTTTTTGCCTAAAAAATAACAGGATCTTTACCCCATTCTATTTTTGTCACCTTGGTCTTATTTCTCTTCTCAGATTCAAGTACAGACTGTCTGCTAGTTGACTTGAATACTTGGATACTTGTCATTGTATTATACCACTAATCATCATCCAGTTGCAATGAGCTCTCTCTCATGTTCATCACTCTCTGCCTAGTGTTTTCAAGCCCCGTTTTTGTGGCACTAAGCACTTGTTACCCCTACTGATACTAAATTAGGATGGAGGCATGCAATCTTCTCCTTTAGCACTATGCTGAGTCCAACTGAATTATTTCTTTAAAAGAATTGCCAGGAGAAGACTTATGGAGATTATCAGTGAGATGATATTAATGTTAGGTGGGCCCTGGGGCAAGAGGGTAGAAGTAAAAATACAAATCAAATTAAACTGTAACATACTTAAAAGGACAGTGCTTACTCAGAATGTCAAGATATTATACAGTTCATGATGGATACCTGAAAAATTTCAGTCCCTGGTGCTCTGCCCCGACCACATGCGTCACTGGTCCATGATCCCAGTACTGCCCACCCATCTCACTCCCAGCCATGGCCCCCATCCCAGACACCCAGCTGTGCACTCTATATGAGTCCCACCCCAGCTATGGGTGTGGGATGAATGAGCCAGGGTGCCCAGGCAGCAGGGCTAGGTCTGGCAGTGGCAGCCAGAAGGAGCCACTGCCACAGGGGCTGCTGGGAAATAAAACCCACTGTGGGCCTGATCCACCCCGCAGCCTGGACTTTGTCCACCCCTGCTTCATAGATTACATTATGTATTGCTGATGCGTCATTTGTTTATTCTTTGATCTTGTCTAAAGTAATGAGGGATATGTTTTTCCAGGTGTCACAAGATAAAGGATTATTTTAATTTATATTTATCACAATTGCAGTAAAAAGTAAAATATATTTGTTTGTCTATGTTAACCCATACTTTCAAGTAACTGCAACTTAGAAGCTAAGAGGTAAAGGCCCCATTGATTTCAATGAATGTTAGATGCCTTAATACTTCTAAAAATTTGGGCCAAAGAAGCCATATGGAGAGCAGAATCCTAAAGCTGTTAATAATGGACTCAGAATAATACTATATTTTATTTAGTTTCTTTTAGCATTCACAATGAATTGGCTCCTTTCTATATTCTGAGTTAACCTCACAGTATAACAGGCTCAACAATATCATAATAATCAAGAACCTGTTCATCCTATCATAAACAGTAACACCTGTAATGCACCAAAGAGCGATTAAGCTCCTGTTAGGATATTTCTTCCAGAGCATAATCAAGAAGGTAACACATCCAGTTTTCTGAAACCAAATTCTAGAGTCAGGAGACCCTCACAGAGAATGCATCACCATTTCCTCCCATTTAGATCGATGAGGACTCACTCTGAGCATGTGTGTTTCTCTCTAGTGTGGCAATGCAACAGGGCAGAGAGCCTGTTAGATTCTGAGTCTAAATCTACTTTCCTTTATCAGTTTCACAGTGCTGTAATTCCATTAACTCCTTTAGGGTTGCTCTAGATTTATGAAAGTGCTAATGAAAAGACAATCAGCCTGTCATTTTAAGTGTCTGCAGTTATTGGGTCAGCATTTAGAAGCACCTTAAGCAACTAGGACGTTCCCACTAATACAGAGGTTAGGGTGTGTCAGTGGCCAGTGTTAAGAAAGTTGATATTGGCTAATAATTCTTCTTACTTTCTTCCAAAGGTGTTTTGAGATTAAGAATTTTCCTGGTTCCAGACAATAGAAGACACAATAGAATCCTTTACTGCAGCACCTGAACATGCATAACATAACCTTATAACATAATATAACATACTATCATGGACCCAGAGGAACAGACTTCCACCTTCTGCTTCCTTTGTGCAAAAATGAAATGTATTTCCTACCTATGGGGACTTTTTACCATCTTTAATTTTGAGGAAGGATGCATGTACCCAAAAGCTAGAGCCCTGAGTCAGTTGCCCTTTCAGTATTCCTGATGTTCAACATGCTGTAAGTAGGCCACTGGATGAGGCTATCCCTTACTAAAGATTGGATTAAAAATTAAAAATCTAGCCCTCAAGAATTTAATGAGCTATGTTGGTTTTATTAAATGTAATGTAAAGGGCGTTAGTTTGATTTTCTAAATTCATACACATCATACATGCATATACAAATACCACCGCATATACTACAACATATACATACATTTGCATACTTGTTATATATGTATGTTGTCTCCACTTACATTCTTAAAACATGTATGTGCTAGTGATAAAATCTGCATCTGCAAAGGCTGTTTGGTCCAAGAATCTAGTTTCCAGTTTTAAATGCTATGAGAACTCTCAAGCAATGGACCTTCTTACCCAGAAATGTAGTTGCATGTGTGTAAATGCAAAGCTGCATGTACAGAGGCTGACACTTACAGCCAGACAGAAATCAGACCTGTGTGTGTTTGTATGAGCAGAGGAAGAAAATGAGAAAGGCACAAATCAACTAATGTAGTACTTTGCCAAATTCTGATTACCTGTAACTTGCATCAGTTTACCACACCGTTCAGTTGAAGAGACTTTCTAGGAATTTGTACCATTACAAAAATATAGGGCTCTTTTAATCAGCACGCTCTATACTATTGTCTTCTTTCTGCCACAAAAATAACTCTTGACATTTTTCTGGACATAGTCAAAGCCCATAATCAGCTATCTTGAATGTCATGTAATCATGTCTGAATATCTAAAGTACAGTGTGCTTCAGTCTCAGATCTAGATGGGGCACTCCATCAGTATATCCATCCATCAGCAAGTAATTTGGTCTGCATCACATCATAGCCTTTGAAGAAGTGAAAAAAACAATATAATGACTAATACTTCTTTTTATCTCCAAAGCATGTGTGGCTGTCAGGTTTCACAGTAATAAACTTGAGGGCTAATGGTACCTCTGTTAATAAGAATTAGTATCATTCACCACTTCTTTTTTGCTTTCATGTTTTTTATTAATGTTATCTGTGCACTAAAAATATATATACACAAGACGAATGGAAGGTATTGTTCATAGGAGAAACGTTAAGAGTGTGTATTGGTTACACAGTAAGTCAAAATGTCAACACAATATGCCTGTTTTTATACAGGACCTAGTTTTCAGTAAATTAAGTAAGAAAAATGCATCATGCTACAGATTACTATGGTTACATCTATTGCTTTCAGCTCAGACAATCACGGTTTGCAAGAGTTATCTAGCCAATATAGGTAGGTATTTTAGCATTGAGACATTAATACATGTTTGAAATGCTCTTGATTAAAGTCAAAACTCCTAGACAATAACATACCAAATGGATTAGAGAAAAGGAACCATTTGGGCAAAGTCTTAAAGTATTTAGAAGACTAAATACATTTAAAAATCTGTATGTTAGTCTGTAGTAATCTGTAAATCATGGGTACTAAAAATTTAAAGGATACTACTGTAACTCATAGTTTTAATATAATTCTGTTTATTTAAAAAGATTGTAGGAATCTGTCATTTCCTAGTGCTAGTCTGTTAAAAAAACAGAAGCAGCATTGATTGTCCTCATTAAAGTCTGCACAGCAGCTATAAAAGCTGCATGATATAGCTGACAAAAATGGCTCACAGAAAAAAATAGGAAAGGATGAGCCTAGCACAAATTAGTTACGGTTTATACATGTACCATTGCACCTGTTCTTGTTCACTGTCATGAGCTGTGAAGGACACAGTTAAAAAGTCAGACCGTCATTGGTCTCAGTTTATAATGTGTTATGACACAGAAAAAAAATATCTGATTGAAATGTTTGAGGAAAAACAACCCAAATTATGAGAAAAGTCTAGAATAATCCTCTGCAAGAAACAAACAAATGATGACTGAAAATATTAAGTGCAGGTTTAATTGAAGTCATTGCAAACTGGGAGCCTACCTTTTCTGCCCTGCTGTTTATGTATTTTGTCTGGTGACTTTTTAAATTAAAATATTTCGACAGTATTAGGAATGGGAGCTGGACCCCAGAAGAAATCCCACATCACTGAGATAGATTCTGCCTCCATACTGAACGATCTCTCCTTTTGGCCCCATGTATTCTTTCCATCAAATGAGCCAGCTTCAACAGCAAGGAATGGCAGATGCCTTCAGTCCTACCTAACACACTGACTGCTAGTTCAGGCTTTTTCCTGGAAAATGGAAGACATGGATTCAAGTGTCCTCACAAAGTGGGGGGCCTAGAACGAAAGCCTCTGCCTTCTTGGGCAAGAGCCTTGACTATAGGCTATTGAGCAAAAGGGAAATGGAGACTTCTCTTCATCCCTCTACCCACCAAAATAGGATGATACTCCTGAAACAAATCTTGTACTTGAGGGGCTAAGAACAGTAAAAAGATAAAATAAAATCTGGACCTCAATCTAATTACTGCATTAGTGAAAGGTTATAGGTGCCTTGATCTCAGCCTATCAACATCTACATGCAGAGATTTCTGAAAGTAGAGGGCTAGGAACATGGTTGATTCTCTATTATTTTAAGGCTCTAGATTTTTTTTAAGAATACCTCCCATTCCAGCCAAAGGTTATGGACTTGAGACAGGAAATATTTGGTAACATTTTATATCGTGTTTCAGAAAGGTTGTCAAACTAGACAATCAAAATGGTCTCTTCTGACCCTAAAATCTATTAATATATGGATTAAAAAGCATGATACTGTTAGAAAAATCAAAGGTAGAGAGTGGGAAAATGAACAACATACACAGAATGTACTCCCTGAAATTAAATAAGGATAAAATAATTGATTGTCCTGTTTACAGTAAGGCAGTGTACAGGAAAAATGTATTTAAACACTCGTAAAATCAGGTTTGCTGAAAAATGTGCTATTGTGAACCTTCAAGCAGCTGCAATCCTCACAGCTGTTCATGGATGGCAGAACAGAAGGAATTGATGGGCAACCATAATTGATGTCCAAATATTCCAATGTGGTCTATGACCCAGACCTGGAAAGTACAAGTGAAAAAGCCACAAGGACATGAATCATAGCAAAAAGCAACTGCACTCATGATGCAGCAGAGTGGCAGAACACTGACGGTGGGTTAAATACTTTAGATATGAAGGGGAGCATGTTGTCATTCTATCTGCTAGTAAAAGAGTTAAGAGGGAAAACACTAGCCGCAACCAGGTGAGATGTCATATGAACAAAGTTGCAAACACTGCCTCCACAGCCAATAAGAACATAAATACATATAGATGACCAGGAGCTTGGACCTATGCTTAGCAGTTTCCCTCAGTCTCCTATTCATAAAGCAGGCTAGTATGCAGCTTCAAGGATATTCAGATCTGATTTAGTGCTCATCTTTTATAGTTATACTGTACTCTTTCCCTCCATTCCATTTAATGTAATGTGTGTGGATTTGTGTTGGTGGATGGTATCATCCTAGGAAAAGAATAAGTATTTTCTTTTTTAAATGAAAGCATCCTGCTCAAGCTTTAGAAAACACAATGAACTCTAGTGAGTTCCTTAATAATTATCTTCCAGAATGAGAAGACCATTTTCCTCAAGTGTGTGTGCCTCATTTGAAAATGTAAGCTTCTAAATAATTGTCTAAAAGATTATTCCAGTGTGGATTAATGTTATGCAATATTTGTTTAACATATGGAATACAGGTCAAAAGCATATAATGAGAAGGCTGCTTATTTTAGAATCATATTAGAAGCAGCTGAATGTTGTGTACACAGGGATACATAATAGGTTTGCATAGAATTTTCTCTAAAAGCAAACTATTGCCTAATCAATGTTTTTAACAACGGATAATTAGGATGCTTCCAAACCTGACTCAATGGCTATCTTGTATTACAGTAGAATCATAACTTTTGGGAGAAGCTGAAAGGTCATTCAGTTCATCCCCTGTACTTATGCCGAGATATTGTTCCTAAAACAATCACAGGGCTATCTAGACTTTTTTGAAAAACCTTCAGTGAAGGATACTCTAGAACCTCCTTAATTATTTGTCCCTTTGCCCTACTATTACTATTGTGAAGACCCCCCCCACCATGACATTTCATCTAAATCTGTTTTGTTCCAGTTTAAAACATTGCCACACATCCTGCCCAATGGGGAAATGGAGAACAATTCACCTCCCTATTCTTTATGATAGACTACAGTGTCTAATGACAGCACCACACCTTGAAAATTTGGAGAAATGTGAAAGGATATAGAGGGAAGGAGGAAAGATGATAAAGGAATTAAAAAGAAAATCATACAAGGAAACACTTGAACACTGGTATCATGTCCCCCTTTATTCTGCTCTTCTCTACATTAAGCATACAATCACAGAGTGGGGGCTAGAGATTGTTCCCTGCCAACTGTTCTCAGTCCCAGGTCCACAATTGCAATCATGGAGCAGGGTCTGGGAGATTGTTCCCAGCTCCCACTCTACTATCCCAATCATGAAGCAGAGGCTGCAAACTGACTGCTGCCAGGGCAGGGGAACATTGTACCCACCCAGGCTCCAATGCTGGAGTCAGCCCCCACAGAGGCAGCTTTGGGAGGCAGGGACCAATCTGCTGTCCCCTGCTTCCCAGCTGACTGGGAGCAAATTTGCTTCCCATCGGCCACCTATATGTGCCATACTGCACAGTAATTACTCAGCAGTTAATTTGCTACCTGCATTTAACTATATAAAACTATATAAAAGTACATTAAGGTGGATACATAACACATTGGACATTGTGCTCAATGAAAAGTCATCAATGGCTCAATGTCTATTTGGACAGTGGCATCAAATGGGATTCTACAGTGGACTGTCCTGGGTCCAGTGTTATTTAACATCTTCATTATTGATTTGGATGATGGGATTAAGTGCATGTTTAACATTTTGCAGATGAAATCAAGTTGGGTATAGTTTCAGATACACTAGAACATAGAGATAGGATACAGAATGATCTAGATAAGACTGGAGAAATGGTCTGCAACCAGTCAGGTGAAATTCCTGCACTTGGAACAGAGTAATTGCTTGCAGAAATGCAGAATGGGAAATGACTGGCTGGGATGCAACACTGCAAAGAAGGGCCTGGGAATTACAGCCCATCTCTTATCCACTGAATATAACCTAGTTCCAAAAAAAGTCAACTGAATACTGGGTTGTATTGTCAGGAGCACTGCCTGAAAATCAAGGAAAGTAATTCTTCCACTCTGTTCAGCACTGGTAGGGGCCTCACCTGAGGTACTGTATCCAGTTTTGGGTCCCACACTTCAGGAAGGATGGGCAGATATTGGAAAGAGTCCAGGAGCAACAAAAATTATTAGAAACCTGGGAAGCATTAGTTATGAGTAGGGCCCTGGGAAAATCACGGATTTCTTGTAGAAAATGTTTGGCATGTGCATGGGTAAAGTATAATTTTTCACAAAATATTCACAGAACTACCACTGATCTTGGCAAATGGGTCCCAGTAGTTCCATTAATATTCCATGAAATATTATACTTAACCCGCGCACGTGCAGCAGCCACCAAGTGCTGTGAGAAAATATTATATGAGGGGGCTGAGTGCTGCCTAACCCCCGTCCCTCCCTCCCACAAGGCTGGCACATGCTGCAACTATAAGCAGTAGTGGAGAAGCAGCTGCACACGGAGTATCACCAAATGCTGAGGGACAGCAGTGCCATGGTGCTGCTGCTGTCACTGACTGCTGCAAAAAGTTTGGGGGGGCTAAGCCCCATTATCCCTGGCCTTCCATCACCTATAGTAGGCACACACACACAATCCCCACCCCCACCCCATCAGTCCCCAATCCCTGGCACTCCAAACCCCCTTCCTCACCTGCTCCCTATATACTTAGCCTCATCCAGCTGCCTGGCCATGCCACTAACAGCTGCTTGCATGGTGGAATACTGCAAAAGCCCAGGTTTCCCCTTGCAGGCTGGAATGCTGCCAACCTGCAAAAGGAAACCAGTGCTTTTGCACATTTTTCTGGCACAGGCTCACAACCAACTCAGGCTCATAGGAAAAAACTTCCAAGGGAAGTGGTGCTGGCTCCTACTCTGGGGGTCTTTAAGAGGAGGCTTGATGCCTACCTAGCTAGGATCATTTGAGCCCAGTTTTTTTTCTCCTGCCCTGGCAGGGGGTCGGAGTTGAAGATCTAAGGACCCTTCTGACCCTGCTTCTTTGATTCTATGATTCTATGACTCTTAAAAATATCTGTGTGGGGCTAATTTCATGGTATCTATGCAGTCATAGGCAGTCCAGTATGTCCAGTTTGTCGCGCCCCTAATGCCGGTGCACCCTTGACCTGCAAGCCTGGGTCGGCACGACCAGCTTGGCGCGAGGAGGGGGATTTATGACTGGGCAGGTGGGTGATAATGGTGAGCAGAAGTCAGTATAATTTAAACACAGCATGATGGTTTCACAAAAGATTTATTTTACTTACACTTCTGATGTGCTGCAGCGTAGGCAGAGGAGCTGATTGATTTAGTTACAGCATGCAGATATCATGTTAGCCAGCATTTACAGGGTGGGTAAGACAGTTGCTTCCGAGTGATTCATATAAGCCGTTGCAGTCTGCAGATTACTAAGAGCTCTTGATAAGAAAGATAATGCCAAAGATAGAGAAATAAATGGACGGGTAAGACAAGATGGGGGTAGGCCAAAAAAAAAAAAAAAATACGGAGGCGGAGAGAAATTGTGCACAAAAAATATCTGTTCTTCTTGAGTGTATACACAGTTCTCCCCTTGGGTGGAAGTTCCTTCCAAGTTTTATTTGCACAGGTGACCAATTACTATACGCCAATCATAAATAATTAATGAGTTGGCACTTGTGCTTTCTTTGTTTGCTCAGGTTTCATAAAAAAGGGAGGTTATTTTTACTTGGGTGGTACTGGTTCTGTTTGGTCACAGGATGGCGCGCGTAGCATATTTAATTTTACAACTTTACTAAAGTCAGCTAATCTCATTACTATAGGTACTTTATCTTTTGTGCTGGGCTGTCAAGGTCAGTTTCTCCCTTTCGTATGAAAAGCTCAAGCCATTTGAAATGAGGCACAGATAGGGGTGTGTATATGCAACACTATTAATACAGAGGGATAAATTACAACCACAGAGTTTGTTGTGTTAGCCTCTGACCTTTTGTCATCTGACCTTTTGCCATCGGCATCTGAAACCAAAGACTTTGATCTTTGACACAGTTTAAGAGGCCCTATATCATAAAAATAATCCAATGTATGTATATTTTTTGTCATATTAGAACAGAAATGTCCATATTTAGAGAGTCATTTTCCCATATCTCCTTTATTTACCAACTGATTATTATGAAACTTGATATTGTGTCAGGTTCTTTTTCTTATTTAGAGGCCCCTCATATTGTGAGCCCTAAACTGTAGTTTAGGTAGTTTAAGCCTAAATCCAGCACTGAGCAGGAGCTCACGTGAATGGGGCCCTGGCTGGGCCAGACAGTGGAACAATCTGAACCTGGGCATCTCATCCAGGGGTGCAGGGGGCTCCTGCTACTGTGTGCGCCCCAGGAGAGGCCTGGGGGGACGTGCCTTCCAATCTGTGCATGGGGAAGCAGCTGCCACTGCACACTGTACTTCACATCCCACTGCAGCTGCCCCAGGAGTGGTGTGATATCATGTGCCTGCCACCACTGGGCTGTGCCATGCCCCCCACCCACCCTACAGTGGGATGCATGTGGCGTCACACAGGTCCGGAGGCACTGGGGCAGAAAGTGCAGCCTGCAGCTGCAGTGACCTCTGCCCCACACACAGATTGGGCGGGTACATACCCGCCAGGCCTCCACAGGCATGCGCATAGTAGTGCGCACCCCCCATGCTCCTGGATGAGCTGCCCAGGCTCTGATCATCCCACCACCCCACCCGGCTTAGGGCCCATTCACCCTAGCCCCTGCTCCCTCCCTCACTGCAGCAGCCTCAATCTGCCCCCTACCCACCATGCCCCTTTCCCCTCCCCCCACCTCTCCCCACACAGACTTACCTGCTTGGTGGCAGGGGAGTGGAACACATTCACGTACGCACTCAGCCCCGCCAAATAATTTTTTCTACCTCCACCTATGCACTTAGCCTGCGAAATCACTATTTTCTCAAGGCCCTACTTATGAGGAACAGCCAAAAGAATTATTTATTTAGGATTATTTATTTGGAGAAGAGAAGACTGAGTGGAAAGGGAGTTGATAACAGTCTTCAAATACCTGAAGGGCAATTATAGAGAGGCTGGAGATAGGCTGTTCTCTTGATGTAGGGGACAGGACTAGGAACAATGGGTTCAACCTGTAGTAGAGGAAATTTAGATTGGAGATTAGGAGGAACTTTCTGACTCTAAGGGTTGTAAGTCATTGTAACAGGCTAATTAGAGAAGTTGTGGACTTTGCTTCCCTGGAAAACTTGAAGAGTAGATTAGACAGACACTTGGCTAGGATGATTTAGTCAGGGACAATCCTGCCTTTAGATTACCTTGTGAGGTCCCTTCCAGCCCTATTTTCTATGATCCCTAACTTTCAAAAAGGATGATATGATCCCATATTATCAGAGGTAGATTATATTTCAGACATATATATACACAGATGCCCCCACAAACACATGAAAACAAAACCAAACACTACTACATGACTCTTTAGAGTTGAGTGAAAAGACAGGGTCAAAGACATAATTTCCTTGGAAATATATTCCTTCTATCTGGTCAGGAAGACTCATATTTTTCCGGAGCATAATCAAGCCCTTAGGTCCTTATTGACGTCTCTTGTCACAGATTATAGTAAAACAAAATTACTGTTCATCTCCAGAGTAGCATCTGGCCTACATATAATCTGGAATGCTTTTGCTTGGTAAGGTTATTTTGGTTTAACACACCAGTCTAGTGACCCTCTTATTAATCAATGATCCTATTGTTAGGCATTATGAAAGTCATTTCTTTGCATGTGCTGTTATCATTCTAAATTAAAGATTTTATTAATCGGTCCTTAAAGTTTCAAAGCAGCTTCCTCCTTCAAACAAATGCATAGTGGTTTCAATCAAAAGTTTAATCTATTTACTTTCATAAAAGCTGGAAGATTTTTCACATAAGTGGTCATGTGCTTAAGTTTTCATTATTCCTGCTTGAGGAGAATTCAATAACTATGCCTTGAGACAAGGGAGAAAGTTAATAAAAGACTTTCCTTCCCTTTCTACTCTAGGACCCTGTTTAAAAACCAGCTTGTCTGGCATGAACAAATTAATTGGATTATCTCTACTTCAACCACGGAGCACAACAGTCAGTCTCACAAACATATGTAATATCCTTTGTTTAATGAACAGTCCCTGCACATGTATGTTAGGGGACTTATCCTGACTTGAACAAGTACCATTTTTGATCGGCCGGGGCTCTCAGTCCCAGCTAAGAGCCAGAACTCCGCACACACAAAATAGCAAAAACACTTGTGTCCTTAAAAAGCTGACAGAATAGTGAATGACTTGCCCAAGATCATATAGCTGGTATGAAGATGCCAGGCCTTCTGACTCCAGATCAGTCCCCAAGTGGAGACTACTACTTACAAGGGTACATTCAGATGAGTGTGGACATCTGGTATCCAGTGTGTGAGGGAGTGGCGGCTAGGGGCGGCCGTGAGCTCCCTAGCGCCGCCTACCGTCACGTTAGGGTGACGTAGCACCCTCAGAACCTCGCCCGCCACGACTTTGATGGTAAAATATATAATGTGGAGGCTGCCAGTTTCCCTAATGGACGGTCTAGTTGTTCGTCCCTATTCCAGACAGGGTATCTATGCGCTTCCTGCCTTAAGGGCAACGCGTGCCTCCAAGCCTCCCCCTCAGCACGCCCCAAGCCTCGCAGCTGTTCCGGGGGACGCTTGTATGGTCCCTCACCCCTCGGGTGCCCTTGTTCTCACTCTCGGGCACCGGGGCTCTTCGCCCACCTGGCGCCTCCTTGGGTCGGGCCCCAATCTCTCGCCCGTTCCCCGTGCCCTGGGCCTGTCACGCTGGCGCCCAGCTACTTGCTGCCACCTCCTGGGTCGGCTCGCCAGCGCCGCTCACTACCGGCACCCCCTGGACCGGGTCCTAGCCGGCGCCTGGCTAATCGCCGGCTCTGTCTTAAGTCTGGAGCGCTCTCGCCGCCCTAACCTCGGCACCCTTGGGCCGGCACGCTCCCTCTGCCTGGATCTCGGCTCTATCACCGCCCTAGTCTCGGCACCCTCGGGCCGGCTCACTCCCGCCGCCCTAGTCTCGGCGCCCTCGGGCCGGCTCACTCCCGCCGCCCTAGTCTCGGCGCCCACGGGCCGGCTCACTCCCGCCGCCCTAGTCTCGGCGCCCTCGGGCCGGGTTCTAGCCTGAGCTCTATCACCGCCTTAGTCTCGGCGCCCTCGGGCCGGCTCTACCGCCGCCCTAGTCTTGGCGCCCTCGGGTGGCTAGCTCGGCTGCTCTCACTGCGCCAGCCTTAGCTCTATCGCCACCCTAGTCTCGGCGCCATCACCGCCCTAGTCTCGGCGCCCTGGCTATTCGGCCCCTCTCTGGGGCCTCGCCCCCCCCAGGGACATCCCAGTGTCAAAAAAACCCTGCGCCTTTAAAAAGCAGGGTGGGCCACATGGTGGTATTATGCACTGCTGGAAACTGGAGCCTGGCCAGCCAGAACCATGCTCCAGCTGCTGGCCAGGCTCTGTGCTGCTGGATTGTCACAGCTACAGCCCCCAGAGGCCCTCTGGACCCCAGGCAAGGCTGCTGAGGCCACCCCAGATGCTGGTCATAGCCTCTTGCACCCCACCCAGGGCAACATGCTGCATGCCAGAGCAGGCATGCATGGGCGTTTCCTGGGGACAAGCAGCAGTGACACATACTGTGATGCTGCTATTTGTCCCAGGGAAATGCACATTCCTGCTTCTGCGGATGTGCCCCGAGTGGCTGCAGTTGCAGCCTCAGAATAGCACAGTGGAGAGTTGGCCCCACTGCCAAACCTGGTTATTTAGGCCTGAAATAAGGAGCAACGCTTGTGGCTTTCTGAATGACAAAACACCTTAAATTTACTCATTCTTTGTTTGAACTATTTGTGAATAGTGAATGTCTGTTACAGTGGAGGGTAAGGAACTACCAGAAGTGGAAATATAAGTCTTCCCACTCCCCCTTGGTAAAACTAGGCATGCCTGCCAGTTATAACTGGTGCCTAACCTTATTAACTATTGTTACACATGGCACAGAATCCTGAAAGTGAAAAGGGAATTTTCCTTCCTGGACCAGTTAGAGAAATGCCCTACTATTAAGCTACCTCCACTAATCAATTCAAGAAAGTTAAAATGAGTCCTGTGGGAACCCAGGAGTCCTCTGGTAAGCTCATTTTATACCCACAACAGTACCTTTAAAACCTAATCTAGTATAACTATGCTTATACATTTTTAACTGACCTCCAGTTTTACATATAGTATCCTCTAGTGTTTTCAGTTGCTGCAGCATCCTCCTGAATGGTTTTTCACATAATAGGCTCAGCAGGTTCAACACTTGATTATCTTTCTCTTCGGTTCAGTATCTAGTCTTTTTGCCTTCGTTATACACTGACAAGAAGACTGAACTCGGGTTCTGTGTGTGAGATACCGTGCTCATGGAACGTGCAGGCAATGCGGAATCAATGTTCTGGCTGAATCCAGTATTCAAGGAATTTAATTGAATTATTGAAATTCAGGACTGAGCCCCTGAGACATTGATCCTGTATTGTCAGTTTCAAATCCTAGGTACACTAGCTGCTTGATAATATGTTCATAGAATTTGCAATAAAGATGATGGAGAATCAAAGCCTGTGACAGTATAGCTAACTGGCAGAAAACAGAGGAACCGATGCTGAATACATTTAAAAATAAATCAATATAGACTAGCCTGATTGAGTAATTCTGGCAATGCATTGTGCTGGCATGGCTGCTGGGTTTCCAATTTAAGAGCAGGCTCAAAACCCCTGGTAGCTGGCATGTTGGAAGGCATGTCATTGGAGTGATGCATTCAGCTTCCAAGACATAGAGAATATTTGCTCATCTGCTTTCCTTGCCAGAGGCAAGAAACTATTGTTGCAGCTGCCAAATGAAACAAAGAAGGATTAAAAAAAGAAACAAACTAATTCTTGCAAAAAAAAAAAAGACTGGGAAATCAGAACAAACAATTTTAATTTAAATTGATAAAAATCCTTTGTTTGGTATCCCTATGTACTAAAAGTTAGTTATAAATTGAGATGGGGTTAATAAAGAAATTAAGACGACCGATTAAATAAAACATCACAAACCAGTGCTGGACCATCCAACATCTACTGAGTGCTAAATTATGTCTATTCTCAAATGTGATTTCCAGAAGGAAAAACAAAGAAATACCTCCGGCCAACAGGACTTAAGTATATTGTTGTGGGTTGGTTCTTTTATTGTTCTTTCTTACCAATCAACCCGCTTTGTTCTATTTATCAGTGATTGCCTGCCTTGAAATGGAACCTGCTAGCACTTGGGAGAGATGGATTGAACAGCTGTCACTTTAACTTCTGTAAGAAGAGTGCATTTTATACCCTTTGCTGGAATGTTATTTTGCAACATTTTACAGCAGTGTTCTAGGAATAAACAACAGTCATCCCAGTCTCCGACAGCCAAGATGCATGAAAGGTGTCAGTCTTCCTTCACTCGCTAGGAGTGAAGGTTCATCACCTTTGCTTTGTGAAATCAGGGAGTAATCTTTTGTAGAACTGATGTAAAAGGTTCCAGTCCTCTGGGATGAATCCTGCACTTTCATCTCCTACTGAAGTCTGTGGCCTCCATGTGCTTAGCATGTGCTAAGCTTTTAAGCACAGGCTGAAGTTGAATGGGATTGTCCACGTGCCTTAGCATCCTGCTGAATCAGGACCTGTGGCACCCACTGAAGGTGAAGTTGTTTGGAATCTCATAGGACTGAATCCTTAGGTAGCAATTCAGCAAAAGCACGTGCCTAAGGCTGATGCTTTGCTGAATAAGGATAAATTGGGTCTAAAGCATGTACTTGATGGCAATCACATGGTCAAGTGCTGTGCCTAACAGGGGTAGACTGGAGAACTGGGGCCTTAACAAGCATAATTCAGCAGTCCTTTTCCATTGTAAGACTGAAATTACAACTCTGCAAAATGACTGCATGATTGGCTTCAACAAGAAGTGCCCAATGTCCATAACTTTATTCTAAAACAGAAAGCTAAGAAAAAAAGAACAATGGATGGAAGAGTGGAAAATCACAATATCTCTGGGAGGCATTGTAGACTACCAATGTAAAGGGGCAACCAAAAGTTAAACTACTCTACTAATTAATCTAGATTACTAGTTAATAAGTAAAGCATAAAGAAAATATTCAGCTAGGAACTAATGCACTTTGCTTCTACAGTGTTCTATTTCCCCACAATTACTTTGCTTCCACATCTAAAATACAACCCAGGGAGAAATGCAGCCATGTGTGAAATGGCAGATAAGGTCCATGCACACTCAAACAGAACGTAAACTGGAGATAAGAGATACCTAGGCTTCAGGCTTTCCTTCTCCACATGGGTAAATTTTATTTTTTTCCCCCCCCCACCATACCAGAGCTGTGCTCTTTCAGCTTTGACCTTCACTACCACTGCCTAAACAGTCCAAGATACATCCAGATTCCCGGAAAGGACATCACCATGAAGGTGGCAAGATGCAAATGCTGTGAAACCAAACATCATGCCAAGGCTGCCCTTAAGGACATTAAAAATCCAAAACATTTTATATTTTGCATTGTCCTGCATTTGCCCAAAATATAATAAAGAGCATATATAGACATAAGTCCATCTAAAAGCCCTATTGTGCAGGCATTCAGGATGTTTAATTTGGCCAAAAATGGCATGCCTGATCTAAATTAAAGCATCTCAGAAGGTATGCTAATTTAGATCAATAAACGGTTTAACCAATCTATGAAGGATCCTGTCCTCTAAATACCTGTTATTGGGGCTGGGAAAGCCCAACTGCTCAGCCCAACTGTGGGCTGTGCTAATCCCACCCTCCCAACCCCAACTAGGCTATCTTTAGGCCCCCAACTAGGCAACGCCCCCACCACGCAGACCCACCAAGCCCCCTGCCCATGGGACCTGCCAACCTCGCCAATCCCAGCCAGCCTCCAACAGACCCATCAAGTCCCTTCCACCCCTCAACAAACTTCCTGTGAAAGCCATCCACCCCTCCCCATATTAAGTTACATTGGGCTCCTAGTTCCTGGGAACAGCAAATAGCCGCACATACTGCTCCTGGTACCAGTGAACTCCTGTATGTCTCACTCCCAGTTAAAGTAAGCTGCCTAAACCTGGACCTGGGGCAGCAAATTCTTATTCACACCCAAAGTTGTCACCAATGGTTTCCAAATCATAATGCCATGGCTAAGAGAAAAGTGGTCATTTCAAAATCCCCAGATACTTCCCTATATTCCTCCTAGATTTTAAAGCCATTTCTAGTTTCACAACACAAATTGAAAAGAACAAATTAATTTATTAAGATAATGCCATTCTGTGAATCCTTACATGTCAGAAGACAGAATAACCAATATTGAAAATGTTTCAAAATAAATCTTCAGTGCAATGTCAGGGGAGACTTGCCTGATGGAGTAGTTCTGGCAACAAATATGTTGTGCTGGCATGATTACTACAATGTCAATATAAAAACAAGCTCAAAATTTTTGGTAGCAGTAATGTTGGAAGTGTGTCCTTGGGGTGAAGCATTTAACTACTGGGGGACACAGAACTGTTGTTCATTTGTCCTTTTTTGACAGAGGCTACATGTTGTCACTTAGCAGCCAAATGTAACTAAAAAGAATTATTACAGGGAAAAAAACACTGTATCCGATAAACCACTGCTTCTGCTTTTACCATTATCTGTGTGCTTCTACCAACCACGCCATTGTTGGTAGTGCCATATAACCGTAGAGATGGGCAGGAAACAGCTTTTCTTTCCCATGAAACATTTTTACATTCAAAATGTTTTACCCTTCTACATCAGGACACAACCAAGACCTTTTGAAGTTTGTTTATCACAAAATGTATGAGAGACCCATCCTAGAACAGCTAACAGCCTGGGAGTTATGGCATGCAGCTGGGATGGATGAAGACCCAGAATCAAATTGTTATTTTGCTTTTTTCCTACATGTTTAAGGAATACCCTAACACACAGGCTACTGGTTTCTCTGAGCTGGTTCTCTTTCTTTCTCCAGTGTTATCACTGTTCCATTTTGTTCTAATGAACCATGAATTATTTATGTAAAACATTGACCCAGCATTTCCCCCAGCCTGGGGTGAGTGTCCTACCTGCTGAGCTATCCTCTCTGCCTCTGGCCCAATGAAGATTTAATATAAAATGGAACATCTACAAAGAGTAAATATTAAGAGAGACCTACATCAGAACAGCTAATAGCTTGGTGGTTTTAGCATCCATCTGGGATGTAGGGAGAACAAGTTGAGGCACCTCCCATTGAGTGCCCTCACCATCAAGCTTTTGACAGTTCTGGAGTGAGACTCACTCTTGATCTATAGAGAAATTCCAGCTGGAATCTCAGATACAACTCCCAATACAAGTTATGTGTAGTGACTATTAGACTGCAGTGAAATGTTTCAGTTTCCACAGCTTGCTATTTTCTGACAAAAAAAAAAATTGGTCAGAAAAAATCCTTATCAGCCCAATAGCAACTCCAATATTTTAGATATATTCCCATGGCTTAATAAAACAGCAATAGAGCCAGGAGAATGCTTATGGCAGAAATACCTGCAAGGTAATGAAACAAGTATGAATGGGACTGGAAAATTCCAGGAGCCAAATAGCAAACTATGGTTGCCCATTACTAATTTTTTTTCCACCAATGTGCAAATGATGCAGTCACCTTTTTGTCAAAACAGGCATAGACATACTGTTTTGAGGTACCGATCTTCCTTGTATTCAGATCTGGCCCAAAGCCCACTGAAATCAGAGACAAAACTTTAACTGATTTTAAAGAGCTTTGGATCAGGCTGTTAGCATTTTCAATCAGGCTCTTACCTCTTCCACAATTTTTCCTTCCCTGTTGTTTCCTCAGTCCCTTTTTCATCATTATCAAATTACCATCTTCATTAACATAAATCAAACACTAACATATGATCAGTTCATTCAAGCGTATACAGTAAAATACACACAGATGCTACTATTGTATAACTGGAAAAGTGAACTATACTGAACTACAAAAGTTATTTTGCTTAGTAACCTACAGATTTTCTGTTCAGCAGAAAGTACTTTTTGGAGAAAAAATATATTAAAATGTTTCCTGCATAGTTAGAATAGTCTATGTCTACATGGAACTCATTAATGTAGTCCACACACACAGACCCTAGGTGGTATCTAATATACCAGAAGTGTTGAAGATCTTAAGGGGAAAAAAATCTGTCTAAGAAACTGCCTGAGACCAGGGAAGTGTTATAGCAACATGCTGTTTATTTTCACAAATACAATTTCTCTTTTACACTCCAGGAGGGAAAAGAGAAGAAGAGTTTAAAAAAAAAAACCCAAAAAAACCCCCTTTGTTTTAAGTTGGCTAGTTTCAAGTGTAACTGAAAAGGAAAATGAACTCCCATTCCCTCTCCAGTGCATCAGCACAGAGGGAAATTATCTAGGAATTCTAGTCATTTCTGTACTCCTTTTGGTGAAATGAGAGCACTGCTGCAGGGAGTCCATATCAAATAAAGCTATGTGGAATATTCCTCACAAAATTAAAAAATACTCAGGATATTTTCTGTCATAGCTCCTGGGGCTGCTGAACAATTGCAGGATTTTTGACTTGGTTACACCCATCAAAAGTTCCTCAAGGGTGTGCCCCTAGTTTTCTGTATTTTCTAGATACTGCTGCATGTGCTAGTGCAGTTTCCTCCTAATGAGTTCCTAAGTTGTGTTGATAAGGTCATACATTCCTGACTGGCTAAGGCTAGCTCAACTGCTGAGGAAAATCTAAAAAAGCTATTTTTTATTTCCTCTTCTCCTCCTCCTCTGACTGATAGGGAGGGGAAGATCTGTCCTCCAGAGGTCATGTGAAGAGGTAGCTGATATGTTGTCATCCACCAGAGATGTCAACTGGGATATTAGAGAGAGTTTCTCTTTCAAGAACACAATATGCACCAGAGGAAATGGACCAAAGAGAGGTTGTCTTAATATGCATTTTCATTGTTGTGCACTTATAATGCCATGGATAATTTGCATTGAATAATTTCTTCTACAAATTTCATCTTTTTAATTGCAAAGTGTCTACTGGGACTTGACTTAGAAATTATTTGTGGAATCATTTTGGTAAAACTCATTTTGATTTCAGTTGGTAAGGTTCACATGCATAAAGCCAAACATATGCATAAGCCTTTTCAGGCTTAAGTTCTCTGTGCCTCAGTTCTCCCTCTGCACAGTGAGAATACTGATAGTGACTTTCATTCCTTAGCTGACATAGGAAGAAAGGAAATAGGTCTGGAAAGGACTTCCTTGGTAATGGTGTCCAATCCCCTGCAACGCAGACATCCATAACACTTTTCAAAAATGTATCAAGTCCAGTCTTCAAACAATCACTATGGTTCCTAGCGGAAGGCTGTTTCATTACTTCACCCTTTAGATGGTCAAAAATCTTCTAATTTCCAGCATAATTCTTTCTCAGGTCATACCAAAATGTTCTTGTGCTAATATTGACTTTTAGCTTAAATAATTGTTTCCTGTCTTTAGTACTTAACCCTGTCTTTTCCAGTTTAATTAATAATTTATAGTAGCATATAAAATGTTTTACTGCAATCCAGATAGATTAGCTCTTCTACATCAATTGTTTAAAACAGGCTTGAGAAGGTATCTCCTTAAAGAAAGAGACCAGTTTAACTGCACACACATTTTCACATTTTGCATTTTACCCCATGTATTACCTGGATGTTCTTAATTCTTCTTTCCTTCCAATGCTGTTCTAAAACTTTGTGTGTTATTGAGATCAGACTAACAGGCCTGTACTTGCTTGCAGCATGTAGTTTCCTCTCATAAATGTAGAAAATATAGGTCTGCTATTCATCAGTGAGTGTGTTTACATGAGATGTTTACTGCATTTGCCTAGTTAGCTCGACAATAAACATCTCAGCATCTATACATGTGACCCTATTAGGCCACAGAAAACTAATAAACTCTGCAGCAGGTTACTACTTGTAAATACAAGTACCATCCTACTTCAGAGATTTTTTGGGTGCAGTAACACATGTGTAGATGCTGACCCAGCTGGCTAGGGCATGAGGATGCTTCAGTGTAGGGGCTGCCTGCTGGCTAGCCCTGCACTGGAGCACTCTCGTGCCCCGGCCAGCCCCTCTGCAACACATCGAGCTGGATAGGAGCAGCCCCAGGCTGGCAGGCTGACAGCCTCCCCCCCTCCCCCTCCCCAATCCGCCTGCAAGCCAGGGATGCTCTGACCTGGCTCAATGTGCTGTGGTCCAAGGTAAATGCCAGAATTTATTGCTTCACATTAATATACATGTGTAAACATGCCTGCCCAGTATGTGGCTTCCCTCCAAGTTGATAAATTCCCTGATGCCAGACACATGATGTCATGTGACAGGTCTTTTAGTATTCTGGCATAGAGTGTATTTGGACTTCCTAATAACTGAAGCACATTAAGTTCAAATTTCTCCTTAGACTGTTAACTCAGTAGCAGTGACAGTCATTTCTATGTAAACGTGTAGCCCTATTGCAATGGGGCCTTGATGTCAGCAGGGACTTCTATGATCTAACACATATGTAAATAATTACTATTAATTATTGACACTACATGCTAGAATTTCCTAGAAGGCTCTGAAGCTCCCACTGTTCTCAATGGGAATGAACTGCAGAATATCACAGGAAAATACAAACGGGAACTCCATTATCTTTTCCCTGGAGCCCACTGCACCTAGCATCAGGAAGGCTGCTATGATCAGTGATTTAGGAGGGCTGGTCAGTTTCAGGACATCTGTGTGAATGATCACCAGGGATCCTGGTTTTCTCCAATTTAAAAAAAAATCCCCACATTTCGGATTTTAAAAAGTTACCCTATACGCTCTCTCTCTCTCTCTCTCTCTCTCTCTCTCTGTATATATATATATGTGGTATTTCATTTTAAACATGGGAAAATGTGGACTTGGAGTTATTTTTTTTATATCTGAGAAAACCAGGAACCCTGGTGATCACTCTGAAGAAGCTGAAGTGAGACACTATGAAAGAAACCCTACCAAGGTTTTATTTCTTACAATCTTTCTTGTGGGTTTTACAACAGGAAAGAAGGTGATTTAACCTGTCAGCAGAGAAAGAGAAGAGTAACAATCCAGAGAAGAAAATAACACAATTAAGGGGAGGGTCCTTATAATGAGTCTCTTTATGTAGATAGGAAGATTAATCTAAATATTTCAATGCCTTATGGTGGAATGAAAGTCAGATATTTCATCCTGGGGAGGAGGGGAACTGTACTGTCTGGTTAAAATCCATCTCACACAAAACAGACACTCAAAATAAGGGAATATTTATTAATGAACATGACCTTTCAATTCACGGATGGGATTTTATCATGGACAATAAAAGGAAATAAACTGAAAAGGCATTGTAATCACATTTTGGCACCTCACATCTAATTCAAAATGGAATTTACTTATATCACAAAAAGCTCGATAATTGATAAAATGATGAGAGTGATACCGGCATATATTCTCATTAAAAAAAATACTTTATCCTCATTAAAAAAAATACTTTCTTTGCCAGTAAACACAAACGAGGTGTGCACAGATATACTGGGCATATCTACATGTACCCCTATGGCACCATTGTTACAGCACCTTTAGGGAAGTAATAAATAATGGTGCAGTAACAGGCATTACTGCTCCATGCCAGCAGTACACAGTTATATTTAGCAGCTATGTCACTGTATCAACACGTTATAGCGAGGGAGTGTGTCGCTACAGTGAGGTAGCTGCAGCATCACTGTTTGTTACATGCTATGGGGCATTTCTCTGGCAACATAGAAATATTGTGTAGACATGCTCGCTGAGATCCAGTTGTGCTGGGCACTATAGAAAGAGACAAGAACATATATGGTCCCTGCCTCAGAAAGCTTACAGTCTAAGGCAGTGGCTTCTGTACCAACCAAGTTGGGGTCACACTAATTACGAGTGGAGGCAAAAGCACCATGCAGCCCTAATTCTCCTGAGCTTTCAGTTATCCATTGTGTCTACATGTTGCCCTACAGTGATGTAGAGATGTGCTACATTGCTGTACGGTGCTCTACAGCAACATAGCAAACACATGCATCTATATGTGATCAGCATCTACAGCATTACTGTAGCAGCACATTCCCCTGCTGTAGTGCACCGCTATGGCGACGTACCAGTGAAATCTAACTGTGCACTGCATGCATGGTGCAGTAGGGGCAGTTACTGCACCATGCTGTACTACTTCAAAAAGGAGTTACTATAGCATGGCACTGTAGCAACATCACTATATGGTGATGTGTAGGCATGTCCTACATGTTCTTAATTAACAGGGGCACACTGCACCTCAGCTGCTCCACAGTGGGTGCATCTACGCTAGATGCTTACTGCAGAGTTGCCCAATTAAGTCAGCAGTAAAGAGTCACTAATCTATATGCGTGGAACTATTAGGTTAGAGTAAACTAATTGCCATAGGTTAGTACTGCCAGATACAAGTACTATCCTACAGTGAAGTTATTTACTCCACTGCAAAAGATGTGTAGACACTGCTGCAGCTGGCTGGGGCATAAGGGTGCTTCAATGCAGGGGCTGCCTGCTGGCTAGCCCCGCACTAAAGCACCCTCATGCCCCAGCCAACCCCTCTGCAGCACGTTGAGCCTGGTCAGAGCAGTCCCGGGCTAGCAAACTGACTCCTCAAGTCCCCTGCCATCTGGGATTATGCTGCCCTGCCACAACATGCTGTGTTCCCAGGTGTACATGTAAACACTGCACCCAGGAGCAATAAACTCCAGCATTAACTGCACTGGAGTTTATTGTGTCACATGAATAATCGCATGTAGCCGCACCCAGCATCTATCAAATGTGCCCGCAATTACTTTACTGTAAGTGTATTTAACTGAGTCAATTTGTCCTGTTTCAGTAGAGGGCATGCACAGGGACAGTTGGGCAGGCACAGGGACAGTTGTTGTTGACCAGCTGAGGTGAGGTTAAGCAGCTACACTATTATTTGTGGAGTACATAAGCAACAGTTGCTGCATGACATCATTTGTACAAGGGAGGCCCAGAATGGAAAACCATCTGTGAACTGCTGGTCTGGAGCTTCCATGCTGCAAAGATCTTGCTTTGTAAGTGAGGGTTTTGGCAAAAATAGTTTTCAGGAAGTCAGTGGGTATATTCCAGTGATGCAAACCTTGTATGTAACTAGGTGTCTGAAAGGATAAGATCTCAGAAAGCAAATGGTATACAAATGTAACTCACAGATCAGAACAAAACAAAGCTGTTAAGAGCAGATGGCTTAGTCCCGGGTTTGAAACTGGCTCTGAAAAGAGTTATCTTGCCATGGAAGCGGGGCAACAAGAATCCATGCACCCTGCTCCTTCATGTAATGTAAATCATACCTGTGCCAGTAACAGAGCATATAAGATATAATGCAGGCAGACTCAATATGCCTGTGATTATGCAGCTGCTGTAGATACAAACCACTGCACTCTATTTACCTGCCTAGGATTTGAGTAGTGGCCACAGTAGCATTTCACCACCACTCCAGGCCTGGCTTGACATTGGATTGTGTTCCTAATGTAACTAAGGCTAGGTACAGACATTCAAAAAGCCCAAGGTGGAATCAGTCAAACCTACACAGGTTTCTCTAAGCTGCATAGATTGGATCTAGAGAGAACAAAACACATTTGTCCTTCAGGAGGAGTGGGGAAGCACTCAGCTGGCAGTATTGGCCAAGGTCAGGAGGCAGGGGGTTACTCCCACATATCTCCTAGCATGGCCTTTCTCCCCAGCCCAACCCCCTCGACCAGTGGCTGACTGTCAGTGGCAGCAAGGAGGCACCCTCCCAGTTGTGCTTGCTTGGGTATGGGGGGCCCAAAACCATAGCCAGGTCCACGTGACAGGGGCCTCTGCTCCCCGACCCCACCCTACCCCACCCCCTGTTGCTGTCCAGCTCAGCTGACAGGCAGGCAGGAGCCAGGGCTGAAAGCCTGGAGTGCTGGGGCAGGAGAGGAGGGTGGGAGAGCAAAGGCCCCTACCCTGTGGGCCTGACTCCAGCCCCACCAGACCTGAGCAAGCACAGCTGGGGAGAGGCCTGCAGGGCAGAGGGCCTGTGCATCTCCCCTCCCCACTGCTTCCCAGCCCAGCTGACAGATGCAGGCAGGTCACAGGGATGGGGAACAGAGGCTGTGCTACCTCAGCTCTGCGATAGCCTGGGGGTGGGGTTGGCCTGGCTCTTGGCCAAAGCAGAAGAGTGCGGGTGGAGGCTAGCCCACCTGTCCTGTAAGGTGGGGTTAGTTGGGATCCACAAAGAAGCCTAGGACGCTTGTGGGCTGTGACCTAACTTGAGTCAGGAGGGGATCTGGAACAGAAGTTTGATAAACCAATTTAACCTAAACCATTTAAATCTGATACTACATCCACCATAGGGTGCACATAGAAATGTCAATTTTCACCCAATCTGGCCACAGAAAGCAGTTTAGAGCTCTGACCAAACCCCCAGTGCACGGCTGCAAACAGTTAAAAAAAATGGCTTATCTGGTGAAAAACTGACCTTTCATTGCATGAGATATTGGATAAAGAAATTTTAAACTGTAGCATCTTTGTAACTTGTGTCTGCTGAGCTCCCAGCCTGTCACTGTTTCAGAATGGGAGGGGGGAAAGGGAGCAGAGGGAGTTTAGTCTAGAGGGCTTTCAGTCCCCTCCCTCCCCCCGAGGGTAGGGGGGTGTACTGGAGCCCCTACAATGTGGGGGTCTCCAATTCACTCACCCACCCTTCAGCACCAGGTGGGGAGCCTTAAGAATGAACCCCCTCTGCTGCCTTTCCCCCTCCCATTCTGCAAACAGCAAGCACTGGCAGCGAGCCCTGGTCATAGCTATGGGAAACTGGCTGAAGGCTCCTAGCCCACAGCTAGATTCCCCTCCCCCTGGAACCAACAGTGAACTTCTGTTTGGTCCGGGGTAACGTTGTAACTCAGAACACTTTGCAAAAATAATTCTGAGTTCTAGCTGGAAGCTGCACTTCTGCCTGCACTCCAGGTCTACATCTTAGACTGGGTTCCACCATTTTTAAACCAGTCTATGTGCTGTTACAGATGTAGACCAATCATTTGCATCATGTTATATGTAATGTCTGTATCTAGCCTAAGGCGGAGGGAAAGGAAGATGATGGAGGTATTAGCAACACTTGAAGGAGGTGCAAAAATGGCAGCTGCTGCCACTGCTACCAGAAACCCAGCTGCAGCTACTGCCCTGTGTGCTGCCCCTACCCAGGGCTCAGAACTGCTCGGTTACACCTCTGGATTGTGTAGATCTCTGTGCAGAACTAAAACAAGCTCACTTTCTGCAATGAAAAAGTGGATAGATAGCTCATCCTGTGACTATAATTGCAAAATACTGTAAAAAAATGTAGCTCTAGTATATACTTCACTTAGGAAGGAGACCCATCTGTATACACTAGACAAATTAAATAATACGTGTTCTACAGGAAGTGAGAGAAGTATCTGTCAGATAATACCAAATGCTTTTTTTTGTTTTTCACAAAAATAGTTTTACTACATTGCATTACAACAATTTCCATGAAAATTTAGATCCAACAAAGAAAAATAACATGCAGATGCACAAAGATTTACAAATGCTTTTCTATTTGATTAAATTTACTATGAATTCCTTTTACTTCCCTAAGGCTTCTCATTGCTTTCTGGTCTCCTCAGTTTCAGAGATAAACCAATTGAATTGATAATTTAACAATTCAAATGATTTTCTTTTCAGAAGAAGTAACATCACATTTAGCAGACTGAGGCTGCCTGACATTTTTAAACTATTTTAAAAAATAAAACTCAGGAGAGAATGAAACTTTTCAACATTTCCATAAATCTTTTGTATTAAAAAGAAGATAAAGTGCAATGTGCAGTGCTGGAAACATTTCTGCACTTTAGGTTCAAGTCACAAAATATATATTTCCTCATTTATTCTCGCTATTTTAACAAACAAAACCACAGTAATATGGAGAAAGCATTCATGCATGAGCTGTACAAACATAGCACAAAACAGTGAGATATGCAATGTTCCAGGCAAGAATTTTGACAGTTTCCTCAATGTGCAAGTTGCTTAGAGTGTGTTAGGTGTTTAGATGCCGTGATAATAGGTTTTATACAAAACTAAGATAATATCTAGCTAGCTAGCTAGCAGACAGTTAGTTATCTGGTTATTAAGGGTCTTACGCAGTCTTAAACCTTGAAGCCTCTCTCTTACTGTACAGTAAAGGGAAGCATTTTTCAGCCTTTCCCATTTTCAGTGTGGTTTATGTAATGGATTGTATTGTTTGACCTTTAATAGATATTTTAAAGAGACAGACTATTTTAGGGCACAAGAGGAGGAGTTTCGGCTGAAATTTTTTAATTTAACTTTTGGGATTCTCACATTTTTTTATAGCAAAGGAAGCTTAAAAGCTTGTCCAACAACTCTCCCAACTATACAGATGAGCAAGTAAAAGATATCACAAAAAAATCCTTGCCACACCTAAAAAAAGGGGGGTTTTGTTGCAGTTTGTTTTTTCCAATGCATATTACTTATTGTTACCTATCCCACTGTCAAATTTAGTTGAAAGAAGACACTCATTTGTATGTAAACAAGTTATCATTATACCCTTCTTATGGTTTACATGGCAAAAAATGTAAGGTCATGTCTTCACTTGTGTTTTACAGCAGAATAGCTAACATATGTCAGTTATCCTTCAAGAGAAGCCACATTTGGGTTAGCTCTGAGAATGACTTAAGAGAGTCCATGTAATTCTAAAGACCTCCCACCTTGCTGTAGGATGACGCAAGAAGGTTTGCCTAGTTAAATATACATTAGGAACGCTCCCTTCGTCTTTCTTCCCAAAGCCACTGTTTCATCCTGTGGTTAGTCTATTCAAGGTGTTTTTATCTCCTCCAGAAATTATGTCCAAATACGCATAAACATTCTCCTCCTTCTGATATCAGCTTATGTTAAGCAATGTCTCCTCTCTTCCCCAAATTATGCTTGCATGTACTCTCATGTATCCTTTGATCATGTTGAAGGGCTGAATCCATTGTGCTTGTTTATTAGCCCCCACAATTGCTTTCAGCATCTAGGTGGAAGCAACCCCTTCAGCATTTCATTACAAATTCACACTAGGAGTTCCTTTGTGTTCTGAGAGAATACAGTTCTTTGATTACACAAGACCTAAGTGGCATTTCAAAATATCAGCATTAATAACTCATTCCTACAGATCCATCAGGTAGAATTAAAATTAGACAGAAGGGTTATAACCTGCCAAACTAGGTTTTTAATTAACAAAATTATTTGTGTTGTGACAAGGACTTGTTCTCTTGTAGCATGCTGCATTTTCCCTTCCTATGGTGAAATACTAATGTTGAGTTTGCAAAGTCATACTAATTTCTATAACAGCAATTTCTGATTTTGGTAAACCTAGGCTTATCATTTATTTGTTGAGCTAAGTGAATATAAAACAGAAATCCCTTATTAAACAAAAAGTATTTAAAATATTAAAATGAGTGCAAAAATATTTTGCTCACCCCAAAATATTTTCCTAGTGCAAATCTTCTCTTTTAGAATGTTTGCACTTGTAAATAATGATGGATACCTTCCACATTTAGATGAAGCAATGTTCTCCCTGTGGAGAGTAAAAAAACAATTTTCATAATAAAAACTGACCTCATTATAGAAAAAAATCCAGGAGACTGAGCTTCACCTGAAAGAAGTACTTCTGTTACACTATTATATAGTTCAAACACACCCTAAGCTAAAACTCTTAATTTAGCCATTTAAAGGTACTTGTATCAGACTGTTCAGGTATAAAATAGTTAATACTACTGCTCAGCTACTGTCTCACTTTAATGAAGCTTTGTATCTACAAGGGCAGAATTTATTATTTCTTCAGAGGCCAGAGAGTTCACCTTCCAAAATCTATATTTGCAAGGGAATATTGTATCAAGTTGTTATAAAAAGAGAAAATGAAGTGCATCTTAGAACTGCATGAAAATGGGGGCTGGTCAGAATGTTTCTGATGCTGGAATTGTACTTTTTAAAAAGGCTTTTTTACCTTTTTGGTGACAACATTCTTATGCGTCAATTTTTTCTTTGATATTTTGGTACTATAAAATATTTTGTATGCTCTTTGACAAAAGAAAATTTTCAAAATCATTTTCTATAAGATGTCAGAAAACTTACAAAACTTGGAAAAAACAGGAAATGGGTCATCATGAACCCTATGAAATGGAAACAACTTCAAAGCTATGAATGGTTTTGCTTATTTTTCTCCTACTTTTTTTTCAATATCTTTCTCTCATGGCTTAAGAATTTGTATATGTATGTATACACACACACACACACACATATATACATACACAGACACACATATACATATGCATATATACATACATATACACATAGACTTGGATGTCCTATTCCTATGAAGCAGGAGTATATATTTCTGTTTAATTCTGTTACTAGAAATGTTGTACTTCAACCTGGCTCTTTTGTCTCCTCAATATCCAGCACACGCTTCTTGTCTATCCTTTAAGGCCCTTCTTAAATTAGCACTGCATTTGAAGCAGATGAATTATTATTATGACATTAGACCTCAACGTTTGTCACCCACCAGGCATTGTCTCCTTTAAATAGTTCTGTTTTCTATCATGCCACCATAGAAGTAGGATAACATTACTCACAAAAAAATAAGTAGTCACAAGGTTATTGATCAAAAGCTACTTATTATGACCTATCTTTGCACTGAAGCTTACAAATCTAGCACACAAGGGCCAGCCTGGGAGTGAATGTAGACCTCTATTTATTGTAGGATCATTTGCTTTTTCATATTCTTGTCCTTCTCACATCCTTCATTTGTTTGCTTCCTACACATGTTGTGTATTTTGTCAGAACATGAATTCTAAAGCTCTATTTCCTTCTAAAAAATTGTCTTCTTTCTATCTTGTGGTACAGCTCCTAGCACATTCAGACCTTGAGTCTCAATTGGTGCCTGAAGGCACTGCTTAAATAAAATGTATGAGGCACTTATCACATATCTACACAGTAAGGATACACAAGCTTAAAAATAAATTTCCCTACATAACTCATAAGCATTTAGATCAAAAAGATCTATTGTTAGTAACTTCCAGATTTGCCTACTCCTGAAAAAAAAAAAAATCAAATAATGTAAAATGATCCTTTCAATGAAAATTGAGTTTTTATGGTTCCTTATTAGAGACTCCCCTTACAACTAATTATATTAAACTTCTACATTTTCTGCTTTTTTCCCATCAGTAATCTCACAATCTCCAAATCTCTGAAAGTAAATGCTTAGTCAGTGTGTAAATTGAGGACAATTATCATTATGACCACACAGTAATATGAAAATAATTAGACCATTGCTAGCAGCAAAAATATAAATCAAATCAGTTTGTAATAGGAACATTAATAATTTGTAAAAGATACAATCTATTGCACATGAAGACTGGAAAGCAGCTGAGCTGAGCGGCTTTGCCTGAAAAACTGCTTGTTTTGAAACAAAGAGAACAAAGTTCAATATCTGTTCCTCACTGATAATCTGTGCCTGATTGTGTTTAAGGAAATTGCAACCTCTTCCAAAATTATAAGCTAAATATTTCCAAATGAAACTGAAAAACAGAATGCTGGAGTTCTGTTTATTATATTGCCTTTATCTTTGCCACCTCGAGGGGAAGAGAGTGGGACAGTCCACTTTGCCTCCAAGCATCCAGTAATGAGCCAACTGGCGATGCACTGACGTGGCGAGCAAATGGCAATATCATCAGGTGCATTTTTAGCAGCAGAGTCAAGCATCAGTCAGAAACTATAGGTAGTGCAGTCAAGTACTACAGGAATAGTATTGCAAGACTGTACATAGTATAGTCAAGAGATCCTGAAAATATAGTAAGCAGAAATGGGATTAGCAGATACTGCCTCACCTGAACACCGGCGGCGGACTGCTGAGCTGTAAGATTGGGCTGATCTAATTTTAAGCTTTCCTTCTAACACATGCATACCATATTCGCTCAAATCCGACATAAGCTTTATCCCCCAGCCACCCCTTTCTCATTTAATATGGGGGGAGGAGAGCTTTGTCCTAGATCTAAGTATCAAGACCAGTGCCATAGATGCTGCTGCTTATATGGCAGGCAAAGGAACATGCAGCAAGGGACTTGCAGAAGGGACATGCAGCAGAGGCAAGGTCATGCAGTACATGGGAAAGTATAGGGAAAGTTAGATGGTGTTGAGAGCAGGGAGCGGAGACCATACAGTGCCACAAGAGCTGCTGTGGCTCTGACTCTGGCTATGGCCCTCAGAGGGGCTGGAGTCAGAGCCAGAGCTGCTGCCACTGCTACTACCTTTAAGTGGCAGCAGGGTGGTGGGGGCAAGCAGGGGTGCAGGCATTGTGGGACAGTGAGGGGCAAGAGGCAGGGAGGACAGGTGGCAGAGGGGAAAGTGACAGGAGAAGGCAGGGAAAAGCCAAATTCTCAGCTTTGAATTTACTCTGTTTCTAGAAAATACTGTGTTCAAATCCGTCTTCGACTCTGCCTCTAGCTCTCTTCTGATGGTGAAGAGTGCAATCCAGATTCTTTCAGAGCGCAGTACCTAGCGCACTCGAACACTGCAGTTGGATACCATTAGGATCATGGTAAGTAATATGGGTGAGTATGGTGGCATTGGACAATCTCTGTGCAGTTCAGGCTTTGGAAATAGTACAAGTAGTTTTGAGTTAGAAAGATGATTTATGAGCATTGTGATATCTCAAATTCCAGTCTCATCCCAGCTCTAAAGGTAAGCTTAGTAGTGAACTCAACTGTAGTAACTGGGATCATTTAAAATTTATAGATATCACAGTAAAGAGCTATATTTTATCATTACTTCTCTCTTAGGGTCTTTCAGAGTACCTGCTGTTTTAGGCTAGATCAACTTTTAAGATATTTTACCTTCTTCTCTTTTTGGAGGCATAATTATGATCTAACACCTATTTGGAGGGCAAATGAAATGTCTCCCAGAAGACAATACTAAAATGATCCTAAGGTTGGCTATAACAAAGAATGTAAGCAGATCTAGAAGTAGCACAGGGGCATAGCTAGAAACATTATTTTCATATACTCTAACAGTGTCAGGGGTCTTAAAATGAATCTAGTTTATTTGTAATTGAAGGCCCCTTTAAACTGTAAAAGGGCCTTGGTGTTTATATGAATCAGACCTAGAAAAAGAAAAGAAAATACTTTATTTAAATGTTTTGATAGGCTTCGCCTGCCCATTAACAGTAGCTGCATAATGTCTTGGAAGCATTTCTCCTAGAAGGCAGGGTAGATTTGCACCCTTACAAACTAACTAAACCAGACATGCATAGCATAAGCTTTCGTAAGCAGAGGGCAACATTAGATGCTGCAGGAAGTAAAGCATCTAAGTAGAAAAAGGTGATTAGACTACAAAGGACATTCTGATGGGGTACATCTCTGATTTAGTTAGCCTAAAGGTGCTGCCTTCTGCCTGACCTCAAAACTAACATGGCTAACTACCACTCTCTTCTAATTTTTCTCCTAGACAAGACTTGTCTACTTCTATTTTAGAAAACAAAATACAGTGAGCAGGTAGTCGCCTAACTTCCAACAAAATAGGAATTAGGTGCAGAGGCATTCCCACTAGACGCCTGTCTAAATTTTATATTAGATTAAATTAGAAAAATAAGTCCAAAATGGAAAAAAAATATATCCTTTAATAATATTTAACAGTGCAATAAATCCAAAAGGATCTGGGTTTCCAATACAATATTTAAAGGGTCTAGAATGCTCTGTGTTTTAAAACCGCTTAAAAGCTTGCACTCTAGTTTTCTTGATGTTTAATTATTTTCAACTAAGAAAGGAACAGAGATAACAGAAGTATGCCATTGAGAATGCATTGGTATTAACTAAGGGCTGTGTATTTAATGTATTATCTTCTCGGCAAACAAACGCAGTGATAAGCTGTAAACTTTTCTCTGTATATGATGAGTTTTCTAAACTCATTAGAGAGATGAGAAGCACTTGTGAAGTTTCCCTTCTCTCTATATCCAGTTTACTCCACACCATGTATATTCAACTGATGCTACTTGAATTACATGACAACAACAACAACAACAACAAAAAAGCACTCTGAGGCTTCAGCAGCTGCAACAATCCCCAGGCACCTCACATGACCAGAATCAGCCACTTTCATCTTCTTTTCCCCAGTTTTCTCCCCATCCACCCTCCCCTTCCATACACAGATACCTTCCTCAGAGGACTATACAGCAGAATCCATGGAGGTAGAGACTCCGCGCTTCCTGTCATTCTGGTAGCTTTTATATGTTTGGGACAAAAAAGCAATACTTGCCTTCTTTCTGCACTTGGCAAGTGCAGACAGCAACAAAGGAAAGGTCTCTGACCACACCTGTATAGTTTCTTTAGCTTCACAGGCATCATTTTTTTGGGTAGAGTGACTTCACATTTCTTACTGCAATATAACCATTACAAAACGAGAGGCAGTAGCATTAGACATCAACATTTCCTCGCTGCTTAAATTAGAAATCACAAACTCTTACTGGTAAATCCAGCTCCCTAACTAATGAACTGACAGATCTCCTCCTGTGGAAATATTTATAAGGAGGTCTAAAAGGAAAAACCTCTCCCTGACATTTTCCACTGCCCTGGCTCCTCTTTTAATCATAGACAGATGTCCTGGCTTCATTTTGTGAATTCAGTGTCACTTTCTTTCTGAAAATTGTTTTCAGTTCCTCACTCACAAAAATACCGCTTTATTTAGCACTAAATGTCCATTTATTTTGGCCATCAGAAAAAAGACCAAGAACATAAAAAGTCAAAATAATGATGCTCTCCCATTTTGTGTCAGTTCATGGATGAAGCACATGAAAGCATTAAATATTTTTATATTACAATAGCTGCCATATCCCCTGCTCTGGCTTTGTGCACTACTGAAAAGGTATTCTACAGATACAGAGGCACGGTTCAAGTTCAAAAAAGTCTACAGTGTTACAAGACAAGTCACATATGCAGCCTTAGGAAACAATAATACAATTAACTATATACATGTCTATGTATAAGTGCATATGGTTATGAGTTCTTAAATGATCTTTACATAATGCAATCAATGTCCAATTTTCAAGCCCTTACATTGTATTATAGAGCTTCAATCCTCACTCTTTCTCTGGTCTTATCCATGTGCTTACATATACAATTGCTTAGGAAAGAACCTGCTTTTCATTAAAAAAATTATAACAATTTAAATTTTAATTCAAGGCCCATTTTGTTAAATTCAAGGCCCATTTTGTTTTGTATTGTTTTGTATTGTTTTGTTTGAGAAGGCACATAGCAGTTTTGACAAGAAATGCTTCAGGTAAAAAAATATAGGTAATAAAGAGTCTTTCCCATCACAAAATAGTCACTTTATGAAGGATACTCATGTAGGATGTAAGAGCTTCTGCTTCCCTCAAACTAGACATTGAAAGCTCACTCTCTCTTATTTTTCTAAGATATATTTTTCTAAGGACCACAGGTAGACTATAACCATGGAGGGGATTCAGTCTTATCGGGACTATTCCACTTTGTATAAATATTTGACAACAGGTATTTGAACCTATTCTTCCCCTTCTAGTAGTGAACCCTAACTAACCATTGACAGAATCACTCTCTTGCTTATCTCAACTGTTGAAGCTTCTGCATTTTATTTCAATAATTCAATATTATTTTTTGAGCCAGAGAGATGGAGAGTGATTCTATAGCTCTAATAGGGATTAGGGACCTCACCTGGAATGTGGAAGACTAACTTTCAAGTCACTGATTTGAATAAGAAAGAACATCTGTTTGCCAAGCCTAAGTGAATACTGCAATCATTGACCTATTGTACACTCTGGGGTATGCATTTGCTCTCATTTTCAAGAGGACTTCATCTAGTTCCAAGGCAAAAGGGATATATTTGTTTTCTTGGATCAGAAAAACTATGCCCGACAGAAGTCTTTTCACACCCTTCTCTTTTACCCTTTACAAAATAGCTTTTAGAACCCTCAAAGAATATTTAGGAAATGGCTAAGCCATCCAGTCTACAGCCTGGATGTAGACTAGATGGCACCCACCCATGGGGTGCATTTCTCCACGAAGCTGGAAGTTATCATAGTCAAAAGGGGCACATGAAACACCAAAGAAAATACAGGACCTATCTGAACGTAAGTGTAAAAGCTGTTAGAGGACTTTTCCAATGTAGCTGTCTGCAATCAACACCAAATCCTTTTGTTAACATGGTCGCTTTCAAAAGCAGCTTGTGAAAAGGGTAACAAGCTGAAGATGCCCTATAGCATTTTTACCTGTGTGTTTTATCTTTATAGGTAATATTTTTTGTTCTGCACATGGGATTACAATAGATATTAGTTGCAGAAGCAGGCCATTGTTTCTCTCTGGCCTCTGCGTATTACATAAATTGGATTGGACTTATTTGTAATATGGCTATTATACTAATGCTATATTAATGTGTATTTATGACATATGGAACCTTAATGCTTTGGACTATATCAGGGCTGTCCAACTAGTTAACCCTTGGGCCCCATGTGGCCCACAAGGAGTTAAGCTGCAGTTTCTGGACTCCTGATTCAAACACTGCTCCCCCAACTGCTCCAGCTGCTGCTATCACCACTGGAGTTTCTGGGTTCCCACTCCCTCAACTTCTACTTTTTGTACCTTCCCCTGGAGGTGGGATTGCATGGCACTGCCAAGGGAGTCCCCAGCTGGGAGACAAAGGGAAAGGGACTCTATGTGGTGCCAGCCCTCTGGCATGATGCAACAACAAGGTGCTTGCTGCATGGACTTGGGGAGGGGACATGGTGCAGCAGGGGACAGGCAATGGAGTGAAGTCTACAGAGGTCAGGGGCACTGGCACAGCATTGGAGGTGGGGGGGAAGAGCACCTGCTATACAGTGTAGCAGAAGGCTGTCCATGGGGTGCACACACCCTGGGGGGCATGCAGCCCATGTGACAAGTGGTTGGGAGACCTGCAGTCCCCAGCCACTCAGAAGTTGGACCATTGCCCTGAGCTATATGATACTCATCGGGTGTGCCTACACATGCATTTATGCTGGTTTAAATTTACTGCACAGTAAATTACTGCATAGTGAGTGGGAATAGGCAAGCATCTACACATACAAGTGACCTGGGACTAACTTTAGTACCCGGTCAAAGCAACCTGCTATGGGCTCCTGTGGCGACCAGAGGGGAGCTCCAGCCTCCAGTCACATGGCTGCCAGCACTTGGCAGCCATGTTGAGGCCCAAGGCAGCTGCCAGTACTTGGCAGTCATCTCAGAAGCTTTCCCTTGTCCTCTGATCCCTTCCCTGTCCAGCCCCTTCCCTGTCCAGGAGCTGCATGCTCAGTTCAGGAACGGCATGTGACAGCTCCCTCCTTGCCAACCCTGCCTCTCCATGCCAGGACTGCTCCGGGC
Source organism: Crocodylus siamensis (assembly GCF_052110815.1). Lineage (NCBI taxonomy): Eukaryota > Metazoa > Chordata > Crocodylia > Crocodylidae > Crocodylus > Crocodylus siamensis. Next base: position 359,508,981 of record NC_143395.1, read on the forward strand.
CCTGCCTCTACCAGCAATGACCAGTTTTTCACGCTCCTGCTGCCCATGGTGCTGGCCCTGCTGGCCCCCACCCAGGCTCCAGGACAGCCATACACCTGCCAGCCAGGCCCAGGGCACTATCTGTGGGAGGCTCTGGCTGACCTCTTCCTCCTGCACTCCCCTCTCCAGCCCACCTGTTCTGCTGCCCACCCCCAGTACCACTCCAGGACATGCATGTGGGTGACACAAAACAGCGTTATTTCTCAAACAACAGGAACAACCAGAGCCCTCCCTCCCCCTCCACCAACTGTGCCCCTCCACTACCCTTCCCACTCACCCACAGTAAAAAACCCATGTCCCAAACTGAAAACTGTTTAACTGTCCAACCTGCTCCCCGAGTCCTGGTGTGGGGGGGGCTGAAGGGTGAGGCCAACTAGGGTGCAGAGCCAGCAGCAGGAGGCCAACACTCCAGCTCCGGTCACTCTGTAGTAACTAATTGGGCATAAATTTGCACGATGCAAGTATTGGGCATGATTCAAATATCAAATTTACACTCAAATCATATTTACTGCACCATACAGGTGTGCACATGTAGATGTGTGCCCATACTGCACAGAAATTTCAGTTACTGTGCAGTAAATGTGCACGTGTAGACATGCCAGTTCAGTTGTAAGAGATAAGAAATGGTTCTATTTTTGCAGCTCTAGTATAATGGTATATAGCAGCAACACTTCAATGTCCAATTTGGGCAAATGTTTCTTCTCATCTACCTTACATCTGTTATTGTGAACAATAGTCCCATCACTCAGTTATTTTCCACATTTGTGCTGCCTGTCTACTCACTTCTGCTGGTACCAATCAATTATGATTAGGTATTATGCAAAAGATGTCTTCCTTAGAAAAGAAGTTGTTAAGAATTAGCTTGACAGCAGAAGTTCAGCATTACTACCACAAAGTGATGGAAGTGCATACATGCCCTTTATAACAGAGAATAGGAATCTTAGAATTTTTTTAGACGTTTGACAGAGAATTTAAATTGTGCTAAATTTTATTCAATCTGTAATCAGCAAAAATAAAACATATACATATACTGATTTGGAACAGGCCAATCAAAAATGTTTCAGTTTAACAGACTAAAGTATTTTACTCTGTGCCACAAAGACATTAATTTATATTTGTCTGACTTGTTGGAGTACCTCAAAAATTATATTGTTGGTGTCTGACACACCCATTTCTTCTCAACAGGCTGGGCACAATGACTGAACATAAGCCATGTGGAATTTCCTTCATTAGAAGTTTCCCAGGAGAGACTAAGCATTGGCAATGGATGATTTAGGAACAGCATTTCTACTTGAGCTAGATAGCCTTCAAGTTCTCTTCCCACTCTATGGGCATGTGCTTCACATACTTGTTATCCCACTATGCACCAGAGACCTGCCGCTTCAAGAAGACTCAATTAATGAAGTCTGCTCTGCACACAAGCTGATGCGAACTATGCTGCACAGCATGAAGTTGTGTAAGTGACAAAATGTGCATCAGCATGCAGCAAATGGTGCCAGTGCACTTTTGAATTAAAGCACCTTCTATGTGTTTAGTTCAGAAGTGCACCACTGCCATTTTCTCAGCACTGACACGCATTTTGCCACTTACACAACTAAAAGCATCACAGCGCCCTGTGTTTGCATGTATAAAAATGCCCTATGATTCTATATCCCATGATGCACAGTGGACTGCTCCAACTGAATTGATGCAGTGTATCAAAACAAACGTATTTTGGCTGGGGAGTCTAGCCCACAAGAGAGGATGAAGGCCTGAGACACAACATTTCCAAACCATTTTTTCTTTTACCTTTATATTTTAGAGATGTTTGATATTTCATCTTTTTATTCTGATTCAGGCAAATGCAGATTTTCAAAGCATCCAAATCAATTAAAAAAAGATTCAGAAAAGATCTGTAGATTTGGATCGGCTGGGGGTTTTTTGGTTTGTTTTTTTTAATGTGTCAGGAGGCTGGGGCTGGACAGGAGATGAGGTGGAGCCAGGCTGGAGGTGGGCAGGGCAGCCATGGGGGCTTCTCCCACAGCTCCCCCCCAGCTTTCTTGCATTCTGAAATTTCAAAATATGAAAGACCAAGTTTGACTTGTACTTGGAAATAATTTTCCAGCCTTTGCAGAAGTATATATTTTTGCACTATTACTAAATATTTATATTTACTACCTTCAAACGTTCAAATCACAGGCATGAGTACCAAATGATTATTTCCGTTAACTTCACTGGGTTTTGGATCAGACCCTGTAATACCGAATAAGAAAGTTTTGCTACAGACCCTAACATTCAACAGGTATGAGTTCTATCTGGCCTTCTATCAGCCCCTGAACTGCAATGTGGGGACTAGCATCTTAAGAACTTTGACTGCATTGATGGTTCCTCAAGTACTATAATACATTACACAATACAAGTACATAATACACTATAATGCATAATACAATCAAGCAATTTAGTACTAATTACATGGACATGTTTGTTTTCTGTACAATCACTACTGAAAGCCTAGAATTATTGAAAATGGGATCAGTGGTCAGCATAAAACGATGTAACAGTGTTAAGAAAAAGGTTTTATAGCTATACAAAATCTATATAATCACAATGCAGGATTGTTTGATGGTGCCATTACCACATTATATCACTCTCTATAATAGTGAATGTTAGAAGCAGTCAAGAATTCATCAGATGTAATGCAAAACTTGTATTCAGACCATAAGAGATCTCCTCAGGAAAGATCATAGACTTGATTTGTTTAGACAGGCATCTGAATTAGTTCAGAACCTTTCCAAGGTTCATGAATAATGGGGTACATAGCATTAACTGTGTATGTAATTTTACAAGGAGAAATGTTCTTTTACAACCAAATGCAGCAAGTAACTATTGCTTGCAATGTACAAAATGCTACCTTTTCATCTATCACCAATAGAATAGCTGAGTGCTATTGTTGAGAGCTGGAATATCAATGACACATTTTTGTAAAATTGGAATCTGCACCCACAGAAAGTTAGACTCAGAACCCTTCACTTCATTCATTTTACTAACTCACCCTAATGCATATAGACCAATTCTGATAACAGATCTATGAATGGCATGGTTTGATCCTAGCCTCCTGAGATACATATCTTGTTATTCTGAAGTTGCCAGTGGGGACAACCATGATACATAACATTTTTCTCTTACAGCTACTAAGTAAGTGAACACAGCTGGAGAATGTACAGTAGATGTGGCTTTCGCTTACAGATTTCATGTTAGTGTGAGATTATGCAAGTATTCCAGGATGTATAGCTCTTGAACTGCAAATATTTCCTATTGTGGCCAAATATTCCCTAGTTGGCTCTTTCAAAATACCTATTCATTTGAACGGTTTTAAAATCAGTAGAAAGAGTCTGAAATTGATATACTCTGATGAATAACTGTGCTTCACCCCAGTGATTTACAGCTTGTGCTGAATTTGTACATTCATAAATACATTAGATCTGTTTAATACCTAAACATTTGATATTAAGTAACTGAATAATTCCTAAATGATCTACATTTGATTCATTGTCAATGCCATGGATGGTTTGGCTTTGGTATCAAGAAACAGGGTCTGGTAAAAATGGATTAAATCCTATACCTGCAGGATTTAACTAAATAGTGCAGCCACTATAAGGTAAGTTGTGCTGTAAAGTGAAGAGCTATCTGTATCCTTTCTGTAGATCCTTATCCATGGAATTATGTTATATAAATTGTGTTTTCTAGGAGACAGTTTAAAGGAAATGGGACATGTACATCTCTGATATATTCCCCTCCCCCAAAAAGCAACAGGATACACTAGGGATTTTGACCCAGTGTGATCTGTTTCCATGGTTTTGCTCTTTGCTTGGTTTCAATCAATTTAAAAAATCCCCAGTCTATTACAAAATCTCTATAAAATTCTGAGTTTACTGTGCATGTTCCAAAACTTCATTAAAACTTAGGTTATGATTATACAGCTTCACAGGTTTTACAGGTTTTACTGTTTAAAGTTTGCACATTCAGTAGAGCTTTAAACCATTGTTATGCTGAACACAGTCTTATGCTCTGTGGCTCCTGAGAATGCCACTAGCTCCTGGCTAAAATCCTGCAACCAAAGTAGTGGAAGGTTTGGGATGATTTCCCTGCTTCTGATGGAACTCACGCCCACTCTGAGCGCTGCTGAGCTATCCCTGCCAGACAAGACATGATTAATCCCTGGCATGCTGCCATAGGTACGCATGATGCAAGATGAAATATTTAACACACACATTTTGCAAGAAACTGTCGATAGATAAAATGCTAGATAAAACCCAGGATCGTCTTTCTAAATGGGTGCCCTAAACATTAAGCTACAAGGCCACGCTCCTTTTTGTGGTGTGCCTGTAGCCTAAGGAATCTGTGCTGTACAATGGCACCACTCCAACAGGCTAAAATGGAGTGTTTCTCCACCCAATAGCCCAGAGATAAGGACATGTGGGTTTGACTACCCTCTGGTAGAGAAAAGAAATAAACTCAGGTTTGCTAAGCAATTATTCTCTTTACATACCTGTTTTACAACTGAAGGCCCCACCACCTACCCTATACTGAAAGACAACAGTAGTTGCCATTAAATCTTTGTGGACTGCATTAAGATGTGTTAGACATGCTCTGAAATGCACACAGGATCATAGGAAAGTAGGGCTGGAAAAGACCACACAAGGTCAACTAGTCCAGCCCCTGCTCAAGGCAGGATCATCCCTGATTAAGTCATCCCAGTCAAGTGTCTATCTAACCTGTTCTTGAACATTTCCAAGGGTAGAGATTCTACAACTTGTTTAGTAGCCTATTCCAGTGTTTGACCACCCTCTTTGTCATAATCTCCAACCTAAATTCCTCTACTTCACCTTGAGGCCTCATCCTGTCCTCTATGGCCACAGCTACTGGATCAAGTCTCATAGGATAGATACACAGGAGAAAGCTCCTGTAAATCAAAAACAGGCTCATGAAAGAAGGAAAGTTGTCAACCCTGTCAAGACTGGTGTTTTTGGGTGTGCCTATATGCACAACTTCAAGCACCTGAGCCCAGCTCAAAAACTGGGGCACCCAGTTTAGGCATTATATGGTTAGGCAACAGCTAAACAGGGATTTTCAGCACTGTCACTCTGGAATTCAGCAGACTTTAGTCACCTGGGTCCTTTCATGAAATTTGGCTGTTTGTGCCTTTAGAAACCATCCTTAACTTATTTCAGGACTGCTGTCTTAAAATGAGATACTCCCCGACAACCTTAAAATCTTTATGGCCACCCTGGTAGCAGTACCTAAACTAATACTCCATTGATCTATAAAAATTACAAACGTGTTCTACAAAAGTAGTTATGTGGCTTGTCTCAGCCATGCAGGAAGAAAGACTAGGTACAAGGGGTGTGACTTAATTAGGGCACAGATTTAAGTCATGCTGGAACACTACCAGGCAATAAATCATACCACGTGGATCCCATTTTTTTTGACTGGGGGGCTTGCTATCAGCCCAGGCAACCTGCTTTCAACCTATCGTTGGGACCCTTCTAGCATCCCAGTCTCGCAATTAAGGGGACAGCCTATTTGAAGGTCTCTCACACAAAAAAAGGGACTGAGGCTCTAACAACCATTTCTACCTGTATTTGAGACCATAACCCCTCATGTTACAAGAAGTTCCTACACTTGAATCTTACTTCCTTTCCTCCTTCCCTGATCTGTTGTGGGTAAAGCAAATAAAGCCACCCCAACCTGGTCATTCTGGCAGTGAGGGGAAAATTCTTTTCCAAACCCAAAGAAAATGGATAACTACCTTATATGCTTATTTTTTAGTACAAAATATCCTTAGAATTGGTGTCCAGGGGATCTGATTTGTACTAGGGAAATAAGGGTCCATTAGGGACCTGCCAGAAATGGAGGATGGGTGGGCATAGAAGATAAAAGTTCTGTCTCATCCCTTGCCCTCCCACTGTCAGAGAAATGGAGGGAAATACAGACCTGTCTTTGGCTAGTTAAACCCAGCAAAGATCGTTCACATTTCATATTAATGTTCTGCTGGGAATTTGCATTATGTTGCCTTTAAACCACTTGAGTGACAGACTTGGCTCCATAACACATCCAAGAATCTGGCCCTTAGGCTAGGTGCAGACATTCAAAAAGCCCAAGGCAGAATCAATCTAAGTTATGCATTTTTCTGTAAGTGGTGTAGTATCGATCAGTAGCAAACAGAATACATGTTAGCCCTTTAGGGGAGTGGGGGGGGCACACCTTAGACTGGCTTCCACCATTTTTAAACCAGTCTATCTGTGCTGAACTTTTGTTCTCTTAGGGGCATAAGACCAGCTTCCAATTACTCATGCTGGTAAAAGTGTAATGTCTGTACCTGGCCTTAGCATGAGTTTCCTTGCCAAGCAGTTCAGCCTCGCTCCATCATTTGAAAGGATACTTGTAGATATATATTTTACATGGGTAAACAAATGAACAGATTCGCCAACCCCTCCTCTCTACAAGCACACTTTTCCCTTGAAAATGGATTTTATTACAGGCTGCAGGGTATAATTTTGTGGGATTCCCATGTTAACATATTGGCAGCACATCACTGAAATGTACTTAAATTAAACTCAACTATGAATTGTCATGCACTGTTTAAGAGCCTATCTGGCGTGTTAGAAAACACAAAGTACCTGCCCCAAAAAGCTTACAGCCAAGGCATTTATTAAACAATCAGTGTATAACCTATAACATCCTGAGGAACTGCATGATTTTCTATTTCAGAAACAATGTTTTGTATATATAATTGCTTTTTAAATTTATGTTGTCCCACCTTTCTCCTTCACGTGGGTTACACAACCGCAGTTCTCAAAATAGCACTAAGGAATGCCAGAACCAAGTGCCATCACAGGCAAGTCAGAAACTGAGCACTGCATTTCCAGTCATACCATATGATATAATATATTAGGACAATGGTGCAAAATCAGTCGCACCCTGTCTCTGTACTTCCATTTGCAGCACTCGGTCATTTACAAGAATAATTTGTCTCTATTGTACCTCATGACTTCCACCTCAGCTAGCTGATGGAAGTTAGGGATTGTGCTAGGTATTTAAGACTTCTTCCTGTTTTTATAATAATTCTGCATGTTAGCTATTTCTTCTGCTTGTTTATACATTTATATCAGCTTTGATTGCAGCAGGGCTAAGCAATCCCCAGATTGATTAGGTTCTTGCAAACACTGCAGTGAACAAAATGTAAGCAAGCTGTGCCACCTAGTGGCTTGAATGAAGCAGCTGAAGAAAAATATTTCTTGGTGTGGAGGGTTGTGCGCTAGAAATGAAAATCTCCTCTCTAGTAAATATCAACTTGTTAAACTTTGACTTCAATTTTAAAAGGGAGACAATTAAAATGTATACCTCTGTCTTAAAAATACTGTAATTAAGCATAACCCACAGGTGATATTTTAATGATGCCAGTTCTTCAGGCTCGTGGGCTAAACAAATACAGTGTGTTGTTAACTAATTACGTTGTCTAATTTGCTGATTTAAAAAAAAATAAATGTCCTGAACAAATAAAATCATTGTCTTGAATTTATTCACTATATTTTCTGACTTGCACCATCTGGTGCTTAACAATGCAGTCTTAGCTAAGGGACTAGCATAGGCAGAGGTTCTTTAAATCACTGTATAGCTTCTAAAGCCCCTCTCCAACCAAAGTGCAAGGACTTACACACCCCAAGTTAACAGTTTCTAACAGTGATTTTAAAAGGTTCTAACCTGCCATTTTCTATTACCATCTCAAGGCATATCTCAATTAAGGAGAAACCCACAAATAGTCTCTCCTATTGAAAATAGTTGAAATATGTTCCCCTTCAAGCTCTAAAAGTTGCAGACACAGACATTTCTGTTACAAGAAAAGCAGTTCATGTCCCCCATTGGTGACGTGGACCTCATGAAACTTCCATTTAACATTCTCTTCTCTGAAAAAAAATATCAAATAAGGAAACAAAATCTATGCATCATTTAACAATGCCCCAGGACAGCTTTGAATTATGCAATCCACAGTTATATGAGCTGCTGCTTAAGGAATTCTTTGGCTATTTCATGACACTGATCAATCCCCTCCTGATTTTATTTGAGACCCAGTCACTGAAGCATTCAAAACACACTGCTCACATCATTCACTCGCATGTCTGTAAAACTATGCAAAGAAACACATAAGTAAAAATGAAATATATGCTAACCAGTCACATTTCTCAGGGGTTGGCCCCCCCGGTCAGAAATCTTTCCAGAAGGAAATAATGGAATTAAAACTAGCTTCAGCAATTTTCAGTGCAGAGTGAAAGGTTCAGATCATTGTCCTTGTCATTCAAAGAGTCAGATCCACAGTTGCAACCAAACTGCATAGGTCAGGGCTGACGTACAAAAGGTCTGTAGCTGTGCGCAAGACATTCCCATGACCTGTGTTAGAGCAATCTTCAGGCTGCTTTAGATAATAATAACCTATAATGGCACAAAGAGCCAAAAACGAGATCAAGGATGTATTTAGCCTGAGCATCAACTACACCATCTTTTCACTGACATGTCCCCAGTTACCACCTATGTCAGAAGCTGGACTGAGTGATTGGCACAAAAGTCCCTATATCATCTCTGTGACATTGCTTATACAGTGCTAATCCTCCTCCTACATTAGTGATACTGGAGTTGTAAGTTAAAGCAACCACAATGTACCAGAGAATCTGGTCCAAATTATGTTCATGTCAAAGCCTAATATAATGCAAATTTTAAAATATTATCATCAGGATCAAGATACCTGTACATAAAGGTTTTCATAGCAACTTTAATTCACCCACATTGAACACAGCAGGCCAAATTCTTACTGATATCAATGGTAAACTTCATAAGTAAGACCTGTATACATAACCGCGATTGATTACAGTTCACTGGCAATGTGTACAGTACTACAGCAGTCAAATAAAAGCCTCAAGGAGCCAGCTAACAAATAGACAGGAGTCTGGACTAGTAGATTGTGTTCAAGACTGGGATCAGGAGACCCATGTTCTATTCTTGTTCTGATATTGTCCTTTGGCAAGGCATTTCACGCCTGTGCCCTGCTCGCCATATCTATAAACTGTAAATAATGATATCAGCCTCCTCTTAATGTTTTTTTAAGATGCACTGATCAGAAGCTCTAAGAATTAACTTTTAATATTATTAGAACATTAGCATTACTCAGAGTTGTACCTGGCATTAATTATTTTCTCAGTTCTGCTCTGTGCTTTACAATAGCTTCTAGCTGCAGCACTTCGGCACCTGAACTGCCAAACAGGCCTTTGAAAAGTGTTTTTACATTTACATAAATTTTTCAAGAACACATCTTTATTTACACTTCTCCAGAATAGGACATTTTAATCCTGCTAACAGCAAAAATAAATGTGGTGGTCAGAATAAAACAGACTTTCTTGGAACCTAACTTATTTTTCTCATTCACTTCATACAATATAGATATGTATACATTCTTTCAACTCTAAGCTCTAAAAGACAAAAAAAAGAATCTCTGAGTTGAGAAAAGGATTTTTTCTTTTTCTTTTTTTTTTTCTTTTTTGCCAAGACCCAGACAAAGCTTATGTACCACTGCAGAAAGGTGAAGGTGAAATAGAAACAGCCCTAAGACAATGGAAGGGTCTTTTATTTGCCTTATTTTTTAATGATGGTTGCTATTACTTTCAAAATCTCCTAGTATTTTGTAGGTAATAAAACAAGTGTAAATCAATCAAAACAACTGAGTATACCTCCCAGAGGAGAAAATATCCCCAATATATAACTGACTGCAGAAAAGTTAGCCTTACAGTAACCTACATCAAATGGAACCACTGCAATAAGGAATGCAGGAAAAACACAGAGTTATAAAAGAGACGGCTTAGAGCTTCCTTACATGGTCATTTTCAGTGGTTCCTGGAGTTCTCAACACCTGGATTGTCTGCACATTAACACTTGAGACTGTTTTTAAACACTCCGTATGCAGCCCAACTTTACACCACGCCAGGGCATTATCCCTGATCCATGCTGCTCACCTCCGGTTACACTAAGGTGTAGCCATTCTAGGCTTCACCTTAATGTAAATACCCCACCCACCCACACCACCCCTACCGGCCCTGATCAGCCCCTGTTTCCCCTACCTCCACCCCATCTAATATCCCAGATCCCCACTCCCTGCCCATCTTTTCCCCCCCATTACTTGTGGCTACCTCTGTCTTTTCTAGGAGAGCAGGCAAGGAAGTGCCTCTGCAGCTGCTGCTGCTGCCATTCTCTGGGCTCAGCCATGCCCAGCAACAGCAGGGGGTGAGTTCTAGGGGTGGAGGGAACGGAGAACCCCTGGGGATGTGGCAGGCAGGGTAGGAAGCCCAAAGTGGGAGGGGGGACAATTTTAGCTTTCAGTCCTTCAGGCCCCTGCTCCAGACCTGAGCTAGCACAAACACCAATCAACATTTGTGCAGCTTACAGTGTAAGGTGTAACAAGGCCCCTATTACATTTTGAATAACCAATTAAATAGCTACTCACAAGTAAAATCATTTCTTTCCATTGGCATTTAGCAAGTGCCTTTCTGAAAAGCTATGCTGCAACAAAAAGTCCCAACAAATTCCTGCTGCAACATTCCAGAAAAGATATAAGAAGTCAAACATCTTTTGTTATTATTAGTAAGGCATGGGAAATCCATTTAAAATGGATTGGGTAATCCATTGGTAGTTATTTCCTACAAATACACCACTGAAACTGACGTTCATATCTTAGCGGAATAGACGGAGAGGGAAAAAAAAGAAGCGGAAGGTTTTTTTTACAATCTTACCAAAAAATTAGTACAATCACTTCTGGAAGCGAATATTATTATAATTAAGGCCCCAGTCCTCCTGCTATTAAAATTTTACAGAGACTGATTTTTTTTACTCAAATATGAATAAAAGAAATTGACTAACACTCCCTTAAAGTTTGTATTCCCTCCTGTCTTGTCATTTCTAAAGTTTGCTCATAAGATCTTCAGAGTAGTACCTGTTCTAGATAGTGCTTATCTGGGCATTTTATAAATAAATAATATGGACCATAATGAGAACAGTAATGAGACATGTAACTGAAAGCTAAGTTATAGGTTTAAAGAAAACACTGGAGAGACCAATTATAGCAAGAAAAAGATAACTCAAATATAGTTCCCAAATCAGTGCATTGGCTATTACATGAGTACATATTTAAAAGACTGTCATACGTAAGTATTGCATAGCTGTTGCACTTCCCATCACAGATCTACATGTTGCCATTGAATATTCACACATGCAATAAGGAATGCATATTCAACACACAAACAGCTGTGCTTCCTCCTGTGCTGTGTTGGAATGTCCTAGCAGCTTGCGCCATCAAATACAATGAGGTACAGACCTTGACAAATCTGAAGTCAACTGAACAAGCAACCCCTCATTCTATCACCAGCAACAATCACATACTTCCATTTTGAAAATATGGTGTACATAACCTAATGGATTACAGTGACTCGTCCCAAGAGTGCACATAATATCTGTGATCATGAGAAATAATATCCTGACTTCCATCTTCTCCCCTAAGTATAAGGCTCCTACAAGACTAATGGACTACAGCAAGAAAAAAGTTAAGACAAAACCCAAAATCTTAAGAACAGCATCTTCATCACATCTCTTTCCTATTGAAGAGACTGCCAAAGGGAAAATATAACTTCAGATGAGGTCAATTGTTCCATAAAGGAGAGAAACAAGCACCACACGGATCCAGCCAAAAATCATGAGAGCCAGGCCAACCTTGCTGCTGCAGCTGCTTAGTCCTGCTACTGGCTCCTCCTGGGTCCTACTGCTCCTGTATCCTGTCAACTTTGACAGGCAGCTGGGGCAGATAATTATTAATTATTTTCTAAATTTGGGGCCAGATAGAATGGCCTGGTGGGCTGGATCTGGTCCACAGGCCATATTTTGCCCATCCCTGAGTTAGGGCCTCTTTCCTGGGGAATGTGGGTTTCACTGTCCTCATGAGGGAATTTAACCCAGTTTTTCCACTTCTATGGTTCTCTAACCATAATGACTATGCAAGGTAAGCACCATTCCCACTACTGCCAGCAGCCATTTTTTTGTTTTGTTTTGTTTTGTTTTTTTAGTGAGCAACTACAACAATAATTTTTGAGGGACCCAATTTCATTAGTGGGAATTAAGCCTGCTGAGCTCATGCCTACTAGATCAGCTCTTCAAAGCACTTTGTCATGACTCAGAATAGTTGCTGAGTGTTAGTAGGATTCAGGTGGCAGCAAAGTACCAGCTACTCAGGCCAAAAGAGCTTTAGGTTGGTGCAGAATCAGAACTAGTGTCAAGTGGATTTTCAAATTAAAAAAGGAGGAGCCTTGTGGGTTTAGGCACCCCCAGGATAATGCAGCTATTAAGCCACAATTTTATAAATCATGGTTTGAATTTAGATTTTAATGATTGCCTAAGTCTCTTTGGGTTCTGGCTTGGTGTCCCTTATGTCTGATTAAACTTAATGACACTGCATACTTGTGTAAAGTTACTCATTTATAAGTGTTTTACAGGATAGGCTTAACTCTGTTGCTCTTTTTAATCATCATGCATTCATTCTCCAGTTTGGAAAGCTCTTCTTGGTGCTCATTTCCATGATCAATCTTTTTATTATAAAAATTACAGTATTTGCTGTAACGTTAATTAATTCTTTCCTGCTGTAATTATTAGAACTGAGCAAATAATTTACAATGAATAATTCATCCAATGAATGTAACCTCATTTTCTGCTTGCTGAGTATCTGCTAGCAGATGTATTTCCCCAGTTTATTTGTTAATCAAAATTATCTGACCAGTTTTGGAAAATATTTTAACCCTATAGATTAATTCCATACAGTTCTTGTAAATACTGGATATTCAGAACTTGTTATTTTTGTTGTATTTGTTTATAGTGCTAGATTAGATAAGTCTTATGACATGGTTTTTAATTCTTCATTGAATAAGCATGTACATGCTTCTGGCATGAATACACCTGTACATGAATTTCACTTTCATCAAAACTTTGAAATAGACTTTCCTTCCAATAGAATTCAATAATATAATTGTCAAAAAGACCCAAAGGCAATGTGAATATAGGTAAAGCAAATTCATCAGACTAAAAATATATGTAGAGATTTATTTGCAGTTTTGACTCAGTTTAAGCAAACACTGTATTCTTCATTGGGTGGCAACTATTGTAACCATATATTTTCTATTGCTGGACCTCTATGGAACAGTTAATTCAGATTATATTTCCAGACCATTGGGTATATTAGGTTCTATGTCAGATCACATTTCTGTATTTTCACAAAAGGACACACTTGTATTGAGTGGCAGATGGCAATTTTATTGTCTTCTCTGTTGGAAAGAGTAAATTCCTAGGAAATGACTTTCAAGAAAAATCTTCAAAAGTAATTAGGGACAGAAGTGCTTAAATACCATTGCAAGTTAGAGGAACTTTGACTCCCAAGTCTCTTATGGACTTCTAGAGATTTTTCCCTCGGACTTCAATCCAAGGCAGAACCCTGGACTAGGAATTGCTGGGAGGCGTATCACCCTAGCTGGTCCACCATTCATGTAGTTCCCTAGCATACAAAGTACTACCTCTTCAACAAAGTACTACGTCTTCATTTTGCCCAGGGGCAGGCAAATTGGCAGATCCAGCTGGCAGCTAGACTCCATTTCCCAGCAGCCCTTGGCAGCTTCTCTGTGGCTGGTTTCCATGGAGACCCCAGCAGGCAGAGCCATGACAGCACCAGCTTCAACAGCACTGGCAGAGTGTGCAGCTGGGTAGGCAGCTGCTCTGCAGCCGGGACTGAGAACTTGCAGTGTTGACAACGTGGTCTGACATCAGGGCAGATCCACAATCTGCTGCCTCCATGCCCCTGACCAGACTAAATGCAAAGGCACAACTGGGTTTATCTCCAATTATCCAACATGATGCAATGTGGTCTTTAGCAAATATTTATACAATTAATTCAAGAAAATACTGTTACTAAGCATAATTATGAATTCTATATGGAAAAAAAGGCAGAAGAGAACTCTCTCTTTTTCCTACATTCAATATATATTGGAGCTCTGCCTCCTTGATTTCACAAGAAAAACTGTTGTTATGGTTGTTAACTAGATTAATGGGTTTTCCTTGTTGGCACAGGCTTGTGTTAAGACAAGGAAATAAAAAGGAAGAGGTTAACATGAGCATTACTGTTACTTTAAAGCAACTGAAACACTTGCCTTCTCATTCTCTCAATAACCTCAGAATATTAGCTTTAATAAAGAGAGGTTCAAAGTTTTAAATACTGCTGTAGTACAGTCTCAGATTAATAAAATTGCTTGGCTTATAACTCTATGGTAACAGGAGAGATAATTTAACACTAGCAGGGATACTTTTCATTAAAGCATTGACTTTTTAAAACTTTAGAGCAGATAAATTTGGGGTTTCTCAGCAATAAAGTAAAAAATGGCGCATTTTGTATTTTGACCTTATCTTACTATAATCTTAAATCACACAATAGGATATTCTACATAGCTGACTGTTTATTGCTCTTTCTCCTTCCATTTTCTCCTCTTTTTTTAATCACACCTTAGAGTTCCCTTAGAATCAGTTCAGTGTAAAACGAGCTGCTTTATAACCTCTTGCTATTTTTTTCTAGCCTGGTTAACAAAAAAAGCCCATTGAACTTGGGGCTTTGCACTTTAAAATTTAAAGAGATATATAAACAATGGTGAAATTTTGCAAGATATAAATGATCTATCTAAACCCCTGTAGCTCTTTGGAGCTGCAGTAAACTGTATGCAGGATTAGGGTTATGCATTGGCTTAACTCTGTTATTTTTATAAGATAATTGTTCTGTAGGCATTTCTATTTAATCTTTAAAATCCTTTCTTCTCTAATTTTAGCTAAGTTCTCTAGAGCATATGCTCAGTGTTTTCTGGATATAAATTTATCAGAAAGTTTAGGAGCACAGTTTGGAAAAATGCCTGTCAAACTGTCAAACTTTTAGAGACTCTCTCTAATATGAACTCACAACTTTTTCTCAAGCTTCACATCTTCAAAGTGTTTTACAAACATTTTCCAACGTTATTTATTTATTATTTCTATTTATACAATATACCCCTCTCAAGCAAACTACACAGAAAACTCAGTATCTCACAAAGTAAATATAGAAAGTTGACACACTGAAACATTCACCAGGCTATAAAAACTGATCTCTCTTCATACAGCCCCTCCCTTCTCATACTAATACCTCAGAAATCTGAGATGAGTAGACTAATGTACAGTGTATTCTGAAAAGGGGAAAATGCATCTGATAATCATTCCTTCCTACCCCAATGTAATTAGGACAGTTTGAAACTCTCTTTCAATTCAATTCAAATTTGACAAATGAAAAAATATTTCAGAACTGACATAACACTTCAGCTCAGCTTTTCCAAAGCATTTCAGTTTTTCAGTGTAGATTCACAAAAGGACTTAGTCTGATTTCTGGACAAAATGCTTATAGCTCAGGTCCAACTCTGCCTCTAAGAGGAAATTTTGTGCTCCGGGCTCCCCTCTTGCCCACCCCTAGTTATGCTCCTGCAAAGACATCTAAATAACACTTATGTAGATTTTAAGTATCCAATGGTATGTCTCAACTGTATCCTTCATGTTTTTGCAGAGGAATGCTCTTGGGTACATCCCTACTTTCACAAGCCTAACCTTAAAATGTGCTAGCAAAACCACTCTGGGGGCACCCACAACAGCAACTCTCAAAATCTTTGTCTATAATGTACTAGAGAATGGCTGAATGGAAGCTCCCAAAGCAGCCTCATCACCACATTTGGGGGCTACACTCATAAAGAACAGGTGCGTGGGATATGCTTAAAAGCACCACTCCCTGAGAACATGGGGAAAACATTATAGACATAGTATAAGGCACCAAGCATGATGCTATTTCACTTCATGTAAATAGAATCAGCTTATCACATGTGCTCAAAAGCAAGTCAGAATGGCCACAAAGGCATCTAATTCCATGTACACTGCCTTGGGGTATTCTAGGTTGCTCTCCCACATAAAAACCACAAATTAGAGGAAAAACACCCACAAGGACTATTTGATGCTGAAAGAAAGAAGTGATGAAATCTGGACCAATAGCTGGTAATTTATTCAAAAGAAGGGGGAGATCTGCATTCTAGATCACCTTACTCTGCGGGGGTTTGAAACCTCATCTCCCACCCTTCAAGACAGAGCCATAGCCCCTAAATACAGGCCATGTAGTAGGCAAGGTGAGAGCCTCTTCCCCACATTCTGTTAAAGCTGGGCCAATGGGCCAAATGAATGTTGCATGAGGCCAGAAGGAGTGCAAATGAGAAATACAGAGTCTTGCTAAACAAAGCGGGCAATTCCCAGAGTGAGAGGGAATTGTGGATTCTAGTCCCTGCTACTAGTAGAGCTTTTGCACTTTATCCAATTATTATTTCATGAAAAATACATAAAATCTTTCATTCCACCCATTTTTGATTCACTGAAAAAATCATTTCAGATCAACTCGGAATTGCTTTTTTTTTAATTTTGAAAACCCCTTCTTTCACAGATTTTCTCAGAAGGTTAACTCATTCAAACAAGAAAAGACATTGCTTTCTGAATTGATGGGCTTTTACAGAGAATTCTCATGCCTCAAACTCAGGCAAACATATACGTCTTATAGACCATTTTGTCTCAATTACCAACTTCAAGCAGAAAAAGATGACCTGAGCCTAAACCATGAAGGGGGTATGGATCAAAAGAAGTACCATGCAGTTCTCACAGCAGTGAAACCCAAAGTTAATACATAATTTAGAGATAACAATTTTCATAATGAGAGCCAATGTCTTAACTGGTCTCCAAATTTATTTCTAACTGATAGCATTGCAAGAATGCAATCTCAATGAAGGTGCTGAAGTCAGAATAACTGTATCAATGCAGACATCCTAAAGAATGCATTGTAGCCCCCTAATGTAAAAATAGTCCTTATTATCAAGGCCATTCTAGCCCAACAGCTCCTAAGGAAAACAAATCCCCCAGGTCCAAAACATTCTTCAGTCTGTAAAAATATACTACTTTTGGTGGAAAAACCATCTGAATCAGGAGGGCATATATCATCCTCATTGGGCATGTCTACTACATAGCAGAGCTAATTACTGTGCAGTAGGCATCTGCATCTACATGTGCAGATGCTTACTGTGCAATAATCAGCTTTAACCATGAGTAAATTTACTACCTGCAAATGCATGTAGCAAATTTACTTGAGATTACTTACTATGCAGTAGTGCACATGTAGACACCCAATTGGGAGCAAATGTACTCCCAGTCAGCTGGGCAGCAGGGGGCAGGCAATTGCTCCCTACCCCTGGGAGCTGCCTGCAGCTGGGATGGGATCTGCCATCAGAGCCTGAGCAGGGACAATGTCCCCCTGCCCTTTCAGCAAGGAACTCCCATCTCCTGCTCTGCAATCATGGGGCCCGGGGTAAGAGATCTTTCTCTCCCAGCACCAGCTTCATGGTCATGGAGCCAATGGTGGGAGATTTTTATCTTCTAGCCTAAGCCACACAGTTGTGGAGCCCAGGCTGGAAGATCCTTCTCTCACAGTGCCAGCTCCATTGTCACCCAGCAGGAGCCCCACGACCACAGAGCTGGTGCTAGGAAATGATCTCCCAGCTTGGGTCCCATGATCACAGAGCTGGTGCTGGGAGATAATGATCTCCCAGTCCAGGTTCCATGACTATGGGACCTGGGCTGGGAGAAAGGAATCTTCCAGCGCTGGCCCTGCAACTATGGGGCTGATGCTGGGAGATAAGGATATCCCAACCCAGGCCTTGCATTCATGAAGCAGGGGCTGGGACCTCCCTGCTACCCAGGCAGGGGAACATTGTCCCCACCCAGGCTCCAGTGGCAGAGCCCATCCCAACAGCAGGCATCTTATGGGGGCAGGGAGCAATGACCCAGCCCCTGCCAGGATATAGTTCTTTTCTGTCCCCTGGGTGCTAACCTAGAGCTAACCTAGGGTGCAGCCTATAGCTTCCCCTGGCTGATGCAGAGGCCTGTTGCAGGGAGTGGGACAAGTCTGCTGCTAGGAGCAGCAAATCTGCTCCCATGTCCCTGCAAGTGTAGACACATGCCCAGGAGAGTTTACTCTCAAGTAATTTACCCTAAAGTAAACTGGTGCTGGATTATTTACACATGTAGACACATCCACTGGGTGCATCTACATGCAATGTAATAAATTCTGGTTCAGTTTGCACCAGATAAAACATATCCTGGGCTCACTGTCTGCGTGTGCACCTGGGACTACAGGATTTTGAACCCAGGCAAACCAGCCCTGGGCTGGCAGGAGGCATTATTAGGGTGGGGGGTCAGCTCCAGGCTTCAGGTGGCAGCATTGGGTAGAGGGGCTGGCTGAGTCACAAAGGTGTTGAAGTGCAGGGCTAGGTGGCAGGCAGCCCCCACACTTTAGCACCCTCATGCCCCATCCAGTCCCTGTCACTGTCTATATGTTTGTTTCAGTGTACTATTCCCTATTGGCTTTGTCATCTTTTTGGATTCACAATCCTAAACACCTACTAATAAAATTCCATTACTCTGCCATAGGATAGGACTGCCCCTCACAGTACTATCCTACAGTGGTGTTAATTAATTTACTGCGCCCTAATACCAGTGCATGTGTATGCTGTGATGCTTTACTGTTCGGCTAATTAGTCAACACGGCAGTAAAGTGCACGTGTAGATGCATCCACTGTTTCTTCCAGCTGTTTGTCTCAGCCCTCAGTCCTCTGAACTGAGATTCATTTTGGCAGTTATCACTCAAAACCAAATTGAGCTAACTAATTATACTATGCAAATGAGAAACTGAAGTCAGTAGAACAAAGTTGTTTATATCAGCTGAGTATCTGGCCCATAGGGCTGACTATAAACTGCCTATTACAAAGTTATTTTACTCTCTCCCTAGGAACCTTATATAAATGTTGATCAGGAAAAGTGCCAAAATAGACTTGTAAAGTATCCCAAGTGAACAAATGTTTCTGGAAGATGTTTTGCAAAACAAGCATACCAGTATAAGCTTAGCATTACCTTGCCACTGATAGAGCCACACTTAGGCCAGATGCATACCAGTGTCTATTATATGCACCTGTTTACAATTAGAACTGTCTAGAAAATGCAGTTGCCACTTTTCAGCAAATGCCAATACAGCAATGTATTCAGCAAGTAAAGAACATATTCAGTGAATAAGCTTGAGAGGAAAGCTTGTGCAAATACACACATTGTGCCCCACAATTTAAAATACACAAAAGTAGTCTGTTTCCCTGCTATTAGGGCCCTGACTTCATGTCATTAAACTCAAAGTTTAGTATGTAAATTTATTCCAGTGAAAGCAGGATCAGATTAGGCAATGTTGACCATTGGGACATAGGCCTATATACCATATTGTTTGGTGTCAGATATTGGGAGATGTAATAAATAGTTAAAAGTCTCAACCTTTCCATCCCACAGCTCCTTATGATTGTCTAAGCATAACTCAAGCTCCCCAGACTACCTGCTACTTCCTTTCTTAATTACTAGGCATAACACCATTATTTTTCCTATCAGACTCATATCCTGGGTTTCTTCTTCAACTCTGGTGTATCAAGCCTCACATCTTGGCTATATCTATGTCTTAGTGATCATTTCTGCATAACATCAAAGGGCATACTTACACTACAGACTACTGTGTAGCCTATGAACACCTACACTATTTTTAGACAAGATAGTTTGGCTACCAGAAGTGGCCTAACCATAGCAGCATGGAGCTAAGTATAGGCCAATTTACTCTGCTTCTCAGCACAATAAAGCCACCTGATTATGTTCCTCCTTAAAAGTCTCCCTTGACACGATGCCTACTAACACTTGGCAATAGCTAAGCTGCTGGTGTGCAAGCAGTATTGTTTATCATGAGTCAGTGTTGTCTCATTGTTTCTTTGTTCTCCCCAGTCTGTCCGTGTTTGTCTTTTGTCTCTCATTTTATACCTGGTAAGCGTTTAGAGCACAGACTGTCTCCCTGTTGTGTTTATACATTGTCCAGCACAATGGGTCCTTATACATAACTATGGCTCTTAGATACTTTGCTGCGACTAATGATGTAAATGGAGATAATTAAAGTTTACACAGCCAAAAGTCTCTTAGAATACTAATCATGTTCAAATATGAATATTCGTTATCCCATGACAAGAGGTTGATAGCATACTGGATGTTCTTGTATGGAGACACAGGTCAGAGCACAGATTATTTAGTATGAATTTCTTTTGGTTCACCACATTATTCTATCCACTTTCAGACATTTCAAAACATAATGAATCCTTTAGCAAAATAAAGCATTGCTTATGAAGGCATACTTACAAAATTCACAATGGATCTGGCTAAATCAGTACAACATCTTTTGTCAGAGAGACTTAAATTACGTGAAAGCATTTGTAAAATTTACTCCATAAACTAAAATTAATTCAAACTAATCTTTTTATTTGTCCTTTTCCTAATTTCTTTCCCTTTTCTGACATATACTAAAACTGCAGGACTTTTTAAAAACAAACTGGCCTTAAACACAGATAATTCTTTGTGTTTGGGAGGTCTTATTCTATTATTAGTCCAGTTAATCAGAATAAAAAACTAAAGTCCATGTTTCAAAAGAGAAAACCTTCCCCCTTTGAGAGTGGTGTGCAATTCCCAGAATCATTCAGTAGAATGGTTAATTTTCCATTGCTTTCCTTTTGAGAAGCTTACAAATCTGCACGTAGGAAAATGTAAACTGCTTGTCAATACAAAGCAGCTGTCCTGTGTTTTATTCCTTGATTAGTTTTACTTTAGCCATAAAAGAGGAAAATAAACAAATGAAATCATGAATCTCAAGATCAGTGTGTTGTAGAGAAGGCCCAATAATTCAATTCAGTAGGCATTACCTGTTCAGCAACTGTTTAATGGATAACCTCATTACTAGAGCTGCCCAGAGACACTTCAATGGAATCATTTTCCATCAGAATATGCAGTGTCATTAAAAGCAGTGGAAAAATCAGGCTAATTTTCCTGGAAGTTCACTTTAGAAGAAAACTTAAAAAAAATAATATTTCAGTTTTGCCAAATCAGTGTTTGATAATGACTGACCTGAATAATTTTTTAACTTCTCTTAAGAAAAAATCATTTATTGTTTCTGTTCTGTTGGTTGGAATCCTTCAGAAAGAAACCACATTTCAAAATGTTGTTCTGGTTCATGTAACAAAATGTCTGTCATCCACACTGCTCTACTCATTACACTTCCAGGGACAATAACTGATACAGCCACTAGGAGATCTAACTTACAGCTCCTTGCACTAGCTACTGCTCCTTTCATTCAACCAAGGAAAAACTGAGTCTAATAAAAAGCAGCCAAGGGTATCACCACTTCTCTCATTTCTAAGGACAGCTTTATCACCTATTTCCAAGACATCAAATGGACCAGCTGTCAGATGCCAGAATAGAAAGCAGAAGACCAAACTCAAATACCTGGCTCAATTTTCCTGTGTTAATATATGAACATTTAAAATGACCTCCAGTAAGGTATCTGTGCCTAAGTCAGACCATGGCAAAATTTAGGAGCCCAGAGCTAAAAACAAAATCCTGGAAATCTCTGTTTACCTGGGGGCAGATCACAGGGATAATTTCTCTGAGTGTCCTGATCTAGTGGACATACCTAACCATAACTTCGAGTTCAGCACCAAGGACAACAGCCACAAGCACTGGGGAGCAGGCTCCACTGCTATCTACCTTCCAATGACCAGGGATCCTGGTTTGCTCTGATTTTAAAAAATCCCTAATATTTGTAAAAAAGTAACCCCACATCCACATTTTTCCATGATTTAAATGAAACTTACACACACACACACATATACATACACACATACATATATACATACACACACACACACACACACATATATAGTGGTATTTCATTTAAATCATGGAAAAATGTGGTTTTGTGGTTACTTTTTTTAACTGAAAACCGGGGATTTTTTTAAAATCAAAGCAAGCCAGGATCCCTGCTAATGACTAGCATTTAGGGAAATCCCCCAGCAAATAAGTAAATGGCCTTGTCTCTGAATTATAGAATCAGGCTTCCTCTTTTCTCTCTTTTTAGCTGCAGGAATCCTGAATTCTTTGCTGCAGAATGATGCATCTTCAGGAGGAGGGCTGTAGAATATCACTAACCCAGGGTTCCCTTAAACCTGCCTTTTTGGAAGGCAGGAAATGTAGATTTGGAAATTCTTGGGCTTTGGAAGGTCTGTATAACCCAAGTCTCCCACCTGGGAGAGTATTCTAACCATTAGGCTACTATTTACCTCCATTTGTTTGAGCCCAGTGATGCCACACCTCTTACTGCAATTATTACACAGATGAGATCTCCATTTAACACTAAATATAAGACTGAAACCTGCACCAGGAATTGTCCAGAGAACGTAAAAAAGCATTACGGCCTGTCATTGCTCATCCCCTCTGATTTTGACACTAAACTGGCTTTTCAATGGATTTCTGCAGAGTGCCTTGCAGCTAATTACTGATCATTGTTACCTCTGGCCTTTCAGCAGTTTCCACCAGCAAGTCTCCACATTTTGTGGCTGCTGCAATGGGAAGAATTTACTTTGAAAACTTTGAAGATATCTCAGCAGCAGTATGCCAAGCAAATGTCACCTATTATCATGCAAAAATATAACATCAAAATAAAACCTACAGCATAAAACTTTCTTTTGGGAAATTGCTAGTAATCCCTATAGCTGGAAATGAAGATTTTTTTATTTTTAAAAAGACAAAAAAAACCTAAGAAGGAGAAAATATGTATGTTAATACTTGGAAAAATAGTTAGATGTAGCTCCTGAAATTCAGGATCACCTTGGAAATATAAAGATGAAAGAAAAAAAAAACATGATTAAAGATTAATTTCATAAGGCAATAACATAGGGACATCACACCTTTCTGTTAGACAACAGGGAGCTGTTTCTTCCATGAAGGAAATCTTGTTTTAAGCTACAAAAACAAAGAGAACATTCTCTGTAATATTTTTTTCTGTATTTGCTGTGTGACTGCTCTTATACATATATAGTTTAAGTTACATTTCAGTTCTTTATTTATATTTCTTTTTGTTTGGAGAATCGAAGCTACTTCATCATATGTATTTAGATGTATCCATAATATGAAGCAATATGAGGGGCTAGATGCATGTGTGGGAAAACCAGACAAAGTAGTGGGAGTTAGCACAAGAGCTGATATTGCAATAAGAGTGCTACTATATTCAATCTACTATATTAAGTCTGCATAGGACAGCATTAGCTGCTGTCTTCCATCCACACTTTTACAGCATTCAAATCAAGCTCCAGCAAGGCATTGTCTTTGTCTCCGGTTTTCTAAACATAATCTTAGGATGCAAATCCTCTCTCTAACACACAATTCTAAGACCTCACACCACCAGTCCAACTATCTAGATCTTTTGACTGATGCTGATTCCCCCAAACTATATCTTGGCTTAAGTACACATGTAAACATGCTAGTTTACAGAAGGCAAGATAGAGGTGCACTTTATAGACTAACTGAAACAGAGATGCACCAGCTTTTGTGGACAACAGCTCATCATCAAATGCTACCATCTAATGCTCATGAAAGCTTATGCTACCATTTGATGAAGTGAGCTGTTGCTCTTGAAAGCTTATACAGGTCTTATTAAGCAATTCTATACTGTGTAAGGCACACCTCTCCCCTACCTTCTGACTGATTTCACAGACTGATATGGCTAACTGCCTTTCTCTACTCTAGTTTACAGTTTACTTTTCCAAGAAGATGAAAGAGTGAAGCATACAACACACAGACTTTGCAAAACATTTCAAAACCAAATCACACTTTACCTTACCACAGCATAAGAAATGTATAGATCTATGCAAAACATCTATGCCCTTGCCCTCGGTTTCCTCATCAGTCTGGAGTGTTCTTCAGGAACTGGATAGATACCTTTTCAGGATTCCAAGTTCCTTCACCAGTACATTTTTCCATGTAGCTTCCCTCTGGAACATGGATTATGCTTTCCAGCCATATTTCTTTGACTTCACCCAATCACTTAGGGCTTGCATACATGAACATATGCATCTTATGCCCCATTCTCCCCAGTCAAGTTAGTAAGACTGGTTTTCTTCCTAAACATAGTGATTACATTCAACAATTTATTTATTCTGGAGCTTCTTCCAAATAGGACTGATGATATGTGAAAGTAACCTTGTCAACCTAGGCAGGCCAGGGCACACTGTGGTTTTGAAGTACAGTACACAGCTCTTGTATGACATTAACCTGAATGTGTACATTGTCCATAAAGAGATTCACTAAATTAACTCACACCCAAAATGGTGTAATCAGGGAGGGAGTGGGATACTTAAATCTGGTCTCAAAGAAAATCATTATTTTAAAGCTACATTAACTTCAAAAATGGAGATTTTTTCAAAGAGATGGCTGTGAGAAGCCTAATCAGGACTGACTGATTTCATAGACTCATAGAGAAGTAGGCATGGAAGGGACCTCCAGAAGTTATCTAGTCCAACGTCCTGCCTAAGACAGGATCATCCCTATCCAAACCATCCTATACAAATCTAATCTCTCAGAAAAACTACAGTCAACACTGACACAACACAAGACATAATACTGTAACCTGCCACTAGTAAAGCAGAGGGACCATGGTGACCAATGTCCTGCTGCTGTGAAGGTTTTTAATATAGGCTTTAGAGATCCCAGGAAGAGGATGATGCCCCTCACTATAGAGGAAGCCAAAAACCCCCACAGTCCATATCAATCTGACTATGGGACAAAATTCCTTCCTATCCCCAAATATAGGAATCAATCTGACTCAGAGAAGAGAGGCCAGACCCTCTAGCCAGGAACCTCTGACTTTAAGTCCCAGCAGAAGCACTAGGACTTAAATGCTCCCCCTCCCTCCCCCCCTCCCCCCCATCAAAATCTCCAGCTTTGTCTGCAGCCAACACCCAAGACCACTGAGAAAGGCTTAAAAACCCCCGACACATATAGCAGCAGGGAGTGGGGGAAGAGGTTCAGATTCCCTTCCAGCCCCATACAGCAATCAGCAAAGCACAGGGGAATGAGAAATACCCATAGAAGAACATATTCAATGGCTGTTTGGTGCCTAACTGAAAATTTCCCCATAATTATCAAGTTTTAACCACATTTTACATGAACTGTGCAAGTTTTCTTTTGTGATTTCATTAAAAAACATAATTCTGGTCAAAATAATTCAAAAGGTCCTTGACCCTAGCCAACATTTTCATAAACATCATTTGCATTTCAAGATGAGTTTTATGTTTCACTAAATACATTTCCAACATTTTTATGACACCACAACTTGTAAAAATGTGTGAATATGTAGTTCAAATGATAGCACAAATCACTTCAGTCATTCAGGGATATGAGCCATTGCTATAATAGCCCTGTAGTAATTTGGCATTCTCATCACATTAACGGTGTAAGCTCCTCCTCCCGTTCTTTCTGCCCATATATTCATCAAGTACAATCTCAAGAAAAAATAAACTTTACCCCTTGCAAAAAACAGAAATATTTAAGACTTTTCTTTGAGTTAAGAATAGCAAGAGGTGATAAAGACTAGATCTCCTCCATCTCTGATCTTGACACATTTATTAAAACTCTATTCAGATATTGTTTTCTTCACCCAGGTTTGGATACACAACGCTGCACACAACCCTTATCTCTCCTGACAGAATTGAAGTCATTCTTCCTGCAACTTTCAGTGCCCTTCATACCAGCAAGAAGGACATCACTTGTTGACACTGTAACTAGCTCTTTTCTTTGATTCATTCCTCAGTTATACTTTTCTACACACAAAATAAACAATAAAAGGAAAAACAAAGCTGAGTTTAATTAATATATTGTATAACTGATAACTATTGTTATTTAGTGTCTCTTAAGCACTGCCCATGTGATCAGAACCAAACAAAATACAAAATGAAGGGAATATTAGCCCTGTAAGCTTGCTGCCTAAAGACAGAAAATAATGAAGTCCAGTAGAGATAACTTAATTTTCTTTATGTGTTTTTGCTACAAGATCTCTTATTATAATTTTTTATGCTCAGTGAGAAAATAACCTTAACACTTATTAAGGAAAAAATGAATTTGATTCACAAGTTGAAAATCACTCATTCAAAATAAATTCTAAAATTAAACCCAGAAAAAGACAATCTGTTATCTCCAAACTTCAGGGGTGAAATCTTGGCGCTTTGAATTCAGGGGAAATTTTGCTATTGACTTCAGTGGAGCCAAGACAGCACTCTAGGTCTTCAGTTTGGGACTGACTGCCAAATTATCTTGTGCTCTCAATGCTAAAGTAGCAAAAGGAGGAAAAGATCATCTTGGATTAGTGATATTTATGTCCTGGGGTCCTCCAATTAGACGAATAATAAATGTAATGAACAATATCAGATTTCCTTTAAAGAAAGAAGGTTTTTGTGAAGATAACCTTGAAAACTTATGTCAAACAATTACTAGGCTTGGAAAATGATTAAGTATGGAGTGAAATAAATCACTTCATTTTTCATGAACTGCCCCCTGAAATCCTTAATTTCATCTTGTTCATATCAGTAGGAGCAGCAAACTGTGTGAGCAACAAACAGTTAAATGTGGGAAGGGAGTTAACAGCTCTTGGCTAAAAAGGATTCTGGCAAAAATGTTCCATGGATATTAGGATGGAGATACCAGTTTATATGAGAAATTGGATTGTCCATTTATTCTTATTATTAGGAATAACGTATTCAGACTACTAAATTTATATGGACTACATGGTTATAGGTGTAACCACCTCTGACCTTTTTTTCAGGTGTCTCTGAATGTACCCGCAAAGGTGGTAGGCCTTGTATCCATACCTTTTTTGGACTGGAATCCTGCAGGTTCTAGACTAGGCCCTGGGTACCAACCCAGCGGTCTCAATTCAGGCAGAATAGCACTAAGCCACTGAGTGTCCATACCAAAAGAAAAATTCAAAATAATCCAACTGAGCATCCACAATCCTAATAGAATATGGAAGAGACTTCAGAAAAGCCAAAGGGGGGTTGGACTCATGATATTTAGACTAGTTTAAACCAGCAGATAAGCCTGTTAAACCAGTTTAAAGTTGCTGCAATGGTTCAAAAGTGTACCTCCCACCCTCCTGTCTCTCATCCTTTGACTACAGCTACATCGATTTGTGCTGTCTGCTCCAGAAAGCAGGGCTGGCCCCACCCCTCTGTTCCCTAGCTGAAACAGTGAGGGCTGGCTCACTGGCCTCACTAGATGGCTCACTGCCCCTACCCCAGGCAAACCATGGCTGGGGGCTGGGTTAAATTTGCCTTCACCCCAAGTACAAAGCTGCCCTGGCCTTCTGACTGACTTACTGCTGGCTGCAGCTGTGGACTAGAAATCCCAAAGGCACCTGGAAGCAGGAAGAGGAAGTGATGAGCAATCCTGCACAATCCTGCTGCTCTGATTGTGGACTGCAAATCCCAGACACCTTGGAGACAGCAGGAAGAGGAAGTGAACACACAGCCCATCCTAGCTACAGGCCAGAGAGTTGTGCTCTAAAACCCCCAGCTTCTGGCTTGAGCCACTACAGACATGTGGCTTCATTTTCTGAATCAAAAGTTAATGTCTGTTCATTTGCTTCTTGGTTCAGTCTTTGCAGCTTAGACTAACCTTCAAAGACTGAATCAATTTAGCCTCTGGCTTTTTGACTGTCTGTACTTAGCCTTAAAAATGGTTCAGTTGTTACACATGTCCACAACCTGATTTGCAACAGTTATAAACCAGTTCCTCAACAGTGATATTTTCAATTGTTACATATGTCCACACCCTATTGTTAGTGCTGTATACAGAGAATGGGGAGTGGTATGTACCTATTAAAGGAAACTTAAGGAAGTCCAGAGGCACTTCAAGGTAGCCAGTGGGTAACGTTAAAGTTTCAAGCTATCTGTTGCATCATTCACCACGCCTACTCATGCTTCTGAGATCACCACATGTGTCCTTACTGATTTTAAAACTAATATCAGAATATTATATAGTATATAGCGAAGGCTAAAGATGTGGTAGTCATGGGGGACCTGAACTTCCCGGATATCTGCTGGGAGGAACAGTCAGCCAGGTCTGACCACTCATATAGGTTCTTAGAGTGCAGGACCTCCATCTAACCCAGGAGGTGCACAGCCCCAACAGGGGGGACACCTTGTTGGTCCTAGTGCTGGCTACGGGTGATGACCTGGTGAGGGGGCTGCGGGTGCTCGACCATCTGGGTGACAGCGATCATTGCCTGCTGGAATTCACCATCCAGTGCAAGGTGGCAAAGGCATGCAGTAAGGCAACAGCCCTAGACTTTAGGAGGGCAAACTTCAACGAGCTAAGGAGGATAGTTGGGGATGCGCTGAGGTCCCAGAGGGGAGGGGAGCCAAATGTCCAAGGAGAGTGGTTGCTCCTTAAGGAGGCGATCCTCCAAGCCCAAAGGAAGGTAATCCCAATGAGGATCAAAGGGAGCAAGAGAGCACACAAGCCTCCATGGCTCACTAAAAGCATCCGGGAATGTCTCCTTGCTAAAAAGGAGGCGTATACCCAATGGAAAGAAGGGGTCATCACCAGGGACGGCTATTCTGCAGTCGCTCGGAGTTGTAGGGGGGCAGTTAGGAAGGCCAAGGCAAAGATGGAATTAGGACTAGCTTCTCAGATTAAGGACAATAAGAAGTCCTTTTTTAAATGCATAGGGGGCAAAAAGAAGGTCCCAGGTAACGTGGGGCCCTTGCAGGACATGTTGGGAAATTTGGTCATCACACCAGATGACAAAGCTAACATGTTTAACGATTTCTTTACCTCTGTCTTCCTAAGTAGGGACCAGAACAGCCACCTCCCTGCTGGGCCCCCCTCGGGCTCCAGGGGAGGCACACCTGGGCCAAAGGTTAGCATGGAACTAGTTAGGGGGCTTCTGCAGGGGCTAGATGTGTTCAAGTCAGCTGGCCCAGATGATCTTCACCCTAGAGTCCTAAAGGAATTGGCCGAGGTCATTGCAGGACCCCTGCCACGGCTTTATGAGCACTCGTGGTGCTCTGGTGTGGTCCCGGAGGACTGGAAAAGGGCCAACATGTTTCCCATCTTCAAAAAGGGGATGAAGGAGGACCCAGGAAACTATAGGCCAGTTAGTCGTACTTCGATCCTAGGCAAGCTGTTTGAAAAAATTATGCTGGCACACATCCATGAGGGGCCAGCAGTGGACTGCATGCTTAGGGGCAACCAACACAGGTTCATCAGTGGCAGGTCCTGTCAGACCAATCTGGTGGCCTTCTATGATCAGATTACCAGATCATTAGATGCAGGGGTAGCAGTGGACATAGTCTTCCTGGACTTCTGGAAGGCTTTTGACACTGTCTCTCACCATGTTTTCATTAAGAAACTGGGGGGCTGTGGTGTAGACACCCACACAGTCAAATGGGTCGCCAACTGGCCGGAGGGCCGCACCCAGAGGGTGGTAGTGGATGGGTCCTTCTCAACCTGGAAGGACGTGGGCAGTGGGGTTCCACAGAGCTCGGTCCTCGGGCCCGCGCTGTTCAACATCTTCATCAGTGATTTGGATGAGGGGGTAAAATGCACCCTGTTCAAATTTGCTGATGACACTAAGATGTGGGGGGATGTTGGCACACTAGAAGGAAGCATCAGGCTTCAATCAGACCTAGACAGGTTACAAGGGTGGGCGGATGTGAATAGGATGGGATTCAACACAGACAAGTGCAAGGTGATGCACCTGGGGAGGGACAACCAGCACCATACCTACCTGTTGGGGAACTCCCCTCTTGTCAGCACGGAGGCAGAAAAGGATCTTGGAGTCATCATTGACTCCAAGATGAACATGGGCCAGCAGTGTGGGGAGGCAGTCAAGGCGGCCAACCGCACCTTGTCATGCATCCACAGATGCATCTCAAGTAAGTCCAAGGAGGTGATCCTCCCTCGGCACTGGTCAGGCCGCAGCTGGAGTACTGCGTCCAGTTCTGGGTGCCTCACTTCAAGAGGGATGTGGATAGCATCGAGAGGGTCCAGAGGAGGGCCACTCGCATGATCAGGGGACAGCAGGGCAGGCCCTATGAGGAGAGGCTACGGGACCTGAACCTGTTCAGCCTCCAAAAGAGAAGGCTGAGGGGGGACATAGTGGCCTGTTATAAATTAGTCAGGGGGGATCAGCAGGCAGGCATTGGGGGAATCACTATTCCCCCGTGCACTGCCAGGAGTGACCAGGAATAACGGTCACAAGCTGGCACAGAGTAGGTTCAGATTAGATATCAGGAAGCGCTACTTCGCTGTCAGGGCGGCTAGGAACTGGAACCAACTTCCAAGAGAGGTGGTGCTGGCTCCTACCCCGGGGGTTTTTAAGAGGAGGTTGGATGAACATCTTGCTGGGGTCGTTTGGCCCCCAGTATTATTTCCTGCCATGGCGGGGGGTCAGACTAGATCTACTCAGGTCCCTTCCGACCCTAGAAACTATGAAACTATAACAGCAAACATAACATGCTATACACATGGTATGCTATAACATATTATGCACCACTACTAATATGTCAGGGAAAATTTTAAAAAATCATAATAAAAAGAAAGGGATAAAAACAAATTTCTAAGCAACATTTTAAAATATTTTAACCAGTTTTCCAAAAGATTTGGGACTATTTTAATTTGAAAAATATTTGTCTTTTTCTTGGTTGAAAAATAAATTTCAAAATCTCACAATTTGCTTTGAAACAAAAATGTTCTATTTGAGCAGTTAACTTATCTTGTACACAAGTATTTGTTTGCCATGTTCTAAGCATTGGTAAAAATACTTTTTCTAAAACCTTAAAATCAGTCTCTCAATGATGTTATGGTTAAAAAATCAGCCTTTTTCAGTGTTTTTTGAACTGAATCTTCCATGTAATGTTATATTCCACACTTAAGGACACTCAGCAGAGAATCCTATGCCCACATTACCATCCATAATTGAATTTTGCATGTAATTTCATGCACACCATGAGTCCATCCAAGCCTACTGTGTTCTTATACGATTCCTATATTTTTGTAAACAAATCTCACTTGGACTCTACACCTTAAGTCATTGTTAAAATAACTGACAGAATTAATACAGGGCAACAATAGTAGTATTAATCTGATATATTAATTCCACAGATTTATTTATCCCCTGACTAATGATGATTTTAAACCTACTGATAAGTGAATAAAGAACTGATGATCCCAAATGTATTTATATAAACTAATCAGAGCCTATTCTAGCAACAGACGAATATGCTTAGGTATTAGTATACATCAAAGTTAGCACCTCATAAAGTTCCAAACTTATGGGACTTCCAAGGAAACAAATGAAGAAGTTTATATAATTCTTAGGTGATTCTTCATGAAGTAGTTTGCTAGATGAGTTAGGGCTTTTTGTAGAGAACCTTTGCTTAAAGAACCATAACCTGATAAGTGATTTCTGGAAGGGAAGGGGAAAAAAACTAGGAAAAAAATCATTTGGGGGTCATCTTTTTATTCCCATTTATTTCCTTTCACAACATTAACATTGAAAGAGTCTTGGTCCAGCAGTTGTAGTTCAGCAGCAGCATAATGTACTACCTGTCTCAAGACTCTGACACCAGGGTCACTCTACTTCAAACTTCACACTCTCTGCTTAGTTGGAGCTCAGATGTATTGTTAAAGAGAAGTTCTGGATTACAGAAGTGAATTGCCATCAGTCTGAGCATACCAGCCACTTAATAAAGAGATTTATACATGTCAGGTCTAAAACTGTGATGACTTTTCTTTTCTTTGCACTGCAAGTTTACTTGGGTTTACAGTGTAGCAGCCATTTTGTTCTCAGAACTGTTTAACAAGAACACAGGGCAAGACTCTTACACCTAAATAATGGAAGACCTAGGTTCTAGGCCATTATAGATAGGATTCCAACTGACAGCTTTCACATCCCAGAACAGTGATCTAACCACTAGACTATAAGCAAAAGGGCTAGAAGCATTTTCTACCACTCTTGATGAAATGGGCCACTATGTAAAAAAGATTACAAGAGTCATAAGCAGGGATCCTGGTTTTCTCAAATTAAAAAAAAATTCCCAATTTTTGGATTAAAAGGAACCCAAAATCCACATTTTTCTGTCATTAAAATGAAATACCCCTAATAGATAGATAGTGATTTTTAGATAGATAGACAATGTGAATTTTAGGTTACATTTTTAATCCAAAAACCGGGGGCGGGGGAGGGGTGTTAATCAGAGAAAACAAGATCCCTGGTCATGAGGCCAGACACAGCATGACTCAGTAGGAGGAGTCCTGGTTTATGGCTTCTGCTCCTAATATTTTTTTTCTGTTTCCTTTTTCCTCCAATTACTATTTATTTCAAAATGCCTAAGCAGTCATGGATCAGGGATGAGGACTGCCAACTATCTGTACATTTACAGACAATCCATTAAAAGAAAGGCTAAAAATGAGAGCTTAATTAAAGCACCTGCAGCATCACATGTATTCAGAGTCTCACGCTTCAAAATGGCAGCGGGGGCACTTTTAACTACAGCTCATTTGACTAGCTTTAGTTAAAACATCCTTCCACCATTTTGAAATGCCAGGATGCTGAATACATGCGACACAGAGGCTGCTGCAGTATGCTGATCAGCACACTCCAGCAGACTTGGTTAATCAAGTCTGCTCTAACACATGCTAATTAGCATGCGTTGGAGCAGAGGTCTGTCACATGTATAGGTGCCCAGAATGTCTATATTAGCAGTCTACAGAGTTAAACACCCTTTTCTTTACCCTTTCCCTGGCACTGTGAATTGTTCATTCCTTTCTACACAATGGCCCAGCATCAAAATGAAAGAGAGTATATCCTGCCCTTCCTTTCCAGTAGGTTGGTAGTTAGGAATCTCTCTGGGACTATGGAAGATGTAGCTTTTAACCTCCTCAAAATGAGGAAGTCCTAAATCCCAGGTCTTCTAGTTCCTGGGTGACTGGTCTAACCACTTAGCTATTTTATAAAAGGTGGATGGCAGCACCTCCTGTTGCATTTTAAAACAAAAGAATAAGCCACCTGTCCTTAGAGGTATGTAATATAGATGGTCAATGGGTTTAGACTAAAGACAAGGCCTGGGAGTGGCCTTAGGTAGCACAACCTTCAGAATTTACAGGAGATTGCTTCATATAGTAAATCCCAGTCTCACCTAGGCTAAAAAATCCTGGCAGAGATTTCCTTTCTCCAATATCTCTTCAAGGACATAAACATGTCTTTGCTGAGTTGTGAATCCTATTTTTATGCTCCAAATTCTCTCCATACCTTGTATGGAGAGCTAAAAGCATCTCTGTTTCAGTCTTTACCACTCCCAAGACAGTGTCAAAGAGTTCTCACATGTCCACCCCCTCCTTAGTAAACAAAGTTTCTATGATCTAGAAGAAATTTCTAGTGGAAGAAAAGGAGGTTGTGATTCCTGGAAGCTAAGGTTTATAATAATGATAATGAAAATATTAGTCTGTATTCCATCTCAGAAATGGCTGCACTTCGTTGATAGCATATCTTTTTAACTATACAGCATTTTTTAAAAGATTTGAAGTGTTAGCACAAAAACTACTAAATATCTATGTCAGATTCATATTTTAATTAGACATATTTAGTAGAAAGCATTGAAAAGGATTAATAATAAATTAAATACTGTCATGAAGATGCTTTCCATAATTATGGTGAAATAGGTGATATAGTCAAAAGCTATTATCACAGTATAATTGCAAAACTAAAAAAGCTATATGGAACTTTTAGTTGTGAAGATTTGAAGCCATAATGTTTTACCACTTGAGAAAAATATTGCTCTCTAAAAGTTTCATAAAGAATATTGTTAAAAGACCTGACCTTTGGCTGAGGGCAAATGAAAAATGGCAGTAGATTATTGGACTAAAAAGCATTTGTGAAAAATTGTCCATTTTTTAACATTTGAGTATGAAAGAACATTCCTGGAACCCAGCTTAGTGAAAGACTATTCCTGGAATCTGATTCAATGACAGAATGCAATAGCAAGAAGCATTAAAAGGAAAAAGATAGATAGATAGATAGATAGATAGTATAATGAGCAGATGTTAAGTCCCTATTCTTTTCAAGTTAGACTAAGGGTGCAGACAGAAGTAACAATTTTCTGTTTATCTGGCCACAAGCATTCTATAGCCAAGACCAAACACAAGTGCATGGCTGCAGACTCCTTCAAAAATGTCCGATCAGGTGAAAATCTGAATGACCTTGCATGAGGGGACCGATGAAGATGTTTCAAAACAAAGCATCTTCTGTAAGTTCTGTCTGCCAGCCTCAAGCTGTTTCCAGAATGGGAGGGAGAAAAGGGAGTGGAGGAAGTTGGGTCTGGGGTTTTTTCAGCTCTCACTGGAGGGTGGGGAAGGTGTATTGAAGCCCCCCTGAGGTGGGGGACTCCAATTCACCCACCCCACCCTCCAGCCCCAGCTGGGGAACCCCTAAAATGAGCTCCCTATGCTCCCTTCCTCCTTTCCCATTCTAAAAACTTCGCAGCCTCACAGGGAACAGAAGCCATTGCTAAATTCAGCCAGCAGCTAGATTTCCCTCCCCCCTGAAACCAACAGTGAACTTCAGTTTGGTCCAAGGGATCATTAAACTCAGAACACTTCCTGCAAAGCATCCTCACAGTGGGGAGCTGCACTTCTGTCTCCACCCTTAGGTTACTTAATATACTTAGTAACAGGCCCCACATTTCCAACAAACACAGGTCACACACTCTGTTCACAAGTACAAAAAGGCCATGCTTCACAGAAGCCAAACACGCATGCTTTCTCCAGCAGTCATAAACCATTTCCAGACTCACAATATTACAGGCCCATTTTGCAAGTGTACAAAGAAACTTGAAAAAATGTAACTGTTTGCTTCCTTTCCAGACATATTTATTTCCAAATACCTTCTGCCAACTGCAAAATAAAGTACTTTAAATAAAGTTGCAAATAAAAAAAAAGTTGTGACAGTTCCCTTTAAGAACACTTTTAAATACTCGAAATATTTCATAATATGAGAAATAGCAGACAGCTTTCACTTGATGTCATAGAACATAATTTTCTTACTTGGTGTGACATAATCATGCAGTGAAATAAGCAAGGGAGGTATTGCCTACCCCTTCTTCATTTACATTATTTCAGTAATTCCAGGATTCATATAATTTTTTTTCATTGTTAGGCCTAAATATGCTCTCCTTGATTCTTGGAAAAATAATGTCAGAATTCATACTCATGATTAATAAATATTTTTATTGTAGTAACATCAGCAGGTCATCACTGCCTCTGGCATTAGGCACCTATTATACTGGGAACTAGACATGGAAGGCCCTACAGGTCAAAACTAGGCATTTTAGAAAAAAAAGTATTATAAAGACCCTTTTTTGGGGAAGAGGTTATTATCTATGGGAAGAAAGGAGAAATAATATATACATTTGCTTTATGGACAAATTCTTCAGCTAAAGCATGCCCTGAAGCCAAGTGGAACTGTTCAGTTTCTACAAGGCAAAATCATTTCCCAAATGGCACTAACAGGGATTTTTACAGGCACAATATGCTGCGGGGGGGTAAAGCAATATCATAAAGTTTCTGCAGGGGGCCCTTAGTCAGAATTAAAGTTCTAGGACAAGATCTAAAACTGCACTTGGTTCTTAGGCTGGATCCAGATGTGCAGGCTTGTTGGTCTGTGGTGCTGCAAAGAGGTTTGCAATGCCCCAAACTGCACAAGTTGCATGTTAATCCATGTGTGGTACTGCTCATTTACAGCACTACGGCAAAATTTGCTACCAGGATTTCCTGGTAGCAAAAAAAAATAATCCTGAAAAAAAGCAGTGCAAAGCACACCAAAGTGCCATGTGCTGGGACAAATGCAGAGGGCTGGCTGCTGCCCCATCTCTGCTTGCTGTGGAGCCCCCACGCTGAGGCACCCTGCACCCCAGCCAGCCACAAAGCACCCCACCTGTATGTGCCTCAGAGTGGGGGCTCTGCCACTCCATGTGCTGCAGTGGGGGGTAGCTGGCTGGGGCACAGGCTGCCTCAGTGCGGGGCCAGCCAGAAGGCAGCCCCTGTGCTGAGGCACTCTTTGCCCTGGCCAGCTGTGGGGCAGCACATGGAGTTGGGGGGGCAGATAGCCCTGGGCTGGTTGCTCCCCTGTATCAAGGCACACTGTACCCAAGCAAGCTTAGTGCAGGGGGTCCACGTGCCTCACTGAGGCATGCAGAGACAAGGGAGCAGCCAGCCCTGGGCTGCCTGCTCCTCCATCTCCCTGGCTAGCCAGGGCACAGGGTGCTTCAGCATGGAGCCTGCCTGCTGACTAGCCCTGCACTATAGCACCCTGCACTATGGCACCCTTCCTCGCCCCTGCCCCGCCCATGGAGCAGCAGGAATATGGGTTCTGCAGCACAAAGCAGCAACACAAATTTGTGCCACTACTATTTGTACTGCTGCAAACTTACAACCTGCTTGTGTGGACATAGTATTAGAATGGACTTTAGACTCCTAAATGCAAGGGACTGATTGGCAAAACGCCTGTCTAAATGCTTAGTTTGCATAAAAGGCCATAGGTGCTAAAGTTTTGCTTCCAAAATTACTAAATGGTCTAAAGATATGCTACTGCACATGCTTAGCTGAGCTAAGCATCTGAGCACCAATCTCTTGCCTAAGGCTGTTTTGAATTCACAAATTAGATAACACTGAACCTGAATTCTCTGGGGTGCAATCTGGCTGGCATTCTCAGATCAGAGTAGCCAAAGATATTTTTCTTTTCACTTAAAAAGATGACTAGTGGGGGTAACTCCCTTTTAAACAACACCCTAATAATGATAACACTGGCCCACAAGGGGGGCAAACATGGATTCTAGAACCTCTTCAGCTTGAAAAAAAACACACACACACATGCCGTATTGCCTAGCTAAGGGCTATATCCATCAAATTAG
This sequence comes from Crocodylus siamensis, assembly GCF_052110815.1. Classification (NCBI taxonomy): domain Eukaryota; kingdom Metazoa; phylum Chordata; order Crocodylia; family Crocodylidae; genus Crocodylus; species Crocodylus siamensis. The sequence goes on from NC_143395.1 coordinate 359,546,087, forward strand.
TGGCAGAATTGTGGGGGGATACTCCCCTCCCTTCCTGAAGAGGCTGAGCCACTTTGTAGAAAACAATACAAGATAGATTGACTACATTAGGTCTCAAAATAGATGGAACCCTCTATTTCTGAGCTCCAATCTCAACAAACCACACAGGCTGGGCAGGCAATTGTGGGGAGGGGAGAGGAAGGGAGGAGAGAGACTGGAGAGGTATCGACTGGCAGTGAAGCAGGAATCTGAAAATAGGACAACAGCATTTATTTGAAGAGGACTGTTCCAGAAAAAATGGGACTTATAGTTACCCTACTTATATGGACAAGGAAAAAAGCAAATAAAAAAGCAAGCAAAAAAGAGCATAACTCTGTAGTCCACTAATGTGGACATAGGAGTAGGGAGTCCTGGGTGTTGGTCCTTGCATCTAGCATAGTTTATGCATTTCACACAATCTTTCCTTAATGTAAAATTCAAGTCCTTGGAGCACTGGCATAGTTTATTAGCTTAAAGTCAGACCTTGGCACCACCTCCTTCTCCTGTGGTGGCCACAGCTTAAAAGAAAAGGAGTCAGTTTTCCATGCCCAAAGAAAAAATCTAATTATCAAATAAAAGATTTTAGGAGGAAAGGATTTTAAAAGAGTAAGATCTTAATCTCATATAACTACCTGCCTTCAGACTGCAGGTAAGCAACTAAGCCCAGAAGACAGGTAGGATTTCATATATACCTTTCTTCAGCATTTCTTATCATCTATGTTGAGCATCTTCCTGCTCAGCATGCAGTTGCTATGAATCCCTCTATTAGGTACCAACCTCAATATGCATGCACCAAAACACATAATATTATGACCTTCAATGCATGGGCAGATCCAGATTTCTGAAAAGGGGACATAGGAAGGCTGCATCCTGGGTCTCAGCCACCCCCACACACCAGAGCAGGTGGACCTTGCAGCAGAAGCAGCACCTGGGGACTTTTGCAGGTAACACTCTTCCCTCCCTCCTCTTTTCCCCTTTGTACACAGCAACAAGTTTTCTCCCCTCCCATTCCTCCCATCTGCCTCTGTCTCCAGCTGAGCTAGGAGCAGGGAACTACGTAACTACTCCTTCCCTCCTGCATCTAGTCTGCGTTTGGAGCCAGGCTCAACTAGAGACAGCAATGGCAGGTGAGGGTAAGAGAAAAGAAGAAGAGAGAGGACATACCACTGAGCACAAAGGAAAAGCAAGGGTGGATTCTTACTTGCTTTAGGGACTTAAAAAGTCTCTGTTTGTTTCTCTCATGGCACTGTCTGACTGACAGGGAGATGTATCTGCATCACTGCAGCCCTGCTGGGTCCACCCCTGACTGCAGGTATGCCAATATGCCCTTTGTCCCAGGCACGTTTATTGGCACATATTAAAGTCACTCTAAAGTGGTTCCTTACACTCATTTCAGGGTTTGGCATGTGGGTACTCTGCTCCACTGCATTATTCTCTAGCAGTTAAAAGGCAGTGTAAACTTTTTCACTATGGATCTGGGCCCTGGCCATTTTCTCTATTGCTAGCTATATATAGATACAAACATGTAACTAATACCTGTTATATATACAGCTAGGTGTGCACCAATAGAGATTCTGGGAGCCAATAATGATAGCCAGTATTTAAGGAGGCATATCAGCTGATACCGATCTGATATTCGATACAGCTGCCATCAGTTGTAGTGGAGGTGAAGGGGGAGGGAAGGGGAGGGGAGGGGAGGGGAGGGGTGGGGTGGGGTGGGGTGGGGTGTGGGGAAGGCAGATCAACTTCCCCCATGGTGAGGGAGGGGGTAGGGGGAGGAGCAGGCACTGCCCAGCTACAGCACAGGGGCAAAGGATGGAGCTGTGGCTCATGGGAGGGGGGTTCCCACTGCTGCTTGCACCCCAGGAGAGTGGAGGGATGTGTCCCTGGATCTGTGCGATGCAGCGCAGGGCAGGCTGAAGCTGTGGGGTGGAGCTGGTGCTGCATGGGGCTCTTCATGCCTGGGGCTGGGCTCAGAGTGGGCTCTGGCAGTGCTGGGAGGAGGCTGCAGCAACCCCAAATTTTGCCACACCTCTACTCCCAGTCCTGTGCCACTTTTCCCTGTGCTTGGGTGGAAGTGGGGCATTCAGCTAGGGCTGTGCCAGGAGGCAGCACAGGGCTGGGACCAGAGTTGTGATGAAATTTGGGGTGGCTGGACTCTCCTTCCAGTGCCGCCAGAGCCTGCTCTGAGGCCAGACCCCAGCAAGAAGAGCCATGAGCAGTGCTGGCTCTGGCTCCACCCCACAGCTTCAGCCCACACTGCACCAAGCCATGCAGATCCAGGGGGCACGAGCCGCACCTCCATCCCATGCCCCCACCCCCCAAACCAGCAGGGCAGCACCTGCTCCTGCCCCTCCCTTAGTGCGGGGGGCATTGATCTGCCCCACTACACACACTCCTTCCCTCCCCCCTCCCCTTCTGATTTACCAGCTGGAGGCAACTCTCCAAGCTGCTAGCTTGGCTCCATGCTGCACTGCACTGCAGTGCAGCATGGGCATTTATCAGCCAAATTATCAGCCCCATCGCATCAATATCCAATATAGACAATTCTCTTTATATCAGTATCGATCCTATATCAGACTTATGTATCAGTGCACCTCTATATATAGCGCATCTACACTTCACCCTATGTTGCTGCAGCGACACACTACATCACCATGTCCTGCAGTGATGTAGCAATCATGTGAGTCTACATGTAATTAGTGGCTACTTTGCCAAAACAGCACACTCCCCTGCAGCAAAGCATCAGTGAAATCTAATTGTGCATCACGTGCATGGCGTCGTACAGGCAGTTACTGCACCGTAGCAATGTCACCATATGGTGATATGTAGGCATGCCTATAATGTATCTATAGCAGATGCTAATTTATTAAAACAGGAAAGGGCCTTCATAGCAAAAGAAAGAGACATTTATAATATAATATTATAGTATAGCATAATACAGTCACACACATAATGTGCATAAATATATACATATATGTATACATATACATATATACATATCTTATAATGTATCACATAAAATGGGGATTTAATAAATAAGAAAAGTCTCAGAAAATAAATTTGACTTTTAGACAGGAACAAAAAATGTCATTCTTGCTTGAGCTGGATTTTAATGCAATCTTTAAGGTGTAAGAAGTGTGGAAAATCAATAGCAAATCCCAGTGTCCTTATGCTGAGATATTCAAAATGTTAGCTCTAATGGGAGTCATATAAAAGCAGCCATAAACCAGTGCTGATCAGTTCACACATGTGCTGTAAAGAGATACAGTTCAGAATTTAAATACCTCATATATCTTTTGTAAAAAGCTTTTTCCCCCTGTATAATAATAAGTTTAAACAACATTGTAGCCTCTCTCAAAACTGAGACCACAGATGTGAAGGTAGATAATTTTTGAGAAATTATTTTCTCTTGTTGGGTAATTATCATTAATGAAAGAAAAATTTCTTAAATCCTAATAAATCAGAGACTGAATTGACTGACCATGCATCCAAATTGCTGCATTATTCACACTGGAATTACTCCAAAGATTAGCTGCAAATTGCCCTCTAAATTGAATTTATGGTTTCATTTTTCATAACTACTGTGTTGTGACAGATGAGAGGAATCTCTGAGAAAAATGACAGTGATGGACCCAATTTCTTAGTATTCTATCTTGAAGACAGAACTAAACTATCTCTATTTACCATTAGGTTTTGCACAATCTATTTTGGCAAGCATAAAAACCTGTTATAAAATAACAGTATATCCTATTTTATACACCATTCAGTAAAAGTATCATGAAAAACACAACATTTCATTTTGAAAATGCATACCAATCAAATTTAAAAACAGTGAAGCTGCAGAAACAGCTACTGTACAAACCAAGTTACTGATTTAGTCCCATTACAAAGCTTGCATTATATCATCATTGTATGTATTCTCTTCATTTAAAATGATCCTCAATGGCTATACAGTGTATAGTATGAGGGGAAAAAAATAAAGGTTGCTACTTTATACAAGCTGCCTTAAACACATTGATGGGGTTTTTGTATGGTGCCTAATACAATGAGACTTAGAGTTCTAGCTACAATAGCAATACAAATAATAATCTTCAAGTTCAGGAAAGTCATTAAGCTATTATATAAAATCTTACTTCAAAATATTAGGCTGCCAAATCTTAGGAACAAATTATTGCCCCCAAAATGGCCCTTTACGTGAAACTTGCTTCAAATACAGGAAAAAAAGAGATCTTTTTTATGTAGTATTTCAAACATGGTTTTTATTGTCCAGAGTTCTTGTGATGGAAGTAATGTTCTAGAAAACAAGTTTTGGATGTCAGATAGTCACAAATACAGTTGATTCCTGATTGTTTATAGGAATGGAAACTATAGAAACACTAGCCAATTGCCCATCAAGAATGATGGTGGGGGGAGCCTGCCCCACTGTCCCCTCTATCCCCCACTGTCCCCTCTATCCCCCTCTGCCAGCATCCCATGATGCTGCCACCTCCAGCGCCACTGGGCTTGCTCCCTGCCTCCCATCCCTGCTCCTCAGAGGCAGTGGAGCACTGCCATGATGGCAGGGACAAAGTCAATGCAGCTGACCTTTCCCCCAGTCTGTTCCATCCCCACAATCATGGCAGCACTCTGCACTCTGATTCATTGTTGCAGTAACCAATCAGAGTGCTCCAAGAATGTTACAAACAGACAAAGCCCTTTATTATATAAGAATGTATGATGTTGATTAGATAAAGTCAGTTCAAGCACTACAAATATATTTATAGCCTATTTTTTCCTAACATCATACTAACTAGGAGCTTGCATTTTTCTTTGATACTATTAGCATATTGCTTTGTTAAAGGACTAAGAATTAAGGATTCATCTTTTACCATACTAACATTCAGGAGCAGTTTACTCAAGGCATAGTATCTCTGACTTTAGTTCAACAGTTTTAAGAATATTTACCCAGCATGAATACAGATAGTAGAGTCTAAGCTCCTGCCATGATACATATATCTGTAGGACCCACATTAAGCTCTTTTATATATCATTTAGAAGCACAAAGGAGATCTTCTGGTGCCTCCAAATCTGGAGCCATATAAAAATGCACATCATTTCACACAATGAAAAGATACCAATAGCTGCTCTCATCTGCTCATTCTCTGCCCATCTTGGAGAGGACAGAAGAAAAAGAAGTCTGAGAAAAAAAATAACAAGGGGTTACACCCACAAATCTTATCTATATGTGGACAGAGGTCCTCCTCAGCTTAATGGCTAGCATGGTTACGGTGTATTAGTTTCTGCTCCCAGCAGTACACAAGGAACAATGTGCCTGAACCACCAGGTACCCAGAAAAATTCAAAACACAGTAGAGACAATACACATGAATAGAACTCATTTAAGGCATGGGTACATAAAAAACTTAGTTACTGAGAGGTAGTTACTTAGCTACTGGGCACATCTACATGCGCCCTAAACTATGCAGTAACCACTGGTACTACACAGTCCCAGTGCCACACAGGACATTTCTGACCCTATTACACAGTAGCAATGAGCTACTATGCCATAGCTTGTTGCTACTGTGCAGAAGTGTTGCCCTGTGGGGTCAGGCCAATGCTCAGGATCTCAATATTGCACTGTTAGACAGGAGGGCATGGTGTACAATTGCACATGCACACATATCATCAACTCAAGCATATACACACCCTAATGATAATGACATGAAATCATACACAATACACACGTACATACACATATACATGCAGGTTAAACACTGACTCAGGTGACAACATGTGTGTGTTGGTGCCCATGGTACCTATGCTTGGGGTGCTTGGTAACTAAAGAACAAGCAGCAGAGATCAGGGAAAAGGCAGTGGAGATGAGGCAAAGCAAAGAAACAGAGGTTTGCAGGCAAAGGGGAGCTCAGGATGGCTGGAGCCACAGGAGCATGGTACAGGTGTTGGAGGTGGCAGTGACCCAGAAGCAGGAAAGGGAGAAATGAGACAAAAGTTAGAGGGGTGAGGAGCAGAGATTGGAGCAGAACCAGAACCATAGTAAAGCATAACCCAACTCAGGGGTCAAAATAAGTTTTATTAAATGAACACTGTACTTTACAGCTTGGTTCCTACACACACTTCACACAATGGTAGCAAGAAAAAGAGACTCAGTGGAAGGGTTGGAGTCCAGGTAGGGAAGACAAACAGAGCCGAAGTCCTTGGTTGAAGAGAGGGTGGGCGTGATAGCTTCCTATCCAGGCTAGGAGGGGGTCCTCGATGGCCAGTCAGGATCTTTCTTCAGCAGATGTTGTCCAGAGGGGGTCACTGGCAGGGCCTCTGTGTTGACAGGCAGTGTGACATGGAGCAGGTCTGGTCCAGATGGAGAGGGCATCCCAAGGAGTCAGTCTTCACTACCCCTTTTTATGGGGCAAACTACCTCTGATCTCCTATGGGGAAGGCCTGTCCAGGCAAGGTCAGTCCTGTTCCAGAGGGCTCCAGGTGTTCTTACTGACACATGCAGCCCTGGCACAATGGTGGGTTGCCTCATCTTTTGTTTCTTGAATGCGGAGGGTGGTTCCAATGGCTGGGTCATTGGTCCAGGTACTGGTTTTGATGGTGGGGTGATTTAGTAGGGGGTCCTGTTATTATTGTGTTTCACTCATCCATTCACTCTTTTGTTTCAGGCATTCAAGGAAAACCAATTTACATAGGAGGGGTAGGTATGAGTCATAGTTGCAACATATTGCATAGGGCAGGGGACACAAGGTGGAGGCTTGACATACAAAATGGAAACTTGACATTACTTTACAGACACAGGCCTACACCATACAGTATTAATATGAAACAATAGAAATTAATGCAAAAATAATAGCAATTCAATATAAAACAGTAAAAATCAATACAAACAGAACGCTATTTACAATATAAAAAGGGGCATATTACAATAATACCATACAAGAACTTAGCTTATCTAGTACTACTTGAAATCCCTTATAAGGGATAGAGAAGGCAGAGAGAAAGTCAGAAATAGTTAGGGGAAGGGGAGGGAATGTATTTAGAAAAAATTTTTAAAAGAAAAACTGGGGGGGGTTGCTACAGAAGCATCAGCATCATGGCCTGTAGACACACTACATCACAACAGCAACATGCTACATCGCCATAGTTCATCGCTACAGTGATGTAACATCTTGTGTAGATGTGCCCACTGTGAAGTAAATAAAGACTGGGATTTTCAGCACATCATCTTCTCTCAGTAACTGCATATGTGCATTCTCTTACTGCACAATGAATGAAAGCTAGTTAGGGTGGTATCTTACCCCTCCTTCATTGTTACTCTAACTACATACAGTGTGTCAGACCAGTATCTATATTAACAGGAAAAAGGAAAAATATTAACACCCTAATCCAGATCCCACTAAAGACCATAGAAAGGTTCCCATTACCTTAACTGAAAATTGGATCAAACTCTCAGAGTACGACCCAAACATTAGCTGATGCTTGATCAGAAACCCAGGACTTGCTATGGTGATCACCAAAGTCAATAACTCACTCTAACTCCAAACTGTCCCTCAGGGATCTCAGTGGCCCACAGCCTGAGGTAGGTGTGCAGGGACTGAGAGACCTGTTGGAGGTCCAACAAATCCTTCAATTTAGAGTCTCCTGCTTCCAGCTTAGAATTCCAGAAATACTAATAATATCTAGCTCTTACCTTGCACTTTTCATCAATAGATCTTAATTCACTTTACATAGGACTCTGCCTTTTGCACATGGGGACTCTAGGCAAAGAAGTAAAGCAATGTGTTTGAGTCATTCAGTAGGCCAATGGCAGAGCTGGAAATAGAACCCAGGGGCCAGATTCTGTTCTATCCATTGGGCATGTAAGTAGACTTAAGCACTTTCATGGAACTCTATTCCATCCTGGTTGAGTCCCTGAAAAATAGACAGTGAAAAAGATGTGTGTGTTGTCCTCATCCTAATTTGAAGTATAAGGTGATGTAGATACTCTCAGAAACTTGGACAGGAAGAATAGAATCATGCTTAGGTGACTAAGTCTACTTATACACCTAATAGGTGGAATATACTCCTGGGAATTAATCTTGTTCTCTGTCTACTATACTACATCACACCCAAATGTTAAAATATGGTGTTAAAATCTCATCTCACACAGATCCATATACACACATAATTCACATTAATTTCTGGAGATGTTCAAATAGCATATGAAGGAGGAAGCATAAATACCTAAGTAGACAGACTAATGGGATGTAGTGACCTGTAATGATAATACATATAAATAGCTCTTATTAGACACTTCATTTTCAAAACACTGTACAAAAAAACCCCAACTAACCAACCATCAGAATACCATAACAATTATTCTAAAGCAAGATAGGTTAAATAGTGTTGTCCCTATTTTACAGATCATCAGAAGAAAAGAAGAGGCCTAAATCTTGAGCAACCTACTTGCATATTCACAGTAGCTCTGCATATATAGCTATACATACACATTTACATGAAAATGTACTCCTAAAATGTTTTATCCAAGGTCACAGAAAGTTTGAGCCAGAATCAAGAACACAGCAGTAGCTGCACCATCTCAAGGTTTTATTTTAAACACAAGACCCTCTGCAATATACAAGGTAGAAATTGTTGCTCTTTTTCTTTGAAGTTTTTTCACTTTGGCAGATTTACAATCTATATGCAAATACATATACACTTATATTCTTCCATAACTGCACAAGCAATGAATTGAACTGGATGCAGTAGGCAGCAAGATAAAGTCTAATAATAAAAATTATAACAGTTACATTCTGAATGTCCATTCGATCATTACACCAAGATGCTGACCTAACATGATTAACAGCAGGGTCAGGGCCAAACTGAATGTATGTATCTGCTGTGCTACTTCCTACTTTTTCAATTGATTTTCATAATAGAGCCTTTTCATGGTAGAAACATAACAAATTTAAAGCAAACGGTAACAGAAGTGAAATAAGATGAGTTTTATTTGGTGCAACTACTATTTCACTTAACTCTTAGTTATTAAGGGCCTTGTTACACTTTAGTTTTAGGTGTCTCCTGGAGTTCTTAACCCCTGGATTGTCCACACATGAACACCTGAAACTAGTTTTAAGCACACTTTAGGCAACTTAAAGTTACAACCCTCCAGAGTAGGTTTATCTCTGATCCATGTTACCCAGCTCTTGTTCCATTACAGTGTGGCCACTTCCCACAGATAAGCCACCCAAATTGCAGTCCTCCATCATCCCAGGATGCAGTGTCCCGTTCCCCATCCTTCAGTCAGGACCCTATTGAACCCTGTTGCCAAGACATTTCCTGTTCTGAGTCAGATGTTACATGGGAGATGTTGACAGACAGCTGACCCCAGCTGGCCAGTCTAGTGACAAGGAGTAGGCACCGGGCAAAGCCGTGATGGAGACAGCAGGCCAACCATGACCAGTCTGGGTGGTCTGCTGTCAAGTGGCAGCCTGGGCTGAGTAGCTGTGCTGATCAGGCTGAGGCCTCAAATTCAAAAGTCATAGCCTGACAGCCTATCACATAACTGGAAGTTGAGATGGGCTATAGCAGATAACTAAATGAGTGAATTAAATGAGTCTGGATGATGCAAACTTGCTTCCTCTGAGCAAGCAGGGATAAACAGATGAAGTCCTTGGGTTCAAGGATGGTGAAGGGAAGTACAGAACTGGACTTCATGTAAGTCTCCTTCTGAGAGACAGTGGGCAGATCTACTCAAGATACTTTACTCAAGATTAGAGTAAATTTCTGCACAGTAAGCATCACTGTCTATATGCGGAGATGCTTACTGCACAGTAATTTGCTCTAACACTAAATTTTCTACCTGTAACTACAAGTAGCAAATTTACTCCTGATTACTTACTGCACAGAAATGCACATGTAGATGGCTGACTGGAATCTAATGTGGTCCCAGTCAGCCGGGCAGCAAGGGGCAAGAGATTGCTCCCTGCCCCCGGGAGCTGCTTGCTGCTGGGGCAGGCTCTGCCACTGGAGCCTGGGCAAGGACAATGTCCCCCTGCTCCAGCCCTCACTTCATGATTGCAATCAGGGACCAGGGCATCGGAGATTCTTATCTCCAAGCCCTAGACTCATGGTCATAGTGCCCAGGATAGGAGATGTAGACATGCCCAGCATCATCTTCAATTCTTTATAGTAGATAGACAAGTAACAACCAACCCAAAATAAAAGAAAAAACAATAACCAGAATACTTACCTTTGATTCATACTGTGATTTATCTGGAGTTGTTTCAGATGCTTATGGTCTATAAGGACCTCCTGAATTTGACAAAACCCCCAGTTTTTCTTTTTTAATACATACATACACACACACACACACACACACACACACACACATACATATGTGTGTGTGTGTGTGTGTGTGTGTGTGTGATAGATATGCATTCCCTTCCCTTCCCCAACTATGTCTGACTTTTCTTTCTCTCCCTCTCTATTCCATATAGACAAGCATAAGCAAGCTCAGACTTAGGATAAACTTTAACATTTTTATTTTGGTAGCAAGTCTTTGGTTTTGGATATCCACTATTTTATATTGTATTATTATTAGGTTTGTATTGATTGTTACTGTTATACATTGTATTATTATAATTTTTGTATTGATTTTTATTGTTTCATATGGATATTGTATAGTTGAGGCCTGTGTTTGTAAGTGAACCAAAGTAATGTCAAGTTTCCATTTTGTATGTTAGGTCTCCATCTTGTGTCCTCTGCCCGGGCATCCCATGTTGCAACTGTATGATTCACGTACTCGTAAAGTGGTTCCTGGATGAATGAGAGTGATTGGGAATGACTGAAATACAATGATATTCATCCAGGAACCCCAGACCTCACCCAGGAACAGAGACAAGAACCCAGCATTTGGAAGTCAAAAGACCCTGCAGAACCAGCAACTCTATCATTGTACCCCACCATTACAGACACCCGAAACTGCACATCCCTGCATGGAGCACACATGCTCAGTATGCCAGAGGCTGACCCTTGCCTGGGCATGCTTCCTGTCACTAGGGTCACAAAAGGTCTGCCCCTATAAAAAGGGGCAGTGAAGACAGACCCAGTGGGACACCTTCTCCATCTGAACCAGCACCACGCCACACCACCTATCCACCCAGAGACCCTGCCGGCGACCCTCCTCTGGACAACAATCCCTTTCCAGCCTGGACAGGTAGCTATCACCCCTCACCCCTCTTCAGCCAAGGACTTGGACTCTGCTTCTCTTCCCTACCTGGACTTCTACTGTCTTTCTCTTGCTGCCAGTGTGTGTGTGTGTGTGTGTGTGTGTGTTTACCAATAACTTCATGGGGCTGTGTAGTGTTTTGTCTGTCTAATAAAACTGTTATTTGGACCCCTAAGTTAGGTTTTGCTTTACTATGGTTTTGCCCTGCTCCAGTCTCTGCTCCTCGCCCCTCTAACTTCTATCTCATTTCTCCCTCTCCTGCCTCTGGCTCACTGCCACCTCCAACACCTGTCCTGAGCTCCCCTCTGCCTCCAAACCCCCTGTTTCTTTGCCACTGTCTTATCCCCACTGCCTTTTCCTTTTCCCCTGTGCAACCAGGTTTCTGCCTCCGTTTCTTTCCTGGCTGTTTCCTCTTTGCCACTCCTTATATGCCCCCTCCCCCACCCCCAATATCTCAGCTGTCTGCCTCAGTTTCCAGCCCCAGTCTACCTTAAGTAAACCTAAGCCTCAATTCTTCAGCCAGCTTCTCTGTTGTCTACTGGTTCTAATCCTGGTTCTGGCAACTTTCACTCCCTACACTTTAATTCTCTGTCTCTCTCACCTGAACTTTCCCCCAGGTACCCCAAGCCCATACATACACACTGTACCATCCAAGTTAGGAAATTACCTGTGTGTATGTGTAGGTGGGTTGTATGTGTGTGTATACACACACACACATATATATACATATGGCATTGTGTGCATGATATACAAATTAGTGATCTATGTCTAACGTTTGGGGTGTATAGTGTATGTGCTTGAATTGGTGATAGGTATGCATGTGCCTTTGCTAGTTTGGATATGTATGTGCCTGAGCTGGTACTGTGTGTGTGTGTGCACCTAATTGATTTGTGTGTTTGTATATGTGCATTTGTGTCACACCCTCCTGTCTAACAGCACAATATTGAGATCCTGAGAGTTGGCCTGACCCCACAGGGCTACAAGAGGATGCTATCTTCTTCAAAAGGTGGCTTGATAGCAAGGAACTCTCCATCCCAAATATCACAGTGTTACTCAACAGGCTGTGTCAACATGAGATGCTTTACTGCATGGTAGATTAACCTACCATGCAGTAAATTTAAAGCATCACCTTCTACAGGGGCAGATACTTAATGCACAATAAATTAGTCTACTGAGCAGTAAATGTACTACCTGTGTATGCAGATTTGCTCCAAAGTGAAGCCAAATGGCATTAATTGCACATGTAGATACACCAGGAAGGTATTAATGTCTGGGAGCAGGAAAGACATGGATGCCACGGTAACTGTGGGTTTTCGGTTTTTGTTTTGTTAACCATTTAGGTGAAATTCCCCCTAACTCAGAAGACCCATTAAAAAGATTTCTAAACTCTTATACAAACCTTTTAGAAGTGGCCTGAAAAAATGCATAATGTCTCCTGTGAGCCTTTTCTACAGGGGAATGTTGATCCTTTAAGAATAATGTCCTGGGTTAATTACTCATGGTGATGGCTTTATGGTTTCATAGTACTGATTTTTAACTGTTTATGATTTCTTCATACAATTTGGTCTTATAGCAATATATATCACAGTATAAAACCCAATCTATTTTTCTCTACTGTGCAAAATCTTTGTATAGTTAGTGCATGAACAGTTGTTCATTAATTGCAAGCTAAGGAGCTTGTATACCAGCTGAATTCAATTCAGCTAAGGCTTATGTTGAAATATAAGTGGCAGTGGTTTGTGGTGTGGAAACACATTTATGAAAACAATAAATAGCAAATACTGCTTAATGTTTACTGTGTTTCTCTATGTCTATAATGAACTAAGATGCGTTCCTATTAACTCAATTAAAGATTAGCCATTGCCTTTAATGAGACCAGGAATGAGTTTCAAATGTTAAAAAAATTATAATCAATACATTCCATTTTATCAGTAAGATATAATTTTACTGAATTAAATGCAGTCAATTAAACTAGATTATACATTAAAACAATTATATAATAAAATATAATTACACATGAAATAGGTATATTTCAATTTATATACATTTTTCCTTTTTACCAGCCAACTAGACAGCATTTAATCTTAAGCTTTTCAGCAGTATAGACATCAGTTCTTTTCCTATAAAAGGAATTGGGAAAAATGAAGTTCTTCTCCATTATTATCCAGGGTGGTCTGTTATAGTTATTCCATAATTGAAACTAATGTTCAGTTAGAGCAGCTTCTAGGTTTTGCAGCAGACTGGTGGTAATGGATCAATTAAAGTTAGTAGCAGAGTATTTGTCAAAAATGAATTCAGACCAGTAGAATTTCTGTCAAGGCAGACAAAAAAAAGTGATTGTGTGTGTGTGTGTGTGTGTGTGTGAGAGAGAGAGAGAGAGTGAGTGAGTGAGTGAGAGAGAGAGAGAGAGTTAGTAATCAATTCCTATATCTTTGGTTAAATTGGGAATTTGGATTTTTCCAATACACATAAAGGGCTATTTGACATATAGGAGCATGGCAAAGAAAGACATATTGTAATAATTAGCTGAATTATTCCTGGCATGCCATGAACAATTACAGGATTAATAACTATCCAACCATATAGTGTTATGTTGGAATAAATTGACCGACAAGGTTTTTCAGTTAGGAAATGAAGCTCAAATGGATCATCAATAAAAACTACTGTAGAGAGCAGACTTTTGAGAACTTCACTGTTTTACATTTACAAAATATGGATGTGATAACTGTGCTTAATGACTGGAAGAAGCTATTTAAAAATTCATTTAGAATATTTTGCCCTTTTTAATTGCCTGGCTAAAGCCATAGTCTTTGACAGACACACTAATGTACCATGCAAGCTATCTTTAATTTTGCAATCCGATCAAAACGAAATACCTGTCGGACTTCTGAATTAACTCCCTCCTTTCTGTAAAGAAAGATATTCTTCTCATTTTAGTGCTGTATAACTTGCTGAGAGTTACTCTTGGTCGTATATGTTATGTGAATCCATGATATATTATTATGGATCCTGATTTTCTCCGATAAACCCCCTCCCCCTCCAATTTTCAAATATAAAAAAAACCCCAAATCCATGTGTTCCATGATTAAAATAAAACACTACTAATATATATTACTGGTGTTTCATTTTAATCATGGAAAATGTGGATTTGGGGTTATTTTTGTATATCCGAAAATTATGGGGGGAGGGCATTATTAGAGAAAACCAGGATCCCTACATATTACACAATATTGTTTATTATGAAAGAAAACTGTCTGTCTGCAAAACTAGACCCAGATTCATCAAGTCACTGAAGCGCTTACCTCTTTAATGAAAACAAGTAGTCCAATGTGATACAACAAAACTACTGTTTAATATTAGATATGTGAAAGCACCCTGCTGATTCAAGACAAATTCTAAACAGAGTCCCCCCCACTCAAAGGCTAAGGATGATACCAGCCAAACAACAGATCAGAATAGGTATCATTCAGATACTGTGCTAATGGCCATGACCAAAGAAGCAGAACAGAATGCCAGAGCTTACCAAAACTAAAAACAGAATTGCCCTGAAATCAGGCTACACCTGCAAGTGTTAGTGAAATGCTACGTGTTTTTGCTCTTTCCCACAATAGTTGCTATGTTCTTTTTAATTTAAGAAAGCTGACCATTTTTAACTGGAAATCTGCTTTTATCCTATTGTTTATATAATACTTGTTTTAAAAAATCAACATGATAAAGGTATCCCGTATCACTTCATTAATTGGCAATGCTGCTCCAAATACAGTGCCTATGGAGATTCCTTTGCCAGTATAACGAATGCATTTCTGTCTGCAAGGATGAGCTCAAGCGTCAAGGGGCCCCTGAACTGCATAAAGCATGGCAGCCATACAACATTTTGGGAGGAGGGGAACACAAATCTAATCAAGAGGGCCCCTGGTAGATTTACCAGTCCATGCAACATTTGAGCTGGTTGAATCTTTGTGAATATTTTATGACGTTCTGATTCATCCATGTTCATGTTTCCTTGCCAGTCATTATTAGTGAGAAGGATGTTCTTTATAAGAATGTGTGTATTGCTGTACCAACAAAGATATTCACAGTGAAAGAAAATCTATTATTCTTTATTTGTTGTTTGCTGTTCTCATCTAAAAGAAGTTTTAGCCATCCAAACAGAGAGCAACAACAGTATCATGTAAATTAGATGACCAATTGCACACTAATAACAAAGGCTAAATTATCAAATAAACAGCTTATGAGAAACCACCAGACTGAAAATTGGAATCAATTTTCAAATAAAACTCTTGGAGAATGAACCAGAAACTCTTGTTCTTCCAAATCCATCTGCCATCTCATTATCTTTGCATCATGCAAGTTAAAAGCCTATACTATCTCAGCATCCCATTGTTATTTTTTTTGTGTTGCAAAGACAGAGACACAGAAAATACAGACAATCAACATACCAGTGTCAACACAGGCTAAACATGAAGTCACTAAATGGTCTTACTATCTGCCCCACAAAGCCTCATGTACACTTTAAACCAAATGACAAATCAGAACCATGCAGAACTTAAACAAGACAGGCTATGAAAGAGAAGGCAATTACCCCCAAACAGCCTCTGGTATTACTTTGAGAAGAAAATATATATAGATTACAAGCTTTGCAGGGCAAGGATCTTGTTTTCATACCTATCAGTAAAATACCTTGCACATCACTGGCACCAGACCAATAAAATATTAAGCAATTCAGCCACCCAGGTTATTCCAACAACGGTTAAGTCAAATAAAATCCCATAATCCCATGAGTAAAGCTACGGCCATACCTGTGTCAATTCAGCTAGGGACAGAAATTACACATAAACTGATATAAGTGATCAGAAACTGGTTCAAATATGTAACACAACAAAGTTCAGTACACATAAACCACTTTCAAAATGGCCCCGCTTTCAAAATGGTTTAAGATAAATCTGGATGGAAGTAGTGTCAGATTTAACTGATGTAGATTGAACCAATTTATTGAATTTCTGTCCCCTCCAAATTCAAGTTAACTCAGAGTCCTCCAGCATGCCAGGATGCTTTGCACCTTCCCACCCTGCAAACCACCCACCCCCCTTGCAGGGAGGCAGGCTAGCCTTGGCCTAAACTGCCTGCTCCAGATGAGCAGGGAGGCATGTGCTACTAGCCCCAGTTTCTGGCCTGGGCCACTGCAGACATGTGGCTGCATTTCCAGGATCAAAAGTGAATGACTGTTCACTTCAGTCTATGCATCATAGAAAAAATTGTGAAGACTGAATCGATTCAGCCTCAGGCTTTTTGACTGTTTGTACTTAGCCTTCTAGATCAGTGCACTGCATTTACATAGTTAAGCAAAGTAATGTCTAACATTTCCCTTCTCTTCACCACTTCTCTTATAGTCCTCAAAGGAAATTATTTTAATTTTGTATCTTTATCCAGCATATCCAAACATATCCTCACCTTGTTGCTCTAGATTTAGTGACCATTACTATGCATGCTTATATACCTGCTAAATTGACTTTAGTCTTTCAATGTGATCTAAATTGCATTTAATCTGCTCTCTTAATACTAATGCACTTTGAGAGGTGAGCACTTTACAAACTGTGTGACTCTAATTTGGTCTGTTTTGTACAGCCCAGCTCTTCAAAACAGTCTTTAAACCAATTAAAGTCCAGTACTTTTTGCACCAATGCTGCAAATGTATAACCTCTGGAGCGCTCTCACTGCAAAAAATTACTACTCTTCCCAAGAAAACTTTATTGATCATTGAAAGAGGCATTTCCTGAGCATTAGCTATTTTCATAAACTGGATTTGCCTGTCATAGCATAGCATACTATTTGTTGCAAGCATAACATACTCTTTGTTGCAGAGTAGATACTTATTTTACCTGCCTTTCTTTAGTATGCATTCCAACTCTGGCAGGTGACATGCAGATTTGAAAGGTGTTCCTATTATACACTAGATACCTTGTGAAGGCAAGTTATTCTGGTGGATTTATTTGTTTGTTTGTTTTCTGGTTACTTTACTCATTTTAAAACTACTGACAATATATAATATAAAGATGCCTTTGCAGCAGAAAGTATACATACTTACACACAAACTACAAATATTCACACGTAGAGTGAAACCTAGAAAGTGTTATTGGGCCAGGCTGATAACATATCCTGTATCATTTACTGTACTGACTCAAAAACAGCAGACCAAGTTCCTTATGTTACTATATCCAATATTACCCATTATTTTTATCACAAAAGTGCTTTGGAAGCTCTTTTAAAACACCCAGTACCCGTTGCACTATATACTGTACAAGCCCATGGTGAGAGACAACTCATCTAATAAGAAATCTAAAACACAAGACGGTTAAAGAGATGTTGAAAAGGTGAAATGCTTTTCCTAAAGTAACAGAGCAGGTTAGTGGTAGAGCTGAGAATAAAAGTCAGGTTTCCTGAATCTCAGTCAAAGGTCCTATTTCCACTGCCTTTCTTAAATGGACAGGAGAAAGAGCCTTATAGAGTATACTCAGCACAAAGTGTAATCTTTACAAGGAAGGCTTTCAGGCATGATTTGATACACTGTGGATGCATCTACACAAGACCCTTAATGTGCAGTAGCCAAATACCACTGCACAGTAGCGCATCCCAGCACGGACAGTCCTAATGCACTACTGTACAGTATTATTAGGCTACTGTGCAATAGTAGCATTGGTGCTACTGTGCAGTAACTGTAGTTACTTTGTGTTTAATTAGTACTTCATTAAGCAAGTACTAATTTAAATGTGCAGTGACTACTATACATTAATGAACATGTAGATGCACCCACTATCACTCCAGCATAATTCTCTATAAACTACTCTGAATCCAGTTATTTGGGCTATGGACAGACATTACACATAAACTGGTATAAGTGATTGGAAATGGGTTCAAATCTGTACCACAACAGAAGTGCAGTACACATAAACACCTTCCAAAATGGCCAACACCTGTTTAAGATAAACCTGGATGGATGTAGTATCAGACTTAACTGATTTAAGTTAAATCAGTTTATTGAACTTCTTTTCCAGACCTCCTCCAGATACATGTTAACTTATAGTTCCCCCTGCATCCCAGCATGCTTTGCACCTCCCCTGCAACCCCCACCCCCCGCCCTCATAGGGTGGGCAGGCTACTCTTGGCCCAAGCTGTCTACTCCAGCCAAGCAGGGAGGCATGCTCCAGCACCCACCAACTTCTGGCCTGGGCCACTGTAGGCATGTGGCTGCATTTATGAAATCAAAGGTAAGTATCTGTTCACTTGCTTATTGGTTCAGTCTACTGTGAAGATTGAATCTATCCAGCCTCAGGTTTTTGACTATCTGCCTAACAGACAGTCAAAAAGCTTTCCTGGTTTACTTGGATGTATAGGCTGATGTTGCCTATGCAATAAAGACCATTTGATTTGCCCAGTTTTTCATTAGGCTTCCATCAAACCAGGTCAGCACACAGATAGTGGATGGAACCATAAAACTAACATAAGGACTCATTCATTTTCTCCTTTGCCACATACAATTGGCATCATATATACTCAGCACTCTGCCAACTGTTGTTAAACCTGTTGCTCTTTTTTTTTTCAAATAACTTTTCTAAGTCATTGTCAGCCTTTTGATTACTTAACACAAAAATTACAGGCATATTTGTACATTTTTAAATTGAAAGCTAAACAAATTACTTGTAAAAAGTAATTACTGGATGAATATTTTCTGTTCTTAATTTTTCCCAGTTCTTGACTTTATCCATTACTTGAAGTTCACTAAATAAATTCAGCAAACAATTTTTGATCCTTAGCCTGCTTACAAGCAAATCAATGAAACCATTTGATATGTTAAATTCAAGCTGTTCTGATTAAGCACATAGACCATGTGGAATGTTTCAGTTTGCTTATTAAATTAATATTATTCTTAGGATCAGGTTTATGGTACAAATACTTACAAATTTGAAATTCATTTTTGGTGAATATTTTGCTACATGCTGTTAAAATGCAGTAGCTATCCAGATGTTACAATAAGCGCATGAAAAAAATTCCCATTGTTTTCAGCAGTGTCAAAACAATCTTTGGGGGCACCAGTGCCAATAAACTCATGCACCACATGAATCCCAGCAGTTAAAAAAAAAAGAAATCAAAGTTAAATTTATTTGTAAAGTTTATTAAATATGCACAGAAAAGTATTTGTTTGATTGCCTCTGACTCTGATGCCAAATGGATTATACGGTTTTCAAAAGAACAAAAATATAGGCTATTTGGATAGCTACCACCAGTACCTGTGTCTGCTTTTCCTCCCTTTTTTAAACAGTCTTTTCTTGGCACGAATTAGGTTGAATTCTAATTTTGATATCAGCATGGGCATTCTGTTGGGGGAAAACCCAAATGCTGCTTAAGGGGTTGCACATGCTGCCCATAATTTATCTTTCACAAGTTAGTACTGATAGGTTATTTCAGAAGACTGAACAACTCCTGAGTGGGCATTGTGCCATCCAAGCAGAGTCAGAAATATACCAAAGCCAGAAAACTAATCTGGAAAAATGAAGCATATTTGTTCAGTGCAGTCTCCCAGATGACAGCTTCAAAGTAGTCATCTGGTGGAGCTCATGCTACTGTGCTTACAAAGATGTGCCATTTTTGTGAGAAAACATTCAGAAAATGAAGACTAATATATATTATATAATTTTGCTCTGAAGATCTGGGCACAGAGACTTATTCTAACAAGCTACCATCCACTTCACAGGAGGCTTACATGCAGAAGGCAAAATAAGCTTCTGCTGTTCAGCTGAGCTTGGTAATAAAAGCACTCAGAACATTTCAAAAGAATAGTATTCCCTCAATTACACATTTGACTTTCTCTCTTGTTAGATAGCCTCCTAACATAGCCTTATCAGCCTGGTGTAATTGCAAACCTTGACCCATACAAATGACATTTTTCTGTGTCCCAAAGCTCTCCAAACAATCTATTGTTTGCTTTATTTGTGTGTCTTATTTGTATACAGTTTTAAAAGTTTCCCCCACCACTCAGAAAGTTTTCAGTATGTTTGTGCATGTTTGGGATGACTGTCCAATGCTTTGGCAGCCCAGATAATGACTAGAGGGAAAAAAATCCTCCTTCACACAACAGGTTTCTTCACAATTTAGAGAAGCAAGGTTTGTTTGGGAATATCTCCTATTGGACCAACTATGTAGTTTGGAGAGATATTGGACAGTTTTAAAAGTATTTCACTTGTATTAAACTCTCTTTTCATGCAGTAGCATAAGGATGCATAGGTGAGCAAGGTCCCTGCTGCCAGATCTGGAGTTGTAGTACCAACCAAATACCTCTTGGTTGACATACAAGGATGTTGGCATCATGCTGGGCCATAGGTGGTCAGATCTGGGGGTCCCGTCAAGAGTTAGGAGAAACCAGGATGTCTGAAAACAGGAGATCTGTCCAGGAGACTAAGTCAGAGGTCCATGGGATTGGGAAGAAGACAAGGTCAGGGGGGCTGGCCAGGTCAGGTATCGAGGGCAAAGCCAGTTGGGTATCCACAGAGTCAGGAGGCTAGCCAAGTCAGGTATCCAGAAAATCCAGTTAGCAGCAGCACAATCCAAGAATGCAGCAGCCCAGATACAAAGTTGCACCTTGCTGCCCAGACACTAGCCCTTCCATGTTTATATGGGAAGGGGTAAAAGGTCAACTGGCCTTGGCCACTCCAGTGGCAGGAAGTGTGTGTGTGTGTGTAGGCCTAGATGGAGGGTTCTGGCCTCTGCTTCCAGCACAGTGGTCTGCTAGGGAGATGGCAGACTGGAGTTAGCTGCAGTGCTAGACAGCCTAAGGTCCTAGACCCAAGGGTACGGCCTTATGGTAAGTGTCCCTCGGTTCACCTCTTTGCTCTATAAAGTCTCACAGATGTCGTTAAATTCAGTCTATCTACAAGCTACTCTTCATTCAAGATAAATATTTTTTAAAAAGCATTTCTATGGGGTAAGCCTCCTAGAACAGTAAAATACAGCCAGTGTTCATGTTCTGCAGAAAATGGGAAAAGTGTGGACTCAAATTCATCCTGCCCCTCCAACCTTAGCTAACTGTCTTTTGAATAACACCCCCAAATCAGGGAACTAATACAGTGTGCGTTGGGATATAGCTGTTTACTCTGCTTACATATTCTATCCTTTTCCTCCGTCTCTTCTACTTTTACTGTCAACTCATTAAGACAGACTTATGTTTCTACAAGGCCTGCTGCAATGAATCCCCATTCCTGGTTGTCAGTTAAAAAATACCACAATATAGAGAGTAATTAAAATAATAATAAATAGAAAAAGCTGCCTTGGAGTTTAGGCTATGTGGAAGGATAATCAAACTGAGCTGGGTGGCCAGAGCAGTTCCCTTAGAGCTTCACTATGTACTTGTACCTGTGTGTGTAAGAAGCAAACAGTCAACAGAAAAGTAGGCAAAAAGTCAGGAAAAACAAGGTGTTTCCAAAGGGGCTCTGTAGTACGGCTCAGAAGGAGCCAAGAGAAATCTTCTTCAGGTAGAGTGATGGCTAGAAACTGGCTTGAACAGTGGACTTGTTTCAGTTGTTTCTACTTGTATTCAGGGAAGAGAATTTGTGGTATATCCGCAGTAAATAAACTAGATTATACCAAAGAAATGTCCCATTCTCCCAATCAGTTACTCCTCCTAAAAGGAAACAATTTTTAATTCCAAAGACGAAACAAGATTTAATGTTAGCTAACCATTTAGTAGGGCTAAATGGGACAACAAAGTACGTACAGATATTTGATTATTTGGTGTTCCTTGCCACATTCCAAGCCAGGTACACAGACTTTCACTAGAGCTTCAATTGCCTATAGCATCTGCAGATCTGGCCTATTTTTTAATTGAAAGAAAAATAGAATTTTTTGACCAAGGTCACATCTTTTCTTAACGATTATTTCTTTATTTTACATACTCCCAATACTGCAAGACAGATATAGGCCTGATTTTTATATTTCACAGTAAATTCCAAGCACTGACCTGTTTTTTAATCAATTTGTTCCATTACTCTGGTCATGTATATGATCATAAAAAATAAAACTCACACAAATTTAGATTACAGGATATCAATAGGTGCTTAGAACTAGGTTTGTCACATGAGCCAGGAGGTTCCTCATGGGACTCCTCACTCAGATGGTACCCTCTGGCCCTTACCTCTACACAAAGTAATTTGAATTCCAACACAAATCATTAAATTAATTATCTTATTTTTCACCCAGCTGACATCAGCTTTTGAAACTAAGTTCTGCTTGTAATTCTGACCAAAGTCTGATCATGGCAGCAGATGTCAACACACACTAATAAACAAGTAATTAGTATCAAAGCAAACTGCAGGTTTAAATAATTGTAGCCCTCCATGCCAGTGTTCTTGCATGTTTTAAAGAGTTTTATGAAGTTTCTTAGCATTTCTATAACAAAATGGCAAACTAGACAGATAGTCAATAGAATAGTCTAGTGGTCAGATTGAACTTAAAGTGCAGACCTGGGACTCTGTCGGTACTTTAAAATGTACCACCTCAGGAGTGGCCCTGGGAAACCTTGTGATTCATGGATCCTGCCTTGACTGTCAGTCTCTTTATTCAGAAGATTAGGAGAGAGGGTCACAAAGTTCTGCTGACCGCAAATCACCACACTACTGTTACCACATTTGCCCGCTACTTCGGGGTGTGCTCATTTATTAGGGCTAGGGTCTTGGTAATTCTATCAATGTGCTGCTTGTGTTACTTGTGTTTCTGTTATGAAGCTGTATCTCTCCCTTCTGCAAGCCCTCACCCCCAGTGGAGCTATCTTGCAGGATGCAGTTCAGTGGGGCTGGGTTCCTCCAGTCCCCAAATCAGTCATACACACACACACACACACACACACACACACACACACAGATTAACGTGACACGCCTGACCTGGCCGGGTTGATCAGCATGGACAGGCTGACACCCTCATATGCCAAGAATCAGTTCATCAGAGCAACAATAACCACAGTCAGACACAAGCACACAGTTAAACAGAATACCTCTGAATCCAGCTGGGTGTCCAGATGACACCCTCATGGGCCAGCATTCAGTTCATTAGGGCACGTCTGAGCCAAACTGGGTCAATCAGCCTGTACAAGCTGATCCCCTTATGTGTTTCAAACTCAGCATGTCCCAATCTTTTAGTCTCTTGATGAGCAGACCCCACAGTATTTTTGGGCTTCACAGGGATCTTTAGCTTAGGTAAGAGGGGCGTTGCTACAGAGCAAGTGGGGAAAGAGAAGTAAAGAAGGCAAAATATACCCAGTTACCACCAGTTTGACTATAAAAGTTATTTATTGCTAAGTAGATGAAATATATATTGACACTAGTAGTGATAGACATGCAAAGGAAAAACAAACACAAACAGTCACAGTATACCCTGGTTTCACTAAGTATTTGGGAAAACTTAGCTCAAGCTTAACTAATACAGTTCAAGTTCAGAAATCTATGCTTAAAGAGAGAGAAGAGAAAAGAGAGAGAGAGCTGGGATCTCCCCAGTCCAAGGCACTCGGGTTGCAAAGCTGACAGGTCAAAGTTTTCAGCACAATCCTTGAAGGGAGATGATCTTCCTCCTGCAGCCTCTCCAGAAGAAAGCAAGTGGTGTCAGCACACACACTGCTGCTTCTTTTACAGATTTTTATACCCTCAGTTCAGTTTCTTTCAAGCATTCTCAATAGTGTAAATCAAATTGTCTTTTCTATTGACAAGGGGTTATCTGGGTGGAACATCTCAGGAACTTGATTGATACTCAGGAAACGTCTACTTGGAGCCAGCTTGATAGCAGATATACTTGATGGGATCTCTCTTGGTGTCTTCAGAAACAATAGATTGCAGCATCAGGGTTTTTGGATTTTTACTTGCTGTGAACAAGCCTCAGCTTAGTATGACTTTTCCAGATCTTACTTTAGTCTTTTAACAGACTTAAGGCACTTATTGGAGTGTTCATAACCTGTTGTGGAGAGAACTTCCACCAGTCGTCTCGGGAAAAGTATGACAACACTTGTGGGCAGGGCTCCAACAGGCTGGACGCTGTGATGAACCCTGTACCATTGTTCAAATGTTGCCCATACCCCGTCTGACTCGGTCTATTGCCTCAGCATTCCCTAACCCGGCAACCGAGTTGTAGCCAATTAAGTTTACATAGGCCTCCCATAGTGGGACCGGGGAATGTACGGCCCGAGATGCCTAATAAACTTACTTTTGCTTAGAGGTGTGTGTGTTTGGGGTGTGGGGGGGGAAGGAAAAGTCCTTTGTAAATCCAGATTAGAACTGGTCTGATAAATGCTGAGCTGGGTGTGGGGGTTGATTAGCATTTGGAGCACAGCTTCCCCATCATGCAGTGCTCCCCTGCTTCTCTGATCCCAGAATTCACTGCAGTCTCTGCTTCAGGTTTTCTGTTCTCCATCTTTCATGTAAATGAATGGTCATCTGTTCCCATCTCAGATGCAAATGAGACCTAGGGCACTTGTTGCACTTTTGTCACCCTTATCTGGAGGGTTTTAGATGCGTCTCTCACTGCATCTTAATCAGCTTCTGTTTAGGTGGGGGGGGGCGTTCTTTGTGAGTCAGACAGTCTGTGTCCTGTGTCAGGGTTCCCCAAAAACATGGAGCTGACAGGTAACACTACCCACTCTAACTCAGATATGGTGAGACAACATGTAGAAGGGGAAAGCTAGTGTGCAGACAGAAATGACAACTTGCCCAATCTGACCTCAGAAAGCAGTCTATAGCCATGACCAAACAAAAGTGCACGGCTGCAGACTGCATAAAAAATGCTCGTTGGGTGAAAACCTGCACCCTCATTCAAAACAGAGAGTCTTCGGTAACTTCTGTCTGCCTGCCTACCAGCTTTAAGCTGTTTTCAGAATGTGAGGGTGGGGAAAGGAGTGGAGGGAGTTCTGTCTAGGGTGTTTGCAGCTTTTGCTGGAGGGTGAGGCAGGTGTATGGGAGCCCCTCTCAGGTGTGAGGGGTCCAATTCACCCAGCCCACCCCCCAGTGCCAGGTGGGGAACCCCTAGAATGAGCTCCCTCTTCTCTCTTTCCTCCCTCCCTTTCTAAACACGGGTCAGACTCCTGGGGAAGAGTGGGTATTGCTAGGAGAAACCAGCTGCGGGCTTGCAGCCAGCAATTAAATTCTCCTCCTCACTGGAACCAGCAGTGAACTTCAGATTCATCTGGGGGATCACTGTAACTCAGAAGTCCTGCAAAGCATTCTCAGTTACAGCGGGGAGCTACAATTCTGTCTGTGCCTTAAGACTTCACCCGTTCTTCTGCCTCTCTACCCCTAGCTGCCCATAGAGGGTATAAATAGGGCAAACACACAGCGCCCCTTACTCCTTATCCCTATGTTCAAAATCCATGCCACTCAAACAGGGATATAAAAGGATCCTCCTCTCTTTCAGCCCCATATGTAGAGATGTCAGTAGAACCCCCCACAAAGGGCTAAATTTGGGGTCAAATTTGATATGCACTCTGCTGTGTCACCTAAGTTTTGGGTGGGCATTGCCAGAAAACCCTTATCAGATGGTTTTGCAGCGTGTCCTTTTCCTAGTCCCTATTTCTCTAGCATATTGTAATTAAATTATTTTACATTCATGTTAGTGCTAATTTTGGCAGAGGGTTCTATCAGTATTTGCTTACAGAAAGCTGTTGTAAGCAAGATATTCATTAAGCTTTGCTTGATAATCTACTCTGTTCATTATCACAGGGCAATTACTATTGCTGTATCATTAAGTTTTAAACATTTTATTCTCTTTATCTTCATTTATGATACATGATTTAAATTATTAGATGCATGCCATACTTCCCCCCCCCCCCCGCCCCATAAGCTGGCATAAATGCCATTCCACAATTGTTTTCTTCTAGGCTTGTAGGTATCTTTCCCCTCCACATTTTTTTAAAACCTAAAAAAATTCATTTCTTTAGTATGCCTTTTCTCCATGTACTAGTTAGCTGTCTGAGTCAAATAATAATCATCATTCTCCAATGGAATCCTGAAATCCATGTTGTAAGTGGCCATTGTATCATTCTTAACAAATGATTTGCATTTGTTGCCTTGCTGGAATTTACCTATTTTGAAAACACTCTCAGTAACTTAAAATTATGGATTATTTTTTAAAATAAAACAAATAGGTTCTTACTTTCTCCTATTCTACATACTATGTATTCATAGTAGCTTCTTAGAAGCTTTATGGTATTTCTTCCAGGTTAGAGGTATTCAGCAAAATGCAAGGAAAGCATAGTTTAAGGGTGCTAAATCAAATCCGGGACAGCGATCTGAATCAACTAATCAAATCACTGTCCCCAGTCCAGGCCGAATTTGAATCCAAATCAAATACGGCCCATTTTGCACACCCCTAGAATATAATAGGACAATAACCTGTCCTTACCCTGCATTTTAAATCCAAGAATGCAGTCCTTAGCCAGTTCCAACATGTTAAATAGCAGCTTCACCTCTGACCACACTGCAGAGTGTCCTTCAATTTATTCTGTAAGCTTCTTTACTCAGCCTGCTTTGCTCAAGTTAAGGGACTCCAGTCTCCCCATACCTGGAAAGACTAAAGACAAAACCATGCTCTCAAGGTATGCTTTAGTACAGTTGCCTATCTGACCATTAACATACATCACCTCTTTGAGTCTGGTGGGGGGTCCCACTATGCCACTAACTTCCTACCCACCAAAGATGCATGTTTGCTAGAGCAGAAACCTTTCCTGATCTTATTAAGACCAGGAGCATATGTGCATCCTCTCAGACACAGAGATTCACTAATATAATATACTGCCTCTCATTCCCCAATAGTTTGACTAGCCAGGTGTTATTTCTTTTAAAATGTAAATTTAAGGGAGACTGTAAACAACTCAAGTCAAATGGTAATTCTAAATCATTATTGCTCCTCAAAGTGTGAATGAGTGAGGGCCATGTAAGTAAACCATTGTTTCAATAAAACAACCTTGGATATAATATAAAGATGTATCAATATTACATTTATATCAAATGCTACTATTTATAGAAGTGCAGGGACAGCAAGGTTACATACAGCTTCACATTACCTTTACATAGAGACTGCACATGCCATGTTAGTAAAATAAACTCAAAAAAAAATTTCCAAGACACCTACAAACTCCCAGTTCATGACAATACTGACAGAAATAAAAATTACTAGATCTTCAATGTATTTTGCACTTGTTTCTTGAGCCAACCTCTTTTACTCTTCTCTTCTCTAGCCCACTATACCTTCAAAAACAGTGGTGTAATCTTCCATAACTGATCAAAGTATTCACTGTCAATAAATTAATTACTTTGGCTTGTCAATAATTTGAGACCTCCCTTTGATTTTTAATGTATTTGTATTCATAATTATTTGAGCATAATTTTTTCCAAATAAATGTAATTTTATCAGCTCTGTCTCTTGACTGTTCTCAATCTATTGCATGTGGAGTGAGAGATTTTTCTCTTTGATTGGATGCCCTAGTAGTCTCCAGCAAAGGCTATATTAAGAGTAGTATTTCTATGCAGCCTTCCTCCTGGTGAATTCCATCTGGCATCCTGGGAGACCATGAGTTAGGCTTGGTGAACCTAGCCCAATTACTTTTTATGTGATTGTATCAGGAGCATCAAAAAGGGAATACTAGAAGGCTCACAGGAAGAGAATCCAATATATAATCAATGCTGTAATTTAGTAATTGCCCTATAAACGTGAACAATGTTTTCAAAAGTCTAAAAGAAAGTATGCAACAGGGGTGTTGGTAAGGTGGGAATGCTAAGCTCCTTGGATTCATCAGTGAATGTCATAGTGCTAGCAAATGAATTATTTCTGATGCTCATGAAGTCTTCTGTTGTCTGAAACTTTTCACCTTTGGGAGTCTAAAGTAAATGCCAGATTGGAAATGTGTGCTCCTGCAATGTAATCTTGCATCATCCTGCAGAACGGAAATCAGCAGCTTGTTGACAATTTTCTTAGAGTATTTCATACAAAACCAACTGTCAATACTTCATCTAGTCACACATCTTGCATCCAACAGTGACCTAATCCTGAAAGAAAGCTAACAAACAAGCATAATGCATCCTGCCAGCTATGCTTCTGGATGATATGGACTTTATCCTAAGGAGCTTACCCTTGATTTTGTATTAAGAGAAGGGATAAATATGGGCCCTGGACTGGCATTTACTATATTAGAGGTGCTCAAACTGTGGTCTGTGTACCAGTGGTCATGTAATGTTGGCTTTTTCTTCCTATTTCCCCAGCTCCTGAACTGCATTAAAAGACATCTAAAAATAAACTAGGTTGGCAGTTCACCAAAAAAAATTACACTGTCATAATATTACTTTTCCATATGTAAAGAATTACTTGTAAGCAAATACTGCATTTGCCCCCGAGTGTTGTATTATGGAGAGGAGGGGTCTGTGCAACTGTGACTGGGATGACAGGTAGCTCATAAGAGAGTATGTTCATTATTGTACATCTCTGCCATATACTCTCATTATTTTTATTTTCAAACTCTTGTAAACCTATGCTTTATGACACCTCACATGGAAAAACCCACTCTCAC
This sequence comes from Crocodylus siamensis, assembly GCF_052110815.1. NCBI lineage: Eukaryota > Metazoa > Chordata > Crocodylia > Crocodylidae > Crocodylus > Crocodylus siamensis. The sequence continues at coordinate 359,574,897 of NC_143395.1, forward strand.
ACTATATACACAGTTCCAATCAATTTTCCTTTTCTATGGATTTTTTTCATTTTTTGCATGTCTTTTTTAGAAGCCAGGTCACCAAAAAAAATTAAGCATTTAAAATGCAGAAGTCCCAAGCATATATTTTTTTGAGCCAGTTATACATGTTGCTTATTGTTTTGTCTTAATGCAACCTACCATCCAGGCACTTGAAGCCTGTTTCCACAATCCATAATTGTAGTGAATGGGCTCACTGATGCTAATGGATGCTAATGGGAATGCATACAACTCATTTACAGAATCTAGCTTCTGAAAACTCCAATTTTGACTATGGGGGACTGATATATATGCAAATAATATATGCAAAGGGGAAAACAGATTTAATGACAAAGTTTTGAGAGAAACATTTCCTCTTTCCATAAGCATCCCTCCCTGAGCAAAGCATTCTAATTAATTTCACAGGTCTAACATGGCAAGGGAAACCTCTTGGAATCATTTTCACTTACAGAATTTCAATGGGAAAGTTTAATTCCCTGAGCCCCAATTACCATTTCCATTACTTTAGTCACAGATATGGTCAGACCACTGCTGACTGGATGCTTTAAACAGACTTTGCACAAGTATGAACAATAGAAATGTCTTCTGATTAGGTCTAGATGTGTCAGCTTTGTCTTTATGTGCTCTACGATATATCTCAAGAAAACTCTGGAAAAACATTTTAGTCCTCATTTAGAAAGCTTGCTCCCAATTAGTTCTCACTGTTAAACTCAAGACTTAATTTTCATTTTATTAACTAACCATAATGACCATCAAAAGTTCACCTCCTTGGAAAAACCTGATCCTCTTTGGACCAGATGACATGTTATCTCACTACCCATTCCTAATAATAATATAGACACATTAAGAAAGTGTAGACATTTTTGAGTGTTACATAGCATCTACAAAGGGACACCATGAAAACCCTCTTCTGCAATTAATCATGGTGCTTTTTATTGTTTTGGAACAGGCCTCTAGAAAAGATAAGCAATTACCTAAAAATATTTCCTAACCACAAAAAGGATTCCTTGTAGAATGAGCCGGCACATTGTATATTATCTATAATGCCTAATGTTAAGAAGCTAAATATTTGTGTAATTTACCTTAGCTTACTGCAGTGTAAGGTGTAGCTGATCAGTGCCTCCAACAATCAGGCCATTTTTATTTACGTGCCTTATTTTAGACAGGCACACTGGGAGGTATCGCGGTTCAATAGTCTCTAGTTAACTCTTTCTTGCTTTAGATTAAGATAACATTTGTGGTACGTGCAGTGACTAGGGTTGCCAACTCTGACTGAAGCTACTTCGGTGAGATTTTTTTTCCCCAACTTGACATAACGTTATTAATTGTACTGTTCAACATGTTCACAATATCAGTCTCCTGGATTGCTTTCAATAGTTACCGGGAGATTGATGTCAATTCTGGTAGACTCCTGGCCAATCCAGGAAGGTTGGCAACCCTAGCAGTGACCCCATAGGAAGTGTATCTGTATTAAATGTAGGTTCTATTGAGCATAATTGTAGAATTTTACAGGCAACACACTGCCCATCTTAAAGCTTTCTCCAGTTTCTCCTTATGTGTAAAGAGTAGCAGACTTAAATGGCACGCTTCTTTTTTGCTATTTCACATTCCTTCCTGAGGACATTTCTTCATTAATGCTATTTACAGTGAGGCTCTGAAGGAAACTGGACATACAAGGAGAGTGCAAATAATAAAACTGACCTCTCAGATATGTTATGATTAATTCCTCAGTAAGATAAAATAATTTTAAAGTTCTTTGAAATTGAAAAGCAACACACACACACACACACACACTCACATGCAGACATACTGAATCACCACCTAGTAAAAGAATAAAATCCACTAAGTTAGCATAAAGAAAAGCAATCAATTAAAACCAGTGGGGCAGGTGGAGCTCACTTATGTGCTACATTTTATAGTGCTTTTCATTTTCAAGGTACCTATAATCATTAATGAATTATCATACTGTTATTCTGAAAGATGTTAATGGATGCCAGCAAGTATGTCTTTGATCTATAGGCATTCAAAGACCTCATTAAAGCTGATGGGTGTGCTAGCCACCCTTCATTTACACTAAATGAAAGAAGCAATTGAGCCTCTTAATGTAGTAAGATGGCTGAAACAGAAGTCACCACCCAAGTTACAGAGCCCTGTGGGAAAGCCCAAGAAAGAACTAACTCAAGCAGAATTGAGAATTAACTCAAGGAGTGATTGCTGCCTGTGCCTGACTTAAAGCCCTGACAAAATAAGGGGGCAGAGCCATGCCAAGCTCAGAAAAGTACACAGGCTAGGGACAGATGTTACACATAAACCAATGATCTTAAGTGATCAGAAACTGATTTAAACCTGTAACAGAAGTTCACTGAATATAAAATGGTTGAAACTTGTTTAAGATAAACGGTTGGATGCAGTATCAGACTTAACTGATTTAGCTCAGAAACTTCTGTCCCAGGCCTCTTCCTGGTTGAGGTTAAATCAGAGTCCCTCAGCATCCCAGCATTTTGCAGCCCTGGGATGGGCTCTGCTATCTGCTACAGAGAGCAGGGCTGGCTCCACTCCTCTTCTCCCTAGCTGAAGCAGTGAGGGCTAGCTCACTGGCTGCCCTTCCCACCCAGGCAAACCCCTGCTGGGGTCTGGGGCCAGAGAGGGGGGTTAAACTTCCATTTGGCCAAATATGGAGCTGCTCTGCCCTGCCCTGCTTACTTAGTGCTGGCTGTGACTGTGGACTACAAATCCCAGAGGCACCTGGAAGAAGAAGAAGTGATGAGCAATCCTGCACAGTCCTGCTGTTGTAAGTCTGGACTGCAAATCCCAGAGACCTCAGGGGCAGCAAAAAGAAGAAGCAAACACACAGCCCATGTTTACTATATGCCAGAGAGTCATGCTCTAGCACCCCCCAGCACCTGGCTTGAGCCACTGCAAGCATGTAGATGCATTTCCTCAATCAAAAGTGAATATCTGTTCATTTGCTTATTGGTTCAATCTTTGCAGCTTAGACTAACCTGCAAATACTGAATCAATTCAGCCTCTGACTTTTTGACTGTCTGTATTTAGTCAAAAGGAGACCCCCTGAGTGACCAGGGAAAGCAAGCATGGCAGTTTGCAAGCAGTAGGCAGATCAATTTACCCCCTATCCCTCTTTGAAGGGGAGCCTTCAAAGTAAGTTCTTCTTTAATTAAGAGCAACTAAAACTCAACAGTTCGATTAATACTTATGTCCCTTGGTTAATATTTATAGCTGTTATTAGGGCAGGGTGGAGCTAAACTGAAGTTTAGTTCATAAGTTCATAGTTTCTAGTCTAAGGGAACCTGTAAATCAAAACCTTCTTAAAAGGGAAAATGAAGTTTTTCACACTTAAAAAAATGCAGGTAGAAATCCAGCAGTAGGGTGGAGGCTACCCAGTTTATTGTCCTGCATACATCATCTAGGATTATCTGTCCCAGGGGCAAGTTTAGTATGTGTGTATCTGGTGCAAGGTACTCCTGGTTCTCAGAGAACAAGTAAATTCTGTCATGGCTAGAGTGGCAGAACTGAAGTAGCTAAGGGAAGGGAGGCAGAAAGATTTATCAATTAGGCTTTCAGGGGCATTGTAGAACAGTCTCACCTCCATTGTAGCAGCTTTCATGCTACTGAAGAGGATGAGAGCCTTAGGGATGCAGGGCATTAATCTGGGAAGGGCATCAATCCACCTTCCAATTGATGTTGCAGTGTCCTCTTGCACAAAGGATATTCCTCCAAGGGAGTGAACCCCACAGGATAGGAGGAGGCAGGTGATGATGGTGGGTAATTTGATAATTAGGCACATAGATAACCAGGTTTGTGACATCTGAGAGGACTGCATGGTGACTTTCACAGTAGGTGCAAAGGTAGCAGACTTCACAACATGTAGATAGGCTGCAAAGGATGGCTAGGGAGAAGACAGTGTTTGTGAGGGTAACAATGATATGGGTAGGGGTAGCAGAGAGGTCCTGGAAGGTAAATTTAGGCTGCCAGGAAGGAGCTTGAAGTCCAGGGCCTCCATGGTAGTATTCTCTGAAATATTTCCAGTGCCAGCACAGAAACAGCTAGATAGGTGAAGCTCCAGTGTCTTAATGCATAGGTGAGGTGATAGTGCAAGGAGGAAGGGTTCAAATTTATTAGGAACTGGGGAACCTTTTGCAACAGGAGGAGCCTGTTCAGGAGGGATGATCTGTACAGGAGGGATGGTTTGCACCTGAGACAAAATGGTACTAAACTGCTGGCACATAATATTAAAGTGGTAGAGCAGGTTTTAAACTAAAAATGGTGGGAAAGCCAACAGGTGCAAAATATCACACAGCTAGGATTGACACACTGAAACTGTAAAAAAACTGGAATAAGAAGCAGGGAAAAGACAAGCACAAGCAAATACTCCTAATGATTAAAAGGTCACACAGAAGAAGCCAACGAGGCAACAATAAAAAGTATACATTCATTGATACTAATGCTAGAAGCCTACAATCAAAGGTGGGAGAATATGAATGCTTAGCAAAGATATTAATTTTTTTTTTCATAGACATTAGGGCTGGAAGGGACCTCGGAAGATCATCGAGTCCAGCCCCCCGCTCAAAGGGCAGGAAGTCAGCTGGGGTCATAGGATCCCAGCAAGATAAACATCCAATTTACTCTTGAAGGTGTCCAGGGTAGGTGCTTGAACCACCTCCAATGGCAGGCTGTTCCAGACGTTGAGGGGCTCAGACAGTAAAGAAATTCTTCCTTATGTCCAGCCTGAAAACAGTCTTGCAGTAGTTTATGACCGTTCGACCTCGTCATCCAATGGGGCGCTCTGCTGAACAAACCTTCTTCCAGATACTGGTGGTCACCCCGATAAACTTATAGGTGGCCATCAGATCACTCGTGAGCTTGCACTTTTCCAAGCTAAAGAGCCCCATGGCTCTCAGCCTGTCATTGTAAGGTCTGTTTTCGTGACCTCTGATAATACGCGTGGCTCTTCTCTGGACTCTCTCAAGCTTCTGCACATTCTTTTTGAATTGTGGAGCCCAAAACTGGCCATAGTACTCCAGCTGTGGCCTCACCAAGGCCGAGTACAATGGGAGAATGACATCCCGGGATTTGCTTGAGAAGCACCTATGGATGCAAGCCAGCGTTTTGGTTGCTTTACTAGCCATAGTATCACATTGCAGGCTCATGTTCATCTTGTGGTCAATGATGATCCCCAAGTCTCATTCTTCATTAGTGCTAGCCCATGTAGCACTGCTGAGCCTATAAGGATGCTGCAGGTTTTTCTCCCCAAGGTGGAGAACCTTGCATTTTTCGGTGTTGAACACCATCAGGTTCTCATCCACCCATTTGCTGAGCCTGTCCAGGTCAGCCTGGATCACCCTCCTGTCTTCTGGTGTGGATGCTTTACTTCAATGTTTGGTGTCACTAGCGAACTTGGCCAGTCTGCTTCTGACTCCAATGTCTATATCATTAATGATATGTTTAGTAATGACAAGTAAGTAACAATATTGACACAGTAGGTATCTCTAAAACAGGGGTTGCCAGGTATTTCAAGGAAAGGGCCACTTACTGAGTTTTTTCAAGCCATCAAGGACCACATGACAGGCTGCCATGGGCAGATAAATATTAATTTTCTAGATTTTTTAGGGATCCCACAGGCTGGATAGAATGACCTGGCAGGCCGCATCTGGTCCATGGGCTGCGTTTTTCCCATCCCTGCTCTAAAATATGGTGGACTGATAAAAATCAATGGGATTCTATAATACCAGAATGAAAATTATACCAGAATGATAGAGTAGGTCATACTGGTCAAGGAGTCACACTCTACATCAAGGACTGCATCAAATCAAAAAGGGAAGATTTTTTCAACTTATTCGACCTGGAGGGATGTGGGCAGTGGGGTCCCCCAGGGCTCAGTCCTCGGGCTTGCACTGTTCAACATCTTCATCAGCGACTTGGACAAGGGGGTAAAAAGCACCCTATTCAAATTCGCAGACAACACTAAGATGTGGGGAGAAGTGGGCATGCTAGAAGGGAGGAATAGGCTGCAATCAGAACTAGACAGGTTACAGGGGTGGGTGGATGACAACAGGATGGATTTCAGCACTGACAAGTACAAGGTACTGCACCTGGGGAGGAAGAATCAGCACCATGCCTACAGGCTGGGGAACTGCCTTTTCACCAGTGCAGAGGCAGAAAAGGATCTTGGAGTCATCATTGATGCCAAAATGAACAGGGGCGGACAGTGTGGGGATGTGGTCAGGAAGGCCAACCATACTTTGTCATGCATCCACAGATGCATCTCAGGCAGGTCCAAGGAGGCGATACTCCCCCTCTATGCGGCACTGGTCAGGCCGCAGCTGGAGTACTGCATCCAGTTCTGGGTGCCACACTTCAGGAGGGATGTGGACATCATGGAGAGGGTCCAGAGGAGGGCCACCTTCATGATCAGGGGTCAGCATGGCAGGCCCTACAAAAAGAGACTAAGGGACCTGAACCTGTTCAGCCTCCACAAGAGAAGGCTCAGGGGGGTTTAGTGGCCATTTACAAACTAGTCAGGGGGGACCAGCAGGCACTGGGGGAGTCCCTGTTCTCCCAAGCAGTACTAGGAGTAACTAGGAATAACAGTCACAAGCTGGCAGAGGGTAGATTTAGGCTAGATATCAGGAGGCGCTACTTCACGGTCAGGGCGGCTAGGATCTGGAACCAACTTCCAAGAGAAGTGGTGCTGGCTCCTACCCTGGGGGTCTTTAAGAGGAGGCTGAATGAACACCTTGCTGCGGTCGTTTGACCCCATACTCTTTCCTGCCATGGCTGGGGATGGGACTTGATGATCCGCTCAGGTCCCTTCTGACCCTACCAACTATGAAAAGAGATACCTTAGAATCTCTGTGGAAAGAAATTCTGGATTTAAATAGGAAACAAAAGTACATCTGAGAATATACTATCAACCCTCAGACCAGGACAGTGGCAGCAAGCTAAAAACAGTGGGAGAGATAAAAGACTGCAACAGCAAAAAACAGTAATAATGGGTGACTTCAACTATCTCCAAATAGACTGGGTCAATTTAACATCAGGCTGGGATGCAGAGACAAAATTGCTTGATGTTATAAAAGACTGCTTCCTGAAGCAGTTTGTCCTAGAACCTCCAAGCGGAAAGGCCATTCTTGACCTAGTCCTAAGCAGTACACAGGACTTGGTGGAAAGGGTAGGTGTTAGTGAACCATCCTGCAATAGTGACCGCAGTTCAATTGGGTTTGACATCCATGTAGATGGGGAGACAAAAAGAAAATCTACAACAGTATCCTTTAACTTCAAAAAGGGAGACTACAACAAAATGAGGAAGCTTAGTTAGACAGAATCAAAAGTGGCTCCTAAGGAGGTGAAGAACTGAAAAGCAGCATGGCATCTGCTTAAGAACACCATGTTGGAGACACAGAGCAAATGCATACCACAAATGAAAAAAAAAAAACCCCAAAGAAAAGCAAACCAAAAGAGTACCAGCATGGTTTAATGGCAGAGCCACAGAGGCAATAAACAGGAAAAAAGCTTCTTTCAAAAAGCGGAAGTCAAATCCTAATGAGGAAAATAAAAAAGAGCATAAATTTTGTCAGATCAAAAGTAAAACTGCAGTAAGACACAAGCTAAGAGAAACTGAGAAGGAATTTGCTAGAGATGCATAAGGTCAAAATAAAAATGATGTTAAGTATGTTAGAAGCCAAAGACCTGCCACGGAATCAGTTGGGCCCCTGACAGCTAGGAATTGTTCTGCAGTTCTGCTGTCTGTTAGCTGCTCCTGGTAATGATGCTCCTATTTCACAGCCCTACAGATAGGAATTAATTAAAAACATTAAAGATATATTTGTTTTTGCTCCAATCTTGATCTGAATAATACATCCCTAGGCCTCTAGAATATTAGTAAAGCTTCTACTTTGTTTTTAGCTGGAAAATAATGTGCGTTTTATATAAGTAATGTGTGTTTTATATGATGATGCACCTCAACATCTGCACCCCCTTTTTCAAAATTCTAGATCCACCCATGCCTATGTATGCATATTGAGCAGAGCCCAGATACTTCATACAGTTAAGTCCCTTAACCGTCTGTAAAGGCAAAGGTTTTTGAACTATCTGGTGATTATATATGCCCATAGCAAACAGCTACATGAGGCTACTGAGGTGGTCCAGCTGTTTCTCACAGCTTTTATTTCAAAGGCTGCCACTCCTTTAAAAAGCTGCATGGAACCACTGAGCTCCAACTGATTAGAGAAATGGTGCCCTTTGAAGTAAAAGCTATAGAAAATATCTGAGTGACTGTTCCTTAATCTGGCAACCTGCTATGAATTCAGGAGGTCGTGAGCCACCCAGGTATGAATGATCCCAGTTCTACTATACACAGATATACTTATAGATGAATTCAAAGATGAGTTTCTGTGTTACTTCATAAGTCAGCTAATCAATAAGAAAAATACCCCATACTTAAACATACTTTTCATCCATAAGAAAGCTTAAAAACATAGAAACCATTAGCTAGTAGTACAATGATGAATGAGCAAGCATGGTGTGAGCCTCCAGTGTTGTTTAAGGAGGGACAGAATGGAGCTGTGGGAGGGCAAACTCTTCTCTTCTGTCCCCCTATTATCCCCGCCCCATACCTCTGCATCTGGCCTACCACAGCTCTGAGTCTTGCCATGAGAAGGGCAGAAGAATGGCACGCAGCTAGTGGTTTGCTGCTGCTAGAGGAGTTGCCATTTCTTTTTTACTGCCAAATCTAGTATTTTTGGGCCTTCAATATATGTTGGTAGCCAAAGAAAAAAAAAAAGTACCATCTTCCCCAGCAGCAGTGAGCTTCCGGCTGCTACTCCTGCAGTGTGTGCAGCCACTGCATCCAGGGCACAGTACTAGCCAGTTATACCTGTTATTAGCCACTTTTTATGAACAAGAAAAGGGCACTTATGAACCAAAAAAAGACATGCCTTAAGTCACCTGATCTTGTGACATACTTAGGGATAGAAGCTGTTTCTCTTTTGTGGTCCAGAGTGCTAGTGGCTGGACATTGGACAACTTGTGTAAATCGAATGCATGAATCTAAAACACAGGACTTCAAAACCTGTCACGAGTGCCAAGCCTTGTAACTGTCAATGTACCTTCAGTTAAAGCTGAGCCACTTGCGTTCAGCCACCAAGGTCTTTGAAGCTGTCATTGTCAAGAGAATCCAGTTATCTGAGACACCTTTTCATGCAAACCCTGGGTTAGAGATTTCTAAAGCAACGAGATTACTCTTGAGTCATACCAGCTTCAAGGTAAAAATAACCAAAAAAAACAAAACATCCATCACACCTAAAAAGGGCTCAGGAACACAAAAGGTAACACATGCATTTGATTCAGATCCAGCATCACATACTTTAATAATGCCTGTGTTGGTGACAGTGAATTCCCTGGTTTGCTTATTGGGATATCCTTAGCTTGTTTTCTAAAGACACTTCTGCTACTGTCTTTGAATGTACAAACTAGAAAACACACTGAGGAAAAACAAAGGAGTTCAGACTGTGAAGCACAACAGCGCAAAACAGAACTATTTCTAGCTTAGATTTAGAACTTTATTACTGTCTGTTTAAAAATAATTTCACGGACGCTGCATGGTATTGCAGGCTCAGCTCCTCAAGGAGGCAAAGTCCCTGCCATCTCTCCTGAACTTGCCCTTCAGCAATCTGCTCAGCAATGTGGCCAGATCCTTGTTGGATGCTGGCCTGACAATCCTCCTCTTGTCAGTCTCCTTCAGGGTGCTGGCAGCAGTGCTGTTCACCAGGGCATCAGGTCAGGCAAAAGGTGTGGGTGGCTACTAGGGCTGTGCGAAGCTTTAGTCCCTGATTTGATTTGGCAGACATTTGGCCCGATTCAGTGGCCAAATATCTGCATCGAATCAGGAGACACTTCAACCTCTCTGAATCAAATCGGAACCCTCCACATCGATTCGGAGAGATTTGGAAAGATTCGATGATTCAGACACAGACAGTTTTAAATTTTTTTTCTACATACCTCAAGGTACCAAGCAGCTCATCAACGCTGAGATGGTGGAGCAGATGGACCGTCCCACAGAAGCACAGGGGGGTCCCCAGTACACTCAGCAGCAGACCCAGAAGTGGACCAGAAGCGCACTGGGGACTGCCCCCTGCATCCCCATGGCTCCTGTGGGATGCTTAATCTGCCTCAGCATCGCACCATTCATGAGCCACGCCTGGTACCTCAAAGTATGAAGAAAACACATTTAAAGCTGTGTCTATGGCCGAATCACTGATTCTCTAAATCAGCATTGAATCTTCAGATTCGGATTCACTCAAATTGAATCGGGGACAGTAATCCGAAGCAACAAAATGAATCACTGTCCCCGATTCAGGACGAATCCAAATCCAAATCAAATATGGCCCACTTTGCACACTGCTGGCTACTGTAGCATCATAGAGGTCTCTCATGCAAGGGATGTTGGCTCCCCCCTACCAGTCGTGGATGTGCAGGATGTCATTTCTGGCTCAGCAGCAGGTTCAACTGTTTCTTGAAAATTACTTGATTTGGCCACCTACTTTCCTAAGAGGAATTTTTTAAACTGCTAAGCCTCTTTGGACAAACACAAGGTGGTGGATAAGGAAAGTGTTCAAGGCATCAATCTTCTGCCAGGGGGCCAACAGAGAGCAGTTGAGCTTCCAAGGTCTTGGGTATTAACCCAAGATCTCTATGCTAAACAGAGTGAGAGTTTGAGGGACAATGAATACTTCACATTTTACCACAGCATCATGGTAACAAAAAGACCTGTATCAAATAATTTTGTGTTCTCCTTCTATAGTATCCAGAGGATTAATAGCTTTTAAAATCTTTCATTTCTCTTGTATTTGATGACAGTACCCCAAGGGGTTGGTATTAGGTTAAACTATAGAGTGACACTGACTCATTCCAGTCCTTTTAATGCCTGTCTTGAAACTGCCATGTCTGGAGCACCTGCTGCTAATGCTTAATATGTTTTGCATTAGCACATCATGTCAGGGGAACCTGACACTGGTAGACAAATGGATGTTTTACAGTGCAATGTTCCCTTCTGCTTCATAACTAATAAGCAATAACAGAAAAGAAAATAAGTGGAAAGTTCATGGTGGTTTTGATGGGGTTTAAACTGAATGCAATTCTTGGGGTGGGGATTAAAGTGGAAATGTTTTGGGGAGTTTTTTCCTATAAAAATAAACATTATGACATTGTGGCTTTCTGTACAAAGAAAAAGCACATAGTGAACAATGGTACCGCCTCCTAAAATCCTAATACATGAGAACTTCAAAGCATTACTTCAAAACAATACTAAATTTAGCTTAACTATTTGCCTCTTAGATTAGTATTATCCCATTTTTATAAATGAGGAAACTAAGGCACAGAGAAACTGAGAGTCTCATTTTCTGGGGTGTTTTTCTGCACTAACAGACACAGAATTTTGTTCCTTAACAAAGTTTATGAGTAAAATGGTCACTTTTGCAATGCTCTGTCTGCAGATCAAGGCATAAGGTGTCGCCTTTTCTTTCTACCCTGCACTGCTGATTACACTGCTTATTTGCCCTCTTGTGCAAACATGTGATGAGGGGACAGAGAATGGGGAAGCAAAGACTCAAGCCACAATGCACCAGAAGGCACAGCTGAGTTGGCAGGGACAGGAAAATAATGAGATCACAGTTGTAGCAGACAGATGTTACTTCTACCCTTGGAGTGAACTGTGATTCAGTAGGCACATCTACACGTGCATTTGATCTTTCAAGTAAACTACTTGTGAGTGAATGCTCCCAGGCAGGTGTCTACATGTGCAGGAATGTGGCAGCAGATCTGCTGCTCCTAGCACCAAATGGCTCCCACTTCCCACAGCCTTGCAAGGGGCCCCTGCCACTACTGGGGACAGCTCAAGGCTCTGACTGCAGCTGCCAGCAGAAGCAGCATGCACGGCACAGAGGCAACATGTGGCAGCTGTCTCCTTGCTGCCTGTGCCTCCCCGTGCCATGGTTGCTCTAGCCCCTGCACCTGGCAGCAATGACCAGCACCCGGCCCCCTGCTGGCCACTGCACTGGCCCACCACGCTGGCTGCCAGCTGGCCCATGACTGTCTGGGCCTTTCCAGCTCCCCCATATGCAGCAACAACCTGCCTAGCTGCAGCACAACATCCCAGGGCTACCAGTGCTGTGCGGGTTCCACGTGGACCCCTTCCAAATGGCCAGACCCTAGCAGGCTGCTAGGTGCCAGTACCAGAGCCAGAGGCTGCTAGGTGCCAGCGCCAAAGCCACCCTTGCCCTCCTGGGCTTCCAGCACTGCTGCATATGGGCCCACAGGTGACGGCTCCATGTCATCCAGCAGACCTGGGATGATGAGCAGTGGCTGGAGGCATTCTGGATGACCTGAGCCATTTTCTGGGACCACAAGGGGGAGCTCCAGCCACATCTGAAGTGGCAGGACATCACCATGTGGCCACCTCTCCCCCCCAACACCCAGGTAGCCCTCACACTGCTGAAGCTGGCCACACCCATCAACCTCCGCTATGTGGACCATCTGTTTGGGGTCAGCAAGGCCACTGCCATGGAAGCCATCCTGGAGGTATGCAGTGCCCTCCAGGGCATGCTGAGAAAGACCATGCTCTGAGTGCATGTCCCTCATGTGGTGGTGGCAGGATTCCATGCCTGGGGCTTCCCCCCACAGGGGCTTTCACTCAGTTGTGCTCCAGGCCATCATGGACCACCATGGCACCTTCACAAATGTGAGTGCCATCTGTGTGGGCAGTGCCCACAATATCTGCATGATCTGCAGTTCGCCCTGCCAGCTCTGGTGGAGTGCAACTTCAGCCACCTGAAGGCATGCTGGTGCACCCTCACTGCCTGCCTCAAGGTCACTGAGGCAAACCTCTCCCGGATCATCTTTGCAGCCTGCATACTACATAACATCTGTGAGGCCCGGGGGGGGTGGGGGGGGAAGTTCTTCTGCAAGGTTAGGGTGGAGGAGGCACGGTGGGTGGAGGATGTTTAGCAGTGGGAACACCATCTGCAGTGATAGTGACAGCAGTAGAATGCACCCCCAACCCCACAACTGAGGCTTCAGGCAAGCTGTACACCCTCTCCATGGGCCAAGGCACTGGCTGAGAGAGCTGCTGGCTGACCACCTCCTGCACTCCCCATTCTAGCCCATTTGGACAGCAGCCCATGGACCCCACACCCTCATGCCTCCTGCCCACCCTCAGCACCACCCTCACCACAGGCACATCTCATAAAAATAAGTTTTTATTCCCCTCACATCAAATAGACCCCCCCACTCCTCTCCCAACAAACAGAGCTCACTCCTCCCAACTCCTCCCCAGTGACAGAGCCCCTCTACCACCCAACCCATCCACCAACAATAAAACACCCTTTTCCCTGTGCAAACTATTTACAATGTGGTTTGTGTGCTGCCCCAGAGTCGGGGGCTGTGGGATGGGGGCACCTAAGGGTCAGAGCCCAAAGGACAGGCAGCAAGAACCCTGACCACTAACTGTTCCCCACAGGTGCAAGTCCAGTGAGTTAGGGGCTTGCACAGGGTTAATGGTGGCTGATGGTACTCCAGTGCAAACATCTCCCCCTCTAGCAGCTGGTATCCAGGGCCAGCAGGTCCAGCATGCAATCCTGGCCTATAAGAGGAAAAGCACAGCCTGGGACTGGGAGCCACATAGCCACATGGTGAGGTAATGCCCGACAGCACCTGCAGGCTCCAGGCAGGCTGCTGGGGATTGATTCTGGGTAGCTGGAGCTGGCCTGCAGCTGGACCTGGGTCCTAGCACCCTACAGGCCTGGATAGCATGGGCCTGACAGCTCCATGGCACTGCGGTGCCAGGCAGTGGTGCCAGGATGTAGGCAGGCTGGTGCAGCTGGCCTTCAGCCTGGGGGGACACAGGGGCTGGAGTAGCCTCAGGCTCCTGCACATTTGACCCAGGGCTCAAAAGGCCTGCAGGCTTCTAAGGGCTTGAAGCTGGAGCTGCCCTAGAGGCAGCCCAGCCGTGGGGCAAGAGAGGTTCTCAGCCCTGGAACCCTTGAACTATCCTCAGGCTGGCCCCCTAGTGGCAGGGCTCACTGGGAGCAAATCTGCTCCACGTTGGTGTCTAGATGTGTGTTACTGTGCCATGATTAATCACAAGTAAATTTGCTACTTGTATTTTCAGACAGCAGATGTACTCATGAGTAGTGTCAGTTACTGTGTAGTAAGCATGCATATGTGTAGATGTACACTTACTGTACAGTAAACTATGCTATAATTAAGCGTCTCCTATAGACGCACCCAGTGTATCACAATTTATTCTTTACACTACTCATAGGACAACACAGTGGAAGTTTTCCTGTTACACAAGGCAGAAGACTTTTCTCATATTATACAAAATGTTTATGGGCAGATTCACGTCTCAGATACATGACCCTCCATTTTCATCCACTCCCAAGCCAACAACAGAGAGCTAATGGGGTGGACAGCATTAACAACACACAAGTTTTCAATTGGCTGTATTATGTTTAAACATATGTGCACACATGTACACATACACACGTATGAGCATGAACACATACATGCACACACCAATCCCATACAATAAATGTGATATTAAAATAATGGTACTTAGGTTGCAAAACAAGCATTCAAATATCACATTTGTGGCTGTCTGTGCAGCTTTAATTGGACCTTTTTGTGCATAATGACTATGATGCACTGCTTTTAATTAAAAAATCTAGTATGTAACCATGTACCTAACAACTGTATCATGATGCATCGTAAGGTTGCATGAGGAACTTTAATTCTGCTATGTCTTAACTTTCAAGCCCTTGACCTTGCAACCTAAATAAATTTTTAAACACTTTTTTAAATGTCAGCTTCTATTTTTTAAATACAAAGGTAAAAACACATTTTATAATTAAAGCTGCAACAAACTCCCAATCATATGTAGCCTATTACAGAGCAGAGTTTGACCTTCAGGCCCTGAGCACTGCAGAACAGACTGTTGTCCCATGAACTACAACTAAATTAGCTGGTGAAGATCATTATCCCAGAAAAGGGTGCTAGTGAGCCCATACACTACATAAAGGCAGTATCTATAGCAGAGAGAAGAATAAACTTCTACCCTTGCTTTCTCTATCCTCTAAGAAGCTGGATAAGCTCCATCCTTGTGTTGTGCCAGCTCCTGGAGGGCAGGTGATCTTTTGGAGACATGAGTGGTCGTTCTGAACCTTATTTGCACCGTGACCCATTTTTAAACATCAATGGCCAGTCCTGAGCCAGTACCTCTCACTCCTGACCCACTGCCCTCTGACCCCAGGCCCCAGCTTCCCAGTGTGTGGGACAGAAGGGGCCCCAAGCAGCTTCTCACAGGCTAGAGTTCTGCCAGCCTGCAAGGGAAAAGCCATGGTTTCCCATGTTTTTCTCCTTTAAAGGAGAATCCATTTTGTTAATACGTTTTTAAAGTTTGTTCGTGACCCTTTAATATATTATTGCAACCCACTTTTGGGTCATGACCCACGGGCTGAGAAACACTGGACTACAGAGTAGCTGAAGGAAACAAAAGCTGCAAGGACTTTCAGAGGACAATAAAAAAGCAGTCCTGTAGCCCAAAGGTCTTCCTCCTGGCAAATATTAAAAGCTTAATGGAAACTATGGGAATATGGTACGTTCTCAAAAACTCAAAGTTGCAGGATTTTAAAGATTCACACTCTATAGAGCAAGGCTTCCCTGGGGAGGCTGCATCTTGGAACTAGCAATGTTGCTTAGGGGGGTATTTTGTAGATCACAGAACACGTCAGAAAGCATGGCATGCTGAAGGAAAGGAGCATCCAACTGACCACCTCAGAGGTTGTTCTTGCCCAGAAGTGAAGATATAAGTTAGAAGCTTCCAGGAGTGAACTACTAGCTAGGTAAGCAGAGTAACACAGAGAACTTTACTTTTATGAGAGTGGATACCCTTATAATAGACAGAGGGAGTTAATTTGGATGGCCTCCATTGCAGTAAAAGGGGAACCAGTCTTCTAGAAAACAGGCAGGATAGACTAATGAGAAAGATATTACATTCACAACAACAGGAAAGGGTGAGAAGGAAAAGCAAATATGCTTGGCACAAAAGCAAGATATGAAGAACAAAATTAATCAAGACAGTGACAGACATAAAGAAAAGAAATTCTTTAATTGTCTATTTACCAATGCCAGGAGCCTGACTAATAAACAAGAAGAATGGAATTATTCATTTTATGAGCATAAATTTTACCTAGTTGGTATTATAGAAACCTTGTAAGAGGATTCATATTATAACCAATTTAGGAAGGACTGAGTCTGCAAAGTGAAGCAAATGGCATTACCCCTTCCATGTCACTAACAATATTTCAGGGCTTATCAATCAATGTTTGAATAAATTAAGCATAAGAAGTTTGGCGTCCGCTGCAGACCATCAAACTATTCCGGAGAATAGGATGACTGGCTATTTATGTGCAAGGAGGAAAATGTGGCTCTATACCTCATAGGGCAAAATGGAAAACTTGTCTAGAGAAACTTCTATATGGGAGACAGACAGGTTTCATGCTGTGGTTAATAAAATGTCATTGGAATTTCATATTGTCATTTAGTCCATTCAGGAGAACACAAAAGAACAGCAGACTCCCTATGCCTGCAGAAGGGTGTTTGTGCCTGAAAGCTTGCAAAGAACATTTTTTCCCAACAATTTAGGTGATCTAATAAAAGATATCACATTTACCCAAAGAACCTCATCTGTCTTGGAATTTCTTACATTTGTTGATCATGGTTTCTCATCTGGGAATAGGGACTCCTGGGTTCTGTTCCTTGTTCTCAGAAGTATTTATGTTGTTATCCAATGAATGTCTAACATCAAAGCATGGTCCTGAGAACAAAAACTGGGATCCAGGTTTTTGGCTAGGCAAGGGTAAGACAAAAGCCTCAAAAGGAGCACAAAAGATGACACTGGCCTTTAGAGAGGTGGTTAGAGTGCCCAGAGTTGTGTGTACCACAGAGTTCTGCGTTAGTAACAAAAGAAGCCCTTTTTCAAACCTTCAGGACCTCTTACATCTCATGTGATTATCCAAACCTGACCTGAGGATACAGCGTTGTGCTAGCCCTGGACGTTGGGGAGCAAGGTTTCTAGTATCTAAGTTGAGTACTCTAGCCCAGGGAGGGGGGACGCAAGGAAAATATTTTTTGTTTGCCTGCCACAGATTATTCTTGCAGGTACCCAAAGTGCCACTTGAATCCCCTTCCTCTGTTCAATCTACTGCTCTGCTTCCTGCTCTGTACTCTATGCTGCTTGCCAATCTCCTGTTCTACTTTCTGGTTACCGCTCCGTCCTTCCTCATCTGCTACTGTGCTGCCTGCCTCTTCCCCCACAGGCTACACACAGAGGTTACCCATGCTCAGTGGCCCTCATGCTGCAGGTTGGCCAAACCTGCCCTAGCCGCTGAGCTATGGGGGCAAGAGAAAACACTCACGCACCCTTTTCTAAGGCCAGTAGTCATGGGCTCTGGGTACCCCCATTTTCATCTCCAACTGTGCATGTAAAGGATGTGCTACCGCACATATTAAGCCAGCATGACTACATAGTAGTTGTACATGGTTGCCTATGTGTCCAGCGCTAGAATTCCTCTGGATGCATACATACCAAAAATGCCTTAAAGATATCCAAAAACAGTCATGTAGATGACCAGAAAGAACAAAATACCATCCATAATCTCCTCTCCCCTCCCAGTCCCAGTTCCCCTGATCAACCTAGTAGCTTTTCTGTGTACTTTTGTCCTTTCTTCTTTGAATCATCAGCAAATGTCATTAGCGCACTCCTACTATGTATTCCACCTACCTTTCTACAATATTTGATATGTCCATCTGCTTTCTTGTCAACTAATATTGAATATTGTATGCAGAGCTTACCATTTTCAAAAATACGGGTTTTAAATGACTGGGATCTAAGTGAAATTCCCAAGTTTAGTGCATCATCAGAATAGCATATTATTTCCACTGTAAAACACAACATACTGTCTTGTTCCATTTCAATTTAATCACAAAAATAGATTTACAATGTTAGAAAAAAAGTTCAACCTCTGAATGTTTTGGTGCTACCCATGCATTGAAGCAAGTAATAGCCTTTTCAATACTTTTCATCACTAAAGAATACTGACTGCTCCAGGGAATTAACCCTCCTAATACATTCAGAAACTGTACTTTCAAATTCTGGGTCAGACAGCTTTAATATGAAAGTATTTTTAATAGTGTAAGCAACATAAGGACAGCAAACAGATATCTCCACATGGGTTTCACACATTAGTAAGCAGTATCTTGCTTTTATGGTCATGAGTTCAGATTTCTCCCACTTGGGGGTTAAAATTCATTATGAGGTTTACTGTGAATTTCCAAACGTGTGTGACACTTGGTTTAAGTTTGTTCTTTCTGCTGATAAAAGAAAGCATTTACCCTTGAAGTTAAAGATGAATGGGATTTGAAGCCCTTGTGCTATAGAACGAAGCCTAAATAAAGGGATGGAATGGTAAAACTTGACAGCATGATATTGGAATCTAATTCTTATTCATCATAAGACAAAACATCTTTTACTTATTCTTGTCTTTGACTATACCTCACGGACTTCCATATAAGAGGATGAAACATTTCCCCTTCTTTATGCCCAGCTATACAATAGATGTCCTAGTTTAAAAGAGAACAGACAATGAACCAAGAGAACTGGGAGGATAACAGCATTAAAGTCCATCACCCCTGAAGGCAAACACACTGCCTTTTTTATTAATGTATGTCATGGACATGCTAAAAGGCATTTACAGCCCTTGGTCATAGTTTTTAAAAAACACCTACTGTGTTGAAATGCTTCTGTATAAAGGAACTAAACTAACACATAGAAAATCTATCTTTCTTTTCACTACTTCTTGTCTGTTCCTATTACTGTACTTTTCAGTAAAATCTATGCCTTTGTTAATAGAATGGATTTAAAATTACTCTGACATGTATTTTTGGGGGGTGCAAGTTGTGGTTGAAATGCCTTGAAATAATACTTTATGTACACAGATGTAAATAGCAAATTAAGGATTGTTGGGACAGTTGTTAGATGCTGCTGCTACTTATCTCCATGTTGCACATCTGAATCAAAATGCTGTTTCCAGACCATAACCCTAAGGAGACAAAAAATGCATTTCTTGTCCTCATTCCAGTGACAAAGGGGAGTATACTTACATTTGCCAAGAGGTACATGTTAGTCAACTACATTAATCTCACAATCAAGCCATATTTTGTATGTTTTTCTACAATGCATCTTCCACAGGACAGCTATAGTAATTGTTTTTACTCCTTTCTTTGATAAATCCTGCACCCTTTTAACATATGTATTCAACTCAATCATCCACAAATTCAAAGGCAATAACTTCCTCTTTCCCATTGTTCCTTGGTTCTCACTACCCTGTAAATCCAGATGATTTGAGTCTTTC
The DNA here is from genome assembly GCF_052110815.1 of Crocodylus siamensis. NCBI lineage: Eukaryota > Metazoa > Chordata > Crocodylia > Crocodylidae > Crocodylus > Crocodylus siamensis. Next base: position 359,594,420 of record NC_143395.1, read on the forward strand.
TACTTCTCAAGGCTGCAAAACAAGCTTGGTGAAAATGACATAATACATAGAAGGACTTTTTTTTACAAGTAATAAAAAGCTATTGCTAAGTGTTTTCTTCATATTGACCCAGCCACATATTAGCATCCTGTGATATGGTAACCTCAGATACAAACTCCAAACCATGGTGAATGTGACTTACAAACAAAGGAGAACTCAGAAGAACAAGAAATAATGCTTATTTGAATAGTGAACACAACAGTCAGCCTGATATTCTGCACATTTTCAAGTGCCAGAGAGAGAAGGAAGGGAACAATTATGGCTCAATGTTTATGTATGGATTAGTACTATACCTATTCTTTTCTCACATCAAGAACTATCAATGTGGCACATTTCTTGAACCTGGTATTAATTTTAAAGCCCTTCCCTGGAATTACAAGCCTATTAAAACTCTTCTGTCTTGTTGCAGGAAAATTACATGAACCCTTTCAGGAATTCCATTAAAAATCTTGGCTAATCTATTTAACTTGTGACCATAGAGTGCAAGGGGGGAAAGGTCGGGAGAGAGGCAAGATGAGTATGATATACTTGTTAGTAGGACAGACTGTGGATGAGAAATCTTTGTAACTGAGGAGAGCAAATAAGGCAATTAAGGGACTAGCATATGAAATACTGAGGCTTTCCAAGTGCTGTGCTAGGGATTGTGCTTTCCTGGAAGAAACTAAGTCTATTTTTCATGACAGAACCATGGTATCCTTTATGGCTTGCAAAAGAGCTCACTGGGCATCAATTTTGGAAGGCCAACATATCCATGAATTAATTTGTCACTAAATGTTCACTTGCTTCAACTTTCTACTACATATCATTCAATCCAGTGCTTGAAACATTTAGTTTGATAGAATGTAGCTTTTTGTGTACAGGCAGTCCTCAGATTTATGACACAATTGGTTCCTGAAAAACATGTGCATCTTAAGTCAAAATGTTGCAACTCAGAACCAATTTTCTCATAAGAAACAATGTTATAAATGGGGGATTCGTTCCTGAACCCAGGCCCAATACCCTGTTTTCACCAAAAATACCCCTGAATTTTGTACTTGATCAATTATAGATGAGTAATATAACTACATTAACGTATTTATTTTATAAATATCAATCATATTGATTTGGAATGACTTCTTTGAGGTGACTTTGCTGGACTTTTTGAAAGGCTCTTGGTTGGATGTTTTGAAGTGTTCTTGGCTGGAGTCTTCTCAGAAGGCTTGGCCGCAGGTTTTTCTGGAGTCTTGTCTGCTTTCTTAAAGAAAGTGTCCAAGGAAATTTGGACAGATGTTCTCCAAGGAGATGAGTGACACAACAAACTTGTTCACTGGCATGGCATCAGATCAAGCATTGTAAAGTTGAAACTGGTGTCATAAAGTTGAACCAGGGTGTCAATTTATAAACACTGTAAGTGCGAAACTTTGCAACTCAAAACATTGTAAGTTGAGGACTGCCTGTGTATGACACATTTAAATTCTTGGATTTTGAATGCATCATATACAAAAAAAGCCACATTCTATCAAAAAACCTACATCACTTTAAAGCCCAAAAGAAGTCAGAGATCTCATTACCTGAGAGCACAAACTTCTCCCATGGTCAGACTGCTACACTTATATTCCCAGAAAATGCTCGAGCTGGAGCCCTGTTAATATAAGTGCGAGAGAACAGACGTGAATTCTCCAAGAGGGCTGCCAGACTTGAAAGCTTTCTCTCATACTTCTGGTGTACTGAGGTTTATGATAGGGAGGTTAATTATTTATTTTGATGAAATGCAGTCTTTTATTACTTTATTGTTTTAGATTTAGTTTAACTGCTCCCATAGAGCCCAAGGGATAGAAAGGAAAAACACCTGTTGGAATAACACTTTGATCAAAAACAATAATAAAGAAATCATAGAATCATAGAGAAGTAAGAATGAAGGGACCTCCTACAAGTCATCTAGTCCAGCTTCCTACCTGCAGAGCCAAACCATCCTATACCAATCTAACCTCTTTGCAAACCTACTTTATCCACCCTGACATAAAACCAGATATAATATCCTAACCTGCCACAGATAAAGTAAGGGGACCGCAGCAGCCAATGTCCTGCTGCTGTGAAGTTTTTTAGCATATGTTTAAGAGATCCTAGGACAAGGGCCATGGACTTTGATAGAGAGCAAAGCAAACCCCCCCACAGCCCATTCCAATCTGACCATAGGGTAAAATTCCTTCCTGACCCCAAATATGGCTATCGGTCTGGCCCCGAGTGGAAGGGCAAGACCCTTTAGCCAGAAACATCTAAGTCTCAGAAGGAGCACTTGCCCATCCTAGTCAAAATCCCCAGACTTGGCTACAGCCAGCTCCCAATGCCTCTGTGGAAGGCTTCGAAAACCCTGACACATGTAGCAGTGAAGGGGGAGGACTGGCAAAAAATTTCCTCCCAGGTCTATGGCAACCAGCAAAGCCCAGAAGCATGGAAATCCCCAAAGTAGAATATAGGCATAGCTGCACCTAGATCATTCCCAACCAGTGAGTCCACCCTCTTGAACACCTTCAGTGAATGAGTCCACCGCTTCCCAAGAAAGTCTTTTCCCCTACCTCACTGTTCTAACAGTGAAGAAGTTATAGAAAAGATACATAGTCCACAGAATCAATGGGATAGTAGTACCATAACAAAGCTCATAGTTACTAAATGTGGTGGAAAGAAAGGGAGACAGGAATTTAAGGCTCTTTTCAGAAATCTTTGTGTAGTATACAGATGACCATAGGTGGGTGGTATACAACTGTATCATGATTGGCAGTAAAAGCAACAACTGAAAGAGTGGTGACAGTTCCTTTGTCCATAAGGGTGCACAATACCAGGGAATAAAATGGGACCTAAACCCCTGTGATCTGTTGAAACAAGTAACTGCTTGTTGGGAAAAACAACTGACCCAGGGCTGGACTGTGGCACCCCTGCTCTTTCAGAAAGTGGGTAGCTGCCCAAAAAAGACTGAGCAACTTTCTATACAAAAAGCCTTTCCTATAGCACTTCCCCCACCTAAAATAAACTTCTACTTGTTATTTTTTAAAATTTCCAAAGTCCGTGACTGCTTTCCACTCTCATGAATTCGGATAGAATATCTTCAGTGTGCCTTGACAAGTCTCACTAAGCCACAAATAAATATGTTTTCATTTAAATCTAAGCAGCTTCAATGAATTTTCTACTGCATCACATCAGCATTTGATGTGGCACAAATGTAGCAGCATGCCTCACAAAACTTTGTGATTAAAGAGAATACCTCTTTTAAAAAACAGAAATCTTGCTTACATTTTTGTAGGGGAAAAATGTATGTCTGAGTAAAACAACCAATTAAAAAGCCAAGAGGAACAATTCACAAATAGAACAAAAATAAAGACTGATCTGTGGATCTGTTTATGTTTTCTGAGATTCTGCTCCAGGACATTTTCTGTTCTTTAGTTACTCGACTATTTCTTAAGTAAACTTTTCATTATATATTTTATTGCCCTCTTTTAACTCATTAGTGTCTCCTAATTTTTTCTCTTTAGATTTAAATGGCTTTCAATTACACTATACATCATAGATATTTATAAACAGCAGCAAAATGAGCAAAGCTCTCAACAGAAGAGAAAGGGATCAAATTAGTTCAGCAACAGGCTAGCACTTTCTAGCTTATGTTATTTACAGAGGATTTAGCTGTTTTTGTCATTTTCTGCTGTGCTACAGACCATGCAAACAAAGCCTTTAAAGTTCAAATGCGCAAATTTGGCCACAGCTGCAAATAACAAATCGACTAGTCTCAGGAATGAAATGTTAATTGGTGTCTGAGAGATTCAGTTCACAGTACAAGAGTCTACAACATTTAATCTTTGCCAAATTAGAAAATTTTAGGAGATACATGCATCAAAAGATTGAGTATACAGGGCCATTTCAGATGTAACATGAAATCAAAGAGCCATCAACAGTTTTGTCTGCAATTAAAGAAAGTATACAACTACGTGTCTAAAGTCAGTATATCCAAAACTGTCTTTTAGGCACAGACATGAGAGTTCCCTTCTCCTTTATCTTTAAATTTTGGTATTAGTTCACTTTTACATCCATTTCTGAAGTACCCATTTCAATAGTATCTACCAATACACACCACAGTTAGCAAAAGTCTAGTAATAACACAACAGCTCTGATGTAATTCACAGTTGATCTTCCATTGCAACTCAGCTTGAAAGGAAATTGATGAAAGTAAAATGTCACTCTGACCTTGAGGCCTCCACTAGAGAAAATGGTTTATGATCCCTCCCTCTGTAACTGGAGTAATCTAGGAAAACAAGAAGTTGATAGCAGTTTCACAGCCCATTTATGGAGAAGAGGGAGAAGAGGAGGAAAAATGGTGAAAAAAGAATATATAGCTAAGGTCTGTGTGAACTCTGAAACAAGCTAGGCTCTGGTTCTGTAATAAAAACTACACTCTAAAGCATACAGCCTAGCAAACAGAAATTTCAGGTAAGTTAGAAAATAGGGATTTTTAATTCAACCAAAATGAATAATACAATCAGGTTAACATTCCCACCCTTATTTCATTTAGTAAATATGTCTCCTAAACTCCTAATGTTAGGCAAACTTTTTAAACTGCAAGCATGTAACTCTGATGAGTTGCATATAGCTTGAGGTGTTGTCAGTGGTTTGGGGAGAGTTGGAGCTGCTGGTATATCATGCATGGAATAAGTGTCATTGCATCAGCCATTGCAACGGCCTTCGGGGCTCCTCAGGGGTCCAGAAATTTGACAACAGGGAGAAGTGGCCATTAATGTGGAATGCACTGCCAGCTTCATAAACCCCAAGCCCCATATAGTTGGCTGTAGCTGGGCCAGGCTGGAACCTCTTTCCCCCATGGGTGTCAAGCCAACCCCTCCACAATTCTGGATCTGCACCAGGCCATACCCTTCAGAGCTGGGTTGGGGCTGAGTCACATCCTTTTCTCTCCTGTTCAGGCTGGACCATGTCCCCTTCCCTCCATGGGGCTGGATTGGAGCCTGGCCACACCCCACAAAGGGCTGAGTCATGCCCCCTCACTTTTCTGCAAAGCCATTTGAGGCCTGGCCCTGCCCCCTCCCCCAACAGGGGTTGGCCACCCCCTTCCTTCTCACTGGGGCTAAGCTATACCTATACCCCCTCCCTCATGGGACCAGGTTGGGGCCTGGCCATGTTCCCTTCCTCCCCACCCCCACCTCCAACCTCAGGCAGAGCTGAACTGTTTCCCCTTCCCTCTCTGTAAAACAATATTGGGACCTGGCCACACCCCATTCATTCCCCCTACTTACACCCCTGCAGGGCTGTCTAACATTCCCTTCCTCTCCATGGGGCTAGGTCAAACTCCCTTCCCCTGTATGGCTGTGTTGGGACTGGCTGCCCCCTGCACCCTTCCACCCAGCTAGATGGTGCCCATTGAGTCCAGCCCATGGACTAACCAAGCAGTACCAATCCAGCCCACTAGACAAAAAGGCTGAGCACCACCTTTTAACAGCATTTCAAATATTGTCATCATTAAGCACCAAAGCTAACAAGAGGCTACTTTTCTACTGCACTAGCACGATTCAGAAGGCTACCAGCACTTTTGTAAGCTTTCACATATGAAAGTGTGTAATTTTGTTATCTGAGTAACAAAAGTCATATGAAAAAGCCACATTAGGTACACTTGGGTCCCATATTTATTAAATACACACAAATAGGCCAGGCAGCTTGGACTGATTTTGGGCAGCTTCTACTATATAGAACATAATGCATGTTACTAATACACTTACAAACCTAATCCTGTTTACTGCAAAAGGAAAAATGAAAGCTTTACCCAAAATTGCATCTGATGATCTACATGGTGTGCAAATATCAAGAACAGAAAAAAATCTAATATACTTACTCTGACTACATAACAGCTCATTAAGATTCTTTTCCACCTCAATGGAAGAACTGTGACACTTGCACAGAAGCTTTCTCAGATACTCCAGACTGATATCATTTCAATCAGATTGTAGATTTCATGACTGTAGAAGGTCATCAAGTCAAATACTGTGTCTGATTTTTAAAAGGGTTGGATAATTTTATGACCATTAATAACATTTGCAGTTCTGCAAGCTAAGACAGGGTAATCAAATGTCATGCTTCAGAGTATAGGCTGATTGCCACATAGGTCAGAAAGAATATTTTCTCCAATGTACATCATTGCATAAAATAAACTCATAAATATAGTTCATGAAGTGTAATATTAAATGCCAGAAAACTTTAAACTTTCTTTGAAAGTGTACTCAGTAGTTAGGACTAAACAACACAAAATGAACATACAGGCCCAAATGCAGATCAGAAGAAAGCACTACATAAGTCCTAATGGAGTGGGTAGAAAAAGGACTAAATGTATCCTATGGGCTAGGGACAGAGGTTGCACACAAAGCAGTTTAAGTGATCAGAAACTGGTTTAAACGTGTAACAGAACAGAAGTTCAGTGCACATTAACTAGTTTCACAATGGCTGAAACTGGTTTAAGATAAACCTGGTTGAATGTAGTATCAGACTTAATTGGTTTATGAAATTTCTGTCCCAGACCCCTTCCTGGTTCAAATTAAATCAGTCTCCCAGCATCCCAGCATGATTTGCAGTCCTGGGCTGGTCTATGCCATCTACTCCAGCAAAGAAGGTTTGGCCCTACCCCTCTGCTCCCTAGCTGGAGCAGTGAGGGCTGGCTAGCAAGGGTGTGGGGAGAGGCAAGCCTGGCTGGGGACAGAGCAGTCTGCTGCAAGATGGGGACTTCCCCTCCCCAGACAAAGCCCCACTAGGGGCTTTCTCTTTCTCAAACTTACTGCTGGCTGTGACCGTGAGCTACAAATCCTAGAGGCACTTGGAAGCAGAAAGAGGAAGTGATGAGCAACCCTGCAGAGTTTTTCTGTTGTGATTCTGGACTGCAAATCCCAGAGACTTTGGAGGAAGCAGGAAAAGGAAATGAACACACAGACCATACTGGCTAAGTCCCAGAGAGCTGTGCTCTAGCACCCTCTGGCTTCTGGCCTGAGCCACTGCAGGCATGTGGCTGCATTTCCTGAAACAAAGGTAAATGTCTGTTCACTTCTGTTTGAATTTAATATGTGCAGTTTAAACTAACCCGCAAAGACTAAATCAATTCAGCCTTGGACTTTTTGACTGTACTTAGCCATGGTGTTTGCAACTGGTTCCTAAGTAAATGTTCAACTCTCCTACACTCTGGGCATATGCATCTTGTCTGAAGGAAACCCATAGAATATTTCCCCACAAGAGATCAATCTGTGGGGAAATAATCATGGTAGGAAAAATGGGAGAGAGAAGAAGGGAAGGAGGAAGGGAGAAAGAGAGGAACAGCAAAAATGCACATAAAAGACAAAAATATACACAAAAGAGTACAGACAAGAGCAACTGATACTCTGAAAACCCAAAGGAAATGTATTGAAAATTACTGGCACTAAGCATATGCCTGCCTTTATCTTGACCTTTCTCACGTGTAGCATTCCCTACCATCCCTTTATCTGTTTTTTGTTCTTTTTTTGTTCTGACTGCAAGGGTTGTCATGCTCAGCATATTGCAGAGAGCTTTAGATTACAAACTCTGGGTTACAGAACTTTGCAGACAGAGGTCATGACTCCTGACTGGAGCTCTAGACACTACTGCAATACTAACCATGTGTTTAATTCAGACCTCCCACAAACTCTCACCCTGTTCTTCAAGCTCCTTGCCTACGTCCACAAAAATCTGCAAACAGCAAGGAAATACAAACTTGCTTTTACATCAAGGAGAAAGAATATTAATAACCTGTACAAAGAAGCTTCACTATTACAAAAAAATCAGAATCTGGATCTTAAAAGAGAGGATGAGAAGGATGCTCTCAGCAGATAAAAGTAAAAACCCTCAAAATCCACTAGGTATTTAATCTGCCAAAGAATAGTTGAAGGGCTTTCTAAAAAGAGAGTAGAAAGGGACACCAAAGAAGATGTTTTAGGTTAGAAAGGAAGGAAGAGTTATGCCTACCTTTGTGAGAGCTCTATATCTGACAATGACTTAAAGTCTGATAGGTTGTCTATCCTAAAATATAGAGTGCAGATAAATGTTTTTGTTTACCTTTTAGGTTTAGTCCAAAAGACGCTGAAGGGCACTAAGACAATGAAAATGAACCTAATTAATCTTGATATGATGGGCACATACTTAAAAAAGTCACAGTTTAGTGCCTTTTTTTCTAGCTGTTTCTTTTTAGAAGACTTCCAAAATGATATTTGTTTAGGGAAAACAAATTTACCTTTAAAACATAAATCTAATTAGGATGACTTTGTTGTATTAAAAAACCATTCTTTTAGCAGAGACGTGATTTTTAGAGGTTTGGCTGTATTAGGGTATATGATCTTTTGTTTTCATATAAAGTGGAACTCTACTCTTATTAAATCCGTATTTTAGCAGGTTCACTTTGCTGTATGTAGGTAAATTCATTGGAAAACAGACTAGAGAAAAAACATATATAGAACATAAAAGGCAGTGTTCCCTTATGATAGGTATTCAGATTGTTAATATTTTTTTAAACACATTTTTATAAATTCCTGACTTTCTGTTTTTAATCTCCAACAGTTATTCTTTTCTGTAGAGCAATCTGAGTTAGGGAACCAAAGAGTTGAGCCATTCAACCAGTCAGAACTTTGACTTGTAGTGACACCAACTTCTAATTTATTTAACTGATGGCTCATTTTTAATAATTAATTTATTAAAGTTTGTAGAAAGTCCTATGGAGTGGGGGGCTTGCCATGTTTTTTTGTCATCTATGGCATAACTGAAAATACAAATCCAGCAAATACAGATTACCTACCAAAAATTCCCTTCTCCTTTGTATTCCCCACCTTCAGAATCTGTCATCCTCTGAATAAATTTTGCCTCTGCCTCTGCAAGAAGTCTAATAAAAAGTTTTACTATAGGATTAGGTAGTCTTAGGGCAGAAGTCCAATTCCATGTCATTTACATTTACAGATATAAGGCATGCTCTATAGAAATCTATTAAATCTATGAAATAAACCACCTCAGAACAAAGAAAGAAAATCTACTACTGTTTCTTTTGTTGCTCAAGATGAAAAGTAAGCACAAATATGTATATGTATATGTATACATACAGCAGAAGCTGTGTTATCCAGCACTTTACCATCTGAAATGCTCCATTAACCGACATCTGTCAATACAAATCTTCCTTCCAAGAGACACAGCAAAAGCAAAAGAGTGGGACTTCAGAAGTCCCACTTTCAGTTTCATTGCCATGAGCTGAGGTCTTCTTCTCAGCTTTTGGAAAAGAAAAAAAAACAGAACTTGTCCCTTTCTCCTAATGTTCCAAAGTGTTTGGATAGTTCAAACTGAATCTTTTTTAATTTGTTGTTGTAGTAGGTTCTTAGGTATTGAAGTCAAGCTGACTTCCCTACCCCACTCCCTGTCCCCTGGCACATGGCATATTTGATTAACCGGCATCCCTGATTTCCCATGGATGCTGGATAACAGAGCTTTTACTGTATGTGTATATGTCTATTTTTGTGTATATGTAAATTAGGGCTGTGCAAAGCTTTGGTTCCTGATTCAGTTTGGCAGAGATTCAGCCCAATTTCACAATGGCATGCTCCCACTGGTGCCAGGATGATCAGGAACAAGGACAAGGAGTAGCCAAATTTCTGAAGCTGAATTGAATCAGAGGACACTTTAATCTCTCTGAATCAAATTGGAACTCCGAATCAATTTGGAGAGATTCGAAAAGATTCAGAGATTCGGACATAGACACAGTTTTAAATGTTTTTTTCTACATACCTGTAGGTAACAGGGGCTCATGAGTGCTGCAATGCTGGGGTGCATAGTACATCCCACAGAAGCAAGGGGGCTCCCCAGCACGTTAAGCAGCAGACCCAGAAGTGGACCAGAAGCACTTCTAGTCCCCTTCCAGGTGTCGCAATTTAGTTCAGAGATTCAACACTGATTCAGCCATAGACTATAATGGGGAATCACTAAAATACCTAAAACTTTGTCATTTTTTTGCAGATTCAGATGAAAATAGCAGGATTGGTAGCCCCATCTGAGGGCCTGAAGTTTCAAGGGGATAGGTGCAGGGGTTTCTGTGAAAGTACACCTCAAATTTTGAAAGCAAAATTCTTATGGTGTGTGTGTTAAAGCAGAGTGGGATGAATGTAGCAGGGATGGTAGCCCCTCATACAGGCATGAGGCCTGCCAGGTTTCAGGCAGAGTGGTGTAGGGGTTTCTGTGAAAGTGCACTTCAAGTTTCTGAAGGCAAATTTAAAAATCAAATAGGTGCCATGTGAGGAGAGTGGCACTCATTCCAGCTGCACGAGGAGCTTAGGGAACCCCAGCAGTGGGAGGTTCACCTTCAGGAACACCAGCTGCTCCACCAAACCAAGATCCAAGAAGATGTGGTGGGGTACCACAACATCACCAGCAATGCTGAACATCCTCTCACTTGGAACACTGGTCGGTGAACAGGAAAGGTGTTCCCAGGCAACCATTGCTAGATCCTACCACACCTGGATGTGGGTTGCCCAATAAGCCAAGGGGTTGCAATGCAGTGGCTCCATGTCCTTGGTGAGATAGGTAGCCACTGAGAGCTCCATGCTACCTGCCGGATGGTGGGGTTTGGTGCCTCTCAACCCCAACATTGAAGCTATGCCCTTGGCCCACATTGGCAGCAGCTGTGGTGAAGGAGATTGGCTCATGGTTGGAGTGCTGGCATGGGAAAGTGGATCCCCCTCTTCCATGTACCCCCATCTCTGCCCTTTTCCCTCCCTGACTCTGTTCACTAGCACCTCCATCCAGTGATCAAGGGTTTTGCTGCTACAGATGCTCCTCTTCACCCTTGAGTCACACATGCCCACCAGCATATGGACCGTACTGGACTGCAATGGATCCAGCCATTTTTTGATGCCCTCCTTCAGCTACATCACCAATGCCTGCATCTCTTGTGAAAGCGGCTTACCCCAGCCAGGAACATCAATCCCCTAGAACTTCTCCATTTCATTCTCAAGCTCCTTCACTATGGGGACCACCTGGCTAAGGAGGCCATCACCAGCTCTGAGGCTCTTGGTGGCCTCAAGGAACAGCTTAAGAACCACCAAGATCTGGAAGATGGTATCCTACTCCATTTTGTTAAGGGGGCCACTGATCCCAGTCTCCTGGACCAAGGCCATTCTGATCACCAGCCTTTCCAGCATCAGGTATGTGGAGTCTCCACATCCTGCATGATTTTGTGCTGCAGGATGCTCAGCTCTGCCTGTTTGTCCTGCAGCATCTTGCCCACCTTGATGCTCTGGTGGAAGTAGCCTGTCACCTTCCTGTATTTTGAAATGAGCTGGCTGGTAGTGATGGTGCCATTACTGGGAGCCCAGTCCCTCTCCAAGACATCCTTGACTATGAGGTGGAACTTGTGCGCCACACAGCAGATGCTAACAGAGTTCATGGGCACCCTGATCTCCCTGGCCATGTGGGACTCATCCATCACCTCTGCTTAAAGGAGAGCCCACCAATGCCCTGGCTGATTGCACCAGTACCCTGTGAGGGAGAAGTAAGTATGATCTTCACCCCAGCTGCTACAGATATCTGAGGTGAAGTACAAGGCTACCTGTGGACCTGCCTTCCACAGCTCTTTCCTCAAGTACTACCTGAGTGCCTCAGACAGAGAGGCACCACTGTCCTGCTAAAGGTGATGCGTGTGGACACTTTGTACGGTGGGTCCATGAACACCATGAGATGCCTGGACCCTGGATGCTCAACAAAGGCGAAGGACTGGCCATCCACAGCAAGCATCCCCTCAATGCTCTGGGTGATCTTGCTCACCTTTGGAATGTGGCGTCTTTGTCTCCACCTTTCCCCCACTGTTCCAGGGTGGCCTGCCTCTTCTTCTGGGCATGGGGCCTTTGGAGCAAGAGGACTTCTTTTTGGGCATGCTCCCACTGGTGCCAGGATGATCAGGAACAAGGACAAGGAGTAGCATCACCATGGTGGTGAAATGATTCACCTCCTTGTTCTGGCTGATCTGCCTTCGGCAGTACTGACAGGTAGCACACGTGGGATCATCTACCACCTCAAAATGATCCCACGCTACACTAACCACCTGCTTCTGGGTTGAGGGTGTGGATCCTGCCTCATCCCCCTCCTCACCAGACAGACGGAGAACAACAGGAGGAGCTGAGCTACCTGGCCCCACAACCTCCTCCAAAGTGCCTTCCAGAGAAGGAGACCTACATATAGGGGAGCTTTGACGGGTGTGGAGCACAAATTCAGATTCCTCCTCCTTCCCCAGAATTTCCTTTACTATAGCCCTTGGCTCCTCTGCTTCTAGATCCAGCTCCTCCTCTAGCACTGGAAGGCTCATGCTGGGAACTGAAATTAGGGTGGAGAATGTCCTGCTGCTGCTGGTTAGTAGTGTTAGTGGTGGTGCAGGTGCAGGCACAGCTACCACCTCCTTGCTCCCACCAGCAGAAGAAGACTCACTGCTGCCAGAAAAGAGGTTGAATTTATGTTTAGGGCATAGGGAGACTTGCAGCTCTCCCTCTGCCCCCTCTACGTCCCCTGCCAGAAGACCTGGCACCTGCCTTTCCATCACGTTTCGTAATGTTTGGTGTGCTACAAAATGTGCGTGTGTGTGTGAAAGAGAGAGAGAGAGAGAGAGAGAGATGTTTGCTTTCCTGCACAGTGATGGGAAAACACAGATTTCTGTTTCTGGGGGGGGGGAAAGAATCAAGACAAACTAACAAGAACAAATAAGAGGATTTGGGGGGAAGAATAAGTTCAAAGGAATGGATAGGAATAACAATAGGGATTGTAGGCAAGGGTAAGTAGGAAAGAATTGATACAGCTTACAAGAGAGACTAGCTAGCAAGCCACAGCATTTCAGATGCTGACCCTCCAAGAGACACAGCTCACAAAAGGCACAGATCACTTCAGACACAGCTTTATATATTGTTTCTATGTCCCTCCCCCAGAGCACTGTGATTGGAAGGGAACTCAGAGAAAGCTCACAGTCACTGGCCAGCTACAGATGTCAATATCACAGAAGTCTTTCCCCACTTTTCCATATATGGAAGATCACCCCATCCTCCTTCCTCTTCTCAGTTTCTATTTGCTGCAAGCCTTCCGAATCTCTGAATCTCTCCAAAACAATTCAAAGACTTCTGTTTCAATTTGGACCTTTTAATGGGTCTCCCAATCCGATTCAGAGATTCAGCCACTGAATCAGGCTGAATCTCCTCTGAATCAAATCAGCTACTCTGAAACAAATCAGCTAATGTATATGTATATAAGCAGAGGGTAAAATGCCTGCTTACCACCCTCCCCCCCCCCCGTCTTACAGAATACGCAGTAGCACATATCAGTTGTTATTCTGTTTCTCTTGATGCATTTAAATTGCACTTTTTCTCCTGCCAGAGGCATAGGAAGCTCACTGAGTACCCATTGTTGGGGTGGGTGCGAGGGTATGCAAACCACTGTAGTCCAGGGGGTTTGTGGTTGAGGGGAAAGGAAGGCTTATCTTTCCAGGTCCCTGCTGCTGCTCCCTGGGAGCACCCTGGAAACTGACCTTGGTTCCTGGTTCACTCCCTCCCCAACTTACAAATATATTGTGCTTTTTCTAGCAAAGTCTTCCCCAGGGGAGAGGGTACCATTCTGCTCACTTCACTCACACTGCTCCTGCCTAGCCATAGGTAGTGCAAGTCTATCCCTACTGTAGCAAAGACTCCCAGGGGAATGATTCTGGTTCCCCCTCATCATGGGCATGTCTACACATGCGTATTTACTGTGCAGTAACCAAAATTACTGCACGGTACAGGCACACATTAAACATGCACACCCATACTGTGCAGTAAATATGGTGACTGCATCATGAAGGTATCAAATTTATGCCCAATTAATTACTGCACAATAATGCACATGTAGACCTCTTACTGCACAGTAACGCTGTGCGTGTGTGTGAATGGATTTGGAACTAACTTTAGTCCCAAGTCAGTCCACACACAGCATTAATGTGCTCTAATGCCTGTGTGTATAGACTCTGGCCTATTCCCATTTACTGTGCAGTAAATTTAGATTGGCATAAATGCACATGTAGACCTTCCCAGTCAGTGCCTGGGGCTTATACTTTCTGCAATACTGCCCTTGTTATGCTACTGCTAGTGGCATAAGGGGTCTTCTGGCACTTGTACACATTTCACAACTCTGTTACTCTTTGCTACGTGAGCACCATGGATGCATAAGCATATGCATATATATTGAGTTTACATGTACACAGTGAAGAGCAAAAGAAATAATGCAGAAACTGTGTATTAAGTGCCAAAAATACCAGTTGCTTGGCTGGGTAAGTCTCATCTAGGTGCACTGTTATAAAACTCTTCCCATTGCCACTAATTTTGTATGTGGTACTATATATAACATCACCCAAGCTCTCTCCAATTCAGGCTTAAAAGGCCAGATTTTCCATTGTTGTCTAAGCCCAAGAGAAAAGCAAAAGATGCGTTATCAATATTTATGGCATCAGTTATTCCTGAGTTAGGAGAATAAGGAATGATCCTTTATGTTTTCTTTTAAATGGAAGATGAAATACTAAGGCTTCCCCAAAACTTTCCTCAGTCTCAGCATTTGGCTGCTTTTACTTGAGACCTTTGGGAGGTTAAATGAACACTATTTGTGAACTGTTTCACCTCTGGAAGTAACTGTGGAGTTTGAAATACATATAATGGAATGTATCGACTACATAGTATTCCTGGCTATTAGACTGAGGAGAATCAAAAACACTTTTTGTGTGAATATTGTCAGTTAGTTGTGGTCTGGACAGTAGAATTAAAGAGACAGGTTGATTTTCTTAGGAAGATCAATGAATATGACAGGTTAATAGACAACACACGATTAGTGTCAAACACAAAGGGAGCAATGACAACAGGAAAGGAGGACAAGCTGGGATTACTTGCAAAATGAGTTCTCTGAAGGCATAGTGCAAAAGCAGAAAAATGACAGAAGGGGCAATGCCTGGGCAATGGCCTGGAAAAGAAGCAAGGGTAAGGAGAGGTACATGTATTAAACAGAAATGAGTGAAATAATTGTATCTCAGAAATTTCAGGCACTGAATGTCACCGAGGGCGAGTTAAAGAATGGGACTGTGTAACTTAAGGAAAGAATGGGAGAAAGCTATAGAACATAATAATAATAATAGAGAAGTATTGGTAATAGAAGACTCAATGGTGTACTTTAGAGAGAGTCATTTCTGTCAGATGAACTGAGATAAAGGACAGAAATGTATCTACAAAAGCTAAGGATATGACTAAAAGGGCTTATAATAGTTAGGCTAGGGAATTGGGAAGCACCTGTTATAGTTGTTCTGTTCTGTGTTGGACTAGTAATATAAGAAATAAAGGCAACAAAATATAAAGGTTGGATCAGAAAACTTGCCTGACAATTAAGATGATGTTATGATGTTTTATTTGATATTACCAAAGGTTGGTAGAAGGATCACAGTTGTGATTAGGATATTGAGAGGGAGCAGATGTTTGAATGCCACATAAGTTATGGGATTTGTTTTAATTACAAGGGCTGTGGGAGGGTACCATATCAAAATAGTTTAAGGTTGAAATAGATTTTTAGATTAGTGCAACCAGGGAAAGAAGACAAAAGACATCTTATATTCAACTGTCACTGGATCAGGTCCTTAAATAGGTGTTAAGGCACCCTGGATTCCATATGAATAAATATTTCTCCTGTTATCTAATCTGATGAAAGGAAGGTGAATTAAAAAAGGCACAAAATCATTTTCATGTGAACAATTATCTGTTCTGAGCCCTGATAGATACAGGTTCTTCAGTGCCTCTGAGTGCGGCTGAGAAGTATGTCCCGTCCTACCATGCTTGCTCTGTCACGTGCCAAACCTAGAAATGAAGCTACCCTGATGGTGCAACCCCCCCGCCATCCTTAGCATCTCGCTTTTATCCAGCACATCTGAGAGTAGTAGCAAAGGGTTCCCTCCCTTCATATCCTCCCAGTCCTGGATTGCTCTGGTGTCTAAAGCAGTCCATGTGAAATTTAGACAGCCCTAAGAGTTGTGCATGTTATAATAGCTTCTTCAGGCAGCCCATAATCTCTTCAGCACTGTATATTACAGCCCTGCTCTGTACAATACAATAGGGCTTGCAAGCAGGTCCACAGAAGGCAGCCTGCAGCTGTCTTTGCAGTTTCTGCACTGGAAGAAAACTTCCTACAATTTCTTCAAGGGTTTTAGTTCTCTGTACACTTCTCTGGCCTTTTTACTAGAGCAGAGAGACTAGAGCAGGGACCCCACTAGAGAGATAAGAGCAGGCACCATGATCTAATGATCTAATAGGTCAAATGTAAGAATTTTCATACCCAATCACATGATTAGACTTTTTTTTCTGGGAATGTTTCCACAATGTATATAATAAAGATATAGCTAAAGAAATCTCAAACTAACTGGGGCCTGATTGCAACACTCTTAATTACAATGAATATCACTTTCCTTAATCCACTTCTCTCATTGAAGGCAGAGCAAGGGCATCAGATTCTGGTTGTTACAGAGTTTAAATTTGGACTTGAAAATCCAGTGCAGCTAGTAAAGAAGTATTCCCTGTCCTAAAGGAATGAATATATGTGAAGAGTTGATCTGCATCGTGGGAAGAGAAACTGCATAATTCTAGTTGGTATCAGAAACACTGATAGCCATCTGAGTCAGCTGACTTCTGGCAGCAAACCTTCAAAAAGGTTAGCGAAAGTAGATCATGGCAGCCTTTTAGAGATAAGGAACACCTGTTAACAAGGCAGGAACATTGATCATGATACATTTTAATTACTCAGATATTGATTAAGAGAACAGGAACATAACTATAAAGAAGACCGCATTCTTTAAAGTTACATGTTCCTAGTTCAAGCCTGTGTTTTTTCAGCAGTTTGTTCAAAAGGCTCTATCGGCAAAAGCTGTTCTGGAGCCATTCCTAAAGAATGAGCCAAGAACAATAAAGCAGGTTTAAGATGGGGAGCATCTTAGATCTACTTGTCAACTTAACTTTCAATATGTGATACTTGTGACAGAATACTGTGCACTAGTAGCGTTTTTGAGAGAGAATGCTAAAGGCCCCGAGGAATACTGATTGGAATGCTATAATATATATGTACTGAAAAAAGAAGAAAATATAGTATTTAAGAAACACCTGATAAGAGGGCAATTGAAATTCATTCCACGAAAATAGTTCATGTGCTGAATAAAGAGTAGAATACCTGGATGAATTAAACAAAGGGTACTCACTCACTAGAAGAGAACAGTAACTATAAAATGCCATGTTAGCTCAAAAGAAACAAATGTTGAGGTACCTGAAATGTGATTCCCTTTTATGAAATCTTTTCAAGTTTTTTATGTAAGAACTAGCTAACAACCCTATCAGTTGGGGGAAATAATTCATCACTAGTGACCCACCAGCAGTGGGGATCAGAGGGAAAGAAAGATCTGAGAAACATAAGTGTTTTTATGTGCTTTTAGGGAAGGCACTTCTTGAACAGGGCAACTATAAGTAAGGCCTTCTCTTTAAGGGTCAAAAAAGAGTGAAGCACTAAATTTCAACATATTCTCTCTTGTTGTACAAGAGACCAGAACTTTTCCTGGCAAAAGAAACTATCTTGGTTCCTAAGCAAACCTCTATCCTGGTGTCAAAACTTAAATTCATGACAACAAATAAGGTGAGAGTGGTCCTCTTTACAAGACATATGTCAAAAGAATCCGCTGAGTCAAATCAAGTGGGAAAAGATTAGAAATCTTTTAATGGATAGCAGCATTGGGTTATATTTTAAGGCCACTATTATCTGGAAGGTCAGACTAAAAGATCATAATGGCCCCTTCTGGTCTGAAAAATCTATGAGTGCTTTGGTGATGCAAGGAGAAGCTTGGACAGATGGATCCTGTGCACCAAGCACTTTCAGTTCTCTCATATTTCAAGAATGCTTGTTCCCTACAGTTTTAATTGAAGAAAATGTCAGAGGATTGATGTCAACTCAGTACCGAGCACAGATTATCATACTGAATCTATGAAGCTGGTTCCAATTCAAAAAATGTTTTCTTTTGAGCCTCAGTGCTAGGAGTACTTCTCCTGATGCAGTTATCTAAGACAGTTTTGTTCTGTTGTTTGGTCTGTCAAAGCCTCACTTCTGGTTGCAAGAATACACCTCAGTTCTGTGACACACTGTCAGGGAAAACACAGATTTCTTTTTCTGGGGGGGAAAGAATCAAGACAGACTAACAAGAACAAATAAGAGGATTTGGGGAGAAGAATAAGTTCAAAGGAATAGATAGGGATAAGAATAGGGATTGTAGGCAAGGGTAAGTAGGAAAGGATTGGATACAACTTACAAGAGAGACTAGCTAGCAAGAGATATTTCACATGAGCAGGCTTTAATTTTAAAAAACCAAGTGAACCCAGGAGCCAGGGCCAAAATTCAGATTTCTCCCCTAGGAGGAGAGTACCCTCAAAGAGCCATAACTTCTTTTGTTTGCTCTCCTGCTGACCCCTGGACTGTAGCATTCTTGACTATACATTGGCTAAGTTTTCTCAGAAACTGGAAACTGGGAACCTAGAGAAAATTTCAGACTTAAATAGAAACACCTCAGTGATTTTGGTGGGGTGAATCTGAATAAAAAATTGTGGCTTAGGTGCCTAAATTCTGCCTAAGCTTTCTTTTCTTGTGCCTATGAGAACAATTTGGATTCTGTCTAAAAGTCCTACATTTTGGCTAGAAGACATAATTAAGAATATAGAACGTAGGGTTGGAGGAGACCTCTGAGGTCATTGAGTCCAGCTCCCTGGTATTCAAAATAACCCAACCATGTCATCTGACTCTAATAAGTTTGTCAAGCTCCATTGTGAAGCTAGTTGGGCTGTTCTCCCCTGACTACTCCCATTAGAAAGCTGTTCTGGAAATAACATTCTTCATTTCTTTTTCTTCTAATTGTCCAGCCAAATTTACTCGTGGCCAGTTTATTACCATTTGTCCTGGTGCCAATATTTTCCTTTAGCTTAAACATCCTCCCTGGTGTTGATTTTCTTGATGTATTCATAGACACAGCAAATGTCTCTTCTCACCCTTTATTTTGCTAGGCTAAACAAGATCACTGCAAGCTGAAGTGCAATGTGGAGAGACCTAAGCTATCATTAAATAAGCTAGTTCAAGCAAGAGAGGCAGTCCAACCCCAGAATAAATTTACCCTTATCAGCGGGGTATTATCTGGTCCCTCCAATTTGAGCACACCAAGCTCTCTGAGCTTAACTTCTTTGCTTCTATATGAAAATCTGTTTCTATGACACTGATCCCATTAGCAGCGAGAGGTTGTTAGCCATGTTAGTCTGAAGTCAGTCAGAAGACAGGGTAGATATGCGCTTTTATAGGCTAACTAAATAATATATATGTGTGTGTGTGTGTATATATATATATATATATATATATATATATATATGAATGAGAGAGAGAGAGCAAGCAAGCTTTTGTGGGCTGAGCTCACTTTATCAGATACTGTGAAAGGACACACAGAAAGCAGAGTATAAGAAGAAGAG
Organism: Crocodylus siamensis; assembly: GCF_052110815.1. Taxonomy (NCBI): domain Eukaryota; kingdom Metazoa; phylum Chordata; order Crocodylia; family Crocodylidae; genus Crocodylus; species Crocodylus siamensis. The sequence goes on from NC_143395.1 coordinate 359,614,039, forward strand.
AGAAATTAGACTACAAAAGACAAGATAGGGCAGCGAGAGAAAGATAGGGGAGACAGAGGAGGAAGCAGTGCTTGGAGAAACAAGCAAACAAGCATTAAATCCATAGGACCAAAGGGGGTCACAAAAGCTAATCCAGGTAATGAGATAAAAATTATTTGTCAATTTAACTCATAATATACACAATCTAATTTGTGGATGATTTCTTGTTCTGCAATTTCCCATTCAAACTGGATTTTATTTTATTGTTTTGGCCTGAGAATAACAATCCTGAGGTCAGCAATAGACTGTTCAGGGAGATTGAAGTGTTCTGCCACAGGCTTTTTTCCTAGAACTGCCCCGACCCTCCTCTCTCCCTTATCTCTCACTCTTCCCCTTCCCTTGTCTTCTGTATTTGAATTTCTCTGTCCTCGTTATACTCTGCTTTCTGCTCATCCTTTCACAGTATCTGATAAAGTGAGGCTCACCCCATGAAATCTTTCTCTCTTTATGAATTTCAGACTAATATGGCTAGGGTTCCATATGTCCAGGTTTTCCTGAGCATGTCCTCTTTTTGGGTCCTCCCATCTCCATCCAGGCAGTTTTTTAAAATATTAATAAATATCCCAGATTTTGCTCTGCCCAGCGTCAAAATTTTTCCTGGCACTTCCCGGCTTGCCCTAGCAAGGAGCTGCTTGGGGCTGGGGAGAGTGGGAGGAGGGCAATTGAAATCAGGGAGCATCATGTGCATCTGCACATGCACATTCATGTGGCCAGCATGCAGCCAAGCAGGGTGGTGGGAGCACTCCTGTAGGTAAGTCTATGGGGGGTGAGGGACTCCTCATGGTGTGTGGGTGGGTGGGTGCAGGGAATGGGTGTCTGATGGGGTGGGTGCATGCCAGCACTTGGGGAAGCTGTCTGGGTGCTGGAGATGCAGCAGGGCAGGGGAGGCACCTTCTCCTCCAATGGGAGAAGGTGGCGGAGGGCCCTTCATGGGCAGCAAAGAGCTTCATGGCTGGGCTGGCAGCACTAAGGCCAGGGCCTGTGCTCACAGGAGCAGGATGGCTGGGAGATGCTGCAGGGCTTGGGGGAGCAGGGAGCTGTGGGTCAGGAGTGAAGGGCACCAGCAGTCCTGTGGGGCAGGAGACTCTGCATCAGGCAGGACTGGCAGGGACTGTGGCTTGGAAGTGAGGGACACTGTGAGGGTGGGGGACTGTGGGTCAAAAGTGCAAGAGGCAGTGCCAGGGGGATGCAGGTCAGAAGTGAGGGGTATCAGCAGGGACAGAGGAGCTGCAGGTTGGGAGTAAGGGGCCCCAGCATGGTCTGGGGGGCAGAGTACTATGGGTTGGGATGAAGAGCAGCAGCAGGGCTGTGGGGGCTGTGGCTTGGGAGTGAATGGAAGGGGCAGAGCAAGGGCATATCACTGCCTCTTCCAATCATATTACACCCCCCCACACATACACACACACTCATCCCAACTGATGTCTTCTTTTTTTGAAACTGGAAATATGGTAAACCTAAACATGGCTTACTACCTCTCTGATGAAGTGAGGTTCAGCTCATGAAAACTTATGCTTCATATATATTCTATTTGATTAGTTTATAAAAGACATCTATCTACTCTGTCTTCTGACCAGTCCCATTAAACATCATGACTTTGACTTTTGTCAGTCAATCGTATCGCTGTTGGCCAATACTATGCCACTATCACTATCTTTATCTTTTCTGAACTGTGTTTCACTACTTGCATTCCAGTCCAAATTCCTGTTACACTGTGTTTTTATCACCTCTGTATTATCAAGTTTCATATCCAGCACCAGCAGTTCCAGTTCTTCCATTTCATTTTCAGTCCCTGCATTAGTGTATAAATATCTAAGCCTGTGATTTCTAATGTTCTTTTACCTTTTGGGGAAAGGGTTACTTTAGTAAGTACATTTATCTTTGAAGCAACTAATGGTAGGGTAAAATATGAGGAAATCCTGAAGTTCTCCAGGTACCAGAGCTGCTCCTAGGTTTTAAATAGAAAAAAAAAAGACTGAAGGAGAATTGTGCTACCCTCCTGCAATATCCCATCCTCTTGGAATCCTTTGCTTCTCAAAGTAATTTTCCTCAGGAAAAAAAAAAATCACATTAAACAGTGTCTGTCAAAGCTAATAGGGATATTTCTGTTCAAATTTCTTTTTAGGTTTGTGTCATGTCCCATAACATAGCACAGGTGGTAAGACTCATCATATTCCATCAACTAATTCTGTTAAATGTCATGCATTTAATAAAGTAAAAGGCCAAAAAGTTGTAAAGGGTTTGCAATGCCTTGTTAATCAGCCTTAAAAAAGTTTTGAAGAACTCAGTAATTCATTAACTTGGGAGCTGGTTTTTAGAAGCTATAATGCATGCTACTTCAAATCCAAATATCCAGTTAACAATCACAGGACTTGTGCACTTAATTCCAGATTGAAATTTATCCTCATATGTGCCTCAAACCTGGCTCACCTAACAAAAATGTACAGTTGGCAAAGTCATTTGGCAGTACAGAACATTTGCAGCTACAAAGGAACATAAAGTGAGAAGTGTCACTGGCTCTGAATAGTATCTCTCCACCTGCTCTTCAGGACACAGTGTCTAGTAGGGAAAGTTCAGTTAGAAGCTATCACTGGCTATTAAAAAGTGCCTTATTACCACTAAAAAACAGAGAAGCAAGCAAAGCTGACAATTTGGCATCACTAAGCAGTTTCAAGTGCCACCTCCCTACTGTTACATGACATGCAGATAAAAAGTTTAGGAAAACTAACAAGTGGAAAATTTTACTGTCATTCCCTGTAATTGAAATATACTCCAATAACATTGTTGTTTAACCTAAGAAAATTCAGTCTTCTTCTCAGAGTCATCTTTCCATACAGCTCACATAGAGACAAAATCACAACACTTATCTGCATTTAGTAGCTCTTAACCCAGGAATCAACCTGATTCCTGAAGCATCAAGATGGTTTAGCTACTTAACTGCCTAAGTTCCAACTATTTCAGTTGGTCTAATAAAAGATATTGGATTTACCCAAAGAACCTTGTCTGCCTACGTTCCAAAGAGTGATTTAAACTGGCCCTGCGCCAGTAGCATAAACCTCACCAGGCATCTCCATTTTGAACTGCAAAGTTTTGCAGGCATTTAGGCTAAGAATTCTGAGTATGCCCAAAAGCAATTCGGTGGTATGCCTAGTTGCACCACTGTCTTTTACCCCAACATATTATTCCATTACTATTTATACTGTTGCTAGGAAGTATTTAAACTCAGCCTAAATTCCCAGACAGGTATCCTCTGGCTAGATGTTCAAAAAACATGTTTAACTCTCACCGATAGTTTTGAATTCAACTTAAAGGCAGCCATGAAAGTAGTGTCTACCATTTGTCCAGTAGCTGAGTGCTTACCAGACAGCCAGGTTTTCCATTTCCAATGGGAAAATGGAGAAGAACACAGATTCCCCCCCCTTTACCAAGGAAAACGTGGATTTTTCCATTTAACAGAGAAACCCATAGATTTTTCACTTTTGCAAAGAACTTTCTGCAGGTGGCAGAGTTCCAGCCTACAAGGGGCTGGGAGGAGCAAGAAAAGGACAGTCAGGCAGGGGCTGCCATGTGCATGTAGATGAACATGGCTGCCAGGCAGTCTGGAGAGCAGCTCCCACAGGTAAGTCTGGTTGTGGGGGGAGGGGAAGAATTGAGGTCCCCATGGAGAGGGAGGGAGGGAGTTGGTCAGGGCTGGGGCTGCTGCCTAGCTGGGGGTGTTTGGGGCCTGAGGCTGAAATGCGTTGCTGCTGGGCCCCAGTGGGGAGCGGGATGGGGCCACAGGTGGCTTATCTAGGGGGTGAGTGGTGGGGCTGGCTGGGTGTGAATGCTCCCAGGGTGCAGAGGAAACCTGTACCCCCCTAGATCTGTGTATGCAGCAGGGGTAGGCTGCCCACTGCGGCCTCATACTTACCACCCTGCTTCCCTCCCCGATGGCCTCTGCAGCTCCAGATCACACCCACTGGGCTGCAAAGTATGGCCATGCAGGGAAGCTCCTTGCTTCTGCGAGGTCCACACTGTCCTGGCAAGTTGTCCCCTGTGCTTGTGATAGCAGCAAGAGGCACAACCCCTCACCACTGCCTCTGCTGCTGCAGCTTGGGCAGGGGGCATCTCGCAAGGGCAGCATGAAGCTCTCAGCAGCAAGCAGCTTCCCTTTGTGGCCCTGCTCTGCCTGCAGTACCAGGTCACATCCACTGGGCTGCGGAAGGGCAGCGGGGTGGGAGCCTGAAGGCTGCAGCCTGCATCCACCCCTACCCCTACCATGCATACAGATCTGGGAACCACAGGTAGGTAGTGGGTGGGAGGGGGAGCTGGGCTCCATGCTCCACTGAAGCAGCTGCAACCTCCTGTGGGTGGTGGCCAGAGCTCAGGCACTGCAGCAGGGGGTTGTGGACCTGGGTCACTGGTCCCATAACCCTGGCAGCTGGGGGCCACCTTTTGCAGGGCCAGTGGGGGCCAAGTGGCTGTGAAAGGGAGCAAGGGGCACCAGCAGGGCCAGGGGACTGTGGGAAGGAGTGAGGGGAACAAGCAGATTGCAGCATTAATATAGCACTATTCTATATATTAGTGGCATTTCATTGTATTCATTGCAAAATGTGGGTTTTGGGTTACTTTTTTAAATCCAAAAAGGGGGGGGGGGGGAAGAGGGGAGGCATATCAGAGAAAACCAGGATCCCTGGTGATTACTCACCCAAAAAGTAGAAGACCTGGGTTTTAGGTCCTCCTCAACTAGAGAGGATTGGAAGGAGAATGCCTTAAGCACTGATTTATAAAACAGGTTTTACCAATCTACCCCCTCTTAAAGTTGGACTGCTTGACAGACAAGACAGCGGGAGGGCTGCTGTGCCTCAGGGCCAGGCCTTATCTCCATTGCCCGCCCCAAGGTGCGTGTGCAGTCGCTGCCAGCATGGAGCTGATGCCGGAGCTGTGGAGCCCAGCACAGCTGTTTGCAGCCTGCTTGCTGCAGCTGTGCAGAGCCCAGGCTGGCTACAAACAGATGTGCCGGGCTCCAGAGCCCAATCATCAGCTCTGTGCTGGCAGCATGGAAGAGGCCGGGGTTGCACTTCTTCAGGTCACACCTCCCCCTACCCATCCACTCCTCTGAGGCATGTTTGCAGCCTCCCAGATGCAGCCAGCCCCAGCTCTGGGCAGCTGTTGCCAACCACAGATCCTGGGCTATTTGCAGCAGGGCTTGCAGCTGAGCCTGCCTGACTCCCACCACTCCAAGCCCAGCACTATCCCAGCACCCCCACTGGGGTGACACTGGCACTGCCCCTTGCCAGGAGCACCACACCTTTGTGGGCTTAGCTGTGTGGAGTGGGTGGGTGGTTGGGCTGATGGGCAGGCTCCAGGCCAGGGCCTTGGCCAGCCATGCTGCTGGCCAAGGCCCTGGTGCTGGCTCCCCAGGGAAGCACAGGGACTCCAGCAGACCCAGGCATTGTTGAGTCAGACTTTGTCCAGTGGCCCAGCAGCCCAGCTCTGTGCACTCATGCATCTGGTTCTGTGTGTTTGTCTGCCTCTGGCTCTGTGCATCTGTGTGCGCACACGTGTCTGGTTCTGGATGTGCATGTGCATGTGTCCATTCTGGGCATGTTCTGTTTCTCTGTGTTTGTGCACATGTGGTTTTGTGTGTGTGCATGTGTGTGTGTATGCATCTGGTTCTCTCTCTGCTCTCCTCTCTCTCTCTCTCCCTCCTCTTTTTTCTTTCTCTTTCCCTCTGTCTCTTTCTCTCTCCATCCTCTTTCTCTTTCTCTCTTTTTTTCTCTCTGTCTCACTGCAACATGCTTCACAAAAAAGGAATGCACAACAAAGGCAACATTTATGATTATAAATATAATAATATGCAGTGCGTCCTGCCATGTACCCCACCCTCATTTTGTTTTTCTGTCATGCCAGCACTCTGGCACCTTCCAAGGTAGACATTGTGTTTTTTTCAGCACGCCAGCCAAAAAACGTTGCCTACCCCTGCTCTAGGCTGCCTGAATCACCCTTTGAGAATGCTGGCCACTAAAGATAGCTCATGCAACAATATGAAGTAAAAAATGACACAGTAAGCTATCAGTATGGCTGATATCTCTTCCTACTAAATGATGATGCAGACAGCGTCCCCATTCACAAATATATGAGACATTCAAGACCTTGAGACTTCACATTAACAGACTTCTTACTTCTAGTTTCACAACCACACACTTTAGTAGGTAATAAAAAGGTGTAAGGAATTTTGTTAGTAGTGCAAGTTGACAGGGAGGACCAGATTCCTCTAACTGGCACAGAGATATATAATTTATATCTCCTTGAACCATCTAATCCTCCTGAGAAGATTAATCCCAGCAGTGGGAATGCAGTAAGGTTAACAACCACTTTCCCTTGGGATATCGACCAATTACAGATAGTTTTTATTTCATAGATTTCATAGACATTAGGGCTGGAAGGGACCTTGCAAGATCATCAGGTCCAGCCCCCTGCCCAAAACCTATTTCTCAAGAGGCTCCCCCAAAACCCTACTAACACAGGCTGCCCAGGGAATATGCTAAATCACTCTGGGGCTCTGCTGTGCCCCTTCTAATATTCCTAGCGGAGATTACATCTTTTTGCTTTGTTCCCTTGGAAGATAGCTGATACAGAGAAATCGTGCAATAATATAAAAACCTGTTGATGGACCAATCCATAAATTAGGAGTTATATTTTGATTCAACCTGTTTGTTCCCCCCCCCCCCCACATTATTTTGCTTTTGCTCACAGTCGATTGACTAAAGATTTACTATGAATGGAAAAAAAAGCTATACTTCAAATAAGGTTATAAACAATTTCATTTTGTAGTTTTAGTGCAAACAACATGCTCACGCACATTGCTGCCTTTTATGAGCCCGCAAGTTTTAAACTGCTACCTTCTCTTTTTTCTTTTTTGGTTCGAAGAAGGAAAGAAATCCTGGGAGATCAATCTATTTGCATTAGAGCCCACACAGGAGAATGAGGACCTGAGGCAATCCAACTACAATTTCCATGAGACACAGCAGCAGGATATTCAAGTCAAAATATTTTGCTTTTATTTCACTATCACTTGACTACTAATTCATTATTGCTCAGCTTTTGCTTTCTTTTACTTCCCAGAACAACCTATGAAGTCCACATTTAGAACTGGTTGAGTAATTGAAAAAATCTCTTTTTTTTCATATTCAGCAAGCTATTAAACTGAAACAAGTTTCTTGGGGAGGTGGCTGGGGGGAAACTCTTAGCACAAACTAGGGCCAGGACACACACTGCATTTGACTGGTGGCACATTTGACAGGAGATAAGTTGTTTTGTTTGTTGTGATATCTTTATTTGGACCAGTTGTGTAGCTGAGAGAGATGTTGGAGAAGATTTCAGGCAAAAGCACCCTGCTTCAGGTCTCTCTTACCAAACCTCCCTGTGTCAATGGAACATGTAATAATCTGTTTGCCTTAACACACAGCTACATCTGAGTAAGTTGTGGACATGACATACAGTAGTTTATCTTATACCAGTCAGTTTTAGCCCTTATATTTCCTGGGGTAATTCTACACCAAATTCAAATAAGTTAGATTGGTGTACAGCTGTAGCTTGCATGCCATCTTCTTTCTGACATCAGAGGAAAAATCACTTACACAGGTATAAAAGTGTCATGTCCTTAGTTGGACTTTTTTACTGTTATTACAATCATAACTCCTTGTTTCTTCCATCCATCTTTCACACTTACATAAGAGTTCTCATGTGCATAAGACAACTCATCAGCTTTACAAACAAACCAATAATGTAAGTGTACTTTTTACTCAAATTGTACATGAGTTATTATAAAAAGGTCTGTTTGCAATTGCCACTTCCTGAACACAGTTGCTGTGTACCAAATTATCATTGTGATAATTTTATCTCTTTTTTTTTCAGTCTGTCCATCTTTAATATTTCTAGGGCCCTACTTACCAAATATCTGCCCACCACACAGTGTCTGGTTACTGTAATACTCCACTAGGTTTGGTAGTGAAAGCAGGGATTTGGCAATCCAATCCCAATTTCTCTTTTAGAAACATGCATTTTCTGGCTCCCACAGAAAATCCAGATCTTTGTTTTAACATGTCTTTTTCACACCAGTAAGAGAAACAGTGAATTGCCTACAATTTACTCTGTTTCTGTATTCCTAATGCAAATGCACTGCTTTAGTCCTTTTACCTCTTGATTTCTTTCTAACCCTTAGACTATACCTGTGAGTGGTAGGAAACTTGTTTTTGGTTGTTCCATGATGCTGAACAAAAGTTAGTTTCATCCTCCATCTGCCCAAGAATTATTTTCATTTGCACATTCCCATCCTCTGAATGACTCTGAATACACCAGTTACTGTGACAAACCTTGTAGCCTCACATCTCCCACACTCTCCTGTATTTTCTTCCTCTATAAGGGTGCTGTCTATTTGTTTTTCAATTTCTTTAGAGAATGTTTAAAGAGAAATAGTCCTGATGTTTTTTTATCAGCAGCATGGTAGGTGGGATGGGAAAGTGAAATATTTTAATTGTAACATTACACCTGCTTTTCTCTAAATACTGTGGCCAACCTGTTTCCCTCTGAGTAATATAGGAGTTGATTCACACTCACACACAAAAATATCTTTGTTCTTGCTGGAATTGGGCATTTTAAATGTTTAAGCAATTTTGCCTTTCCAAGAGAAAGCTTAGAAGTAGCTTTTTCTTTTTCAATTGTTACCCAAAGTACAAGCTAATCAGAGCCAATCTTGCAAAATTCTACATGCATGATTTAGCCTAAGGCAAACATTGACCTGTGTAATGGCAGCTCATGTGAGCAAGCTTTCACAAAGCCCTAAAAATAGCATTGCCTATGAACTGCCACTAGTCAACAGGCAAAGTGATATACACTCAGTGAAGTATGGGAAATTTTGGAAAAGATTTAGGAAATAATCAAAACTATTATTCATCCCACACCACATTCATCAATGGCCTGAAAGGCGGGATAGAGTGCACCCTCAGCAAGTTTGCAGATGACATCAAGCTCAGGGGAGAAGTAGATATGCTCATGGGGTTCATCCAGACTAGCACACATATGCATTTCCCCAGGAACAACTAGCAGCAGCACATATTTGTGCTGCTGTTAGTTGTCCCCAGGTAATGCCTCTGCACACGTGCTCTGGAGCAGGGCAAATTGCCCTGGATGGGGTATGGAAGGCTGGAGCCAGGACCTGGGCTGTTCCTGGTAGCCTTATATTGTGTCCTGAGGCTGCAGCAACAACAAGCCACACACACACAGCCTGGCCAGCAGCCAGAGTGTGGCTCTGGCTGGCCAAGCTCCAGTTTCAGGTAGTGCATGTTGCTGCCACATGTGCGCCAGCACCAATTTTTTTTCAGCACGTTTTTTTTTATATACCAGAATTCCCTGGTACCTAAATCTGGCCCCACACTGCAAATATGCATCACGGAGAACCAAATCACATGCACAGGTTGTGCAGAGAAGCCTTTGAGGTGCCACAAAGCACATGCCTATGGTCATGTGGATGCACCCATGAGGTTCAGTAAGGACAAGTGCAAAGTCCTGCACTTAAGACAGAATCCCATGCATCGGTACAGGCTGGGGGCCAACTGGCTAAGGAGCAGTTCTGCAGAAAAGGATCTGGGAGTTACAGTGGATGATAATAAGCTGAATATGAGCCAACAGTGTACCCTTGTTAGAAAGAAGGCTAATAGCATACTGGGCTGCATTAGTAGGAGTAATGTCAGCAGATCAAGGGAAATGATTATTCCCCTCTATTAGGCACTGGTGAGGCCACATATGGAGTAGTGTCCAGTTTTGTGCCCACTCCCCCTCCCATTACAGAAAGTATGCAGACAAACTGGAGAGAATCCAGTAGAGGACAACAAAAATGGTTAGGGGATTTAATAGCAGCCTTCAACTACCTTAAGGGTGATTACAAAGAGAATGGAGCTAGATTTGTTCTCAGTGATGGCAGATGACAGAACAAGGAACAATGGTCTCAGGTTGTAGCAAGGCAAGTTTAGGTTAGATATTTGGACAAACTTTTTACTAGGAGGGTAGTAAAGAACTGGAACAGGCTCCCTGGAGAAGTGGTGAAATCTCCATCCTTAGAGGTTTTTAACACCTAGGTAGACAAAGCTTTGGCTGGGATGATCTAGTCGAGGATGGTCCTGCTTTGAGCAGGGGTTGGACTACGTAATCACCTGAGGTCCCTTCCAACCGTCACTTTCTATGATTCTATGATAGGGAGTTCACTGCGGTAATTCTATCCCAGAATTTCTCTCTGGATTTCTTACTTTTACAAAGTTTGTGTCATCTTACTGATTCTACAAACCAGAAGGTGGATCCTCAGCTAATATAAATCTGGTAGTTTCATTGAACCCAATGGAGCTACATTAGTTTGCCTCAGGAGAGGATTTGCTCAATATGTTTACCAGCCACAGAGCATGAAATCAACTTCAAGTGTTACCACCAGGTAAAAGTCTAATTTACACTTCCAAAATGTGCTTGTGATAAAATAAAATTCTGATTCTAATTTAGCCGAACGTGGTTCTTTAATGATACTGAACATATGATTTGGAAGTGTTAACTACGTATATGGGTAAATATGCCAATAGCACAAAGAAGAATAGGATTTGGCATGCAAATTTAGGTAAGTATAAATGGAAATACTGGAGGCAGTTTTAAATATGGGAGTTCTTTAGAGCAATTTAAGTATGGGAATTCTTTGGAGCTTCATCGTGATGGTCATGGAAATAAAGTTGGGTTGACTACATCACAAATGGATTTTGTTTAAATTAAATGGAAAGATTAACAACAGGCCTGTAACAAAGGTTCTCAATTTCTAAAGGGCAAACATTGAGAAATTATGGGAATTAGCAAAAAAGTCAACAGGACTAAAGAACTCAGGAATTATCATGTTGAGGTGTGGAATTGCTAAAGTCTGAAAAAATTCTAAAACGGGGCTCAGCGTAGAAAAGAGCAGCACCCTAACAACGGTGGTAGTGGCTGGGCAGGCAGGTTAATCTTGCCATACCTGCTCCCCTGGAACAAACAGCACAGACAGCCACAAGTAAATGGGGTGGTGGGCCAGGGGAAACTGGGGGAGCCCTGAGGGGCAGAGGGGAAGCCCAGAATGGGAGTGGGGAGGGGAATTCTGACATTTAAGTCCTGCCAGCCCCTTCTGGCCTGAACGTATGACTGCTCCAAACTCATGTTAGCATGAACACCTGTCAACATTTGAGCAGCTCACAGTGTAACATGTAACAAGGCCCTTAGAGATTAGAAGCAAGAATTTCTCCAACCGTCTGTTTAAAACAGCAGAGAAGAATGTGGGTCTGTTTGTCTGCCGCAGCCGCAGGATGATTGTGACCCACTAATATGTGGCTGCCATGAAAAAGGCAAAGACACCTGAGGATCACAGCTTTCCAAGGCCTTTCCACTTCAGATACACAAGCATTAATGCTATTGGACTCAGTGCTATTAAGACCTCTTCTGGAATTCTGTGTACAGTTCTGGTCACCAAGAGCAAGAAAAATGGATACAAAAGATACAGTGAAGGGACAAGACTGGAAAAGCCTGTTTTGTAAGAAAAGACTAATAGGGTATGGCTGTTTAGCCTGACAAAATAAGGACTGAAAAGGGTTATCATTGTCCTATATAAAAAAAATATCAGGCACAGCAGACACCAGGTTGCTACTGAAGGCAAAGGATAACTTTGGCAAAACAACAAATGGGTATGAATTGACTATGAATAAATTTAGGGTGGAAATTAGAAGGTTATAGGACTTGATAGCCAGTGATAACAGGAGACTGGACTCAGTGACCCAGGAGGTCCCTTTGAGTTCTGTGTTCCAAGACTGACTTTCATTTACAGTGCTCTGTTCCCTGCCATTGAGAGTTTTCTCTAAGGACAATCACACACCATATCTCAGTTGAACACAGCTGTCATGGGGAGTTACAGAGAAAAAGGTAGTGTGTCAATTAAGCATAATTATGTGGCAATTAACATCATATTTCAACTTTCTAAATATGCATCTCAGAATGAATAAAAAGCTGCTGGAAATTGAATCACTTCATTTTGTAATAAAAGGGTAAGAGAAGAACTGAAACATATTTAGTTACTCAGAAAATCTATTTGTCTTCTTTGTTCAACATCTCCTTCTATTGATCACTATCAGTTCTGACAAATAGCTTGAAGCTGTGATCCTGAATTGATATTTAATTAAAATGAAGATCTAGTCTAATTGTAGGGTAAACAAATCACAGTTCTGTATGTAAATAATGCCAATGGCTGAAGGATAAAACCAGAATTTAAAAAAAAAATGCCAGAAAGCTTATAAAGTGGCCAAGGAGGAAAGAAAATATTACATTTTGTCTCCGGTTACTTATTACAAAAGATTCCCTTCTTGTTGCATGGAATTCTAAAGATTTTTTCCTATTTTCTTTGCCAGAATGAAGCTTCATGAACATCCATGTTGGTTTGATTTGGAATTACAAATTTTTTTTTTCTTAATTTGTGAAAACCACTTTGCATTAGCACCTCAATTTTGGATTGTAGACTAAACAGATATTAATTCAGATGAAAGTGAGGTTTTAAATTCCATTCCCAATTGCCACACAGAGTAAGTCAGAAATTTTTCCTGAAAATGATTTTACAAGAGAAAGTGGTGTTTAGGGAGGATTGTTTATTTGTTTTGGGTTTTTTCTTTTCTTTCTCTCTGTTTCCATAAATGAAATTCTTCATTGGGAAAACTGGCATAACAGATTCGCAGCTGCCCACCTGGAAGGTTTTGTCAAGAGCATTCTGCCAGTTAAGACGAGGCTTCCAGCTAGGCAGCCAACCAGGAGGCTGAAAAATGTCATCATTACATTATCCTGAAATGAACTAAGAATGTTGAAATCATACTCCTCAAAAAATTCATACTTGACTTTTCAATGTAATCTGAGATGAAAAAAAAAAAATCAGAACCATTACATTTTTCACAGGAAGGGAACACCACCATTTTCCAGCCAGCTCTGACCCTTTGTTAAAGGAACATCACTGTGAAGTCATCACAAAGCCATCTACCTAAAAAGTTTCCCAACTAATAGGCTATGTCCAGAAGGGTGCCAACCCAGCTAACAGAGTTTCCATCCATGGCAAGGAGGGACAGATGCACGCTGTACATCTACTCCGTACAGCAGCAGCAGAATATTGCCACATTGAAGCAGCGCTTATAAAAGGGACCCTACCCTGCCCAACCTTAACATTAACAAAATTTCAGACACACAGGGTGCATCTCTTTGTGAAACTCGAGTACCTGAATAAACTCCAGCGCAGTTGAGCCAAGGCAGTGCAGCCCCAGTTGGCAGGGGACCCAAGGAGTTAGCCTGCCAGCCCAGAGCTGCTTGGCCCTGGTTTAGTGTGCTGTGGAGGAGCTGGCTGAGGCATCAGGGTGCTCCAGTCTGCCCTGGCAGCCCCCACAGGCAGCAGGCACTAGGCAGCCCCTGCACTGTAGCACTTTTGTGTCCCAGCCATCCCTAGTACCCTGCCATGGGGTAGAACTTATGTCAGGCAGTACTATCCTATGGCAGAGTTAATTAATTTACTCCAGCCTAATAGTCTCGCACATGTAGAAGGTAACACGTTACTGCAGAGCTAATTAATCAACTCTGCTGTAAAGTGCACGTGTAGATGTCCCCACAGAAGAGGTAAAAATTAGAATATGAACATGTGCTTTTGAGGATTTTACTTCTACTTTGAAAATATCTATAACTCTCCAAGGCCCTTTTTCTGACAGTAAAATGACTCTGTTTAAAACATTCCTTTGTTCAGATAGCGTTCTTTGCTATTTGGCCAGTTAAGCTAAATACCCAAAGTAATTACAGGATAAATCGAACTCTGACAGACCATGTCTAAGAACGATAGGAACCTCTGAAGGTTAGAGTCATTGTTCTCAAGTCTATGGTAGCTGGACAGCAAGGACCAACATTTCAAGGAAGAGGGCAAACAAACAGTTGGAGCTTGGATGTGCATCCTAGAGGGAAAAAGCTAAACTCTACCCTAGCCAGGTGGTCCTTAGAAAGATAAAGAACCCAGATATTGAGGCTCCTCTCGTGAGATTGGTGGCCATATGTTACTACTCCAGACTGCGACACTGAACAAATAAGCTTTCTTTGTTTAATTGTATCTTATGGTTTGATTCATTGCCAAAGAATAAATGGGCAATTTATTATAGAATGTTTCACATTACCAACTAAAGACAGAGATGTATCATGCTATGTATTATTCACACGAGACCCACTCCTTTCCTTGAAGTACTTATGATCTAAGGGGCAAAATTTGGCCCATCCTTTGAAAAAGAAAGTATTTTTCTTTGACCCTGGCAAACATCACTCAGAATGGTAGACATAGATTCAAGTGGCACCTTACAAAGGCATAAGCTTTCTTACATGACAGCCTGCTTTGTTAGATGCCATGAACAGACTTGCAGAAAACAGGGGTTCTGAATAGAAAGAAATTTTAATACAAAAGATAAGGGGAGGAGGCACTGTTGAGAAAGGTGGGTTGCATGGTTAAAAGGGATAAACAAGGCATTTAAAACATTATAGAATCTAGTGGATATGAATCTGTAGTCTTTGTTGAGACCATGCTTAACACAATCCAGCCTGTGGGTGATTTCTTGTTCTGCACTTTCATATTGAAGTGACTTTTTTAAAGTTTTGGGTCCCTTGGTAGTTTAACTGCTTTAAAATAGATGGGAGGTCATCTTGATAGTCACTGCTCAGCTTTAGAAATGCCTTGCTCTTGAACTCCATCAAAGCCTGATCCTAGACATCTTTCATTAGCATTGTAAGACTTTATTTGGTCCAGCTCTTAGCAGTCAGGGTTAAGTTCTGGGATATTGTTTGGGTAATTGCTTTTAACACTTACCATTTTGTTTAATATTAGATCTGTTTTTCCTAACTTGACTTGTTTTTATTGTAAGCTGCGCTGAGCCTTTGTGGGGAGAGCAGCATATCCATCAAATAAATAAACAATACCATAGCTACTAGTTCAAAAAAAAGAAACCAAGACAGATGGGATGAAAGTGGAATATGCAGTGAAGCTGTGACATTAGGTTACAGCATTTGTGTAGAAGAGAAAAGCTTTCCCTCTCCATAATTTTGGCACAACACTTTGTTACTGAATTAAACCAATGTTTCTTCTAATGGCACTGAAAAAGCCAAGCAAAATATATTTAGCTGAATTTTAGTTCCTAAATTTTATTCAACCTGATAACTGCTTTAAGTGATGTGTTTATTGAAAAGACCTTCATTTCTTTTTAGGTAAACAAGTATGTTACACCTTAAAAATTGCTGCTAAGTAATGTTTTATGTTTCTCTCATCATGACATAATTATGGTTTATTGTAATTACAGCAAGTGCATTATGGCATTCATTTTGAACAAACTTTGTTCAGGGATGGTTTAGACAGAGATGTCCCAGTGTTCAATAGTGGATTCAGCTACATGACCTCCTCAGGTCTACTTTGTTTGATTCTGTGATCTTTACTAAGACAGGGATGGCAAAGTGAATAGTGTCCAAAAAGGAATGTGATGCTAATACCTTACTATGGTACAAGTAGCTCTGATTTCAATCAGGTACATTTCAGCAATATTAGCTGAAATTGCATTCACTATGGGGAAACTAGGTTCCTTGGGACAGATCCTCAGCTTTTTTGTCATTATTAATCATCTAACTTTAAGTGAACTACCAGAAGTTTATTCAAGTTGAAAATCTGACTCTTTACTTCTAGGGCGAAATTATTTGACAACCAAAGATACCTATTATGGATAAGGTTCACCTGATTCAAATGTGTGAGAGAGATCTGTAAAGAACCACAAAAAACAGGGCTTGAAAGAACTTTCAGTGGGTCACACAGTCCAAGTGCCTTTACCCATCTCAGATAAATGTTGTCTAAACTGCACTTGAAAATATCTAATGATGAAGAGCTCACAGTGTCTCTAGGTAATCAGTTCCAATGCTTAACCACAAGAAAGATCTTCCTAATGTCTACCCTAATTCTCCCTTGTAGGACTCTAAGCCCATTACTATTTGTCCTATGCCCTACAGAGAGAACAATTGATCAGCATACTTTTATATTACAACCTTTTTTTGTATGTGAGGCCTGTTATCAAATCCTCTCTGCAGCCTTCTCTTCTCTAAACAACACAATTCTTCCAACCTCTCCTCATGTGTAATGTTTTCTAGCCCTCTTCTTTTTGTTGCTCTCCTCTTTCCAATTTAGCCATATCTTTTTTAAATGTGGTGCCCAGAACTGGACACAACACTGCAGGTGAGAGGTTGTTGGTGTAGGCAAAGTAGAAGATTCACTTGGCATGACATGCATTTCCCAGGACTCATGTTAGTGCATCCCAGTGTGATGTTAAGTCCTTTCTTACTTATTTTTGCAATATAGTCAAGATCTAAACTTGAAAACAACACTATACTAAACAACACTTTTTAGGCTTTAAAAAGTTGTCCTTAAGCACACCATGAAAGTTTGGATGGTTCTTAATTTATATGAATTTATTTGCCATCCCTTCTAATGATAAACATCCACCAAAGCTGATTTGTCACATATATTTTGCCAGTGATACAAGCCTTCCTCACTTACCCCAAAATAAATTTTGTCTTACCTGTGAAGAGTGTAATTATATTTCTTTCACTTATGTGAAAGTCCTTGGTAACTCACGCATGCCTGGGGCTTTTTGAGTTATGGTTCTTTCTCCTTCATGACAGAAACATAATAACAATGCTTCACAGGTAATACGTTCAGCAGTTGTTGAATAGCAATATATAGTCTGGTAAACTATATACTGCTGGAGGACCGGAATGATCAGCTTTTGGCTGGGTTTTCCTCTCATGGGTATTGATCATTCCCTAGATAGTACACATCTACACCACTCTGTTTCTCCAGGTTAAAATCTGTGTTTGTTTCTAAAATACAACAGACTTACCTGCTTTGTTTCTGTACAGCATAGCAACGGTGTGGCCAGTAAAAGTGTTTATTAAGTGAAAGTCCTATTAAAATGTAGCTGGGAATGAAGAAAAGAGAAACTGTCAGACGGATTACAGGTACAGTTGACTGGACACTGTCCAATGAAACATTTTTTCCATCAAAAACTGCCAATTAGCAAATTGTTTTGTAAAAAGATGTCAGTTTTGATAGAATGTCTTTTAAAAATAGAAAAGAGCATTCTAGCAAGGACAAAAGATAACATTTCAATTTTCTGTTTCAAAATGACTGTTTAATTATATATATAAATTAAACTTGTATTAAGAACAAAACTATTTTTAATGAGCCATGTCTTTAAAAAACCAATTTTGCATGATAACTGGTTTTTATTTTTCCCAAGTTGGAAAAAAAATCCTGGAACATCTTGTAGAGTGGGAAATCCTTTCCCCATCCAGGTCTGTTTTCAACTGGTTGTGCTCTGAGGGCAACATCATTGAAAAAAGTGTCCTTTGGCAGATAGTAACACCTTTCACAATTTCTAAGGGAGACGGTTACTGCTATGCTGAACCTCTGGCTGATATCAAGTGTCAATATTTCAAATGTGATAGCACCTTATTCTGTAACAAGCTGGATGTAACATTATTATTTAACACCTGTAAGTAGTTACACAAGTTGCATGCTATTGTACAGAAAAAGAGTTCCTTACTAAAGTTTATAATCTAGGTAATTGTGACATGCATAAACCTTTTGCTGTGTGCCGTTCTACCTGTAGCACTCTTCTGGACAGAGACTTACAGTGAAGATACCCACCATCCATTCTCATGGAACATTTACTTTTGATCTTTCTTGGTTTTTTCTTAATGTAAAATAAAAGCACAATTCATGGTGCTTACACTGTGGTCACAGTATAAATATAATATGACAGTGACTCAGAGAAAGGTGGAAAGAGGAAAGCTTAAGGTGAAAATAAGTCCAGAGGAAGTAAGGTAGAGAGAGCACAACATGTTATTTCCAGTCTTGGTAGACTTATATTTTAATTGGCCGGCAAAAGAAGTCTGTTTAATAAATCCATTACATTTTGAAACACCTAAGAGATTTAAATATGGATTCTATGGTTGCTTTTTACAAAGAACTTATTTTTTAATCCATGGAAATTCTACAAAAGATACAGAACCAGACAGTTTTGTGTTTTATCCCTTCAATCAGACACAAGAGCTCACCCATACAAACCTATCTTTATAATCTGTTTCCCTTTCCTCACCCCAGAAATACTTTGCTTTTGGGAAACTTGCTTCAAGCTGGTTTGGCCATCATTACTAGTGCACGCACAGGCACATTTGTGGCAGGTGGGGATGACATGCTTCTTAATGCTATCCCCAGGTTCAACATGGAGAAACTTTACATAAGCACCCAGGGCTGCACCCACATGTGCATGGACATTTGGTTCAATGGGGACAACTAGCAGCAGCGCATCTCATGCCAGCACTAGCTCTCCCTGGGGAATGCCTGTGCTATGCACCCTCTGGAGTGTTAACCCAGGTGGTGTAGTGGGGGCTGGGGCCCAGCAGCCTTATCTGGGGCCTTGAGGGTCTCCCAAGGCTGCAGCAGTTGAGATCCTGCTGTGTGGAGCCTGGCTTGCACTCAGAGTGCAGCTCTGGCTAGCCAGGTTCCAGTTTTAAGTGGCACGTGGTACCCCCGCATGTGCTGCTCCCCTTTTTTTTTTCTGCAGGGTTTTTTGACCCCTGGATATTCAGGGCTCAAAAAAACCCCAATAACATGTATTGTTCCCTTGCAGCATGGCGAACAACCAAACATGCAGAATGTGGTGCCACAGACATGTCTGCAGCACCACATAATGTACAGGCATGCTCATCCGGACACGGCCTAGAAGGTCAATATTTCCAGTAACTGTAAATACATTTCTGACATACTGGAGGAGATTTGCTTCATGGAGAAGCACTTCTGGGGCCCAAGAAGAGGATGCAAAATGTTATTCTGGAGGAAAATACAGGTGGAAACATCAGACAACAGTGATAAGCTTGCAAGAATGAGTCAATACATGAAGTCCAAGCCCTCTCTCACCAAATACAAATGTGTACAGGTTTCCCTCGCTTTATGCTGTATATGCATTCCTGGAAACCAGCGCATAACTCGAATTCGCATAAAGGGAATCCACTTTACAATGCAACAAATAGGGATACATTCCAAGACCTCGACTGTATTGACCCCCACACTCATTTCTACAAGACAATTCTGGTATTCACCACAGCAGACAGTACACGCAAGCACAAGGTACTATCATAACAGGGACAGTAACTACAGAAACACGTGTTACAGACAACGAGTGAGGAGCACAGATCCATACAGGAGAATATATTTTGGTGCGCGTCACTCCCACAACGCACCACACAAAGCAGCTGACTGTGGCTTTCCACCACACTGATCACATAAGAGTGAATGTACTTCTCATATAACAAATTTTTGGTATAAAAAGAGTCATCGCATAAGAGCAAATTCACACATACATAACCCTCATAAAACAAGGGAAACCTGTATCTTCCTTTATCTTTGCCATGTGCTCCTACCTAGATATTGACTCCTTCCTTCATGCAAATAGAATTATATCCATGTCCCTGTTCTCTGAGTCTTAAAGGTTATTTGTTTCTCCAGACCTCCTGGGACTGCAAGTGTTTCCTCCTTGCCTGAAGTAGTGTTGATACTCTCCAGAAGGCTGCGAATACTGACACAAGCAATGCTGTGTGTCGCATTAGCACTAATACTGACAGACGGTTAATAAAGGGAAAATACACAGTCTCAGGAGCTCCTCCCCTAACAGTGGAGCTGCAGGTGGACAGCTAAGCATTATGTAAAGCACACCTACTTATTCTTGTTTAAGCTTTGCAGTAGGCATGAGGAATAAATCTCAGACCACTGTGCAGCTGCCCCCTCCGCTACCCTGTAAATTACACCCTTGCCAGGCCATTGTGAAAAAACTTTCAGTTTCCTATGATATTTCCTGATGAGTCTCAGTACTGGAAGTGACAGCTACAGCTATTGGAAATAATGGCCCATAGCCACCGCAAAAGAGAATTAATGACAGCACCTTTTACTCAGAATAACAGCCTGGTAATCCATATCATCACTTCATATTGCAGAGAATAAGTTCATAGAAAACCAAGCAAGCAAGTGGACAGCTTCAGTTATGGATGAAATAAAATGTTTCTTTACATTATATCATAATTATTTTTCCATTTTTCCTACTGTCTTTTAATACACTATTGTGTTGTGTTGACCAATTAAAGATATTGTCAGGTGGACCTGAAAATGGATGGTGGCAGAATCAGAGAGTTGTGGTAGTGCAAGCATTGTGAGAGGAAGGTCTTTTGTGTGTGTGCTTATGCTTGTGGCAGTTGGTAGGTCATATCTTTAAAGACTTCAGCCCTCTGTTTATCCACCAAAATCATACGGCATAGGAGAGTGGCAACATGAGCTTCTCACTTTGTTCTGTCAGTCACCTTCAAACTTAACCTGGATGGCCTTCCTCTAGAAGAGCACAGATAATTCATTTTCCATATTTATTCATTCCTTAACATCTCTTCTAAAACGGTGTCAATTTGTATGAAGGGAAGAGAAATGTTTTGTGATGGAAATTCACATATTTTTGTGTACCTAGCATGCAGGGAATTATTCTATTTCCTGTGCCACTGTCATAACAGCGCACATAGAGGCAAGAGCCATTATAAATCCACACAGGAGAAGCCAGAATCTGGTGCTTAGTTTGCAAGTTCTGTAGGGCAAGGATTTCTTCTTGTATGTTTTGTATTGTGCTAAGTGGAGTGTCATTGCTTGATATAACTTAGACGACAGCAGTTATATGTAATTCTGAAAAGTAGCTATCATACACTAGCCAGCAGTTACTCTTGAACCACACATATGTCCTTTATAATAATTGTTGTAATCAGAATTTTAAAGGCATTTAGTTTCCAGATAGTTTGCAACATTTTTTATTTTAGGGGTATAGCAACAGGCAAATAAACAACTGAATCAATGTACAGCTTGCCTGTCCATCGTGAATTCATATAATCAAATTCTTGGTGTTTTATTTTTATTGAAAGGAAAAAAAGTACATAAATATACAAAATCACATTTGCGTTGGCAGCCTGTTTGTCAAGCTTCAGTCAGATACATCTGGAAATGACCGAGATTAAGAATTAAACAAAGCAAAGTTCAACGAGGAATTGCTGAGAGACCCTTTGTAAAATAGAGTCTTCATAATGAAGGCAGAAAGTGATTCATAATAGACGTAAAAATTAATGATATCTGGCTGACACTATTTAAACAGACAATAACCATCAATAAAAAAGGAGGGTTTAACAAATGTGTTTCATGACAAAAATATATTAACCACTTTTCACAGTCTGGAACCTTCATAAATCAATAATAGATAATATTTACTCACTCCTGCTGGGATGGCTTTTATATTTTTAATGGAATACATTGACTGAAGGTTACCATAGTTACTGCAGAATTTCAGAATGAGTTTTGTTTTATCATAATTGCTGCATATTAGTATATAAACAGCTGAACTGTATCTTCCACTGTTAGCACTAATTTGTGCTGAGAGACATTTCCTTCCCCCCAGGAAATCAAACATAGTTTAAAATATGCTGCAAGTTTCAGGTCTACCCCAGGGAGGCTGGTAAGTTTTGGAAAGTTAAGCTATTTGTTATTTAGGACCCGCAATTATCAGGATTTGTAGCAACAGAAAGGTGAAAAAGAAAAAACATCACAAACAAAGAAAAATTAAAACTCTTCCTAAGTGTAGAGGCTTACAAGTGCTCACCACCCCACCTAAGACATGCCTAGGAACTGGTATATGAAAAGTAGTCACCTCCCAAATAATAATGAATTTAGCTGGGATCGTGACAGGACCCCAAGAGAAGGCTCATGGAAATTTTATCTTGTACCAACCTAATATTTCTCTGATATTGGAAGTATTACCCTCAGATCACAGATTGCAAATAGAGGCAAAGAGAATCCTTTACTCACATTGGCAAGCTGTTACACTGAAAGGAGTACTAGTTTGTACTTCAGTGGGATTACTCCTGGGCGTAATTGTTCACCGCACAAATCAGGGATGTCTGCCCTAGAGATATTAAGCAACTTGGTCCCATTTTTCTCACAGTCTGTGGAAAAGGCAGACTCAGCCCTAGCAGCGCATTTGAACCCCGAAGTCCATCTTTTGTGCACTACACTTCTTCCATGCATTTAGCATGGCACCCTGTATCCCATTGTTTGTTCCTTATCTAAGAAATAATTTACTAGACTCTTCATACAAAACTTCTGATATTGTGAATGAAAAGTCAAGTCAACCTAAAATATATATTTGTGAGATTCTGAGAACAAAGGAAAAGCCTTCTCACATTGGTCAATGAATGTCAGCCAAGTAAGAATTCTTCTATTTCTTTTAAATGCCATGATCCCGCAAGTAAAATGCATAATGAAAGACAATATGTCATATGCAATATGGAAGGACAAGAAACTAATGTCAAGTCAAACTTTGCCTTCTCCAGTGTGACAGCAATTGCATGGATCAGTGGATTCCAGAAGCTAGTGGTCTTAAACATGTTATACATTTTATGACTACAGTTTTGTAACTGAAGATGACTCAAGTGACTCATTGCCAAACTGAAGGATGGGCGGGGGAAGTACTGTAACTTAGTAACACATGGTGTTTTCCTACTGGTCTAAAGGGATATCTTTCATTTAACATTATAAAATGTTGAATGACTTTCCAAAGTCAGGCCAATTTAATCCTACAGTTCTTTATATCATTTTCTATTTTTAAGTTTTCGGAGAACTGTATATTTCCTATTAAATTCTGGGGGGTTTAAGTTTCCATCAAGATTACGAGTTAGAAAATGTTCTTTGCAGTCTTATTTTCACCACCTGCCCCCTTTTTTCTTTAATGCATCCTTGTTCTTTTCTAGAATGCACAACTCTTCATCTTGTTAACTTTCCACCATGTGTAAATGTTAGGGCAGTACCAAAAATGTTGCTAAAGTGACATGGATTTGGTAAGAGACATGGAAGTAGTAAAAACAGTTAAAAATAATATTTTTGCAACACCACCATGCCATTTACATTCAGCCATAATCATGCCCTTTTTATTTGCTTATCCATGAATGCTCATGAAGTGAGTTATTTGTTCATGTGAATGTCTGGGAAAATGGCTGTTCTTTTAAACATGCATGTTGCCAAGGACATCAGCATGTGATAGTCTCACAAAAAGTGCTAACTCCCTGCTTAAATAACAAGCCAACATTACTTAACTGCATCGAACAGCTTTTTCTGATTCAGGAGGTGCACAGGCCAACCAGAGGTAACCCTCTTCTAGACTTTGTCCTGGCCAAAGGAGACAACCTGGTGACAGACTTAAACATAAAGGGCAGCCTGGGTGATAGTGACTATTAAACCATTATGTTCACAGTCCATTGCAAAGGCAGACAAATTGGATAGTAGGCTTGAAGTTTTGGACTTCAAAAACGTAATCTTCAGAAGCTTAGGTCACTAGTAGGGAATGTGCTAAGGGGTCAGGGACCAAAGTCAAAAGGAGTGCAGGAAGAGTGGTCATTCTTAAAGGAATGATCCTTGAAGCACAAAGGTCCAGTGCTATTCAACAACTTCATCAATGATTTGGATGTGGGGGTGAAGAGCTCACTGGCCAAGTTCGTGGTCAACACCAAGATATGGGGAAGCCTGGTCACACTTAAAAATAGGCTGCAGATACAGGCAGACCTAAACAGGTTTGCAAGTTGGGCGGACCAAAACCAGATGAAGTTCAACGTAGAAAAATGTAAAGTGCTCCACCTGGAGATGAACAATCCCCTGCACACCTACAGGCCTGGCAATGCCAACCTGACAGCACTACGAATGAAAGGGACCTAGGGCTAATAACAGACCACAAAATAAACATGAGCTGGCAGTGTGATTCTGTAGCCAGCAAGCCTAACAACACCCTGGCATGTATCAATCAGTGCATCTCCAGCAAAACCAAAGAAGTGATTCTCCCACTCTACTCAGCACTGGTGAGGCCACAGCTGGAGTACTGCATCCAGTTCTGGGCACCACACTTTAACAAAGACATGGTAAAGCTTGAGAAAGTCCAGAGAAAAGCCACCCATATGATCAGAGACTTGCATGGCAAGCCGTACAAGGAAAGGCTGAGGGATCCGGGACTCTTCAGCCTAAAAAAGAGAAGACTGAGAGGGGACTTGGTAGCAGCTTGCCACTACATCAAAGGTGTACATCAAGGGTTCGGTGAACAGCTGCTCACCAGTGCACCCTTGGGGAAGACAAGGAGTAATGGCCACAAACTCCTGGAAGACCATTTCAGGCTCAACATTAGGAAAAACCACTTCACAACTAGGGTGTTTAGACTGGGGAATAAGCTCCCACCAAAGTGGTATCCTGGAAAAAAAACCAAAAAAAAAAAAATCGCCTATCCTGAAAATCTTGAAGAGGAGGCTGGGTGGGCACCTTGCTGGGGTCACCTGACCCCAATTATCTTTCCTGCTTGGTGCAGGGGTCCGGACCCAATGATCTTCTGAGGTCCCTTCCAGCTTTACAATCTATGAGTCTATGAACTAATTATAGGCACATAATTTACAGTGAGCAAATTAATAGGCCACAAATACCTCACGCTGAGAGCATCTACACTGCACAGTAAAATACTGAGCAGTAGTATGTCACAGCATGGACAGTGCTAATATGCTACTGCGCAGTATTATTAGGCTTACTGTGCAGTAGCATCATCTAAAGATATTTTCTGGAACTACTGCACAGTAACTCTGGTTACTGCACATTTATTTAGTACTTGTGCAAGTGCTAATACAAGTGCTAAATAAATGCACAGTAACGATTGTGCAGTAGCGTCTCATGTAGACACACCCGCTGTAAAGTATTTTTGTATAAATTCTCAGACAGTTACAAATAAGGAATATATGTAGAAGAGTCTATGTAGTTCATGGAAATTTTTTCAAAAGAAAAAAGGACAAAAGTTGCTGGATAAATTGTTGCTATTTATGTTTTACCCATATCTGGAATTGGGTTTGTTCATTTCCTATATTTTTAGAATTTTGGCATGCATTGGAGAAACAGCAGGTGCTCAGCCCTACCAAAGGTACCTGTTTATTGCTTTTTTTTCCATCTTACAAACCCTGGTTAATAGTTTTCTATTATGCAAACTCATGCCTCTCAAATCATGCAGAATAAGATGCTAAATGCAAAGTACATCATGAGACCAACTAAGATTAGAGCCCCATTGTGCTCAGTACTTCACTTGCACATAATAGGAGGTGGTTCCAGTCCCAAAGGCTTAGTGTAAATAGACAGGCAAGATGAAGGATGGGAGGCAAAAAAAAAAAAAAAAAGAGGGAAAAAAGCCTGCTCATGATTACATGACAGAGCAGTGAGAGACCCAGGACTCCAATCTTTCAAGTCCCAGTGGCATGTGCTTCATCCACACTTTCATAATGATTTTTTTCATCTACCTTAGAAGTGAATGCTCATGCTTTGTTGATAATGTGACGAGATGAGAGCTCTAGTTCATGAAGTATCTGTGGTTTCTGAACAAAATGTTATGTATTAGTTCTCACACAGTATTCCCCCAATGTTTCATGGCTTCTGTGTCCTTCTAAGTACAATATATCAGTAATATCTTTACTGCCCATTTTCTTCCTTCCTTAACCGTGCAAAACAGAAATATAGAAACAAAGAAATAGACATTGATAAGTAAAGAAGCACAAGTGTGCCTTGCAGGCACTGTTAAAAACAAGGTCCTTTAAGAGGTATTGAACCACTGACCTTAAATGTTTTATATTACAGTCCAATGTGAAGCTACTAAACCACTTCACCACAGGGAAGAAATGAGAAATTTTGAGGGCTATTGAACACTGAGTTCTCACGGTGGCTCAGCAGAAAGTTACTTAGCACAGGTGTTTCTGTAATTGTGATATATTGAGAAAGTTTACAGTGTTCAATGGACCCTTAAATTCACACTGCTACCTCTTTGAGCTGTCTTAGATTAATATTCTGAACTATCAAATTAAACAGATAGGAATTTAGCCTCTCAAAACTTGCTGAAGATCTTTTAATGCAATTTGTGTTCCCTTGTTCAGTTAGATGTTTTGTAAGGCCCCTCTACAAGTGCAGATAAAGGCATGATGGGATCCAATGCAATCCACACAATTGTGCTCTTCTGCCGTGCCGTACCTGTGCAACAGGAGGTATGATTGTGGAATCGCACTAAATCCCATTGAGCCTTATTGTGTGAAACCCTTGGGGTTGGACTGCTGCAATACCACAACCTTGGAGGTACGTGGAACCCAGAGTTGGCAGCTGCCAGAGTTGAAAGTCCCCTCAGTTGTGGGACTCCAAGCTCCTGCTGGGTATGGCCTAGAGCCCCGTCAACTGACCACACTGTCAGCTGCAGGGTAAACCCTGCTACATGTGCAAATTAAAGCTTACTAGCAACCAGCTATAAAATTAGCACACATTTTCAAAGTCCAGCTTTGTAGCTGGTGGGAGCTTTTTATGGTGTGATAGCTACTTTGCACATGTAGCTGGTTTCAAGGTAACTGCATAATTAACCAGCTAATTGTGCAATACCTGTAACATGCAGATGGTCTGATACAAAACCTTAGGTAAAAACCCAGACATGCTCTTGAGGTTCTGGTCCTGACACCTATCTTGAAAGACAGGAAGGACTTCTGTTTTTCCAAATCTTAGGTATTCAGCCGAGTTCAACCTGAAGGAAATCCCCTGGAGGAAAGGTGTCATTTTTAAGACTGTTCGGACGCTGCAAGATGAGCACAGTTAGGAAACAATCATTCCCACAGTTTTGAAACCAGCTGATATTATTACAGCACAAACTTAATTTGGCCAGTTTGCAATTTCAATTAACAATAAACCATAACTACTTAATAAAAATGGAAAACAGATGGTAAAAATAAAATAAAATGCTTTTGGCGATCAGATTTGCTAAAATTAAATAGAGGAGAGGAAGGAAAAGCACATTTGATAAAACAGAAGAGTTGCCAAGTCTTGAAATTTTTGATAGCATTATGGCAGAGAGTGGACTGGACTACATTCTTCCCAATCTGCCCTTTGCATCTTTTATGTTTGGATACTGGATTTCTGTACCGGTACCTTTACAGATAGCTCGGATTGAGCAAATATGTAGAGAATAACAAAAGTTGTTGCAGCAAAGTATAGAGTGATAGTTAGGTATTATTAAAAGTTCAGCATTGTAGGAGGAGTATGAATCATTGAACAGGCTGGATATTTTACAATGTTAATACTACTTTCTCTAAATTGAAGGGGTGTTGGGTTGTTATTTCTATGGTGTCAAATATGAATCCTTCATGCTTTATCAGCCACGTGAATCAGGTACTTTAAACCCTGCCAATCAGCTGTAGGAGTGAACTGAAAATGAGCCTCAAACACAAAAATGTCACAGCTTTTGACCTTTGTGATCACCCATGGATATTTTACTAGCTGTAAATCTCTTTCTTGCAAAGAAATGATTCAATGTGGAATTGAATTCAATATGTCATTTCACGCTACAGCTGGACAAACTGCTCTTTGGAAATATTTTTTTCCAGGCAAATTTAGCCCATTTTTGTCTGTTCAGATTATTGACCCAGAGGTAATGATTTTATTAACATACTCAGTTTTGTGATTGTTCAAATATCTAATGCAAACATGATTCAGTCTATGAATTGTATGTGTGTGCTTTTCACAAAACCATGCCTTGGACTATTTTACTTTCCTTATTTGTTATCCACAGTGGGTGACTGGCCATCTCAGTTCTAGGGTATTTTTCAGCTCTGTCATGTTGTATGACATATCCTTTATAAACAGAGTTAGTTGGAAAATTTCTGATTCAAATAGCAAACACTTGTATTCACATACAAACCCTCTTGTTGATGTAAGAATATGGGAATATAAGTGAAGAACAGCCATTCTCAAACAATCTTGCAAACAGAAATCCATTGACCAAATATTCATGGACAAGCAAACAAAACAGAGGTGGGTGGGTAAGGAGGAAAGAAAACAGGACAGAAAAAACATTTCAAAACCTGTAAAAATACTTGTCATTTTTTTCCCCTCTGTTTGCCAAGCACTGTATCAGGAGAACAGAGAAACAAAGAAACAGAACTGACAATAAGGCCCTTCAGCAGGATGCAAAAACAAACCATCTACTCTACCCACAGAGAACATGCTTTAACAAATACATTTATAGACATAGTCAAAGATGAGCTAAAAACAGTACTTGACTGTTTTTAGCTCATTATTCCTTAATAATAAAAATCTTCATCCTTCAAATAATGCTCAAAACTTCCAACGTATTGAGATTCAGCTATCATTACTTTTGAGACTGGGTTGCTCAAACGTGTATTAGACAATCCTAAAGCATCAGACATAAATTGTTGATAAAGACATTGATATAATTGCAGTCAATTTACACAAGTCAGAAGATTCTACACCATCTACCAGGACCGGGGGCAGATCTAGAGGGCAAGGCTAGCCACTGACATAGCTGCAGCCCCCTTTTCAATTGGGCTCCACCAGGGGCACCTCCCAAGACTTTTTAAGCCCTTAGGGGTGGTAGATTTCCCCTTCTCCTCCTCTTCCCTCACCTGCCTCTTTAGATTTCTCCGCTGTCCCAAGGTAGGGGAAGCTGTTCCTATCCACCCCAGCTGGGGACAGGGAAAGCAGCAGTAGGACTGGGTGAGGAATCTCCTTCCCCACATGTGCTCCCAGTAATGGGGCAGGAGTGAGGAACTACTCTTCTGACCTTCTTTTGGCAGTATGCTTGTCCCCACATGAGCCCAGCCCAGCACAGTCTGGCTATGGAGGGCAGGAACAGCTTTGGTGATTCCATCCTCCCCAGAACAGTGGGGAAAGCAACAGCAGCAAGCAGGGAAGAGGAGAGGAAAAGGGAAGGAGAGGGAGGTTTTTTACCTATTTTAGAGACTTAAACACCTTGGAGACTCCCAAGGTTGGTATCCCTGCAGATGATTTGGGGAGCAGATGAGTCTGGGAAATAAGGGTGCAGCCACCCCTGCAGTGCAGGTTGCTGCTCCTGAACCCTGCTTTAGCAAATCCTGGATCCACCCCTAACTAGAACCATAAGTGGACTTAGGTGTCTAAGAGTGATTCTATTCCACCTGCTTGACTCCCTGAAAAACTGTGGATATAAAAGGCAGGGCCTCTACCTCTTCGGCACAGCTTTTTGTGACTCAGTATTAAGAGTAAAATGACCATGCGTTTCAAAAAGTAGAAGCATTAATATATTTTCAGGACTGGAATAGAGAAGAACAGGATTGTACTTGGGCACCTAAGTATACTCAGGTTTGGGGAATTAAATTATACTTAACAGGTAGAATAGATAGAAACTGGCCCAAGGAGTCAGATTTTCTGGTAATCTCTCCCTTTGCATCACACTGGCAATGATAAGAAGCTTGTCCCAGGAGGCAGAAACCATTATCAGCAGCCCCCACTGCAAAGTCCCCATTTGGGACAGAGAATAGGTAACACATCTGGCAATCTCCAGCTGACAGAAAGCCCCTTGTTTATCCCATAATCACAAGCACAAATATAGTCCTTCCAGGGTTCCTCAACTTTATATGCAAAGTTGGGCTAAGAAGTAAGATAATAATTATATTGCATAAACTAGTGCTTAATAAAATATTGTAAGAGATATTGTAGAAGATGTATGAGGACCCTGGACAGTCTGCAACTATTAGGAATTACTCTTTTTGAAATCACAGTGACCACTACACTGCATACATTTTGTCTTCCTCTTCACTCCCATAGATAAACTACACATTTCTTTTCCATTTCCAATCATTCCTATTTCTTCACCAGCCTTAGATGTCTACCAAACATCACCAAGTGAGGCCCCAAACAGTTCACCCAGGATCCTTTGTTACCCCCTCTCTCAGCCTGTCACACATGATTAGTGTGGCATGGAGGGCACATTTACTTCACATGCATCTCCTTGAAGTTTTCTTGAACTTTTCTCTGAAATACCTGATCTGCTTGCTATTCGTGAGGAGAACATACTAAACGACCATATTTACTTGAATACAAGATGACTTGTCTTGGAAGACAACCCCCCAAGCATTAAATGTATACATTGTTATGATTTTCCAGATATACAATGTAATTATTGGAGAGTTGTCTTGAATTTGTCTCCCTCCTACTGCTACTGCAGGGAAAATAAATCTGGGGAATCAGGTAGCCCCCTTGCTGCTTCCCCTCAGCTTCTCCTGGTAGCCCCTTCCCCCCCTACGTATTGTCAGACCCTGCCCTCCCTGTGCAAAGAGAAGTGAAAGGCAAATTTGAAAACACTGAATTTGAAATTAAGCATACCTAAAGTAATTTATACATACTACGCATAGCTTTAGCTCATCCAGAATTGATGCCTGTTACCTTTTATTGGAATTGCTGTAAGTTTTAGCACAGGTACTCTATAAGCACACTTTTAAGCAGCATTTTGTACATCCTTGTATAGAGTACAAGCTATGCAAAAATGTTTTGGTTTTTTTGGGAAAAATATGCATTTATTTTATATATATATATATATTGCAAAAATATTTCTTTCTTTCTATATATACATATAGCTGTACCTCTAACAACCTGTCTTGTGACTGCTATAATTCACTTGACAGTCCAGAAACACACTTTTACAGTTGCATCTTTCTTAGTTCTGTTACAAAGCCTACACCATACACCCAAGCCAAACGGCTTATGATTTAGCATATACTTCACTGGGCTGGGCCCCAGCAGAGTCAACAGCATTTCAAGCCATGTTGACCCCATAGCTCAACACTGCTTTGCATGTATATATACTACAGATACACCCCCCAAAAAGGAACCCACTATGTGCTGGAAGGATAAATGAAGAGCACAAAAGAAAGCCTAGAATCAGATGAAGAGTGGACAAACGTAAAGAAGCACAGAAGAAAGATAATGATGATGAAGAAGAAGGTGAAAGAAAACAGCAGAGGCAATAACAAAAACAGTCAGGAGTAAAGAAGTACACAGCAAGAGGAGCAAGGCCAGAGGGAAGACAGGAGCAGAGGAGAGTGAGAGAGCAGAGACTGTTGGAGAAGGTACATAAGGCAAGAGGCAGAAAGTAGCAGGGACATGATGAAATGGCATCCCACCAGGAGTGGGAGGGTGGAAAGACATGGAAGATGCATTGAGAGCTGTCAGAGAGGAGTAGAAGCTGTGGATAAAAGCAGTTTTAATTGGTGACAAGATGCAGACAGGATCAATGATGAACAGATATGACTTCTTGGAAAAGGTACTGTTTGAGATATTGGAGGTGCAGGCAGATTGCCTTCCAAAACAGAAAGACTAGGGAGTTCACGTCCTGGAACAGTGAAGGGTATGAAAAATTTTGGAAGAAATATGCGGAGGAATGTGGGACGGAGGAATTAAGAGGGCTAAAGTTTATAGCAAGTGAAAAGTCAAGGGAAAGAGTAATTATAGTATGAGTGTATAAGGATTTATTAGAGGAAGAAGACATAGAAAGGTGGGTAGAACCACATGTTCAAAGTGTAACGGGTGTAGCAAAAGTGTGGGACAAATATGGTATTTGGATGGGGTCATGAAGGGCACAACATGTTAAAGCAAATGAGTAGAGCCCAGGTGGGGTGGAGCACTTTGCATCTGTGAAACAGCTGGGAGCACACTGGGGTTTTATAATATACCATGGACAACTGAAACAGTGCAGGGAGGGTCACCTCTCCACACACTGTCCCCTCCTGTTGAGTTATAGATGTGAAGGGAAGGGGCATAAAGCTGCACAGTGCCAGGAGTCACTAACATACACCAGCTGTGAAGGAGAGGAACACTTATATTGCTGGTGTGCCAAAGTATATATAAACAAGGTCAACCCCCCCCCCAAGTAACAGATAAAATCAGAAAGGGACAGCAGGGAAGAAGAGAAGGGTGACAGTGAGGTAGAAATTGTGGAGATGCCCCCCACAGAAGGGAGGAAACAAGAAACAGGGGAGTGTGATTTAGGCAGGAGAAGGGGAAACAGGAGAAGGGGAGAGGAGAGTAGCAGAGAGCCCAGACATGGAGACGGGGGTGGGGAGAGAAAGAAGAAATCAAACAAGCAGGAGAAATAGAGGTGGAACATGCAAGAGTCTGGGAGTCAGGGAAGTAAAAGGAAGAAAACATGGGAAGAAAATCAGAAAACAGAAACCTGAAAAGGAGAGAAGTGATTTGGACTCAGAGAGCTGGAGAGCAGCTTCCCACCATTAGTTCCTCTGTGCTCCAGCCCAGAGTAGAGAGCAGGGGGCAGAAAAAGGCAGGGAGTCAGGAAAATTGAAGGTTTCCCAAATACAAAGGCGATCATCAGGCAACCTGAAAAGACAACAGGTATGAAAGTAAGAGAAGGGAAAGAATCCACCATGGCAAGCAGTAGTGCCAGCGAACCTTAAAAGGACAGGTGCACTCATTTTAAAACTAGCACAACAGCACTGCTTATTGCATCTATTAACATCAGGAGTATATTAACAAAGAAAAGATGGGCACAGATCAAACCAGTGTTGAAACAAGTAGAGGCAGACATAATCTGCCTACAAGAATGTGGTATACTGGGGGAAAGGGATTATAGACACTTTGAGAAAAGGTGGAGATGGGAACCATCTTGGTAGTCAGGGACAAAACAAAGTGGCTGGAGTAGGAACATTATTTGAGAAGCCAAAAGTGAAAGCAAAACAGGTGGGAGACATTATCAGTGGCAGACTGAAGTGAATGCTACTATCAGTCAGGGAAGCAGAATTAGTAGTTCTCAACGTATATGCACCACCAGAGGTGAGGGGGAAAGGTTCTGCTTGGAACACTAGCAGTTTACATGGTCAGATGGATACTGCGGATAATAGCGGGAGACTTTAATTAAATAGTAGAAACAAATGACAGAACAGGGGAAGGAGAAAATGGAACTTTAGACAGTTCATCCAGATTGTTATCAAATATAATAAAAGAAGAGTCACTAAGAGATGCATGGGCAGGAGAGAAAGTTTTCACTAGAACTAACTCTACATCTCAGGAGGTCTCTTCCAGCCCTAAACTTCTGTGAATCTGTGAAAGAAACAATCTAGAATTGACTTCTTATTTATATCAAAAGAAACAGAGATAAGGAAGAAAGAAACTGTAAATATGCCATTTAGTGATCACCAGATGCTGAAGGCAGAACCAAGCCTTGGTAAAAGTCCCACAAGCAGAAGGGGAGTGTGGAAGTTAAATGTGCATCTGTTACAAGATGAGGAGATATGTCAAGTAAACACAAGACAGTAAGAGGGGTGGAGAACACTGAAGAAATATTTTAGGAGTACCAGGGACTGGTGGATGATGTTGAAGAGGAGGATGGGAGAATTCTTCAGAATTCCCTGAAGAACTGCAGGGGAAAGAAAAAAGAGCTGAGAGAGCTGCACAAAAAGATGTGGGAGCTGCTACAGGAAAATGCAGAAGGAAGACAGGTAGAAGAAGAACTAGAAGAGAGAAAACAAGGTATAGAAAACTGGGTTAAAACAATGAGAGAGAAAATGTTTTTAGCACATGCACCCTGGGTGGGAAAAAATGAAGAGTGGTCACAATACTTTCACCTAGAGTGAACACGGCTTAAGGAGAGCCAAAAGCTAATGTGGGAAGAAGTTGGTACCTGGGTGGAAAAGCAGGAGGACGTGTTGGAAGCAATGAGAAGATGTTATGAACAGCTGTATCAGAAGAAGGAAGCAGAAGATGAAGGATTTGCTGGAAGAGATTGAAGAGAAAGTAGAAGAGGAGGAAGCAAAGAAGATGGAAGAAAAGATAAGCTTAAAGGAAGTGAAGGACTGCTTAAAAACCTCTAAAAAGAGGGAAATCACCAGGAGCAGGCATACTACCTATGAAGTGTTATGAGAAGTGGAAGTTTGAGGAAATAGCAGAAACAGGAGAGGCAGGAAATGCTATTACAAACAGGGGGGTATGATCTTATTCTTCAAAAAAAGGGATAAGAAAATCCTAAAAAACTGGAGACCAATTACACTCATTAATACAGATTAGGAGTTAATGGCCAAGACACTGGCTTTGAGAATTAGGAAAAATTTCCAGAAGATAATACATGAAGACCAAGTATGCATACATCCAGGTAGAAGGATCTCTGAAGAAATCAGAGTGATCAACGATATACCATCCCACATCCAAGAAAGGAAAACAAACAGTTATAGCAAAACCTAGATTTAGAAAAGGCATATGGCAGAGTGGATTGTGATTATATATTCAAGGTGCTAGGAAAAAATGGGGTTCCTAGAGAAATGTATATGTTGAGTAAGGTTATTGTACAGACAAGCAGAGGGTAAAGTCCAAATTAATGGGCATCTAAGCTGGGCTATTAAAATCCATACAGGATTGAGACAAGGATGCTCCCTGTCGCCACTCACTGCTATTTTTTGTGGCATTGAACCATTAGCACAAAGAATAAGAAAAGGTTAGGAGCTTGTGGTAGTCAGTAGCAGGTGCTCCTGAGTTGAGCCACCCACCTCCCTGCACCCGACCACCTTCCAGGTCCTGAGTGCCTCCCTGGGGGCACCTCACATCTGGCTGACCCCCTTCCTGGAGCACACCTGCAAGCCTGGGGCTAACACCACTACCACCCAGAGTCTGGACTGATCTTGGACCTGCACCCTCTGGGAAACATAGGCCTAGTAGTCCTTGACCCACTACAAGAACTTGGGGCACTTCCCTCAGTCTGAAACACAAATAGTGGCCTCACTTAGTTAGCCAAACCAAAGGGACCCCAAGGCATAATCTAGACCCTCTCCCAAAGAGTCTCCGACACTAGGTACAAAGGAGAACTTTCTTGGTTACAAGGAGTAGGTTTGGAATAGGGTATAGGGTAGAGCAATATCAGAGAAATCTCTTAGAGCAAACAGTGGCATGGTAGCTTTTGATCATGCATCTGAGTTACTGCAAGCTATATATCTAGTTAGATTTCAAGTAGCTTACCCACAAGTATCATCCAGAGGCAGGTGGAGATTTCCTCTGGAGGCTAGCAGTTCATTGACCATGAGTTTCAAGAGACAGAGTGCGTTTCAGATGGTCTAACTTCTCTGAGAGTTCTCATCATGGCTGCTGCCCTGCCTCCTGGGCAGTCCTTAACTTATACAGGCTTTATGACCTCATTTACCTGATCCAATGAAAGTCACCAACTGTTGGCTGCCAGCCAACCAGTTTGAAATGCATCACTCATTGCTGGGTAGACTAGCAGGTTCTCTAGCCCCCTCTCAGTGATGATGACATTGCTTAGAACAATACTGAGTTTAAGCCCTCACCCAGGTGTGTGAAGTCAGTCATGTAGACAGAGGGAGCAGGTTTTCTCCTCCCTCAGGAATGTATCCAGCTCATGTTACAGCTCAGGGTTACCTGAAGCCGATGGGGCCAGAGGTGTCTGCCCTCTGCAGTGACCATGGTAACCAAATTGTCAGATTAGATATCCACCTGATAGCAGAGTTTGGGGAGAGACAGAAATGGCATTCTGCCATAGTGCTAAGGAGAATAAAGATACTGGCAGGGAGAGATGTAAAATGCATATTATACATGGACAGTATAACTGCAGTAGTTAGCAGTAGACTTTCCATGGAAAGAGTGTTAAAGCAACATCAAAGTATGGAGAAGCAACAGAGGCTAAACTAATGGATTGAAAAGCACCATAATGGGAGTGAGGAAGTGGAGGGACCTGGAGAAATTGGACCTTCAAATAAGAGAGAGAGAAATCAGAGTGCTAGGGATCCCAATGGATGCCAAAGGAAGAGGTAATACAGCACTGGAAAATGTGATGTCAGGGATATAGCAAATACTTTTATTATGGAGCAGGAGGACCCTGTCCTTTGCTGGAAAATTGGTAGCAGTTAAGGCCATGCTACTGATGATTATTCTATATATGGGAATTGTATTCCCACCGATGTGGTAGTAGATGGCAAATGTAAGAGGGAAATATGTGTGATCTTCTGGAATGACAAGAGAAGAAAAGTTGGTTAGATCTGAACTGTACAAAACAAGAGAGATGGGGGGATAGGGACTGCTGGATTTAGGATTGTTCATCTATGTGAATTATGTAGGCACAGTATGCAAGGTGGTAACAGAGGTAGAGGAGAAAGCAGTGCATATTACCTCATTTCACACAGCTGTAATTTTGAGGAAATGGGGAGTATTTCAGACCTCTCTGAAGAGTCCATGGGTGTGGCTACCACCAATTTATTACATCAGGATGGAAGGTTTCATGGAGAGGTATAAAATAGGGAAGGTAGGACTGGAGGTCCTGAAGGATCATAAACTGATGAAAGCAGTAAGAGAGAGAGAGACAGGGTGGCATCAATGCAAAATTTCACAAAAGGACAGTAAAGAAGGTGAAGGGACTGGTGGTGGGTAAACAACTGAGAGAGAAACATGCTGACCTAGCATACATGGTTGTAAGAAATATCTGACTGATAAGAGATGTGCAACACAGACACAGCTTAACGAGCTTATCAGGCTACTCAAGGAAGAGGCATGGGGAAAAAGAAATGTTTTAGGAGTGTACATATGCAAAGGTGGGTGTGGGAAAGGATCCACTGCTTTCTGAGTGTCATCATAATAAAAATATTGTTGCGTAGGAGATGGGACCAAAGGGACCAAAGGAAACATTATTAAGGACTTTATTCGTGTGTTTTAAAACTAGTTTATGGACAGTATGAAGCCTCTGGAGTTTTTAAGGGGTTGGCTTTCACTGAAAGAGTGCCTGAAGCTGGGGGCTGCATGAATTGAAATACTACATTGATCAGGACAAGGAAGAGGTCAGAGAAGATGAGGAGGAGAAGTATTGCAGGAAAAAGGACTGTGCACACTTTTGTCACTGAGCGAACAGAGAGGTCTGTTGCGGGGGACAAGAGTTTCAGGTGATTACTGAGATAATAGTTTTTCATGGGGTTCAGGATGAAGAAAAAGAGTTCTGTAAGGTTTTTTTTGTGGGAAGTTGATGTATGTTGTTTAAGAGTTTAATATATGTAATTGTATGTTTTTGTTATGTAGGTATTTCTGCAGTATGAAGTCTTGGTAAACCAAAAATGCTCAATATGTGAAGTTTTGTAAGTGTAGGGAGATAAGTGTGTTTTTCATAAAATTTTGTTACTAAAATATAAAAAAAAGTTTCCGTCAGCATGTTTACCAAATATGGTTCCTGGATTTTAGAGTCATGCTCAGTGTTGGCTGTATTTAATCAGTGTCATAGCTGGTTTCCATTACTAAGCACATGCTGCTTTGGGCAGCAGTTTAACGTTAGACAAAGAATTTAATATGGTTTCCTTGTATGAAAATGTAAGATGAGGGATGTTTTCCCCATGCTGATTAGAGGAAAAAAACCCTCATCTTGCATTTGAGTAGGTACGGTAGGTAGGCTGCAGGTATACACCAGTATGGGTGTTCATATGTTCTTTATGATTCTCCTGTGCCCTGCACCTGTCTTGAAGTTTATTAAAGCCACAGAGAGTGGGTATCGAATGCTAAAACTCTGCTCTTTAGATCTTTTTCTCTCTTGCTTTGCAGTCATTCTTCACAAACTGCATGAGTGCAAGGCAGTAGAGAACTAAATCCTATGAAAATAACTTAGCTGAGAAAATGTGAAAGGTAAAGTAATGATATAATGCCATAATTACCATGGAGCAGAACATCAAGTTCAAAAATAATTTGGGGGGGGGGGAGTCGTAGTGTAGTTAAAATTATAACTTTCATATTTGTCAAGTCCTTTACTGTAGGAAGCACTTCTGCAAATTACAATGTTCAGAGCCATTTTCAGTTGATGTAAAATGATGTAGAACCACTGAAGTCACCAGGTAAGGATCTAACCTTTAAACTTATTGGAGAAAAAAGTCAATCATTCTGAAAACAGGTGCAACTCTATTAACATCTAATTCTGTGATGCATGATCC
This sequence comes from Crocodylus siamensis, assembly GCF_052110815.1. Taxonomy (NCBI): domain Eukaryota; kingdom Metazoa; phylum Chordata; order Crocodylia; family Crocodylidae; genus Crocodylus; species Crocodylus siamensis. The sequence goes on from NC_143395.1 coordinate 359,652,076, forward strand.
ATGTCTGTTGAAATAAGCAGCATTCCATTATATACTAGTATAATTAAGACAAAATATTACCCAAAAAGTATTTTTAAATTGACTTTGTGTAGTCAATTTCCCACATCTCAGATCATAGTGCATACATGCAATATGATGCTACAACAAAGTGACATATGTCTTTATATTTGAATAAAGCTAGTCTTCGAAAGTTATGTTCCACAAATTGGTTATTTGCTAAACAAATAAAGAGCCTCCTTGTCTATAAGTCATCTTTAACCACCTACCCCTCATTCAAGGGAGGTACTAGTGTAATCGTAAATATATTATTACATTTTAATCCTCTAAAAATATTGAATTACTAGTTCCTGAGTGGGAGGTATCGATATAAATTTAATACTCTGCTCATTTATAGTTTTCCGATTTCAGTCATAGGACATCAGCAATATCAATGTATTTCCCTTCATTGAACTGCTTTTATGTATAATATTGGACGTACTATTAACTTAGTATTGTCTCTCATAGTAACTGTGTATACTCTTATATTTAACATGGACAGTATTTCACTAGTGAAATATTTGTCCAGGATTCAATACTGAGTTTTTACTGATGCTCATTGTAGCTCAGATTTTAACTATGTTAATCAAAAACCTCCTGGGGATCAACAAGAACCACTTGCACGTAGTGATCCCTGGTAACATCTCTGACAGCCAAGACCTCACAAATCAACAAAAATGCCAAAGTGCACTGTAGCAGGGCACTAAGGTGCCTGCTACTTTGAGAGCAGAGATAAGGACCCAGGTGCAGGTTGCTGGGCCAACCGGTTAACAAGGGTAAGGACTTACACGTGCCTGGTCAGCTGACCAGAAGGGGCAGGGCCTGATGCCCATATATATAAACCACAAGTCTGAGGCTGGGGTGTGTGGGCTGCTGGCCACCAAGGGAGAGAGAACTCTGCCTATGTGAGTAGAGAGGAGAAGCTGGACTGCATGAGCAGGCTGATATGGGGGAAGAGACAGAGTACCCATCAGGTGGCTTGAAGGATGTTACAGCTAAGCATCTAGAATTTATGTTATAGCCCAGGGGCTTATGCTTTGTGTTTGTGGTTTACACCAGAGGAGTGGGTGAAGCTATTAGGGGTTGGAAGAGGCCTCATAGGGGCTCCACAGTAGCATGGGGACCCTGGCACCAGAGAGGGCGCAGCATCCGGGGGTTCACTGACCCCAGCCCCGAGGAAAAGGGGAGAGGAGAATCGGAGGCCAGGTAAAGCTGAAGCTGCCTGAGCCCAGCAGGGGGGTCAAGACCCCAAGGAGGACAGTTGGGGCCAGGCACTGCTATGGCCACCTAAGCCCCAAGCCTGCGGTAACCGCAGAACAGGGGGTGGCAGGAAGCCCCCAAGGCAAAGGGGGCGGCAGGAAGCCCAAGCACCAGAGAGGGCGCAGAGAGCAAGACTGACCGAACAATGTCCAGTACATCTGCGAGGCTTGGGGCATGGTAAAGGGGTGGTTGGAGCCATGCATAGCCCATAAGGCTGAGGTGCCCAGGAACACCCATTAGCAGAGCCGGGTTCATGTACAGGAGGATAACCATATCCAGAGAACAGAAGAGGCAGCCTCCCTTATTACATAATTGACATCAAAGACATGGCGGGTGAGATTGAGGGTGCATCGTAGACCAACTGGGCACAGTAAGGGGTGCTAGGGGAGAGCACGGCGACCCCTAGGGAGTTACTCATGTTACATGCACAAAAATAAAGATATGGACTGCATTTTTGTCATACAAAAGAAGAAAAACCTCCTGATTTTCAAAGATCCTAAGGTCTAAAGGGACTATTAGGTTATCTAATATGGATTCCTGTCTTATATTTTACAAAAATTTACCTATATATCTCTATCTGACTAAAGCATATCTTCTCAAAAACCATCCAAGTCATCAGGAGATGGGGAATCCACCACTTCCTATGGTAAATTGCTCCACTGATAAGTGACTTCCAAGGTTCAAAAATGTGCACCCTTATTTCTAATTAAATTTATCTGGCTTTAACTTCCAGCAACTGGGCCCTTGTTTTGCCTTTCTCTGCTAGATTTAAGAGCCCTGTAGTACCTGCCATTTTATATCCATGTAGGTACTTAAAATCAAATTACCTCCTAAATCATCTTTTTTATGAACTAAGCAGACTGAACACTTTCAGGCTTTCACAGTAAGGCATTTTCTCCAGCACCTTCTCTCATTTTTCAGTATCATTTATAAAATGTGAAAATGGGTACACCATTCCAGGGCCAGTATCACCAGTGCTTTATAGAGAGGGGGAAATCATCTTTCAGTTCCCATGCAAATTCCCCTCTATGTACAAAAAGTTCAGTAGCTGTTTTTCCAAAACATTTCATTGAGAGTTCAGGTAAAGTGTAAGCTTCTTTTCTATGTGAGTTTGAGTTAGAATACTATGTGAAGAACATCGTGAAAGTCTATCATTTTGCTTCAATTATTCCTCATTTTCTAGATTCTCCCACACAGACAAGTTGAAGAGTTCACTGGATTACACATTAGAGCACATTAATATGCTTCCAAATCTATAGAGTTTTCCCCTTGGTTCTTTCATTTGCTCAGTTATCTTTATACCGGCCCCATTTTGCTTAGCTGTCATCCAGTTGCAGTTTGTAGCATATATTGTTTTGTTTAGATTTTTACCTTTTGATATCAGATGTGCTTGACTGTAGACTGCAAAGAATTACACTCTATTTGTTTATTCGTCTTCCATTTGTAATCAGATGCCATCTATTACATTAGGGTAGGTTTCAGTAAGGCATGAACACTGTGTACTGGCTGCGCGCTTCACAGTTGGTGTGCATTTGCCATCTGTGCTTTGTACATAAAAAGAGGCACCTATCCTTAATTTTGGAAGCATTTGGGGGAGGATCTATCATATACAGCACTGGTTTAGTCTGCTTAATGTTTAAAAAGTAATAATTCAGTGGTATTTCTAGGACTTGGCAGTTGGCATACCATCTGGGGTGGTAAAGACACTGCATATGGGAGTTGGTCTTGTCTCAATTATTTTATCTCCCAACCATCCTGCCCACTGGAGGAATCTCTCATTTAAAAAAGTAAAATGCATTAAGTTTGTTGACTTTGATCAGAGAAGTAAAAGTCTGGAAAAGCAAATATTGTGTCATCTTTGTCCCTGTAGTATCATTACTTTACAGTACATATTTTTAATATGCCAAACAATAGTCATTTTATTTGCTTTGGGTGCCTATACACATGCTCCAATGCATTCTAATTAGAACGCCTCAGAGCAGACTCAATAAATCGAGTATGTTCTAAGTTCTAGTTAATATGCTCTAGCATTTCTGCAGCATCACATGTATAAGCTCCTGCAGGTTTAAAAATGGCTACTGGGGTGCTTTAACTAAAGTTTGCTGAATGAGCTTTACTTAAATCATCCCATGGCCATTTTTAAATATGTGTGATCTTAATACAAGTGACATTGCAATGTTTTAATTAGAACAGCTCTCTGGAACCACTCTAATTAAAACACCCAACCCCACTCCAACTCTGAGCATGTGTATGGGCACCCTTTACAATCTCTTGTCAAATGCTTTACATATTCTCAGTTGTACTTTTGTGTCATGCTACATTCATCCCTTGATGAACCTGATGACAGTCTTCTGACATTTGATACCATCATGTACTCCCTTATTTACTGGTTATTTCCAGCTTACCTGTACATGATTTCCATGTACACTGAGGCTTCTTTATAGTGATATGTAAAAGGACCACATGTATAACAAAATAAAGTTCTTTTAATCTGAATCCATACTTGCTTTTGCTGATTTTTGTTGCTCCCCTTTGAGCTTCCTTTACTTCATTTTGTAATTCAGTTCCTAGTTGTAAATGTGAACTTCTAAACTCTATAGTTGTATAAAGACAGTCCTATTTTGGTTCTCACTATTAAATTAGTCAGTCTCACATTTGATAGCCAACAATGTATCACCTCACTCCATGATGTAATAACTCTCTTTATACATCCATGATTTTATGGGTCCCTTTTGTCGTACTTTCATACCACATTCTGTATGATTTTCTGCCACAGCTATATTTTATTATTTCAGCTGTCCAAATTATTAAACTTTTTGCATATGTATTTTAGATTATGCTGGAGGAATTACCTTGCACTTTCCAAAGACTGATCCTGTCTTATTTATCATTTCCCTGTATGAAACACTATATTATTTCCTTCTCCGCAATGGCATTCAATCTCATCCAAATTTATGTCATCTATGAATTTCTTGAAGGAGCTGTTTACTCCTTCCAAATCAGAATGAAGATTTTAATAAGACTAGATTAAACTACAATCCCTTCAGTAACTGACTAGACATTTCCTTCCAAATCAATTAATCAATATACCTATTTTATGGTCTTTTAGCCAATCTTCAGTCCATGTGACAATCCAAATATTGGTCAATTTGAATTAACAGATATTTCTAGAGACACTCTATTAAACAAATTACTATAGTCAAACTGTATTAAGTCTGCTGTTTTCCTTTCATCTACTTATTTTATAATTATATCAAAAGAAACAATCAAATCTGTCTGATACAATTCATTCTTTATAAAGCCCCCTGCTTATTGCTCATTGCTCTGTTAACCTCTAGGGGTCATAGTGTGCCTTTAAGGCATAGATCTACTACATGCTGATTCTGATCTGAATGTGCCAGAAAAAGAAGCCTATTCAATTGGATATTATTACTGGAACACATCTCAATAGTAAGTTAAAGTTTGATCTAAAGTCTATCTATTGACACCTTTCCATTGACTCCAGCATATTTGAGTCAAGGCTATTGGTACTCAAAGGTTGCTGTCATTTTCCCAAAGAGGAAACAAGCAACCATATACTTTCAATCTGATTTTTTTTTTCTGTTTAGACTAAGGAAAAACAACAAACCAAGACAGAACAAAAGGCAGCATAATGTGTGCCTTCTCTGCCTTAAATACAAAACGGCAGCTGCTTCCCACTAACAGTAGACTCCTAGCAATTTAAAAGAATGTAAAATGAAAACTGTAACATATGCCACAGGTTGCTGGCATTGTTGTTTTTCACTAGGTATGGCAAGTCAGTGAGAATCAAACATGTTGTTCATTACCCCACCACTATTGTGATGGTCTCCATAAGACCAGACACAGGAGAAATGAAGAGTCCTCAAGCACTAAAACATGGCTCTACAGTGCATGCTAAAAGAGAGGGGGGTCTATAGCTACCACTGTAAAAAACTTCCATCTTCTATGGACCAAGTTTGTAAAGGTAGCAGTAACATGCACTTGACCACTGGGTTGGACTGGCAGGACGAACCTGAGAAGAAACTCATCCCTAAACATAATCCAGACCTTTCCTGCCTGTTGTTATGACCAGATCCTCAACTGCTATAAATAGGCATGTAGAGGACAGGGTGGATTTGCACCTTATTAATTAACCAAAGTAGAGAGAGAGAGAGAGAGAGAGAGAGAGCACAAGTTTTCACAGACTGAAGCTCACTTCATCAAATGCTAATGAAGTGAGTTTACATCTATATCTATATCTATATCTACTTTGGTTAGTCCATAAAGTGAAAATCTACCCTGCCTCGTACTTAACTTCAGACCAGCACAGCTAACTATATCTTTCTGTAAACAGGAATACCACTCTTGCCTCCAATGGGATTATGCTGATTTTATACCAGATGAGGATCTGTCTGGATATTCTGTCATTCTCTCTCTGAACAGTATTGTCCCATCAATAAAATAAACACTTCTGGAGACAGTTCTGTGACTAGTACAAGAACACAGAAGTTATTCACTCTGTTTTGTAAGTAAAGGTGTAGGCATCAAATCAATAACTTTCCTTTAAGATATCCAAAAACCTCATTTAAAATGAGCTTTATTTTCAAGATTTTTTTTTTATAAAAAGACTCCAACTCCTCCCCCTCTCCCCCCGCAAGTCTACACTTACAGCATCGGGCTGTTTGTCCACTATTTATCCTCATGGAAAGATAGTGAAATAAAATGCCCTTTTCACTCTCTTCCTCTCAGAAAAGGACTCATTGTACCTGTCTAGCACTAGCCTTCAAAATGTATGGGCCAATCTAAAATGTATTGCCTTTCCCCCAGAATAACTACTGACACAATGTAGTCCAGTTCTACTTACATAACATTGAGAGGTTCATAGTGATCCATGACCTTGTAAGGCTCATTATTAGATAGATACCAATTTGTCATGCTGTGCCTAGCTATCAGCTTTTCTAGTCACTCACTTCATGGTTCTAGTGGCAAATTATATTTGACTTTCAATTTAAAATCCAGGGTACTTTAATGTAAAACCTCAGTATAATAACGGTGATGAAGCAGCAGGGCATGCGATTTGACAGAATGGATTTTTCTAGCTTATCGTGCCTGATTCCCCTCCTCCATACCTCTCAGAAAATAAAATAAAATAAAAGAAGAAACCCAGTAGTTGGTATCTTGAACTGTTAATGGAAGCACGTACACTGGGTTGGCAAAAGTTTCAACGTTGGGGTGCCATTTAAAATGAAAGTGCTACTGCCCTAAACTGAAGTTGTAAAAAATCTTTTTGCATTTGCCTCACTGACTACAAATTAAGCCACATTAAAAACATCATGACAAGCTATAGTACATCAATGAAGATGTAATTATTTTTTAATTAAAAATGCCTTTGCATACTGCTTTAGCTGAGGGACTAGAGTTAACAATATACATGCCATGGTTCCTATCACAGTAAATAATTCTGGTCCCCTTTCTTTACCTACTTCAGATCTACTATTAAGTTTGCCTTATGTGTCTAAACCCTAAAGCAATGTTTTTTGTTTTTACTTCTATGTGGCTTTATTTTACAACAATGCAATGTTTTGGTAGAGGGTTTTTGTTGGGGGGAAGGGGAGCAGGAGGTTGGAACTTCCCAGTTGAAGAAAATGACTTGACAACCTTTAAAACATCTATAAGTCTATCATAAACATGTATAAACATGCATTATAAACATGCTCAATACTATATCAATGTATTGATCATCTTGAATATTAAGATTCACAGGTCAAGCTCAAGGCTGAATGATTCATGGAAATGCCGGGGCACAGGCTGAAACTTACCTTGTTCTCTATATGATGTTCTACACTACCTGTGTTCCTCAGATCCAATCTTCAGTTATTCACAAATGCCAACTCAATAATGCCATTCATTAGCATAAAAATATTCATGAGAATAGGCATTTGCCACAGCTAGACCCCTATGAGCTGTTAAACTCAGGGCCACATTATATTGAAAGAATAACGCAAGCATGTTTGGTGTACTCAAAATTTGAGAGAGGCTCAACTGCAGCCTACCATGCTGGAACACACATAGAGGCAAGATCTTAACAAAACAAAGCATTTTGAAGGTGGGGGAGGTGGGGGGGTGGACCAGAGACCCAAATAAGCAGTTCCTTTGTAGAAACAGGAGACCCTGACACTGTGCCAAAATGGATCACATCTTATTTATCAGATCCTTCTATTAAACATGGGGCACCGGGGGTGTTGTCTACAGAAAAACAGAATGTAGCTGTTTAAAAGCCAGTGTGTCAGGAACTGGGAAAGAGAGAGAATAAAGTGGAAGAAGTAGATAGCTTCCTGACCAGGTGTGTATACACGCATGCACACACGCACACATACACACATATGCATAAAAATTAAAAATAGAAAAATAAAGATTCTCAAGTCATTTTCACCAGCTGGAAGGAGAACCATTTTCTTTCATCTCTTCAGGGTAATAGATCGAGGATGACAATTTAGAAGTGTCTGTTTTTCCCTGCCATACAATGATGTTGATTGAGACAGTACTCCCTTGATTGGAATAGTCTTAGGACAGAGGTTGCTAACATACAGTCTGCCAGCTCTGGCTCTGGCCCATGGAGCCACTGAATCTTGTCCATGAGGCTGCTGGGCTTTGCCTGTACCCGTGCCCATGCCTGCGCGTGCACTGGGGCTGAGCAGCAAAGAGATGTGCCAGGGCATTGGAAGCTGTGCCAATGCTGCTGCTGCTTTTTCTGCCCCCTCCTTCCCCAAGGCTACAGCTTGGGCACAGCTCCTAGTCAGAGGGGAGCTGCACTGGGACTGGGGAGCTGGAAATCATGCCCTTGCTGCTGTCCCTTCTCCCAACTCAACTTTGCCCCCTGCCCAAGGCTGCAGTGAAAGCGTAGCTTCCAGCTGCATGACAGCTGTGCCAAGCCAGGCAGGTGGTGGGGCCTTGGGAAAGGGAGAAGTGGTGGCAAGCTGGAAGCAGCTCCCCAGCCCTGATGCAGACCCCCCGGCTGTGCTAGCATGGCAGCTGGCAAGCAGCAGAGGGTTAAGAGAGCTGCAGTGAAGGTACAGAGAAATTTTCCACTCACCACTGACACACTGCTGAAGCAACCCAGCCCATGTTGGACAAGAACTAAGGTGTTCCAGCCTGTGGCTTGAAAAAGGTTGCCAGCCCCTGCCTTAGGAGAAGACTGGCTTTCTGTCACTGAGAGAATGGTTGTATGCCCACTTACAGTCTCTTGAGTGACCTACAGTCAGTTAGTAAAGCAAGATACCCTGCCCAGTACAGACAAGGAGTGCTTGCAATTCTCCATATAATCTACAGAATTTGTTGTACAGAAAGCACAAGAATTTGAGATTCTGTTTCATAATTGTACTCAAAAGGAAGAGATTCTTACCTGTACCCAAAAGGAAGAGATTCTTTGAATTACATCCATCTAATACTTTGGCAAGTGGTCACTCTTAATACTCTGAATATAGTTTATTGTGGAGGTATTACTCATATATTTTCTACCAATAGAGAAGTGGACTTCAGTGGAAGTATTTCAGTTTAACTGAGGATCTGGCTTTTAATAAAAATGAGATTAGAATTATTTTGTCAGTCTGGGCAATGACTTAGCAGTTTGGCAATGCTAATACTAAAAAGCTTTTAAATACAAATATGGAAAAACAGATGGTTTAAAAATAGTTATTTTGGACAAGTACGATGATCCTAGATATTTGGTTAAATGCCACTTCACCTTTGATCCCATTGTTGGTTCTGTGTGGTTATAGGTGAGAACAGCAGTTCCTGAAGTTTGTTACCCATAAATTGTTTGATAGGTCAACTGCGTTTTATGACAAACAGGGATATATTCATAAAACTCCTTGTCCATTCCAGTTCCACACATGTATACTTTTTCATTTTCTTTCTAATGTGCTGTGGGACTTGTACCATTGACAATTATAGGCCTATATATCTATTGATTTTTTTTCTTGTTTATTTTGGGGTTTTATATGCAATACATTTTCTGTGTATTATGCTGCGACTTGGTAACTCAAATTTCAGTGTGCTGAGTTATGTGTTGTATGGTTACATTTTGTCCCTATTTTGTTTTCTCTGAATATTAGCTATACAATTAATGAACAAATCAAACAAATTGGAGAGCTGGTATTTTTCTCTCGATGTAACAATAAAGGATGTTTTTAAAACATCTTCTATATTTCTCTCTCAGACCCTAGGGAAGAAGTGTGTGCTTTGAGTTCTAAATTACTCATTCCTAGTGGCATCAGAAGTATGCCCTGAGGAGTATAGTTTCAGCTCGACAGACAAGGCTTTAACTATGCAAGCCCTTTTACAAATACAAAACATTTTAATATTGCACTTTTCCCATAATCTCTTTCAATCCATAAAGAAAAGTGCTACAAAGAATTTAAGAACTGACTCTGTCTCTTCCATAAAAAGCAACCAAAGAATGTCCACCATTTGTGGGGACTAAAATTTACTCCACTGCTCCTTTGAGACACCACAAGAGGCACGTTCGCGCTCGTCTGGACGCACCCTTAGAGATGAAATGGTTTGGAGAGGCATGAGCTTTCATAGTTTATTAAATAGGTTATAACAGCCCATTTCATCAGATGCTGTGAATGGACTTGGAGAAGAAAAGGGAATGCAGAGAGGAATTTAAATGCAGAGGAAAAGGACAGAGAAGGATGCACTGCTGAGAGAGGGAGCAGGTGAGTTGAAAAGATCAGTAGGGACAAAAAAGGTACAGTGTCCAAAAAATAGACAATAAATCTTGGAATAAACTGAGAACAACCTTAAAGGCCTTCTAATATGTGTATCTACCCCAGTCTTCCGCAGCTCAAAATCCTAAGAGAAGCATGGGTGACCGGTGCCTCCTGATACTGGGGGGCAGTGCTGCTAGCGCTTCTCTCGGTGCCCCCGCAATCTCAGCGCCTCCCTCTTCCCGACCAGCGAAGGCCAATCATCATAGTATTTGGTTTTGCTCTTAAATTGCCACCTTCTGGAGTCTAGCAAATATAAGAATTTCAGCTTTTTTAATACCATATTTACTTGAAACTAAGATGACCCAAAGAGGAAGAGACATGAGTAAGCAAGCACACTGCCTCCATTATATGTATTTTTTCCTTTATTATTGCCCAGGGGCTTAATGTTTATGTTGCAATTTAACCAGTGATTTTGGGATGAGGCTATAAGGAGAGTTAAGAAGGCCTCATTAGTATCCAGAGGGGTGCAGCTACAGGGGTCGAAGAGCCCAGCACCAGAGGGGCGCTGATACACAGGGCCAGAGGCCCAGAAATGAGAGGAGATTGATTAGAGCTAGTGCCTCAAAGCCAAGTCTGACACAATGGGTCTAGGCTAGACAGCCTAGCTACATTAAAGGGGTGGTGGCCAAGTTGACTGAGACCCCAACAGAGGGAACCATACTCATATAACACCTGCGAGACATGGGGCACAGTGAAGCGGTGGTATGGAGCCATGCAATTAATGCTTAAGGCAGGAGCTTCTCACATCTGGGTGCTCTGGAGCAAAGACCCAATCTAGGAACCCCTGGGGCAGCCTCCCTTTTGAGAACCAAAATAAACTTAAAGACATGGCAGTGGGTGCATGGTGAAAGTTAACTGTCTCCAAGTTAACAATGCACTTCATTTCCTGACAGCACCAGCAGCAGTGGTTCCTTCTGACTGCTGCCATCACACCCAGCCCTGCTGCCCAGGCACCCTGGCCCATCTTCCTCACACTCACTGCAAAGGGCAGGACCTACACAGGTAGAGCATTCAGCTGGTGGCTGGGATGATGCAAAGGGCTGGGGGGAGCCAGATGGGTTGTGGGGACAGGACCGGAAAGACCCCAGAATCTTGGGGTGGTGACAGCCAGGGGCCGGTGCTGAGGCCAGGGCCTGTGGCAGAGCCACAATACATTGCCCATGCAGCCTTGCAATGAGCATGGGTTTCACAGGCAGGGAATTGCAAAAGGTTGACTGCAGCTCTGTGCTGACCCCAGTCCTGTGATGTCACTGCCCCAAAATCCCAGCCCTGGCCCCAGATAGAGCCCCATTCACCCAGCCACAGCCCTATCCTGTCTGCCTGGCCACATGCCCTGCCTGTGTGGTTCCTGCCAAGTCTCCATAGAGACCCCAGGATTTCAGGTAAGTGAAGGCATAGGCCAGGGCCAGGGCCAGGGCAAAGCTCCAGTTCTGTGGGCAGGGACATGCGGGCAGTGAATCACAGCTCTACCCCAGCCCGGTGCTGATCCCAGTTTCACCTGCCCCTCCCATTCCTGAACACTGCTCCCTTCCCTCCTACAGCCCCATCCCACGTAGGAAAAGGGAATGCTAACCCAGCCCATGACATTTCAGCAAAACTTCCTATGTGGCCTGTGGATTGCCCACCCCTTATTTAGCCCTTGATCTACCAAGGTACTGAAAGCATACGTGAAGTGCCCCCATATCATACTCAGTAAGACTCGTATGGTTACAGTGAAGCATGTGTTCTAAGTGTTTTCCTGGACCTGGGAACTTACATGGATCCAACTCCATTAACTTTCATAGTTACTCCTGATTTACTTTAGTGTGGGAAGAGAATTGGACCCTCTGATTAGTTTCTTGCTGTTTTTACTGCAGCGAGAGCCTTGTAAACTGACACACTGCTGCCCAGTCTTTCAGAAAACTAGCTTAGTAACCCAGCCATGTAGAAAACTGTCTCCAAGTCAACAATGGTATTAGCTTAAGTGTGAAATCACCCCATCTTCATATTATTTCCGTCAACATGGCATGACTACAAAGCAGGGATGTGTGAAGACAACAGATTTAGGCTTTCTAAATCATCTCACAGTGGTATTATTTTAGGGTTTACAAAACTGCTATGTGCCAGAAGAACCTTCATTTAAGCTATTGTGTTTTTTTCCCAAGAGATGAGCTGTTTAAAAATCTCTTCCTAATTTTTTTCTGCATTTTGTTTTGTAGTCTTTCTTTTCTACAATAACATGAAAAGGGGTTTTAAATGTTTATTTTCTTTTTGTGGGGCTACCAGAAGAATTTTTCAACCGCAGCAATCTTGCACTTGCATTTTGCCAGACCTGCTCTGCTCATACATATTTCTCCTTCTCATGTGACCCTTGTGGTCCCATACAACACTATTATTCTATGTGCCCATACTCTCTCAAAAAAGGTCATCACCATTCTCCTCATCATTCAATTTAGCACCATAAATACGTTTGACATGTAGCCCACTTTCTGTCTTTCCTAAATAGATTATACACACATGTATTGACATTGTAGGCACTGTGGGAGGATTATTCCAGCAATTCCAAATTATGTCAACTAGATTTCATCTGTATGCTGATATATCATTTCTAGTTTTTTCATGCATGTTTTCTATACTCTTTGCATTTGCATTAAATATTTAATACATTATCCTTTATCCTCCAAAGAATTCCATTTTCACTGTACTTTGTGCATTGTAAACACACACTAGTTAATTTAACGGCCACTCCTTTTCCTCTTAAGACAGTTGCGCATTTTGAATATAAGCTTCCCACTCATAAGCAGACCACTTAAAACAAACTGACTTGTTATGTCAAAATGCTTTTCAGGGGCCAGTACACCCAAGGCTCACCACGACATTTAATAATTGGTCTTCAGTATACTTCTCCTTTCTTTGTTTTATTTTCTCAAGCACGGACAGCATCAGCTCCTTGTCTAGTCAGTCTTTCCCTTTCTCATGAGAAGACCAACAAGGGCTTTGTGCCAGTGGTAGGTTCTGTGATTTGGGTGACATTCTGAGCTTGAGACAACTCATTTCATATACATCACTAAACAACCACCAGAACACAACAGTTTTTATATTAGTCCAGTTGAGAATCAATTAGCTCAACTAATTGAGACCAAAATTCGTTTGTAAAATCAAATGGTTAGATTTATGGAACACCTGCAAAACAAATATTTACACACAGAATATATAAACATGCATACGTTTTTTCATTATTATTTCATTTTTTCCCCTTACTTGTTAAAACACTTCTTTTTTTACTTACCCTTACTCTCACTTGTACCACACACCACACATACTTTCTGTGTCTGGACAATGGAATGGTTTGGATCATTGGCATCCAGATGATAAACGCTCTACTGTATTACCAGTTTATGTGAATTTAAAGGGTTGGAAAATAGTTCCTTAATTCTAGTCTAAAACCTCTTCTGTGGTATTAATTCAGTGGCTTAAAGAGCAGAATGCAAATACAATTTGAACCTTGTTCACTTCTATCAAATTCCTTAGCAGAAAACCTATTACTTATTTTCCTGCTACCAAGAGTTTTTACTACAATGTTATTTCAGACAAACAACACTCAGATATATGAAAGACATTCAGGAACCACTTTATTCAGGTCAAAATCTTGTAATTCACTTTGTTTTAAACATTTTTAATAGAACTTGTTAAACAAACTCTGGCAGTACTGAAGGGTTAAAATCATTGGTTTCAGCCAAACCTGTCACTCCTAAAATATTAAGTTCCTTATTCCTAAAGAACATATGCAGACTAGCTAGTTTGAAATAACTTTATATAAAAAAAATTACATCATAATGCTTTATGTGCAGTCACATACTGTTAAATGATGTGATGCAAAGCAAATGGATAGATTAATTTTGTGATGTGGCACCAAAAGAAACAATTTAAAACAGGGATTAGGGACTGAGTTGGCTCAGTGAAGCATCTGAAACAAGTCCATTATACCTGCAGAAAATTTTGCAATAACTGTATCAGCAGCCAAGGAAAAGGTTGTTAAAACTAAAGATTGAGACATTTAGATAAATGTGCCCCTGCCCTCCCCCTCCCCCAACACACACCAACATCTTTTAACAAAAATAATGAATAGGAGGAAAGGTTTTTAAACTGGGATAAAAAATGAATGTTGTTTCCTGGAAGAAGAACATCATATAGAAATTCTGATTCATATTACACTAATGGAACAGCAGATTGGTAGGTTGATATATTTTCTGTACACAGTGTTCATGGCTGAGATGAATTACCCAGTGGTATAACCATGCAAAAGAGACAAAGTATTTTGGCAATGCATAACTTAATCCCCCTATTTTTCCAACATGGTGCGTTTTCTGTGTCCTAAATCAGTTGGCTAAGAGACAGTTCCTGACCTGCAGTGTGAGAAATGTGAAAAAAAGATACTTAAAGGAACTGAAAAAAGTGCTAGAATCAATAGTGACAATTTCTAAGCAAATCTCTCTCTAACATACACAATGAGTCTTAACAAAAATATATACTTCTACCTCATGAACTAAAAGAGACCTCCCTTAAATTGCATAAGCTCCTTTCTCTCTGAAAGTCATATTCAGTATAAAATACTCTACTCTGGGTGTGTCTACATGTGCAATTACTGTGCCTGAATTTACTGCACAGAAAATTCATGTGCATTAAACTGCACCCAGGCACACGTAGAAACATCTTCCTGACAGGAGCAATTAAGCCCAGGGTTGCCCTACCCTTCTCTGCCCCCCCTGCAGCAGCCGTTTCTAGGCTTCCCCTGGTGTCAGCCCTGGGCTGGCAGGGAGCATAGGTACAAGCCAAGCCTGGCAGGGAGGAGGTCAGGGTTGGGGGAGGAGGGAGCTGGGGACAACTGCCCACCCTCTCCCCAAGCAGCTCTGAGCTACAAGAAGCTGGAAGCTGGCAAGGAGCTGGGAACAGCTTCACATCTAGTCCCTGAGCAACTCTAAGCTGCATGGTGCTCCCAGCTCCCCATGGCTCAGAGATGCTCCAGGGAGTGGGCAGGGAGCTGTCCCCAGCTCCCCACCCATCCCACGGAGCTCAGAGCTAATCTGTGGCCTCATACTGTCTGGGTTGACCACAAGCAATTTGTTCCCTGTCAACATCTACATGTACACTTCATCACATTAGCTTAATGGGCAGTTGTCTAGTACTTGTATCTACCAGTACTAGGAAACGGCACATTAGACTAATCTATTGCACAATAATTGCCACGCATGTGTAGATGCCTTTACTGCACATTAGATTAGTCTAATATGCAGAAAAGCATCTTGTGTTAATTTGTCCTCCTTTCCCCAGTTTAGACAACGCTTATTCTATGCAGCAAAGATTCATGAATTCAAATTTACTGGAGAAGCATGAGCCTAACAAGTATGTGTGCAACAAAAACTAAATACATATGGAGCCAGGATATGAACCTAGACTTTTAGCTTCAAAGACTCTATCACTTGAAATAAAGATCTTATTCAGGCTAGGAACAGAAGTTAAGCTTAAACCAGCATAAGTGATTGGAAACTGGTCTATATCTGTAACAGAACAGAAGTTCAGTGCACATGGCCTGGCTTAAAAATTGCAGAACCTGGTCTAAGATGACCTGGATCAATGTGGTATCAGACTTAATCTATTTAGTTTAGATTAGTCTAAAGTGACCCCAACTTGTTGGCCTCGGCCAATGCAGGCAGCCTGCGTGCCCACCTAACCAAAGGGGAAACATGTTCTGCTCACTACCAGTCTAACTTAGGGCTCTAGAGTAAAGCATGTAATGTATATCGCTTCTACCTCAGGCTTTTTGAACATCTCTACCTGGCCTCAGTTTATACTAGCAGCAAGCCCCTTTCTCTCTAGTCAACCAGGGATAAGGGGATAAATTATGTTTCTCTCTCTCGCACATGCACACCAAGGGAAACTGTTTTTTGGCAAAGTGAGGGATCCTGACTCAGGTTCTTACCAAAGTCTACACTCCATAGTTTATTGCTGGTTGCTCCTGGTACACATGATAAATATGAAACATAATATTCCCCCCATTCAGCCTTGTCCAAGAAGTCAAAGACCTAGTAACTCAAGATCACTTCTCAGTGCAAAAGAATCAACTCACTACTGTTGAAGATTAATTTTTACTAGACATTTAGAGGGTTAAGAATTGCATTGCAGTGAATGCCATTGTTCAAGTTCAGCAGAGTAAAATCCATCATTTTTGAGTGGGTTGAAAATGATTTTTATTAGAGTCATTCACACAACCCTATAATTTGGTGACATCTAGCAGATATACTTACTAATTTCCCATTGTAAACTTTATCTTCACCAAGAAGCAAAAAGTTCATTTGTTAGTTTAAAACATTCCTTAATGAGTGTGCTAATTGAGAACACATTAACACATTTCACCAGGCTCATGTGTTTATTACTTAAGAAGGGACATAAATTTGTCTCCCTTTGTGTGGTTAATGCTAGCAAGATTCTTGGTTTAAAGAAAAACCATAATACTCACTGTGCTCACAAAGGTTAAAATGGTAAGGAACACAGAGAATGAATGTTTTGTAAAGCGTATTGGGAAATTAGGCTTAATTACAATATGCTTTATTTGGCTTTTTACTGGAAGCACCCATTGTGTTGAGGAGTGTTCTTCTTTGTGCTTCTGAATCCAGGAACACCTACTATGTTAAATTGCAACCAACTTTGCATCTTGCTTTAGGTCCTAATTCAACAAAGTCCTTAAGAACATCCCAAATAAGCAGGGATCCTGGTTTTCTCCTATTTAAAAAAAAAAATCCCAATTTTCAGTTAAAAAAAGTAACCCCAAATCCACATTTTTCCCTTATTAAAATTAAACACCACTATATATATATATATATATATATAGCTATATATTAGTGGTGGTTCATTTAAATCACAGAAAAATGTGGACTTAGGGTTACTTTTTTTTTTAACCAAAAATTGGGAATTTTTTTTAAATCAGAGAAAACCAGGATCCTTGCAAATAAGTGCATGAGTAATGCCACTGAAACAAGAGCTGGGGGCCCTAGTAAGTAGGTAGTCAAAAGCCAGAAATAGGTCATGAGCCAGAGATCAGCAGTCAAAGTTGCCAATCCAGCAAGAAACTGATCCAGTATTCTAGGCAGACATCAAGTGCCTAAGTGTCAGGATCTGAAAACCTGAAAAGAATCCCAGGTCAAGAAAACCAGGAGACAAAAGTGTGAGGTGCACATTGATCACAAATTGCTTGAGGATTTATTATCCAAAGGTCAAGGGCTAGGGTAGTCCCTTACATGAAGAGCTGGACTTAATCAGGTGACCGAACAATGAGCAAGTTGGAATGAACAAGGAATACGCTGAAAGCCAACTGAGACAGATACCTTACAGAAACTATTATATTCACACCCTCAATGTCTCCCTAACCTGGGGCTTTAATTTGAATTTAATACCTGTAACAATATAACGGTGTTGTTTAAGAAAAATACTCAATTGTTAAACCTTAAAAATGGTCACTCATTCTGATTCTGCTCTCACCTCACTTGACTGTGAACAGCTCTCCTGAAGCTGGGGTGGGGAGAGAGGGGACAGGGGGAAAAAAGCAGGTACCATTTTATTAACTGGCCCATGAATTGTAAGCTGATAAATGTCCATTTTATTTTAAAAGCTTATTTTCAAAGGTTTATCACAGTTTGTTAAACCCGAGAGAGAGGGTTATTTTCAAACTTGCTGGTACTTACAGCAGACTTCACAATAGTAATTAAAGGAGACTTATCTTTAGCAGAACTTCTTCAAGACTTCAACGTTTGGAGTGAAGTGGATTCAAGGGACTTCCCCCCCACCCCCCCAAGAATGCAAGAGAAGAGTGCCTCTCAGTAAGCTTTTGTCCATTATCTAGCACAATAAGGCCAAATAAAGCATAAGGACTCAAGGATCTGCCACACTACAAGCAAGCAAGAAAAAACTGCCTCCTGTCCCCAGAGGCATAACACTATTTTATCTGAAGAATACAAGCTTTAAACAGTATCCCCAAATCACTGAAAATGTGACTGTTTGGATGAAGTTCACTGGAGTTTTTTGCAAATAAATACAACAAATAAAAAGCAAGTTTTCCTTTAGTTGGCAGATGGGTCAGGAAATACATTCCAGAAGGTGAAAGGGAAGTTTTTTACAGTAAGGTTTTCAGGTTATTCTGAAAGAATCATCACTTCCAGAAACCACTGTACAGCCAGTGCTGCTGATAGGGAACGCCCTTGAGAAAGAGCCCAGGGAATAATGAAAGAGCTGCTGAGTCAAAATAGCCTGGGGATGTAGATTTTTAGGCAATATTAATTATTTTTTTATCATCCCTGTTAACTTCTACTCTGTCACATTATTTTCCAGTTGATTAATGTTCAGTCTAACAATATGTCAAACTGTAGATGCAAATAATGTATATATTCCACATTCAGTTCAACAAGCCAGGAAAAGTAATAGCCAAGGAAATAGGACCACCTCTTTAAGGGAAAGCTGCAAGATTTCTGCTACCTTAAAATTTATACATTGAAAATAATGAAGTACACTATAGCATTGTTAATGATTAATAGGGAAATCTCAGAGGTTCAGCTAAACAGGCAGTGCTAGGGGCTTAGCCAACACTTGTGTGAATGAGTCAGACCTGCTGGGTTTGCAAAATTAAGCTTGAAGTCTCATAAAAATAGATAATTCTACTTAGGCTGCAAGTACTCTTATTGGGCCAGATTCTGATAACTTTCCTCCCTTTCAGCAATACACTACATCGAAAGCCATTCTCTCTGAATTTGTAAGACTCATTCTTGAGATAAGCAAGTGTAGCAGAATTTGACCCAAGGTCTCTCAGCACTTGTATCTAGGTCCTAGCTAGCACCAGGATGTCAGAAATGCTGAATAAAAGTCAGTTAGCTAAATTTAAATATTTGCCAGCCTGTGCGAAAGTTTCAGTTTGAATTTGGGCATCAAGTTGGGCCTTTTTTAATCCAAAACAGTATATGCCCATTGATCATCAAGATGAACTGAAAGACAGGGCTCTGAATATTTTATGATCCCCCTAGCATTCCACCACACCATGTAGTCTATATTTAGAAGTGATTAGGTTTATTTATCTTGCAAACTAACTAAATCCAAATGAGCTCAGAGCTCAATCTACTCCTAAAAGATCTGTTTACATATGCTAATTTTCATTTAAGTAGTGGCCAATTAAGACCTAAAAGACTATACAGCTGGAGGTAAGCACCCATAGCCTTTGGAAATTCCAGGTAGTTGTGCGGCATGCATGAGCATACCAGGACATTATTTCCTATTTATAACTCACTGCGTGACTGTTATGGTCCTTTTGACACAGAGAAGCCGTTCTATCACATTTGCCAACATGTACAGTCATTAAAGGCAGTTCAGTGTTCTCAGGTCAGGTCCTAGAGGTGCTAGGTGTAATCACTGGGCATGCGTAGATGACAGGGCTATTAATGTAGAGCGAGTTAAGCCTCATGTGTCATTCCCCACAGATTTCAATAGGGGGAGTGAAATACCAATTTATGCCCTAGATTGTCTTTCCTAATGTATTACACCAAAAAGTGCATGTAAACTACCCAGGTTCGCCAGTCCCTGCCCCTGGACTGTCACTGGGAGTCTCCCCTGAGCACGGTCATGGTCACCCCAAAACCCTTGTCACTTGCACCTGCCTATGCTCAGTCAGTCTGGTCTCTCTCTGTCAGTATGCGATCCCAAAGACCCCATCCCAATCCAAAGACGAGACACTTGAATCCTCCCCTTCCGTTCCTTTCCTTCCCATCCCACCATGTTACAAATATAGGTTTTTTTCCCCATAACAGTACAGCCTGCAAAGAAAAAAAGATGTTTTGGAGCTGCAGCAGCAGGCATTAACCCCCAACCCCCCACCCCCCCCTCAGCGACCATGCATATGAAATGTACTATAATGCAGACTTACTGAAGTCTTTAAAGACTTATTAAAAGCTAATGGCCCTGGCAGGTCCATGCATGGAGAAGTTTTTCAAACTGTCTGCTTGCCTCTTGGGGTGGGTGGGGTCGAATAGTCTTTTTTCTTACAAGACATGCTGGGTGCACCACACCCGAGCTGGCACTTAACAAGCATTCTACCTCCCTCCCTCAGATACCAGTCCACCCTACAACTCCTTGCAACTCTTTCCAGAAATGCCATGACTCCATAAAAAACCCCAAGCACAGCATCCCCACCATGATGAGGCAGGAGCGGTCTCCAAAAACCAACCCAACCACCCACCCACATCAAGGAAGGCATGACACTTATAGAGCAAAAATAAAACGGTACTTGAAATGTTGCAGCTTAATTTAACAATATAAAACATATATACAAATGTAAAAAAAAAAAAAAAAGGGAAGATATTTTCAATACCCTCCTCTACTCCTCATCACTGGGCTATGGACTGGTTGTCATCCCAGCAAGTTCCACTTGTGAAAGTTTTCTGTTAGGAGGGGGGGAAAAGGAAGAAAAGGAAAAGGAGTGGGGTTAGTCACACAGTTGAAAAGTTGAAAAAACAGACTTTTCCCCCTCCCCACCCCTTACACACACACACACACACACACATACAAGGTCAGTGGGACATATTACCTAAATATCAGCTGGGACACTGCATATCCTGGGTGTCTGGCAGGCAGCATCCTGCTGCCCTTGGACTTTGGGTCCTGGTTCTGAAATGGAATGTGATGAAGTTCAGAAGGTTTGCAATATTACAATATTGAAGAAAGTCATGTAACTACTCACTCCTAAGTTTCAAACTACTTGCAAAAAACTTACCATTATGGTGATGCTGCAGCTGTCACCAGGAGCTATGGCCACTGCAGTGGCAGCACATGATGAGGGCTATAGTGTTTTGCAGGTGGAGGGTACATGGGCAGAGGGGAGGACATATACTATAGGTGGGGGGGGGCAAAGAATTAAAGGATTACTTCTCTCCCCCATTTTAAAATAATAATAATAATAATTATCATCATCATCATCATCATAAAAATAGGTCTAAGCAGACCCATTCTGACCTGCCTGAATTGTGTGCTGTGATGGAGGAGGGACGACTGAAGGATGGTAAAAAAGAACACACAGTGGCACCTACTTGCTAGAGGACAGAACACAGCGCTCCCTTGTAGCAAAGAGGATTAATTAGAAGTCTTTGGAATCTCTGGCTCTTTGCATGAACAAAATCCACAGTTGGAGCAGCGTAATTGGAGAGCACCACAAATTAAAACATGTCCGAGTAGTGTTAGTTTAAGGTGTTAAATGGACTTTAAAGCAGTGGGAAATTCCGGGTCATACAAACACAAACGCAGTTGCATCAACGTGAACCAGAACTTTTATTTCATCTACACACGCCCATAAATGTTAAAGCTAAGATACATTGGTTCAGTTCCTGGGTTGTACTACAACCACTCTGTAGAAGGATCACCCAAGTGTAAGGGGTTCTTCCACCAGCATACAACAGGCACAGAAGCTTGTATGGCTGTCATAACAGGAGACATTACTGGGTAGTGCGCAGGGTTTTCAGGTGCTTTAGCAATGTCTAGATGCCCTTGGGGCTCTTGGCATCTGCTGCAAGCTAGGTCAGGCCGTGTGTCTTCAGTGGCCAAGCACTCAAACAACCACAGCTGAAGAAACTGTGGGGGTGGCTTGATTCATCCTTCTCTCTCCTACTCTTGAGTTGTACCTTGTGCTCTTTAGTGACAATTGAAGATCTGGAACAAATTCCAAGGCAATGTAATCAGTGTTATAAGTTATGCATCAGTGAGTGAGCGTAAGCTAATATAAGTCAGGAACAGGTAGAGGCTGAAGGTTGAGAAGGAGAGAGGGGAATAGTAAGAAAAAATAACTAATAGGAGGGTATAAAGGGCAGAGGTGTATAAAGTGCATAGGGGGCGAACACATGCTGCACCTTTTCAAAGGGTAAAGAAGAGACAGTTCTGGCATAGCTCTCAGAGACACTGAGCCAAATTCTGTTCTCAGACACCAATGTCAACTGGCTTGCTAGAGTTAATCAGCATTTGTACTGGTTTGAATGACAGCACAATACCTCCCGGAGCTCCTGCTGGGCCTATATACCTCAGCACTACTTCTAAGCCAGCAGTAACTTTGCACACTGTCTAGCCTGAATATTTTTAAAATCTGGTTGGATATTGCTCAGAGCCAGGATTAGAACTCAAGAGTTCAAGGCCCCCTGCCTTATGCTCACACCACTAAACCTCACTTCTCTTGTGTTCAAAGGGACAAGATATAATTGCATCCCAGAGATGGAATGAAGTGTCTGTAATGATGGGACAGAGGGATAGCAAAACACTAACCCAGGCACTTTCCTTTGTAAGCCACCACTCGTAGAAAAATAAGATTAAAAATTAGATAGCCTGCTGAGATTCAAAGATAGGAAACCAAGTTCACATTTGCAAGTTGTTCAGCTTGACTTTATAACAAGTTCACATGGCAAAATGAACATACTTCAATTGACTGTTCTTTTGAAAATGTAATACTTTTTATACTTACAGTCAAGGAATTGGTGTTTTTTAATATAATACTAAAAGTGGGAGAGAGAGAGTCATGCAGACCTGCTGAGTCAGCTGCACAGTTTCATAGTTTCATAGTTTCTAGAGTCAGGAGGGACCTGAGTAGATCATCTAGTCCGACCCCCTGCCATGGCAGGAAATAATACTGGGGTCAAATGACCCCAGCAAGATGTTCATCTAACCTCCTCTTAAACACCCCCAGGGTAGGAGCCTGCACCACTTCTCTTGGAAGCTGGTTCCAGACCCTAGCCGCCCTGACCGTGAAGTAGCGCTTCCTGATATCTAACCTAAACCTGCCCTCTGCCAGCTTGTGACCGTTATTCCTGGTCACTCCTGGCAGTGCATGGGGGAATAGTGATTCCCCCAATGCCTGCTGATCCCCCCTGAAGTCTTGTACTTCGCATATTTTTATTTCTGGAAAAAAGTTATCAAAGCGATATATGGAATCCAAAGATGGAAGCCTGATCAAGAACAACTGAACAGAAGGATTCTTCCCTTTTTTCCTTTTGCTTGACCTATTTTTCTAGTATTAGAATATCTGTGGGATGTAGAGTATCCCTAAGGAAAAGGCCAATGCTAGAATCAATCAGAAATGCATTGTGTGCCTGCTCCCCCTATCTCCTGCCCCCATACACACTCAGAATCAACATCATTACCTCTTTCAAAATGTTAGCCATGGCCTCATAATGTGTGGATGCAGCAGAACAGAGGACATCTCTTAGGAACATTTTTGGCTATTTAACATTAGAGATGTGCTAAGACTATCAGTCATAGAATTCAAGCCTGAACAAGATGAGCCAAGAGGCAGGAGACTGATTTTGGAGACAAAGGTGAGACTTTTGTTTGACTTCAGGGGAGGTCCTATTTTCCCCTTTCCTTTGAAAAACCATCTGCATCACACTGGTCTGTTCCTTCAACCAAGTAGGACTGTATTCAAGTTCCTCTTGCACAATTTCTCTCAAGAGAGCTGAAAAGAGGTACCCAATCACTTCTCAAATGGGTCAATGTATTTCCTCATCTTTAAATCACTGGGCAAATCCTGTTCTACTGTATCCTCATATGAAAATACCCTGGCCTAAAACTGCTCACATCAGGCTTTGCAAATCATTATTTTCCTGTAAAATTAGAGTAGTATACCAGAACACCTCCATTTCCACTCCTCAGAGCCCTCCCTCCCAATTTTCATATCCTTCTCAATTGACTCCCTCTCCCTCTCATTCAAACCTTTGCTTCTGATAGTTCATCTCCATGCCTCATGTAGCCTTCAGGTTAAATTCGGAGTGGGTTTATAACTAAAAGGTCTGGGGTTGATGCAGCAACCAGTTAATGAAATTCTGTGGCCTGAGGACAGACTGCATTTTAAGTCGCCTTTAGCCTTAAAAACTATAAACTTATATATTATGAAAAAGTGGTGAGAGAGGTAGATAGGCATGTTAGTCTCAAGTCAGGCAGAAGGCAAGGTAGATTTGCACCTTACAGGCTATCTAAATCAGAGATGTATAGTATATGCTTTTGCAAGAAGCAAAATAAGCCCGCTGCTTACAAAAGCTTAGGTAGTTTTATAGGTGAAAATCTACCCTGTTTTCTGCATAAATAGACATGTAACCCTACACGTGGACTTTATAATGACAAATTAAGTGTATGTTTCTACTTTAAATTACATCTTTCAGTTCCTAGGCTTGTAAGCTATACCACTAGGAATGCCCTTACTTATTAGCAAAGTAATAGTAAGAAGTTTTAAATGTGTCTGACTATAATGGGATCTAATTTTTATCACCTTATACAGCACTCTGAATTTGACCTTCCCTGTTTATAGCTAGCTTTGATTCCAAACATCCATTCCTCCTAACAGGCTTTTTTCTTCTACAGACTTTTCTCTTTCTATCCCCCAACCCCCTTTTCCCTCTGGCTTTTTCATTGCTGAAGGCATTCCTCCTTAGTTTGTATGTTTTTCTGCTACCACTGAAGAGATGTCATGTAACAGAAACCAAGGGGTTTCAAATTCTAAGCTGAATCTATTCTTCATTTATAATGTTGGACCTTATTCCCCTAAAGGTATGAATTACAGCATGTTGTCAGCCTCTTCTTTATATTTCCTGCATTTGTACAAGGTATTCAAACTTCAACATGATCTCCAATAGTTCTGTGTGTTTAATATGGAACTATCTCAGGAAGAAACAGCATGCCTGCAGAGATCCGTGTTGATAGCTTGGGGAAATCACTATCACCTCTGCCGGTTTTTTCAGTGATATATACACAAGAGTGTCTGTGGGGATTTGTTCAACACCAAATGGGGCAAAAGGAGATGGATAACAATGGAGCAAAATGGATTCAAGAATGAATGGTTGTGAAAGCTGTCCATCAGTTGGAAAGTAAGCTCGTCCAATTTAGTCTGAAAGGCAGAAAACCCCTAACTGGTGTTTTCGGAAGGTAAAAAATAAAGTTAGTTTCTGCTTATCATAATATCCATTATTTATGTGCAGACGTAGGCAGTAACCTGGTCCACTTCCTATCTGATGAAGAAATAGGTTGTTAATGCTCTCAGTCTGAGATGCTCTCTGACTGAGATCAAACTGTAGAGACTTGGGCTTCCAGTTGTAGAAGTCCCTGGTGTCAACCAAAATGAAGGCCAATATACATGCAGTATGAGATCACCTTATTTGCTTATGCACATTATTTTGGCAGTACATAGTGCTTTTTCTTCTCCAGGTCTTGAACACATTCAAGCAAGTTACCCTGCTATGAATCATTATGTCCTCAGTTACCTTTTGTTATGGCACTTAAAGCTGATTGGGGACAAATAATTAAAATAATTCTAATTAATATTTAAATGTATTCTGCTACAGAAAGATGCCATGGTGAAAGCAGATGTGAGATTAGCCATACGCTGTTTTATACTTCTCTACAATTCAAAAATGGAGGGAAATCAAAATATATCACAGTAGTTATGACTTGCAGTACAGTTTGAATCTGCTATAAGCATAATTAAGGTGGCATCTTGAAGCAGGGAAAAATCTTTGAAAACACCTGCCTGATACACTGACATCTGATTCATAGACATTAGGGCTGGAAGGGGCCTCAGAAGATCGAGTCCAGCCCCCCGCCCAAAGGGTAGGAAGTCAGCTGGGGTCATAGGATCCCAGCAAGATAAACATCCAAATGTCTCTTGGAGGCATTCAAAGAAGGTGCTTGAACCACCTCTGGCAGCAGTCTATTCCTAACCTTGGGGATTCAGACATTAAAGAAGTTTTTCCTTATGTCCAGCCTGAAACAGTCATGGAGGAGTTTGTGACCATTTGACCTTGTCATCCCTTGGGGCGCTCTGGTGAACAGACACTCCCCCAGATCCTGGTGGTCACCCCTGATAAACTTACAGGTGGCCACCTGATCACCCCCGAGCCTGCGCTTTTCCAGGCTGAAGAGTCCCATGGCTCTCAGCCTCTCTTCATAAGATCTGTTTTCCTGACCTCTGATCATGCGCGTGGCTCT
This sequence comes from Crocodylus siamensis, assembly GCF_052110815.1. Classification (NCBI taxonomy): domain Eukaryota; kingdom Metazoa; phylum Chordata; order Crocodylia; family Crocodylidae; genus Crocodylus; species Crocodylus siamensis. The sequence goes on from NC_143395.1 coordinate 359,678,169, forward strand.
TCTCTGGATGCTCTCAAGCTTCTCCACATCCTGTTTGAATTGTGGAGCCCAAAACGGTATGCAGTACTCCAGCTGCGGCCTCACATTTTTGAAGAAATTTGATTTTGTCAAAAATGATTATATATATTTGTAATGTTGTCAGGTTCCCGAAGTACCAGTCAAGATATGATTCCTATTCTGCAGAGGGCTGACCAGGCACACACAAAGTCTGAGGGGGTTAGGATCTAACATAAGACAAACCACAATAAATTTGACTTCAACAAGCTTCCACATGAGGACAAGTCCTGGAAAATCCCTAATCTCCCAAGACAAGCCTCCTCAGCTTGGCAGGAAGACTGAAACATCCTCTATTTTGTTATTCCACTATATTACTCTTCTCCATTCCCTTCTTGGACAGTCATCTAAGTCTTCCACTCTGGCCCACCTATCTTAGAGCTAGAGTTAGGTGAAATTTGTTCAGCAAATCATGTTTTCATTGAAAAATACAGATTCAGGATGGCTAAAAATACTAGATTCAGAAAATGGAGTCAAATTTACTACCTACTTTTGTCCAAAACCAAAATAATAAACAATGCAGAAATGACAAAGCAGAACACTGTGATTTGGGGCATTGCAAAGAGCCAAAGAAACGAAGAACTAGTTTCACAAAACTGTGATAGCTCTGTAGCTACAGCACTTACCCACTACAGGAGAATACCAGGTAAAACTCTCTCCTCTGTCAGAGAGGATTTTCCCCAAGGAAGTTCTGTCACTTTTTGAAGAGGGATCTAACTAGCATCTTATCTGACATTCTGGAATGAAAAGGACTGTGCCCAGGGTTAAGGCACTCTCCTGTGTGGTGGGAGACCTCTGTTCAAATCCCTGCTATCGATCAGTTGGAGAAAGAAGTGCCTTAACCACTTTCCTACATAGTACTCTCCCCCTCACCCAAACCTTTTTTCTCTGGGTTAAGGGACATAAGTGTAAATCAGAACGGCATCAGCAGGAAGAACTGAGGACAGCTCCACACAAGAGAATGCTAGCTAAGTCCTTCTTCTATAAGGTAGATAGTTTGGGTTCAAATTGTCTAAAACAAAAGAGGAAATCTAACCCCAGTTTCCCACATCTAAAGGGAGTGTTATAGCTCATACTGGAATTAGACTTTGCTAGCTGATTAAAAAGTCATTCCTTGATTTTTATTGCAAGTGCTCAGAAATTTTGAATTGACAAAATATGCCACAACATCCAAAATAAAATGTTCTGTTAATTCATATCAGCAAGGAAAACTAAACCTTGGTTATTTGTGACTTTTAAAAATGTATTTTTTCCATGAAAAGTATTTTTTTTTTCAGTTCAGCCACCAAGCTACAAAGAAAAAAAAACCTAATTGCACATCCCTGGAGCCTTTCATAACTATTCAACAACACTCCAAGTGTAGTGTTCCATGCCTCCTCCTTCATTACCTCTCCAGACTTCATATTGCTCTTCCTAAGAACATCTAAGGATTTTCTGAGATCTACAACAAATAAGCATATCTGAAGGGTCCCCAAGAGGAGATTAATGATGCTATTAAATAAATTAGTGGGACTAAACATCTTCAAGTATGTTTTTTTCCTTCCCATCTACCATTTTTGCACTAGGATCTGGCAAAAATGTGAAAATTGTCAAATTTTAGCGAAAAGCACATTTTCAAATAGTCTTCAAAATAGTTTAAGGTTTTCGAAGTATGGTCAAATGTCTGGTTTTAGGTTATTTTAATTCAGGACTTCTTAGTCTAATTCCTTTCAAATTTGGTAGAAAAAGTCTTTTAGCCTCAAAACTACCTTGTCAATTTTAAGACTCATGCATCTTTGTTTATAGAATTCCATGGAGGGTAAAAAATCAGATTTATAGTGGCTATTCCATGTTAATTGTAACTACAAAGGTGCTACTCTACTCCATAGCTTGTCTATCTATAAAGCATATCAGCACTCCACTAATAAGATGTTGCCAGTAAAAGAAATATGTTCATGAAATATGAGAGGGTAAATTCCAATGGAATTTATAAAATTGAGAGAGATCAATATGGTGAGCAAAGCTGTTATGGTGAATTCTACTGCTAAAGATTTGTAGAAATTTCAGACTTTGAATTACAAACAGACATTTCTGTAGAGAAATTGAGCAACAGAGATCATCCCATGCATCAGAGCTACTAACTGGCTATTCCTACCAAGGCTTGTCATTCTTGTAATCTATCCTGTAGGGGGTCCAGTGCTAAAATTAAATTATACCTGCCTACCATCCTCAAACTAATCAGGCTGTGAACTGCAAAATAAAACAATTAAAATCAGAGACAGGCCAGCCTCCTACTGTTTATGATCTCATTCTATTTTTGAAGAGTAGGTGGAAATTCACCCATGGCGAGCATTTGGTTTATGTCAATTTTTCTTGTTATTACAGCTGGGGTTTATTTTGTGAACTGTCTGCAGCTTTTCTAGCTAAAAATAGGCAGATACCAATTTAGACCTCTTGGCAATATTTCAAGTCAAAGTATCATTAGTACTTAGTTATTATGCTATATTTTATTGTAAAAGATCCTGCCATGAAGCCAATCTATACAAATATAAATAAAGACAGTTAGAATTACCTTACAAACAACTACATTTTAGGTTATTCACATTTCATTTAGCCAAGTGAGTTAATCTATTTACAAGAAAAGTTATTAGTTAGAGGAACTGGTAAGCCTGCTGAGTTAATGAGACTTCTTAAAACTCAGTACCAGCTTGGACTGCTTTATTTAGAGCTAGATTAGGCGGAGATTATACCTTGAGGCACAGCTCTGTTTAAGAGAAGCACATAGCCATGCCACTTCTTTTGAAGTCCCAGGAGGGTTTCCTATTCCCTCATCTTTTCTTCAGAGGGAATATAATTTGTCCTGACTCTTTATTTTTTGTTAGAATCTCCCTCTGCACTCTTGGCTAGAGTGCTGGGGTAATAATTAAAACCACTTCTTACAGGAAGGGATAATAGCCAAATGAATACTGACCTTCTCTCCCATTTGGAGCCAAGATGTGAGAAGGTAACATCAATTAAGTAAGGACCATTCCTTCTCTGCCTGCTATGATGGGGCCAGCCATGGTCTAGCCAATGAAGAGCTTGTCTTTATTGCTTCAGCAGCAGGTCCCAGGAAAGATAGAACTGAGCATGCCGGGCTCACCTGCATCTTCAGTAGACCCAGAAGTTCACTAGCAAGGCTGCTCCAGGTTTACATGGAGTGTGAATGTGAACTTGGGTGGGTGGGATAGGCTATGCCCTGTCTTGCCAGGACCCATCACCTGGCAAAGGCCAAAGGATGAGGATCCCAACCCTGCTTCCACCATGAAAACCAATGGCAAAATCCCCATTAATTGTAGTGGAACCTTAATTAGCCCCATAATGAAATGGTGCTGTTTTCAAGACAGTCACACATACCTGCTTCCGCAATTAAATACTTATGTCAATACAGCTTTCTTTTTTCCTAATAGCAACCTTCACATTTTGCCATTGTGATGCCTCCATCAAATCATATGTGCGATAAACTGTCAGTATTTGTTTCTTGCCACTGTAGTATGTAAACTATATAACAAAGGATTGCTGAACTCACCCTACCCCTAGGCTGGATCCAGACCTGGTAGCTGTGGGGTGAGCAACATTGAATCAGCACAGCGATTGTTGCCCCAGCAACTGAAGGACATCTCCAATGGGGTGCCATAGCCCAAAAATTCTGTGGCAGACCCTGCCCTAGCTACCATGCTCACAAAATTCCCATGCCCATGAGATGCCCTTAAATAGCTCTACAAACCAGATTCAGTGTGTGGGCCATATGTTTGATACTCTGATCACTCCTGATCCAACAGACAAGCTTCTTCAGCAATAAGCAATACTGAAATGTTCAGAAGCAACTAAGAAACATTTGTGTGTAACTCTTCATTGTCCAGTTCATGGAAGACCTAACACACCGCGCCCATCCAAGTTTGCCAACATACTTAAGACCTGCGGCTCCAGTGGTAGCAAGACTCCTGCAGCCTCATCCTCAGCAGTTTCTCTGATGCCTGCCAGAGACTGACATGACATGAAGTTTTTTTAGGCACCAAGATGTGCAGGTAAATGCCTAATTAGATTTTCAAGAAAACCAAAGTAGGTCAGGCACCTAACTCCTACTCAAATCATCTGCATCTCCAAATGATTAAATAATGATGCAATCTTTTGTCTAACAGAATGAAAAAAAAGCTATAATCAGGTAACTAATTCAAGCCCCCTCCCTGTCCTGTCTCCTCCCCCACCATCCCCCAGGAACATATGAAAATTAAACATAAATTCTCTGGGCACTCACAATACGCCCACTCACCTGCACACTGGAACTGCGTATTAACAAGGAAGTCTTTATCAGGGGACACAGAACACAATCAAACTTAGGAAGACCCATCAATGGAATGTATATATCAACAAGTAGTAAGTGACGCCTCTATCCTTCTAGTGTCTTTGGCAAATACTCTGTCTAAATCCCCTCCCATTCATCTATAAGAATGTCACAGACAAAATGGATGCTCCACTTCACCCATCCATCAAACACCACTCATAGTTTGGTATAGCAGGTAGCAGGAGCCCTATTGTTTCTATGCAGCAATCCCTCCAGTCCCAAGAAGCTACCTGTCTGGTAGCATTTATGAACTGATCCAGATTAGCATTTAAGCTTTATTTTGACGCTTGTGAGACAACCTTCCACAAGAATTCACTAAACTCTGCTGTTGTCTTAAATGACTTCAGTAACTTGTGAGTCCTTCATGAAGATTCAAGAACTATGAAATAAATTCATTGTCCAAGACAGGACTTTTTTCCCAATGAACCCGCTACCCACCTAAACCAAAGTACAGTTATAGTGCCTTTCCAAGTATTACTATAGGAATTGTGGGTAGGCAGTCTATGCAAATGAAGCAACCTGGATACCTGACACAAGCTTTTTTAATAGCACTTTACCATTTTTACACTAGAGGTAACAAAGAGTTTTTCCCCTTTATAGCATCTAGCCAAAGGGTTTACAACAACATTCAGTCAGCATTTGATTACTTCAGCCCATTACAGTAAGGAAGCAGCTGTGATTCTTTTTTTTCCAGAGACAAAAATGATTAGGGGCATGGGAAGCATGATTTATGAGGAAAAGCTGAAAAAATAGGGTTATTTAGTCTGGAGAAGAGAAGACAAATGGGGGATTTGATAGCAGTCTTGAAGTAGAATGGTGGTTATAGAGAGTGTTTAAGTAGACTGTAGGGAACCAGACTCTATGGCCATAGGGGACAGGGCTAGGAACAGTGGCCTCAAGCTGCACCAGAGGAAATTTAGGCTGAAAATTAGGAGGAACTTCCTGACTATGAGGGTGGTCAAGCAAATGCTTGACTGATAGAAGCTGTGGAATCTTCATTCATGAATATTTTCAAGATCAGGATAGGCAGATACTTGGCTGGAATGGTTTAGTCAGGGATGGTCCTGGCTTGAGTACAGGGCTGAACTAGATGACTGTGGTGGAACACCTTTGGGTGCTTGCTACTTTAAGGGCTTGAGTAGGCTGTGAGTCATCCTGCAGGTGACAGCAGAGCCAATCAGGTGGTCACATGACAGCTGGAAGGCTGCCTGATTGGAGCAGGGTTGAGCCGCTTCAGTATAAGAGCACGTCCTGAGGAACAGAGCTGGTAATTGCTGTAGGGATGCTTCTGAGTTGACATTGCACAGCATGAGATCTGCTGCTCCCGGGAACACTCTGGAGGTCAGGCAGGAACTATGAGGAAGGAGGAGGTTCCTAGGGAACCAGTGGGGTCCCAAGCCTCCAGGAAGTGGCTGCAGGCCTGGGGCTGTGGAGAGGTCATGTACACCCAGGTCTAGAGAAGGCACAGGTCATCCTAGGAGAGGGGTTTGGTGTTTGTAGGCCTACAGAATGGTTCAGATGAGTCCAGTGGAGAAAAGGGCTGCTCTATATAAGCTCTCTGGGGATCTAAGCAAGTCCAGTGTGAGAGGACTGCTGTATGGTGGGGCCCAGTGGGAGCCTCTGCTGAGTAGGAAGGTCAGCTGCTGCCAGACTGATCCTCAGACTCTCGACTGGTCAAAGCAAGGAGGCCAGGGCCACCAGGCCAAAAGGCAAGTAAGCCCACTGCAAGAGGCAGGCCAGGGCTGGGGGGAACTACTGGCACTCTGACTGGCCTAGAGTTGGGGCCAGAGCCTAAAAGAGGCTGAAGGTCCCCTTGACAAGGGGGACATCACTGTTGAGAGAGGACAGGACGTCATCCAGCAAACAGGCTGGTATAAAGGAGGCTGAAGTTCAGCCACCAAATGAAAGGTCTCCTATAACAGGCCTGAGAGAGACGGGGCCAATGACTGAGGGTGATGTGGTAGTGGAGGCTAGAATAGACTGCCCAGGAGAGAACAGCCCAAAAATACCATCCTGACTGGGCTCCTGGATGTTCTAAGACCAGGGCAGGTAGGCCTGCATTGGTCCTGAGGAATGACCTAAAACTACACCCTGCTGGGGTAGGTTGGTGTGGTGGGGCTGCCAGTGCCTCCCTAGTGAAAGGCAAGTATGGGACTCTGGAAAGCCTCAGCCCCAACTGCCTTGTGGTTGACCCCATGGAAGGGAAAGAGTAGGAGAGCACACCCTGAGAGAAAAACAACAGGCTTGGGCAACAGCATAAGGGGCCAGGAGGGCCTGGGGCCCAAAGCCTGAGAGAGGAAGGCTTGGACAACAGTACAGGGGACAGGATGGCCCAAAGCCCAATGCCTGATGAGTGAGACATAGTGGGAGGCATGAATGAGATTGAGGTCCAAGTATGTCAACAGATGCCTGAGACCTGAGTGGGGAGTAAGCCAAGAGTGGGGTCCAGGCATGTCGACAGACACCTGAGGCCCAAGGGGCATAAAGCCCAGAAGGCCCAGTGAGGTGGCAGAGTAGTGACCCCAGTGAGGGGGCTGACTGTGAGGGGCTTGAAGTGTAGTGAGAGGCAAGGAGCCAAGAGCATATGTGCGAGTAGAGGCCTCAGTGAAGAGGCATATAGCCCAGGCACATCTATGGACACGTGAGCCCAAATTTGGGCCAGAGGCCACGTATAGCCCAGCAATGGGACTGGGGGAGTTGGAAGTCATTTTGGATGCCATTTGGAGGCATGGGACATGATAAAGGGAAGGTTAGAGCTGTGTATTACGCCTTTGGCACCAGGGCATTAGATGGGCAGCCTGCTGCTTAGTAACAACTATTCAATTACAACATAGGTGGGTGGACTGCCCTAGACAGGTGGGCGAGCTAACTTTGTGACTGGCCTTGGGATGGCCCCCTGTCACAACGACCCTTCAAATCCCACTTTTCTATTTTCATATAAACCTATGAAATTTAGCTCTGAATCTGCACCAGCAACCAGCTTTCCTAAAATTCAGGGAATAGAGTAAGTTAATTCCACAAATCAAGAGATTGTACATCTCTAACTGTGATATATGAATAAAATCCCTTGCCAGGGTTTTTTAATATGCTTAAGCACAGTTAAAACACCATTCACAATCATTGCATTAATCACCAAAATCACCCAAATCACCAAAGCATGGTCAGTATAAACTTTTATTCTTCTTGTATATGTACTTTTTTCCCATAATGATTACATCATTAAAATCATTATTTTTAAAAACATTATGATCACTGACCTAACATTTACAAGAGTCAGCAAGTAAGATACCCAAAGGATATGAAGGAAGATCCTCAGCTGCTTTAACTAATCACAGTTCTATTAAAGTTAATGAAGCCATGCTAATTCACACTAACTTAGGATCTGCCCAAGGGGTCTGATTCTCTATTATTTTGCACTTCCTGTGGTCATGTAGAGGAAAAGTAGTCATATGTAAAATTTGCAGGTCATATGCATCTATGAAAAATGAATGTGAAGGTTTGACAGGGTAAAGAATTTTGGTTTAAACACATTTGGCATATGTGTAAATCACTATGGCCACTGGCAGATATGCAAGTGAAGGCATGAAGGGATCTGATGCAGGATCCCCACAATCATGTTTCCTGCCATGCCACACATGGGATCCCACATCACACCTTATTCCTGGTACAGGGAGGAGCCTGGGATTATGATCCAGCATTCGCCCTGCACCAGCAAGTGGCAAGCTCCTATGGCTGAGAGCCCTATCAGCTGATGAGGCTCCCAGCCACAGAAGCATAGTATGTGCCCCCACAACTGGGAGTCTCGTAAGCTGATAGGACTCCCAACCACAGACGTACATGGTGAGCTGCCCTAGCTGAGAGCCCCATTGGGCTAGAAGTACCAGCATGGCCACATATTCAATTAATGGAGTGATAAAGTTCTTACACATTTTTGGGTGATAATGTTGCAGCTAAATCCTTATTTTATCATGCTACTAATTGCATTAACATGTGGCTGGGTAACAACTTAAGACATGATTAAGTGGATAATCACCTCTTAAGTTTATCATGTGCCAGGGGCCTGTATCAAGGAGTATAATATCACACCCTTACTTTTTTTCTCTTCCTAATAGCATTAGTTACAGCTTTTGAAAATGCTTCAAAGGCTGACAGCACTACAGAAATGCTAGATATTTCCAGATGCAGACTGGATTTAAAGAAAGCACAGGATGTTCAGCAATTTGCGGCATTGGGCCTTTAATAGAAACAGTTGACCAGGGGCCAAGAAAAGGCAGCAGATCATGACCATCTGAATTCAGAAGGACCATTTTTTTTTAAGTGCACCCCTGGTGCTTTTTAAAGTCTTTAGCTAGGTTTGAATGTTCTTGATCATTAATCTTATTATAAATGTTCCTTTTCCATTCCAATCAAGTTAAAGTTAAACAAATAGGTAATATAAAGAATTTCAGAATGGAGTGATAAATTAAACAAATAATATAAGTGTGTATTGTTACTACTGCATGTCTTTGTCTTGCAGTGGAGCCCAAAAGTCTCAATCAATATGCATGGGGCCAATCATATTCATTTTTAAAGATGTCTCTGCCATGGAGAGAAAGTGAGTTACAAAGGGTAGTGGGACAAGAAGAAGTTCCAAGTTCACTTTCCATATTTGCCCTCATTAATTAGCTAAAAGGGGTCATTACAGATGGACTGAAAAGTGTTATGAAAGACTGAGCGATAGAGGGCATTCTATGCATGTATCTCCTATGAGAAAGGTGGTGGAGACATGCTTGGCAAGCAGCAAACTGAAGACAAGTTAATATCACTGGCAGCACAGAAGAGGATAAGAGATTAGGAGTTAAGAAAGGTCAAGACAGTGAAATAGGATAGGTTGTGCAGGGCCTAGAAAAAGAGATCAAAAAGCGTAAACAAGCAGCAGTAAAACTCCATGGGAATGAAAGATGTGGCAATGCATTCAAACAGCATGGGAAACAATATAATACAATAGTTATGAGAAAGTTGGCATTGTTTTGCACACCAAGGTATGGAGTAATATGGATGTCAGGAAAGCCAAATAAGTACAGGTCGTTTTCTCATATATCAAACACCCCCAAATAAGACGTGCACCTTGTTTTTGGGAAGGCCAAATAAAGAAAAAAGGTTTTTCTGGAGTTGTGACCACATAGAGCAGGACCATAACCTAACCTTCAGCTCACTCACCCTCCCTCTCCTGCTTAGGCAAAAGCAACAGTTTTAACCCCTTCTCAGCTAAACTGTCAGCAGCTCTTGGCTACTCAGCCCAAAGCTAAAAATGTAGCTGTTACTGAAAACTGGACTCAATAGGCTGATCTAAGATTTTGAAAAGGGCTAAAAACAGTCTGCTAAGCTGTCAAATAGAGGAAGAAGAAAGACCAAGAGAAGCTAACAGAGAGCAAAATCACCAAAGAAAGGATAGTCTGATTAACAGAACATCAAGACCATTAGGAAGGAGAAACAGCTGTTAACACCTGTGGAGTGAAGAATAACCATCAGGAACCAGGTAGATTACTATAAGCCAGTAAGTCAATTGAGTCTAGCAGTGCTGCCTGAATAGAAATACCACTGCTGCTGCTGCTGGTTGGGTGGTTTTAAACTTGGGGTAGAGCAAGACTCCAAGTGGAGTGCAAATGCACCCTACCACACCCCTTGTTGATCTGCCCCTGCTGGACTCTGCCCCCTTCCCCCTATGCAGCTGTTGGAGGGAAAAGAAAGAAAAGCAGCAGGAAGCAATTTACAGAACCTCCATGCTTGTATGCTGGGGAGAAAAATCAGCTTCCCTTCTTAAGACAGACACCTGAATTTTTGAGGAAAAGGTGAGTGTAGTTCACTAGCATAGATCCTGGTTTTCTCCGATTAAAAAAAAATTTAAAAATTCTGATTTAACCCCCCCACCCCAATCCACATCTTTCCATGATTAAAACAAAACACCACTCGATCTATCTACATCCCAATGCCTATATATATATATATATATATATATATATATAGAGAGAGAGAGAGAGAGAGAGAGAGAGAGAGAGAGAGAGAGAGACATTTCATTTTAATCATGGAAAAATGTGGATTTTTAAAAAATTTTTTACTGAAGAAAACCAGGATCCCTGTAATAAGGTAATAGCTGAGTAAATATGGCAATAGTGGAGTATATCAGTAATGAGGATCTGAATGAAAATTTGGATGTTCAGTAAGAAAAAAAGGGATCTTAACAATGTTATAAAAGCAGCAACAGGGAAATGTGGATATGGAGAAAATTATCCTGGAAATGCCGGGCGAAAGAGAGGGAAGAGCCAAAGATAGCCTTTAAGCTCACCGACCTGAATGACAGTGAGAATGACAGTGATGTCAATAAAAGCAGCTGACATTTTCAGAAGAAAGAGCAGGAATTCTGTTTTAGCCATGTTAAACGTCAGTTGATAGTGACAAGTACAGAAAGAGTCACTAGCAAGACAGGACAAAATGTAGAATTAGACAGTGGATGAAGTGACAGTGAAGAGACAGTTCCAAAATTAATTAATGATGGTAAAATGGAAGGTGAAACTGCCCATGCATTATATTTTCCAGGGAATACTTAAAGGGGAAAGTGGGGCAGCACAGAATCATAGAAAAATAGGACCAGATGGGATCTCAGGTGGTTGTCTAGTCCAAGCTCCTACTCAAGGAAGCAGTACCCCTGTGTAAATCATCCAGGGCAAGTTTTTTCACTTTAACCTAATCCTGAGAAGCTATAGACTTAAGACCACAGCTGTATAATCCATTCAAGTGTTAATGACCCTCATCATTACAAAAGTTTTCCTAATACTCAACCTAAATGTCCATTTTTTTCAATTTATAACTGTTACTTCTTGTCTTGCCCACTGAAGTCACAGAGGAAAGCCTATTACCATCCCCTTTATAACTACGCTTTTTGTATTTGAGATTATTATCAAATCTCCCTTGAATCTTCTCTTCTAAAGGCTAAATAAACCCATTATGAAAGGATTTATCTCTAGCAGAGTCCCATACCTAATGGAACAGATGGGAAGAAGGAGCTTTGAAAAACCCATTTTACTGTTCTTTCAATGTCTATGTGGAGAGCCAAAAGAAGACAGTCAGCAAAAGCTGGTGGAGGGCAAACTAGCATGTTTACAAAACTGTGGCAAGGTTGAGGAGAGTAAGTGTAAGCAAGGCTTTGAAAGGAGGCATGTCAAGACAGAGGGGCTTGTTTGTGTGTTTGCAATCTTGTGTAAAGAAGGAAAGACTGGGATTAAAGAGGGGTTCAGGAAGAAGGCAAAAGTAGTAATTAAATTACTTGGAAAAGTGGCATGTAATATGGTCCCTCTTGATAGCATAGTTATTTGGAGTGGCAAAAGTTAGTTAACTATTAAAAACACATGTAGATTGAATTTATTCTGTGTTAGCTTAGAAGCTGGGTGCACTATGGTAATAATGGTGCAATCTACATGGGCTTTCTACACCAGTATAAATTACCCTGAGCTCTGGAGTGGACAGACATCAAATTATAGGTGTTACTACAGTGTTTCGACATAGATGGCAAGGGAACAAGTACCTGTTTGCATTGTGCAAAATGGTGTCACGCCCTTGATGCCGATGCACCCTTGACCTGCGAGCCTGGGTCGGCACGACCGGCTTGGCGCGAGGAGGGGGATTTATGACCAGGCAGGTGGGTGATAATGGTGAGCAGGAGTCAGTTGATTTAAACACAGCATATGGTTATACAAAAGGTTTATTTTACTTACGCTACTGATGTGCTGCAGCGTAGGCAGAGGAGTTGATTTATTCAGTTACAGCATGCAGATATCATGTTACCCAGCATTTACAGGGTGGGTAAGAGAGTTGCTTGTTACAGATTCCGAGCGATTCACATAAGCCGTTGCAGTCTGCAGATTACCGAGAGCTCTTGATAAGAAAGATTACGACAGAGATAGGGAGATAAACGGGGATACGCCAGAAAGATACGTAGGCGAATAGATAATATTTGTGCACGATCTGTTCTTCTTGAGTGTATACACAGTTCTCTGCTTTGGGCGGAAGTTCTTTCAAAGTTATATTTGCCAAAGGTGACCAATTACTATACACCAGGCATAAATAATTAATGAGTTGGCACTTGTGCTTTCTTTGTTTGCTCAGGTTTCAGAAAAAAGGGGGGTTATTTTTACTTGGGTGGTACTGGTCCTGTTTGGTCACAGGATGGTGCGCATAGTATATTTAATTTTACAACTTAATTAAATTAGTTTCATTTTTATCTGGTCACCACGGGTACAGATATCTCTCATGCTGAGTTGTCAAGGTCAGTTTCTTTCTCTTGTATGGGAGCTCAAGTAATTTGAAATGAGGCACAGACAGGGATGTGTATACGCAGCACTGTTGCAAACTAAAAAATAATAGTGTGAGACTACAATTACAGAGTTTGTTGTGTTAGTCTCTGACCGTTTGCCATCTGACCTTTTGCCATCGGCATCTGAAATCAAAGACTTTGATCTTTGACAAACGGGTATCCTAGGATAATTTCAGACACACAATCCCTATACTGGTGTAACTTACACTGACCTATTTTTACTGCTGCATTTTCCCCTGGGCTAACTCTACACTGAATCCTGGTACTTAAAGAGGTGTAAGGCTATATGTTGTGTATGCACCTCTTTTTTTCACATTATTGTAAAGGAGGTTTATGTCAGTGTAAACACATCATGTATCCAGGGCCTTAGAATTTACTTACATTTAAATACTTACGGGATGTATCCAAATCTACCATAGAAGTTATGAATAAATCATCTAAATTTAGCACATTCACAGCGTTTGTCTTCTGTCTTGCAATGAGTAGCCATTTAAGTCTGTGCAAAGTGGATTTAAGTGTCTGACAAACTGCAGTAGTTCACTCTGCTGGAAGTGAGCATGCATAAGTGAAAATGACTGTGCAGCATGCAAAGTACTGGAGAATCAGGAATCAGGAAAGGAGAGTCCAGAGAAGGAGGGGCTGTTTTCTTAAAGGGTGAAACTGATAAAGAAGGGTAACTTCTTGCAAACTGCCAACAGAGGTCAAAAATCTAAATTTGTTCTGCAAGTTAAAGCTACCCCTCAAATGTTAATATACACTGTTTTCTTATTGTCGGGGAACTGTGCATTATGGCCATAGCCCAAGACTACCTGATATCTTATCCATATATGCTGTCAGGGCACTGGACAGCACTGCTGCCCCCACTCTCTTCTACTCTTCTCACCTGTCACAACTGGATGGTCTTTAACTTTCAGGATCTGGATGTCTAGGATGGCAGTGATCCTGGCAGGCCCTCTCTGTGGGGTTTCCTCATGGGGCACCTCCCCTCACACCCCACCCTTGCCACATCCTGGATGACCTGTTGGATCTTGTATTGCCCCCCTGTTGCTGGCAGCTAGGCACTATGTCATCAAATGACTGTCTGCAGGTCTAAAGCCATTTATTTGGTCTCCCCAAGATTTTTTTTTAAGTCATTCCTTCCTGGGTTCATTGGTCCATCAACTAAGGTCAGTCCACCTACAGTCCATCAAGCGTATGACCTTAAATTAATTCTTCCCAGGTGCCTAGGCTACTCATCCTGGGTCAACCCTTGAAGGACCCAATCAAATTCTCAAATGAAAAAAGAAATGAACTTAATGCATTCCCAGTCCTGAGTTAATTGGCTTCTCTCGGTCTCTTAAGGATCCAAAATCAAATTGTTAGATAGAAAATCAAAGTAAATGAAATCAACACCTCCCAGGCTCTGGATTTAATCAATTAATCATCATTCTCCACGGTACCATGGGAGGGAAGCATGGTCCAAAAAAAAAAAAAAATAGAAGCAAAAAAAAAAAAAAGGTTCTTGCTGACTTCACTGCTTTAACCTTTGTCTGGCCATCCTCCAGAAAGTCTCTGCTTCAGCACATCACAAGGCTCATCAGTGGTTCTGTGACTACTCAGACCAGTGGATCTGCTGCATCTATTTGACTATTTGGAAGCTGGTCACTGTGTGCTTGTGCAAAGATGCAAGGAGATGCATATTAACTTCTGAAGAGCAGCATGTAGCTCCAGAGCCACAGGTTGCCCACCCCTGTTCTAAAGGAATCCTCCAGGTTTTCTTATGCCATGCAGGTTCTCTGCAACTGCAGAGTTCAGGTGGGGAGGTAAGGATCTCCCAGTACTGTCCCTGAGGTCATAGAGCTGGGGCTGGGAGCTCCCTGCTGGTGAGGGCTGGGGAGCCTGTTCCCCACCCAGCTCTGCTGTCATGGAGCTGAGCAGGAAACAAACTCCCCAGCCTGTTCTGCACCCAGCTCCAAGCTCATGAAGCTGAGCAGGGAACAGGCTCACCAGCCTCCACCCTGCAATCATGGAGCGGGGGCTGGGAACTGTCCCAGCCAGTGGTGGGTCCCAGCCCCATACCCCTATTGGGTGAGTGAGGCACAGGGCTTTGAAAGAGCTGCAGGGGTTGGCCAGGTCCCAGTCCCCTGCCCCATCCACCATTGCAGAAGCTAGTAGCGAGCCCCTGGCTGGGTGGGAAGTCTAGTGCTCCCCCTGCTGGTGGCAGGGGCTCAATGCAGAGCCCCAGGAAGTAGGAAATAGAAGCAGCACATCTACTCCCACATCCCTGCATGTGTAGATGCCTGCCTGGGAGCATTTACTCACAAGTAGTTTACTCACAAGTAAACTGATCCCAGATCAAATGCCTATGTAGACACACCCAGAGACCTGCATTTTGCATGTTGACTTAAGCTTTTATTCCACCCAGGAAAGTACACAAACACCAGCAGATTCTCCCTATGCCTGAAGAAGCATGTTTGTTCCCAAAAACTTGTAAAGAACAATTTCTTTCCAACTATTTAGTTGGTCTAATAAAAGATATCACATTTACCAAAATAACTTTTTCTGCCTATGTCCTTAGACCAACATAGCTATAATCAACACCCTTGTTCATACTTTACACCACAGCAAGCAATGGTTAAACCACAGTTACTTACCCCTCTTTCACTGAGAGCTAAGCCACCACAGTTTATCTTCTTCCCATCATGGGATAAGAACATGCTTACAGGCACATCCTCCTTTGCCTAACAGCAACTTATTTATATGCCCATACCTCCATTTAACTATTTTGCAATAATAAATTGTGCTTATTTGTTAGAGGGCAAAATATTGGCCAATGAATTCTACTGCCACTGCCAGTTAAAATTTCTTTTAATATACCTCTCTTACTACATCAGTTTAAGGTGAAACGTAACCAAATCTTTCCCAGACAAAAGGCACTGCTGTTGTTGGTGGACTGTTTCTCTGAGATAAGAATAAAGGAAAAATAAGTCTTTATGCTTTTAGTACAGATTGTTTACCTTATGATAAATGTAGGCAAGTCTATCATTTGGGAAAGTTGCATTTCAGTTGACATGACAGAAAAGTATATTAAATCCTTTTTTTTCCAAAAGCTGTAAGATTAGAATTAACTGTTTCCATTAAATCCTACTTGAAATGTATTGGCCTGGGGTTTTTTTCCTTTTTTTATTTGCATTTTTCAATATTCCTGTAAGTCATGAAATGTGGTCTCTTGGGTCCTGGCTCAGTATCAGATTTTCACAATTACAGTCATTTTTCTTATCTGTCAGTTAAAGTAGCTGGCAAAACTGCCATTTACTTCACTGGTATCAGAATTTGGACTACATTAGACAAAAGTGGCAACAGGACAGTGCCCCCTGTTATTTCCATCCAGCTTTTGACCCCATGCTTTTCTTAGCTCATTCAAACTTTGGTGACAGTCTACCGATGGCATAGGCAACCTTTTCCAGCTCTGGACCAGAATGACCCACCCCGGTGGGAGGACAGGCAGGTGTTAGGGCCCTATCACTGATTCTACTTGTCTCCCTGTGGCAATGCAGAGAAAGTTCCTACAGCCAGTGTTTGTCCCCACAGTGGCACAAAGACAGGGCCCACAAAAGGTGCCCCTTCTACTGAATGCCACCGAAGCCCACATTTGCAGGCCAGATCCAAAGGTTTCATGGGCTTATGGAGAGAGAATTGACACTTCTTTTTTCTTAAAATTAAGAATCAACAGTATACCACATAAAGTGAGGATGACTATCTGAAAGGGAGCTAAAGTTAGGCATCCAAGCTTCATCAAAGTCAGGCCTTCAAAAATTCCATCCTTCCTATTAAGAACCATCCATTGGCATATGAACCAAATCTTGGGTATGTAAGTTTGTCCAATACAATGGTCCAAATATTCTAAACTTAAATATCCGTATGGACATACAGGATCAAGGATTAAAAGATGGAGAAGATGGGGAAACACTGGAAGCTTACAAGAAAGATCCATTTTTTAGTTTAATATAGATTTTTGTTATATGCAATATATATTAACAAATATTAAGACTGCAAATCAAAAGTTAAAATGTGTCAATGGGATGGGAAATTTAACAGATAAATATTGTCCATTTCCTTCCTTCCATTCATCTATCCATCCATAAGGATCCTAAATATAGTGATATTGTCTTTCTTGTCATGAACAAATAACATTTTCAGTAGGTTCCCTGCCTCATTGTATATGTGTATGTGGGTGGGTGGGTGTGTGTATGTGCATTAGGGCTGTCAATTAATCATGGTTAATGTGCACAATTAATACATTAATTGTTCATGTTAATTTTTTTAATGCATTAATTGCACACATAGTTTTGGAGCCCATGCCTGTGCTCTGCTCCACTGCCACCACCATCGCCTCTGGGCCACTCTGTGGGGCAGTGGTGGCAATGCAGAGGTCCTCAGGTCAGCCTGGGCACGGCCTCTAGGTGGCTGCAGCAGTGGGGAGGGACGTGCACAGACACAGAAGAGTAGCCACAGCCTGCAGGTGGCCAGGAACACAGCCTGTCAGCATGTGGAGCAGCACCCAGCATGCAAGTCTGTGAAAGGGAAGGGGCTCTAGAATCAGCCTTTTTAGCCATCAACAGACTCATTTACAACCCTTTATTTGACCCATGACAGTGATCATCCTAAACCATGAGGGATCGCTGACAATGAATTTACATGTGTAGCTGGTCTCAAGGTAATTAACTAATTAATTGCACAGTGCTTGTAATGTGTAGAGGGAGCATATCTGAAAGCACTGGATATGCAGATCCTGATTTACCATCTTGTTCTAGCAGTATTATACTGGTATGACTCAACAGTATTGCACAGAGATTAATTTTCTCATAGATTATGTATCATAATCTATTTTATTACATTTAATAAATGCATAATACATTTTATGAATCATAATCTATTTTGATATATTTATTAAATGTTGTTACATTGAATGAAATGTAATAAATTGCAGTTCATCTAGAATATATTTAGTATCATTCAATTTGAAATGGAGGGAGTTTGTTCCTTCAGCATTACACAAATTCATGCCTATGTAACATAACAAAATAAATGAATGAGATACTTTTCCCCATAACTTAACATTGTCTATAGTGTAATGTGTGGTTTTATAGTATATATCTTTCTTCAGCAAAATGTCAGCCAGAGAAGAGCCTGTCCATAATAAATACCTGTTCTCTGTGCAAAAGGTTATCTAATGATAGAAGGGTAGGCTTCTGTGTACATAGAAAATATTGGCTTTCCAATCAACCATCTGGTGTATGGTGGGAATGTTCTGAGTAGCTTTCTCAGTTGGAACATTTGGAAAATGACTACACTGTTCCTAAAGCTCAGATTCTTGGCCATGATTTTTGTGATAATATTGTTGACTTACCAGATGTCCTGCAAATTCCTGGTGTGGTAGAGTATCCTATTTCTACAGAAGTCTTCATTATATCATGGGGTTATGATTGCAATAATTTCTCAGATAGTAGGAGGGAACCGGGAAGTATATCCAGACACAGCATGGAATCCTTCTTATGCTCTGCATACATATTTTGTAAAGTGAAAACAAGAACGTGCATCAACATGTTGCGCTTGATCTCTGAAAACTACATACAACTACATGTAAACATTTGACTAATACCACTAACACCATTTGCCATTTTTCTAAATAATGCAATATCCAGTGCAGACGGCACACATCTGTCCTTGTGTAAGCATGCCCATCCCTTGTACTAGACTCCAGCTGGCAGACAGGAATACAAATGGCACAGCTAAATGCTTTGCTCACTCATTATGCCCAAGAAGGATATCTAAGGTCTAAATAAGTATGCCTCACCACTATGTTCCTTTTTGTGTTAAAGTAGATTAATGAAGGTAATATAAGATGAACAACCAGGCACCTAAGCTTTGACTTAAGAAATGAACTCATCACTTTTACTTTCAAAATGAATAAGTATACATTCTGCTTTCTCTTTTTCTTCATGTTGTCAATTCATAGAAGAGGAGCAAATGAGCATCCACAAAGTACAGGGAAGAGAGAGACCAAAACATATATCCACAGAGATCAATTTATTTCACCATGCTGGCAAGGGTGTCGATCCTCTTGTATCTCCTGACATATTCCTCAGACTTCCAGTCATGGCTGGAATATTTGCATTTCTTATTCAAACCACTTTTTATAGCCCCATTTTACACTTTGTCCAGCATAATAATATTTTATGGGCTGGATGGAAAAGTGGATGCCATAAACTAAGTAATAAAATTAGGAAAATGCACAAACTTATAAATGCAAAACTTAAGTTGGCCTTGGAACAAAATTAGGCTGCATAAAGAACTGGAACATTCATTACATAAAATATATCACTATAATTTATAAAATCAACATATAAACAACATTTGGTTCAACTCCGACTTTCTCCTGATTGCAATATGAATGCTTACAAGCTAAATTGCTAACTTTACATTGCTAAATATTACAATCCCGCCATAACCAATGTGTACAGTCATAAGATTTTTGCCACATACATCTCAGGATATATGGTATACCAGAGATGACAGTTAATGCAACTGATGAAAATAGATTGAATTCATGTGGATAGAGAGAGTACAAACAAGAGTTCACAATACTTCAATCTCATATGGCAGGAGTACTCAACCCCCATTCTTTACACCTCCCCACAGATCCTGTGGGGAGCCACATGGGCTAGCCCTGCAGACTAGATTGGGAAAGCAGGGCAGCACAGGGCCTTCCAGAGTCCAATTTCAGCAGGGTGGGGGCAGGGCAGGGCCTTGCAGCCCAATCCCAGTTGGGTAGGGATGGTACAGAGTCCTGCACTGCCTCCACCAGGCCCTGGGGCTCCATGTTACCTCCAATCCACCTCCAAGTGCTCAAATCAGAAGACAGACAGACAGAGGTGGTATGGGGCTGTGGGGCCCAATCCCTGTGTGTGGAGGCAGATCTGGGCCCTATCTGGCCCACAAACCAACCCTGAACCATTCAGATGTCCTACAGGTCCAAAACTGTTAGCATGACTGCCAAATGGAGCTGCCAAAAAGGAATATGTATAGAGTTACTATACAAGGAATTTCAATATTCCCTGTGTTCTATGAAGTTCGATACCAGCTACAGATAGTCCAAGATTTAGGAACAGTTTGTGGATAAATGTGGGGAAGACCCATAGGATGTGTGACTATATCAATCTTGTGCTCCAAAAGACATGTGTCTATGTTATCTGTGCATATGAAGCCTAGATTATGATCTTAGATCTTAATAAAGCCCAAAAGCAGATGATTATTTCCATGGATTACATTAAAGTAAAAATATTCTGTTCTTTGGTTCAGCTAGCCACTCAGAAACAACGTGGGTTTCCCAAGATGTATGAAAATCTCTTGTGTGGAAACACAGGGTTTACTGTGAGATTTTCAGAGTTCATTTTTTTCTAGTTAGTCTGAAGAAGCCACAAGGACAGTTTTCCTTCTTTGTAACCTTTCACCTCCAGTCCTATCCAGATCCAATTACTAGAGATCCCAACCAACATCTTCAACTAAGGCTCTGGTGAATGAAAATAAATGCTATGATGCCTGGCCTTTTGCTAATATGAGCTGCAATACCTCCCTTGAAGAGGTATTAAAGCACACTCTAGTCTAAGATGCTAAAGAAATAGACTCTTCTTACTGACCCTATCCAGTATTGTCCTGCATGAAATCTCTTCTCTCTCAGGAGGTTACTGAGAAGCTAGAAATGAGATAACCCTCTGTGCATGTGACTTCTGCCAAGATCATGGGGATTTTTTTCTAGTGGGTCCAAGGTGGTGTCAGTTCTTCTTCTCAGTAGGCTCCAGTTAGACATGAACAACATGTGGGCACCCATACTCATTCTATTGGATATCTCATCACATAAGATAAACCTTTCACAAGAGGTTCTTGCTCCTTCTCAGAGAATTAGTGGTAACATGCTGAAACAGTCCCTCTCAGATCTAACCATGGGGATTTCAGGAAAAAATCCACCTAGACACAAATCTTTTGATTGTACAGTTCTCAAAGCACTTTGGCTCTTCAGTTGAATTACTAAGAGAAACTGAAATGAATGGATGATAGAAGCAGGGTAAGCTACCTCATTTGCCAGAGTGTAAGATTATACAGATAGGCAATTACTATTTAGTAGTTGATGTGCTGTAAGTATAACCTTAGTTTCCTTTACAGTAATTGTTTGCGTACCGATACCCAATCCAGAGGCTTAAACATTGGCATTTTATATATAACAATAAGACTAAATACATGTTTGCATATGGATAAGAGAAGAAAAGGAATCCATGTGGGAAGATGTATGGATTCTTCACTGATAACTATGCTCCTTTTAAACCTCAAAAAGACTTGGCTTAGTTTAGCATAGATCTCATACCAAAGTGGGGCCCATCCAATATTCTGGCATCTGATTTTGCCTGTTTCTAGTTTCAGGTACTGACCTGTTTCATCTGAATTGGTTTTCCCATTCCCAATACTTTCTTCAAAAGTAATGAATTTTAGACTTATTTCCCAAAGGAAATATTTTTACCAGAAGTTGTATGTACAACAAATGGACCATAATACATTTATGAATTATGCCCTTAGTCGTTCTTGAGTTGGTAAAGCATTGAAAAGCTTTAGTTTAATCATTCTGGGTAATTGTAGGTTGCACATTGCCTGTTGAGACTGCGGACGTTTAGATAAATCTTTTTTTTTTTTTTGGATATTGCAGTTGGTTGCTTTTTTCTCTTCATCATTAAGTCATGGGGCTGATGGAGATCAGCTGCTGCACTTTGTAAATGGCAAGCATTCTCTCACCTGCTCTGCATGACCACTGAACTGAGGTATGTTGTGACAGTCTGCCTGCTCTTCCCTGTTCAGATTAATGAATACAGCTTTAACTGTTAATTCAAAGGCAGTCAAGCTTACATCCAACAATTAGAGTACAACTTCCCTATTCAGATAGTGTATGCATAATTTGCCATGGTTCTTTATATTTGTTTGGGGTTAAAGTGTGGTTCTGCTCTGAAAGAGGCTTTGTAAAAATGGTATCAGGATTCAAGGGGTTCCATGTTTATTGTCCCTCAGAGACTTCCAGAGGAAACTCGTTCATTTCACACAGAAAAAAAGATATTTACTATCCAACTGCCAGCCTGCAAATTCAATCTGGGATTGGAAAGCAAATCTGTATGCTTTCCGGCCTGTGCATCATTACCAGCAATAAATGGACCGCAGCCCAAATTCCACCCTTGGTTACACCTGAGCGACCCCATTGAAAAAAATCATATCATGTTAGCTAGACACGTAAGATTCAAGGTAGAAAGGTAGACTCAAAGCAGTGGTGGGATGGAATATTGGCCAGCTAGTTTGCTGACTGGAAGGAAAATTTTGATTCATCTCCCCATCCCAAAAGGAATCTAATGCTACTTTAAGCCTTTGAAACATATGTTAGAATTGTTTGTCAGTATTAGTCCATGCTAGGGTCACATAAATTTATGTAAAAATCAAATTAACTCCAATTATCACAATATGCTCCAGTTCACCAGGCTTATATCCATCCCAGAATCCCAGCAGCTTCCCTGTGTGACTGGCCTTCTCCTGCCTGTCAGGGATATGTCAACATTGCATCTCTGAAGGGGTTATTCTTTCAAGACTGTGTTGTTCACCTCCTCTCATTCACACGTGCCAAAACCCAGAAATGTAGCAGCAAGGCCAGTCTGGGGGCCAGCATGGTCTGGACTCCTCAGGGGGCCCAGACATCTGGACTAGGGACAGATATTCAAAAGGCCTGAGCCTGAACTGATTCAATCTTTGCAGGTTAGCCTAACCTGTCTAGGTTGAACTGGTTTGCAACTGCACAGACATTTCCTCTGGACTGAATAAATGCAGGCACATGCCTGCAGTGGCTCAGGCTAGAAGTTGGGAAGCACTAGAGCAGCCCTCCCTTCCCTTCCACAGACTGAGCTGGTGGTGAGGGGTGGCCAGGCCTGGCAAAATGCTCTGATTAGGGAGGGATGTAAACCCCCACCCTGCCTGCACCATCCCAGGCTTTTCCCTGCTCACTGCTCAAAGGGTGGGAATGTTGCCAGCCCCCAGCCAGCACTCTGAGGCAAAGAGTATATGCAGTACATACATCTGTTGATGATACTGATCTTTTCAATGTCCCTTTCCCTGCTTCTTCATACTGTCTGCAAACCTGACAAGCGAGGGAGCCAGCAGAGGGCTGAAAACCAGGAATCCTGGTTTTCTCTGATAAAAAAAATCACAAATTCTCTAATGAAAAGTCGCAAATTCTCTGACAAAACCCCCAAAATCCATTATTAAAATTAAAACCCCCCTGCAGCACCTCCGAACCCTGCTGGTGCCTCTCACTGCCCCAAAACCCACCCCCCCAATACTGCTGGTGCCTCTCACTGCCCCCAAAACCCCACCCCCAGCCCTTATGGTGCCTCTCACTGCCCCATAACAGCCCCCCTGCCCTACTCATGCCTCTTGCCCCCCAGCCCTGCCAGAGGGGCCCCCAGCTGCCAGGGCTATTGGGCCAGGACCACAAGTCTGCAGCTTCCTGCCCCCAACAGCAGACAGCTGCAGCAGAAGCAGCCTGGAGCCAGCTCCCCCACGGCTCTGCCTGCTTGGGTGGGGGCAGAGCCAGCTCCTGGATCCCCCTCAGCCCTGCTGGTGCCTCCCCAGCCATGACCCACAACCCCCCAGCCCTGCCAGAGGGGCCCCAACCCCTCGGAAAGCCCCAATTACCTCAGGCTCCAGGAGAAGAGTGAGGCTGAGCAGAGCAGAGCAGAGCAGAGCTGTGACTGAGTGAGAGCCTCAAGTCCCGTCCCTACTCTCCTCCTCCTGGCAGAGATGGGGGTTTCTCACCCTGTTTTCAAACAGCTTTGGCAAGCTGGAGCTCAACCAGCCTGCAGAACTGTTTGCAAAAGGAGGGAATCCATGGGTTTCTCTGCTAAAAGGAGAAATCCTCATTTTCTCTGATAAAAAGGGGAAATCTGTGGTTTTCTGTTTTTCCATGGGAAATGGAAAACCCAGATCCCTGCTGATAACACAGTGTTTGTCAGCCCATCAACAAAACAAAAGCCTCTTTCATTAATTCAAGCTCTTAAAGAACTTTTTCCAAGGAAGCGGCATTACCAGCTGACCTGTTGATTAGTTCCAAAAAGCCCTAAATGGACACTGTTCTGTCCGCCCATACCACTGAAATTGGAGACACACACAGACACCTCTCAGCATTTTGTAGCATACCATATGCCTAGGGTCTGTGGAGCTGGAGTCTGTGCTGTGGAAGATGGGAGGGAGGGAAGGGGGATCCTTGCTTAAGCAGTGAGCAGTGAGTGGAGAGGGAGGGGGGGCAGGGGGAAGTCAGGCAGACCCTGCTGTGTCTTCAGTCTCTGCAAGAGCTCTGGCTAGGGAGAAGACAGGCAGAAGCATCACTGTTCTCTGGAGCAGAGAGCACAGCCCAGCACAGCTGGGATGCTGGGAGACTCTGGTTTAACTTAAACCAGCAAGGGATCTGGGACAGACATTGCATAAACTGTTTTTATTCATATCAATTTTAGTCTAATACTGCATTCAACCAGGTTTATCTTAAACCTGTTTCAGCCATTTTGAAACTGGTTTATGTGCACTGAATTTATGTTGTATTACAGGTTTAAACCAATTTCTGATCACTTAAACTGATTTATGTGTAATTTCAGTCCCTAGCCCTGAAGCCATGAAGCTACATTGCAGAAAGGGGGTGTGACCATGTTACTGAAGCCCCTCTGCACCCACTCCTGGATTAGATCATTTAGTAACCTCTAGCTAACTAAATGATCAAACCCAGGCTAACAACTGATTCCTAAATATCAATTAAATCTCTATGAGTCAGAAATATGGATGTGAGAACTATTTGAAGGGCAAATATTAAGCTTTCTTTAAATTTTGTCAGACATTTAAAACTTTACATAATTAAAACTTTCCAAAACAAGTCTGTAAAAATGCATTCAGTGACACTCCTACTTTAAGGAGCACTGTTTTGTGATGTATTGAGGCAGAGAAGCACTATGGCAGCCCAGTACCAAAGTGTTCCTTGGTTATACACATTAAATTATTGTAGCTTGGGGAACGCTAGATACCTCAGTCTGGGGGAGCCCAACCTTTCTTACAGGTGTGTCACAAATGAACCCTGCACCCTCCCCAAGTACCACTCCAATCTGCTTCCTCTGCCACTCTGCTTTTTGCTTCCTGCTCTGTGTTCCCTGCCCAATCTGCTGCTCTGATTTCTGCTTCTTGCCATATCAACTACTGTGCTACCTCTTCCCACCCCAGTCTGCTGCATGCTGCCTACAGAGGCTGTTTGTGCCACTTGTGGCATGCATGCCAAAAGGTTGGCCCCAACTGGACTAAAGCATCAGACAAATTGGGTATCCCCAAAGCCTTAGTCCTACACTGAGGAGGAGAAAGTAAAATGTTTGATCCTCAAGCAGCACTGCTCTGACCTCACCATACACGCCCAATAATTTGCAGTAGTCACAGAGACTGGACTTCCTCTAGCTTACTCCACTCATCAGCATCCAGGGCCAGGATTTTAAAAGGGTATTTGCCTGCACAGTATAAGCTAGTAGAGAACATGCATTATAAGGTCTGTAGGCAGGAGGATGGTGATTACCTGATCTAGAGGGAAGCTTGTGCTCATAACATAACATCTTGACCTAAGACCCAGCCAATCTGCCCCTGCTTGCTCTCTGTTTCTTTGGCAGTAGCAGTTTAATGCCATCTCTCTGTAGCTATCCAGGAGAAAAAAAGGGCTGTATTAGAAGTTAATAGTCCACTTTTGCTGCTACACTGCAAGTAAATGTAATCTTTTCCCTCCTGTGTGGCAGCCTTTTTGTGTCGTAGATTGGAATAGACTGCTCCTGCCACTGTCCAACATCATGCTGACTGAATGACTTTGTAAACACAGCCCACAATATTAGCAGCGCTCAAGCATTCTTGTGAATGAGGGCAGCACTTAGATGTTCATTGTGCGTACAAGGGCACTGTCAAGGTTTAATCAGGTCAGGTCACATTGTGTTTCATCCATCAACTACTGCAATAGATCTGAGTTAGGCAGCTGGGCATTCACTGTAGGGATATCTCCCAAATAGTTTTCATTATGTAGCTTTCTGAGGAAGCTCTGAAGAGTCTTGCCTTTTTCACCTGAAATAGCTGTGACACCACCACTCTGTCTGCTCCAACTCAGTCTTTAATAAGCTTTTATGTTAGAGCTTACTGGTTTGAGGCTGTATCAAATGAGTAGCTTCAGCAGAGAGCAGTGCTGTTAGCTGGTGCAAAATGACTTTGGTACCCATACTCTACCCCAAATGAATGTAGGGGGGTCATTCAAGCAAAGACGAGAAAAACCACTTAAACATGTTTCTATTAAGTGTTGCACTGTTAAGTTAGGCATGGCTTATAGCACAATCACACATAAATAGAAAGAAGTCATTTCATTTTGTCTTTTAATCCTTTCAAAGAATAACCAGACTTGTGAAGAAGGAATAGGGGAAAAAAGATAAGGGAAAGCTCACAAAATACTCTCCCCACCTGCTCCACAAAGCATAAGAATGTGTCAGAAATAAAATTCTCAGTAAAGAGTTAATGAAGCAAGAGAAATTGTGAATAGGAATGCAATGAAAAATTCATACTTTCTATGCATGATAAATAAGTAAATGCCCTTTCATAGTTCTGTTTACTTTTCGAGAGGACAGTTTGGAAAAACTGAAGAAATATGCTGTTTATTATAATCCATGGGTCTTTTAAAGGATATATTAAGCATGTCTCTGGGCCTTCTGCCAAATCCTAGCTGATACATAGGTAAGAGTACCAAAGCCCACTTTTTAAACGGTGCTGGACAAATAGAGAGTTGACTTCTTCCTTGGATTTAAAGTTCATATTGTCCAATATTATATCTTATAATATATCCCATATATATTATAGATAACAAATATATCCAGAAATTTGGCTTTTCTCTTGACTATCACTTCATATAGAGCGGGGCAGGCAATTGTTTCAGGTGGAGGGCTGCTTAATGAGTTTTGGTGAGCTGTCAAGGGCTGCATGGGTAGTCCAGCCCCTTGACAGTTGCCTCACCCACTTGTTGCTATCTTGGAACCAGAAGTCCCACCCTAACCCCTGACCTTTGCCACTGGAAGTCCCTCCTCTTGCCCCCAGAAATTGTGGGCAGTTCCCACATCCGCCTACCACCTTTCCTCACACCCACACACTACCCACCTGAGCTCCTCCCTGCCACCACGCCGCTGGGCATGTAAACCAAGCTTTGAGCTACATATCTTGGATGCATGTGGAACTCCCTGAATGGTTCCTGACCTTAGTCTGCCTCCCAACCTCTGACTGTAGTTCCTGTCTTAATAAATGTCTTCAAAGACAGCTTGATAAATCTTACATTTCTAGGATCTGATTCTGGTCTTTCTAATGACAATGTAAACCAGGAGAATGCATAGACTCAATGTAGAATCATACAAAATCAGGGTTGGAAGGGACCTCAGGAGGTCATCTAGCTCAACCCCTTCCTCAAAGCAGGACCATCCCCATCTAGATCATCCCAGACAAGGCTTTGTCTAGCTTGGTCTTAAAAACCTCCACGCATAAGTGACTGATGCCTCCTGAATGGGGGGGGGCACCCACAGAAGCTGCTGATGGCAGAGGCCCTGTCAGGGGGGACACCAGCCCTACTGACAACATCAGTGTCGGCCATCGGGGGCACCAGACCCTTCAGGGGGAGCACGTGCACCCCCATGCACCCCCTATCAGTTGCCTATGCCTCCAAGGATGGAGAATCTACAACCTCTCTGTAAATGTAAATTCTCTGTATGGTATGGGTCCAGATTTTCTCCCTGTAGAATATGAGTAGTTTCTATCAACTCCAGGGAGAGTTATTCATAGGACATGGTAAGAGAATAGGAGTATCTGTTACTGAACTTCAATAGAGTCACTATAGATTTGCATTGGAGCAACTGAGTCCGGAATCAGGGCCCTAACTTTGAACCTATTCCACATACAAATATCTGATTTGAAAATATCAGCTAGAACATCAAACATATGGCCCATGTGTAGGATTCAGCCTGCTAAGCCAGGTCATGCAGCCCACAGCTTTAATAGGGAACTTGCCTCTGGCAGCAGCCAAGCTCCTAGGTGAGACCCAGCAGTTCTGCAGCTTGTTCCTGCAGTGGCAGCAAAGTGCCTGCAGTGCTGGGCTTGTTCCTGCTGTGCTGCTGGGGGTCTGGAGTGGGTGCCACATTAATTAGATCTGGTATGGTAGTGGCAGTAGGCATGATCTGGCCTGAAGGGCCTGGCCTACACCATTCACCCTGGCCAAAGGGTTGATCATGCACCACTCATCCAGTCCACTGGGCCAATAAATTCGACACCTCTGACCTAGAAAATTTCTGTGTGAACTTGTACATGAATTTGAATTTGTAAATGCAAATTTGATTTGCATGGGCAATTCGATGCAGTTCTACATGGACCAATATATAACAGAAGAGTAAAGACAAAACTGGTATTTATAATAAGTGAATTGAATTGCGTTATTCAGCAGTTGTTCTGAGGCCGAATGGCATTGGTGACTGGCCTTCAAATAATGCCACATACAATGTACAAAACCTCTCTGTGTTACCTTTAAGACAGTCAGATAATAAAAGGGTGGGAGGCAGGAAATGGAGAGAGGACAGAAAGATCCTTCTGTTCTAAAGAGAACTGATATTTTGCTCCTACCTATAATGTTTAAAAATTGCTCTCACAGTAATTCTGTAAAAAGGACATTATTAAGGCTGCAGAGTCAAGAATTCAAGAGCTAGGAAATGCAAGAATTAGGCTCCCTGTGCAATCTTAATTTAACCTCCTGGGGCTTATGCATTATGATATGGTCTTTCACTACATTCCCACATACTATTTTCCCCCACTAAACCCTGACTCATTCAGTCCATGGTATAGGCTGGCTCACTTTCAGCAGCTGCTATTCAATCTCTTTTTTTTATTCCCTTTGTTTAATGTGTGGCCCCATGACTTAGTTACTGCTCACTATTCAAGCTCTACTCTAAAGATAGAGAGCTATTACTTTCCACATGAGCTTTCTTTGGTGCTCACAGGAATATTTCTAGTAGCCACATGCTTCACAGACATTAATTTGTCGCAGACAAAAAAGGAGATATAGATATAGATATGGAAATATGGCTTTAGATATGGAATGAAGACATGGAGAGATTTATGGTCAAAGGCATCTGCTAATTTTCAGTTTCCAAATTTTCTAAGTTTACACTTGGATATTCAGTGTAAAAGCCCTAGGAATATTCTGCATTATATAACCCTTTGTGTGGTCAAAGCACAGTTGTCATTGCCCTCTCTTGCATCTCTATGTGCTCACCAGTTCTGCAGATCAGACCTTCCAGTAGCAAGCCAGAAAACAAGTAACACACAATTAAAGAGTACCAGTGAAAAAAAGAATGTGTATTAGAAACTACTTACCTGCATAGTAAGTAATATTATTCAAAATCTGTAGTCCATACACATATCCTACTATTAGCAGATATATGTCCAAGAAACTGAAGCCAGGCAACTTTCCAGTCAGCAGTGGCTCTTGTGGTATGTCAGTTGGCAGTCAGTCTTCATGGTTAGGAATGAAGGTTTCCTATTAAAGCTGTGGCTGCATGACCCGGCTTAGCAGGCTGAATCCTACCCATGGGCCATATGATTGATGTTCTAGATGATATTTTCAAATCATATTTTTTATGTGGAATAGGTTCAAAGTTAGGGCCCTGATTCTGGACTCAGTTGCTCCAATGCAAATCTATAGTGGCTCTATTGAAGTTCAGTAACAGATACTCCCATTCTCTTACCATGTCCTATGAATAACTCTCCCTGGAGTTGATAGAAACTACTCATATTCTACAGGGAGAAAATCTGGACCCATACCATACAGAGAATTTACATTTACAGAGAGGTTGTAGATTCTCCATCCTTGGAGGCATAGGCAACTGATAGGGGGTGCATGGGGGTGCACGTGCTCCCCCTGAAGGGTCTGGTGCCCCCTGATGGCTGACACTGATGCTGTCAGTAGGGCTGGTGCCCACCCTGACAGGGCCGCCACCATCGGCAGCTTCTGCAGATGCCCCATCCCCCCCATTCAGGAGGCATCAGTCACTTATGCGTGGAGGTTTTTAAGACCAAGCTAGACAAAGCCTTGTCTGGGATGATCTAGATGGGGATGGTCCTGCTTTGAGGAAGGGGTTGAGCTAGATGACCTCCTGAGGTCCCTTCCAACCCTGATTTTGTATGATTCTACATTGAGTCTATGCATTCTCCTGGTTTACATTGGCATTAGAAAGATCAGAATCAGGCCCTGGAAATGTAAGATTTATGAAGCTGTCTTTCCAAGATCAAACCTATAGAAACTAAGCCTCAAAGATTATAAGCATCCATAACTCTCAAAGAAATTAGGGGATTTCTTCAAATGCCTGGAACTCTTGAGATTTAATATGAACTTATTGACTATATCCCCTACAAAGCCAAGTAGTCAGACATCTTCCCTGGAGTTTTCTTACTAATCATCTCATCCCAATTGTCTCACAGTTTTCAAAGTATTAATTCTATTTATGTATTTATTTACTTATTTATATACATATTAATATATGTATTATAACTATATTAAACAACATTGGCAACTCATGGTGGGGCAGAAGCAGGCACATGCCCCCCCTGAGACTGGCTGCCATTGACACCGCTGCCGACTTCTGTGGGCAGTCAGCGCTCTCCCCCCACTGGCACCGCCACTAATGCCACCACTGGCTTCTGCAGGCAGTCACTGCTCACTAACACTGACACCAAATTCTACAGGCGGTCGCCACTCACTACCTCCGGCTTCTGCAGGTGGTTGTCAAATGCCACTCGCCACTACCACCACTGCCACCAGCTTCTACGGGCATTCACCAGTTACCACCCTGCCACTAACACCACCAATGCTGATGCCCACAAATTGTGCCCAACCAGTCTTGGGAAGCACCATTCATTCATGTTAAATACTCCGCCAGGCTGATCTATACCAATTCTCAATCTATCTTGGAGGTAGCTTTGAGGTTGTACTCAAATCCCTAATTTTAGTTTCATAGTTTCATAGTTGGTAGGGTCAGAAGGGACCTGAGCAGATCATCTAGTCCAACCCCCTGCCATGGCAGGAAAAAGTACTGGGGTCAAATGACCCCAGCAAGGTGTTTATCTAGCCTCCTCTTAAAGACCCTGTGGTAGTGTGTGACCTAGGAGTGCCGTGAACTCCCCTAGCGCCCCACTACCGTGCCAAATCGGTCTCAAATGCACCTTCTTTATGTCTTTGATGTTGATATAGTGAAAGAGCGGCTGCCTTTCTACCCTCTTTGGCACAGTGCCTTGATGTATCTTGGCTCGGTCTAGTCGCCTGGTGCACTCCAACCTCTGGGGCTACACGTGAGTCCTACAGTCACCCTTGCCTTCACGGGTCCCCAGACTCGTCTCCGTGCCCACCTGTGCCCTCGTGGGCACCTCCTGTTTTCTCCTGTGGCTAGCGCCGGGGCCTGTCTCCCGCACTCTCGTAGCCCCCACCAGGGCCTGTCTCCCCGCGGCTCTCGTAGCCCCCACCGGGGCCTGTCTCCCCGCGGCTCTCGTAGCCCCCACCGGGGCCTGTCTCCCCGCGGCTCTCATAGCCCCCACCGGGGCCTGTCTCCCCGCGGCTCTCATAGCCCCCACCGGGGCCTGTCTCGCGATTCCCTACAATTGAGGCTAAGGTGGCTGTAGCCATGCCTGGCCCCCAGATCCCCTTCTTGGGTCCTGCACCCCAACTGGGGCTTCTCACCTGCGCCCATACTGGGTTCCTCCTGATACTGCCCACACTGGGGCCGGGGTCGGGACACCCCAAAATGCAGTGCCCTCTCCAGTGCCAGGAACCCCCACACTACTGGGGAGGTCCTATGAGGCCTCCTCCTCCAACCCCTAATACTCTCACCCCGTCCTCCGGTCTAACAGTAAACACAAACAATCAACATAATAACCCAGGCCAATTGGCTGTAACTCAAACATAAGCCTCCTGGCTAGAACCTAACTCTAAACAAACGTTCTCTAATCCACACCATATTGCACCTGTAACTAATGACTTATACCTCCAGGACTTTCTCCTTTCTTTCCTTTCAGGGTCAAGCTCTTTTCCTCAGCCTAACCATGCCCCTTCGACCCAGCTGCCAGTCAAGAGATGGAGGGAGAGACAGAGAGAGAGCTCCCACAGCCTCCTCTCTCTGTTTTATGGCAGTCAGCCCTGCTCCTTCCAGTCAGCTGACCCACCAGGTGCTGGCCCTTAGCTCCTCCTGGTTGCCCCTAGCAACCAGCAGCTAAGCCCATACTACTGTTTTTCAGTAGCAGGCACCTTAGTGCCCTGCTACAGACCCCCAGGGTAGGAGCCAGCACCACTTGGCTTGGAAGTTGGATCCAGATCCTAGCCAACCTGACAGTGAAGTAGCGCCTCTTGATGTCTAGTCTGAATCTACCCTCTGCCAGCTTGTGACCATTATTTCTAGTCATTCCTGGTAGTGCTCGGGGAAACAGGGACTCCCCCAATTCTTTCTGGTCCCCTCTGACTTGTTTGTAACAGGCCACTAGATCCTCCCTCAGCCTTCTCTTGTGGAGGCTGAACAGGTTCAGGTCCCTTAGCCTCTCCTCGTAGGACCTGCACTGGTGCCCCCTGATCATGCAAGTGGCCCTCCTCTGGACCCTCTCCATGTTGTCCACATCCCTCTTGAAGTGCAGTGCCCAGAACTGAACAAAGTACTCCAACTGGAGCCTGAACAGTGCCGCATAGAGGGGGAGTATCATCTCCTTGGACCCGCTCGAGATGCATCTGTGGATGCATGACAAGGTAGTTGGTCTTCCTGACTGCATCCCCACCCTGCTGGCCCATGTTCATCCTGGTGTCAATAGTGACTCCAAGATCATTTTCTGTCTCTGCACTGACGAGAAGGGAGTTCCCCAGCCTGTAAGTATGGTGCTGGTTCTTCCTCCCCAGGTGCATCACCTTACACTTGTCAGTGTTGAAACACATCCTGTTCTCATCCGCCCACCCCTGTAACCTGTCTGGATCTGATTGCACCCTATTCCTCCCTTCTAGCGTGCCCACATCCCCCCACATTTTAGTGTCACCAGCAAATTTGAACACGTGCTTTTTACCCCCTCGTACAAGTCACTGATGAAGATGTTGAATAGTGCAGGCCCAAGGACTGAGCTCTGGGGGAC
Source organism: Crocodylus siamensis (assembly GCF_052110815.1). Lineage (NCBI taxonomy): Eukaryota > Metazoa > Chordata > Crocodylia > Crocodylidae > Crocodylus > Crocodylus siamensis. The sequence continues at coordinate 359,711,240 of NC_143395.1, forward strand.
CCCACTGCCCACATCCCTCCAGGTCGAAAATGACCCATCTACCACCACTCTTTGGGTACAGCGCTCCAGCCAGTTGGCGACCCATTTGACTGTGTCGGTGTCGACACCACAGTCCCCTAATTTTTTCATGAGAATGGGGTGAGAGATGGTGTTGAAGGCCTTCCTAAAGTCCAGAAAGACTATATCCACTGCTACCCCTGCATCTAAGGATTTTGTGACCTGGTCATAGAAGGCCACCGGGTTGGTCTGACAGGACCTGCCTCTAATGAACCCGTGTTGGTTGCCCCTAAGTATAACCTGCCCTGCTGGCCCCTCATGGACATGCACCAGGATAATTCTGTCAAAAAGCTTACCCAGAATTGAGGTAAAACTAACTGGCCTTCTCTCTTTCTCTGCCACCCGTCTAGGTTGCTGCCAATGTTCCTATTAAGTATACCCTTACCCTCAGTGAACTCTAATGATTCACTCAGTTCTTACAGATGCTTCCCATATAGCCTTTGTCTACCTTTTTATCTGTTTTTAGCATCTCATCCACTGTGCCTATCCCTTCAGTTTCCTACAGGACTTCTTGCTTGCTAGGTGTTTCCTGTGAATCTGCATCAGGTAATAATACCTAACATTTATATCATGCTTTTCATCTATAAAACACAAGTTCTAACTTAATTAAACCTTGTAACATTACCCCACTTTCACAGCAGGAAAAGCTAAAGCAGACAGGTTAAGAGACCTGCAAAACCTCACAGCTGAAATAAACATCAGAACTAGGATCATCTTCAGGAGTTCATAGCTCCTGTTTTTCTGAAAGGTCATTTAAACCAGCTCTGTCAGTAATGAGGTTCCTGTCTCTCACCTATTTCATCAACTGGTGCTTTCACTGTTGGCACTTGAGTCAAGATTTTTTTATAAATAATAAAATGAGGTACAGTGGTGGTCCCACTGAATAACAGGTTTGCCATTGACTTCCACAAACAGATTTTACCTGGTACTTTCAGATTTTACCATCACCAACATGGTATTAAATTAATTGACTTTACCTTTGTATGCAAAATAAAACCAGACCACTTCAGTGGTGCATTTAGTTCTCTTTGCTATGACATGTTGTGTCACAGTCACAACATTTAAATATACCATATTTTCTTGCATGTCATGCCTCCCCATAAAAGATGCACCTTGTTTTTGAAAGGGAGAAGGAAGGAAAAAAGATCCTTCCTTGAAAATACTGATAAGTAGCAGTGAGTAACTGAGTAGCAGCAACTCTGTGTGATCATCAGGGATCCTGGTTTTCTCTGATAAAAAAAAATTCCCAATGTTTGGTTTAAAAAAAGTAACCTAAAATCCACATTTTTCCATAATTAAAACACCACTAATATATACATATAAATATTTTTGTGTTTCACTTTAATCATGGAAAAATGTGGATTTTAGGTTACTCTTTTTAAAATGAAAATTGGGGATTTTTTTAATCAGAGCAAACCAGGATCCCTGGGATGATCATGGTTCAGCTCCTGTAAAGCATTTGCAGTACTGCTCTTGTTTTCACTCCTGCACCTCAACGTCCAGGCCAAAACTGCTATTACCATATTTTCTTCCTTATAATCTACACCCAAAATTCCACCAGCTGATAAAAGAGAAAAAGAGATGTGTGTTATATGAAAGAAAATATAGTATAACAGTCTATCATCCATAGGTGCAGAATGATTTCCAGTGGCACACTTGCTGTTCCATTGTTGAGTCTAGTTTGACCTTCCTAAATTAAAATACAGCATCAAATGAAGTCAGTGGAGTTACACCAGGACTGCAGATGCCCATTATTTTTAAAATAGATGATCATCAGATACGATTAGTTACCCTACCATCTCTCAAAATCTAGGATAGATGGATAGCTTCAGCTTGTATCATGTATCTACGTTTGATTTCAAGGCACAGTTGAAGATCTGAATACTAGAAACCACCAGAGACAAATTTGATCCCTATAAGTAATGGTAATACAGTGCTTTGTAATAGAAGACATGTTGGTTTGATGTGAAATTCTTTAAGAAAAAATCTCAACTTTTTGCTAATAAGAACATGACTTGTGTCTCTTTAATTCAATTTAAACCTGTTAAAAAAGTGAGATTACATAGCCTCCTCTCTACAAGATATATTGAAGTAGCAATAAAGAGAAAAATGTGGTTCTACATGTGGGCTTTTTCATACACCATTATAACTCTCAGCTGTCGTCATTAACAGCAATTCTAGAAATGTCTTGTTGTTCCGTTTCCTTTGAAAAATGAATACTATGATTAGGATATAGTCTACTTGTATGCATTAAAAAAATTTTCTTGACAGGTACATGCTGCTTACAGGATGTTTCTTCAACATGTGTTCATCATCCTAATGATTGAATTCGAGACCTTAAACATCTCTGCAGGAAAAAGCTAGTCTGTAAATTGTTTTCCCAGGGCAATTAGAATGAAAGTCAAACTGGGAGACTGCCAGTTACAGAGGTTTTCATACTTTTTATAAAGCAGGAACCTCACTGTCTATCCACCTTTTATCAGCAAAGGAAATATATGGAGACCGATTGTACTCAGCCTAAGCAAGCTGATAATGAGTTGTACTTCATCATGTCTGGTGTCCCTTAAAAAGAAGAGAGTAGTTTAGCAATAGTAAGCAGATATAGTAAAAATTAAGAAGGCCTTGTTGGTGTGGAAGGATATTTATCCTTTGAAGACTGACTGATTTAACTATGTGAACTGACAGCCAACTTTGTACTGATTTGCTTGACGTATAAAAGGCAATGATTCAGAAGCTGTCACTTAAGGTGCATCTGTTCTGAATGAACACTAACATTCATCCACTTCATAATAGGTATCCTGTTGTGAATAATATAAACATGTATCAGATGAAGCAAGGCAGAAGTGAACATGTCAGTCAGTGGAATAAATATGTTGATTTGCTTAGGATTACTGATTTTTCCCCCTCTAAGTACAAGATTAAAAAAAAAAAACCAGAAAACATAAAAGACAAAGATATTTCCATGCCAGGTAACAAGTACTGAGATTAGTAGGAAATGTGCAAAGAATGATTTCCAGATGAGACAAGTTAAGTGCAGCTCCCACTAGTCATTCAGGAAGTGGTGGCTTTGCAGATCAGCTTGTAAATAGCTGTTGTGTTTGAACCAGAAATATCCCATATATAGTTATGGCTGCCACAGAGCATGGCATATTAACATAAATAGGACAAATCCAGCAACCTGAGAGTGAATTCCACCAAGAGAATAAAGCAGGGATGATATCCCACCCTCTCCCCACAGAACAATAATAAAAAAAAAATTTAGAGGCACAAAAAGTAAACATAACTATTTTTCCACTAGATTATAAATTGCAAAGTCTCAATTTTCCAAAGTCATTAGGTGTTGCTGTGTTCAAAATTGCAACGCCCTGCCACCAAATGAAATCTTCAGTCTCAAATTACAGGTGCAGACTGCCCAGACAAACACATGGGAAGAGCTGGATGACTAAGAAAGGGATCATGGGAAGTCAATCAGTGAGCAAGAAGCTTGCCAGGAAGAAATAGAGAGGAAGGGGATAGGTAGAGTTTAGGAACCTAATCTGGTAGGCGGTATGTGCCTACCTCTGCCCTGGACCCTAAGCCATGAATTCTCCCTTGGAATTAGCCACCTAAACCAATCATCTGCCTGGTTTGCATTTTTTGCAAGAGGAGACCCATTCCACTCCTAAAATAGCCAAAAAGGCCAGTGAAAGGAGCACTGGCCTCCAATGTAAAAAGCAGGTGTTCAAGTCCCTGCTGTGCTTGATTCAGAGAGGAACTGGAATCCAAGTATCCCACATCTGAGATGAGTGTCCCAACTAGCCAGAGGGAGACAATACATAGATTGCCCCAGTCAGGCTTTTATGCTTCCACCTATCTGTGGCTTGTATCTGGTCCTCCTATTGTGGGGGTTGGCAGGTAGCAGGCAGGTAAGTATGTTAACCTGTGCTTCAGCCACCCTAACTGGTCCTGCTGAAACAAAGGATGCTGGCTAATGTGGCTCAACTGCTTCTAATATCCGCTCATCTAGAAACACATCTTAACTGTTTTTAAACTCATCCAAATAGCTCTATATAGCATGGCATTGTGCCACATGGTCATACCCTTCCTTTATTACTTACTGAGGTCCTGACTTGGGAAATAAGTGCTTTTTTTTTTCACGTGACTAATCAATTCAATGAATTCACATCCACAAAATTATTTCTGTATGTAGATGGTAACAGGATAGTGGCCTGAATTTTGAGGTATGTCCTCCAGTGGTGGTTTTCTTCTGCATTCCTAAACTAATTCATGCTGGTTCAGCTATAGTAAAGCCCTTGTATTTACATACTGATGTCAATATGAAAAAGTTATATTCCCTAACAGTTATGGACAACCCACAAACAAGCAGTTATCGGATTCTTCAGGTTGTGGCTGTGAAAAGGCTATGTGTTATGTTAATGCTTGCTAACATTTTTCATCTCCCCCTAGCAAGTCTGAGGGTGTGACAACTGCCTGTGGCTTCTACAAGACTAACCACTAAGCACTCCTACTGATATGTTGTACCTCCAACTAGCAGTCACAAGGTTTCACCTGTGAAAGCCTTAATTTAGTGCTTATAGCATTTATAGATCACTTTATATCTTCAAAGCATTGTGTATTAATTAATCAAACTACATGCCTAGAAGATAACAAAGAACAAGATACAAAGGCATTTTAAATACACAGACACCTCAGGGATAAATTAATAATGGCACTTTAGGATGACTGAAATATTTAGTGTAATTTTTTCATATACATAACAAGGCAAAACTAAATCATTATCCATAGAAATATCACAAATTTCAAGACCAACATCTTGTGACCCTATAGCTACATGCCTCTGGGAGAAAGAGATTCGTACTTTCCCACATGGAATAAACATTTAATTCAAGCCCTTTGGGTACCTAAGATAAACACCTTTAATTTGTGTGAGATTTATATGTAGAAAGAAGCATTTAGTAGAGATGAACTTGAATGTCTTCTCCTCCACCTCAAAAGCTGGCCAGCTAACGTTTGCATTTTTATTTAATGAAGTTCTGTTTCAGTGTATCAGCCTAAATCAAAAACTGAAAGATGTGGTTGGAAAAAAAAAAAAACATTTCCCATAGATTGGCATATATTTTATGACAAGTTTTAACCAGAGACTAGATCCATACAGGGAATTTAGCAAGTATTATTTGTATGTTTACAACTTTAAAAGCCTACATCCAAACTAACTTCAAGCTGCCTCTCAGCTGCCTCCTAACAACCAAGGCAAAGTTTCTTAGGCCTTAACTGGCTGTTTGACAGTACTGAACAGGCTGCATCCTAGCTGGTGCCTAAGTCTCATGGGGGACACCCAAAGTAGGTATTATTTCCCCCTATTTCATCAACCTCATTACGTGTTCTTGGGACAGGCCTAATTGATCAGACTCTACATAAAATCAGTGTGGTGGTACTTCCCTCTAATCTCGTAGCTTTAAGGTTAGGTCATAAATCCAGGATTTAGGAGAGGCAGGTTCATTTTCCTCTTCTGCCAGAGCAGACTGAAACCCACATCACCAGGCTGCCAGGAAATGCCCCATCAAAAATGGTATTATGTTCCTCTGGTCAGGTTTTGAAAGGACTGGCCTTCTGTCCTTAAAATAAAAGAATGACTCCAGAAAAAGGCTACAAATCCCAAGAAGAGGTAGAAGCCTCCCTGTATCTCAGTCTAAGAAGTCTATATTTTGGACAGGGATGGGCTTAAGATACATCCCCACCCTCAGTACTCCCCCTTGACAACATTAGGCAACTTGCCTCTCAATGTGCCAGTTTTTATGGGCCTTTTCTTCAGGTGTTTATAACTTGCACCATTCATTTTATAAAGAGACTAACCACTTAACTTGGAGGCTGTGAATGCCAGAAGGTTACATAGAGCCTAAAAGATAGTTCTTCAATAATTAGCATTGTGATACTTAATTCCCTGTTGACAGAAACTAGACTCAGCTCTACAACTAGTTGATTTTCTCACCTTCTAATCCCTGTACAGTAGTACTTTTGGTAAGCAAGACACCAGGCTGAATACATTTTATTGCAGGTAAAAAGATTAAAGAACTAGTCCCAATTAAAAAGGAAAAAAAAAAACTCTTTAGCGTATACACAAACATGAGGATGTGTAGGGGTATAAAGGCTAAGTCAATGTTCACTTAGCTTCACCTACCTAATTCACTCCTGGATTTGCCACTTCTAAGTTGTGCTGACAATCCAAAACCAGGCCATGACATTCAAACTTTTGTGATATTGCACATCATCATGTGTGCCCATATAGGAAATCACCCATATCGAATTCTATTAATTTGTGTAAGACAAGTACTTTTTGACTTGGGAGGAAAATACTGTATCATGATCACTTTTAACTGATTTCACCATCATGTCATCAGATGATAAATGCAGAACATATAGGGCATGTCTACACATTTATTAGTGCACCTTTGCTACTGTGCATTAAGTTTAGTACCTCTAATATGAGGTACTACGTAAAGGTGCATTAGCCCATGCTAATGCACAGTGGCAAAGGCAAACAGGTTTTTTGTGATGCTTAATGTGCAGTAGATTAATTCTACTAATCATTAGTGCATTAGCATGGTTTTTGCCATGACGTGCTAATGCACAATTGTTACCTCTCAGTTCCATGTTCTTGGAGAACCCTGACACAGGACGCAGCCTGTCTGACTCACAAAGAATCCTCCCCCCCCCCGAATAAAAACTGATTAAGATGCAGTGTGAGACACACCTAAAACCCTCCAGATAAGGGTGACAAGAGTGAAACAACTGCCCTAGGTCTCATTTGCACCCAAGATGGAACTAGATAACAACTCATTTACATGAGAGATGGAGAACAGGACGCCCGAAGCAGAGACTGCAGTGAATTCTGGGATCAGCGAAGCAGGGGAGCACTGCATGATGGGGAAGCTGTGTTCCAAATGCTAATCAACCCCCACACCCAGCTCAGCATTTATCAGACCAGTTCTAATCTGGATTTACAAAGGACCCCCCCCCCCACACACACACACACCTCTAAGCAGCAATAAAGTTTAAAAGGCATCTCGGGCCGTACATTCCCCGGTCCCACTATGGGAGGCCTATTTAAACTTAATTGGCTAAAACTCAGTTGCCAGGTTGGGGAATGCTGAGGCAAGAGACCGAGTCAGAGGGGGTATGGACAACATTTGAACAATGATAAAGGTTCATCACAGTGTCCAGCCTGTTGGAGCCCTGACCACAAGTGGTGTCATACTTTTCCCAGGATGACTAGTGGAAGTCCTCCCCTCCCAAAGGTTATGAACACTCCAATAATTGCCTTAAGTCTGTTAAAAGACTATAGTAAGATCTGGTAATGCTAAGCTGAGGCTTGTTCATAACACGTAAAAATCCAAAACCCTGATGCTCCAAGCTATCTATTGTTTCTGAAGAAACCATGAGATATCCCATAAGTATATCTGCTATCCATAGAAATTTCAAGCTGGCTCCCAAGTGTCTGGTTACTCCCTAACCTTATGTGTTTCCTGATTATCAATCAGTTTCCTGAGATGTTCCAAACCAGATAACCCCTTGTCAAGAGAAAAGACACTGATTTACACCACTGAGAATACTTGAAAAAAGCTGAACTGAGGGTATAAAAATCTGTAAAAAGCAGAAGTGTGTGTGCTTTAAGAGGAGAAGTCCCTCTGCCACCCGCTTTCTTCTCAAGAGGCTGAAGGACGCGGATCTTCTGCCTTCAAGGATCATACTGAGAACTTTAAACTGTCAGCTTTGTAACCCGAGTGCCTTGGACTGGTGAGATCCCAGCTCTCTCTCTTTTCTCTTTTCTCTCTAGGCATAAAATTCTGAACCTGCACTGTATTAGTTAAGCTTGAGCTAAGTTTCCCCAAATAATTAGTGAAACCAGGGTAATACTGTAATTTTTTCTGTTTGTTTTTCCTTTGCATGTCTATTACTACTAGTACCATTATATATTTCATATACTTAGCAATAAATAACTTTTATAGTCAAACTGGTAGTAACTGGGTATATTTTCCTTCTCTGCTTCTCCTTCCCCACTTGCTCTACAGCAACGCTTCTTTTACCTAAGCTAAAGATCCTTGTGAAGCCCAAAAATACTGTGGGGTCTGCTCATCAAGAGGCTAAAGATTGTGATGTGCTGAGTTTGAAACACATAAGGGGAACAGCTTGTACAGGCTGATTGACCCAGTTTGACTCAGACGTGCCCTAATGAACTGAATGCTGGCCCATGAGGGTGTCATCTGGACACCCAGCTGGATTCAGAGGTATTTTGTTCACATGTGTGCTTGTGTCTGACTGCAGTGTATTGGTGCTCTGATGAACTGATTCTTGGCATATGAGGGTGTCAGCCTGTCCATGCTGATCAACCTGGCTGGGTCAAGCATGTCACATTAATCTGTGTGTGTGTTTGTGTGTATGACTGATTTGGTGACTAGAGGAACCCAGCCCCGTTGAACCTGAGTCCTGCAAGATAGCTCCATTGGGGATGAGGACTTGCAGAAGGGAGAGATACAGCTCCGTATAGAAACACAAGTAACACAAGCAGCACATTGATAGAATTACCAAAACCCTAGAAATGTATCCCTAATAAATGAGCACACCCCAAAGTCATGGGCAAATCTGGTAACACAGTACAATAGGCTATTGTGCATTACAGCATCTCGTGTAGATGCACCCATAGATTGTGAACAAAGGAGCAAACGTTCACTTCAGATTAGCAGGGGAAGGGTTTTTGCAGGTGGGAGAATACTGTTTCCTCTTTCTCCTCTTTCTCTTTTCTTTTATGTATTTGATCTGTGAATTTTATCATTTTATTTACTAAAGTTTAATTTTTTTAAGATCCCTTTAAATGTATGTGCTTCTTCAGAAACTTGCCCAGATTTTGTGCAGGAAGTCTAATCTTTTTAAGATGAGCTAATTAGTGGCTTTCACCTGAACCAGAACATAAGGCAAAGGGAAAAGAGAAAAGGTAAAAGGGGACAATGACATGGGCTATCTTATGTAATCCATTCTGATCGATACATGAAGTCTGCTGAAGTATGCTTTCAGTTTTGCCTTTGAAATGGGGATCAGGCTGGGTCAGAGGCATATTCCTTTTGCATTAAACATTCCTTTTCTATAATCTAAGGTCACAGTTTGTGAGCAAAGTCTTATTCTGTATAACTTGAGCAATGAGCACTCTTCAGTAACACCAGATTCAGCAACAAAATGAGAGCAAAAATATTTTAGAGGTGTTCAATCCTGAAGAGTTCTTCCTTATGCAAGTACTCTTTCATCACACAAGTAGCCTCACTGATACACTGTGAGAAAAGTTTGATGGGATCAAATGTCTAAGCTGGTAACGCAGGAAAAACACAGGGTCAGCTTAGACTTTTCCAGGGAGAACTTTATCTTTTAGTGACAGAAAAACTGCTGACAAACATCAAAATATAACTCAACAGTATTTTGGAGACTATGGTTTTTTATTCAATCCCAGAGCCAGCAGTGCAGAAAAAGATTTCAAAAGCACAGTCCCAAGTCCCTTACTTTCCAAGAACAAGAAACTACTATATAACACTCATTGTTTCTGAAACATTCCTTTATCAAGTCGCCCCCTTTTTTCAGCTAACAAACCTTGCCAGTGCATGCTAGTGTTGTTATATTCCTGATGCTGACTTGGGCTTTCTGGTTTATTTACAATGCTCCTTGACAAAATAGAAAAACTAGTATTTTCTGAGGCAGTGACCCACTTCCCCTTTCTTATTTCAAATAACACTAACATTTACCATCATATATCTAAGGCAGAGATGTCAAACATACATCCTATAAGATCATGGAGATTCAGCAGGGGGAAATTAGGGTGTGATCATAATCAGGCTTTGTGAAATTTTTTTTGAAAGATTCACTGAAAAAGGATCCTACCAACTTTTTAACTATTATTTCAGTTCCCACCCTCACCCCAGATACACACACAATCCATTGTGAGCAGCACAATGTACTAGAATTTTAAAAATGGGTTTGTTTTGCAGAGTAATCATCTAACATCCACAACAACCTGTAGATAGCTCCTATTATGACCTCACACTTGTATGTCATCTCTGCATAGCCATTTCTAGAACTGTGACTGCTAGGGGATGTTATACTAACAGTCATTGTGTAGCTTCCTTCAATATTGGAAACATCTACTGGAGGGTAAGAAAATATTCTTCTTTTAATGAATACAATAATCCCTCACAAACCTACTGTAGCAAGTTTAATAAACTGTAAAACTGTCATTTCAAAACAAATTGGTTTCCTGGTTAATATTGTAGCTCAGGGAAGCAGGAAGTGTATTTTTTAAAGTACTCTATAAGGCTAAGAGTTGCTTAAAGATATTTAAAGTACATTTGAATCACTTGGGGGTGAAAAGCAATAGTATTGGTGTCATGGCAAAGCGTTTAAGGCATCTTGCTACAGTTCCGTAGGTAGGGTGTTGAGCTTTATTTGATTTTTGCCTGCAGTTGACTCAGCTGTAAACAGGTATGTGATCATTAAAGCATCAGAATTCAAAGGTGGCTATATGTGATATTAACTAAATCATTCATTTTTGTGCCCTAGCCACCCTAGCTTAACAGGCAAGCTACCTTTTAGATGGACTCTTTGACCTTGGGAATCACTTCTTCAGAGGTAACTGCTTGAGAAAAAATGTTAGACTCAGATCCCATCCAAAGAATTTTTGTCGTTTATAATCTCCCCTCCATCTCTTGCCAGGGAGAAGGAGGCAAGAGAGAGCCTGGCTCTGCAACCCGGTGTCCAGGGGATTCATCTGAGAGAGATAGATGCATTTATAGCCTAAATACAAAGACTGCTTTTGTGTTTTATCCAGTGGCTGTTTAATATAAAATTTAAAAGCAGGCCTTGGATTGCAGATCAGAATCAAGTTCTCTCTGTACTTCCAACAGCTCCTCCTCAGTCTTATTCCTGACCCCTTCCCCTCTCTCTGTATTTATCTATTAGAAAGTGTCACAGCTTCCAGAATAGGATGAAGAGAGCTTCCATCCTGAATTAGCCTGTAGTTTGGCAGGTTTAGTACTCCTTGAGATGACAGTTGTAGGTTTGGTAAAGCAGAACTGGTACTAGTACTAGATGTCTTTTTAAAAGTGTAACCCCTTCAAAGGCAACAGGTTAGGCATATAACTGCATCTTTGTAGATAAGACCAAAAGCACTGGTGAGGCCATATCTGGAGTACTGTGTTCAGTTTTGGGCCCCCCACAACAGAAATGATCTAGCCAAATTGGAGAGAGTCCAGTGGAGGGCAACAAAAATGGTGAGGGGGCTGGGGGACATAACTTATGAGGAAAGACGGAGGCAACTAATGGTGTCTCAAGGCAAGGGTTTTGGCTTCCTCGATAATGACCCACACATCACGACAAGAGACATGCTCAGATGGGATGGGTTCCACCTTCCCCCTAAAGGTAAGCGTGTATTTTCTTCTAGGTTGCCAGATCTCCGCCGGTGGGCTTTAAACTAGGCTCGTTGGGGGAAGGGAAAGATGAGGACAGAGGAAGCCTTGGCCTGCCAAACAAAGCAACACCCACAAGTACAGCCCAGCTTGGACCAATGAGTGGAACATATACACAGGTAAGCAACAGGGGCCAAGGCAATGCTGAAAGTAGGGGGCCAGTGAGCATATCCTCGGGCAGTCTCAAATGCCTCTACACAAACGCTCATAGTATGGGAAACCAGCAAGAGGACCTTACCCTCCTGCTAGCTGACACCAACCCAGACATAGTGGGGCTCACAGAAACGTGGTGGGACCCAACACATGACTGGGCAGTGAATATCAAGGGCTATAGGCTGCACAGGAGGGATAGGACAGGGAGGAAAGGCGGTGGTGTGGCGCTCTACATTAAGGAGGAAAACACATCCTCATCAATTAGCAAAGAGTCAGTGGAGGGTCACTCTGAAGTGCTCTGGGTTAGAATACAAGACAGTCAAATGGAAAGAGATTTAACCAAGGGGGGCTACTACAGCCCACCCAACCAAGGGGAAGAGCTAGACCAGAAATTCTTATGTCAGCTCATGTAGGTAGTTAGGTCAAAGGACGTGGTCATAATGGGTGACTTGAACTTTCCAGACATCTACTGGGAAGAGCAATCAGCCAGGTCTGGCCACTCAGGTTCCTCACCAGAATGCAGGACCTCCATCTAACCCAGGAGGTGCACAGCCCCAACAGGGGAGATGCCTTGTTGGACCTCATGCTGGCCACTGGCAACGACCTGGTGAGGGGGCTGTGGGTACTCGACCACCTGGGCAACAGTGATCATCACCTGCTGGAATTCATCATCCAGCACAAGGTGGCAAAGGCCTACAGCAAGGCAGCAGCCCTAGATCAGGAAGGCGGACTTCAATGAGCTAAGGAAAATAGTCAGAGAAGCACTGAGGTCCCAGAGGGGAGGGGAGCCAGATCTCCAAGAAGAGTGGTTGCTCCTTAAGGAGACGATCCTCCAAACCCAAAGGGAGGTAATCCCAACACAGATCAAAGGGACCAAGAGGGCACAAAGCCCCCATGGCTCAACAAAAGCATCCGGGAATGTCTTCTAGCTAAAAGGGAGGTGCACACCCAATGGAAGGGAGGGGCCATCACCAGGGAGGACTATGCTGCGGTTGCTCAGGGCTGCAGGGGGGTGGTCAGGAAGGACAAGGTGGAGATGGAACTGGGACTAGCTTCCCAGATCAAGGACAACAAGAAGTCCTTTTTTAAATACATATGGTGCAAAAGAAGGTTCCAGGTAACGTGGTGTCCCTGGAAGACATGCTAGGAAATTTGGGCATCACACCAGACAACAAAGCTAATCTATTTACTGATTTCTTTGCCTCCATTTTCCTGAGCCGGGACTGGAACAGCCACCCCCACTCTGGGCACCCCCCCTTAAACCCAGGGGAGATGCACCTAGGTCAAGGTTAGTGAGGAACTAGTTAGAGAATTTCTGGAGGGACTGGATGTATTCAAATCAGCTGGTCCAGATGATCTCTACCCAAGAGTACTGAGGGAATTATCTGAGGTCATTGCGGGACACCTGGCACAGCTTTACGAGCACTCGTGGTGCTCTGGTGTGGTGCCAGAGGACTGGAAGAGGGCCGATGTAGTTCCCATCTTCAAAAAAGAGAGGAAGAAGGACCCAGGAAACTATAGGCTAATTAGTCTTACCTTGATCCTGGGTAAGCTTTTTGAGAGAATTATCCTGGCACATGTCCACGAGAGGCCAGCAGTGGAACTTACCCTTCTGCTAGCTTATGCGTAGCAGGGGGGAGATTATGCTTAGGGGCAACCAACACGGGTTCATTAGAGGCAAGTCCTGTCAGACCAACCTGGTGGCCTTTTACAATCAGATCACCAAATCCTTAAATGCACGGGTAGCAGTGGATGTAGTCTTCCTGGACTTTAGGAAGGCCTTCAACACTGTCTCTCACCCCATTCTCATTAAGAAACTGGGGGACTGTGGTGTCAACACCTACAGTCAAATGGGTCGCCAACTGGCTGGAGGGCCGCACCCAGAGAGTGGTAGTGGATGGGTCATTTTCAACCTGGAGGGATGTGGGCAGTGGGGTTCCATAAGGCTTGGTCCTCGGGCCTGCACTGTTCAACATCTTCATCAGTGACTTAGACAAGGGGGTAAAAAGCACCCTGTTAAATTTGCTAATGACCCTAAGATGTGGGGGGATGTGGGCATGCTAGAAGGAAGGAGTAGGCTACAATCAGACCTAGACAGGTTACAAGGGTGGGCGGATGAGAATAGGATGGGATTCAACACCGACAAGTGCAAGGTGATGCACCTGGGGAGGAAGAACCAGCACCATACGTACAGGCTGGGGATCTCCTTTCTTGTCAGTACAGAGGCAGAAAGGGATCTTGGAGTCATCATTGATGCCAAGATGAACATGGGCCAGCAGTGTGGGGATGCAGTCAGGAAGGCCAACTGCACCTTGGCATGCATCCACAGATGCATCTCTAGCAGGGCCAAGGAGGTGATCCTCCCCCTCTATGCAGCACTGGTCAGGCTGCAGTTGGAGTACTTTGTTCAGTTCTGGGCACCGCACTTCAGGAGGGATGTAGACAACATGGTGAGGGTCCAGAGGAGGGCCACTCACATGATCGGGGGCAGCAAGGCAGGCCCTATGAGGAGAGGCTAAGGGACCTGAACCTATTTAGCCTCCACAAGAGAAGGCTGAGGGGGAATCTTGTGGCCTGTTACAAACAAGTCAGAGGGGACCAGCAGGCATTGGGCAAGTCCCTGTTCCCCCAAGCCCTACCAGGAGTGACTAGGAATAAGCTGGCAGGGGGTAGATTTAGGTCAGAAGCTGGCAGGGGGTAGATTTAGGCTTGATATCAGGAGGCGCTACTTCTCTGTCAGGGCAGCTAGGTTCTGAAACAAACCTCCAAGCAAAGTGGTGCTGGCTCCTACCCTGGGGGTCTTTAAGACAAGTCTTGACAATCACCTTGCTGGAGTTGTTTGACCCCAGTACTCTTTCCTGGCATGGCAGGGGATCGGACTCGATGATCTGCTCAGGTCCCTTCTGACCCTACTAACTATGAAACTATGAAACTGGGCTTACTTAGTCTAGAGAAGAGGAGACTGAGAGAGAACTTAATAGCAGCCTTCAACTACCTGAAGGGGGGTTCGAAGGAGGATGGAGCTGGGCTGTTCTCAGTGATGGCAAATGACTGAATAAGGAGCAACAGTCTCAAGTTGCAGCAAGGGAAGTGTAGGTTAGAGTTGAGGGAGAATTTTCTCTCTTGGAGGGTAGTAAAACTCTGGAATGGGTTACCCAGAGAGATGGTAGAAGCTTCATCCTTGGAGGTTTTCAATTCCCAGCTAGACAAAGCTTTGGTTGGGATGATCTAGTTGGGGATGGTCCTGGTCTGAGCAGGGGGTTGAAATAGATGACCTCCTGAGGTCCCTTCCAACCCTAACTTCCTATGCTTCTATGAAAAGATAATTTAGCTTCATTATAGAAACATGGGGCAAAAAAATATCTCTTCCCCTACACCCTAGATAACAGGGCACTGGCAGACATAACAGTTTGTTGCATGATCAGCCACTGAAAACCCTGTACAGCTGTGCACTGACTTTAAATGCAGAGCTGCAGATCACTTTAAAAATGTCCAGTCACACAACAATCTGAACCCTCATTTATATAAGGGTTCAGATGAAGGCTCTCCAAAGTTAAATGCCTTCATTAATGTCTGTCAGCACAGCCAGGAGCAGGGCTCAGCTGATGCAGCCCTGCTCCCCAAGCTGTCTTCAGAATGGGAGGAGGGGAAGGGATTGGAGGGAACTTATTCTGGGGGTTGCCCAACCAGCACTGGAGGGTGGGGTGGGTGGAGTGGATCTCAGATCCACTCCACCCACCTCACCCTCCATCACTGTCTGGGCAGAATAAGCTCCCTCTGCTCTCCTCCCCCATTCCCATTCTAAAAATAGTGCCAGAGCTGGGAGTGGGGAGGAGCTTTGCTAGAGGACAGTGGCTGCAAAGATGCATCCACTCTAAACTTCAGCTCATCTCCCAGCCACTGGGACCCAACAGTGAACATCTGTCGGGTCCTGAAAATACTTGTTCCAGCAGGGAGCTGCACTTCTTTCCGCACCCACTGTGCCACAGTGTTCAGAAGGGTTTGGTTACTAAACTAATAATATTGTAATCAAGGGGGTAATTGTGCAGCTCACCTGCTTTAAGAGGCAAAAATCTGGCTCCCAAGTGAATGCATTCTGAGAAAATCTTATATTGTTGCCAAGAATGAACACAGCTCTCATCCTATTTTACCTGTTATAATTCAAGTAAGCCATTGACTCTTCCTTAATTGTCCTCTGGATGTCATGTTCAGAACATCAACAACAACAAATCCTATATAAACCAAAGCCTAAAATAAGTGTTCAGATTTTTCTTACCCTGTTGTTAATAAAATATATGGCATTCTCTCTTTTCTCTCTCTCTCCCCAGCCGTCCCTCCGCCTTCTTTAATTGTGCTCATTATCTTCATGTTGAAACAATGCCAATTGTTAATAACTCAAACAACAAAGAGTTCATTCACACATGTGTTTGTCAACACTGAGACAGGAATCCTCTGGGAATTCCATGATTCTTGCCAATAGGAAAGACATTCTTCTACATAGCAAGGAAATTATTGTAGTCTTCTGCTTTAGTTTTTATCAGCTAGCATTACTGAAGTAGAGGAGTGGAAGAAACAAAACTCTTCTACAGGCAGATAAACCAGGTAGACTAGTAAAAGCATTGTCTCTCAAGATTCAGAGAACTAAAGAAAAATGCTGTAATTACAAGTTACATGGTCTTTTGAGATTTCAACAACGTTAAAAACAAGTACAATGAAACTTCTTTCAATCAACTTTGATGTAATAACTTAACATGAGGGACTTAGAAAACCAGCAGTTAGGAAAGGCAGATAATTTTGTGGATAACAACCCCTTTGTTACAAAGTGAATTTTATGCTTGTGAAAGATGCTTGATTGACAGTCTAGGAAAGGAAAGTCCTCTGTGTATCCTCAGAGAAGGTTCCTGATGGACCATGGTGAAGTAAGCTTCCCTCCTACCTCATTTTTGCCTCAGCCCTGATCTACAGAGATCACCTTGGATGAACTTGATGTATGGCTTATATAGGTGAATTTCTCTGGCCTGTGTTATGCTGTAGATCACACTGGATAGACATAACTGCTACATTTCATGTTAAGATCTATAAGCATTTAATCATGGAAGATTACATCAATTTTAATGTAGATTCTGGCTGATAACAAAATTCATGTCTCATAGGCCATAAGCTATTCTTAAAATAACTTTGTAAAACTGGTTATATACTCCTTTATTATTTTTCAGATTAAAATTTTGAGGGAAACCTAAATTCTTCATCACCTGACTGTGTTATTACTCTGTGGAGGGACTGCAAGATTAACTGAGCTGCTGAGTACCTGAAACCAAAGACCCAAAACTTGAGCTAGACAATAAGACATGTGACTGATTATGACTCTACAAATATATTTTATATAACTGTCTAAGTACAGACTGATGTATATGCTTGTAGCAAGTAAATTGAAAGAAGAACAATAATATGTCTTGATGATCACAGTAATAAGAAAAAACAGAGTATTGTTATTTTCAAGCTATTATTTATTATTAATGAACTGATTCCTAAGAGGCTAGACATCAGCGTCAGGTGCAGATTCTCAACACTTCTAAGGATTGTGCCCATTATTAATTAAATGTTATATTATTGCACCAGTTGTATACTAGGTATTTTTCAGACACAAACAGAAAAGTTTTCTGCACAAAGCATTTAAAATCTAAATAGGTGAAGTGCAGACAAAGCAATGTGAAAAGCATCTAATATAATAGCAGTTATTCAGTTTGAGATCAGGTCCTGAAGTTTTGCCATTGACTTCCATGTGATCAGGATTTCCCCTCCTATTTTTTGAGTTATAGGAAGTGTATCTGGGGCAGCGGAGGTGTTTTTTTAATTTATATTCCAGCGCAAGCTGTGTGAATAAGTGAAGGTAGGAAGCCTGGTGAAGAGGCATGGTTAAGAGGCTTTCAGAAACTGAACTTTGGGAGGTACTTGAAGAAGGGAATAAAGAATGGCTAAAGTTTAATGCTGCATATCATAGGCGACACATAAGGGGACATGGGGGGCACATGCCTCCCCTTAAGATTGGCCCTTGCTGGCCAGGGAGTGGGGGCACTGGGAGAAGCATCAGCCACTGCCCCCCCCACCGGGATTGGTGCCAGCTGGGGAGTGGGGGTGCCGAGAGGAGCACCAGCGGCACTTTCAGTTTTTCCAGCAGCACTTCCAGCGTCAGCGATCAGCTGCGGGGGACCCCTCCCCCCGAGTTAGTGATTGGCTGCTGGTGACCACCCCCACAACTCAAGGAGGCACCAATCGCTCATGCTGCATACGGATTAACAAAATTAGTTTAGTAGAGTTTAGTTTAGTTTAGTAGAGTTTAGTAGAGTTTAGTTTAGTTTATTTTGTGCCCTGTGCAGCCAGCCCCACTGAGAACAGGTTGAACTACCTTTTTTTAAGAATCTGAATAAACTGTAACATAAATCATGATTTATTGGTAGCATCTAACATGCAAAATTTTTCCTAATTTTTCCTCTCACTTATGTGTTTTACCCCAGTTTAAATCAATAGACTTTGGTGGATTGTCTACCCTAGAATAAACTAGTAACTGTTCAGGTATATACTTATCTTTATAATCTATGTGTCAATATAGTTACATAGCGATGTGTGTAGTAATATATGTTTATATATATGTAAGTGTGCGTGCATGTATATTATATGAATATATCTTTCAAAAGCCAATGTATTTCTTCCACCTATGCCTCCATTATATATAGGTGTATTCACTTATATCCATTACTATAATTTATATATATAACCTTGTAATTTTGCTGCAATCCATTGAATTGCATATACCTAAATGACAACTAAAGAGTCAATTGATAGCAAGACTGCAAAAGATTGCTTGTGTCACTTACATTTTGTATTTTCTTCCCATTAACATTTTACTTAAACTGTTTTAAATTCTGAAATTTTACCATATTTTTTCCTAATAAGGCCAAAATATGCATGGGTCCTATATGGCATTTTCCTATATCGTGTTTACTTGTTTATAGGCTATTTTGAAAAAAAAAAGATTTGTTCAGTCAATCAAGGATTTTAATACATTTATACAGTGCAGCAGTGCATAGGTTTATTGAATATGTTTTCATGATGTGGAATAGGGAGAAAGCTGTCTTGGATAAATGCATTGTTATTTTATATGAAATTCATGATGCTATTAAGTTTTTGGTCTCATGTACTATAGAGTGTAGCATTTCAGAGATAAACTATCTTGATGTTTTCATTTCAAAGACAGGTAATAAGTGGAATACAACAATTTTCTGGAAACCCCAGACAGGAATAATCTGCTTTATGCAACCAGTCACCATCCTGAGACTCTTAACAGAGTTTTACTTTATAGTCAGTCCGAGAACCTGTAGGATTTGCAATCATAGCACCAGCTGTGTGGTAAAGATGGATTATCTGGCTAATAAATATGGAGAGTGGGAATAGAAAGAGGTATATATCATGGAAGCAAATGGAAATAATATTAAGGGGAAAAAAGTGGAGAACTGCTGTAGGTAAGAGTGAATAAAAATAAATAAATTTTTGCTTTTCCATATTGCTGTATATGTATCACTGTCCTGAACTTGTCTACAGTACCACGACTCTCTCTTCCTTCAATTACACTGCCAGGCTCCTTTTCTTCCATAATGCCTGTAGGAATGTTTGGCAGGCCATGTATAATGACCAGTGCTTTTCAGACTGACAATTTAACTCAATTTGTTAATCTGACTTTCTGTATCCATTTAATGTCCCTTGTCTTAGACTGTAAGCTTTTCACAGCATGGAGTGTTGTTTGGGTTTTTTTTGGTTTTTTGGGGGGTTGGCCTAGTGGATACTCAGCCACAAGGTGGACACTGCCTAGCACCATGTTAGTGACCAGGGGTTAGAACTGGATCTCCTAAGGCACTACTGAAAAACAAACAGTAATAAAAAAGAAGATTAAATCCATTAGTTAAGAATGGGTAAATGAGACTGAAATATATTATGTATTTTTAATTATTGGGCCATAGATTTCCCAACCTGGAATCCTTCTCTTCATCCTCTGTTGTTTGCAAGCTCTTTCATGTGAAAAGTGCCCACTCATGTGACTGGACAGACTGTAGCACAGTTGAAGTAGAAATGCCAAACAGCGATCAAGCAAACAGCTGTATAGTATGTATTTTCCACATTTCTGAAAGCAGCTGCACCTCCTTTTGTATTTCCAGTACCATCAGAAATATCAAGGAAGAATGATGATTCTTTACTGCAAAACAAATAATTTTAGGATATGGTTCTTTTCCTGAAAGGAAGGAGTAAGGGACAGTAAGACAGAGATTCCAGACACGCTGTAAGAAAAATTGCAAAGGTATAAATAAAAGCCTGAAGTGAAAATAGAACAAAGAGATTTTCTTTTAGAAGACCGCATGCAGGACTTAATGCAGCATGGTGCCTTAATGGGCTTTAAACGGAGCGGAGGTGCCTCAGAATTCAGAAAGGTCAGTCTCACCATCCTCGCAGAATAATTATCTTGCAGAATGACTGAATTCTCGAGTGATTTGACAGACAGGGGAAGGCATTTACCACTCAAAAGCCAGTGCAGTTTTTACTAGTTTATGCTTTCCAGCTGCATTTTTCACAGGTAAAGCACTGACTAGAATTTTGTACTCCCTTAGAAATTATTCTAACTACCTATCAACAGGAAGATACGCTTATGATGCTCTGTATGGAAAACTTGTTTCTCACCATCTGTTCCAAATTTGTCATTCTTTAGTTTACATTAAAGGAAACAGTAAACTACAGGGACATTATGCATGCAATTGAAGATTTTATAACTTTCAATAAATTCCCTCTTAACCATCAGTTTTAAGCCTAGATGGATTCCAGTCTTTCACGTGCTCTGTGTGGGTTTTTTGGAGTTTTTTTACCTTTGTTGCTCTGCTCTATACTTCAGAATCCAGCAGCCAATTTTATGACAAGGTAACAGTGCTAAGCCTTGTTTTCTAAATGAATCCTCATGGAAGAATTTCATATTCTCATCAAAACTGGGACTGTGCAAATAGCTGATTTTTTTTAGGTTGGCTGCCAGGCTGAAGAATCGGGGGGAGGCGGGGAACTGGTGTTATTAATTTATTTGTTTTTCATGCCAAAGTGGAATCCAACTAATTTATTTTTTTTATACTTCTCTTTGTTTGTCACTAAACATCCATGCACAGGAAGGCTGAATGTTATCTTTCTTTTTTAGCTCAATGCTTAAAGCACACCCCAGGATGCAGGAGACCCAAGTTCAGTTCCCTACTCTGCCTGACAGGACTTGAATCCACATCTCCAACAAGAATCTAGAGTCACAAAGCTACCAGTTATTCTGAGATAGCTTGTTCTCAATATCTTCTTTTAACTCTATTCAAATTTGTATAACTGCTTAAATGGTCATTGATACAGGGACTGGAACCAAGGCATCCTATTCCTATGAGTGTGTAACCTACCTAATTAATCATTGAGATTAACCCTCTAACCAGGTGAAAAATGCAAGGTGGTACAGCTCCAGAAGGAACTAAAGACCCATATCAGAATACCCTGCAGTCTAGCAAGTAGGACACTTTGGTTACTCAGATCCCCTGCCCTGAGCTAGGCAAATAGTGGGTTAAAATTGAAAAAATAAGTGGGTCTGCCTCAGTCCTTTCTTGTAGAACTGTTCCACATTGTCTAATATTCTTATATATTCATTAATGTGAGGCACAAGGATTTTCTAGGGTGGTATCTTTTATTGAACTAACTGCATAGTTGGGATAGTTAGACAAGCTTTTGAATACAGGAGATCTCTCTCTATCAGATCTCAACAGTAGAGATCGAGAGCAATAATGGCACTCACTCACAAGGTGGTCACCTGTATTCTATGCCTTTCTCTGGTGAATATTTACTTATGTACAAAATTGTATGTTAGGGTATCGATATGGATTTTCAGGGAGTACTGGGTGTGCAGCTGAATGAAGGCTTTTATCTGGGTCTCAGCAGAGCTGCTGGTCACAAGGCAGGATGATCTATTAAAAATAACCTTGTAAACGCTTAGGCAAGCAGTTTTCTAATAAAGTCATAGTGTTAGAGCCCATTGTGTAAGAAGAACAAGATGCAGCCCAGCAACTATCTTCAAGACATTAAGGTCTAGAAGTATGGCCTTAAAAATGGTGCTGAAGTCAGCAAGAAAACTAGAAAGAACCAGTGAGAAACCGCAACTGACCGGGAGAAATACCCAAGTCAAAGTCTTACACATGAGCTCTTAGCAGAGAGACATGTAAATGAATGAAATTCATAGGCAATACCATGCTAAGGAAGCAAACAGTAAACAGAAGCGAAGTTTGAGATGGGAGGAGAAAACGGTGGAACCAAAGGAGGGACATAGGCGGGGTGAATGTTAATATATATGAATCAAGGTGTATAAAATGTGAAAAGAACTAATGTTCAATGCGCTCCCCTGGCTTCATGGCCTGTGTGTCTATGAGGGAGCTCACGCAAAACTGTCTCCATTCTGAATAAAGCTGTTGCAAGCAATGTGTGCCGGTGTTTGCTTCCTGCTTGCTCTGACTAATGAGTACCAGGATCCATGAGCAACTGGACCGTTGTCTCCTGGCTCGTTGTGTGCCGCATGGAGTCAGGGTCTAACATTGAATAGTAGAGAATAGTCTAATAGTATAAAGTTTGGGTAGATCTGAGTTTAAATTCCCTTCAGGAAGAAGAAGGAATTAAACCTTTATCTTCCACCGTGCCTGTAAGCACTTATCTGTTGTGAGTCCAGCACTGGATTTTTTTTTTCAAATCAAAAGATCAAACTATTCAGCAAATTCAACACAATTTCATAAAAATATCATGACAACAGAAACTACCTATTTTGGTAAATTTGTTGGGTTACCGAATAATTTCACCCAGGTCTATTCAAAACAGCTAGCTGCTATTCTGTCCATGATACTGGAAATCTATGGGTCCTCCTATACTCAGCTGTGGTGTGAATGTGGTTCCATTCCACAGAAATGGGCACTTACGACTTCATCAAATTTCTGTGCAATGTTGAATGTGCTATGTTCATCTACAAAATCCAACTGCTTTCTACCCTTGGTCTCACTGACCTCACCTAAGTTACATCAGATTAACAAGAGAGTTTTGGTTCACTATTGTTCATGTCAACTATAAACAGATAAAAAAAATATTTCCCTGTAACTTCCCTGTCACTATGGACTATTTCATTTCTTTGAAACATAACAAAAAAGAAAAGATATAATTTCTATACCATGTAAGGAAATTTTGGTAGAACAGCTGTAGGTAAAAAACAAAGAAAAGAGAAATATTTGCTTCCTTGCAGGTTACAAAACTACCAAAGAGCTTCAACACACATCTCAGGATAGTAAATAAAGGTTTGATAGAAATATTAAAGAGATTTAAAAACCACTAACCGTTAGTTCCAGCAGGTAATCTATATTCTCAAAAATATTAAATGGTAATAAAAACATTATCCCTTAATAAATCAAATGCACTGCAATAAATACTTATTGGTGAACAAACACAGGCCACTAGGGAAACATATTTTTAAGGCCCTGCAGTTTCTGATTACAGGAAAAGTACTGGCAGTGACTGAAGACACCAAATCAGACCAGGAATAATTCTAAGTCTAATGGTTTCTTTGAGATTTCCACAAACTGAAGGTCTGGAGGGGAAAAAACAGTAAACAAGGAAGCTTCAAAATTCTTTTCAACCAAACAAATTAGCCTTTTTTCTTGAGTGATTTTTTTCCCCTTAAGATTATTTATTTAAATTTTATTTAAAATGTTAACCTGCTGGAAAATATTCACTTTCTCATAATTGGCAGATTATATGAGCATAAAAGAATAAAATTCTGGTAAGAGAAAATAATGTCTTGCACTCCCAGGAAGAGGAGAAGGAGGGAGAGGGTAACAATTTGACACATCCACAAAGGTCTCCACAGTTTTCCCATCACCAATATGGAATTGGCTGACCCTGAAACTCACCCTAGATTCCTGCAAAATGTGGGTTCACATTATGCAACTGGAGTGTACCCTCTTGCCTAGCCCAGCCCCAAAGGCCACCCATCCCCTTCTAGTGCTGTCCCAAGGAAAGGAATTGGATTTGCCTCGTGTTAGTATTCTTACATGAGTTAAAACACAAAGAGGACAAAAGCTAATGGCATACTTTGGTTCCTAGGATACAGGTACATCCTAATTACTTTCAAACCTGTGTGTTCACTGGAAAAAAAAATGGCACACATTTCAATCCAAAGCATTCAGTGTAACTTGGGAGCTAGGGTCAGAGGATTTGCAGAAAAGGCATACCTCTCCCTCCTTTATTAAAAAACAAACAACCCCCCCACCAAAAAAAAAACAAACTAACACACAAAAAAAGAGGAAAGCTCCTATCTCCTCTTTTTGGCCTGGATAAAGCAGCACTCTTTGACAAACCCTATTCCATTTTTACCTAGTGTTCAGAGTCCCAACCCACATCCTTCCATTCAATCTATTTTAAACACAGATGCATCTCTTGGATCAGTTTAAAAAAAAGAGATTGAATTCATTGCCAGCATAATGCATAGGAAGCTAAAAGAGTTAGAATAAGGGCAGAGATGAACTGGTCCAAAGAATAATGTCAGTGTTTCTTATAGTTTTGTTTATGATGAGCTTGGTTCAAATTCTACCCTGATTTTCAACATTAATTATCTCACAGAAGGGAAATTCAAAACTGAATGTAGTCCTGAGGCAGGAAGGACTTTTGACTTTTTTAACTATTTTATTCAGGGGTTCAGGGATACAAAAAGGGATACAGAAAGGGTGGCCGCTTACATAGTAAAAAAACAAATTACTATCAAACCAAGAACACCATGTCATTTCATTCAACACTTCACACCGTGAGACACCTTTGCTACATTCCACATCGTGTCTTACATGCTAGTTACGTGGTCGGGGTGCCGGCCACATGGTCATAACTATAAATAAAAAATTCGTACCCTGCTCTATCCAATCATACACATGACAACACCTTCAACTTCCCACACAAAAATAAAGCAAAAAAGCAGCCTGGTGAGGGCCCAGGACATGGCACGAGCCGGAAGTCATAGTCTGACACGGAGCCAGCCTGGTCGCCCAGACCGGTCATGACATCAGAGTGCGTATTTCAGGCAGCCGTCCTCCACATGGCACAGTGCTCCCTCAAGGGCTCAGTGTGTCTCAAAGATGGGCACCTCCCGCTGGAGCACAACATACTAAAACTCCAGAGAGAGGCGCGCCTGCACCAGGAGGCAGAAAAGCCAAAGGGCATCATCTGAGCCAGTCCCGGCAAGCAGGTTTCAGCAGCTCTTGAGGATGGTCAGCTTGGCCTGACCCAGTAAGAAGTTGGCCAGGCAGACGGGGCCCTCTTCAGCTGTCCTGTATGGATAGGAGCACATGTAGGTGGTCTCCGACAAGCTCCTGCCCAGCACTTGCAGCAGCCGGTCGAGGGTGACAAACAGCGGCCGCAGGTGGGGACAGTCAAGGAAGGCATGAAAGAGGGTCTCCTCAACACCCCCTGGGAAGAAAGGACAAGCCATTGAGGCGGCTGGGTCAAAGTGGGATGCAGACGTGCCAGTGGCTAGGATGCCATGCAGCAACCACCACTGCAGGTTGCCAGTCTTCTTGGCAGTTGGCAGCTTATACAATGTGCGCCATGCCAGGTGGGCTGGTGGGGAATCTGGTGGCCCCAGGCACCATCGCCACAGTGTTTCGAGATGGCCTGCCAGCATTTGGGCATGGCGGACATGAACCACCCAGGCATGTAGGCTTCTACGTGACAAAAAAGCAAAGGGGCAAGCTGTGTCACTGTCAGGAGGCACAGGGAGTGTCAGCAGGGTGCCAGGGCTACCAGCCAGCTCTCTAGCCACAGCCGGGGTGACTGGTAATGCAGGAAAAACCTCATTCGGGACATTCACAGTGCAGGGAACCTGGCCCACCTGGAGATGGTCATCCAGGGTAGCTACTGCCTCCAATGGGAGGGCAGCCCGGATGTCACACAGGAGACGGCCCACGCTGTGGCCAGAGCGCATGCCCAGCCGGGTGGTCAAGGCCTCGGGTGAGAGCCAGACCAACCAAACGGGGTCAAGGAGATGGCTCAGGAGGAGGACACGCACCTGGATGAGAATGGCTGTGAGACTGGCAGAGGCCAGGCTCGGCATGGGGCATGTCAGAACGGGGTTGTGCACTGGGGCTCCCTCAGCAACTGCAGGAACTGCAGGTGATGGGCCTGGGGCTGGAGGCAGAAAGTGGTTTGCCAAGCTTGTACCATGCCACGGTAGAAAGCTGGAAGCACTTCCCAGTTCAAAAGCGTAAGGTCCAACAGGAAGAGCTCCCAGTCCAAGCCGAGGGCCCCCACACTCTGCAGAAACCGGCATGCCAGTTGTTGCCAAGGTAGGCGCTCCTCACAGTACAGAAATCATTGAAGGGCCTGCAGGGTTAAGGCAACCACCTTGCTCACAAGGTCAACCAAACTCTGGCCCCCCTCAGCTACAGGTAGGTAAAGGAAAGCTCATGGGAGCCAGTGGTGCCCATCCCCCAAAAAATCAACCAGGAGGCACTGGAGTCTCTCGAGTAGGTCCTGTGGCAGATCGAGTACAGTGCACCGGTGCCACAAAGTCACCGCTGCTAGGTTGTTCACAATAAGGACATGTCCATGGTAGGAGAGGGTGGATAGGCGCCAGTGCCACCTTTGTAGGTGGGCCTCCACTCCTTCCTCGAGGCCATCCCAGTTGCGCGCCATGAAGCTCGATGGCCCTAGGAACAGGCCCAGGATCTTAAGGCCCTCATGGCACCAAGTAAGGCCCCCTGGCAAATCTGGGGGGTCATGGTGATCCATGCACCAAGCAACAGGGTATCACTCTTCACCCAGTTGATATGGGCCGAAGAGGTGCGGTCATAGGCTCACTGGCAGTCTGTCAGGGCCTCCACATCTTCCTGGGTGTTTCATAGTTTCATAGTTAGTAGGGTCGGAAGGGACCTCAGTAGATTTCATAGATTTCATAGACATTAGGGCTGGAAGGGACCTCGGGAGATCATCGAGTCCAGCCCCCTGCCCAAAGGGCAGGAAGTCAGCTGGGCTCATAGCATCCCAGCAAGATAAGCATCCAATTTACTCTTGAAGGTGTTCAATGTAGGTGCTTGAACCACCTCCAATGGCAGACTGTTCCAGACCTTGGGGGCTCAGACAGTAAAGAAATTCTTCCTTATGTCCAGCCTGAAACAGTGTTGCAGGAGTTTGTGACCGTTCGACCTAGTCATCCCTTGGGACGCTCTGGTGAACAAACATTCCCCCAGATCCTCGTGGTCACCCCTGATAAACTTATAGGTGGCCATCAGATCACCCCTGAGCCTGCGCTTTTCCAGGCTAAAGAGTCCCATGTCTCTCAGCCCATCATCGTAAGATCTGTTTTCCTGACCTCTGATCATGTGCGTGGCTCTCCTCTGGACTCTCTCAAGCTTCTCCACATCCTTTTTGAATTGTGGAGCCCAAAACTGGACGCAGTACTCCAGCTGCGGCCTCACTAAGGCCGAGTACAAGGGGAGAATGACGTCCCGGGATTTGCTCGAGAAGCATCTATGGATGCAAGCCAGCATTTTGGTCGCTTTACTAGCCGCAGCATCGCATTGGAGGCTCATGTTCATCTTGTGGTCAATGATGACCCCCAAGTCTTTTTCTTCTGTAGTGCTATCCAACGTAGCACTGCCTAGCCTATAAGGATGCTGCAGGTTTTTTCTCCCAAGGTGGAGAACCTTGCATTTTTCAGTGTTAAACACCATCAGGTTCTCGTCCGCCCATTTGCTGAGCTTGTCCAGATCAGCCTGGATCACCCGCCTATCTTCTGGCATGGATGCTTTGCCCCAAAGTTTGGTGATATCGGCGAACTTGGCCAGTTCACTCCTGACTCCAATGTCCACATCATTAATGAAGATGTTGAACAGGATGGGTCCAAGGACAGAGCCTTGAGGGACCCCACTGGTCACAGGGCACCACGATGAGTGACTGCCATCAATCACAACCCTCTGGGTCCGACCACGGAGCCAATTTCCCAGCCAGCGGATCGTGGTGGAGCCAAGGCCACAGCTGGCCAGTTTGGCCAAGAGGTGATCATGGGATACCAGATCAAAAGCTTTTTTGAAGTCAAGATATACAACATCAATCTCTTCTCCCTCGTCCAGGTGATAGGTCACCTGGTCATAGAAGGAAATGAGATTGGTCAAACAAGACCTACCTGCAACAAACCCATGCTGGCTGTCCCTTAGAATGTTAGCCTGGGCCAGTCCCTCAAGGATGGCCTCCTTAATAAACTTTTCTAAGATCTTCCCCAGGATAGAAGTCAGGCTAATGGGCCTGTAGTTAGCCGGATCCACTCTCCTCCCTTTCTTGAAGATCGGCACCACACTGGCCTTCTTCCAGTCTTCGGGCACTACACCAGAGCGCCAGGAGTTTTCAAAGATCCGTGCCAGGGGCTGGGCTATGACACTCGCCAGCTCCTTGAGTACCCTGGGGTGGAGATTGTCAGGGCCGGCTGACTTGAAGGTATCCAGCTTCCCAAGGTGTTTCTTCACGAGGTCAGCATTTATGGAGGGTAGGGGATCCCCATCACCCGGATCTCCCTGTCCCATAGCAGGCATGGGCGTCCCATGGGACTGATGAAACACTGACACAAAGTACCTATTTAATAGGTTGGCTTTTTCCTGGGCATCAGTTGTCAGTTGCCCCATCTGGTTTAGCAGGGGTCCAACGTTGCCCTTGCTTTTCCTTTGGCTCCCCACATATCTGAAAAAGGATGTTTTGTTGTCCTTGATGCTTGAAGCTAGTTGGAGTTCAGTTGCAGCCTTGGCTTTCCTGGTTTGCTCCCTGCAGGACCGGACCAGTGCAGAATAATCCTCCTTGGAGGTGAATCCCGTCCTCCATCCTTTGTAGGCTTTCCTTTTTAGCCGCAGGAGGTCCGCTAGGTCCCTAGAGAGCCAGGAGGGATGCTGTGCCTTCTTGCTGCCTTTCCTCCATGTTGGAATAGATTTAGCTTGTGCCTTGAGGATTGCTTCCTTGAGAACCTACCACTCTTCTTGAACTCCCATCTCCCTGGGGTCATGGTCCCTGAGGGCCTGACCGATAAGCCTCTTGAGCTTGTCAAAGTCGGCTTTTCTGAAGTCAAGGCCTTCTGTGTTGCTGACTGACTTGCCAGCTTTATGGCGGATGGTGAAGGTGATCAGCTCGTGGTCGCTGTCACCCAGCTTCCCATCGATCACTAGGTCGCCGATTAGGTCGTCCCCCGTAGCCAGTACCAGGTCGAGCAGCGCTTTGCCTCTCATTGGCCCATAGACTTCTTGAGTCAGGTAGAGGTCATCCACGCATGAGAGAAAGCTTTGCGACTGCTCAGATTTTGCTGAGTGATCTTCCCAGGAGATGTCCAGGTAATTGAAGTCACCCATGACAACCAAGGTCCTGGAGCAAGCGGCCTCAGTCAGTTCCTCTTCAAGCCAACCCCCTGCCATGGCAGGAAAGTGTACTGGGTTCAAACGAACCCAGTAAGCTGATTAGCAAGCCTTGTCTTAAAGACCCCCAGGGTAGGATCCAGCACCACTTCACTTGGAAGTTCGTTCCAGATCCTAGCCACCTTGACAGTGAAGTAGCGCCTTCTGATGTCTAATCTAAATTTACCCTCTACCAGCTTGTGACCATTATTTCTAGTCATTCCTGGTAGTGCTCAGGGAAACAGGGATTCCCCCAATGCCTGCTGGTCCCCTCTAATTAGTTTGTAACAGGCCACTAGATCCCCCCTCAGCCTTCTCTTGTGGAGGGTGAAAAGGTTCACATCCCATAGCCTGTTCTCGTAGGGCCTGCCTTGCTGCCCCCGATCATGTGAGTGGCCCTCCTCTGGACCATCTCCATGTTGTCTACTTCCCTCTTGAAGTGCGGCGCCCAGAACTGTATGCAGTACTCCAGCTGCGACCTGACCAGTGTATCATCTCCTTGGACCCGCTCGAGATGCATCTGTGGATGCATGACAAGGTACAGTTGGCCCTCCTGTCTGCATCCCCACACTGCCGGCCCATGTTCATCTTGATGTCAATAGTGACATCAAGATTCTTTTCTGCCTCTGCACTGATGAGAAGGGAGTTCCCCAGCCTGTAGGTGTGCTGCTGGTTCTTCCTCCCGAGGTGCATCACCTTGCACTTGTCAGTGTTGAATCCCATCCTATTCTCATCTGCCCACCCCTGTAACCTGTCTAGGTCTGATTGTAGCATATTCCTTCCTTCTATTGTACTCACATCCCCCCACATCTTAGTGTCATCAGCAAATTTGAACAGGGTGCTTTTCACCCCCTCGTCCAAGTCACTGATGATGATGTTGAACAGTGCAGGCCCAAGGACCAAGCCCTGTGGAACCCCACTGCCAACATCCCTCCAGGTCGAAAACGACCCATCCACCACCACTCACTGGCTGCGGCCCTCTAGTCAGTTGGCAACCCATTTGACTGTGTAGGTGTTGACACCACATTCCCCCCAGTTTCTTAATGAAAACGGGGTGAGAGACAGTGTCGAAGGCTTTCCGAAAGTCCAGAAAGACTATGTCCATTGCTACCCCTGCATCTAAGAATTTGGTGACCTGGTCATAGAAGGCCACCAGGTTGATCTGACAGGACCTGCCTTGAATAAACCCGTGTTGGTTGTCCCTAAGCATAATCTCCCCTGCTCGCCCCTCCTGGACATGTGCTAGAATAATTCTCTCAAAAAGCTTACCCAGGATCGAGGTAAAACTAACTGGCCTATAGTTCCCTGGGTCCTCCTTCCTCCCTTTTTTGAAGATCGGAACCAAATTGGCCCTCTTCCAGTCCTCTGGCACCACACCAGAGCACCACGAGTGCTCCTACAGCTTTGCCAGGGTTCCCCCAATGTCCTCAGCTAATTCCCTCAGCACTCTGGGGGGGAGATCATCCAAACCAGCTGATTTGAATACATGCAGTCCCTCTGGAAGTTCCTTAACTAGATCCTCCCTGACCCATGGCCTAGGTGAGCCTCCCGTGGGGCGTCGGGGGTGCTCAGTGGGGAGGCTGATCTGGTCCCTGCTCATGAAAATGGAGACAAAGAAATCATTAAATAGTTTAGCTTTGTTGTTTGGTGTGATGACCAAATTTCCTAGCATTTCTTGCAGGGGCCTCATGTAACCCGGTACCTTCTTTTTGCCCCCATGTATTAGAAAAGAACTTCTTGTTCTCTTTGATCCAGAAAGTTTCCCAGGTCCTCCTTCCTCCCCTTTTTAAAGATGGGAACCACATTGGCCCTCTTCCGGTCCTCTGGCACCACACTAGAGCACCACGAGTGCTCGTAAAGCTGTGCCAGGGGTCCCACAATGACCTCAGTTAATTCCCTCAGTACTCTAGGGTGGAGATCGTCCGGACCTGCTGATTTGAATACATCCAGTCCCTCCAGAAGTTCCCTAACTAGTTCCTCACTAACCCTTGGCCTAGGTGTGCCTCCCCTGGGGTGTAAGGGGGGCCCAGAGTGGGGGTGACTGTTCCAGTCCCTGCTCAGGAAAATGGAAGCAAAGAAATCGTTAACTATGTTGGCTTCGTCATCTGGTGTAACGACCAAATTTCCTAGCATGTCCTGCAGGGGCCCCACATTGCCCAGAACTTTCTTTCTGCCCCCTATGTATTTAAAAAAGGACTTCCTGTTGTCCTTGATCTGGGAAGCTAGTCCCAGTTCCATCTCCATCTTGGCCTTCCTAACAGCCCTCCTGCAGCCCTGAGCAACTGCAGTATAGTCCTCCCTGGTGATGGCCCCTCCCTTCCATTGGGTGTGCGCCTCCCTTTTAGCTAGGAGACATTCCTGGATGCTTTTGGTGAGCCGTGGGGGCTTTGTGCCCTCTTGGTCCCTTTGATTCATGTTGGGATTACCTCCCTTTGGGTTTAGAGGATTGTCTCCTGAAGGAGCAACCACTCTTCTTGGAGATCTGGCTCCCCTCCCCTCCGGGACCTCAGTGCTTCTCTGACTATTCTCCTTAGCTCATTGAAGTCCACCCTCCTGAAATCTAGGGCTGCTGCCTTGGTGCAGGTCTTTGCCACCTTGTGCTGGGTGATGAATTCCAGCAGGTGATGATCACTGTCGCCCAGGTGGTCGAGCACCCGCAGCCCCCTCACCAGGTCGGCACCTGTGGCCAGCACCAGGTCCAACAAGATGTCTCCCCTGTTGGGGCTGTGCACCTCCTGAGTTAGATGGAGGTCCTGCATTTGGGCTAGGCACCTACATGAGTGATCAGACCTTGCTGACGGCTCTTCCCATCAGATGTCTGGAAAGTTCAGGTCACCCATGATGACACATCCTTTGACCTAACTATCTTCATGAGCTGACTTAAGAATTCCTGGTCTAGCTCTTCCCCTTGGTTGGGTGGGCTGTAGTAGACCCCCACCGTTAAGTGTCTTTCCCCTTGACTGCCTTGTATTCTAACCCAGAGCACTTCCGTGTGCCCACTTTTGACTCTATGCTACCTGATGAGGATGTGTATTCCTCCTTAATGTAGAGTGCCACACCCCCGC
The DNA here is from genome assembly GCF_052110815.1 of Crocodylus siamensis. Classification (NCBI taxonomy): domain Eukaryota; kingdom Metazoa; phylum Chordata; order Crocodylia; family Crocodylidae; genus Crocodylus; species Crocodylus siamensis. The sequence goes on from NC_143395.1 coordinate 359,743,520, forward strand.
CTTTCCTCCCTGTCCTGTCCCTCCTGTACAGCCTATAGCCCTTGATATTCACTGCCTAGTCATGCATTGGGTCCCACCATGTTTCAGTGAGCCCCACTATGTCTGGGTTGGTGTCAGCTAGCAGGAGGGTAAGTTCCTCCTGCTTGTTTCCCATACTATGAGCATTTGTGTAGAGGTATTTGAGGCCTCCTGTGGATGTGTGCACTGGCCCCCTAATCACTGCATTGCCCTGGCCCCTGTTGCTTACCTGTGTATATGTTCCGCTCTTTGGTCTAGGCTGGGCTGTACTTGTGATTGTTGCTTGGTTTAGCGGTCCAAGGCTTCCTCCTCCCTCGTCTTCTCCTTCCCCTGATGAGCCTAGTTTAAAGCCCACCGGAGGAGATCCACCAACCTAGAACAGAACACACACTTACCTTTAGGGGAAAGGTGGAGCCCATCCCACCCAAGCATGTCTCTTGTCATGATGTGCAGGTAGTTGTCAAGGAAGGCGAAGCCTGCCTCAAGACACCATTCCTGATGCCGCCAGTTGGTCTCTGCGATGCATGGCTCCATGTCCACTCACTGGTAGAACAGAAAAGAATACCACCTGTGCACGTATCTCCTTCAGCATGCCCCCCAGAACATGGTAGTCTGCCATCAGATTATCAGGGCTTCTCCTGGCTGCATCATTAGTACCCACATGGATTAGGACCATGGGGTAGTAATCGGTGGACTGGATCACAGCCTGAATCATTCCTGTCACATCATGATGGGGTATTGAGGTGATCTAAGACTTTGCTCACTGCCTGCCATGACTCCAGGTTGAAGAAGAAGTGGGTTGGAGCATCTGTTTCAACCAGCTCTTGGCAACAGGCATGGATCCTCACTCCATGGGCCGCACTCTCCGCCAAGTCATGCAGGCACTTCCTACAGAACCGAAGGCTCTCATGCAGCACCGCATCACTGCCAACAACCAGCAGGGCAGCCTCGAGCTCTACCACATCTTCCTCCAGCTCTCTGATACCGCAGTGGAGTTCATTTGTGGCCAGCAGGCAAAAAGCCCAGATCTGTACCTTACCCACATCCCATCATAGCTTCCAGGAGGAAGTCTTGTGGCCTCCCAGCCCTGCCAAAAGTTGGCAAAGCAGTCCCGGAAGTAAGAGTCTTGAAGCAGGCTGACATTGAAACACCAAAAGGGCGTTTACATGCAGGTTCTCCCCAGCAGGCTCAATTCACAGCAAGCCAGGCCATGATCTGACAGGCCTGAGGGAATGATGCGGCCTCTGCGTAGAAGTGGCAGGTGGTGCCTGGTGATATAAATTCAGTCAAGGTGGGCCATAGTGAGACTCATCCTGGCCCAGGTGTACTGGCGTGCTTCAGGATGAAGGGCTCGCCAGACATCAATGAGGCCTGCAGTCTCCAAGACGTACTGCAGCTTGCGGGCTAAGGGCAGGTGAGGCTCAGGCCCTGTACGGTCGAGTGGGGTGTCAGTGGTACAAGTAAAGTCCCCACCTACAGGAAGCAGGTCATCATCCTCATTAACATCATGCAAAAGGGCGGCCAATGTCTCGAAGAAAGTGACCCTCTCCTGGCCATCAGTAGTTGCATAAATGTTGACGAGTAGCAGGTGGTGTTGTGCTAGGGTGACGCAGACAGTCAGCAAGCGGCCAGGGACAATCTCCTGTGCCACAACCGTGTCATGCTGTAGTAGTGACAACAGAAGAGTTGCAACCCCGGTGCTAAGGTTGGTGCCAAGATTCAAGAACAACTGGCCTTGCCAGGCAGCGTGCCAAGCCAACTGGTTAAGCCTGTCAGAATGTGTCTCCTGGAGGAAGGTGACAGCCAGCCGCTTCTGGCGCAGGAGCTCCAGGATGGCCTCCCGTTTCACCAGCTCTCAACAGCTGTTGATGTTGAAAGTACCAATGGTTGTGGCTGCCATGGGTGTGGGTATGGGAAAGGAAAAATGAGGTAAGATTTAGATAGAAGAGTGAGCCCCTGAGAGCAGAGCAAAAAGCAGAGACAGATTGAAAAAGGCCTGTCATGCCCTACTCTACTCCAGGGACCCTGCCAGGCCCCACTCGTCTCTCACCCACTGTGCAAGCTTCTCGAGATGATAAGCCATCTGCTGAGTGCCTAGATCTTGTTGCATAAGTTTGGCCACAGCTCTGGCAGCCTTGATAAAAACTTTAGGATCTGCGCACCATTGGGTGATGTGTCCCGCTATGTTCTTCTGTCCCTTAGACTGTTTCAAAAAGGTCAGGAGCCCCCCATAGTCAGAACCAACCAGGGGGGATCTGCCAACATGGGCTGCACATTTCCGGCAGACGCACAGTGAGGCTGCACTCTAGTTGGGAGCTCAGCATCTACACCCTCAATATCTAAACCCTTCAACCCCCTCTAATCATCCAGGTCAAGGGCTGGCTCTCCAAGAGCAATCCACTACTTCTTGGGGGGAGAGAGGCCATCCTGCTCTCAAGGTCGCTTGCAACACGCAAAAAACTGGATCTCCATATCACTAGGCTCCTCATCTAATTCAGTAGCCTGGGATGTGACCAAGAGGTCACCAGACTTCTCTGCTGCCCCCTGGGTCAGATCTCCAGTAGACAGACATTCTGCATAAGTCTTACTGCCACCCACCTCTGGAAGCTGGGAGACAGGTGAGGGGTTAATGAGCCCTGCCTTCACCTCCCCCACCTCAAAGCTGCCTTCATCCCTAGTCAACAGGGTCATTGACATGACAGCTGGAGCGGGGCCAGGCTCTCCAGCAAGGGCCCCCCCAGCACCAGCTGAGGAAGGTCTCAGTGGGGATGGGGAGTCCTGAGCGGTCCCTTTCACTTTCTTCTCTTTGTTCTTCTTCTTCTTTGTGGCAGACGGCCCACTCTTCATAGAAGATGGGCCAGACCGCTTCTGGCCTACCTCCTCAGGGCCATCCACCTCAGACAAGGCCACAGTGGAGGGCAACTGGGAGGAGGCCTGAGCCCCATCATCTGACAGGGCCTTGGTGCCACAATCGATGACCACCTCAGCCACCTCAATTGAAGCAGTCAGGGCAAGCAGGGGGGGAAGTGGAGGCATCAGCCTCAATAACCTGGTGGTGTCTCTGTACCTGGTGGGGGTAGGCACTGTAAGTAGAATGAGTTGGGGCCTAGTCCCAGCCCCTCCACTGGATGGCACTCTCACACCAGAGACTCCAGCCCCCTTGATGGAACAGGGGTAGAAGGAGGTCGGGAAAAGCTCCCGGCCTCATGGTGTTGGGCCTGCATCCCAGAAGTGGATGCACCGTCCGTTGGCACTTCTGTAGTCACCAATGTTCTGACCAATCTCCCCCATGGACACTGAGCTGTTACCATACTGAAAACACATGGTATCCCCAAAAGAAAAATAGATCACAAACCTCCACCCATTGAACATGAGGTTCAAGGACTGAGGCAGAGACCGTGGGACCTCCCTGAGAAGCATGAAAACCTGCCTTCAAAAAGACAGGACGTGCCTCAGTTTGGGGTTTTTACTCCATATTGTCAGTCGGCGAAAGGGACTCATAAGAACCCCATAGGGCTTGAATTCCTTGGCCAGCTCCCAACTGGTCATGTGTGGGGGCACAATAAAAATCACTGCTGGAGTGTCTAGGGGCGTGACAAAATAATGCATGCCAGCAATGTCCAGGCGCTCTGTGCACACCCTGTTAACTAGGCTGGAATCACTCAAATAAATCATTGGGACCGTGTTAACACAACCTGCATAACGTAAGTTACGTTGTCCCAGGAGACTAGCAAGGACATCTATGCAGACTTCAACCCCGATGTAGGGAGGGGTGTGAACCCTCAAACCATGGGTAATGGGGAGGTTCTGGGAGGCATCCTTATGCCAGCTGCTGGGTGTAGGAGAAACCATTCCTGGTAGAACAGGGTTAATTTCCAGCTATAACTAAGCACAAGGAAAACAAAAAAAAGTTTATACTAACTAAAAAGATAAGTGTCTGGGAATGCAGCCACAAAACTCTAGATGGGAGGGGGAAAGGGGTGGAGGGAAAAAATGGCAGTGGGGGAAAGGGGATTGAAACAGCGAAAAAAAAGAAAATGAAGGGATGGGGGAAGAAGGGATAATTAAGAGCACCCCTTGCAAGAAAAAGATAACTCCCCGCAACAAGCAAACAGAAATGAAATGAGAAAGAAAGGAAAAGAGACAGTAAGAAAGAAGGCTGTAAAGAAGCAACTCACAGACAAAGAAACCAGAAGTACGGGGGGATAGAAGCAGAGAAAAAGAAGAGAAAACTCTGCAAAAATTCAAGAAAAGAATCAGAAAGCAAGCTAAACAGAAGCTAGAGACCTTTAGACAGGTGGGAGTCAGGAAAGAAAAGAGTTAGGAAGCCAGGGAGTCTTACGCCCAGGATTGCCCCATGCAGCTCCAAGCAAGCCTTGTCTGGTACATCCAGAATGAAAAGAAGGAAGGAAGAACTTTGACTTTTTAGCGACTTTATTCAGGGACTCAGGGTACAAAAAGTTGGCCCCTCTGGCATCCACATGCAATATACAAGGCAAATAGAAACAAATTACCATCAAACCAAAAACACCGTGTCATTACATTCATAACATCACACCGTGACCAAAAGTGGGTGAAGCACTCCCGGAAGTAGGAATCTTGAAACAGGCTGATGTTGTAGCACCAATAAGGCACCTGCATGCAAGCTCTCCCAGTCAGGCTCAGTTCACAGCAGGCCAGGCCAGGATCTGACAGGCTCAAGAGAATGATGCGGCCACTGCACAGGAGTGGCAGATGGTGACTGGTGACATAAAGGCGGTCAAGGCAGGCCATGGTGAGACCACCGGTGCTCATCCTGGCCCAGGTGTACTGGCACACATCAGGATGCTGGGGTCTCCAGACATCAACAAGGTCTGTGGTCTCCAGGGCCGACTGCAGCTTGTGGACTGAGGGCAGCTGAGACTGAGGCCTCATGCAGTCAAGCAAGGCATCATGATGCAATTAAAGTCCCCATCTACAAGAAGCAGGTCATCATCCTCACTAGCATTGTGCAGGAGGGCAGCCAAGGTCTCAAAAAAAGTGACTGTCCTCTGGTCATCAGTGGGTGTGTAGACGTTGATGAGTAGCAGGTGGTGTTGTGCTAGGATGATGAGGACAGTCAACAACTGGCTGGGGACAACCTCCTGTGCCACCGCCGTGTCAAGCTGCAGCTTGTTGATAGGAGAGTCGCGACCCCAGCACTGAGCTTTGTGCCATGTCTCAGGAACAAGTGAGCCTGTCGGAATGTGTCTCCTGGAGGAAGGTGACAGTCAGCCACCTCTGGCACAGAAGGTCCAGGATGGCCTCCTGTTTTACTGGATCTCGACAACTGTTGATGTTAAAAGTGCCAATGGTCATGGCTGCCATGGGTGTGGGTATGGGAGAGGAAGAGTGAGGTATGGTGTAGGTGGAAAAGCGAGCACCCAAGAGCAGCGCAACATAGCAGAGACAGGTCAGGGAAGGCCTATCCTGCCCTACTCTACTCCTCATCTCTCACCCGCTGTGTGAGCTTCTCCAGATGGTAAGCCATCTGCCAGGTGCCTAGATCTTGCTGCATAAGTTTTGCCACAGCGCTGGCAGCCTTGACAAAAAGCTTAGGGTCTGCGCACCACTGAGTGATGTGCCCCGCTATATTCCTCTGTCCTTTGGTCTGCTTCAGAAAGGCTAGGAGACCCCCATAGTCAGAGGGGACCCAAGGAGGGTCTGCCAATGTGGGCTGGACATTTCCAACAGAAAAGCGGTGAGGCTACACCCCAGGTGAGAGCTCACTGACAAACAGTGTCTACACCCTCAATGTCCAGACACATCAGCCTCCTCTCATCGTCCTGGTCAAGGACTGGCAATCCCCACCTTCTTGAAGGGTCATCCTGCTCTCAAGGTCACTTGTGACATTTAAACAGCTGGATCTCCATCTCACTAGCTTCCCCATCCAATCCGGTAGGCTGGAAGATGACAAGAGGTCAACAAACTCCTCTGCCACCACCTGGGTCAGGCCTCCAGAAGACAGCCATTCCATATTATCTTTACTGCCACCTGACTCTGGAAGCTGAGAGACAAGCAGGGGGGTTGGCGACCCACACCATCACCTCACCCTCCTCCAAGTCATCCCCATCCATGTTCACGTGCAACTGAGTCACCGGTATGACAGCTGGAACATGGTCAGACTCTCCAGTGGCCCTCCCCATCGAGGAGGGTGGGGATGGAGTGTCCTGGGAGGTCCCCTTCATCTTCCTCTCCTTGTTCTTCTTAGTGGCAAGCGCCCTCCACCCTTCATAGGGGATGGGATGGACCACTCCCAGTCTGCCACCTGGGGCCAGCCATCTCAAATAAGGCTGCAGCAAAGGGCAGCCAGGAGGAGGCCCAAGCCCCATCATCTAACAGGGCCCTGGCACCACAGTTATGAGCCACCCCAGCCACCTTGGCCGGGGTGGTCAGGGCAGGCAGGGAGCAAGTGTATGCATCAGCCCTTCCATCTGGTGGGGCCTCTGCAATGGGGGGGACACCATAGGTGGGATGGGCGGGGCAGAGGGCTGGGTAGTAGTCTCAGCCCCTCTGCTAGATGGTGCTCTCACACCAGAGATCCCAGCCCCCTCAGATGGAATGGGGGTGAAACAAGGTTGGGAAGGGATCCTGGCCTCACTGGGTGGGGCCTGTCCCCCAGAAGTGGGCCAACTCCCAGGAGTAACTAGAAATAATGGCTGTAAGTTGACTGAGAGTAGGTTCAGGCTAGACATCAGGAAGCACTACTTCACAGTCAGGGTGGCTAGGATCTGGAACCAACTTCCAAGGGAATTGGTGCTCACTCCTACCCTGGGGATTTTCAAAAGGAAGCTAGATAATCATCTAGCCAGGACTGTTTGACCACAGTATTCTTTCCTGCCCATGACAGGGGATCAGACTTGATGATCTGCTCAGGCCCCTTCCGACCCAACCAACTATAAAACGATGAAACTATGAAGTGGTGTGCCATTCTTCAGTGCCACTGCAGTTGCCGATGTTCCAGCCACTTTCCTCTGCAGGCACTGGGCTGCTAGGTGGGAAGAGCTACCACATGGGAAATACATGGTCTCCCCCAAGGAAAAATAAATCACAAACCTCCACCCACTGAGCATGAGATTCAAGGAGTGAGGCAGAGACCAAGGGCCCTCCCTAAGGAGCATGAAGACCTGCCTCCGAAAGGACAGGACATGCTTCAGCTTCAGGTCCTTGCTTCTGATCATAAGTCGGTGAAAGGGACTCATAGGAAGCCCATAGGGCTTGAGTCCCTTGGCCAGCTCCGGATAGGTTAGGTGTTAAGGTTAATAAGAGCTATTGTTGGTGTAAATTTATATCTGTAAATACTATATGTATATGTATGTGTGTGTGTGTGTGTACGTGTACATATATATATGTATGTGTATGTGTATAGATAGATATAGATATAGATGTATATATGTATGTAAGTTTATATTTATAAGTTCAATATTATGTTGCATCATTAAACTTGTAAATAGTTCAATATCGCTAGGTGTCATTTGTCTCTGCTCTGCTGTGCTCTGCTCTGCTCTGAAGGGAAAGGAAGTGAGCTGGCCTGAAGCTAGGCAGCCACACTACCACAACATACATGCATCCATTGACATCCCTTCAATTGGAGAGGGGGTACCCTCTGTGTACCACCTGGGTTACATGAGCTTAGGGTGACCTAGATAGCTGGGTGTGCAAGTGTTCACAGAGCTTTGCCCACCCTAAAAATGGCAGGCTCTGGAGGGGCTCATCAGACAAGAACTATCTTTAGATCATCATGAGTTAAACCAACCTAATGAAGACTTACTGGTCCTCTGTACAGCCCTGGGGTTAAGAAAACCCAGACACTCTTCACAGTCCCAGGCCTCTGCTGGTTTTACCACTCCCCTCTACCAACTTTGACCGGGATATTTTTATTCCCCTGACCAGCACACCCCTGAACTAAGCAAACCCCCAACTCCCTCCCACAGACCTGCCAACCTCCATACCCCTACAAGTCCATGAGCTCCCTGTCACCCTGGACTTACTTGTCTCTGGCTGCCTGTGCAAATGCTTTCACATGGTGGAACTTGACTCAGGATTAGACAGCTCAAAGCAAGCTGATTTGGGTCTTGCAAATTATACCCAAAGTGCAAAAGATATTAAAACATAAAGCTTCTTCCAGGCATGTTTAACAGAAAATAGCATCTGTCAATGCATTTTGTGCAGAGTCTGATCCTGTAGGTGCATGTTCGGTATGCTCAGAGGATGCCTACCAGATGGAGCCCCTGACTGCGATCATGATTATGCATAAGACTGGCACCAAGCTGGTCAGAACTGTCAAGACTAAGATGCCTCAGGGCATGCACTAGGAAATAAAAAACTGATGCAGCTATGGTCTTTAGATGCCTCTAGAGGTAGATAGGTGTTGGACTCAGGTCCCAAATTTCATTGAAGGCCCACTTTAGAACACCAAGGTCTTAAGTAAATAGCACTTCCTCATGCTCAGAAGAATGAGGCAAGTTGCATGTTCATTTAAGTGACCCAAACTGCCACTTACACAGCTAGAGTTCACATCATTGTACTATATCTGCCTAAGGGGGAGCTAGATTTGTGACTGGGGCCCACCCATATGAGTGCGCATGTGCAGTATGCAGCACTACAGACCCATAGGCACTCACCGCACTGCGAAGATCCCAATGTCAAAAAAACCCACACATGATAGAAAGCAGGGTGGGACATGTAACTGCATCATGCGCCACCTGAGACCGGACCCTAGCCAGCTAGAGCCCCAGGAATCCCCCAGGACTCTAGATAAAGCTGCTGACCTCCGCCTTCCCTACGCCACCTGGGGCAACTTGCCATATGCCAGAGTACTTATGCACAAGCATTCCCCGAGGACAAGTAGCAGTGGTACAACTATGTACAGTTGCTATTTGTCCCTGGGAAAATGCACGGGTGCTCGTCTGGACACACCCTAGGGACCCAAGTCTTTTTTAGATCTGGGCCCAAGTGCCTAAAAGCTTGGTGTTGCAGGTGTAGTGGCTTTTTTAGGCCTCGTTGCCTAAATACTTTGAAAATCTGGCTCTCACAATCTTCTAGATCAGAACCAACATTTTTATTATCTTGCATTTTGTTTCCCCCCAAGAAATGTGAGGATTATAAAGCACCAGTCTCATGGCAAGGTAAGCCCAGAAGCATTCTGTATCAGCTCTGATTTCTGAAAGGAACTCAGATGTAGTCCCCAAGTAGAGTACATTTCAGTGATCTAATCCATATGTCTCTAGAGGCAAAACAAAAAACAACTTTGGAAGGTGTGAAACACTTTTGCCTTAACGTTTTCTTTCTGTGAAAACATCAAGCTGTATGTTTGCCACCTGATTATCTTTGTGGATAATTATCAGGTTAAACTGAAACTCCTCTCTCTTTTCCAGGTAGGAAGTCATGCTGCTACTTCCAGTTAATTATCAAGCACAACCAGTTGCAAAGCCATTAAATAATTATAATGTACTTTACAATTGTTAAAAATGTATATGAACTTTATATAGTGATATTATCATATCCCTGGTTAATAATTCTCAACAGTTTAATAAAATGACTTCTTACAATTAAGTAAACACATTTTATTACTATTCTGGCATAATTCTTCACTATATTTCCCACATACTGAATCATTATATCAGAGAAGAGTCACTGCAAAACATTAAAGTACACATCCACTGGGGAAGCTGTAAGGGGAGGAGGAAAGTAAATATAGAGGTAGCAACAACAGACAAATTAACTCCTGGCAGAAGAATCATCCCGTACCTATATATATGCCTTACATGGGTTCTCCCCATCCCCTTGTGATGGAGATGGAGCCAGTGTCAGGAAGGGGGTAAAGCTCATAGTATTATGAGGATTGTAAGCCACTATAGACTATGGACTGAAGCCTTCATCTCTCTAATTTATACCAGAACATTAGTCTCCAGAGCATCTCAGGACCCTGAGAATGTAAAGGTGGCTAGTAGCCATCCTTACTCCCACCCCATTTTCATTACAGGTTACATATTTCAGATTGGGTGTATCTACATGTGTGCTTAACTACAGAGCTGATTAATTAGCTCTGTAGTAAAGTGTCACTGTCTATACATGTGCCTGTATTAGGGCACAGTAAATTAATTAACTCTGCTGTAGGATGGTACTGACCAGGACAAGTACTGTCTTACAGCAGAGCAGTTACATGCATCAAAATACTCATGTAGAGAGTGACCAGAGCTGGATGGGGCATAAGGGTGCTACAGAGCGGGGATCCCTGGTGCCTAGGCCCACACTGTAGCACTCTTGTGCCACAGCCAGCCCCTCTGCAGCACATGGAACCAGGGTAGAGCAGCCCTGGACTAGCATGCTGAGCCCCTTGGCCCAATGCCAGCCTGGGGCTGCTCTGCCCCAGCTCAATGTGCTGTGGTCCCAGGTACACATGTAAATGCTTCACCCAGGAGAAATAAACTCCAGCATGAACTGTGCTGGAGTTTATTACCACACACTAATTGCATGTATAAATGTACCCAATCTCAACCCTAAATTGACTTCCTCTATACAGTTGGCAAGTCATTCAAACTTCATGATTCAGCTTCCCCTATGATGGGGGTAATTATACTTATCTGGCATGTGGGAGTATTCTGAGGATTGAGTTGATAATATTTTAAATGTTAAATGTTTTGAACATGGAAGACCTCCACAGTATTTTTGAAGGCCTCTTTTATAATGAAGGAGCATTCATTGACAGTAGCAAAACAATGGTTAAATGAGCAAGGCATGAAACACAGGCACTGCCTAAGTAAGGGGCACAGAATGGAGCTGGGAGGCACCTCCTCCACCTGTCCCCCATCCCCTTTCCCCCACACACCCTGCACTTTCCTAAAGCAGCTCTGGCTCTGACAGCAAGGGAAGAAGAAAAGCAAAGGTGGTGCACCAATTCAGGGGCAGCAGCGGGTGGTTTGCTGCTGGCAAAAGAGATGTCACCTCTTTTTCCCACAAGAAACCAGTGGGTTTTTGGACCCTTGACACACATATCAGTTCTAAAAAAGGAAGTGGGATTACCTCCAGCCAATGGCAATGCATAGGTCAGGGGCGGGCAATTATTTCAGGTGGAGGGCCACTTACCAAGTTGTGACAAGCTGTTGTGGGTAGCCCTGCCCCTTAACAGGTGCCCCTTAACTGGTCCCCATCTAGAGACCAATGTCCCAGTGTCTTGGGACCAATATCCCATGGCCAACACCAGTGGGGCTCAGAGCAGAGTGCAGGCTGGCAGGTGTCTGTGGAGCTGGGCTGGGCTGCACCAGCATGGAAAGGGGGGAGATGGGTGGGCCCTGCTGTTGAAGGAACCCTCCAGGGCTTCCTCTTGGTCCTACTGCCCTGGACAAAAAAATTTTAATTTTCTAAATTTTTTTAGGGGCCCCGTGGACCAGACAGAATGGTCTCATGGGCCAGATCCAGCCTGTGGGCCATATTTTTCCCATCCCTAGCATAGGAGTGCATGGGGGTTCACGTGCACCCCCTGAGAGTGCTGGTATACCCCCTGACAGCCAGCACTCCCCACATAGGTGATGGGCACAGGGGGCAGGCAGAAGCCCTGGTGCCCACCCTGCAAGCTCCAGCTGGGGAGTGGAGGCACCAGAAGTGCCGCTAGCACTTCTGGGTGCCTAACTCATGCTCCCAAGCCAGTGCAATCAACCATGGGCATCCCCCACAGTTGGCATGATCGGCTGCAGGGGGATCCCCCACACCAGTCACTGACTGGCCACTGGGGGGGCATGTGCCCCCTCTGACTCAGGAGGCACAAGTTGCTCATGCCTCCAGGAGCAGTGTAACAGGGTCCCGACTCCGTTACTGAAAAAGGGGAGCAAAACCTGGGGCTTGCCGGCCAGACAATCCCCCATGTGCAGACTTAAGGGTGGAAAAGACCTGAGCAAACACTCAGCCCAGAGCCAGCAGCAACGGTAACATCAGGGAGTTGGAGGCCTGCACAGAAATCCCACAGGTCCTAGCAGCAAGAGCCTGCTCCAACAAGTCAAATCAGAAGCAACAGCTCTGAGAAGCAGGTGACCAGCAAAGTTGGGGCCAGGGAGCCATGTAAACATAGGTGATGAGCCAGAGGGGGACAGACTGGCTCTGCAAGCTGCAGGTGAAGGAGTTCCTGACTAGAAAAGCACCTGGTATACTAGCCTGATGGGGAGGAAGGTTTTCCTTTGTTTTAAAGTGATAGCATACTGTTTTAGCTTTTATTGTTGTTCAGTTGCCCAAAAGGGAAGCTTTGTTAAGTGGTTCTTGCTGTATCATCAGTTGGATGGGTGGCTTAGGTTTTGGACTGTGAGGGGTGGTCTTTGGAGGTCTCATTAGTGCCCTAGAAGTATATACTCACCTTAAGCCCTGCTGGGGGTGAAGGCAATCTGAGGGAGCAGCAAGCCCAGAGCATGGTGGGCTCCGTGGTCGGACCCAGAGGATTGTAATTGATGGTAGTCACTCATCATGGTGCCCTGTGACCAATGGGGTCCCTCAAGGCTCTGTCCTGGGACCCATACTGTTCAACATCTTCATTAATGATGTGGACATTGGAGTCAGGAGTGGACTGGCCAAGTTCGCTGATGACACCAAACTTTGGGGCAAAGCATCCATGCCAGAAGATAGGCAGGTGATCCAGGCTGACCTGGACAAGCTCAGCAAATGGGCAGATGAGAACCTGATGGTGTTTAACACCGAAAAATGCAAGGTTCTCAACCTTGGGAGGAAAAACCTGCAGCATCCTTTTAGGCTTGGCAGTGCTACGTTGGATAGCACTACAGAAGAAAGAGACTTGGGGGTCAGCATTGACCACAAGATGAACATGAGCCTGCAATGCGATGCTGCAGCTAGTAAAGTGACCAAAACGCTGGCTTGCATCCATAGGTGCTTCTCGAGCAAATCCCGGGACATCATTCTCCCCTTGTACTCGGCCTTGGTGAGGCCACAGCTGGAGTACTGCGTCCAGTTTTGGGCTCCACAATTCAAAAAGGATGTGGAGAAGCTTGAGAGAGTCCAGAGGAGAGCCACGCGCATGATCAGAGGTCAGGAAAGCAGATCTTACGACGACAGGCTGAGAGCCATGGGACTCTTTAGCCTGGAAAAGCGTAGACTCAGGGGTGATCTGATGGCCACCTATAAGTTTATCAGGGGTGACCACCAGGATCTGGGGGAACGTTTGTTCACCAGAGCGTCCCAAGGGATGACTAGGTCTAACGGTCACAAACTCCTGCAACACCGTTTCAGGCTGGACATAAGAAAGTATTTCTTTACGGTCCGAGCCCCCAAGTTCTGGAACAGTCTGCCAGCGGAGGTGGTTCAAGCACCTGCATTGAACACCTTCAAGAGTAAATTGGATGCTTATCTTGCTGGGATCCTATGAGCCCAGCTGACTTCCTGCCCTTTGGGCAGGGGGCTGGACTCGATGATCTCCCGAGGTCCCTTCCAGCCCTGATGTCTATGAAATCTATGAAATCTATGAAATGGTGGAGTATGGGGGCCAACGAGCCCAGAGCAGGGCAGACAAGGCCCATGGAGGGCCAGGACAAGGCACGAAACCCAGAAGCCTAGTCTGGTGCAGTGGGCCTTGGCTATGGGAACCAGCCAAGAGAAGAAGGGGCTGAGGCTGGAAAGGCCAAGTCCCACTAAGCATTTATAGATACCCTGAGGCACGTAATTAGGCCACTAGCCAGTGGGTTAGACCAGGCTTGGAAAGCCCTGGGTCAGCCCCCCTTCTTTCTGGACTAGAATATCTACGCATGGTGGGCAAGCAAAAGGGAGAATTCCCCAGAAGGGTGGACCAAGCCAGGGCTGACTGGCCACTGGGGTGTGTTGTGCCCACTCCCTGGGAAAAGAACTTTGTCACAAGCAGCAAACCTCTGACCGCTGCTCCTTCAACATGTGCCAACCTTACCCAAGGCACAGTACAGGCCAGTTACCTCTGTTCTTTGTAGTTTCTAATCATAAGCAAAACTGACTATTGTCTAGCTCTAGGAAGTATGAACAACAGTTTCTTGAATATACTGGTCACTGTGTACATCTACATGAGATGCTTACTGAAGAGTTGCCTAATTAGTTCCACAGTAAAGCATCACCATCTACATGAGTGGTGCTATTAGGCCAGAGTAAACCAATTAACTCCACCATAGAATAGTACTCCCCAACATAAGTGCTATCATACAGCCGAGTTATTTACTCTAACTCAACACATATGTAGATAGTGACCAGGATAGACTGGGGCACAAGGGTGTGATAGTATGGGGCTGCCTGCCAGCTAGTCCTGTATTATAGCACCCTTGTGCTCCAGCCAGCCCCTCCAAAGCACAGTGAGCAGGGGAGGAGCAATTTTGGGCTAGGAGGCTAACCTCCCAAGCCCTCTCCTGAGCCAGCTGCACTGCTCTGGTTCAATGTGCTGTGGTCCCACGCACACGTGTAAACACTGGGCCTGGAAGCAATAAACTCTGGTGTAAACTGCACCAGAATGTATTTGGACACATTAATTTCATATGTAGATCTGCCCACCATTAATCAATGACTTAACAGTGATGGAGAAATAGAGAGGGAAATTTCCTGTGGAATTCAACAGCAATGAAACTATTACAATTCCACAGAAATGCAGTAGCATTCTCTAGGAATTACTCCAGGAACCTATATGATTAAACAATGTTTAACACATATTTGTTTGTTTGCTTGTCTGTTTCTGAATTATCCATAGCAGAGATATACCTATAAATATTCTGCAGAATGATTGAAAGCAATTTTAGGATTATCATATCTCTATGAAATTCAGTAGGCCTCTTCCTTCTGGGAATCCCAAACAACCCCTTTATCCATCCTTCAGAAGAAAAAAAACCAAACTGCTGAACTAATATCTCTGACTTAAAGTTGTAGACTGTTAAATAGCTGCATTTGTTAGTACACAATAAATACTTATGAACACATTGTGTTAATTCAGTTACCAGTGAAGCTCCACTCTAATAAATGATGTTTTCCTGATGTAAAACTGAACTAATTCAATATAGCACTGGGACCTAGATTAACATAGGGAGTCAATGCCTGTCAAAGATTCAGTTCACCTATCAGTTTGTAATTTTACTCCAAGTCTCAGTGGAATATATGGACATATTTTCATGGGAGTTTGAATGTCAAAGAGAGTGAGAGTTCGATATGGGCTCCAACTCGTTTATGAAATTCTCAAGGTCACCACACAAGCGAGTATGCTTTCCCACCTTGTCATAATATTCCCCTTCCTGGAAAAGCTGCACATAAAAAGCTGCATATTGAGTGCATACATACAGGCTAGGGACAGATATTCAAAAAGCTGGAGCCTGAATTAACTCAATCTTTGCAGGTTAGTCTAACCTGCCTAGATTGAACCAATTTGCAAGTGAATATAGAGTCAGGAAATGCAGGCACATGCCTGCAGTGGCTCAGGCCAGATGCCAGGGGGGGCACGCGAGCACACCCTCCACTGCAGGGAAGCTGTGCTGGGGTGGGGCATGGCCAGGCCCCTGCTGTAGCCTCAAGTGAACTGGCCAGGGAGTGAGTTTAATTTATTCTTAGTGCCGCTGCCACTCACCCAACACAGTCTGTGGCAGCTCTGACTGCTCCACCCTGCTCCACTCCCTCCCACAGCTCAGCCCCTCACTGGGAAGAGGCTTGAATTCCCTGGGACACCATGACAGCACCTGCCCCTGTCAGGGCCCCTGCCCCCTCACCACTCCAGCAGCAGGGGTGGGGGCACGGCCAGAGGCTGGCTGGCATGGCCCCCTCAGGTGAGGGGGCAGGGAGGAGGGTTATTCCCCCCTCCTCTGGCATCTGGCAGAGGGGTCAGGGAAGGAGATTAACCCGCCACTCACCCAGCACAGGAGACCATCAGCAGAGGTAGCAGTCAGAGCTGGCAGACCCCAGCTGTGGTCCCCCAGGGACAGAAAGGGGCAGAAGGGTGCATAAACCCCTTCCCTGCCCCCTCTGCCTAAGGGGCTATGGTGGCTGGCATCTGGCCATGCCCGTGCTGCTGCAGCAGTGAAGGGGGAGTTCCAGGTCAACCCCAGCTCAGGTCCATGCTAGTGGGACAGGGAGGGGAGAATTAAACCCCCTTCCTGGCCAGCTCACTGGGCTGGCCATGCCCCTGCCACTGGAACAGCAAGCAGAGAAATACCTGGCAGGTACATGCTGGTGGAACAGGAGGCAAGGGGTGATAAAGCTCTTCCCTGCCCCCTTCCCCTTAGGGGGGCTGGCATCTGTCCATGCCTCTGCCGCTGCTCACCCCTGCTTCGGCTAGGGAGCAGAGGGACAGGGCCAGCCCTGCTCCACTGGAGCAGAGAGCACAGCCCTGCCCAGGGCTATAGAGCATGCTGGCATGCTGGGGGACTCTGGTTTAACTTAAAAGCAGATAGGGGTCTGGGACAGAAGTTCCTATACTTCAACCAGGTTTATCTCAAACTGGTTTTGGCCATTTTGAAACTGGTTTATGTGCACTGAGCTTATGTTCTGTTACACGTTTAAACCAGTTTCTGATCACTTATATCAGTTTATGTGTAATTTCTGTCCTTAGCCACAAAGTTCACCCACTAAATCCATCCCCAGATATACTAACTGGGCACCTAACATTCAGTTTCCACATATAAATACCAACTTTTGTAGGCAAATATGTGTCACAGGGGGTGGGGAATACATACATGTGAATAAATTGCTGTGCATCAATTCCAATCCAATTTAACATTTCTCCTACAGTGTTTTACCAATTGATGCTTATTTGCTGGTGTTTTATCTTGAGCTACCAGTAAAAAATAAAATCCTAATAAATAACATGAATAAATGCGCCTTAGTCTTAGTAAATGATGAAATGTAGACTAACCATTATCTCAAAAAAAAAAGTCTTCTGTCCTATTTTGTAGGCTTGTAACAAGACGGCAGTAACTGTAGTGCAGCGTGTAGTCACATAGGTTATGAGGAAGCTTTGTTCCCTCATGTAGATGTTTTGAGGTTGAACATTAACATGGATTGACTTGCTTTTGCACATTTATCAAATCCATTTTCCCCATGGTAGACAATTACCAGAGGTAATGGTACATGTGAAATACTATGTTTTTCAACTGGGAAGATTTGGTAGACCTACAGTATGTGCAGAGGTACACAACTTTTGTTCCAGGATAATTTTGACATCCCATCTCTGGTGTAATCAACACAATTACAATTTTTCCATGGGACTCTCTGTTCTTGGCAAAATCTTCACCATAATAGCCTTTGAATTACAATGCAGCAGGAAGTGTACCTTGGTGTTCAGCATTGGAAGAGCTGCAGTAGGAACATCTCAGAATGAAACTAATTAGATTGGTTCAACATTTTCAATATAGAAAGAGCTATAGAGGTATTATATAATAATCATTAACAAATCCTGAGACAAATCCTGAAACGGTCATTCAGTTTTTACCTACTTTTAACTCAGGCAAAACTCCCATTGACTTCAATAATGAGAAATTATTACAGATTTTAAAATTAATAAAAGACTAAGTATAGATGGAGAATTGATGAATATCTCCCAAACTGAATGTATAACAAACCCTATTATCAGTGCCTGCAATATTCAAATTTCTTTAAAAAAAGCTAACCAGTACATAGCTTGAATCTTCTAATGTATATATTCTTTTTTTGCAATAGCAAATAGAAAAAAGTAAAAAGATAGCTATACTAAATAGAGCAGTACAGAAAATACTCAATAAAGGAAAAATTAAAACAACCCTGGGAAAAAAGATAACTTCCTACAGTGTTACTCCAGTGCTGCACAAGCATTTATGTCTTCAGCTTTATTAAGTAAAATGTAGGCCCAAAACTAAGGAATGAATTAGACACCCATATATTAGGTGCAGCAATGCCCAAGTTGGATGCAACCTTTAGAAAAGTTGCCTTTGGTTTGAACATGAGAGTCCAGAGTGCATAGGCAGGGAGAGAGTTAGGTACAGCAGCACAAATAAGGCAGGGTGCCTGGGGTAGCAGTCCTGGGTGCCAACCTGGAAGGAGGAGCAGAAAAATAGCAGCTGCTCCAAGGCTGCATAATCACACTGGCAGTATGACAGCAGCCGACAATTGCTACTGCCTCCAGGCATCACAGCTGCCCTTGGTGCCCACATCTCTGGTTAGGTAAGATCCAAAATAGCCATGAAACTGAGCTACTTAGAATTAAGCAATAGGGAATGCTAAGCACAGAGCGGGGCAGGATTTCAGAAAAGTAGGTGCTTAACAGGGCTGCCAGAAGCCAGAAAACACTCTCCTCACTTGGGATCCAGAGCCCAAAATCCCATCCTTGCATCTATTCTTTTAAAGAACTGAACTTAGCTCACAGGTATCTTTTTTCAAAAACAACTGGAGGAAATAGTATCACCTACTTTTTATATAGTACCATAGTAGTTAAAGCACCTGGGAAAGTCAGATTTAATACCTTGCTCAAATTCAAATTCATGCCCCAGTCTTCTTCATAGCTGACAAATACTCTAACCACTGGTTGTTTTAAAAGCGGGGATTTTCCTTATTCTCTTCCTGTGGCTTTGTTTTAAAATTGAAACAGACAGAATTGCATTTTGAAAGAGGATAAATCTTGTTGGAGTATCAGAACCTTTCTGAACATACCTACTGGAACAGGCTCCTCAGCCTCTGATGCCTCATTCCTGAATCTCCATGGAGTTCACACAGGAGGTAGGTGTGGTGTGCCAATATGGGGTGTTCCTTCATTAAGCCACCGCCTCACTGTGCCCAACCACCTTCCAGGCTTCAAATGCCTCCCTGGGGGCACCTCACATCCGGGCAACTTCCCTCCTGGGGTACACGTGCAAGCCTGGCAATAACACCACCACCACCCAGGGTCCGGACTGATTTTGATCTGTTCCCCCTGGGAGATACAGGCCTAGTAGTGTTTAAGAGTACTTAACTGCAAGAACTTGCAGTGCTTCCCTTAGTCTGAAGCACAAATAGTGGTCTCCCTTAGTCAGCCAGACCAAAGGGACCCCAAGGCATAATCTAGACCCTCTCCCAATATGTCTCCCACGTTACGTACAGAGGAGAACTTTATTGGTTAGAAGGAGTAGGTTTGGAATAGGGCATAGGGTAGAGCAATATCAGAGAAGTCCCTTAGAGCAAACAGCGGCACAGTAGCCTTTGATTACATATCTGTGTTACTGCAAGCTATATATATAGTTAAATCTCAAGTAGCTTCCAGAGGCAGGTAAAGATTTCCCCTGGAGGCAAGCAGTTCATTGACCATGAGGTTCAAGAGAGAGAGAGTGAGTCTGAGATGGTCCCGCTTCTCTGAGAGTTCTCATCATGGCTGCTGCTGCTCCTCCTGGGCACTTTTTAACTTATATAGACCTTATGACCTCATTTACCTGATCCAATGAAGGCCAGCAGTTGTTGGCTGCCAGCCAACCAATTTGAAATACATCACTGGTTGTTGGGTAGACCAGCAGGGTCTCTAGCCCCTCCCAGTCATGATGACGTTGCTTAGAACAATAGGGAGTTTAAGCCTCCGCCCAGGTGTGAGAGGCCAGTCATGTAGGCAGAGGGAGCAGGTTCCCCCCTCCCTTAGGAATGTATTCAGCTCAGGTTACAACTCAGTATTACCTGAAACCAGTGGAGCCAGGGGTGCCTGCCCTCTGCAGTGACCGTGGTAACCAAATTGTCAGATTGGTCATCAGTCTGATAGCAGAGTTTGGGGAGAGACAGAGATGGCATTCTGCCACAGTAGGTACCCAGCTGTTCAGACTGTGGTAGTTCTGGGCACGCACAAAAGGTCAATCATTTTCTGCCTAAGAAACTTAACAACTGTATAGAAAAGTGCCTCATAAGTGTAGTTACCTTCTGGGTTTGCCCAGGTGTCGAGAGGCATTTTGGATTGCAATATTGGACTTAGATACCCAACATCTGCCCAAGTCCTCTTTTAGGTGACTAAGTTGTTTTTAAGAGTCTAGCTCTTGGTGACTGCAGACAGCTGCCAAAAATGGCAGTTCTGGGAGGTATACTCAAAGTTCTGAGTCTGCCCCACCAATGCATAGGGAGATGTCACTTGCTGAAGGAATACCCTAGATTTCAATAGACTAGTCAGTGGTAGGAATAGTGGCACAACCCATCCAGGAGTAACAATAACAGGGGTCACACAGTTGTGGGGAGGAGATATGCACAGATGGGAAGTGAACTCAATATATACACTCCTTCAGTATTTGACTTCACACTGTTGGGATGCCAACAGTGGTATTTCTTGCAGCTGTTTGGAGGCAGAAGATTTGGAGGCCCTTATTATAAAAATAACTGGGTCATAGAAATAATTCCCCATGAAACTAGCAACACTTCTTGTGTAAAGAAATAAGGATTTTGATTCTAATTTAGTAAGTTTCTTTTCCCCTAGTTATATAATTTCCACAACTCTTCCCACCGCCACCACCTCTGATCTCTCTTGAGAGGTATGACATGCAAGGAAAACACATCAAGTTGTAGGCTACAGTAATGTCCAACCTTTCTAGCACATTTTGATGGGCTAGCAACTCCTTCATTACTCCAAGGATTTGTAAATAGAGAATACAGGTATCCTGCATGCTGTAAGAAGAAAACAGAATTTTAAAACAAAGTATTTCTGTTGTGTATTAGAGCCAAGTTAAAAGTGAGGATTGGTCTGAAGTGCATATCAGGCCATGCTGAGGATACTATATGCACTCTTAAATCCTACCGAGAATTTTAAATATATGTTAGCAGTGTTACCATACTTCTGTTGTATTCAAGTCCTTACATATTATTACAGTGCCAGGAAATACATTGTACCTTAGCGTCACAAAAATCTTCTCATACCGCTCTATATTCCATTTGAATTTAGAGCTAAGCCAATTAGTAATAACCAAGGATCCTGATTTTCTCTGATAAAAAAAAAATCCCCATTTTTCAGATTAAAAAAAGTAATCCAAAATCCAGTTTTCTGTGATTAAAATGAAATGCCACTTTTATATATATATAAAAGTTGGGTTACGATCATACAGTCGCTTAGGTTAATAAAACTATATACTAGCTGACATATTTCTTTCTATAATGGTAGTAAGTATGTGATATCTATATGAACACATATTAATTAATAATATATGTATATACATGAATAACATATTGCAAACTACACATTGAATTTTATGTATTGAAAGTAGTAGTTCTGGCAATTATTCTGACATCCCAGAACCCAGCATCATTGTCAAGTTTCCTTGTTATGGCTGCTTACTGATAGTATGGTTAAATAGTCAGGTACTTACCTTCCGGGTTATCCAAATATATTCTGTAATTGAAATAAATCAGAGGATTCTAGTTAGCTGGAACCAGGTATTCAGCTAGTTTCTTGCCTAATGTTAAAGCTCTTTGGGGCAAAGACTTGACAAAGATCATGGCACCACTGAACTTAAATAGGAATTTTACCATTAAGCTCAATAAAGTCTAGATGACACCCTTTATCCTCAGTTTAACTGGTTCCTATGATTTATCAGCATTTAAGTACCATAGCAAAAGACCCTTCATAAAACATGAGTTAAATAAATGAGGTATTTACCATCGGTATTATGCATCCTCTCAGTATGGTCTTGTACACATAACAAAGTTTCATCTAATGGGCAAATAGTAGGTTGTTAAAGGATAAAACCAATAAAAATTTTGCCAGGGAGAAAATGTATGAAGTTTATGGAACATTATGGAGATTTATTGTTGGGAAATGTTTAACTTTTCCAATATAGTTTAATTGGGGAAATGTCACCAAAAATACATGCAGTAATATATTTCTCTTTAATAATTTAATATAAAAAGAGGATAAAATGAAATGAACTGTCAAATATAAAAATCCTTTTAGTGTTCTCTTTTCATGTTCAAAATCTTTGTTGTGTTTGAGCATCTACAGTTGTTTTGTGACAGGTTCTCTGAGACATTTGCTGTTGTCTTTCAGAAAATCTGAAACCATGCAATGTTCACTGGAGACCAGACCTCACTTTTGGCTACTGCAGAGAGTCTGGGCAATTGCTTATGTCATTTTGATCATTTGTATCATTGGTTATTGTGACACATTACCCTACATCACACCATTCATATTTGAAATTGTTTCTAGTCCAAGTGGGCATCCAACATATTCCTCCTCCTGTTTAGCCAGCAAAATGACTTTGCTCTGAATCAAGCAGCTGAACCTATCCAAAAAAGCAGGTACCAGGAAAGTTTGAGAGTTACCTACCAGAGGATCCTGTGCTCAGATGTAAAGCAGCTTTATAAGTAATATGTATGACCTATTAGTTGTGTGTTTAGTATCTATGTGACAGTTACTTTATCTAGGCTTTGGGCTTCAGACCAAGCCTGATAAGCAGGGATCCTGGTTATCCCTGAGAAAAAAAATCCCTAATTTTTTGGATTAAAAAAGGTAACCCAAAATCCACATTTTCCCATGATTAAAAGGAAACATCACTATATATACATGGAGTATCATTTTAATCACAGAAAAATGTGGATTTGGGGTTACATTTTTTTAATCCGAAAATTGGGGATTTTTGTTTTTCAAATAAAACCAGGATCCCTGCTGATGAGGCTGGTCTCAGTCAGGCCAACATGGCTGTTACCATTGAACCCTTGATTATCTCCATTCATGAACGAGTTGTTCCCCCAGAGGCTTGCGGGGGCATGGCGACCACCCACAGGCAGCGGCAGCAATGGCGGCAGTGGCGGCACGAGCCAGGAGCTCCCAAAGGCAGCCACAGTGGTGGCAGCAGCGGGGCTGGAGGTAGGGGTGGCGAGGGTTGACCAGTAGTCAGCAACCACCAGCAGATGCTACTGGCTGCAGCAGTGGCAGCCAGTGGTGATCAGGAACTGCCCACAAATGCCAATGACAGTGGGGGGCGGGGTGAGCAGCGACTGCCCATAGTCGGTGACACTTCTGTCAGGGGGTATACCACCAATCTCAGAAGGTGCACATGCACCCGTGTGCACCCTCTACATGTCACCAAAACCTCCAGTGTTTGAAATAACTAAGTAGCTAATGCCTCTCTGAGTAGTGAGTCCATGATGCTAAGCAGTATGACACTGTACCATATATTAGTCATTTGTTAGGCAAACTCTGGAGCCAGGCTAATGGACTAACTCCAGGTGGGGAGTGGGGAATGAAAGGATTTAACAGAAGAATCTAAGAAACTTCTGTCACAAACCCCACTGTGCTCTGGTTTGAGGTAGGTCCATGGGGTGTCACACATGGTTTCTTGAGGTTGCTTTACTGATATGACATATGTAATCTCTACAGGTAGGAAGCAGCAAGCTGCGTTAAGCCTTGTAATTCTTATGTCTGTATGAATTGTAGTAATTGATATCAATGTAATTTTGATAGATCTGTTGTAGTGGGGCAGTGATTAACTTGCGTGTTCCTTACCTATTCACTCTTGGAAGAAGCAGTTGCTGAGAATTAGCATCTGACGGGAGTCTGGACATGCTCTGAGGCACAGGCACCAATTCCCTTCCAGACAATGATAAATTTACATTTTAAAAGGAAAAATCCTAACATAAGTAACACCTGGGAACAGGATGAACATTTTCTCACTGGGGGGAAATTAGGCAAGAGACAGTATATATTGGATTAATATTCTTCATGTCTGAAAGAATGCATATATTCTCCTGGTCTTAATTAAATCATTAAAAAAAAAATTATTCTGGTAAAAGTTTCAGGGGGAAGGAGAGAGGAAATTATGTATAATGTGGAAGGCTACCTGTGGCTGCATTACACTTCCCTGCCCCCCACAGCTGAGGAGGATATTGCCGCCAGCATTGATGTGTTCCTTGGCATGTATTCCTTAGCTGCAGGGCACAGGCTGCCCAATAAAGTTTTGCATGCCCCCTGTATGCTGTGGGGATGGAGCACAGGGGCCAGGGTGTCATGGGCAGCCTGGACAGGGAGAGGGGCTGGGGCCAGACCCAGGGTTAGGGCCAGGGATGGGGGAAGGGACAAGAGCAGAGAAGACCCTCCCTCCACTGTGGGGCTTACCATGTAGGTGGGGCTGGCATGCCTGGTGGCTCCAGCCAATCTCAGCTGGCAGCAATGGTATGCGGCTCCTGGTGGACTCATTGGGCAGTGGGGCACAGCATGTGGGTGGGTGCAGTTGGGGCAGGTACTGACCTGGGCTCCTTGAGCTACTGGTGGAAGGTAGGGGCAGGGAGCTTGGGGGGATGGGCTTCTGGCACCACAAGGGACCCTCCCCCTTGCAACTTATCCATGTGAGTACCAAGCTGGAGTGGGGGCTTGGGCAGGCTGCCTGTGCTACTGTACACAGCATGGCTGCTCCCTGGATCACAGGGTGCAAAAATAGCATCCATAAAGGGCATGGACTTGCAGGCAATCCCCGACCAATGATTGTGTTCAGTGATGATAATCCGCTGTACCCATAAGGCCTTGACCTTTATGCAGCACTGCTGCACTGACTAGTTGTGCCTGTGCTCCCACATCCAGCCAGACAGCCTGTCATGGACATGGGCATTGGAGTACTCACCCTGTGTGAGATGCTGCTGCACCTGTGCCTCACCCCACAGCATCATGAGGTTGCCATTCTCTTCCTATGACCAGTTGAAGCCCTTGGTGGTGGTGTATCACATCAGGAATGATGCCATCGGGGCTCCTGCACTGGCTCTCCAGGCCTCCACACAGCTATCCCTGTGCTGTTGAACCTGGGAAGCTGCCTGCAGCACACAGCCCAGGGGCATGGCATGGGACTAGGAGCTGTGTAGTGATGTGATGCCCCACAACACCTGCAGGGTCCAGACAGGCTGCTGGAGGTTGGCTGTGGGCAGCTGGTGCTGGCCTTGGTGGCCAGGAGCTGGCTGCAGCTGGGTCCAGATGATGGCAGGCCTGGCAGGAGCCTACAGCAACCTTCAGGGCTGGATGGCATGGGCCTAGCAGCTGGGTGCAGGTAGGCTGGCACATATAGACCCATGGTCTGTGCAGGGGCAGCAGAGGGCAAGAGTTCCCCCAGACTCCCTGCTGTTGTGCCCCAGGGCTCAAAATGCCTGCAAGATTTTAAAAGGCCTGTGACTGGGGCTATCTTAGAAATGAGCCAGCCCATGACAGAAGAGCCTTCCAGCCCCAGAGCCCTGGGCCTGAGCTCAGGCTGGCCCCCTAGTGGCAGGGCTGACCTGGAGCAAATCTGCTCCCAGTTGCTGTCTACACATGCACAGGAGCTACTCATGAGTAAATTTACTACTTGCATTTGTAGGTAGCAAGTTTACTCACAAGTAGCAAAGTGTGTGCATGTGTAGAGGTGTACTTTTACTGCACAGTAAACTACACAACTTCACAGTACAGAGATGTACCCTGTGATTCCAAAATATTTGACCATATGGGCAAGCATCTTTTAAGGAAGGGGGATCAATCTTTTCTGGGCACATGACCAGAAAAGGGTGCAAATCTTCTAGCTGGAAGAATCCTCTCTGCTAAGAGCTGGCAAGATGTGAGTAAAACAGGTAAGTCCCAGGTTTCACAAACCAAAGAATTCGCCCCCAGCATATCTCAGCTAGTTCTCAGTGGTCAAGCAGCAGACAGCAGAGAGAAGTGCAACCCTGAAGGTGTTAGAGCACCCTAGGGGTGTCTCAGAGGTGTGTCCAGGACATATCTAAGGTTAGGTATGTCACAACTTCCTTTTTAGGTATCTTTCTGTACTTGATACCAGCAATGGAACAGTAGCTGTGGCCAATATTTCTATGCCATGTTTTCATTCCTGCCTAAACACAGAAAAAACTTCCTGCATGATATGGAGGCTGGGCTAAAAAAATGGTTTGTTCTCAGGAAGGACAAATACTGACACTACAGAGCATCAGGGAAGCTGAGAAGTACATCATCAACAACATCAGCAAGAGAACCCAAGGTCATTCCACACATATACAAATGTCTGTGTCCAAGGGCAGACCCCAGGGGGTGCAAAAGTGCAGTTGCACCCACTTTGATTCCTCAATCACTCTTGATATCTTGTCCACAGGAGTCAAGAACCTAATCCTTGCTGGAGCTGGGCTGCTGCACCCCTCCTTCTGAGCCAGGCAGGCAGTCAGCAGTGTCTTCTATGTCCTGCCATCCCAATGGCCAAGGACCCAATCCAGAACACACCCCCTTTTTTCAAAATCTTGGGTCCACCATTGCCTGCATTAAGGACACTGACAAGACAGAAACAAATGATTATTGAGTGCTAATGAATTAAAGTTCTAACAGCTAACGCTTTAACTGCTTTGTAGATGAACTCAACCAGCGTCATCTACAAAGCACCAAATCACACTCGAGAACACCAACCTAAACTGCTCTATACTTCATGAGGAAAGAAAGCTGCATTATCATGGGAGTGTTAAATGTGGGTGATATGTTGGACATCTTATGCCAGCAGGACTAAAATATCCTCAGAATTTCTGAAAATTATATATAGAAATGTCCTAACTCAAAAAGTTTTGCACCCCAGGCAGGGGAAATCTACTATCTAGACGTCATCATAGCTTGAAAGAGGAACTGCTTTCAGAACTAAAAATCAAAAGTAGTGGTGACATGTAGGGGGTGCACAGGGGTGCACATGCACCCCCTGAGAATGCTGGTCCACCCCCTCACAGTCAATGTTCCTGTCCGGGGGGGGCAGATGAGAGTGCTGGTGCCGCCCCGAGAGCACTGGCCACAGGGTAGGGGCTCACCTGGAAATGCCAGTGCTCACCCAGAAGTGTCAGTGGGTCGACGGGATTGGCTTGGGGTGGGGGATCACTTCTCTGGTTGGCAGGATCAGCCACGATGCCCCACCCTCAGTCGCTGACTGGCCACTGGGGGGGCAAGTGCCCCCCCTGACTCAGGAGGCACCAGTCGCCCATGATGAGAAATTGCTTAGGTGCCATGATCTGATAAATTTATGTGCAAATAGAATAAAGTAAACCCATTAATTCATGTTTCTGGTGATTAAAAAGGGCCAGTTTTACAAAACTGACAATAAGTAAAAGCCAAATAATTTAGGGAAAAGAATTTAAACAGAAAAAAATATGAATGGTACTTTAAAGCTTTACTAGATTAACAGAAAAGATACAACCCCACAGAATAATAATAAAAATAGTTATGCAGATTTAAAACCACCCTGTTTAGAGAAGGGGTGAAAGCAGCTATTAAAATTATATAATAGTATATTTATATACACTTACATTTGTAAAGCATGGATAGTATGATATAGCAAATGAAAAACATGCTAGCAATGAATATAAATTAGAAGCTAGAAAATATATGAAGTTGATAAGAGAAGCAAAAGACACAAGGAGAGCAACTCTGATCCTCAAAATTAAATTTGGTCTTCAATTTAGAAATGTTATAAAGAAGCCATTCATTAGCCAGAGTGTTTGAGAGGAAGCATTAGAGTATGAGACCTCACTTTTAAAAAGGGATCACTTTAGACTGCTTCAAATTCCTAAAGCACTGAACAGATTTATTTCTACATCTTGAACTGCTGACGCCTTCTTCAGTACAATGCTTTTTATTTGTTAGGCACTTCACAAATTCTTTCCGAGCATCTGATGAGGTGCTGTGTTTGTAGCAAGACAGGATGTCAGTGCCTGCTGCTTTTGAAGGCAGAATTTTTTGTGGAAAGAAGATATAAGGAAGAATGCTTTAACATAACATTTTAGGCATAAATATTCATTCCCTTGAAAAAGGTGCTTCCATACCCTCTGACTGTTAAATACTTTTTTGGAATGTTTGCAGCATTTCATTTGTGTTTCTAAAAATCTCATGATCCCATGAATTGTCAAATTATTCCCTCCACCACAGATGTCTTCGGATTTGTGCAGGGAAATTAGGAGGAGTTAAACTGACTGGAATAGTGACCAACTAATTCCTATAAGAGAATATTACTGTAAGAACTATAATGAGTATGACACTTTAATGCTCTTCTGCCTACCAAAATTATTAAATATGATTAAAACCTATCTGTACTCCTGCAGTTTGCAAGTGCAAGAAACTGATCAGATAAGGACTAGTTCCTTTGAGTGCTATTGGTGCAAGCATGAAGGGGAGGCAGGGTGGTCTGATTGGCCAACAGCCAAATGTTCCACATGATATATCACATGGCTGCAAATTGTTACAGAGTGCTTGGCAGGAGTCAATGAGGTTGTTGTATTTAGGGGAAACTATGAACAGAGGCTCTGCAAGGGCTGACATAAAGGGAAGTTCTAAGTACAGTCCTCAGTATCAAGTGAGAGTATATCTCAGGCTCCCTGGCCATGCCTATACATGCAATTAATGCTATTTGGCTTTACTGTGCAGTAAACTTACTGTGCAGTGAGCATATGCAGGTAGTAAATTTACTGCTCAGTAGACTAATTTACTGTGCAGTAGGAGCCTGCATGTGTAGACAGTGACACTTTACTATGCAGTAAAGTAGCCTTCTGCACAATAAAGTGTCTTGTGTAGACATGACCCCTGCTCAGTAGAGCAGGTCAGGAAATGGCATTTACTGTGAAAACATTTTGTACCCCTTCTGAAATTTGAAGTAGAAAAATTCCATTTTTAATGAAAAAAAAAGAATCCAAATTTTTTTTAGTGTTTGAAATACAAAAAAAATGTAGGTTCTCCTAGAAAAGTTGGAAAACTATATTAAAAAATTCCTCTAAAATATCATTTAAGGGAAAAGGGTCTTTTTTAATGCACTCATGTGTGTGCTGCTCAGTAGGTTCCATATTCACAACTGCATGTTACAGTGGAGTGGGTTTTCTAATCATTAGCTTCAGTATGGTCCTCAGCATGTAAATAAACCACTCAGTTTTATATTGCTCCCTTGATCCAAGAGGAACTTGGTAATGCTGAAGCCTGGCCTCTCTCCACAAAGGATGGAATTCTCATATATCCCCAGTCCTGCTTTAGTCTGTGCCTAATCCTGCAAGAATTCATGATGTTGGCATGGGGGATTAAACCTAATCTGAATGCAAGACAAATATATCTGAAGACAGGGGAGGAGCAAACTCTTAAAATAAAAACTAAAAGAGGAATATATATGTCTTCTAGGTTCATTTTAAAGAGGAGGCAATCAAGTCGTCCCCCCCATAGGTAAATACA
Organism: Crocodylus siamensis; assembly: GCF_052110815.1. Lineage (NCBI taxonomy): Eukaryota > Metazoa > Chordata > Crocodylia > Crocodylidae > Crocodylus > Crocodylus siamensis. The sequence goes on from NC_143395.1 coordinate 359,772,630, forward strand.
TAACATTGTTAAACAGGGGGGGTCTGAATAATTCCCAAACTGCAGCACACTTGACCTTTGCACAGACTGCTGTTAAATCTTCAGCAGGTTCAAATCAGTGCTTACAGTTTACAAATATGTGTCAACAAAAAACAGGCATCTGTTAGCTGCTCCAGTGTATTTCAAATTGTTTGCATGAATTTTAGTACTCTATTTAGCTCTATTCCAGTTTCATTTTGTAGAGAATTTAAGATGGGTTTTTGGCAGTGACACTTAATCTAACTGCACAAAGCAGAGTTCAGATTACCTCTAACACTTCTGTGTGTTGTTGTCAGCACTGCTTCTTTTGTCCCAGACAGCCTTTTTGTTAGTTTGTTTTACTGAAATCACAGTTAAACCATACAGCACAATATTTTCTCTATAGAGTAAATGTATATGAATGCAGTTGAAGGTCACATGCATAATAACTAAACAAAAGAATAAAATAATAGGGTATCTGTGCTGAACTTCTCAGACCCCCAGCATATTAGACTTGGTGAATTTAGTGAGGATAAGAAGAGTTCAAAGGGGAGCAAGGTTTGTTGATCCGCCACTTTTTTCACTGAATACAATAACAGGAATCCAGGTTCTATTTCCCCTTTCTGCCACAGCCCTCATGTCACTTCAGAAGTGTAAAGGGGGCAGAATTGCCTGCAGAGATGGCTCCCTTATAACAATTTCCCTGAATATTACAGTTCCTAGGTGACTTGAACCTCACCAGGTGAACTTCTGAGGTCTTGGGGCCTTCCTTTCTTCTGGGGTGGAATTCTGCAAGTCATCCACTGTTGTCACACAGGCCTCTTAGCATGTGTTTTAATTTAGATCCTAGTAAGCATTACCATGCCATAATAAAAGAATATTTCTTGAGTAGTCACACAATAATGCTTACTATGTTCTCAGCATATGCTGGAAACAGCTGGAGCTAGCTGTGCCCCTACCCCCTGACACTAACCCCAGCACAGGGCACCACAGCTTGCACATCTAACTGTAAGGACATGCAACCCCCATGTTCCTCCAAGTGCCCAGTATTCCCCAGCCCAGGAGTGCATACGCCTGGCACCGACGGGTGAGCTGGATCTCTGCAGCTGGTGGTAGGTGGAGTGAGGTGTAGGGAGCCAAGCCCAGAAAAGGGTGCCACTCCTTCTGCTGGATCTGCACTTGCCCCTGTATCTGCGGGCAAGCCAGGTCTTTGCCACTGGTGGCCTTTAACCAGCTCTAGTGATGTGCTGGGGCTGGGACCAAAGATCAGATGATTGTCAGTCCCAGCCCCCGCCTGCATTATATCTGTGGAACAGTGTGACAGTAGCTGAACATGCATTACTTACAGACTGGAAATATTCCTCCCATGAAAATTCATAACTTTACTACAATACCATTGCACTCAGTGATCACAGTTAATTTCATTGCTTGAATGTGCAGGTGCTTGCATTTTAAATGCACTTTATACATCCTAAGCATAATGTGCACCATGACCCTTAGACCAGGTGTTGGGTTACAGTCACTTGAGTATTCTATACACCCTGTGACAGAAGCTTAATAGAGCAACTCAGAACCAACACTCTTACATTGAACCATAATTTATTCTTCCAGTGCACATTAAAAAGGGTATAGGAATAGGCAAAAGACTAAAAGAGAAGTCTACACACCCATGTCACTATCCACAGCTCAGAGGCCAGTTTATTCCCTGTATTTAAGTTGGAAGGAAGAGCCCACACAGCTTGCAGCACAATCCCTCTGATCCTGTATGAGTCGTCCCAGCCTGTCATCCACTCCTGGCTCAAAGAAACCCCTCTCCTTTTTTGTAGGATCTTTGAGGTTTGAAGTCTCCTTTAATGCAAGCTTTGCCTTGGGAAAAGTACTCTATCCTAACCTGGATGGGAGCAGCCATTGTTATCTTAACTCCTTTGAAGCTGTGAGCCTGAGGCTGATTTATCTGTGTCATTGTTTACTTTCCTGCTCTGTTTAACACCTCTTTTGCAGCCTCCTTTGGCTTTATGCATGCTACAGTACAAAATGGAACACGGAAACAAGCCACACAGAATATTCATAAAAGGTATTACAGACATTTTCCCAGTCTGTCATGGCAAATATTGTATCACAACCCCCAGTTTTTCTTTTTTAATACACACACACACACACACACACACACACACACATACACACATATGATAGATATGCATTCCCTTCCCTTCCCCAAATATTTCTGGCTTTTCTTTCTCTCCCTCTCTATTCCCTATAGACAAGCATAAGTAAGCTCAGACTTAGGATAAGCTTTAACATTTTTATTTTGATAGCAAGTTTTTGGCTTTGGATATCCACTGTTTTATATTGTATTATTATTAGGTTTTTATTGATTCTTATGTTGTATATTGTATTATTAACATTTTTGCATTGATTTCTATTGTTTCTTACGGATATTATATGGTTTAGGCCTGTATTTGTAAGTGAGCCAAAGTAATGTCAAGTTTCCATTTTGTATGTCAAGTCTCCATCTTGTGTCCTCTGCCCAGGCATCCCCCGTGTCACAACTGTATGAGTCACATACTCCTCCCATGTAAATTGGTCCCCGGATGAATGAGAGTGATTGGGAATGATTGCAGTACAATGGTAGCAGGCCACTACTAAATGGCCTGTAAGGACTGAGCCACCACCTCGCATTGATTCATCCAGGAACCATGGACCTCACCAGAAACAGAGACAAGATCAGCACTTGAAAGATAAAAGACCCTGCAGAACCAGCAACTCTACCATTGTACCCCATCATTACAGACACCCGAAACTGCACATCCCTGCATGGAACACACATGCTCAGTACGCCAGAGGCTGACCCTTGCCTGGTCATGCTTCCTGTCACTAGGGTCACAAAAGTTCTGCCCCTATAAAAAAAAGGGGCAGTGAAGACAGACCCAGTGGGACGCCCTCTCCATCTGGACCAGCACCATGCCACACTTCCTATCCACCCAGAGGCCCTGCCGGCGACCCCCCTCTGGACAACACCTACTGGACAAGGACCCCTTTCCAGCCTGGACAGGTAGCTATCACCAAGGACTTGGACTCTGCTTCTCTTCCCTACCTGGACTCCAGCCCTTCCACTGAGTCTCTTTCTCCTGCTGCCATTGTGAGTGCTTGTGTGTGTGTGTGTGTGTGTGTGTGTGTGTAGTGTGGGGCTGTGTAGTGTGTTGTCTGTGTAATGAAACTGTTATTTGGTCCCCTAAGTTGGGCTTTGCTTTACTATGGTTTGGCCCTACTCCAAGCTCTGCTGCTTACCCAACTTCTGCCTCATTTTGTTGCCGGCACAAGGTGCCCAAGGGAGGCAACAATTGGGTTCGTTGCCCGGTGTGTGTCGCGCCAAATAAACACAATGGGGGGAGAAGCAGACAGAGTTTATTTGACCTCAAGTAAAAGACACAGGGAGACTGTATGGTCTCAAATCCTGCACACTTAACCCTGCAACAGTGGGATTTTATACCTCAGTCAGTTTCACTGTCGGTGATTTTCCACCAGCTGGCTGCCCTCTTACTCCCCTTTCCCTCCTCCCTTCTCTCTCCGAGCGGTGCCCTTGCATTCCACAGATAACAGTTTCAGCTTGCCTGTTTTCCAGAAGGACAGGAGATTACAGGCACCATAGGAAGGGTTACAAAGGTTGGGCAAGGGGAGGTCCTGGCTCGTCTGAGCCCAGAGCAGAAGGACTTCCTCGATGCTTGTGGTCTTCCATCCCTCTGAGTTACCTGGGGTTATGCCCAGTGACACCAACAATTTCTCCCTCTCCTGCTTCTGGCTCACTGCCACCTCCAACACCTGTCCTGAGCTCCTCTCTGCCTCCAAACCCCCTATTTCTTTGCCACTGTCTTATCCACACTGCCTTTTCCTTTTCCAGCAACCAGGTTTCTGCCTCAGTTTCTTTCATAGCTGTCTCCTTCTTGCCACCACTTATCTGCCCCCTCCCCCACCCTCACCCCCAATATCTCAGTTGTCTGCCTCAGTTTCCAGCCCTAGTCTACCTTAAGTAAACCCAAGCCTCAGCTTCTCTGTAGTCCGCTGGTTCTAATCCTGGTTCTGGCAACTTTCACTCCCTACACTTTAATTCTCTTTCTCTCACCTGAACCCTCCCCCAGGTACCCCAAGCACACACATGCATACCATACCATCCAAGTTAGGAACTCACCTGTGTGTAGGTGGTGTGTGTGTATATATGGTGTTGTGTGCATGATATATGAATTAGTGATCTGGGTCTAACTTTTGGGGTGTACAGTTTATGTGCTTGAATTGGTGATAGATATGCATATGCCTAGGCTGGTTTGGATGTGTATGTGCCTGAGCTGGTAGTGTGTGTGTATGCACCTAATTGATTTGTGTGTTTGTATATGTGCAATTGTGTCATACCCTTCTGTCTAACAGCGCAATATTGAGATCCTGAGAGTTGGCCTGACCTCACAGGGCAACAATATCTACTGTTATGTGACATAGAACACACTTCCTCATGGTCCCTTGTATAAAAATATTTTGGGGGAGTGGAAAGGTGCAAAAGGAACATGAATAGAACATGCTGAGCTCTGGCAATCCATACTGGCAGACAATATAGGAGAAGCCATTATAATCCAGGCATTATGTCTCTGAATACTGATCCTATTCTGCCTAGGAAGGTACCTAGCTCTCCCATTTTTTCAAAGAAAGAGGTTGGTGTACCTCCAAAGCACATATATTCTGAGCAAGGAATGACCCCAAAGCAGTAATGGATTAAGATTTACTGGGGCCTAGCGCCCAGCCCCCAGCCCCGACAGTCCAGGGCCCCCCCACAACCCATGCCCTGCCCCACAGCTGCAGGCTCCATCCCCAACCTCCATCCCGAATAGGTGCAGCAGAACTAGTGACTGGAGCAGGATGCGCTGCCCCCTAGGCCTGGGGCAGGAGGCACGGCCACCCCACCCACAAGTCTGCACTGGAGCCTAAAACGACCAACAGAAAATGAGAAGGGTAGGAAGGCAGGTGTGGGGGACTTGATCTCATGCTAATACTCAGTTTAGGGCCAGAATTTTATTTCACTGTTAAGGCACATAAGTGATACACAGTGTTTAAGCATTTACGTAACTCTGCAACATCCTATGTTTGCATTGCATAGCAGCTTGAACATCCTTTCATCCCTATGTAATTTATACAACTGTGCTTTCATCCCACAAGACTACTTTGTCCCTATTGCATTTACTCATAAGGTATTCAATACTGCCTTAGAGTCTTCTAAAACCATTTACATTCTTTTGCAATTCATTTTTACCCTGGATGCCCAGACGTACCATCTGAGCCCACAAAACTGATGGCAACCAACTGAACTGACACCAGCATGATGGTGGCGCTCACCTTTTGCCCAAATTGCCTATTCGTTAAAATACCCTCCTAGGATGGCCACCAGCTTCTGCTGGGAAACTGATTCTCTCGGAAGAGAGTTGTAGCCTGACTTCCCCATCACAGGACAGTGTTGCATTTGCCATGCTGCAGGCCAGGCAGAACTGAGAGTACCTTTCTGTTGAAGCTAGGACTCTGGACAGCTAAAATAGGAAAGTATCAGGATGACCGAAGGAGAACAAACAAGAAGGACCCTGTCGTTGTGACTCAGGATGATGAGTACTGCCCTGGGGACAAGGCGAAGTTCAGAGTGAGCACCTGTTTCCAGTGCTGTCTGCATAGTTTACATGACACCATTGCACTAAGCAATTTACAGAGGGGTATCAGGGCATTTTTACTGTTGACCTCATTTATGTCTATCTTCTCAGGACACAACCTCTGCTAAGACATATATGCTTTATGCAGTTAGAAGGAATTAGAATTCTAAGCAAATATAGGTTAAAATTCCCTGTTAGAATCAGGGGCTTATTAGCTAATTTTCTACCTCAGCCCTGGGATTGCACCAAGGCTGGTTCAAGACACCGGTGCAGTACTATGATATTTAGATCATAGTAAGCATTAATACAAGTTGAGAAGTTTCCTGAGCAGATTTAGATCATAGTAAGCATTAACATGCACTGCTTAGAAGACTCGCCAAGCTGTATTAGTGCTTACTATGTTATAAAAATAACAGCTAAGTACAGACAGTAAAAAACCCTGAGGCTTTATGAATTCAATCTTTGCAAGTTAGTCTAAGCTGAGTAGATGGAACCAATAAGCAATTCAACAGACATTCACTTCTGATTCCAGAAATGCAGTGACATGCCTGCAGTGGCCCAGGCCAGAACCCAGGGGATGCTAAAATATGCCTCCCTGCTGAGCTGGAGCAGACAGCTTGGGCAAAGGCTAGCCCATCCACCATGAAAGAGAGTGTTACAGATTTGAACCAGTTTCTGATCACCAGAAATCCTGGTTTTCTCTGATTAAAAAATCCCCAATTTTCAGATTTAAAAATATAACACAAAATCCACATTTTTCTGTGATTAAAATGAAATATCACTAATTAGATGTGTACTGATACATCAGTCCAATATCAGATCGGCACTGATATAAAGAAAATTGAGTGTATTGGATATTGGCCTGATGCGACCAATAATTTGCCCGAATAATGCTCATGCATGCACACAGCCACAGTGCAGCACGTAGGTGCCAAGGAGCACAGCCCAGCAGCTTGCATAGCTACAAGGAGCTGGTAAGTCTGTTGTGGTGAAAGGGAAGAGGGGAGGGAAGGTCATGGGGGAGCAGATCAAGGCCCTTGCGGTGAGGGAGGGAGTGGTGCTGGGGCAGGCTCTGCCCAGCCAGGGCAGGGCGGGGTGCAGGATGGAGCTGCATCTCATGTGGGGAGCATGGGGGGAGGGGGGGAGCAGCTCCTGCTGTTGCACACACCCCAGGAGGGCATGGGGGGGAGGCACATGCCCCCAGATCTGCATGGGGCATGGGCAGGGTGAGCTGCTGCTGCAGGCTGGGGTTGGGGTTGTGCCAGGCTCTTCCCACTACATGTGGGGGGTGGGGTTAGGCTGGGGCTGTGCTCAGGGTGGGTGGCGGCATCCCTGGGAGGGGGCCTATGAGGGGACTACGGCCAATTTTGGGGTGGCTTCAGCCCCCCCCCCCAGCACATGCTCCCCTCCCATGCCCTGCCAGGGTGCGCACAGTAGCAGGAGTCTCCCCACTCTGCCCCCCCGCCGCCCTTCCTTGCACCCTCTGGATGAGCCATGGCTCTGTCCTGCACCCCGGCGTGCCCTGGCTGGGTAACACCTACCCCAGTCCTACCCCAGCCCCACTCCCTCCCTCATCACAAGGGCCGTGATCAGTCCCCCCATGCACCTTCCACCCCCCCTCCCCTTCCAACACAACAGTCTTACCAGCTGGACACTGCTCTTCAAACTGCTGGACTGCGTATTGGAAATCAGATTGGTATCAGCCCACATGCCTCCTTAAAAATCAGCTATCAGTATGAGCCCCCAAAATCTCTATTGGTGTACCCCTACCACCACTATATATATATATATATATATATATATATATAGTGCTACTATATATATATAGTGGTGCTTCATTTTAATTATGGAAAAATGTGGATTTTGGGTTACTTTCCTTAAACTGAAAATTGGAGATTTTTTTTTATCAAAGAAACCAGGACCCTGTCGATCACTTATATGGCTTTATGTGTAATTTCTCATCCTAGCCAACAAGTGCTAAGTGTCTCATGCAACATGATTGAAAAGTTTCCACCTATCAGATCTCTTTCCTTATGTAAGTACTTGTAATCAGTGACCAAGTCATTTCCTAACTTTTCCTTTGATAAACTCAACTCCTTAAACCTTATATTATAAGGCTTGATACTTGTCACCTAAATGATTTTTCTGGCCATCTTCTGAAATGTTGCTGAAAGTCTGAGCCTGAAATGTGGACAGCAGAACTGAAATGTGGCAATCAGAACCGGACATAATATTCTAGCAGTTTTCTTGGTAACACAGTGTACAGAGGCAAAAATATTTCCTTACCTGTACTTGATATTCTGTTCTTAGGTCCCCAAGAATCATATTAGCCTTTTCTTGCCACTGCACTGCACAGAGAGTTCATGTTGAGGTGATTATCTATAATTCCTTAACTCCTTTGCTTGTCACTGCTTCATAAGAAAGAGCCTCCCATCAAGTATGAAATGCTTGCATTATTAAAGACAATAGTCTACATTCAGATATGGAGGAAGCAGCGATAAATGCTTTGAGGACTGACTTATACTGTCTGGGTAAAAGGATGCTGTTACTTTACTGGCACTGCAGAGAAATAAGAGTATAAACTTGCCGAGTACAATTTTGGAATTGAGAGAGATTTCTCAGTTGAACATAGCTTGCATTCCTTTCTCCTGGTTAGCAGTAGCTTCGCATTTTGCTTGTGAGTTAAAAAATGATATTCCTAAATAATTATAATGCTGGGACTTTTTATTAAGACAAAATTTCCTGAGAAAGTTGAACTATGCCTTTAGAATTTGATGCTAAAAACAAGACTTACAGATACTTTTAAAATTCACAAATCTTATCCTTATTACTAGCAATTCAACATAATTTTAATGGTAGCCGTAATGTTTTCTACCCAAGAAAATGGTAAGGAAGATTACAGTAGTAAATAATCATATAAATTAGAATTTACAGTTTCAAGGAAATGTGAGGTATTGCAGTGTAATTTTTCATAAAAGAAACTATAAAAAATGACAGTTGTACTGTATCTAACAGCATGACTTATCTCAATTAGCTGAACGGAGTAAAGTATATTAAACTATATGACAAATTGGCAGGAAAAAGTACTCACAGGTGTCATCTACCGCATAGAGCATGTGGAACCAAACTGTGGAGTGCTGTGAGATATTATATTCAAGGTACGATACATGGCGAGCCAGAATAGAACAAGATGACAGCAACTAGACAGCAAACCAAAAAAAAAATGACATGCTGTCTTTGATCCTGTTTACAAGAGGAAAGCAACCGAAAGGTAAAACTTTCATGGTATCACAGAATCTGCAGTGTTTCTACATACTGTTGAATAGACTACACTATTTTTTTGGTGAGAGGGCTTGAACTTGGATGAGTTTGCATGCAGTTTTTCCATTAACTTCAACAAGAGCTCTATGTGCCAACCACAGAAAATATTGGGCTCGGGAACAGTAATCGTAACTCAGAAAGTACACAGTGACAAGATAAGTGTATGCTAGAAAAAAGGTCAATCAATTTTGTACACTGTCTTCTCTACAAATATTTTAACTATCTTATTTCCCAGGTTTTAGAAAGAATATTTTTAATTAAACCTGCTGAATGCATGCAAGGCTTTGTTAACTTCTAAGAGGAGCCCTCTCTGGTCTAATGGACCTTTGAAAAGGGTTTTGAAGGTATTTAAGGACAAAGGCGGTTCTGTCAACCAAGCCTCCCTAAGAACTCCCCTTCTCCCCCTCCCTACCTTCCTTCCCCACTGCTTGCCACCAGTGCTAGTAAACCTTTGAGGCACTGGCTATTCATATGCTTCCAGCAGAATTAATAGTGCTTGTTGGGGACTGATGTTGCATATGCTTTACAGGGTAAAAAAGAGGAATTCTCTTTTGAGATTTCAATATCTTTATGCCCAATTTGGATGTCAAATCATTTTACAAAACACAGATCCAGCTACACCGTTAGGTCTCTGCAAGCTCTTGATATGCCTGAAAAAGGGTGTTTGTGCCTGAAAGTTTGCAAAGTACAATTTTTCCAAGTATTTAGTTGGCCTAATAAAAGATATCACATTTACCCAAAGAACCCTGTCTGCCTATGTCCTTAGACCAACCCAGCTACAACCAATAACCCTACAGCACTTTAGCTAAGCATTTAGGAATCATTCCATGCATTGAGTGTATATTCCACTCTGGAGTGGAATATAACTTTACTATCATACAGCAATGATTTAGGGAAAAGTGAGGGTCTAACCTTGCTAATTAAAATTGTAAGAGGTGTAGGGGACATTATAAGCAAAATGTACCTAACACTGATATTTGGCCATGAAGCCAGTCATTGCTCTTACATAAAAAAACCACAGTCACCAGTGGTCAATAGCATGGCTTTATCTCCCAGTTCAAAATGAAAAGATCAGGCAGGCCATTCACCTTGACACAGTTTTCGGACATTGGTTCACTGCTGATTCACGGAGAAGAGCACCACCTGTTGATTCACAAGACACAACAGTTTTGTCTGCTGTATTATTTGCTTAGATCTGAAAGATATCCCCATTAGGGGAAAAAATCACTATATTTTTTTTTTCTATTTTGGAGGGTTGTAGTGTTCCAAATTGCTTGCAGCTTTTCTTTCCATATAATGGTTATAGAGTTAAACATTAGTGAGGCTATATCAGTAGAATAATGACAATAACTAGAGCAGGGAATGAAAATGTTAAACTAACAAATAAAGAGGTCAATTACTGAAACAGATGAGAAGACAGAGGGCAAATTCTAATAGCAAGATATAGCTGGTACAATTATTAGAGCAAAGCAAAAGCTTACAATGCTCAGAATCAGAATGCTAGAGCAACAGTGAAAAATAGAGAAGGACACAGAAGGCAGCAAGGAGCCAGAAAGAGATCAGGAAAAAATGGCAGGATATAAGGAAAGGAAGAAACACAATGCAATTGGGAAATCATTTGTAAAGGGAGATAAAAGCTCAGAGTGTACAGGTTTGAGGACTGACGAAGAATTAAAGAGAACAGCTACCACTATGCATTACTATCGAATATGTCAAAAATAAGCATCCCTGACATCCCCCAGACAAGCAGATATGGCCTCCACTGACTTCAGTCTGATTTGGATATGTTTAACTAAGGTGCACAGTGAAAGCAGGGAAAGAAAAGACACAGGTAGTAAAAGGTGAACGGGTAAAACTCAGGGCTTATACTGGTAGGCTTAGTCTCAATTGGGAGTAGGTGAATGTCATGAATAGGCATATAACAAGCTGGGTAAATTAACATATTGTAATACTAAGAGAGAAAAAGGCACAAATTATTGGTTTAAGGACATGTCAAGCCCTTGGTCTCATCAGGGCAGGTGACAGAAACAATTGAGGAAAAATTTGAAGATCTTGTCCAGGTTATAAGGAAGCTCTCAATAGAGTATGTAATAGAGCTGAAAAAGATCAACTGTCCCCAGTTCATACTACTTCACTGCAACAAGACAGAAGGTAAAATGGAGCTGGATAGGCAATGAGGTTACTGCTTTGGCTAATGGGTACACTCACTGGTCATTGTATAAAATGAAGAAAACTTTCAGTTATGTGCAGACTGTAAAACATTAAATTACTATTTCTTTCTGCATGGGAAGAAATGTTGATAGAAATGTCTGATGCCAAATATTTTGCTACACTTCATAGATAGCACTTCTGGAAGCTGCCCAAAGGAAAAACAGCAAATATTTATGCACATTCAACACTTCCTACCTTTCGGAGACATTGTGTCCTCAAATTACCATTTGGATTGTGTTCAACACCCAAGTGTTATATAAGAAAATACAAGCAATTTTTGACAGTATGAAGAGTAATAATGATTCTTTCCATCGCTCTCCATTTATTCATAGGTATAAAATGGAAGTCCCAAAGTCTACTGGACACAGTGGCATAACAACTAGAGTTGGCACCCTGGGCAAATCTGAGGGAGAATGGGGAGGAGCGGGGGCAAAGCACAGATTCTGAGAGTGTGAGGAGGAATGCAAAGTTTTAATAGCAACAGAACAATTGCTTATATAATAAAAAAACAAGCAAAAACCAAGAACTAGCATTTTCTGAGGGATGCCTTGAATCTAACAAGGGGTGCCTTGAGTCTGAAAAGGTTGAAAACCACAGTTCTAAATGTTATGGTCGACCAAATTAGAAAGCTGTTATTATATTCGCTTTTACAAAGCAGCCAAGCATAGAACTAAATGTTCACATTGTACAACACAATTTTCATTTCTAAAAATTATCACGATAAAAACAGAATGATAAAAATAAAAAGGTTAATTTATCACTTAACCCTTTGTGCCTCAACTAAGTATAGATATCTTTCTGTAAGGTGCTGAAGGTATGCCAGGTCCCACACAATGTCATGAACTGAGACATCAGGCTTCTTGTATTTCTCTTTGAATAGCAAATGTTTTGTAGTGCTTATGGTGTTTCAGATGCATGTGGTGATTCTTCTAAAATCTGCAGGTCAGACCCTCACCTGATGCCAGTCGTCTTAGTATTGTTGAAATCAGTAGTTTTCCTGTAACCGAGGACCTGTATTTTCCCAGGAACTGCTAATGAGACAAATCCAATTTTAGGTTTTCCTGAACAGATCAATATGCTTGATCTTCTTTGGGTACATAACAGGCATGCAACAAAAATAAGTTGATTTATTTTTTAATTCTTACAAATAGCTTTAACTTGGCTTTACGCACTGCATGGTAGATCTTTTTCATAGAATGGTACTAATAGGAAGCATGAAAATGAGCCAATGCTTCATTCAATTTTTTGTTGCAAAGATTCCAATTCACCCTCGGTGAATTGGTGTTATTTGGCTGTATCTGCAATGTGCTAAACACATTCTTGTGAAATAGTAGGCAAGCTGAAGTCTGCTGATGTCATAGATCACAGCGGTTTCACCCCTTATAGGACTGGGCCAAAACTCAAGGAAGGTTTCTAAAAATACTTTTATTTGTTTTCAGAAAAGAGCACAAAACAAACCAAAAGTTGGCCACAATGATTGAAAATGTCATAATGAACAAAATGCTAATAAAAAAACATTAATAACTATTTATAACTTCATTTCGACAAAACCAATTTCCTGGGTAAGTCAGTCTACAAGGAAATAGAAAAGGAAAAGAGAAAAAGCCCTTTCCTAAAGGCCCAATAGCAAATATGATATGTATAATGACAGTTGTATTATTAAAATCAAACTCCCTTCCCAGTAATGCTGCACCTGTCACCTCCAGCTCAAGTAGCTTATATCAGCATATCTCCACCAACTTTAATGATAAAAGCATAGTTTACCGCTCTTATAAGATTGTCCCATGGTTTTTAATTACAAAGGAAAGAGCCAGAAGCCAGGGGAGGTTGGGGGGGCACGTTAGATAGAGATGTGATCTCCAAGAATCCCTCCAAGAAACAACACAGAAGCAGAAACAGGTCAGCTCACAGACCTATAAATGCATCAATGTGATACCAAGCTCAGAAATCCACTATGACTCTGCTATAGTCCCTTTGCCTATGCTGCCCCAGAAGTAGACCAAGAAGTTAATTATGATTCAGCATCACAATCTGCCTCTCTGTTTGCAGCTAACTGAGGGAGAGACATATTCATAGATTGATAGATGCTAGGGTCGGAAGGGACCTCAACAGATCATTGAGTCCAACCCCCTGCCATGGGCAGGAAAGAGTGCTGGGGTCTCTTAAAGACCCCCAAGGCAGAGGAGAGCACCACCTCCCTTGGAAGCCCATTGCAGATTCTGGCCACCCTTACCCTGAAGAAGTTCTTCCTGATGTCCAGCCTAAACTTGCTGTCTGTCAGTTTGCAATCACTGTTCCTAGTTACCCCAAGAGGTACCTTGGTGAACAGAGCATCTCCAATTCCTTGCTGCCCCCTCTGTTCCCCCCCAGTGAATTCATAGGCGGCCACAAGATCACCTCTTAGCCTTCTCTTGTGTAGGCTGAAGAGATTCAGTTCCCTTAGTCTCTCCTCATAGGGCTTAGCCTGCAAACCCTTAACCGTAAGAGTGGCTCTCCTCTGGACCCTCTCAAGGTTATCCACATCCTTCTTAAAGTACAATGCCCAAAACTGGATGCAGTACTCCAACTGCAGTCTGACCAATGCTGCGTAGAGGGGAAGTACCACCTCCTTGGATCTATTCATCATGTATCTGCTAATGCATGATAAAGTGCGGTTAGCTTTCCTGATCATTTTGTCACACTGACAACTCATGTTCATCTGGGAGTCCACTATGACTCCAAGATCCCTTTCCGCTTTTGTGCTACTGAGAGGGTCATTCCCCAGCCAGTAGGTGTGCTGGATATTTTTATGTCCTAGATGCAGCATTCTGCATTTGCCCTTGCTGACCTGCATCCTATTGTGTTCTGCCCACTTTACCAACTTCTCCAGGTCCGCCTACAATCATTCCCTACCCTCTGGTGTGTTCACTTCACCCTACAATTTAGTATCATTCACAAACTCAGACAGAGTACACTTCATACCCCCATTCAAGTCACTGATGAAGACATTGAAGAGTACAGGCCCAAGGATCAAGCCCTGTGACACCCCACTGCCCACATCCTTCCAGGTCAATACCAACCCATCCACCACCACTCTCTGTGTGCAACCCCCCAAGCAAATTTGCCACCCACCAGATGGTGTAATCACCTAAGTCACAGCCTCTTAATTTATTTATTAGAATGGGATGAGATACCGTATCAAAAGCCTTGTTAAAATCCAAGTAAACGACATCCATCTCTACTCCTGCATCTAAGCGCTTCGTGACCTGGTCATAAAAAGAAACAAAATTAATCAGGCATGATCTACCTGCTATGAATCCATGCTGGTTGCTCTGCTGAATTATTTTTCCTGCTGGACTTCCACAGCTATGAACTTTAATAATTTGTTCAAAGACCTTTCCAAGGATAGAGGTGAGAGTAACTGGCCTATAATTACTCAAATCCTCCTTCCTCCCCTTCTTGAAGATAGGGACCACAATGGCCCTTTTCCAGTCCTCTGGGACCTGGCCTGAGCTCCACAATCCCTCAAATAGCCATGCCAGTGGTTCCCCTATGACACTGGCCAATTCCTTCAGAACCCTCGGATGAAGCTCATCTGGGTCTGCTGACTTAAACACATCCAGTCCCTCCAAGTGACTCTGCACCAAGTCAGCGTCAACCGTTGGTAGCCTGGTGTCCCTCTAATGCTCATCTAAGAACACATTGAAGCTGCATTGGCCCTTGTTCAGGAACACTGGGGCAAAAAACTAATTGAAGAGCTCTGCCTTATCCCCCCCTCTCTGTCACTAACTGCTCCTGCTTGTTCAGTAGGGGTCCTATGCTACCCTGCACCTTCCTTTTACTCCCTACATACCGAAATATGACTTTTTGATGTCAAATGAGGCAGTGCTGTTCTGTACAGCCCTGCAGAATACAAACATCACCTCAGGTGGAACATGAGCCCAGTGCCTTACAAAGCCTGTACCTTATCCATTAGGCCACGGGGGCTTGTGCCAGTCTGTTACATGGAGGAGCATATATCCCTGTGTGCCTTGAAACGGTATTGGCTAGTATATTGTGGAGCTCAAGTCAAGCATCTTTCCCTCATTCCTGCATATAGTAGATGCCTAACAGAGCCTGCTTTGTACTCTGTGTCACTGTACTTGAGCAGAGTATTACTTGGACACTTAAGTCCCTCTGTGATAAGCAGGATGAGGGTGCAGTCTGGGTCTTGCCAGTATTTTCTGCACTTTATCACCAAATGAAAGCTCTCTTCTGCATCAAAGCTGTGCTTGAGGAGCCTGTCAACCAATCTGAATATGCTCACAGTGGGCTGGGCTTCGTTTTCTGAATATTACACACTGCTAACAACTTTGGCATCCTTTCATCTATGGGAGATGGTGGATATTGCAACCTATGATGTCTGGTCTACAGAAGATGGTTTGCAATGTCTCATGTGACTAACAGTACAACCCGAGATTTGCATGATCTGTGGCAGTGGTTACAAATGTCATGGTTAGGTGGTTCAGGAACTGCTTGCTAACAACATAGACATCAATACCCATTTCTAGGTGTTTGATTCATCTATCAATTCCAGTATTGAATTTTTTTAAAAGGGGACAGATCTCTATATTCACAGCTATGGAAAGATTTTTCCACCTCTTGCTCCATTACTTTTGTAATTATTTTGTGGCAAGAAAAGATTAGCAGAAGCGAACAGATTAGTGGCTGGTTGGCGGCTCCTTCAGCATCTACTATGGTTAGCAAAACTAGCTTTACCTACCTGCCCTCATGTCCAGAAAAAATTGGTTTAAGACTTTGCTCAGTAAAATAATTGTAAACATAATGAGTTGGATCTATTCCTGATGTTCTGCTGTATGACTTCAATTTACTTGTTCAATTTAAAAGAGGAAAGGGGGGGCAGTGAAAATCCTTCAAACACTCCTGTTGTCCTGTTTACAACTTTTTAAAAGCCTGGGATATGCCAGCATCTAAGTCTTAGACTTAGAGAAAGACTTTCAGAAGGAACTATTTAAACAGAATGAACCAAAGGAGAGGAAAAAGAGAGGAGGACAGATAGAAAGAAGACCCCAAAGCAGCATTGTTTATCAGGTAAAAAGCTATTGCATAAGAAGTACCTACATTCCAAGCTCAATTCTGATACAAATTTACTATGTCATTTTAAGCTAGTTTACCTTTCTGTACTCCATTTTCCCCAACTGTAAAATGGAGTTAATGCCACTGTCATGATTAGTTATTGTTTGAAGGAAGCGAACAGTGTGCTAGGTGCTGTCTTAACATTTAAGAGAGGAATTAATTACTGATTGGGAAGGACTGAAAACAAAGTAAAAATAGTACCAAAATACTTGGTATTATTATTTATTATTATCTAATAATTATGAAATGTTATAACAGTCCAGAAATTGTCATGACTGCCCTAATTGCTAACCAGCTTAAAGTTCCTAACACGCACACACACTGCGTGAGAGCTATTATTCCCACCAAACCATCATTTCACCCCTCATAATCACATTTTCATGGCTCATGTCATTTCCACCTGTGGCTCCTTAGTAATTCACGATGTTACAATGTGGAACAGACGCCTGGTTCTAATCAAGCTTTGTATGTATTTTTCTGTTTCCTTATGGGATCCATTTTAATTTCCCATGGCTTTTATGTAGCAGGTGCATGTCCTTCTGATAATTTCCCTAGCTGATGACTGGTCAAAGTGTTTGGGCCAAAAAACAGACCAGGTGTAAGCAGAAAGAACTCTACTGGCTTGTTTAATTTGTCCTACTATCCTATGCTGTATGACACACAGGATTATTAAGAGCAAGACAATATGTATGCCAACTAAATCATACAAGCAATGAAATGACTGGTGATAGAAAGATAGAGGGGGACTGGAATATGCTAGACAACCAAAGCAGTTTATTTCAGTGAGGTGTTGACAGGATCCAGGCAACCCTAGAACATTTGAAATGAAGCATCCATGTATATTCAAAGAAATTTATAAGTGTTACTGAGGCCTAACACTCATGCTAAAAAATGTCAAGTATTTTTATACATAGCCCCTCCCATACTTACTGAGCTTATTAAGGAACCAGTTGGGAGCTAGGTGGAAGTATTTAAGCATGCAAACTAAAAATGTTTCAGAAAGGCTTTTGATATGCAATAGATGTTTCCTTGTTGTTATAAATCTCAACATTATTATGAAAAAAAATTACAATGGGCTTATAATTGTAATACAGGCATAAGAGTGAGATTTAAGTTGTATTCTCAGATCTGTTATGGATTTACCTCAAGTCAAAAGACTCTAGTGCTTGGCTTCCTCTTCTGTAAAATGGCAATAATAATTCATAACCACATAGCAGCCTGCTGTAAGGCTTACCTCTTTTAAGCTTGTACTGTGATGGAAGGCACTACAGAAGTGCAAAGCATTACCTCTTTATTTTACATATACTTACTTGACTATTCCGAGATTTATCTCCATTACAGATTAGTGGCTTGCTACATGTTTTTCATTTCACTTGAAGCTGTATTTCAATTAGCAGGGAAATATTGAGATAAAAGCCAAAAAACTCCCTTTGGCCCTCCTGACAATTCTAGTAGTCACTTTAACTTGATGTCACATTATTTGGTTCATCTCAGTGACTAAAAACCATTTACAATATGTTAAGTTTCAGCTCAAAGGAAAGAATCTATTATATGAGCTCTTGAAAGAAAACTATTATGGTAGACTTCTCTTCTGCCTGTCTTTCTATATGTATTCTGAGATATTTTGCACTCCAAGACATGCCAGAGCCGAAAAGTCCTGATACTTGGGGGTCCTCTAGGTACCATGACTTTGTGAGTGCTTATGCAAAATATTGCCCAAATAGCCTTAAATGAGAAAATAAACAAAAATTCTGATATTTGAGTTTGAAGTAGCTTGATTCTGCAGTATTTTATCACATGGGACGTTCTATTGACTCCAGAGGAACTGCCTATTTACACAGAGTGCTGCAGGACTGCGTGCACAAAATGTTTGCTGCAGCTCACTCCTCTTCTGTTTGTAACTGCTGTTCCCTCCTATCCCCAGCCGCATCTCAGTTGGAGTTGTGGTGAAAGGTTTTTTTCCACAATGGGACAAGTTGCTATGTTCAAACTACATTGGGAGGTTGTCTAGTTTGCCACGATGTGGGACAATTTGACACACAAAAACCTTGTGCACACATATATATGGTGCTGCTATTATAGCAATTATGTCATGTGTACATGGAAAAATCATCACATGTACAAGCACTCCAGTTGGATGCTCATAGGGTCCTTCTTAACATGAAAATGAAGGCTCAGAGTTACACTCACTTAATCTTTGCAGAATTTGATGTGAAACACCTAAACTCAAGACAGTACAAAGCACAGAGACTTCTGCCTTGTCTTTCTGGGAGGTTTCCTCTATCTGTCCATCTCCAAAATATGTCACAATTAGGATCAAGTTAGAGGCTGAGCAGTCACATCCAGTAGCATAATTTGGTCCTTGCAGCATAAATATGTTAACTAAACTAAATCAGGAGGCTGTATACCTTGTTCTTCCCCTAGGCTGACCACACTAAACATGTTGTTTTCCCATACCATTCTGTCTCATAAAACTAGTGCAACCTATTTCTTCCTTCAACCGGGGGCTCCGTTGTGTTTTGCTTCTTTCAGCATGCCAGTACCTCCACCTTTCCTAAATATCCTCATTCTTCACCATGTTCCCTTTCCTCTGTACCATTTTCAGCTCCATTTTAGGGGATGTACATGCCCCCTCTCTCATCCCTTTCCTAACATGTCACCAGACCTCCCACTGCATCATGATAGGAACTCCGTGACCCTCTGTCGCAGAGGAATCAGGTGCCCTGCTCCTTTTAAAGGGAGGAAACTGCTAGGGAAGAGCCCTAGCAGTGAGTGAGGAGCCCCAGCTGCTAGTTGCCAGGGCAACCAGAGTTCACTGGTGACCCACACCTGCCAGCGGTCAGCTGACCAGAAGGGGCAGGGCCTGGCTCACATTTAAACCCCAGGGCTGAGGCCAAGCTGGCAGATCCCTGCTAGCAGCCAAGGGAGAAGGAGCTCTGCTGGAGCAAGCAAAGGAGAGAAGCCTGACTCCATGAGCAGCTCCTGATTGCTGTTATGGGGTGGTGAATTCCCTGGTAGGGACTGAATGATGTTTTAGCCGGGTGGCTTAGATTTTTTTTGTTCTAGCCTAGGGGCTTGTGTTTTGTGTTTGCTGTTTAGAACTGGAGATTTGGGTGAGGCTATTAGGGGTTGGAGGAGGCCTCATAGGGGACCCACGGCAGTGAGAAGTCCCCAGCCCCGGGGGGGGCAGCAAGAAGTCCCCAGAGAGGGGGCAGCGTTGACAAATACCCAGTGAGGCGCAAAGTGAGACAGGCTGCAGAGAGCCCAGGGAGGACAAGGGGGCCAGAATAGAATAAGTCCCAGACTAAATGATGTGTGTACCATCTGCAAGGCTTGGGCTGTGGTGTAGGGGAGGAAAGGAGCTGCAGATAGCGCCCCCTTGCATTGGGGCAGTAAATGGGCAGCCTCCCACTTAATTAACATCTTCTAATTAATCAATTAACAACAAGGCAGGGCAGATGAGAAGGTGGGCAGTTGGCCCATAACAGGTGGGCGGGGTCACCAGTAGACGGACCTCAAAGGGGCACACCTGTCCCACCCCCCTCCCTCTTTTTGCCACATGTCAGGAATCTGAGTTCCCACATTTCCTTCCCCGAGAAAATATTCAGAAGTCATTATGCAGTGACATAGCAAGCAGAACTGGCACCAGGGGCAAACCCTATGGGGAGCTGGGAGTGGGTGCATGGTTACCAGAGTGGGGGTGGAGAGCATGTGAGTTCCAAGAACAGAGCCAAGGGGCACAGCGCTTACCCACACCAGGAGCTCCTAAACAGCCCTGGTTGAACTGCTGCTGCCACTGTGTGTTCTGCCCACTCTAGCTGTTGCTCTTAAAGCAGCAGCAGCCACCAGGATTGATTCAGAGTTACCCGTATGGGTATGCTGCTGGTGCATGGACTCCACAGAACAATTCCAGTGCTCCTCCTAACTTAGTGCCCCAGGTGGATGTCTCATGTACCTAATGCCTAGTTATGCTATTGCCATCATGTTTCAGCCAGGTGCCGCCAACTTGAGTATACAGTCTTGCAAGCTCAGGTAGCTCTCCTGGTTTTATAAACTTGAAAGTCTAATCACACTGTTCTATATGCAGACAATGACTTTGAGTACCGTGCAGCTTGATAACTAGAACTTGAAAAGAATTTTGTATGTAGCTAAGGTCTCAGTAGCAATATTAATGAACAATGACCTTGCTCTTAAAATATATCATATCTCTTCAGTGCTTCTTGATTATCTTTCCTGCTTTGCATACTGTGTTTAGCACTGTTTGGAAACTCTTCTGTTTTGCAAGTAAAGTTGGTGGGCTAGAATTAAAAAAATAACGAACTCCCCAGCTCCCTCTTCTCCTCCTCCCCCCACTAAATCAGCTCTTAAAATAAATCCCACTACCATCACACACACCCCATAATCATCTTTTCAACTATTCTCTAACAGACCTCGTTAGGCATAGACGATTACCCATGCTTATGACTACTGCTTACATTGAATAAAAATGACTACAAAATGTCATGAAAGATAGTTAAGGTTGTAAATCAAAAGTGTGAACATAAGTAAGTTACTTAATACTGTGCCTCAGTTTACCCAATTGTAAATCAAGGATAGTAATAAAACCCATAGCCAATGGACCATTAATACCAATGCATGGTATGCTAGTTATCAATCAGTCAAGTAATGATTAGTTCTGGTAGGTATTTTCTAAATTTGAGTTTTTGATACATTTTCCTTCAAAATGTGTTTTTTATTTTTTTTAAACTGGCTACAGTTTGAAGAAAATATCTCACTCACAATTGCATTTTAATTGGCTTAGGGCTGGTTCAATTTTTTTAACAAAATGGCTTGGTGAAAAAAATTAAGTTTTGCTGAACATTTTCATAGAAGCATAGAGAAGTAGGACTGGAAGGGACCTACAGAGATCACCTAGTACAACCCCCCTCCTGAGGCAGGATTGTCCCTATCCAAACCATCTTATACAATCTATAATTCAAACAATCCTATAAAATCTACTCTTCATAAGACTACTGTCAACCCTGAAACACAAGGCACCACATCCTAACCTGCCACAGGTAAAGCAGAGGGACCACAGCAGCCATCATCCTGCTTCTGTTTAAAAGGTTGTCAATATCCACTCAAGAGATCCCAGGTAGAGGGCCACCCCCCTCCCTGCTACAAAGGAAGGCAACCCACACATGCGCATGCACTCACTCACTCACTCACTCTCCATACTAATCTGACCATGGGTTAAAATTCCTTCTGTACCCCAAATATGGGGATCCTCTAGCCAGGGACCCTCTGGCTGCAGTCCCAGCGGGAACACTGGTACTCTCTCCCCAGTCAAAATCCCTAGCCCTGGCTTCAGCCAACACCCAATGCCTCTAAGGAAGGTTCAAAAGAATGCTGACACATACAGCAGAAAGGAGAGAGGGATGCTTGTGATCTCTGGGTTGAGAAGAAGGGAACTCTGAGAAAGGGAACTCTGATGCCCAAAATCTTGTCTGTATCTATCCCGACCATGAAGTCGGTCCAATGAAAGATATTACTCACAAGAATTCTTAGTTTTCAAATATTTCCTGGACCGTAATGACAACTAGGGGTGTGCAAAACAGGCTGTATTATATTCAGATTCAGCCCAAATTGGGGACAGTGATTCAATTCGTTGATTTGAATCACTGTCCCCAATTCAATTCAGCCAATTCCAAATGTGAAGTTTCAATGCTGATTCAGAGAATCAGTGATTTGGACATAGACACAGCTTTAAATGTTTATTCTACTTACCACGAGGTACCAGGCATGGCTCATGAATGCTGCGATGCTGGGGCAGATGGAGCGTCCCACAGGAGCAGGGGGGAGGGGGCCCTGTATGCTCGGCAGTGAATTACTTCCAGAAGTACTTCCAGTCCACTTCCAGATCTGCCACTAAGCACGTGGAGGCCCCCACTCCCCATGTCCCCCTGGCTCAGCAATTGGCCATGTGGGAACCCCAGGTGAACCCCCAGACCCAGGAGACACCAGTCGCCGATCTGGAGGGTGCGGCGGGGTCCCTTCTGTGCTCCCTGGTGGACCCGAAAGTGGACCAGAAGTGCTTCTGGTCCACTTCTGGGTCTGCTGCCGAGCACACTAAGAACCCCCCACACACACACACACTCTGTGGAACACTCCATCCGCCAGACCATCACAGCATTCATGAGCTGTCTGCTACCTTGTGGTAAGTAGAAAAAACATTTAATGCTGTGTCTGTATTCAAATCATAGTTTCATAGTCAGTAGGGTCGGAAGGGACCTGAGCAGATCACCAAGTCTGAACCCCTGCCATGGCAGGAAAGAGTACAGGGGTCAAACGACCCCAGCAAGGTGTTTGTCTAACCTTGTCTCAAAGACCCCCAGGGTAGAAGCTGGCACCACTTCACTTGGAAGTTGGTTCCAGATCATAGCTACCCTGACAGTGAAGTAGCGCCTCCTGATGTCTAATCTGAATTTACCCTCTGCCAGCTTGTGACCATTACTTCTAGTCACTCCTGGTGGTGCTTGGGGGAACAGGGACTCCCCCAATGCCTGCTGGTCCCCTCTGACTAGTTTGTAACAGGCCACTAGATCCCCCCTCAGCCTTCTCTTGTGGAGGCTGAACAGGTTCAGGTCCCGTAGCCTCTCCTCGTAGGGCATGCCCTGCTACCCCCTGATCATGCGAGTGGCCCTCCTCTGGACCCTCTCCATGTTGTCCACATCCCTCTTGAAGTGTGGTGCCCAGAACTGGATGCAGTACTCCAGCTGCGGCCTGACCAGTGTCACATGGAGTGGGAGGATCACCTCCTTGGCCCTGCTTGTGGTGCATCTGTGGATTCATGACAAGGTATGGTTGGCCTTCCTGACTGCATCCCCACACAGCCGGCCCATGTTCATCTTGGCATCAATGATGACTCCTTTTCTGCCCCTGCACTGATGAGAAGGGAGTTCCCCAACCTGTAGGTATGGTGCTGGTTCTTCCTCCCCAGGTGCAGTACCCTGCACTTGTCAGTGTTGAATCCCATCCTATTCTCATCCACCCATCCCTGTAACCTGTCTAGGTCCGATTGCAGTCTATTCCTCCTTTCTAGCGTGCCCACATCTCCCCACATCTTAGTGTTATCAGCAAATTTGAACAGAGTGCTTTTTACCTCCTCATCCAAGTCACTGATGAAGATGTTGAACAGTGCCGTCCCGAGGATCAAGCCCTGGGAGACCCCACTGCCCATATCCCTCCAGGTCAAAAATGACCCATCCACCACCACTGTCTGGGTGCAGCCCTCCAGCCAGTTAGCTACCCATTTGACTGTGTAGGTGTCGACACCACAGTCCCCTAATTTTTTAATGAGAATGGGGTGAGAGACAGTGTCGAAGGCCTTTCTAAAGTCCAGAAAGACTACGTCCACTGCTACCCCTGCATCTAAGGATTTGGTGACCTGGTCATAGAAGGTCACCAGGTAGGTCTGACAGGACCTGCCTCTAATGAACCCGTATTGGTTGCCCCCCGCTGGCCCCTCATGGACATGTGCCAGGATAATTCTTTCAAAAAGCTTACCCAGGATTGAGGTAAGACTAACTGGCCTATAGTTTCCCAGGTCCTCCTTCCTCCCCTCCTTACTGAACCTTTCTGAATCTCTCCAAATTGATTTGAAGGGTTCTGATGTGATTCAGAGAGATTAAATGGTCTCCTGATTCGATTTGAATTCAGAGATTTGGCCAAATCAAATCAGGAACCAAAGCTTCATACAGCCCTAATGGCAACACTGCTTCAACATTTTCATTCATGTCTCAGGACACCATAGTGATAAATTAGATGATGACTTCAGATACGTCTACACTGCAGTCGCAAAAGTCTGCCCAGGCTACCTTTAAACTAGCTACCTGTACACTGGTGGCTCTTGAACTATAACAACACAGTGCTCACTTCAGGCTGCTCCTCTGAGTGATTATCTCATTTTCTGGACAGCTTTTGCAGCCTGTACAAGTTTTGTGGTGCTGTGGGTTGCTACTTGAGATAGCTTTAAACTTGCTAGCCTCCACGCTAACTCCGGTATGTCTACATGAGCTGTAGTCACTGCAGCGTAGACATGCCCTTTGAGGCACAAACACTCTATAATGATAGTTTTCTAAGATGACAAGTTCTGTATTCTATAAGTCATCCCATCCCTGCACATTAATACTTTCTATTACAGAAGCATTTGTGGACATTCACTGATCTGCACATCCCTATTTATAGCAGAAGCACAAAAGAAGAACAGAACACACAATAGCTCTGTAAACCTGTATAAGTAGCAAAGGGGCAAAAAGAGATTCTACAAATTGCAAAGCTAGACTGTTCTGGAGTTTGACAAGCTACAACAAAGTTTTTTAAAAAATGAAAACCGTAAGTAGCATTTGTATAACTATTGTCGAAGATGGCATTTTGAGCTTTATGTTACTTTAGTCAATGATGTGTTTTAGCAGAGAAACAACAGAATTCAAGTTCACTTCATCTCAAACACACACAAAATATTTTACTATCTTTTGTTTTATCTTTCCTTTCAGAGACAGTGTAAGAGAAATGTGTTCCAATGACAGCTTCTTTGACATCCTGTACTTTTTGTTTTTCCTTTTGTTCTTCTTCCTTGAAAAGCCACAAAGCAAAGGCTGCTGGAGCACATTGTTACTTTCCTTCCTACAACAAAATATTTAAGTAGTTACATGTGATACAGCTGTCCAGAGGCCATACTGAACCTTTAAATTTGGCCCTAAATAATAGTCTCTCTACCCCTGGAGCACCCTGGAGAAAGGACTGTAATTGTGAATCACCATCCTTCTACTGCATCCCTCTTCACCAGGGTAGATGTCCTACAGAAGTGGTTTTCAACCTGTAGTCCACGGACCCCTGGGGGTCCATACCTACATTCAAAATTTTTTAGGGGTCCGCAAATGAAAAAAAGGTTGCAAACCACTTCCCTAAAGCCACATTAGGACATAAACATGGCCACACTCAACATCACCACACCTTATTTTTAGGAATCCACTTTTTTTGTACATTTAAGGTCCCATAGAGTGAACAGGAAGAGTTACGCTATAACAGATATTGTTCTCGGAGAAGAAATAGCAGTGCTGGAATATGTCCAGGCACAATTGCGAAACACAGATGTTGATAGACAGCCGGATTACTTTGCCTAGGATCCAGGCCAGGTAATTTTCCTCTCACACATGTACTTTCCTGTCAAAACCCATGTAAGGGAGGAAGTACTGTCAACTGTATGAAGATAAAAGTTTGTTTGCTGGTTTAAGCATGTCTGTACCACCTCAGTACAGTACTTAGAGCACTATGCTGAGACAAGCTATGCCCACTCTGGACTTGCTAACTCCTTAACCAGAAACAGATTAGCCGACTTATCAGCACAAGCTCAGTATCATACACTGGGCTTTTCAAGATGCAAAGGCACAAGCAAACTCAACACTACATTAAGTTGGCTATAGTACTATCAGTTTGAGATGTGGTGCTTGCAAAGCAGGGGTGGTGCATCTCAATATGGTCCTCCCCACCCCTAGTGCCATGCTGCAAGATATATACATGCTCTTTGTGTCACCATTGCAGGGCTTTCTCCTCCTCTAATTCGTTTTGTTTTTCTCAGGGCACTAGCTTAGGTGTCACCTTGTGCATTCACCTCTCCCTCAGTATCTGGGCATAATCCTACAGTTCTTGCACAGTTAGGCTGTAGCATGGTGGCAGCAGCCATATATCAACCTATGTAACACACAAGTGGTTCTTCCCACCACACATGTATGACCAGAAGTAACTATAGTAACCAAGCAACTTTCTTATATCAAGTTTAATCTAAGGAGCAAAGGATAACATCAGAAAAAGGATTTGAAAATTACAAAAGACCTATATGCACATTGGTGTTGAAGTCCTGCCACAATGGTTTCCTTGGAGTCCTGCCATCCTTTGGTAGAGACGCTAAGCAAGCCTCATGTTTCAGCCCTAACCTCTGCATCTGTGTTTCTGTCTGTTTCCTTTAAATATCTCCTTGACAGCTACCACCTCCAAGAAAAAGAAATTCAATTTTAATCCAACCAAAAATCTTTTATCATTTTGGTTCCCTGGGTTGGAGCAACCCCAAATGTTTGTTGAGGTATGTTTTATTTGAGGTCATTCTTTTGCCTTTATATTTGTCTCCCAACCTCCTTGTTGATTCAAGTGGATTTTATTTTAATTAAGTTAATTTTATACATATACAGTAAACAGCCCAGTAACTGTGCCTAATATACTAGTCATAAATTATTACAAAGCCCCTCCCCCCTCATTTCCACCACAATTTGGTTTTTTGCACTGAAATCATTTGGGGGTTTTTTTATCTTAGGAACAGAGGAGGGGAGGAGGGCTCCTGGGCCACTGAGTCAATTTCTCGCTATTCTCAAACAGCCATTTTTCCAAAGGATCTTCAAGATATGTTAAAAGTTATCGGTTCCACTTCCAAAAGTACATTGAAAAGCTATTTACATCATTCCATCTCTAGTAAATTCATACAGTACAGCCTCATTACAACCCTATGAAACGGGGAGAAATGTTCATTGAAATAAATTGTTTGCTATAATGGGGTTAACCAATTTGCTGCATCATAATAAGGAAAATAACAGTTTCTGCTGTTAGGATTGTTAAAAGCAAAGGTTGGTTAGGAAAGGGTTTGTTGTAATGAGGTGGTATTAGCTAAGCAACCTCCCCTCCCCCCACCCCCCACAAAAAAAATTCACTATAGACATTTTGTAATACTCCAGAATCCATATATTCAACCAGTACTGTAAACTATCTGGCAGGCAAGAAGGAAGGAGTTAATGCAATATTTTCAAACATGAAAGCTCATAGCTTAACAGATACCTAACATGTGGCAATATTATCACTGAGAGAAAAGGTAAGCTATGAGGGTAGAAATTTGGGGCTTATTGAAGTCAGCAGGAGTTCTGATGTTGACTACGGGGAGGCCAGGATTTGTCTGGAAATCCTGTTTCACTGGAAATCTATGCTATAATGTTTTAGGCACAAGTTCCTTTTAAACATGTCAGGCCCTTGAGATATTCTCAGAGTAAAAGCATAAACTCCTGAAGAATCCTAGCTTCCTTTCCTTTTGCTACCCCAATGGAAAGCTTCAACACCATAAGGGTGTTGTCTTTCTGATGTGGAATAAGAGATCAATTTAAAAGAATCCTTATTCCAAACAGCTAACAATCTAGCGTCAGATAATCTTGACTTAATACTTGAACCTGACCTCTGGCTATTAGAAACAAAGATTTTGTGCAGTGGTGCCGTTTGCTATGTTATATTTCCCTTATCCTACTGAATTCATGGTGGAGTGTCCTGATGCCACACTAGGTGCTAAGAATCCTGCTGAA
The DNA here is from genome assembly GCF_052110815.1 of Crocodylus siamensis. Taxonomy (NCBI): domain Eukaryota; kingdom Metazoa; phylum Chordata; order Crocodylia; family Crocodylidae; genus Crocodylus; species Crocodylus siamensis. Next base: position 359,800,327 of record NC_143395.1, read on the forward strand.
GGATTCATTGGTGGGCAAGTGTGTTTGCAGCGTGTGGACATGTAAGCTGCATGTGATGTAATGCAAAGTAAAGGAGGGTGAGAATTTACTTCACATCACCAGTTTTGGGTTCTAAGCTTCAAGAAATATGTGGACAAATTGGAAAGAGTCCAGTGGAGAGCAAGAAAAAATAATCAGAGACCTAGGAAACATGATTTATAAGGAAGGGTTGAAAGAAGTAGGACTATTTAGTGTAGAGAAGAGAAGACTAAGGGGAAGGGATTTGATGACAGTCTTCAAATACCTAAAGGGCAATTATTAGGCCTGTGCAAAGCAGCAAGTATTCACTTCAGATTTGGATTAGGCCAACTCAGAGGGACAGTGATTCAATTCGGTGTTGAATCACTGTCTCAGTTTGATTCGGCTGATTTGGATTCGGAGATTCGGCCATAGACTATAATGGGGAATCACTAAAATACCTATAACTTTGCCATTGTTTTGCAGATTTGGATTAAAACAGCATGGATGGAAGCCCCTTGTGAGGGCATGAAGCCTGACAAGTTTCAAGGACATAGTTACAGGGGTTTCTGTGAAACTGCAACTCAAACTGTTGTTTCTATGTCCCTCCCCCAGAGCACTGTGATTGGAAGGGAACTCAAAGAAAGATCAGTCACTGGCCACCTATATATGTCAATATCAGAGCAGTTTTCCCACCTCTCAGACTTTTGCATACATGGAAAATCACCCCATCCCCCTCCCTCTTCTCGCTTTCTGTTTACTGCAAGCTTTCCAAATCTCCAAATCTCTCCAAATTGATTCATTTCAATTTGATTTGGACCTTTTAATGGGTCTCCTGATTCAATTTGGATTTAGAGATTTGGCCACTGAATCAGGCCAACTCTCCTCCAAATTGAATTGGCGACCAAAGCTTTGCACAGCCCTAGCAGTTATGGAGAGAATGGAGATGTACTTTTCTCTGTGGCCATAGGGGACTGGATTAGAAGCAATGGCCTCAAGCTGCAGCAGAGGAAATTTAGGTAGGAGAACTTTCCAAATAGTAAGAAAGGGAAGATCAAACACTTGGAAGAGACTACCTAAAGAAACTGAGGAATCTCCATCCTTGGAAGTTTTCAAGGGCAGATTAGGCAGACACTTAGCTAGGATGGTTTAGTCAGGGATGGTCCTGCCCTGAGCAGGGGACTGGACTAGATGACCTCTTGAGATTCCTTTCAGCCCTACTTCTCTATGATGCTATGAAATGTTGTGCTTTTTGATGTGCAACTGGTTTCTGAGCTTTTAAGATTCACTCAGGTCATGTTTTCAAAGTTTCTTTTTTTCAGCCTTGTGAACTAGCGGGCTCCTTTTTTTAAAGGAAATCTGAGATTCTCTCTTAATCATGCCTCCAGGAACTTGGGATTGTTGAAAAACAAGAAATATTAAGAGACTCAATAAAATTGCAGGAGTTGACAATACTGTGACCCAGAAGTGACGTGGAAGAGTCAGCACTACTACTAGATACCAGGACCCACATCATTAACTTCTGAAATGCCTGCCAGCATGATTTGGGGGCATATTAACTGCTGACATAAGCAAGGAAATCAAAGCAGCTTCATTTGCTTACACCATGAGTAAATTTGGCTGCGGTAGATTTTTCTCTGTCCATTTGAGGGAAGTGCATGCAATTTCCATATCAGCAGGGTATCTTTTCTACAAAAGAATAGGAAGCAGATTTTGGAAACAAAATTATTGCTTGCAACTGTGACAGGTACCATGGTGTTGCTTACATGGATGTTTTTCTATTAAGATTTAGCAAGTGCAAGTGCCACAGTAAATAACCTTTCATATGCGGAGGCTTTGCAGAGAGCAAATAAGGAATAATGCAAGCAATTCTGGAAGAAGTTTAAAGAAGGATTATATCACTTCAAACTTAAACTAATAGAATAGAAATAAAGTAGCTGAACTATATATAATTACTTGCTAGGGTATCCTCATTCCTAATCTATAATTTATATGCACATTTATTTTACATTTCTGTAAGAATAATTAGATGTACTCAGATTCAAAATGAAAAATATAAGATTATATCTAAGGCAGCGGAGAAGCATCTGAGTTTAAATAATGGTCCCAGTGAGACTCCTATGAATCCTTTGATACCCAATAGTCAACAGGGGATTTTTCTCTCAATTTCCTATTCTTATGAGTTTTCTCCCCAAGAGAGATTTAACTTCTCATAGAGATGAACAAAGAGTTTTAGAATTTTTTCAAAGTTGCCCTAAGTGGTTTCTGCGTAGATGAATTTGGTGCATGCAACCAAATTTACAGAAGGATTTCATAATATTGAGACCTACAGAGATCAAAAATAATAATCATGAGGTGCATGGAGCTGGTGATGGTTAGAATCATGCATTGTGAAGGAGCTTTACGTTCTGTTTGTTTACATCTTGTGGATTGAACTATACCAGAGGGAAACGAATCAATGGAAGAGTGCTGCTGCAGTATTTTAGTCCATTATTAGTGTGCAGCCCAGTATATTTTTATAAGGATAAAGAAAATAATTTAACTTGTAATCTCTACAGGGCTAGTATCATTTTCATATATATGTGTGTATAGTAACTAGTTCAGTGGGAACCTCATCTCAATCAGACCCACTAGGCTGCATGACAGTACAAATAATAAAAAAGAATTATGTTGGTTATGATCTCACAGGCATAGCCATAGTTTGATGGGATGGTTACTATAACTAGGATGTCACTGTCTATGACTTGCTGTCTTAGTCTGCTGTGAGGAACTCTATCTGAAAAATATCTAAGCAGGTGAGAAAGAAAATGTCTATGCTACTTCCCTGGAACTTCCAGAGATGCCACATCTGAGCAGGCCTTGCTCACTCTTTCCAGCATGGCATGCACCAAACCTAGAAATGAGGTGATGAAACCACTGTGAAGATATACTCTGCTTCTGCTCTCAAGCCCACTGGATGCAGAAATCCATGGGCGACTGGTGCCTCTTGAGTCTGGAGGGGCACCCATGGTGGCAGGGATGGGGCTGGCAAGCACCAACAGAAGCCACCGGCAGCAGCGGTGACGGGGCTGGTGAGCACCCACAGAAGCCGCCAGTGGCATCAGCAGCAGGGATGGCCTTGTCGGGGGGCACATTCCCCCCCATGCCTCCCCTACCAGTTGCCTATGTAGAGATCTCAAGAGCAGCAGTGGGGGACACTTCTGCTGTGCTTCCTATGAGAAGCATCACTGCCTCATTTGCAGGCACGGTGTATGTGATGTGGGATCTGGTGAGAAGTCCATGCCCCAAAGTGTACCAGGGAGGCAATGTAATTCTACCCACAGAAAGGGAAGAGGGATGGTGTTGTGCAAGAAAAAATAATGTACTACCCAATAAGGTGTGATTCAATTGGCAAAACTGTGGTAGCAAAAAATCATAGGTAGAAACACAAAGGAGAAAGACAGAGACAAAATGACAGGAAAGGGCTGTTCCAGAGCTAGGAAAAAGAAAGAGTGTTATATTCCTAGGCCCCCATTCTTAGGAAAATATTGTCACAGGACATTTAACTATACAGATACTTGTTCAGAGGCTGATACAGAAAAGAGTACAAAGGGGAAGGAATTCCTGAGCTTTCTAAAAAAATGGTTTTAATCAGTTCAGCCACTGAGCTGCTGCAGGTAGGCCACAAGGGCAGATATATAGCTGGGGTTAGCCACACGTACTTTGCTGTGGCACAAGGCAGTATCCTTCAACACAGTTCTGACCAAACAGGAAGCAGGTTGCTGCCTTAGTGTGCCTTAGTGTGATGCTGCAGGCAAGTTAATTAGCTCAGGGGCTAATTAACTTGTACACTATAACACATTAACAGTATAACATGTTAATTCAGTTATACTGCTTCTCATTTGGGAAGTATCTGGGAGGTAGCAAATGCTGAACTAGGTCAGGTAGATGCACATGTAGTGCTGCTTTACATGGATATAAAGTACCACAGTAAGGCAGGTGTAGCCTTTCTTAGCCCTGGGTCAGAAGAGATGGGCAGGTGGGCATTTGCACTGTGCCTCCACCACCCTTTGTCTCTCTGATGGCACAAGGAAAGCACCCACAGCTAGCTCTTCTCCCCATGGTGGCATTGGGAGACCATCAGCAGCCAGCACCCCTTGCTGCTGAATACTGTCAAAACTCCACATTCACAAGTCAGACCCAGGGGTCTATGGACCAGTTCTGGTCCATGCTCCGTAGGTTGCTATCATGGCCCGTAGGTTGCTAACATCTACACTAAGGTGATTCCACTTCTACTTCTAGTTCCAACTAAACTATCTCTACTCATGTGGATCACATTGTAATTGTTAAGATGGGCCATGGGATCAAACATATTTAAAACCATTGATCTGAAGACAATTTTGGAATCCAGGAGGCAGATAAGACAGGAATAAGAGAATGCATCTTGAATTTATGGTACTACTTACTGGAGAGGTGATATTGAGAAACTTAGAGGCAGTGACTACAGACTACTTGAATCCAGCAGAGTAAAGAATGAGACCCTGTAATGCAATAGTGCAAAGGTTTTAGATTTCAGAAAAGCACATCTTAGCAAATTAGGAAAACAAGAGCTCAGTTCTGGGAGTAGAACACCTGTGGAATCCAAGAGGGATCATGAATGAAGACGGTTTACAGAAACAGGTTGCTACAGGAAAAAGTCCAGAGTAAGGCTAGAAATTCCCCAAATCCACTATAATTAAGGCCCAGTAGACTTCCAGTGGAAAGAAGGAATAAAAGGAACTAGCAGTTGAAGGAAACAATCAATGATCTTCAGTTCAAAAATACACTATACTGGAAAAGCAACCAAACATTAATACAGAGTCAGTAAGTCAAATAATTGGGTGAGACAGTGAGACACGGGTAAAGGCTGACCAAAGATGTTCAGAAAAATAGAGAGGGCTTTTATAAGTATATTGGGTAAGACATGCAATGGAGATGGGAGGTATGTTAATAAATAAGGAAGGCAGAGTATACATTGATTCAAAAGCAGCCAAGATACCAGACTTCTTTTATAAAAAAGAAAAATGCTTAATCAATTTGTTGCAGGCAGCTTTGGACCTACCTGAAACATCACACTCTTCAGGGGACCTTGCATACAACTACAGCTTGTGACTAAGAAGGTCACAAGGAGGATCTAAGTAATTTCCAAAGGATCAGTAAGTTGTGTAGAGGGTGAAATATCCATTTTCCTGGGCACAACTGGGTCAAACTAGGCATTTGAGAGTTGAGCATTATACTGGTTACATCTCCAGGTAAAACAGTATAGTTTCATAAAAGTCAGTAAGGCTATGCCGATTTAAAATAACTGAGGATCTGTCCATACGTTATTGTACTCTAGAAAGGTTCTCTTACCTAGAAGAAAAATGTACTTGTTTCTAATAGTAAGCTGAAGAAACATTTCCAGGACACTTCAGCCTTATAAATAGTAATTCCTGGAAAGTGGAGAAATCTCAAAATTGAAGAAAGTGATTCTATTTTAGTGGCATAACTTGGTATTATGTTTCAATTAATTTCCCTTTCCTCCTTTTTGCACATTTTTAGTTGATATTCAATGATACACTGGAAAAGCTTCTATAGTTCAGTATATAATAGTTTTGTGGCACTTGCTTAAAAGTTGCATATTTTAAAGTTCTGCTTAACAAATTACAGGCACATATATACAACAAATTTAAAAGAAATAAAATGCTTCCAGGGAAATAACTCACTGAGCAAAAGTATCCCAAAATCAACTCTAATAAAGTTAGATAGAAATGCCAGCCTGGAATGCAAAGTGTCATAAAACTTAGGAAATGTTCAAGCAACATTAAACAAGACAAGCAAAATGTAGTCCCAAGCACTTGTAACAAAAGCAGAGAATAAGGAATGAGAGAATAAAAGTGTGAAAGCAGCCTAATGCTTCCACAATTAATAGATCCACTTGAAAAAAAAATCAATTCAGTGCAAAGTTAGAAAGATGTCAGGAAGGAGCAATTATTCATGGCTAATTACTTTTTAGAGGATGATGACAATGGGTTAGTTTTCTCTGGTATTGATGAAGAGAAAGCTCTAGGGAAATCATTTGCAAAGGTTACCAAGGATATGAATTATTCTCTGGTATGTATAAAGTACAAGAATATGAAAGAATGAGTAAAATACTAGTGTAGTGAAGGTCATCAAGACAACTCAGCTAATAGCATAAATTACCATTTTTAGAAATTCAAACATGCCATCAATATGTCTTATAATGAATGATCTCCCGGAAGGGATGATTTGTTATGAACTATTCAGATACCCACCAGAAGAATGACTTTAAAGTAATTTCTTCACAAGAATATAATGAATGGCAAAATCAGTCTGTTATCCCTGTGTGTGAATTAGGAAGAAAACCCTTTACATGGGACTCTATTAGGGTCACTTCTCTTCCTGATAGTAGAGAATTATTTATACAACACCTGCAAGTCTTTTTCCTCTTCATTCCTTTCTAACATAGCCTTATCCAATCTATCATTTCTCTTATCCACATCTATGCCTTCATTACTCGAAACTTCCCCTTTCCATATATCTATTCATGATCTTACGCATGCCAGCCTCCAGGTAAGCTAATTTTTTAAGGGATAAAACTGTTTAGAGTGCTTGCATGCTGTCTCACAGGTCCCCCAAGCATTTCAGCACAGTAAATTTATTAACTTGCTCTTCAGTACGTATCGGTCAGCTGGTGGTCTAGGCCCCTCCATGACTCCTCTCGGTAACCCAGCACATAGCAAGCAGCGGGTGACTGTAAGAGGGCACAAAAATGGCAACTGCTGTCACTGCCACCTAGCTGCCCCAATCATCACAACTGACTCAATGCCTGCTGCCACCCCTGCCACTGCCCCTGACACCCAGCAAACAGGTCCTGGCTGTTATGTCTCTGTGGAAGCATTAGATCATTTGACAATTTGATTGGATATGTGACAAGGGTGCCTACTGTGCTGACCCTAATTCTTTCTTTTCCTCTTACCTCAGTTCTGCCAGTAAATCTTCTATGCAATATAGCTTATATATCTCCCTGTTGTGTCTTCACCTCTGCTGAAGCCATCCTGCATTGCTCCCACCTCATTCCATCTTACCTTTGCCATGTGAGATATCAGGCATCCCGTTTAGTTACAACCTGAATAGGTAGCAGAGTGTTTAGATCTCAGCTATAAATCCTATAAGGTACTAGCTGTATTAAAAGGTTAGGCATATAATCATTATTTTCTGGCTAATGAGTTTATTTGAAAGCTGCACAAATTTATAGATTTTATGTTACCAAATTGCCCATTATTTTTACATTTAAAACATGTATTCTGTATTCAAATGTTTTAGCTAAAAACCACCAAGTTTATCATCAGCTACTCAGATTTTTGATGCAAGTGAAAGAGTAGCTAAAAATACCCTCCCTGTATTTATAAATATGAAGAAAGCATACAATACAGTTCCAAATGAAGGCATTAATATTCAAATTATAAGGTACTAAAATAAACAAAGGCCTAGCCTGCCATCTTCATTCATTTTGATGTTCAGTACTATTTATCTTACAATGAGCAATTCATCCACAGGCATGACTTGAATATGCTGTCTATTCTTTTCAGAACTGCTTTGCTACAAGAGATACCTTGTACTTCCTACTGCAATGAAATGGAGCAGTCCATGTCCAAGGGACAGGTGAAAAAGAAATCCCAAAGGTCTATAGTGCTTAGTTTCTGCCATTAAAGGAGCATCTAAGAATGAGCTAAGCCATGGGTGTCAAAGATACAGCCTGATCTGACCTGCAGATCCCTTTTGTCCATTCCCTGGTACTGCCCCACAGTCAGGAGCTGACCCACATAATGGACTGGCTCCGAGCACAGGGCCCCACTGCACATAGTGCCCACTCTAGCCAGCCTGAGCCCTGTGCTGTACATGGTACCCATTCTAGCTGAATATGACCCTCTAGGGTGATAATCCAATTAATTGAAGATACCTAAGCTATACATATCAGACAAAAACACCACAAAATATTAGCACAAAGATCAATCCTAACAAGAGGCAGTAAGTAGATTAGCAATCAGCTTTTCTGCAGTTATATAGTTAAAATCATCATGTTTGTATCAATTCCTTTTTATCAATTCCTCTTGTTCTTCCTGAGACTGTTACACTCTAAGGATATCATACAGTATTGCATGATTGATATACAGTCATGTTTAAGGAAGGGAAAAAGGAGAGAAAGAGAATTTGCAGGGGCATTTAAGCTTCATTAGGTAAGCTACAGGTGAAAGTCTGATGCTCATAAAATGGAAAAAATAGATCGTAACATATCTAGACCATCTATTAAAATGGTATCAAACGTTATAAATTCCTAAGCATAATGTTTGACAGTAAACTGTCATAGAAGCAATGGATTCATTATAAAAATGCTAGGAGTGCATACATCTCATTGACTGTTTATCATTAACTGCATGGGATGCTGATAAGAAATGTCTAGCTATAATTTATATTTCTGATGGCTCTCAAATCTATTACTCACCTTTCTCCAGTTTTATAGCTCCTCTGGACAGAATGGAAATTGAACAGTCAGAGTTGGTTCTGGAGGGGATTTTTTTTTCTGTTGTTCTCTATTATCTCATCCTCCCAGACTGAGCAGGCCCTCACCTGTAATCAAAACTTCACTGCCAAAGTGTTTCCCAGGAAATAAACCTCAACATTAAAAAAGTCACATCTTCTTATATTTTAAAATTAAACCTTAAAGTAATGCTAATCCAATAAGGAAATAAAATCAGAGGTCAAATCTCAAGCCTTTGTTTGATTCTAGCAAAATGCTCATGAAAGTCAGTGGGAGTTCTGAAAAAGTAAGGACTTGAAAATTAGACCTCTGGAAAATGTTGAGAAAAATATATGCAAAAAACTCAAGTAAAACAAAGATTTTAGGATTCAATTCTACTATCAAGAGGTGCCCCCAGGTAAAATTGTTCGTGCAATCCTTTTTATGTGAACAGACCCTTATGCCTACAGAATGTCGATTGCAGGATCAGGTTCAAATTTGCACACAGGACTAGCGTAGCTAAATAGGATGGGGTGCAGGGATGACCACAGCAGCAGCACCCATTTAATTGGGGAGGCAGAAAAATAGCAACTGCCACAGCTGCTGGCCTGCCATGCCAGTACTGCTACCAGAAGCTACCTCTGCCCAGGGCACAGAGCTACCCTGTTACATCTCTGCACATAGATAGAATAATCAGACTGAAATCTCTTTTGTACCCTGAATGCACTCCAAAAAAGAGCACTACCGATCAATTATTTTTACAAAGGTCTAGTGAAGATATTGGGCCATCTCTGCTGTCATTGCCCTATGTCATTTTTATATTTAGTAACCTCTACAACTCATCTGCATTATCTTAGACTAAGAGTGATAAATATTCTCCCCCACTGTAATTTCAGCAAAGTCACTGCAAAGTGAGAGGTATTTAGAGCATTTCTCCATCAGGTACAATCTCAGGCTGCATACACACATTCAAATAACGAATTCTCCTAGTTTTGTTCAGGGAGAGAAACTTACCTAGAGTTGTGTGTATACTGACATTCAAAAGCTGAAGCCCTGAAGAATGGAGACTTGCAGTTTTGACACTGTGCACCCAAGGGGTGGGGACCTTGTGCACACATCTCAGTGTACTCTGCAGGCTTCCTGAGTCTACCTGGTGACAGATGGCAGCAGTGCATAAAGCAGCCCTGGCTGGCTGACCCAGACTGCCTGTGGTCAGCCTGTGTTTCCCTGCAGCATAATGTGGGGATTGTGAAAGGGGTCATGTTTTGCCTCCTTGTGGAGTAGCAGAGTCCAGTGAGCAATACACTGTCTCACTGACAAAGGAATAGGAGGATGCTGAAAGACAACACTCTCTTCTGCGAAAAGCCCGGGCATGTACAGGCGTTCACTCTCCCAAAAGAAATTTTCCTGGGAGTGATTTGTTCCTGGTTGTTCCCAAGTTATTTTTATCCTAAAGCAGCATTTTCACTCTGGGTGAAAAAGCCTGAATGGCTTCTCCTAGGCCAGTAGCAACTCTCCTAAGGGAAACTGTGTATCTGCAGGAATCCTACGTTTGAGTTATGGACTTGAAGGGATTCAGTTTCAGTGGAATTTCTCAGTGCTGACTTTATTTGCTCTTTTTGAGCATGATTATTGTGTTGGTTCTTATTAAACCATGCTAATGGTTGTTGTTCAGGGACTGGGCTGTGGGTGAAAAGCATAGAGAGAGTTGATTTCTGATAGACTCTGTGATGGTGTAATATAATTTAGTAGGAGAAAAATTATATTCTTACATTTTCAGTAGAAGGAAGAAGTGAATTATACATTCCTTTCATATATGCATTTATGAAAACAGAGGAAAGGAGTCAATTACAATAAGAGAAAATGCACAAAGAAATCTCATCCAGATCCCTCCCTCCATTTTTTGGCAGCAAGAACTAACTGAACCTGGAACATGATTTGCACCAAACCTTTCTTTTCATCTCAAACTAACTTTCTCAGGCAGGATGTTGCAGAAGATGGTATATACTATGACTTAATTCCTTATTTTATATAAGCTGGTTAGGTCAGCAGGTCTTTGTAGCGGTACAAGGATCCAACCATACAGTTCCAATTTAGAAAGCAGGCTTCTTATCCTTTAATAATTTGTTAAAAGATGACAAATTGGGAAAGGATCACTTAGCTGGGTCAAAACTATTTTTTAAGACATTCCAAACCATCCAGAACTGAATTTTGCACTGAATTTTGTAATGCCAAAGTAGGAGGGACAAAGCTCCAGCAGCAAGAAAAATACGTGAGAAGATTCTTTTCTCCCTGTAGTAATTTGATTAAATGAAAACAAACAGAAGATCTGATATAGTTGTAGACTTTTTTGTTATCAGGTCTCTAAGGTCAATCATTTTCTTTGTACAAATCCATTACTATCATAAAAATAGATTTTCTGTAAGAGACAGCAGATAACCTGGAAAATCATGTATTTTTCTATAACTAAAATACTAAGAGGAACCTTCATTTAAATTGATAGCTTTACTTTGATTTGCAGGGTGGAAGGGTAGTAGATGAAGTGCCATGGCACATTATACATCTGAACTGCCCTCAGTAATGAAAAAGCAAATGTGAAATTATTGTATAACTGTCTAAATCAAAGTTATTTTCTTTACACTGTAAGAAAGACTTAAGTGAATGTCAAATGTGAAAATGACTAGGCAGGAAAATTATCATTCAAAAATTGTATGATGGTGGATTAAACCACATACAATAGCTAAGAAGGAAATCACCCACAAAAGTCTGTGTCTACATCACTATCATTAACATCTCATATCTGAAACTATATTACACCTGGAAGTAAGAAACTCAGAGCTAGCATAAGTATTTTATTATCTTTAACAATATGTGGGTACTTGAAATAGAGTCCTATTATTTATATTTGTAACACATCTCTATTATAGCACAGTTATTGTTCCACAATGCCCTAATGTCTAACGGATACGGCTCTCTCCAAAAAAAAACCTTATGATCAGAGGGTGCTCTTCCAAATTCTTTAGTAAAATTTGGATCAACCCCAAATGCAGCACGAGTGGGATGAACAAAGACTTGGGAGAGCAAAGCAACAAAAACTAAAAAGTTCATTTTAAGGCAAAATATGGAAGAGGACATTGGGAACATAGGAATATTGTTGCCAACTCAGTTTAGAGAACAGTCTAAAACAACATGGAATCAAAAGCAGGAAAAAAAGTGACAAGTGGGCTGAACTTCATCCAGACACAGGAAGCCAACGAAATATCCAAGTCAGGGAGCAACATGCTTGTAATGGGGAACAGGAAAATTATCTTGTGACATTAAGGCTGAGAAAGCCTGATGAAGATTTTGCCATATTCATAGTGTCAAATAAAAATCCCAAAGGGTAGGATAACCAGCAGAAAGAACTCAAGATAAGAATCAAGTTGTGAATAATGTTGGTCTGAATTTGTCAACAAAACATTTTCTTTAACAGAAAATGCCGATTGTTTGAAACCATTTCTTAGCCACAAGATGGAATTTCTGGTTAGCCAAAGACCACAGAGTAGCCAATAACCTACAGTCTAGAGTTCTCATATAGGATGCTGGAAACCTGAATTATTCTTGGGTTACACTTTCTTTGTATGCTCCTTTTACTTGAAAAAAATGTCAAAAACTCTTGATTACATTCTGATGTGGAATAACAACGGGTTTTGAAATCTTAACATTTTCTGTGAAAAAGAATTCCCTTTTTTTCAGGCAGCCTGAAGCCTATGTGCTGGGAGAATAATATTCTTACCAATGGGATGATGTAGGAGAAAAAAGAAGGCCCAGATGAGATTGTTCTTGGATAAATATAGTATTTTAGCAAAGTCCTGGGAACTTGTTAATAAAACAGATCATATCACATGGTAGTAGAAAGGATCACTTGGGTCAATCAGTCTAAATGTGTTTTGCAAACGAATCAATACATTATCCCTACATCCTGTACATTATCTAATCTGTCTCTGAATATCTGCTACATAACCAATGCAATGTCATTGTGAATTCAGCTTCTGTGCAAATAAAGCTTTCCTGTCTAACCTGCAGGGAAACAACAAAATGGCCGGGCAATCAAAATACAAGTTTTTGAAAAGGTCAAAGGATTCCAGCAAAATACTATATTTCATGTAGTGTATAAAGCATGAAATTTTTGATATTTCATGACTGGGGAAAATATTATAACAGCAACAGGATCTGACTTTTTTTTCATATTGGGGACAAAGACTGTATCAAAAACTGGAACAGGCAGCAGCCTGGCATAGTCTGATTATTGCTTTTGCTTTTTAATCTTTTGGTCTTCTTTAGAAGCCTTTAACAATCCTGAGTCTTTTGTTCTCTGACATGTTATTCCAAAGCAAAGCAATCATTTGCAAAGAACATGGGGAACAAATGCAACTTGCTGTTGCAGGTCCCATTTGAGCTCAAGCGAGCAAAAATAAATATGTTTTTCATATTGATGTGTCACAAAAGCTACACAGCTTGTTTACTTCCACATACTTCTTTGCCACAGAAGTAACGCATCCCACAAGGCTTTGAGCCTGTTAATCAGAACAGCTCTCAGAGCCTTCTTGGTTCTAATAGTTCCACTGCAGGCAAGCAAAGAGCAGAAACTGCATAAGCACAGGGGCTATAGGAACACACATAGCAATCTGGAACCAGGGAAAATTGGATATACAATTCTGTTTTGACAATGTGACTTCTCTCTTGATGGGGGAGTGGGGTCATTTTTCAGGCATCAAAATATGTCAGAATAGTGTATTAATTAGGAGTTTGTCACGTGTCTAATTGTAGCATTCAGTTATTTCAGATGGCTTGAAATGATACCTGGCTAAAACTAAAATTATAAAGTGGATAGTGGACAAAGCAATCAAAAAACAGTCACATGTACTATACTTGATTGCTTATTCAGTCAGCTTGTCAGTCATAATAAAGACCAAGAATAACAATTAATCAACTTCATTACCTTCCAAAAGGGAGGTATATTATTTGAGCACATCTATTCCTATTAGCAATATGCATTATGAAAATAACATGGCAGGTCTGCTTTTGATTAAATAGGTGTACAAGACCTAACCTTAACCTTATCTTTAATTATACCTGAAGATTTTTATTCCCATATTTTATACAGTTTGATGATTTAATCTATTCTTAAATGCATTACTTCATCTTTTATAAATCTGTTGCAGTAATTTCTAAACCAACTGGCAAGGCAAGAGAGAGGAAGCTAGGGCATGTGGAGATATGAGCATAGTGCAGCATCAAAGGTGGCCACGATTTATTCTTAAAAAAAGGCTTGTGTATATAAACAATAGGTCACATTTCTCTAGCAATGTGATTCCTTGTATTGGCTTGGCTGAGCTTCAGATATTGATCTGGTCATTCAGATGCATATCAGAACCCCATCACCTGGCTTGGAAAAGCCCAACTTTTCATTTCATCCACAGTATGCTGCACATATATGTGCATATACTAGGGGTCAGCAATGTTTTTGGCAAGAGTGCCAAAAACACCTACCACTTCATCTTATAAGATGTTGGTGTGCCAGCAGCAGCCAGTGAGGGAACCACGAGGGGCCCAATCCTTGTTGTGGAAATGCTGCCCTGGCCCCTTCCCTGCCATCCATCCCAAGGCACACATGCCAAGCAAAATGCCTTTGCATGCTGCACTCTGGCACCCGTGCCAGAGGTTACCTACATTGTCATACACAATTTTCCCTGTGCAACACATGTAAATGGAATGTAACATTTTTTTAATACGTTTACTGTATGACAGATTCATCTTTGGCTGGCTGATCTTTTTTTAACTGCATAATTGTTAGTGTGTAGCAACTGACATTCCCAGCCCTACTGTTCTATTCCATTCTACTGTTACAAGCAATGTCAGAGAGAGTTCATACATACCTTTTCCTGTTCTCACTGCATTATTTATCAAATGAATATGAAATCAAAATGTTGATGCACAGAACAATATGTTAACCACTACAATACTCTGTGCCATCTTAACCTCTTCAATATTCTGCAATAAGCCAAAGTCCAAATTTCCCACTCCTTTAACCACTTTGATTTGTTTTTCCTTACCCTGCTCTTTTCCATTTTTAAAACATTCTCCTCATTGTCCTTCCCCACCTCCTCTCCCCACTTTGCACTGTATTCAGGCAAAAAACCTACCCACATGATGTCTTGGTCATATATTGTATTTTACAGCCAGTGACAACTGTGCCCAAGAGGCTTCAACATATAGGTCCTTATTCTCAACGAAGCTAAAAGCAAGTTTAATCTATAATTTACTTCTAACCTTGTCTGCATACTATGGTTTTAATGAAGTGCTTGCTCTCACTGCCTTATATTTATCTCCCTCTTTCCTGACACCTGGCTTCTACTACTGGCACAACTTCACACTTGGTTTACTTGTCTGAACAGGTTAGCACCAATTACTCAGAGGCATTTAGACACCAATGTTCCTGGAATTGTATTAATACCAAAAATAGACAGATTACATGCACATCATGCTCTTCATGGTCAAGTTTGGGCTTCCAAATTCCATAGATTTGCAGTGTAATCCCAAGTTCTTTGAAAAACTGTGCCTACACCATTAAACAGCGAGCTCACTAAATCAAATTCCTCACTCTTTCCTCAGTTGTCCTTATCTAGTTATTATTTATTTACTGTTTTAATTCCCTTATCATGTAGGAGCCCTAGGCACGCATGAGGACAACCTCCTTCCCCCTGTGCTAGCACTGTATTAACATGGATCAAAAAGATGGCTTCTGCCCCACAGAGTTTACAAAGAAAGGCTAGAGACAAGAGACAGAGATCAGCAGGAAATAAAAATATACAATGAAGCAAATTTACAGGCAATGGTCTCAGCATATTAGAAGCCAAACCATTGTCCAGTTTTTTGTAGGCAGCACAGCCAAGCATAGTTTTAAGGAGGGATTTGAAAGAAAAACCTTGTTTTATTCACCACACATCTCTCTACATAACATAGTCGATTCTCCACCACTAACACCAGTTGTAGTTCTTTGAAATCATCAATCTTACATTTGATTTACACAGAGCAACTAATAAGAGAATTCTTGATGTAAAGACTTTGCTATGAGCAGAGGTAGTTATCCATGTTAGTCTGAAGTTTGATGAAGCAAGCTTGAGTTCATGGAAAATTATGCTTATATATATCTTATGTTGTTAGTCTGTAAGGTGCATATCTATCCTGCTTTCTCCTAGACTTCTCTATGCCACCAGCCTTATCTTCTCCATCCACAAGGGTATTTCTCATCACTCCATAAAATCAGTATTAAACTATGCTCAACTCTGTATCTCCATAAATGCTCGGTGTGTCTACACGTTCATTAATACACCGTAGTTACTGCACATTCATTTAGTACTTACATAAGCAAATATTAAATGAATGCACAATAACTGGCACTACTGTGCAGTAGCACCTGTGCATGGATTTTTTCAGATGCTAACTACTGCAGCACTACTGCACAGTACCGAATTGACACAGCTTTTTCCTGGCACACTACTGTGCAGTGTTATTAGGCTACTGCGCAGTTAGTGTCTCAAGTAGATGTGCCCACTGCTGCTTAAGCTTTCCTACTTATTTCACATTTCATTAGACCCTCCAGACCTTTACTGCTGCTCAATTCAATGTTGCACAATGCCATCCTGAAAAACAAAATTCCAACTGAGCATGACTCCCAACAAAAGACTGACAGCTATGTTATACATTATATTAGTGCCCAGGTGCAGATTTCAATAGTCCTGATTGTATTATATCTGCTAAGCAAACCTGGCCTTCTGTATGTTCTAGCTTCTACAGGCTTTACAGATTGATGTCAATACAAATGTTGCCTGTGAGAAATGGAGGTAGAGGTTGTTTAAAATTACTAATCCCACAAAAAGGGACCTGCAGAAAGAAAGCCAATTAGGAATGTTACAATATAAACTATTTTGTGGGAAAGAACAAAAGAAATCTTTGATCATACATAACTTTGATACAGAGCTCATAGAAATCAGTATAACTCTATTACATTTATTTACATGGGGTGAGGCTCTGGTACCAGGTATTTCAGAACACAGACTTTAGGCACATTTGCAGATTTAGAGGCTTTTAAAAGTGATGCTGCATATGCAAAAGACAGTTCTTTCACCATCTTGCCACAGATAAAGGCAAACAAATAAAAAAAAAATAGCTGCCTACAAATGACCATAGAAAAAATGGATGGAGAAATCTAAAGTGAATTTATTGAACTATTCAGGTTTCAAAATAATTCATTAAACAACCGCCACTTGTGCTGTCAATGAATATCTTGCTAGAAATGGATGTTCTAAATGTATCTGCTTTTGTAGCATATTCTTCTGCTATCACAATCACTAATACTTGCTATGCACAGAAATCACTGGCTGTCTCTTATAGCTGTCCTACCAATAACACCAGAAATCCAAGGCAATAGAAAAAAAGTCTGAGCAGAAAAGGGTAGAGTCTAAAACATAATGCTCCTGTCAGCCAAACAAAAATACTTGCCCAGAATCCCACATGACTCCTGGGAAGCAGAACTTTAATAATCAGGTTGACACTTTCTATTTAAGTTTACAGCAGAAAGTCTGTTACATAGTTGTTAACATGCTGAATAATACTTAAAAACAGTAATCTGTTTATCATTTATCTTCTAATATAGCATTATTATTTCTGGAAAGCATGCAACAAAACCGAAATGGCCTTCTTCCAACAAAAAAAAATCAATCCTTTTGTACAAATTTGATATAGGCAGGCTGTGTACCATTTGAAAAAGTTCACTGAACTGTGAAGACTGGCATTTGCACCACAAAATTCAGACTTTATTTGATGAAGTTATTGAACATTGCATTTACCTCATCTAAGGCTTAAAGCAATCATACATATTTTGACTGTCCTCTCAGGAAGGAAGCTTTGAATATGAGGCAAATCAGATGGCTACTTCTGAGGATTTCAAAGGGGTTTGGATAGGGACAGAGAAGGTCTAGACAGTGGTTAATGAAAAATATGTGTTCAGTTTGATTGTGATACTGGAGGCTTGGTCCAATGAAGAAAAGGTGAATGCAAGAAAAGTCAAAACACAAAGATAAAAAAAGACTCAATGTAATAATATTGCAAAAGAATTTTGTTCATTGGCTTACTGATTAAAAGTGCATTTTCATGTCAACGTTAGGACAGATTACGCACAATGCCTGTTTATAATAGAGTGTTTTTTAATTTGTCAGAGGCTTATATTGTATAAGTCAGTCACTTTAATTGCAAAGATTTCTACTATGTTTCATTGCACTCCTGAAAGACAAACAGTGGGAATCAAACCATTCTAGCATCACAAAATATGACAAGTCATTTATTTTAGATTAAATATCAGCCACCATTATTTTGTGGGTAACTAAGACTATGTGACTTTTTTACTCGTATTCCTATGATAGTTAACTTAGGAACTAACTCAGGACATGATGTAACCATATACTGAGCTCTGACATAACTTAAGGTATATTCCTGAGACCTTGGAGACAATCAGCATCCCCATTTCACACCAGTGACCTGGTCTCAGTCCCTGTGTTAAGCAAGGTAGAGATGCTGTCCCTCTGCATCAGACTGCTTTAAGTTGAATGTTAATAAGCTTGCATTAATTAAATTACACAAGCTGTTAAATCTGCAGTAGGTCCAACCCAGAATCAATACAAGTTTCATGCTGTCTGTCCAAGGCTGAATTTTCCTGTTACCCTAAGGTAGTATTATTACCCTATTCTATGGATAGTTAAAATAAGGCACAGGATTTGTTAGGTTTGTGTTTTTGTTTTTTGTGGGGGGAGGTTAATATTAAGCACATTTGTCCTGGTCACACAGAAAGTCAGAGGCTGAAATATGAATAGAACTTGTGCCCAAACCCATGCTCTAACCCTAAAAAAAACCTGGCTTTTTATGAAAACATAAAACCATTTTGGCATTTTTCATGACCACTAAAAATTCTCTTTAAAAGGAATGGACTATAAAAGTATAGGAAGAAGGCAGGGCAGAGTGGCACATTATAGACTAATACTTCAGATGAATACAACTAACTCCCTCTCTATAAAAATTTAGTAGACTGCTAGTGCCTTTATCATCTGTCCTTCCCATATTTTGCTTACAAAAGTAAAGGTGCTGCATGAGTTACAGTTCTTTCAGGATAAGTTGTTCCCATTGAGTAAAATTTTCAAAAGCAATTCACTGACTTAGAGCCTAAGTTTTATGTGACTTTGAAATAAGTGCTTTGAAAGCTTTACCTATTATTTATAAACATGTGACTATAATTCAGTGAGGTGATGTTACCTAATTAATTATAAATTCACTATGTACAGGTACTGGGTGTTCTTATGCTTTTAACTGTAAGTGATGCATGATGCCTCCCTCTAAAACTAGAGGTAAGAGGTAATTGCCCATGCTTTCTGAGCTCTGTCCTCTGCTCTTGAATGACCTAGGACAAGATAATAAACTTCACTGTGCCTTCTTTTCTTCATTGAAACCCACCATAATCTCATTGAAATCAACGGTAAAAATCCCATTCACTTTAATGTTGTGAATCAGGCCATAGGAAAATAAAAGCAAACAATAATTCCCATGTACCTCACAGGTGTCTTGCAAAACTAAATTCATGAAACTATTGGATGGAAAGCACAGCATTAGTGCTGTTATTTTATAGTGTTATCAAGCATTACTGCCCATCCAGGCCATTAGAAAATAAATTTGGTGGGAGGGGGCGGGGGAAGAATGTGTAAGGTATAATGCTGTGCTTTGTGGATTAGACAGGTGAGGGTTTATTCAATTGTAATGCATAGTAAGACTTCTTCTTAAATTCTGGATTTAAAAAATGTTAAATGGGCCAATATTTAAAATTAACTGTAGCAGGTTCACCTTTCAGAGCTTGGGTTGAATCCCAGGCTTGAGATCCTGCTGTTTTAATTGGTGGAGCCCGTCCTATGTACCTTACACGTGTCTTTAGCTTGTCTCCTTGCCCCCATCTCATGCTGCCTTCACTCAAGCTGTTGTTTGGGGGACTTGGCACAAGTTGCCAAAAAATTTCATAAAAGCATTTAAAATGAAAGCAGTTTTTAGTTAACAGGTGTTAAACTCCCATAAGCAACCTCTAAATGTTTTAAACAGAAGCTACTCAAAAGTAGGTTTATCTTTAAAACATTTGATCCATGCCATTCCTAGCTATTGTTTGAATGGGCAGGGGAGTCAAAATGCTTTACTTTCCTTCCCCCAACACCCCAAGGTGCACATTTCCCATCTGCTCTACTCATTCTTATCCTCCAGACCTCTAGTGGTCCTTCTCCAACTGCTCTGAACTTAATTGAAGGAAGACTATAGAGCCAGGGAAGCCTGCTTTCCCTGGCCACATAGTCTGCCTATGGGAAGTTTAGTTTCAGACCAAGCCCAAAGAAAGCTGCTTCTCTGGGGCTCTATTCTCTGGCTGAGTCCCTGCCACTCTGCTCTAACTGAAAAGCAGCCTCATTTCAGCCTGAGTACAGAGCCCTGGAGAAGCAGGCTTCCTAAACATATTTTTTTCCTGTTGCCCCTCTTCCTGAAGTCCTTTTCTTTATTCTATCCCCCATGCTCCTAGCCTATCCTTCTGGCAGTCTCTGATCAAAATCTACTTATCCGGGAGACTTAATTGTATTCAGACATTATAAAAAACAGAACTGATATACCTTCATAAAAAACATGCACGGACCTTCCAAATGATCACACAATCTTATTATCTTTGTTCTCTTCCCCATGCTGCCATCTACTCCTGTTGGGCTCATTACAATAGTCTTTAATTATGATCAGATGACAAGGCACGGAGCATTCTTTATTCTGATCTGTATCGACTGCTAATTGATGCTCAGCTACACTGTTAACAATTGTACTATCAACAACCATGGTCAAATTTTACAGTATAAACCAACCCTACAACTCCAGTAGTGTAAAAGCCAAATATTTCAGAAGCTCAGCTCCTTCACCTGTAATTTGTCTTTATACTTTTGTGCAATACCATGCTAGGGCATGATCTTACTCAGAGTAACATAATGATAATACCTTCCATTGACTACAAAGATTCTTTTTTCGCACATTTGAAAGAGTCACCAGATATCACATGAAGAGCTGCTGCAGTACAAAAGAACCCCCCCGCAACAAATTGCATACTGGTTATGACATATCACCCCTCCCTCAAATCCGTATGGAAAATCCTCAAACAATTGCAACCCATACTAGAAAGAGACCCTATTCTTAAAGAGATCTTCCCAGAGCCACCCATCCTAGCCTTCAAACAAGCACCAAACCTCACTAACCTCATCACCAGAAGCAAACTTCCTCAGGCCCAAAACACACCAAATGGATCCAAACCATGCCATGACAAGAAATGCAAAACCTGCCAACACATCTCCACCACCCCCACAATTACTACACCCCACAACAGAGCCATCAGCATTCCTGGATCTTACAGCTGCACCTCCAGAAATGTAATATATCTCATCCAATGCACCAAATGTCCTGATGGAAAATACATAGGAGAGACCAAACAACAACTGTGCACCAGAATTAACGCACACCAGAAATCTATCAAAGACAGGCATACCCAATTACCTGTGGGGACACATTTCTCACAAGATGACCAATCTCTTAGTCCTGATCCTCAAAGGAAACTTACAAAACACTTCCCAGAGACGAGCCTATGAACTCTACTTCATCAACCTCCTGCATACTAAAAATCACGGACATTATGGACACTAAATATAGACATTGGATTTATGACACATTATAACCTGCCTGACAGCTGACTTCCCAGGTACCTCTCCACTATTCATCCCCCTTCTCCCCACCCCCCAGCCTGTCTCTCACCCATTGACTCCTCAATCTACATTTTCACTGACTACCTGTCTTGTATGCATATCAGCCCAGCCTCTGGCTCATTTACTTTTCATTCCATCCAGGAAGAGCACACCCCAACTGTTGAAACTTCCTCAGCCTGTCAAAGCGTTTTTGAACCCGAAAGCTTGCTTAAAAATTTTTTTCCAACTATTTAGATTGGTCTAATAAAAGATATCAGATTCACCCAAAGAACCTTGTCTGCCTATGTCCTTAGATCAACACAGCTACAACTTACACCCCTGACCATGAGATAGAAATTTGGATTGTTATGCCCATCTTTACTGCCAGAATGTGGTGGTGGTCCTTAGAAATAAATGTTTATTTGCTGACTATAGCCACTTTAAGAAAAAATGTTTTGATATGACTGTCCCCCAATTAATTCAAAAGATATAGGTAATTTAAAACCTTGATTATCATCTCTGAGAGGCAATAGCTCATCCTCTTCACATCCCATCCTTTATTATTGAATGTGCTTAAGTATTCATGAACACATGATGGTAATCTTGTTAACATGATGAAAAGCAATAACTTCTTCATTATGAACTGCTTGAAAATATTTGTGATTCTTTCACCAAAATGAGCTTGATACAATTAGAAGCAAAGTATATTACCAAAACTTGCAGGTTTGCAACAGGTGAGGTAATAAAAATGTAATTTTGGAAGATGTGATGACATTCCTTTTTTCCAGACAGTATAAGTTCAACCCACAATGCACTGTTGCAGCCATGAGACATAGAAAAGGTAATACCTTATTTGCTTGAATAGAAGATGATCCTGATTATAAAATGACCCCCCAATAATTAGATTGCAAATATGGAAAATGTATAAATTTATTATAATTTTACAGGTATAGAACCTAATTATTGGAGATTTGGTTTGAATTTATCCCCCTCCCACTGCTACAAGAGGTAAAATAAATCTGGGGTGGTGGTTAAAAGCTTTGGTGGATTTTTTGTTCCTTTGGTGGATTGTTTGAACCTTAACTTCAAACTTTTGATCTGTGCATTTCTAGACACTGAAGAAGAATAGAGGTTGAGTATATGTGTATGTATAACAATCTTCCCATTCTGGCTGGAGAAATATCCACAGCTTCTGTATATTTAATACAAGACAACATTAAATGGGGCTGACCTTTACAAAAATGCTTGAGCAGGCACATCCAGACCCATAGATATATGCCAGGGAGGGAATGCATTTTAAGAAACTGAACTCAGACGAGTTGTGAATTTGACATTTTGTGATGCAAGTGAGGCTTTGAGGTTTGCATTCCATTTATCATGCTGGCCTTTCAGGAGCTGATAGAGGAAAAAAGAATTTGAGTAACAGTTCACCATTTCCACTTAGCTAGCTAATCAAACCACCATTAAGTGGGGTAAGTGGCAATGAAAGAAGAAAAGGCTCGGAGAAAGTGTCACACTCAGCCTGGGGAAGTCATATTTACTGCTAAATTAAATTTCTTCACTGTCCTAATGTTAAAAGGGGCAGTTAGTAGAGGGTTTCACTTACCTTAGTCTTCTGTGTAATAACTTCTCCAGAAAAACTGAGTGAGACAGAGACATGTAACTAATCCAGATCCTTTGAAAACTGGGCTTAATTCACTGCTGTCATGGACCTCTGTATAATCAATTATACCTAGGCCAAGAGGAAAAAGCTAAGGAAAGAGGAGACAGTTTTTGACCTACTTTGTCCTTAATCTGTACAGGTGTAAAGGTCTACACAAGGTGGAAGATAGAAAAACAGGCCCAGACTTCCTATTAAACAAAGCGTGAAACAGAACCTCAGCCATTGACAGGGTATATAGCCTCAGCCATTGACAGTGTATATAGCCAAAGCTGAGAGTGTCATTCATCCCCAAACTGTTTGAGAATTTAAGACAAATGCTGACAACATCCAGGATGTTGGAAATTCAAGTTCAGTCCTTTCTTTCTCCTGAGCCCAGCCCCCAGTAGAGTGTCTCAGCCATCAGGTTATAAGGCTCTGTTAGGTGGATTGCTCACAGTTTTGCCTGATGATGCTATTCCAGTTTGTATAAAATACTTAAATACGCTTTGGACTAGAAGTAAGGTGTCAACCAGCATTTATCTGCAGTCACGGCATGCCTGTGCCATGTTGAACAATGCTAAGAAAACATCAACATGCATCATTCACTTGTTCTCAAGGCTGACATAGCTGCACAGGTAACACAGGAGGCCATATTGTACAGCAACAATTGTAGGGGGTGGCAAAACTGGTGTTCTGGGTGGGCAGGCAGTCCTCTAAGTGGACAGGCTGTTTGGGCCAGTGGGCAGGCAGCTCTGGGCAGCAACATTTTGTTTGCCTGGGGTGAGAAAAATCCTTATACCAGGCCTGCTTTCTCCCATTCTACACATGCCACAAGCTGATGAAACATCATCTAGCTGCTGTCAAAGTGGCTCTGGTCATGCCCTGGGGTGCATCTCAAAGTGGCTAACATGGCATTTTCTTCAGCATGCTGTTCACATGGAAGAGGCAGACTGGCAGAGAATGTTTTCTTGTGAGTGATCCTTAGCACTATCCAACTTGTGTAGACCCATGTGCCTATATTCTCTCTTGCTGTCTATGTGACATTTCTGTGGGGCAGAGCTGTACTGCTACCCAGTGCATCTACAGGAGGCAGATAGTAGAATGACCTTCAGGGAAAGTTAGCTGTGAAATAAGCAAGGGTAACTCCAACAAATAAGCAGTTGCCGACCAAGCAGCCGCAGCATCACCAGGACATGATGAGGACAGCAGATGGCAATAGTTTCCTTTCTGAAAAGCCACATATATCCTTAGATAGTGCTGTGACATGGTGAGTACAGGTCATGACTATAATAAGCCTGCCAAGCCCCCAGCCATGCGTCTACAAGTCCTCAGTGGCCAAGCAGGAAGAAGATGATGTTAGGAAGATATCAAGACCCTAAGGGACAACCCTAATAGCGAATGCCCAGTGCACCGCACTGCAACCATGACCCAAGAACTCAGGCAACACAATATCAATGTAGCTGCACTGAGTGAGACCCAGCGAGTGAGAGATGGACAACTCAAAGAACACGGAGGCATCTATACCTTCTTCTGGACAGGTAAACGAGAAAGAGAATGCCGACTTTGTGGAGTTGGTTCTGCCATTAAGAATGAACTCATAAACCAACTCAATGAGTTCTCTATTGAGATTAATGAGTACCTCGTGATTCTCCATCTTAAACTGGCAGGGAGCCAATATGCCACTATCATCAGCATACATGCCCCAATTCTTGATGCCACCAATGAAACCAAGGAGGACTTCTACACCAAGAAAATAAGCCTCTCTATTTGGCCTTCTTTGACCTCACAAAAGCTTTTGACTCTGTCAAAAGTGAACCTGAGAAGTGTTGTGGAGGATCCTTGAGAAGTACATATGGCCACTGAAATTTGTCACCATTCTCTGCCTGCTCCATTACAGTATCCAAGTGGTGGTTCTCAGTAATGCATCTATCACAGATCTTTTTACAGTTAAAGCAGTAGTTAAGCAAAGATGCATCATCGCTCCAACGGTCTTCTCAATATTTCTTGCCATGGTGCTACATCTGACCACCCCAAGCTTCCAGCTTGAGCGCAGCCACACTACCAAATAGATGGCAAGCTGTTTAACCTCAGCCAACTCTGTGCCAAAACCAAAACCACCCTGACCTCAATCATTGAGCTCCAGTACACTGATGATGCTGTAGTGTGTGCTCACTCAGAAGCAGACTTTCAGACAATCATCTACCTTTTTACTGAGGCATACAAGAAAATGGGACTAATGCTTAACACTCAGAAGACTAAGAACACTTCCCAGCTCTGGTAATCCAGATCCACAGTGAGACTTTGGAAGACACTGAGTATTTTCCGTGCCTTGAAAGCCACTAATGTCAGCCATCACAGACAACATTGACAATGTTGATGTCAATTGTAGGAAACTACTGCCTGGGACCACCTCAAAAGGAAGAAGAGTCTGCTACAGGGATCTCAGTACTTTGAAGCCTCATGACAACAACAGGAGATGGAAAACCAGGAGCAGCAAAAACAGCATGTGGCAGACCAAATCAAGAATCCAGCGCCACCCACCCCACACAGAAAGACATGTTTAAAATGCAGTATATTTTTTCAGTCCCAGATAGGCATCATCAGCTATCTTCAGACACAAATGATAAGACAATCAGCCCTGACTCCGAGGGATTGCCAAAGAGAAGAGAAAGATTTCCAGGAGGTCTAAGGCAAAGCTGTATTTCAAGTAAAAATATAAAATATGAACTGTTTCAATGTGTCACTGTCTCAGTTCCTGAACTCTTTCATGTGTAGGAGTGTTAAGCCCAGTTTTATGGCTCATTTCCAAACTGGATAATCAAATTCTATCTCCCTAAGCTCCCTGTGCATTATGTTTTTCATTCTTTAGCATAGATTCTGACCCCAAACCAAGATCTGCTAGCACTGACCCATCAGGCCTTGTTGAAATGAGAGGAAATAAATACAGCACAACCTTCTTTGTTAGAGTCCAGTGCAGTACCAAGCTATCAAGCAGACATGTAATGATACTGTGTGCTGTAAAAGCCTGTTGCATTCTACTGCAGATGTGGCTGCATTTCAGTGGTCACTGATACAATTTATGTGCATTAAGATTCTTCTGGGTAAGGTGTAATATTGTTACAAGTTTATATGGCATTGTTCTTTTGTAAAATCAACAAAATATCTCAACTCTGCAAAGGAAACATGCCAAGGGACTGCAGGGAAATTTTATTTTAAAAATCTTTTTATGATTTTGGGTGTTAACAAAGCATTTTTGTCTGTTGATGTTTTCACAAGTTATGACTTAATTCTAGGTGAATTCAGACTCTATAAAATGTTTACTGCAAATATTCTAGCATCATCTTGACCTGTGAAGTCTATGGCTTTCATTCTCTACCCTGTTCTCTTTGACCCATCCAGGACATAAGCCTGAGCAGTCCTGAGCATCCTCAACCCACATTTGTGTTCAGGGGTCACAGAGACTCCCAGCAAGCACTTAATATCAGGAAGGAATGCTATATAATCACCACTGAGTCTTATGGCTGCAAGTTGTGTTCCAGCAGCTGCGTAACATTTCAGGATTAGTCAGGTTGCATAGAATGATTCATCTCCTGTAGCACTACAAAAACTATACTGTGACTTTTGTCTCTTCCCCTTTAAATCAAGTATATTTCTCTATGTGTGCTAGCAGTTGAAGGCAAGATGCATATCTGATGTGATGAAGCCAGCAGGGGCTCACGCTCGAGAAGTTTCTCAGGTGAAGAAACCAAATCTGCTTATAAAAAAATCTTATCCTCCAGTGTCAGAGTAATGTATTCGTCAAGTGCTGACCATTATGCATTCCATTTATACCACTTCTTTAATCAAAGCAGAACTTGGTGAATTGCAAATAAGAAAGAAAACATTAAATGTGAAAGGGCAACTCGCTCATCTATATTTTTTGTCAAAATGACAGTTTTAAAATTACAAAGGTAAAATACTTTGCTAAATAGGGTTATAAATGCGTAATTTATCATTGCAGAACATTTTTATGCATTTTAAAACTACTCTTTTATTTTAAGAGGTGAGGACACAAAATGGTAGGATCATTCTTCATCTTTTCATTTTGCAATTTATTTTTGACATAGAAAAGATGCAATATGCCAAGGAAAAGGCCTGGAATGATATTTGCACCCCTCTTTGTGAGTTATTGGCATGCCACATAGTATATTTCAAATGTGAAGGCATATTCATGAACTGACTAGTGAACATGCATACCCCTGCCCTCTTCTGGGTAAAATCCTGGTTAACTGGCATAGGTCATTTAAGGCTTATCTACATCCTATGCACCTCAGTTATCCCATCTACCAGTACCTACAAGACTCTCAAGGTTTTGAGCTGGAGCTGGTGAGGACCCACAGGGGTATGCTTCTGAGGCTGTCTAGAATGACCTCTGAGCACCCCTACCAGTGTACTTCTGGCTTTGGAAAATGCCTGTAGGTATAGATGGGTGAAACATACTCAGCCCTGCTGGCTAGGACTACCCCCGCCCCCACAAGATGTATTCAAGCCCATAGTACCCCAAATGATGAAGACCCTCCTCAGAGCAAGTAATAGGAGATTATCACTGTCACTGTAAACTGCTATGAGTGGCCATTATATAGCAATGACACAAGTAAAAGTGGCCATGCATCTGTAACCCTACTTAACTACTGGTCACTGGGGAATATTAGAGAGGAAGGAAAAGACTGCAGCTGAAAGATCAGGCAAATGAGTGTCTAGCCTCTCCCTCTGCTTGACTGTGGTTTGCCTAATATACCTGTTCTTCACTGCAAGTGGGAATTCACAGACTGAAACTGCAACAAAGAGTAAGATAAATCTCCTGATACTGAGTCAGGGAAAGAGTAACATCTTTGCAAGGTCACATAAAGAACAAGATCACTGTATCCTGGTAGTCCATTGTACATGATATTTTTGAGAGGTTTGCAAGAAGAGAGCTTGAGGCAGAGCTTGTATCTGTCACAGAGAGAGAGAGAGAGAAGAAAGGAAAATGTGATCTGAGCCCTGTTACATCCTGGGGATATCCTCTCTAAATTCCAGACCAGGGCATTGGATCAACAAAGAAGGGACTGGCCTAAAAGCAAGATTCTGTTTCCACCTACAAGGTGTGTAAGTGGACTTAGGCACCTAAATGTGATCCTGTTCGACCCTGCTCAAGTTTTGAGCTTTTAGTCAGTACAAAGTGAATACTTATATAGAACTTGACACTGCAACCAACAAAGTCATTGAATTCTTCCCATTAATTCCAGTAGGTGCAAGATTGGGTACCCAGTGCAGACATGAACAATAGATCTCCTAGGGTCAGATCCAGTCACACCTACTGAGTACGTAAATGGATGCCTAAGCATCTGTAATTCTATCCTGTCTTGCTCAAGTCCCTGAAAATCCATTAATGCTTCTACTTTTGTAACACTTTTTTTGTAACATTTTACCCTTAAGACTGTCACAAAAAAAGCAGCAATGTGGAGGAGGCATACTCACCCACCTTTTGTATTACAGTTTCCTAGGGACTTGAGTAGGGTGGAACAGGATCACAAATAGGCACTAAGTCCACTTACATCCCTAATCAGTGAACTAAAAGCTGGTGTTTAGTTACCAAGTCATTATCAAATTGCTGTACTGTATGCAATAACGTAAGTCCCAAACCAATTCCAGTTGTTAGGATTTGTAAGAGAAGGTGGAAAATTCATACCCCTGATGACAGCAATGTGGGTGAAGTAGTGTCAGCATTTCCATTGTGAAGCCTTTATAGGGAAGTGGTGTTGACTAGCAGATAGTGCAAAGGGCTGGGACTCAGGAGACCTTCCTAATTCTGCCACTTGTCTGTTGGGCGACTGTGGACAAATCACTTTGGTGCTCTGTGCCTCAGTTTTTCCACCTGTAAAAGGAGATAATAGTATGTCCCTCTTTGGTTAAGGAGTTAGCTCTCCTAATGATGAGCTCTGTACACAAGCAATAAATGATCTCTAACAACATGTAAAATATCCTGCCTTTGGACAGGTTTCTTGGTGGAGATAATCATACTCCAATGAATGTGAGTTTTCTATGCAAATGGCTTGACACTGCATGTTTTATTATTAAAGGAAAACAAAAATAATTATTAGTTTTTTCTGATGCTTTTTTGCTTACTGCTGCTAAAAAAGCAAAACAAGCAGCAACGTGTGAGTTGTATAAACCTATAATTTGGCAGCCAATTAGTCTTTGATTTAGACAGTTGCTTTTTGATTTTCTAAAAAATGTGATTCCTTGCAGCAGAGAAATTTACATTTAAAAAGTGGTTAATGTCAAGTCAATAGAGGGATCCCAACTTGTCAGAGAGCTAAACTGAGACTAAAACTGGTTCATGTTAGCGTCTCAAATTGGAATTATTGCAACAATCTATGAGAAGTAAAGACATTGATAGCAGCTTGTGGAAGGAAGTCAAAGGACCTATTCCAGTCTTGTCCAAAGCACTAGCTAGTCTGAGAGTGGCAACACATAGGGGGTGCACAGGGGTGCACATGCACCCCCTGACAGCCAGTGTTCCTGGGCAGGGGGGCAGGCGAGAGCGCCATAGAGAGTGCACCAGGAGAAGCGGTCCCCCCATGGCCAATCCCGCTGATCTGGAAGTGCCAGCAGTGTGCCTGCAAGTGCCAACGGTGTGCCACTGCCAGTTGCGGGTCACCAGGATTGCCCATGAGAATCGGCCATGAGGATCAGCCACTGGCCCCCCGCCCTGGCCTGCAGGATCGACTGTGGGGGGACCCCCACTGGAGACTGACTGTCCAGTCTCAGGAGGCACCAGTCTCAGGAGGCACCAGTTGCCCATGTAGCCTGGTACAGAGGACACATGGCTCTGGGGATAGCTGGTACAGAGGACATATAGGAATAGACATGGCTATCCCCAGCTCTGCTTATTCCAGTTGCATACACCAGCAAACTGAGGTACCTCATCAAATGACCAGGTGCAGGGCATGGGATCTAGGGACTTGAGAGTAAGCCATTAGAGAGAGAAAGTGGACTGAGATCAGGAGGGAGCATGACTGAGACTTTTCCCCGGTGTTTCCTATTGATAGAAAAGGGCCCCTTGACTCATCTTAAACATCATGGGGAGACCCTCACAAGCTCCCTGAACACAAAAGTCAGTGCTTGCTCCAGTGTTGGGATGGATATAGACTAGCTGTAGTCAGGTCTTTGGCCTGGCCTGCTTGATTATCAAGAGCCAAGAGCAGACCACAGTTTGGTTCATAAGTCTACAGGCTTGTCATCATTACACAAACTGACTGATGCCCAAAACACAAAGAAAAACATAGTAATGTCAAATTGCTGTGTACATAGTAGAAATGGAAAGAAATAGCACTTAGCTTTCTTCTAGAAGCTCCAGGTGTCTTGACTGACTGAAGGGAGCGTTCTTAGTTTTGAAGGACTGTTTGAGAAATACTTTACACATGAAATTCATGCCCTTTTCTAGCAACCCTGTCTAAGTAAATGTGGTGGACTCATATGCCCTCATGTAAATTTTGATTAACTACAAGAACAGTAATTCAAGCCCTACAAATTCCAGCCCTAATGTCTATGAAATCTATGAAATCTATTAAATTAACCACACTGAAGACAATGGGAGTTTGGCACCTACACACCTTCAAAAATCCCATTGAAAATCTACATCTTTAGGCTCCTAGATCACCTTAACAAATTGTCCCCAGATATACGCCAGCACTTTGATCCTGCAGAATGAGCCTCATGATTCCTCTCTGGTGAGAAAGTTTGGTGCATGGGGCTGTACAGAAAAAAAGTAGGGATACTGTTTTCTACCCCTGAGAATATACAGTATATACCTGAACACTGCTGGTTTCTTAACTGCTGCTTTCCTGGCTTCTCTTCCTTATTGGCATCATAGCCCTTCACAAGTCACATTTTGCTGAGTCCTTTAAAGTCCAGGAAGAGGATTATCTCCAGACTGTATGTGTGAGGAAATGCAAAGAAAGCATACCTGTGAAAAACACCTGCCTTCTGCTCCACCAACCTTCTCTTGCCTCGTGATGCAGTTCCAGTAGAGAAAGAATGAACAGGGCCACAGGGTTGGCAATTACCATCAGGACAAACGTTCCAGGTTTGGATTCTCCCCAGTTACAGGTACAGAAAAGCTAATCTATCTGTACAGTGAGTATTCGTCATCTACAGCTGCAGCTGCTGGCTAACTGCATACAATCAATCGATCTGGTTAATGAATTGACTTTGGCGGAAACGGTGGTTGCTCAGACTGCTCAGAAATAAGGCCCCAGTCTGCTGAAAGTTTGAAATGGCAGTGTGCAGAAGGGCAGCTAAGACCTATCAATATTCTTCACTGTGGCAGTAGCATTCAGTACTATTCAAAGGCTAGACCTTCAGAATTGGAGATTGGAACATTCAAGTGACAAGACCAGGAAAATACACAGAATATAATTTCAGTGATTTGGCTTGGTTGGGATGGGACTCATGGGATTAGCAAAGTAGATATAACCAACTCCATTTATCTTATATAAGTAAGCCCCAGCTGGTTTGGCCTTGTATTGTGCATGGTATGTGTCCTTCTATTCTCCTATTCTTTCCCACTTGAACTCACATTCTTAAGGAGGGTCTGTCTAAGTATGTGATACTCTGCTCTCAGCTATCCTGCTGCAAGTCCACAGAAGGCAAAACACTGCTGAAGTCTCATCATTGGCTTGTTCTGGATTAACGGGGAGTAGAGCTTGACCCTTGAGTTCTATTCTGGTTTCTTCTATATATTGCTTTTAGAATTGAAACCAGAAGAGACATAGAGATCCAA
Organism: Crocodylus siamensis; assembly: GCF_052110815.1. Lineage (NCBI taxonomy): Eukaryota > Metazoa > Chordata > Crocodylia > Crocodylidae > Crocodylus > Crocodylus siamensis. The sequence continues at coordinate 359,832,144 of NC_143395.1, forward strand.
GGTCCCACTTAAGTCCAAAGTTGTGGTCCTAAAAACCCTGCTCACCTGATAGCTAACAGTGGAGGCACCTAAACTGCATACTGTATGTACCTTCCTTTCCCTGCACCCAGCTCCCCCAGTACCTGAAAGCTCCGCCTCTACATATATGCAGTTTTACCTGACTGAGCAGAGCAGGACATAGCACCTAAACATGGTTAAGATACTGAGAAAGGTTTCCATCAATTGCATGAAGAGCTCAAACTACGGAGTATTTCCAAAGAATGCCTCTCACTCGTTGTCAAGGACAGACACTTCTTCTTTTAAAATGCAGCTGGAGGAGGAGGTGGCCTTGGTCCTATTACAGCTTAACGATCAGAGCACTGACCTAGAAAGTGAGAAACCAAGATAAAAGCCCCTTCTCTTCCCAAAGCAAAGGCAAACCCATATCTCCCACTTCCTAGAAGAGTGCCTAAGAATTAAGCTATAGCAGGGTAGGGAAATGACTCTCCCCATATTTCCCACTAGAGTCCCGCTACTGTAGAGAAGAAAATATAACCGTCACTGGTGAAAAGTACCTAATAGATAAGGTGTTCACCTGAGAGGAGTTTCCCAAGCTTCAGTCCCCACAGCCAGATATATTCTATAACCCAAAAATCATTTAATAAAAGATACGCTAGGAGCAGGGACTCCAGGACCCACCTTGCATGAAAGCCCTAAACACTATGTGACAGCCATGCAACCTCGTGTGTTTTTTTTTTTCCTGGCCCAATTAATCTTAAATTCTTTCTTTCATAGTGGTACAGCTTCCACCATCCCAAGCTCCTTCAGTCCAGTAGTTGGGAATGCTCCTAGGAGTTTGGAAATGTAGCTTGAATCCTCTCAGACAAAGAAAAGCATTATCAAGGTCCCCCTTTTTCTCTGTGATCGCTCTAACTACTAGTCTGTTATGAAAAGCGATACCACCATCATCCATTTAAAGCTAAGAAAAGACAACCATTTTAATCCATGGTTAAAGTAATTAGTCCAAGATTTGACTTGCATCAAAACAGGCATGGGACAGTTTACACATGAGATTGAAATGACAATTGACTCCTATCAGCCTCTGTTGTTCAGAGGCAAAGGGTTAATTCAGATACTTCACAGGTACTTTAAATATGGGACAATGGTTTTGTCCTTCTGTAAAGCCTGGGATTTGCTGGGAAGCAAAACGTTCAAATCGGAATCAACCCAGTCCCCTGGTTTTAGCCTAAAAGAACTCTGCTTAGCTCTTTGAAAGAAAAGAGTCTAGTCACACCACTGTAGGAGAGCTCTAGGCCCTGCCTAAGTGATGAGAAAAACCTCCTGCAGCCCTGAGCAAAGCAGCTGCAGGGTGGTACTGTAACCAAGTGGCTAGCTCAGGGTGGCTGCATGCTGACCTGGGATAACTCTCTGCTCAACATACTAACTGTTTGAATCCTGTTTTATGGTGCTTAACCCTCCTTGTGCTTTCTATACAGAGAGACAAGGTACTGCCTTAAAAATACTTCTTTTTTGACTCCATTCTTGGGGCCAGGCACGTAAAAGTTAGTTAACTTTTAGTAAGCTCTTTACTGGGACTGGCAATTATGCCCAAGGAGTTGGTTTCCTCAAGACTAAGCTTGGAATCCTTACTCCATTGAAATCAATAGCAACGTTTCCCTTGATTTTTGCAAAGCCACACCTACTCTCAAATTTTCAAAACTACTGAACACCCCAAAACCGAACGTGAGAACTAGTGCCAAGAAGCTGTAACCTCTTTGTGTATCTCTTTCCCCAACTGTGAAATGAAGGTAATACATTAACACAACACTGCAACAAGACCTTACGAGACTATATGTATTAATGTTTGCAAAGAACTATCACAGTGAAAAGTATTCCTATTAGTTAGCTGGTGGACCAAGATACTGCTATTATTTTATTACCTTTTTAATATCCCTATATATTAAAATTGTTTAGCTAAGCATTGAAATGCTGACTAAAAATTATCCTTAGAATTGTGCTCTTAATTATTTATGTTTTGATTCCCTTTTATTAATGGATTTAATAGGCTTTCAGTTTCTAGTATACTGCTGATTATAGTTTTAAAATATTAAACAAATATTTTAAATAACAATCCTTTTATATGCAGCTTACAGTTTTATTTTTAAAAATACATATAACGCTCTGGAAATGGAAATGAAAAAGCTTTGCAAGAAGCAACAGCAAACCTTAAGAGTTCGGTTTTTCATAAATAGCCCAAATGTGCCATCTTCTGGTTCCAAACCAGTTTTTCTGGATCCTCTTATCCAGATTTTTCTTTATGAGAACTTGCTTATTATCCAGACATGTGAAGCCACTGCCATCTAGTGGTCATTTCCTAGACTATCTCTGAAATAAAAATTCACTTTCATTTAAAAATATCTCTTGCTGCTGAGTGTGTGGTGAGATAATTTGTCCATTTTTGAATGGATTCAGGAGGCCTAGACACTTGTGGTTATTCATGCAGGCTATGGTCTTAGGTAGAGCATAAATCTTTGCCGATTTCTTTAGCCACGACAACAAAATAAGACTGTAAATTGGATTTTTTGTTAAATCCTTTCTCCACTTTCACTTCTCCTGACCTATTGTTTGCTTACCTATTTCTTCTCCTAATTTCTGCACAACTAAATAAGAAAAATTATTGATTAAATGACTGCTTTAAAAAAGAAGCGAAAATCTTTTGCTATATTCTGTGTCAGAATCATTTATGAAGTCAAATACCTTTGAAATAACCTGAGTGTTATCGTGTTTCATAGCAGTGAAAATAACATTATGAAATTTCTATCTAACTTTACAGAATGTAATCCAGAGGCATAACTAGACAGTACTCTGTAGTGACAACACACCCAGCTGTGTTCAGGGATTTGCTGCTGCTAAGGAAGATGTCCCCTCCTTTCTCTGCTCCCAATATGCACGTTAAGCAATCTGTACCTATCTGACCATGGGGTAAAATTCTTTCCTGACCCAAATCAGTCTGACCTGTAGTGGAGGGGCAAGACCCTCTAGCCAAAAACCTCCAAGTTTAAGTCCCAGTAGGTACATTGGCACACCCCAATTAAAATCCCCAGCCTGGTCTGCAGCCATGGGCTACTGGTGCCTCCTGAATCTGGGGGGCACCCACAGGCACTGGTGGCAGCAGCAGGGGTGGAGCTGGCGAGCACCTGCAGGCGGCGGCAGCAGCGGTGGGGGTAGAGCTGACAAGCACATGCAGGCAGCAGCAGGGGCAGAGCTGGCAAGCACCCACAGGCATTACCAGCAGCATCGGCAGTGGCCCTGTTGTGGGGGACATGTGCCCTCCCCTCCATGTTCCCCTTATGCACCCAACACCTCTGAGAAAATCTTACCAAAAAACCCTGTCACATGCAGCAACAGGATGGGGAAAAATTCCCTCCCAGCTCCTTGCAGCACCCAGCAAAGCCCAGGTCTATGGGAAATGCCAATCATAGAATATAGGCATGTCTGTTCATAAATCAGCCCTGACCAATGCCTGTCCAGCCTCCTCTTGAACACTTCCAATGATAGAGATTCAATAACTTCCCTAGACAGTCTATTCCACTGCCTCACTGTTCTGACAGTGAAGATGTTTTTCCTGATATCCAACCTACTTTGCTGCAACTTTAAGCCATTTAAGCACTACTTTGACTTCAGAACCTGGACTCTAATTTGACTACCGGCTCCAGACCCTGGCTGGGACCCTGTCTTGACTCCTCCTCTGAACTCAGGTTCATGGCCCTGGACCTATCTTCTTTGCTGGACTGCTTATGTCCTGATTGTGACATTCACCCCCTACTTCTCTTGCTGTTACACAGAAACCTCTTGTCCAGACTTGATTTCCACCATTACAAAGTTATTCTCTCTTCTCCCATTTTCTTAGCTAAATACCTGTAATTCTCTAACTAGAATCCCTTGTCAGCAATACCTGCTGCCTTTTTACCACTTCTGATTCATTCTTCAAGTCATCCCTTCCTCCTGCCTCCCCTTGTCTCTCCAAGCTGTATCTTGCTAATTTTGTCCAAGAAAAAAGTAACAAAAATCCGACAAAACCTCCCCTCGGCTCACCCTCCCTCCTCCTTTTCCTTCCTACAAGTCTCCCTGGATTTTTCCCATCTTCCGGGATTTCATTTGTTCTCCTCCTGTAACTCTCCGCTTGGCTCAGTGACTCCATACAATCCCACCAGAGCTTTTAATTGTTTTCACATTTATTCTCATGTCCTCTCTCACTTCTATCCTGTCTTGCAGCTCTTTATCCTTCAAGCAGCCTTTAGTTTCTCACAAAAAACAAAAACAAAAAGCTGTCACCCTTGGCTCATTGCCCTTCTCTCTCATTCAATCTAGTTACAGCTGCTGCCTAGAACTCCTTATGTTCCACCCTATGCCCTTTTCCATCCAGGTTCTTCCCCTTGCATTCAAATGAAACCACTCTAGCCAGATACCAGGACCAGTCTTCCATTCTCTTGCTCCTTGATTTGTCAGCTGTCTTTGACACAGCCAACAATGATCTACCTCTTAAAATCATAAGATCATAGGAAAGGGATCTGAAAGGGACCTTATGAGGTCATTGAATCCTCTTCAAGGTAGAGTCATCCCTGACTAAACCATTCCAGTCAAATGTCCATGTAACCTGCTTTTAAAAATGGCTAGGGACAGAGATTCCACAAGAATCTTGTTCTTCTTTGCCTTCCAGTGCTCTCTCCTTTCCTTGTTCTCCTCCAGCCTCTCTATTCAGTTCTTCAGCCTGTCCTCTGAAGGTTCTTCATCACTGTAGGAATTTGACAGACGGTGTTTTTCTCCTTGTATCTCTCTCCTCTATAGTGTGTCATCACATCTGCAAACAAAAATGCATCTATCATCTCTGTGTGGATAACATGGTAAACACCAATTTCACCTTATACACTAATGAAAAAATATTTCCATTGATAATAATTGAAATTTACAGAAACAGGAAGTAAGAAAAATGATGGCTGATGGTGTGTGTGATCCTGTACAATCCTGAACATTTAAACTAATAAAAATTGAAATAAATGCTTTAAAATAAACATCCATATTATCCATCAAAATTACTAAAAAATAAAAATTGAATTCTGCCACATCTACCCATATGGCAGCCTTAGTGAATTTCCTTCAACTTTTATAATCTTCTATGGGGATCTAAGTAATTCAAGAGGCGTCTTCAACCCTGGGAGGATGCCAGGGACATGAAGACACAAAAATCTATTTCTCCCTTTGGATGAGTGCTAGTCTGTGTGTCATATAGAAACAAAACCTCCTGCACTGCAGTGTTATGGAAATACGTAATGATCTCATAGCTCAATTTGAACTGAAATTTGGACATAACCCAAGGATTAAATCTTTTGTATATATGTGAATAATATACATTAAAGTATATCCTAAATTAGCAGCAGTCTTAGACTACAGAAAAACGTATTTGAGAATTAGGAAGTTAATCTAATAATTAAGAAGCATTTAAAATGCAGTAATCAAGACATGAGAGAAGACAGTCTGAGTTGCATGGAGGGATATGATGTTCAGGAAGGAGCTGGAAGACTTAGATGTAGTTTGGACAAGAGGACCTAGAGTAAGAGGTAACAGCTGAAGATGATGTCCAGGTTTTTAGTCATGTTGGTCACATTGTCAAGTGAGCAAAAAAGAAGAGAGTGAAGAAGAGATTAAGACACTTATTTTAGCCACGATATGCCTGAACTGACAGCTAGCCACAGACAAGGAGATGATACAGAGATAGGGCAAGAGTTTAATTTAGATTGAGAGACACTGGTGTGGACTAGAGAGGAAGATCTGTGAGTTCTCCACACAGAGATAATAGATGGATTTTTGTCAGATTGAATCCTGCCAAGCCTACATATGGGTCACTGTGTTGCTTAATGCAATATTGTATACCACGGGTCCTGGCACAGGTACTCAATTAGTGCTTTACTCCACAAGTGGTCCCACTAACATCAGTGAATCTGCTCATGTAAGAAAGTACTTAATGTGAGTGAGAATGGCAGAAGTGAGTCCAAAAGAAGTACAGACCATTTGGAACTGACTCTGTGTTTCAATCCATGTATATAATGACCTACTCCAAATCAGGCAGAAGAGGAACTTGAACAGGAATCTTCTCTATCATGCATGAATGCTCTAGTAACTCCCATATTGATTAACAGGGAGCTCCTCCTGTAGCATTATTTTGTGTGCGGCATATTCAAAGCATCTCTGCTGGCTCAAACCCTCATAGGAGTTGGGGAATGCCTAGTTTGCAGATCCAGCTATGGCTTAGTTATGAAACATGCCATTAAAGTTTAATACTGTAAAACTTCAGAAAGTTCAGAAATATATGATCCTCAAGAGTTAGGCAGGGGTTTCAAGTATTTCAATTTTAGTTTTAGATCTCTACATCTCCTTTGTATGAATTTAGCCTCCTGCCTTGATATTACAAGTACTATTGAACCTCTGCTTGGTATCATTTTTTCTGTTGTGATCTGTAATTATATCAGATCCTATCATAACTCATTCATGAAAGCACCTCTTACAACATCCAAAGAGACTGACCTCTCAGGTGAAAGTAACAATAAGAATGTAGAACATTTGTGTTTTCACAGAGCCACAATAGTGACTGACACTTCTTTTGTAACTTTTAACTAGCAAGGTCAGCTCTATCAGTTTTGTTCAGCTGGAACTCTTTAGCACTAGAAAATTAGATTGTGTAATCTATATACTCTGCCACCTGATCTCCAACCTAAGTATGCAACATAGCTCCAGTGATTTTCTTTAATGAGGTGGAAATGTATATAATAGTTTTAAATATGCAGGCTAACATTTTCCTTACTCTGTAATTATGCAAATCATTATATAGTTGTCTCTGCATGACAGAAGTAATAGTATTTTATAGAGACCCAGTTCATACTCACTGTGATCATCTATACGATGGGTATGATTTTAAAGAACGTATAAAGCTGATACATCAATTAATTATGAAACAACTATGGTCACCTCACAAGTTATGGCAGTGATATAGCTGTGGTTTCATTATATAATTGGTATGATGTCAAATAATTCTGTGCCATCAGACATAAAAGAGTAAGTGAATGATTTAAAATTATTTTTCAGGCTAGAGAGAAAATATTACATATATGTGCATTATATTCTAACTGCTTCCTTGGGTTTCTTTTTACTTGTATTTTTATGACAGAAACACACTTAGTTAGCAGTTATAGCTTCCTGTAATGATAGTAACCTAAGTGTGGATATATTTTAATATTCTCCATCCCTAAACATATATGTTTTTAAAACACACAAGAACATAACAGGTTTTATTCTAGGTATAGACACATGTAACATCTGTTTCGATTTCAAATTATATCAGTATAAACTGTTATGAATGCAGGTTCTATATGGATACAAATATAACAGGGCCATGCAGATGTAACAGTTAGATCATAACATCTAATGCATACTCCCAAGTAGCAGTTCCCCTGGCTCTTTTAAAACCTTTTAAAAGTTAAAAGGTTCATTTGTCCATGCCCTCTCTCTCACTCTCTCATACACAGTTTCATCCATCAAAAGTCATTCTTCCACTCAAATCATTTCAACCCCAGTTTGACCTGTATAGCTTGAGAAACTAGAAATGCAACAAGGTGTTCAAAAGTTTCAACCTCAATTGCATTCAGCTCCCTAACTTGTTATGTTACCTTTAATTCTGGTGGGTGCTCTTTTGAGTATACAGTCATCATGCCTGAAAGAAAGAAAATCCAATGACTTAGTATATAAGGAGGTAGAGATTGGGAAACAACTTCTGGATATTTTTTTCTTCTACATTTCTGTGGAGTAGTATGCTGGTAGTTGATCAATGGATTATGCATCTTAGAAAGAGATCATTTATTGTACTGAAATAGATCTGTGGTCACCTAAGAACTTGACAGCTGTCACTGCATTGCACACCATAATGACTTGAAACTTTCTGGTGTGACAGCAAGAATGGAGCCCAGTTCCAAAACCATACACTACTCCTTTTTGTTCTATACCCATATCTGTCAGAAGAGGTAAATAGCTTAATTGTATTATCTTCAGACCTTGATTGTTTTAGGGTGGTAGGAAGGTAGAATTTGGTAGAAGAGATTAGGACATTTAAAACTTTTTCCAGTACTTAATTTGCTAGGAAACTATTATATATTTGGGAAACTGTCATATATTGTCTTGAATTTCATGGATTTAATAATTCTAGCAACTGAAGTCAGTACTATTTATGCTTATGGAACTGACCCCAGCTATAGGAAAGGCAATATATCAGCCTAGTTTAACAAACCTGAAAGGTCCATATTTATACTATTCTTAGGGCATCCGCTCTGGAAGGAACAAAGCTATGTTTTCCTGCAAATATGATGGCTTTGACATTGCTCTCAGAGTCCTGTAATTTTATGTATAGGCCTAAACCCTAAAAAAAATGCTATTTTTATGCATCATATAGGTGTTATGTTTATGTACTGTTGTGTTTATATTTATATTAGGCAGAATCATATTTCACATAGTAGAAAGCTGAAGAGCATCTTATGAACAATTGCGAGTTACCCAAGTATTGTGTAGTCATGATTCTATTCCTTTCTCCCCCCTTCCCTTCCCCCCCCCAGTTATGTATATGACCTCTTTACAGGAATAGGGAGAACATCTGTCACAGAGATGATCCTACTCCTCTAATGAGCAGTTTATACCCAAAGTGGGCAATAGAATTGTTCCTACCCAATTACTGGGTAAATCAGAGCTAGTCTCAAAAAACCTGTATTTTGGTTGTTCGCTAGATAAAATATGTTTCTGCCCATTGTTTTTATTTGGCTTTGAAGCCTAACAACTCCCTGCACAAATGTGTGTGTGTTTGTGTAAATACTAACAGTCCAATTCTATTCCTAGTATTAGGTGCATAAGTGGACTTGTTTGCATTTTTTCATAAGGTAATTTATGATCCTTAGTTTTCATATGAAAACTTGGGCCTACTATAAAACCCTCTGATGTCATCATAAAGAAAAGGAGTGGAGATCACCAGCAGGGAAGCTGTATAATCTTCTTCACTAGAGGTTTTCAAGAAAAGGCTGCAAGGGCACTTGTCTGGGACAGTTTAGGATTAATGCATCTTGCATTTGTGCAGGAGATTGGACTAAATGAACTTTGTGGTTCCTTCCAGCCTGAGCATTCTGTGATGTTCACGGGAATTAAAATAATTACATCTTCAGGTTGCAAAAGTCAGGGAGAAAAATTCCATCTCCTTTGCAGAAAGTTTTCTTCTCCAAGTCACCTTCTCCTTCAGGTCCCTTCTCATTCCCTGGGCTATGAGAAAAGTAGCTGTTCCAGGTTATCAGGAAGGGGAGCATCTAGTCCTGTGGCTGAGACCTGCTGGGTTCTCCCCTGACACAAGTGCCTTCTTTCTAAATGGACCCATGCTAAGGAGGAAAAGCCAGCAGGCAAGCTCACAGAGCTGTGATCCCCCTATTTTCAATGGCATCAAAACTTATCCTCCTTTCAGGGATCTTTCAGAGTTCTTATTCTTTATGAACTGGACCTGCACAACTAACAGGATGGCTTTGTCCTAGACTCCCTCCCTGACTTTTCCATCCGTTTCTACTCCATTCTCTCCATTTCTGAAATGTCTCTTCCTCTTCCTTCATATTCCCATTGATGAAATTCTAAGCAGGACATTACACTTTCCACTCAGACAAGATCCATTTAATCATTAAACAAATTTTGGCTACATATCCATGCAACCAACATTTACCCCAAAGAAGTTTATACATGGAAATGCTCATGAATACACCAGAATTCTAGCTTGTCTCCACCTGACAGAAACAGTCTCCCTGTTTTTCATCCTCTCTGCTTGTTGCTTGGATAAAGAATATACATACTGGGAAGGAGAAAGATGATTTTCTGAAACTTCAGTGTCAATGAAAAAGTGACAGTGGACAGTTCACACCAAGTTGTCAACCAAGCTGTAAAGGTTTCCGGAGAGGAGTGCATATCAGGTGGCTCATTGTGCTCTCCACAGAGATAGTAATTAAATATCCATTGGACAAAGGACTTGATCCCAATTCCTTCCTATCACAAGCAAAAACTTTAAAGTTGACATACTGAAAATCTAATGACTGATTCAAAGTCAAACAGCTTCAACAAAACAGAGGGGAAAGAAAGAGAGAGAGAGAATATGCACTCAGCTCTTCAGATTAGCCTGACTGATAAGACATTTTCTAGGATGTGGACGAGTCCCACACACACCTTTGAAAAGCCTCTGTAGAATGAAAAGCTGTTTAAAATCTCATAATTTGGTAGGGCAGGCAAACTGTTTTCCACCTAACTTTAATGATGGGCAGAAGAAAAGAACATAGCTAGGTCAGGGTAGCGCATAATACGGGCTGAAATCCCAAGGAAAAATAATGCTTTTATGGAAATGTGTTCCAAGAGATAGGAGTCTTTTTTAGGGGTAATGAATGTAAAGAAGGAGCAGTTTTCATGAGAAATTTCTGTTCATTCTCTGCCCCTGACATATTATCTCCCTTCAATCTCCAGCTTATTCAAACTAAGTCCATTGTGCTGCTGTTACAGAGTTTAGCTTTAACATTATTATGATTTGGACATCACTAAAAGGATTATTATGACTGGACGCATCAATAAGGCACTGATCAGCTTATTAATGATAACAATCCATAAACAAATAAGGGTCACTGACCTTGAAACCCAACTACTCCTGTCTTTAAAATTGTGGCTGAGCATCATTTATCTAGTATAATTTCTATTTAAAGTTTCAGATTGTGCGGAGCCCCATTAAGTTGCCAGGAAATGTAACTGTAAATTGTTTGCAGTGGCCATTCAGTAGTTAATGAGTCCCCCACTGTGTATGAGAAACCTCTATTTAAGTACCCTTCTTGCTGTAAAACTGCCATAGCTACAAAGCTACTGATGCAGCCAGCTGGAGTAACAGCCTCCTGAGAAGTGACAGATTTAAAGGAAGAAATACTGTGCAGTTGCTGGAGGCAAGTTATTTTAATATAACGCGGCAATGACAGCTCTCTGCATTTAATCATCAGACTCCTGATTTTCTCCTTTTCTCCTCAGTATTTGAATTTCTTGTGATTTAGAGATTTGGGGAAACGCTACTTTATGTCTGCTCTCATGGCTGCTGGGACTACCCGCCAATTTCATTTTTTGAGCCCTGTTTATGTTTCCCAGTTATTTTTTTAACAAAATCTAAACAATTGTGTGTATGAAAGTCAGTTCTCTAAAAGCAGCTGAAACATGTTTTATGTGAAAATGCTTTGGCATTTTCGTAGCAGTTCAGACACATCACTTACAAATTTTCCCTTCTAATTTTATTTTATTTTTTTATTTACTTCTGTAGTCTCTCTCAAATACAGACACATCTATTTCTCTCGTTATTTGCTGCTAAGGGAGATGGGAGCCCAGGGGACCTAGATTCTGTTCCTTGGGTGGATCCACACATGGCGCTCCGTCACCGTAGCAACGCACTACCGCGATGTAGCATCCATGGGCAAAAACCGTGACACTGCAGCTATGTTGCCGCAGCAACCCACTCCCTCGGTATAGCACCCCGCCATGGTGACATAGCTAAAATCACCATGCGCCACATGCACGGTGCAGTACAAGCTCTTACTGTGCTGTCATTTAGTACTTCCAAAAGGAAGTACTACATGGCTTTGCAGTAACAATTGCACCATGGGGCACGTGTAGATGTGCCCCTTGTGGCATTAGTGATTCATGGTGCTAATTACTAGACCTTTTATGCTGAGTCTCCATTATGCATAAAACAAGAAATAACAATGCTTACCCACCTCTCTAAGTTTGCTTTGAGATCTGTGGCTGAAAAGCACTTTGCAGGTATGGTCATTCTTTTGTAGGCTTACCACAAACATAAGAAAAACAATAGCACCTAGGAGCACACCCCAGGCTTCCTTTACATGGATAACGAGGGGACAAACAAGCTTTTAAGAACTAAGAACTTCAGTGTATGGACGTCCAGTATCACTTAGGACTAATTTGTGCTGATTGAGTGTACTTTTCCTCACTGCATTTTGTGTTTCAGGAAAGGCTTTAATAAACCTCAAGCCATTTATATAGTCTTTAATTAAGGGAGGAAAATAAAGCCTAAAATATACAAACAGCATAAGTGAAAACATTGTACCTACTGTGCAGCTGGTTAGATCTTGACTAGAGATTTGCAAACTAATTAGCAATCATTTAACCCAATCCTGCTATATAAAGCTATCCTGTTTGTAGGCAGCATGTCCCAATGATTCCACAAGTGAAATCTTGCTTTTGTCTTGGTTTTGGTTAGTTGTATCAGGTTGGGCGGTGGGGGAGGGGTTCCCTCTCCTCATGTGTCTGTTATGGGCTATAACTAATCATCCTGATATACTGACATCAATCACTTGTTACAACTTCTGCCTATCCACCTTGCCACCTTCAGTTTTCTGACAGTAAGCTGACATTACCTTTTTGCAGGCAAGTTCAGCTCATGAAATGTTCTTAAACTGAAATAAGAGCTTTTTATCTTCTTGAAGGGATGTACCAAAGATGGGGAAAAGGAAGACTAGTTTTAATGAAGAATTTAAAAGAAGTACATACATATCATTTACTGAAAAGATATTAAAGATGTGCAAGCAGTTCAGCCTAAAATTCACCACCACTGACAGAGGAAAACAAGCTATATCTACCCGCATCAAAGTCTCCAGGCATCAAAAGACTCTAGTGGAACAAAGTTATACCTTTCCTTTAACCAAATAAATTAAAAACAGACAAATGACTGCAAACTTGTCCTAGAAAGAAAGAAGGGTACTTGGGTCTATGGGTTGAATTAGATCAAGGGTGGCCAACCTGCAGTACATGGACTAAAAGTGCCATAGATAGCCTGTCTGTGTGGCACACAACAGACTGGGGCAAAGGGATAGCAAGCATAGCACAGGCAGAAGCGCAGCAATTTAGGCAGGGAGCAGAGATCAGAATGGTGAATCAGGCAGGGGAAGGAGATTTCATGGGGTTTCATTTGTGACATGCCTGTCAATAAAAGGGTTGACCCTCGCTGGACTAGATGACTTCCTGGGCTCACTTCCAGCAGTGCTTTCTTACAATTCTATCCTTGTGAAAAGCTTAAAACTTTGCAAAGCTTTAAAACAAATGGATTGCACCTCAAAGGTTGAAGATTGATGTTTGAACCTAAGTTTTTTTTTCAGCCCATCCTAAAATCAAAATGATTACAGACAGGGCCACAAACTATTTAGAACTGTATTAAAGATAATGGTTTTTTACCACATGCCAGCTGCTCCATCACAAGGGCTTGCATGTATTCTCCCATTACATGGTAAGAAGAAATTAAGCCATAGTAGATTAGCTTGCAATGGAAGAGAAGTAAACTTCCACTTATGCCCAACTTTGCCATGTGCTGTGTGCAGCTGATTCACCATAAATATCCTTCCCCTTTTATTCAGCATTAAAAACTGTTCATGCATCTATAACTATCATGATTCAGCTGATTTATCTGACAGCCTCCTACAGCTTTAGGAGAGTTCTTTCTTACTCTTGTATGCAATCAGAGCTCTCCTATATGGAGACTTATGCTGCTGCTTATATGAAGCAACCCAGGGAACCTCTCTTCCCTCTTCTCACCAGCCTCCTGAGCCAACTGGCTCTTGGTTCCTTTCCTCTGCCTCCTTTTTCCTTGGAGCACCAGACAAAGAAAGGTGAAAAAGCAGGAGAGCAGGCAAGTGCAGATTGCCCATAATGAGCAGGCAAGTGCAGATTGCCCAGAGGCAGATGTGGGGCTGGTGGGCAAAGCTGATGAGACCTAAAAGGGGTGCAGAATCATGTCCCTGTCTGGATGACGCAAAGATGCAAGGGGCAGAATTGATGCAGAGGTCAGCAGGGGCAGATCCAGGACTGGGCAAAGGGGGTACAAGGAGCAGCCTGCTGCACTGTGGAGGTAATTGCACTCCCTCTCCCAGCCTTCTCCCTCCCCACACAGACAGAATATGCTGAAGGAGCCTCTGGGGCCTTTTTAAAGTTCCCAAAGCAGGTAAGCATACCTGTCTTCCCCTCTGTGCTCAGAGGCACATCTCCACCCTTCATCTTGCTTTCCCTCCTCCTCCTGTTGCTGCTGATGGGAGAAGCTTCAGAGCTACTCCAGCCAGCCTATGCAGGGGGCTGAGCTCCGCTAGAACACCCACAGAGGCAGCAGCAATGATGGGGGGGGGCTTCCTACACTGTCCAGTCTCCCCAGGACCATGTGTGGGGAGCCACTGTCACTATTTATTTATTTAGCAAATGCAAAGCCAAGCAATAGCCTCCTCATTAGCTGAATTGAAAGTTATTAATCCATCTCTTAGTTTGTAGAGATTCCTCATTGATGTGCAGCATTGTTTGCATCTCTCCACAAGTGCATGATGGGTTAGAGCTGAGGCCTCAGTGGTGAAGAGTGGCTTTGGCCTGTCCTGAACCTGTTTAGCAGGAACCACTCTCACCATGATAGTTCAATGCCAGCAGGTTGAGAAGTGGGTTTGTTACAAGGAACTTGTTTGTGACTTCCCATGATTCCCATTTCTTGATCCAGAAGGCTTCTGCAAACAGATTCTGGTCAGAGAGGTTGCTCCATAAGGGGTGTCGCAAAGGAAGGCAGGCCTTGGGTGGATTAAACAGGTGGCTGTCACTGCTCTAGGTAAGCACAGCCCAGCTGGAGCAGGCAAGACCAGCTCTGAAGATTTCTGCACCCCTGGAACAGCAGGAAAAGCAGCCACACAATGCGAGGGATGGAAGAAGGTAAGGGGAGGGGAGAGGAGGGAACATGCCTCAGAGCATGGAAGAGAAGTGGGGATTCTCTTCTGCTTAGGAGCCTTTTTTTAAAGTTCCCAGAGGCTCTAGCAGCATGGCTTAAAAGGGTGCAGCTCTGCCACTGCACCCCCTCTGGATCCACCCCTGGAGATTAGAGCACTTAATTGCGGGTCTGGGAACCGAGATCTTTCAAAGGGGCCAAAATCATCATACTCCATGAATTTGGGAGAGTTGACACCACAGGAATTGTCACATAGTGACGGTGGGCACAGGAATTCAAAAGTAAAAGGCAGATCAAAATAATTAGATGATTCTTTCTCTAAAAGAGGAATCTATTTTGTTTGGGATTTTGTTCGGTTGGTTGTTTTGTCGTTTGTTTGTTTTTTGGGGGGTGTCTTAGTCATGAATTTTGAATTTTAGGTTGTTAATATTGACAACCCAAATAATATCTTCGGTATAGATTAAATAATATGTTGTTGGGGATTATTGCAAAATAGTGGAAAAGATACAAAAGAATGATAAAAAAATTACACAGGCCTAGAGGAATAGAATGCATAGTATTACTTTACTGGCATTAAACCCAAGTTGCAAAATATTGACAGGAAAAGACCCAGACCTGCACTGTGCCAAGACTGTGTTTCATCACATGACAGAGAAAGTTGTCCCTTTACTGTCATAACTGGGGACTTTGTATGTTTGACTCATGATCATTAACAGGGAAATCAATTAGGAATTGGGCTGATATCATAATGTGTTCGAGATCAAATTGGGTGTTTCTTTAGATTCTTTGGTCTCCTAATCAATAATATAAGAAAACTATTTTATATTCAAATATTGCCTTCAATCATAATGATTTTGGAAAAGTGGATGAATATTAGCCCTTATCTTTGGACAGTCCTCTAATCTAAGCTTGCAACCCCTTGCAAGCTTTGCACACACAGGTGCAGATTCATTTCAAAGGACTATAGAGGGTGAAATGCCACTAAGTGAGTTATTCAATTGTCTCTTCTCTGCACCTGAATTTTCACTGTTTCAAATCCTGGCTTCAGAGAAAGAAAGAGTCAGTTCATGCCTAATCCTCACATTCATCTAATTATCAAGTTAATACCAAATAAAACAAGGTTTCCTTATAAATTTTATAAATTGGAAAGCAATAAATCTTGTTTAGCTTTCAGTCCTGAAATAAAGAGGCATTATCAGTCTCAGTACCAATTGATAATGATTGACTGACTCATTTGCAAGAAAAAGATCTGAGATATGCAGCACCAATTCGCTTTCTGCATTGAACTTAAATTTTAAAACTAAAGACAATTAATCACAACTCCCAACTGATATATACATGTGATCTTTTAGATAGGTCTTTTCCCCTTCAGCAATTTTAGGTATTAGAGAAACTCTTCTATAGACTCCATTCTCGGATAGATTCAGTAGGTTTTACCCACACCGATTTCTCTCTGCACATCCATGCACAAACTACCCCACACACACACACACACACACACCTTTTCTCAAACCGCAATTGCAAAATGAAAAAAAGAGGATGTTTGTCATGATTTGTTGTCTAATTCAGCTTCCAGTAGTTTAGTGGTTGGGAGGATTAGCTGGTGCCTATTTTTGTTGAGCTGTTTAACACTGGCTGGATAGTGACTACTTGGCCATAGATGTTCAATCCTGCATAGTCTGTGTTGCTGGAATCCCAAGCCTGAGGAGGATGGAAGAAGCACAGACCTTCCTCTCAAGCATGGTAGCTTCATTTTCTTTCCATTTACAGAGATGATAGCGTAGCTGGTTCCCCCTCGTGGCTCTGGTGCTTCTTTTCTGAAATCATTGGTATTGCCCACCCAGATGTTATTGCATCACCTGTATAGAAATAACAATTCCCTCCCTGCCAGTGAACACTGTCTCCAAAAGTCCTGAGTGTCAAGAAAGCCAAAAATGTTTAGGCAGATCAAAAATATTTTGATACGTTTGAGACCAGACAATCTGTACTTCTTGGGTACAGCATAGCCCACACACAGTATTTTAACTATCCTACAAAAGTTCCAACTCAAAAAAACCACCACCATCACAGTGTAAACAGAGCAAATTGTCCTCATCCTAAGATTAAGCAAATCTTCTGTTCAATGGAGCAATGTTTCTTTTTTATATATTTTGGTACCCAACAGCTGAAAGTAGTTCAGCTTTGAACACTAGGTTTAACACAGTGGGTGAAAGGTGAGATTTTAACTCTGTTAGATTAAAAAGCCTTTGGTTTTATACACATAGTTTTATATTCAGGCTTTATAGTCAGATCTGTCTTTCTCATGTCCACATTGGTGTAATTAGTCACAAACCCACTGAAGCTCTACCCACCGCTTCAGCAAGTGTGGAATTTAGCCCAAAGCCATTAATTAGTTTTTCTTCTATAGGGCTCAACACTAGTAAACAAAATGGTGTATCATTAACATGGGAATAGGTAGGACCTGTACAAGCAGCCTAGCTCAAAGAGAAAGAAGCAATATTTTTAAGAAACAGATGTAGAAAGCCAATGACTACAGCCTTTCATATTTGTACTGCAGATAAAATTCACAGATGAGGTGGCCATGGCCTATTTTTGCCCCTGGCCCACCTGATATTTATGGCTTTGCCAGGTTGTTTCCCTTAGGAGAAACTGATGATGAAGTCTGGTATTTCTCTGGTATAATCATATTTGTTTTCACAGAATGTACATAAATCCCTCTTTCCCTGAATGCAGCAGGAGCAGTAGCAGGCAATTTTCTTGCTTGCAACCTCTAAGCCTGCTTTTCCAGCAAGTCTTGTGCCCCAGGGATATCTACCTATGCTCCCTTTCAGAACCTGCCTAAAACTGGTTGGGGGGGGCATTGTTTTTCACTGGCTTTCTCCTCACTTTGTGCCTTCATTACCCACACAAACCCACCAATATGTGCTCTGTCACGTCCCTTTGCAATGAGTCCCTAGATGCCC
This sequence comes from Crocodylus siamensis, assembly GCF_052110815.1. Taxonomy (NCBI): domain Eukaryota; kingdom Metazoa; phylum Chordata; order Crocodylia; family Crocodylidae; genus Crocodylus; species Crocodylus siamensis. The sequence continues at coordinate 359,849,934 of NC_143395.1, forward strand.
CCTCTTACTCTTTCCCTGAATTTGTTCTTGTTCCAGACTTCCTGTATGGCCTGGTGCTTGTGTAGTCATTTCTATTGTTTCTATACCAACTTACTTCCTGTAGAAGCTTAGTTGCATCTCCCATTTAGCTTGATTGACCTTAGCATGTCTATCAACTTTACTGACATTCATGATCCTATGCAAAAGTATTTTGGTCTAAATACACTCTGGGTTTATCATCATCATTAAGACACTGTATAAATGAACCTTGTTAATGATACTCCACATCAAAAATCACATCTTCAAGGCTCTGAATCTTAAGAGTGAGAGAGCCTAAACATATAACCCCTTTACCCTATGCAATCATACAGCCCTACCTAGGTGTTACTTATTCAAATCTAGTGTAGAATTTCCCTAGGCAAATCACGGATAAAAATACACCAGTATAAATTACATCAGTATACATGTTCTTCAACACCTGCTCCCTTACTTAAGATCTGCTCCCTCCCTGGGTGTGTCTACACGAGAAACTTTATTGCTCAGTAGCATAGTTTACTGCGCAATCAGCACATGCATCTACATGTGCACATGCTTACTGAATAGTAAACTTCACTAATCATGAGTGAATTTCCTACCTGCAAATGCAGCAGCAAATTTACTTACAATTAATTACTGCATTCATGTAGATGCCTGACCAGGAACAAATCTGCTCCTGGTCAGTCAGCCGGCAAGGGACCGGAGATTGCTCCCTGCCCCCAGGAGCTGCCTGCTGTCAGGGCAGGCTCTTCCCCCAGAGCCTAGGTGAGGACTAGGTCCCCCTGACCTGGCCTCAGGTTGCTCAAAGCGCCCTGATCCAAGATCACAATTGGAGAGCAGCAGCTGAGAGATCCTTATCACAGTTGGGGATTCAGGCTGGGAAATACGGATCTCCCATAGCCGGACCTGTGACCGCAGAGCTGGAGCTGGGAGATGAGGAACTCCCAGCACCATCCCCGCAGCTGCAGAGCTGGCTCTGGGAGCTTCCTGCTGGTTGGGGCTGTGAAGCCTGTTCCCTACCCAGCTCCACAATCATGGGAACAGACTCCCCACATCCATATTGCAATCGCAGAGCAGGGGCTGGGAACTATCCCAGTAAGGGGCGGGTCCCAGCCCTGTGCCCCAATCAGGTGCTGAGCTTGGAAAGAGCTGCAGGGGTGCAGCAGGTCCCAGCCCCCTGCCCCATCTGCCAGTGGGCCAGCTAATAATGAGCCCCTGGCTGGGCGGGGAATACCTGCCCAGCCAGAGACTTGCTGCCAGCTGCCCCAGTGGCAGATCAGGGCAGAGAGTTAAGACCTGCCTCTCTCCTGCAGCTCTTTCCAAGTCACCTGCCCCGACTGGGGCAAGCCCCCAGGGGCAGGGAGCAATGTCCCAGCCCTGGCCAAGAGACAGCTGTTTCCTGGCCCAGTGCTCCCTGCCAGCCCCTGGGCTAGCACCCAGGGGGAGTCTAAAGCTTCCCCTGGTAGCAACAGGGGCCCATTGCAGGGCCCCAGGAAGCAGGAGGAGTTTGCTTGCTCCTGTTTCTCTGCATGTGTAGACACCTGCCTAGGACCATTTACTTGCAAGTAGTTTACTCACAAGTAAACCATTCCTGGACCTAATGCACATATAGACACACCCACAGAGCATGTCTGCACATTCATTAATGTGCTTTTGCTGATGCCCATTAAATCTAGTACCTCCACTGTGAGGCTCATTAGCCCATCTTAATGCACACTAACTAAAGAGCACAGGGCATTTTTATGCATGCTCTGGGATGCGGTGCTGGACACTTTAATTAGCAAGCAGCACTAATTAAAATCTCCCACACTTCACATGTATCAGCGTCCCCATGCTGGAAAAATGGTGGCAGAGTGCTTTGAACTAAAGCTTATGAAACATGTTTTATTTCAGAATGCCCCACCACCATTTTCTCAGCATGGGGACTGCAGAGATGCTGATACACGTGACACAGAAAGCTGCAGGAGCACATCAGTTTCTGTGCTCCAGCTGACTCAATTAATCAAATCTGCTTCAATGCACTGGATTTCCAAAGCATCTGAGCAGGCTCCCCACATGTCTATAGGAGCCCACAGTTTTTTAAGTGACGCTTAATGTGCATTAAAATAAGCTAATGCACATTAAAGTGCATGTGTAGATGCGCCCACTGATGATAAAGGCCCTGGGATAGTCCCTTACTGCATGCAGCTACCCCTGAATGGATGCGCATCTGTCCACTCTAGATCCTGGTGTAATTTACATCAACATACAAAATCATAGAAGTTGTGATAATATAAATGTGCCATGTGTCCAGGCCTAGGTTCCTTAAGTGCGGGGCGCGAGCCAGGTTGTGACTATTGCCCCGGTGGGTTCTATCCCTGATGTTAGTTTGCAAGAGGGAGAGGTGGACTCGTAACGGTTCCAGTACATTTTTATTGGATCTCTTATTTACGCACCACTGGTGTGGATGTGGCTGCACAGGTGGTTACACTTGGATCTGTTCCGGTTCAGGTGAGGGACGAACGAATGAAAAACAAAACGATGGATCCGAGATCGAAAATGAAATACGAACTAGTGACAAGATACGAACAAGTGCACAAACAATTGCCTATGGTTCCAGAGGCAGGAGAAGCCGTGGGAAGCTGGCCAGGCCTACCCACTGAGCAGTGGATGCTCTGGCTTCTCTCTCTGGGCGGAAACTCAACCCTAGCTTTTATAGGCCAGATGACAAGCCCAATTTCAAGCCCCCGATTGGTCACATTTTCACGCTAAAATGTTTGCGCGGTTTTTCACAGGGGACGGGGTTTCCCCAGCACATGGCCAGGGCCATGCAGCAAGCTAAATAGGGGCTTTTCAGATTGTGAGGAGAGTGCTGACGGCATCTGTTCCTGGGTAAAGCTGGCAGAGTCCAGCTTGAGCGTGACACCTTAGTTCAAAGTTAACCTTGTGTCCTTGATACACTGGATAATGCATTTCCTCCCTGCCTTTTCATACCTCCTATGGACATATTTACAAATGTATCACTTGATTATCTAGCTACTCTTTTTAAATGTTCTAAATATAAATACAGAAAATAGGCATGAAGAAATAAGGACCCATCCTAAAGTTAGAGTGTGTGTGTGTATGTACACATACATACACACATATAACCTATTTTCAAGTCCTTGAATCAAAATGCTTGTGTTTATTCTACTGAAGCGCAATACGCAACCTCTTGACTACTTTACCACAGTATTAAAATGAATGATTGCAAGGACTAAGAAACACACTTGAAGTTTCCACACTGTACAGAGAGAAGGTTATTTAGCACAGTTGTCAGTGTAATTTTGATACATTAGGAAATTCATTGTGCAATGGCCCTCAAACCCTCACTTGTACTTAATAGTGTAATGGCCTTCAGCCAAGTTTTGTCTACATCATGTTGAATGATACAAGAAGGCTAACTGACGCATAACCTTTTACTTACATTACCTATTCTTCTTTATTTAGCCAAACTTTTCTTTTAATTATCCCATCTATTCCAAAATGAAGATTAAACGGAGAGCAACAGAGGTTCTAGAAGAATAGCGTTGATGTTCTGAATTTCTTGATAAGAAATTTCTAGGATATGTTTTGAAATTTCTAGGAAATGCCTTTAGATAAATTCATGCATTCTGCCTTATGTTTTCTGCATAACTAGACACAGATTAATTCATAGTATATACTATGAATTAATAGTGTATACTATAGTATAAGTTACAATTAATACACTATAGTATTCATACACTGTAGAGGTCCTCTGAAATTGCAAAGCATTTTTAATGTGTATTGTTAACAAGATGAAACTTGTAAGTTTTCAGAAAAAGCTGTAAAAAATATATTAATTATACAGTTATTATCATGATTCAGATGTCTTTAGCTAATCAACTTATTCAGTTTCTCCTGTATTTTTATCTATTAATACCCTCTGCAGGGGTACATTATACATGCATATAAAATAGTCTAATAGCTATATTATAAGCTGGCTTTACAACACCTCCTGTAATCAAGATTGTGCAACACTTCTCATTTTAGGACTCTGTGGGTGTGTCTACATGTGCTATTAATATGCTGTAAGCTTACTGAACAGTAAAATATTAGGCAGTAAGCTTTCACTGGGAGTGTGTCTACACATGTGCCTATCAGGAACGAAATTGTTCCTGATGGGAGCAGTTCAGTGTAGGGCTACTCCTGCCCTGCTCTGCCCCCCTACAGCAGCCAAGAGGAGCTCCAGACTCCCCCAGGTGCCAGTCCCAGTTTGGCAGGGGACACAGGAGTCAGGTCTGGGCTCCACGGGGTGGGGGGAGAGTTCCCACCTCCAAGACAGCTGCCTCCCAACCCTGCACCCCATTCAGCGGATTGTAGCAGAGGGCTGGGGAACTGTCCCCTCCTCCAACAGCTGTTTCCCAGCACTGTGCCCCATCTGCCAATCACAGTGCTGGGCTGGGAAACAGTTGCTGGTGGAGAGAAGACAGTTTCCCAGCCCTGTGCCACAATCTGCCAGTCACACAATCTTCCCAGCTACACTTACACTATTGCGCACTAGCTACTGTGCGGCTAACCTATTACCTGTATCTACAGGTAGTAGCCAACCACACAGCAGCCTAATTTACTGCACAGTAAATGCTGCACATGTGTAGATGGTGATGACTTACTGTGCAGTAGATTAATCTACTTCACAGTAAAGCATCTCATGTAGGTGCGCCCTGTTTTCAGTTTCTTATAGCTTTACCAGACTTTATTTGTTTGGATGAAAGTTTTCCATGCCAGCTTGTCTGAGATTTGAATTACTCCGAAAAACTTCAGCTAAAACAGGGCACATCTACATGAGATGCTTTATTATGCAGTAACATAATTTACTGCACAGTAAGCATGCGTGTCTACACGTGTGCATGCTTATTGCACATTAATGATGCTACTTGCATCACTCATGATTAGTTACTGGACAGTAGTGCATGTATAAATGCCAACCTGGAGCAAATTTGCTCCCAGTCAGCCCTACCACAAGGGGGCTGACCTGAAGCTGGTCCCAAGGCACCAAAATGGGAGCCTCTACTGCCCCAGGGCTGGGAAACTTCCTATGACAGCCCAGGCTCAGGCCCTTAAAAACCTGCAGGCATTTTGGGTCCTGGGACACACATACAAGGAGCCTGAGGCTACTCCATGCCCCTATGTTCCTCTGGGCAACTGGCCTGCACCCCAGCACCACAGCCACTGCTCCCACCGTCCAAGGACACTGCTTGGAGCTGCACTCTGTCACTGCCAGCCATGACCAAGCACAGCCACCAGCCACACCAGTCATGTGGTAAGGCCCACACTGGGGGGAGGGCTGTCCCCTCCCTGGCCCCATCCCCGGCCTGGTCCCAGGCCCCCAACTCCTGTCTCTTCAGCTTGCAGGGAGGTGGGTGACAGTGCAGAACTTAATTGAGCAGCCCCTGTCCCTGCAGCTAGGGGGGCTTAGGCCTCTCACATACTAAGGAATGTGTTGATGCCAGCAGCAATGTCCCCTTGGCCATGGGGGCAGAGACATGTAGCACAGCCACAAATAGCCTCAAGGTGGTGGCAGAGGTTGTAGAGCAGCCTGGGCTTGCCCCCTTACACCGTTGAAGCTCAGGGTCCTGTGCCTGGTATGCAGATGCACCCAGGGTACCATGGCAATCAGCAGCAGCAGGGTGTAGAGGGTCAGGCACCCCTCGGTCCATGCAAACAACTCTTCATGCACTGCACATAACATGAGCAGCAGGGGCACACTTGAGGTGCAGCATTGGCATGGGGCTGGAGCGGCTGGCCCTGAGGCACCTCCCTGGAGAGGCCCCCTGAGGGGCGGGCAGGGGCATGGGCAGCTCCTCATGCTGGGTGTCTGGGATCCCCTTGACCCTTGAGCCTGTGGTCCATGGGCATAGTGGCAACACAAGAGAGTGGCAAGCCTGCAGAAAGAGAAGGGGAAGACAGCAAGGTCTGGAGCAAAGGCAGCCATTGCTGCCAGCATCCTGGGCTGTCCCAGCCTGGGAGTGGGGTGGGGGTGGCAGGTTGCCTGCTTCCAGCACCTAGTGGCCTGGCTGCCGCTGAGGAGTAAGTGGGGACAGAGGGCTTGACCAGTGGAAAACTGGGCCCAGCCCTGCCTGGCCAACTTACCATGGTCCCTGGGTACCCATGCACACCTGACCAACCTGAGGCTGGGCAGTGTACGGCCCCTAGTACAGAGCATCTTATCTAAGAAACATTGCAAATTCTCACAAACAGTTCCTTTCTCATGATTCTGTAGGTACTGCAACTAACTGCACGCTAGGGATAGGCCACAGTTGACAGCCAGGATGTGGCCTCAGGGTCACCACCACCCACAGCCGGAGCCCTAGAAATCCACCAGCTCCACAAGAGGTGGACCCAGGACCACACTGTTCTCCTGGACTGGCTGGTGATGACATCGAAGGACCAGGTGGAGGACACATGGACCCAGTGAGCAGAGGACATTGATTGCAAGGATGCACTGAACCAGCATGAGGAAGGGCAGGAATGGTTGGACCAGGAGTTCCGGGCATAGCCGCTGGCCCTGAAGCACAAGCAGGTGGAGGCTCTGCAGAAACAGATCATGGTCTTCGGCAAGGCAGCACAGGCCACAGGTGAGGACCACAGGGTGCTGGAAACCATTCTGGCCCTGGCAGTTGCCTTTGTGCCACCCGCTACCCAGCCTCTGACCATAGCCCTGCCTGCCCCCTGGAAGCTGCCTGCCCCCAAGCAGCAGCTCCCCCACCCCCATGGGCCTGGGAGGAGGTCCTGCACTGCCTCCAGCAGCCTGAAGCCCCTTCCCTAACCCCTGCCCCAGGTCCCCCACCACCCAGCCCCCCCCCCCACTTAGGCCCAGACTCACTGCTCGCCCTGGCTTCGTGCAGGCTCAGAGCCAGAGCTACCTGCACCCCAGTCCTGGTGGCCCTAGACAGTGGCTGCTGTAGGGGAAACCACCCACACCAGGGGGACCAGCAGCTACCGTGGCCCCAGGTGAGCCCCCTGACCACTAGGCTTACCATAAAGTGTCCGCCTGGAGCCTCAGTGGGGGGCGGAGGGTGTCGCTGCCTCTGCCCGCCATGTTTCCTCCACCCAGACCTCACAAAAGAGCTGCCTCTTGGCCTTACAGATTTTATGCAGGACACAGTCTGCGACAATGAACCAGGGGAGATTGTTCTTCATGAACTTGAAGTGTTGAGCTCGGCAAACCTCAACTCGAGCCAGTGTTCCTTGAGGCAGCCGAAAGTGCACTCCACCAGGGCTTGGGTCTAGGCCAAACACCAGTTAAAGTGGACCTGCAGGGGGTCCAGCTGGCCGGTGTAGGGCCACATGAGCTAGGGCAGAAGCGGGTAGGTGATGAGGGGGGCAGGACCACCACAGTGCCCAGCTGCAGGTCCTGCACCCCCAGCACAAAGTGGCTACTCTGCACCAGGCCTGGGAGGGCAGAGTTATGGAATATGCAGGCATTGTGGGCACTGCCCACCCAGCCAGCACTCATGTGCATGAAGGCACCACAGTAGTCCATTATAGCCTGGAGCACCACAAAGTAGAAGCCCCTCCAACTGCAGTAGGACCAGTCACCATGAGGCAGGTAGATGATGGAGACTTGAGTCCCATCCAGGGCCTCAATATACTGTGGGAATCCCATGGCATGGAACCCTGCCTCTACTAGGGGATTCCACACGCGTGGTATCGTGTGGCCCAGCACATCCTGGAGGGCATTGCACCCCTCCAGGACAGCCTCTCTGGCAGCAGCTTTGCCCATCCCAAAGAGATGGCCTATGTAGCAAAGGTTGGTAGGCATGGCCAGCTTGAGCAGGGCAAGGGGCAGCTACTTGTGTATGGGGAGGAACAGATGAATGTTGGTGTCCTGTTGCTCCAGGTGTTCCAGGAAGCTGCCCCAAGAGGTCCAGGAAGGTGGCCCTGGTCATCATGAATGGCTCCAACCACTACTTATTGTCCCAGGTCTGCTGGATGATGTGCAGCCACCAGTCCTGGCTGGCCCAGTGGGCTCAGAGGCAGTGAGGCTGGAGGCCCAGGAGGGTGACGGCAGCCCTGGCAGTGGCATTCAGCAGCACATCATCAGAATCACTGCTGGATTCCGGCCAGCCAGACAGGGTCTAGGTGGTAGCTGCACAGCAGTGGCAGCCCTAGGGTGGCACACTGTGGCCAGGCAGGTGATCACGGTGCATGGGGAAGCTGGGAGGGCCCAGACAGCCATGGGCCAGCCAGCAGTTGGCACAGCATGCCAGCAGGGCCAACATAATGACCAACAGGAGTCCAGGGCACTGGCTGTAGCTGCCAGGAGCAGGGGCTGGAGCAGCCATGATGTGGGGAGGCAGAGACAGTGAGGAGGGAGCTGCCATGTGTTGCCCTCCACTGTGCATGCTGTTCCTCACCAGGTGATGGCAGGGGCCCATTACAAGTTTGCAAAGAATGGCACCAATTTGGTGCTAAGAGCAGCAAATCTGCTGCCAAGTCCCTGCGTGTGTAGATGCCTGTCCGGGAGCATTTACACGCAAGTAGTTTACTTGCAAGAAAATGGATCTTGGATCAAATGCATGTGTAAATGTGCCCACAGTGAATCTATTTCTGAGAATGAAGGTGGGAAATAATGCATATTGTTAGCATATTTTGGACACCTGTTCTTTGAAGAGCTCTAACATCTCCATGATTTGGAGCAGGGATTTGAAATTTGTCTGCTTTTTCTCATCCTGGTAGAAATGCACCTAAATCTAAACACGTTATAAGCTTCTGAAAAATCCTGATTCAGAGATGTTCAGCAGAGACTTCTTAGATATTAGCAGTTAAATTCCTCAAAAGTTCCATCTATACTGGGCATGCTCAAACCCACAATAAGCCTAACTTTTCCTGCAATTGCTGTTCTGGGCTGATGTAGGCTTAAGTGTGTTCTGAAAACCCCTGCTATATTGAGCCCTTCAGGGAGAAAAGCAAAGGAACCTCTGGATACTGATGGGGCTGAAATAGACACAAAGTTGCTTGGTTATATCAAGACTGACGCTTTCCTTGACCAGCTCAGAAACAGAACTTTAGGCTTATGAAATATGAATAGCCAACACTGCATCTCTTGTAGCAAATAAGAAAGTCAAAAAGTAAAAGCAGCTGAGCAAGGATTTGGGAAATCACAGTTGTGGACTTAGGCAGCTAAATCCCAACTAAGACTTATAGATGAATAGTGCTTTTTTAGATCTGGACATAAACCCTCTTCTGGGTCTTCTACAGCCTGGGTCGGCTCTGTTCACAAATCCTTGATCTTTTTTATCACAGTGTAGGTAGAAACTCTCAAAGCAGGAAAAGCTATGGAGGTTAGACGTCTGGAGAAGATGAGCTGCGTTCAGAGAATGAATTGCAAATGTTAAAATGTAGTTGTTTAGATATTATGTGGTAGGGCTGTAGGCATAGGCGGAGGGAGAAAAAAATATTGCAGGGGGGCTGAGTGTGTGCATGCATGCGTGTGTACATCCTCCCCCTCCGCCCCTCCATGCAGCAGCTAAGTCTGTGGGGGAAGGGCTGTGGGGGTGCAGATTGAGGCCTCTGCAGTGAGGGAGGAAGTAGGGCAGGGGCAAGGGTGAATGGGGCCCTGGCTGGGCCAGGTGGTGGGAAAATCAGAGCCCAGGTGGCTCATCCAGAGGCATGGGGGCTCCCGCCTCTGTGTGCACCCCAGTGGAGGCCTGAGAGGTACGTACCCCCCTAGTCTGTGCATGGGGCAGAGGCAGCTGCTGCTGCACACTACACTGCACCACTGCCAGTGCAGCTGCCTCGAGAGCCACGTGACACCATGTACATCCCACTGCGGGATGGGCAGGAGGAACGGTGGAGTCAATCAATGGTGGGCCACACATGGCATCATGCCGCTCCCAGGGCACTGGCTACCAAAGCATAGTGCACACCGGCAGCCAGCTACACCCTGCGCATAGATTCGGGGAGGCACATGCCTCCTGGGTCTTCACTGAGGTGCGCACAGTGGTGGGAGCCCCCCACACCCTTGAACAAGCCACCCAGGCTCCAGTTGTCCCACCACCCAGCCCGGGGCCCCATTCACCCCTACCCCACTCCCTCCCCCAATGTGGGGCCCTCAGTCTGCTCCCCACAGCCCCACACAGAATAGACAGACTGGTACTTGCCTGCTGTGCTAGGCAGCCAGTCATCCACATGCTAGGCTGCAATCCTGGCTGCATGCACGCCCCTCCCCACTCCTGCTGCAGCTACTTGGAGCCCAATGCTGGGCTGCCTTGTGGCCCTACCTGCTGCCCCATGTTTGCGGTGGGCTGAGCCCTGTTAGCCCAAGCTTTCTGCTGCCTATGGCTGAAGCAAACTATTTGCCAGACACTCAAAAAACTCAAAGGCTTTTCTAGAATTGCTTCAAAAAAACTTCCTAGCTCAGGTTTGTTTGTTTCTTCACCCAGCTCAGAATGAAAAGGAAGCCTAAAAAAATTGACAATATTCCTATAATTATTTTTACAGATTCTGTGGCATGGTTTCACCCAAGGATGAATCTAACCAAAACAGAGAAACTGAGAGAGTTTGAAGCCAGAATTCAAATAGCTTATTTTAGCTGTTCTGGAGGGCTTTCTGTTGCTTTTTGTCTTAAATAGAAAAAGGGAGTAAGAATATCTATGGGGACAAAGCCTGTATCATAAAGAGAATGCCTGCACAGTTTTGCTGTATTTAAGCATAGCAGTAAGGGCTGGACTATCTGATAATTACTGAAAGGAGAATAAAGCTGTTTAAGACAGGACCTTTGCTTCCATTCTAATCCTAATACAAAAAGGCCCTTTTTCACGCAGCCATACTTTAAAAAACTAGATTGCTTATGAAATCCAAAGCTTCCTCAGATAAGGGACTTTCAGAGACTGGCAGAATAAGTCAAGTCATTGGTAGTATTTCTCCTCCTGGGAGACTTCAGTTCTCAGTTGTTACTTCAGCCTGGCAGTACAAATAAAGGCATGTAGCCTAGGACAGAACATCTGAGGGATTCTGCAGGCAGGGGCAAAGAGATCAAAGTTCCACAATTCACAAGAACTGGATCCTTCCACTACATACAGAGCTAAAATTAACCTTCTCTACAAGCCTTCAACTCAGCTCCTCTGACAGCTCATCAACTAGAATAGTACGTTAAAGAGCAGCATGAGCTACCCCCACCAAAACTGAAACTTGCATTGCAGGAAAAATTGAAAGGAAGAAATAGAAAGAACCCTAGGATGTTAGATTCCCCCCCACCCCAATTTTATAAGCACACCAAAGAAGTTCACTCACAGCAAGCCAAGGCCTTGATGTATCCCTCCCTTCATGCTTCTCACACTGTCTTGACTCACTGGTTCTCCACAAGTAACATATAAGATGAAACATGAAGACATGCTGGACTAAGCTGCTACGCAACGACTACATCACAGCAACATAGGAAAGATGGGCTAGATACCCAGTTCAAAAAGCACTGGCATGATCTTAAAATGCCTTAATAAAGAGTTCACTTAATGAATAGTAAATCGTTCTAACAAAACCACATGCATGAAATTTCCTCTATTCTAATAGCAGAAGCAAAATCAGTTTAAAACCTTAATTAAAACATGGAGAGCCCTGTCATGATCTTCAGTACGCTGGAAGATTCTTTTCTGGAAAATCAGGCTCTCAGGCTGTCACATTAGACTATGGTGTTAATGAACCCTTTCATTTCTTTGTGCACAGCAATATATTTAATCTTAGCTCCATATTTTCAGTGATTGATGTTCCCCTAATTACATTTTTATGGTATATTGTGCTATGCCACCTCTAATGAGTAGCAAACATGGCATTACCTCACTAGTGCTCAACCACAAAAATCAATAACTGACATTTATTCAATGAACTGCAAATTGTGATTCACTAGCTTCTCTTTGTGTTCAGTAAATTCAAACTGCAATTAATTTTCATGCATATCACAAACAGAAAATGCCTGTGTGGACTAGGTCTAAAAGTGATTTGCTTTCTCCTTGGCTAATTACAATACAGTGAAACCTGTCTTAACCAATCACTCAAAGGGCTGAAAAAAATCAATTGCTTAATGGAAGTGATCTTCTCAAGAGGGTAGAGAACAATTGTATTTCACACATTTCGGAATACTTTGGAACTGTCTCATAAAGCATGAGATTGCTTAATAAGGCTAGTCTGTTGTACAATGATACTTTTTCCATCTCTAATTAAAAATTGAAAGTTTTCCTGCACCAAGGAAAACCTGGAGAGGTTTGCCTGGCTAGAGTACACGTGAAACCCTTTGGCTAACTTTGGCCCAAATGCACAAGAGGACAGGTGTCAAGATGCTCAGCATCATCATGCTTCAGTCCAAGGCACCCTGCACTAGAATAAAATTTACAAACCAGAAGTAGGTACCCAAGTTACCTATACACTGAATGAAGAGAATGGGATTCACCACAGCCAGGACTGTATCCAAGCTAGCCAATATGAAACACTGAAGAGAAGTGTGTGTTTGAGATCCCACCTCTCTTCTGGGCATAGGCATATAAATGAGATAGAGGTTCACAGTTCAGAATTGGTTCATTGTGTACTTCCTTGGGGTACTGAGGGCTGGCTCTCTTCTTTTAAGAATGCAGACAGAGAAGGAGCTGCTCTAGGGAGTATTTCTGTGTTTTGCATTAACATTTCATTAGCTAAAATATAGACAAGTTTGAAAGCAGACCTAGAACCCAAATGAGTGCAATAACCATTGGGCTAGAGTCAAGAAAAACTACAGAACTTGATCCTTCCACTCCCCAACCCAGGGTCTTTTTACATGCGCCCTAAAATCCACACATAAGGGAACCCAGGCCGACCTATCACATTCAACCATAGAACCCTAACTGAGGACATATCAGGTTTCATCAAAACCATCCTAAAACCTCTTGTCACCCAAAGAGCAAGTTTTGTTAAAGTCACAACAGACTTTGTATGAAAACTTAAAAACATAGACTACCTTCCCAGCAATACCCTCCTAGCTAACATGGATGTTACCAGCTTATATACCAACATCCCATACCAGGATGGCATCTAATATATATATATATATAGATGACATCATCATTTGGACCAAAAACCTGCAATCTCGGATTGATTTCCATCACTAATTCAATAATCATCATCATCAGGGATCCTGGTTTTTCCTCATGAAGGAAACACAAATTCTCTGATAAAAATCCCCAAATCTGTGATTAAAATCAAAGGCCCCTCACTCAACATCCCCCTCCCAGAGTCTCCTGGCCCTACTGGTACCGCTCACAGCCCCCACACCCCACAGCCCTCCCAGCCCCACTGGTGCCCCTCACTCCCCCCGATAGCCCCCCCAGTCCTGCTCATCCTGGCTTTGCTCATGCCCCTCACTCCCCCCCACAATCCTCCCAGCCCTGCTGGTGCCCCTCACCCCCCACCCACAGCCCACAGCCACCCCACCTCTGCCATAGGAGGCCCCCAGCTGCCAGGGGCTATGGGGCCAGGGCTATGGGGCCAGGGACCTGGGTCCACAGCCCTCTGCCCCCAGCAGGAGGTGGCAGTGGCTGCAGGGGCGAAGAGCACGGAGTCCAGCTCCCTCCCAACCCACAGCCTGCTGCCTGCCTGCTGCAAGCTCGGGCAGGGGGCTGGGGCCAGCTCCCTGCTTCTATGCACATTCCTGCGGGGCAGAAGAAACCCATGCCCTCCAGATCTGGGTGTGGGGAGCGGGTGGGCTGTCCACTGCGGGCTCAGGCTCCCACCCTGCTGCCCTCCCCCAGGACCTCCACAGCCCAGCGTGCGCAACCCATTGCTGCAGGGAACAGCAGGGCTGTGCGAGCTCCATGCTGCCCTGGCAAAGTGTCCCCTGCCCATGTGGTAACAGTGAGGGGCACAATCCTGCACTGCCGCCCTGCTGTTGCCATATGTGCAGGGGCGCATTGCAAGGGCAGTGCAGAGCTTGCAGTGGCAAGAAGATCCTTGTGTGGCCCTGCTGGCTGTTCCCTGCAGCACTCGGTTGTGCCCACCAGGCTGCAGAGGCCCTGAGGGAGGACAGCAAGGTGGGAACCCAAGCCCACACTGGGCAGCCCACTCCAACACCATCGACAAATCTGGGGGGCACGGGTCCCAACAGCCCCCCAGGAATGTGCAGAGTGACAAGGAGCCAGCCCCTCCCCCCTGCCCTCTGGGCAAGCCACCTGCTACCCTGTTCCACTCCCTGTTGGGTCTCTGCAGGCCCCAAGCCGCACACACCCCCTGGCTGGGCAGCAGCCCCATCCCTCCCCAACTCCCTCCCTCTCTCTGGGGGCCTCAATCTCGCCCCTCTCCCTCACCTGCAGGAGCTGATCTCCAGGCTGCCTGGCGGCCATGTCCATATACGTCCCATTCCCTCCCATCCCCTTGCAGACTGGAACTCTGCCAGCCTGCAGAGCTCATTACAAAAGTGCAAAATCTGCTGGGTTCTCCAGTAAAATAAGAAATCTGCATTTCTCTCTGGTAAAAGGGAAAATCTGTAGTTTTCTCCATTTTTCCGTGGGGAGCAGAAAACCTCAATCACCTCTCCATCAGACTATCTCTTGAATACTCCAGCACCAGCATTTCCTTTTTAGACTAATTAATATCCAGAATGGTAAAATACAAACCAACATATACAAGAAACCCACAGACCAACATACATATCTATGCAGAACCAGCAGTCACCCTAAATCCACCATGAATGTTGTACTATGCAGCCAAGCCCTCTGATACCATGGAATTTGCACCGAGAACACCCATGATCATCACCTCACAAATCTCAAAAAGGCTTTCACTCAACAAGGACACTCCTCCAGAGAGATAGATTGCACTTTTGAAAAGAACCACCCAGATACCATGTGAAGAACCACAGCAGGACAGAAAGAAAATCCCCATGAATCATACACCATTAGTTACGATATACTATCCTTCCCTGGAACCTGTATGGAAAATCCTCAAACAATTGCAACTCATACTAGAAGACCCAATTCTTAAAGAGATCTTCCCAGAACCACCCGTCCTAGACTTTAAACAGTCACCGAACCTTGCCAGCCTCATCACCAGAAGCAAACTTCCGATGGCCCAAAACACCCCAAATGAATCCAGACTATGCCAGGACAAGAAATGTAAAACCTGCCAACACATCTCCACCATTCCCACAATAACTACACCGCACAACAGAACCATCACCGTTCCTGAATCTTACAGCTGCACCTCCAGAAATATATTTCATCAAGTGCACTAAATGCCCTGATGGAAAATATGTAAGAGAAACAAAACAACTGTATACCAGAATGAACGTACATCAAAAATCTATCAAAGACAAAAATACTCAATTACCTGTAGATGCACACATTTCATAAGACAACCACTCTCTCTCCAATCTCTCAGTTCTAAACCTCAAAGAGAATTTACAAAACACCTTTCATAGATAAGCCTACAAACTTCACTTCATAAATCTACTGGATGCAAAAAATGATGGACTAAATATAGGCATTGGATTTATAGCACATTATAACCTGCCTACCATCCGATAACCCCAGGTAACTTCTCTATATTTTACCAGCTACATTCTACCACCAGGCCAACATTCCCCTCTTTACGCCCTCTCCCCACTTGTCTCACACCTATCGTTTCCCATGGCCTCTGATCCTCACTGCCACACATTTGCATTTTCACAGCCCTGAATTTTGCACATTGGCTTCTATTCCATTCAGGAGAACACAGAACACCAGCAAACTCTCCCTATGTCTGAAGAATGGTGTTTGTGCCCAAAAGTTTGCACAGAACAATTTTTCCAACCACTTCATAAGTCAGTGTTCACACTAGGAGGTTATTATATAAAGTGCTACCCTGCTGTGGAGTTTTTTCATGCATAGCAGTGCACATATAGAGCCTCAGATGGCTGGCTAGGACACAAGGGTTCTTCAGTGCCCAGGCTGCCTGCTGACTAGCTATGCACCAAAGTACCCTTGTGCCCCAGCCGGCCTCTTTGCTTCACATCAAGCCCAGTGGGAGCCCAGTGGGAGTGCCAGCTAAGGCTGCTCCAACCTGGCTCAACATGCTGCAAACCAGGCACATGTGTAAATGTGGCTCTTGGGAGCTTCCTGGGAGCAATAAGCTCTGGAGTTTATTGTATCACATTAATAGCACATGTAGATGCATCCTGTGCCTTTCAGGGCAACTAAACCTGAGAAAAGATGCACCTTTAAAAGAACAGAAAAGGGAAGCATGGGCAAGCAGGCATGCTATTCCTGCTTTTTAATGGATAAAGAATATGAGACAGAGAGAGGTTGAGGGCCAAATCCCAATTCACTTTTACAAGTGTAAGTGCTACTTACACATACAAATGCACTCACTAATGTGGCACTCCCCATTATGCTAAGCTGCAGTTAGGCTTCAATAGAGACCTTGGGAAGAACAGACCTAGATGACCTCTGGATGATTTGAGAGCAAATGTAAAAAGTAAAAAAAAAGTTAATTGGCAAAGAGCCTGGTACAAGAAGGGTGTAGATGGAGCAATGTAAAACTAATGAGGGCAGGTGCTGAAATAATGGAAGAGCTGAGTGTAGAGTGAATGGGCTAAAATGTGAAAGGCTGATCTTTCTCTGGCCACACTTTTGGGAACTTCCATGAAGTTAGACATCTCCCCAGCAGCATATCAAGCTTGGCGGGGAGGGAAGAGGAAGGGATGGTTTCCTGTTCCAGCTCTCTCTGCAGTCTGTTGGGGAATGAATAAGGCACCAGGGACAACTCCCCAGGGATCCCACACTATGGGGCTGCTACAGCAGCCTCAAAATCAGCTTCCCAAGGGCTGCTCTTGAGGCCTTGTTCACTCTTTCCCCCACACACAAATGCTACTGAGCAAGGAGCTATGGCTCCTATGGCAAAAATCCCAGAGTGGGCACCATTATGCCCATATACTAGTGAACACAGGACTGCCTGGCTTCTATGGCTGAGCTGTGCCTACCAAAGCAAAGACTCCCCAGTGGGGGCATTTTGCTGCCCCCCTGCTGGCACCCCTCTAAGTCAGCACCTGGGGCAGGTGCCACACTCACCCCTCTCCAGGTACACCTGCCCATGCAATCGTTTCCACCACAGAGCATATCTAACTATATTAAGTACTTCTGAGCACACTAAGAGGCCAAATGAGTGATGCAGGAATGTCTGTGGGGTGGATCAGGTCCTGGGGCCTAGCACTGCCCCCTCCCATCTCCCACATGCTGGGATTGGGTTCCAGGAGTCCAGCACTAGCCCTCCTGCTGGGAATAGGTCACAGAGGTCCAGCACCATCCCCTCATTCCAAGTTTGGATCCTAGGGACCCAGCGCCCCCCACGCTCTCAATAACCTGGCATTGCCCCCTCCTGTTCCAGCCAAGTGAGATCGGGCCCTGGGGCCCAGCATTGGCCCTAGATGTTGGGATCAGGCACTGGATTCAGAATGCAAGGCTTAGGGCTCCCCAGGGACCCAGAGATTTGGCAGCAGGGGAACAATGCCACAGCTCCCCCACCACCAAATTTCCAGACCCATGGAAAATCCCATTGGCTAGATGGCATGGTGCTGTGGGCTGGCACACCCTAAACTAAACTAAAAATGCTAAAGTATACTAGTAAGTAGTTTTTAAACACTAGCAGTAATTTTTGTACATTGTGGTTGCATCTACCTGTACTATTAGCACAGAACAATAAACTCTGGCACATATTACACCAGGCCTTATTGCTCTCAGGCACTGCATCTTTACACGCGCCCAGGACCACAGCATGTTGAACTGGGTCAGCACAGCCCCAGCTAGCAGGAGGCCCCAAGGGTCAGCCTGCCAGCCTGGGGCTGCTCCAACCCAGCTCAATAAGGGTGCTCAAGTGTCAGGGGCAAGGGTTCAGTGCAGGGGCTGCCTTCTGAGTAACCACAACCAGCCTCATCAGCATATACCCATGTATTGCAGCACACTAAAGAACACCAGCAGAGTTAATTAGTTAGCTGTGGCCTAAGAGGGCTGCACATATAAACGTGAGACTACTGAAAAGCTTGGTTCAGAGCTGCACCTCCCATGGCAAAAATCTGAGGGGCAGGCACCATTTTCAAACCTGTCTGTTTGCCTCCAAGACTTTGTATGGGCTCATTATGCAGATACTGAATTCAGGTCCATTTTTTGGCTCCGTGGATTTGATTCCAGTCTCATACCTATTTCAAAATTAGCAATATGAGAATAATTCAGTTAGAGGTGAATATAACAATAAAACTGACACTGACAATAAAACTAATACACATTTGATGAATCAGCATCCCCCATTCCTGGGGGATGCCAGATAACAGAGCTTTTACTGTAAAATATAATTAGGAAGGTATAAGTGCCCAATTTAGGTGCATGATTGTTGTTATATACCTGTTAAGTGGATGAACAGCCTCACACATGAAAATAGCTTTATCACTGCTAAAATATGGCTCAATCACTTTACATTTTGAAGTTTTGACTTTTTTTTTTTTTTTAAATGTTGCTGAATTATAGCCTTCCACTATTAGAGATTTCCTCACAAAATGATGCGGTGAAAATACAGAAAAGTTATAAAAGCTTTTATATATTTTTCCCGGTCTTTTTTAAGGTTCCCTAGCCTGCTAAGATTCCTTTCTCCACATTATCGCCAAGAAACCCAGCTAAATAATAACAACATTTTGAAGCCCTCCCCCACAACCAATTTCAACTCATTTTATTTAATTAAAAACAATATTGAACCACATTCAGATTCACTTTTCACTGGAATGTGAGTTAACAGTGTCTGAAAGAAGAACAAATGGCTGCTAAAATAGCTCTTTGACATTAAGTGAGAAAGCAAGTACTTAAAAAGGTAACTTTCTCCTTTAGCTTTTCCTTCTCTGCCTTCTCCAGCTGCCCATTTTAATATTATTTCACTCTCATAGCATAGTAGGACACCCAGACAAACAAAAAACCCACAACAATTCTTTACTAATCTTTTTTTTCCATTAGTATTTTTTTTGAAACAATGAAAAATCTTTGTGCCTATAAAGTGTATGTGAATCAGTGCAGTATTATTAAACTGTAAAAGTATGGGAATTGAATATGGGTCTTCATTCAAAATGGCCAACCAGCCAATAAGATTGGAGGAGACCAAACAATCAGTATCCACAATCATATTAGAATGACTCCAGTCCGTCAACATAGAGATTTCATCTCATGACTAAAGGCTACTGCATTTGACTTGTATTCAGTAATCATGAAGAATAACTAAGGCCTTGACTGCACTAGCTACAAGACTGCAGCCTAAATGTGTGATTATTATTTGATACAGACAGTTGCTTACTTTTATCAGGTTATTACAGCTAACAAGGAATTAAATCAATAACAGCATAAGCACATGTGCATTTTTAATAGTACACACACAAAATAGGATCTACACTTATTTACATTTGTAAAATTCTTTCAGTACAAAACATTTGCCTTTGCTTTTATCATTTCTAGCAGTCATAACTATACATTTTAATATAGTTTTAATTAAGACTCTTTGGTAAAATAAAGCAGATCGATTTGGTAGGATGATATATACGTTTACATGTGGATTGTTTTTGCCATAATTAAAAGATATTTAATTTGACAGGGGAAGAGGGTAGAAGAGTTAGATTTCATTTACACATTTAGCACATTCCCAATACTTTCTCATGTCTGTCCAAAAATATTTCAGAATGATGTTGCCACTTCCGAAGCATTTAAGGGCAAAATGTTCTGTGAAGGGCTATTCAATCCTTCGTACTGTCCAGAAAGCATAGATGACAAGTTACCACTTCGTACTTGTTCACAAACACTCTGCAGCCTTTCAGTTTTAGAGATACTGACTGGATAATAACATTCCTTCAGTTCTGGGTGCTGTGAAAGAAAGCTAGGCTTCTGGAGATGAGGAATGGACTGATAAAGGGGTGTTGAAAAATGTTTAATCATATAACCATTTCTGTTATGTGAAGGAAGTATTTTGCTTTCCTGGACCTGGTAGGTATAAGAACTACAGTATTCTTCTGCATCCTTGCAAGCCCTTCCACCTTCACAGGCAACAATACCTGGAAGAAAAAGCAAAGTTTGGTAGTCAGACATTTTTCTGTAATACAATGACCTACTTCTCTTAGAGGAAGTTATATGGCAAAAATTGTCTTATCAATGATTAAATATGCATATATTTCTGTGCAGGAATGATAATTACTACTGATGGGAATCAATGAACAACAAGATTTATCACAGGGTTTTAATAAAAGAAATTGTCATACCATACACACAGGATTCAGACACTTAGTAATTTAATTTTAAGATCTACCTTTTTTTTTTCTTCCCAATGCCCAGGAGCACAACAGACAGACAGAGGGCCAAAAAAAATGCATAAGCGACCCTTTGTCTTGTTAGATCTCTGAGTTTCAGGATGTTTGGCTTCAGATAGATTAGACAGCTAGAAAATGCTGAGCACCTGCTATCAGGTTCCTACCATGCAAATCCCCACAAAAGACAAAAATAAAACAAAACAAAGTCCCCAGAAGCTCCCAAAGCACCAGTTACTTAAAAAAATAAAATAAAAAATAAAATAAAAAGTTTAGGCTAGAATAGGCTAGTTGACTTGTCAGTCATTTCACACCTGTTTAATTCCACTGCTCCATTAACTCCTTATTGCAAAGCTTCTGTATTATAGGTTTTGTATTCATTTTAAACGCTTCTGGAGAGAGCGCTACCATTTAACTGTCTTTTTCCAAGTGGTGCAAGGAGGAGTCCTGATGTTAAATTTACACTTACCAAGTTGCTTCTCCGTGATCTGTGAAGGGGTCTTCTTCAGCCCCTCTCCACTGATGTCAGAATCACTATCATTAAATTCACTGTCTCCCTTCCCACTGTCCTTCACACTAAACTGATCTGGAGTTGAATGAGCGCTAAAAACAAAAGGCAAATCATTACTGTACTTTCTTTTCCATGCATTGTACCTATATGAAATACTGTAAACTGCAAAAAGGAAACATCAGAAAATGTTAAAATTTACCTTAAACTTGAAGCAGATAAACCCTCCTGCCGAGCACATGAAGAATGAGAAGAAATAAGGACTTGACCCTGACAAGAGAGGAAAATATCTGTTAGTCAACACAGAAGCAACCCAATTAATTCAGGTGGATTTAGTATTTAAAAACAACTGGATGAGATGATCTGAATAAACTGGAAAATAGAAATAAGTGAAAGTCAAGAGCGCATACCAATGGAGCATGTTTGTGCAGGGGCGCGCACTTCCCACGGGACAAATAGCAGTGGCCTAAATAAAAGTCCCCAGGCACGCCATTTGTTCCCAGGCACACCCCTACATGCATGCTCCGGCACGCAGCAAAAAAGTTACCAAGCTAGGGCAGAGGAGGCTGAGGCCTGCTGGCCTCAACAGCCTTACCTCTGGGGGCCTCCTGGGGCAGCAATAGTGCCAAGCCAGCTGCTCAGAGCCTGGCCAACAGCCACAGCATAGCTCTGACCCGCCAGGCTCCCTTTCTGGGTGACACATGCTGCTGCCATGTGCACCACAACACCTTTGCCAGTGGTGGTATTTTGTGACAAGGATCTTCTGGTGTTAACAAAAAATAACCTACCACGCTGCAAAATGAGCAGTGCAACAAATGGGTGCACATACATCACATATAGTTTGGGGTGCCTCAACCTGCTTTGAGGTGCCCTAAAACACATGTGCGTGCTCATTGGGACATGCCCTAATAGTGTTGCCACATAGGCTAATACAAAGATACGTAGCTCTAGTTTAAAACACTTTTTATCCATACAGCTTAAAACACCACACAGAAATAAGTGAAAAAATTATGCCCATTTCTCAGATAGAAAAACCAAGTTGGTGGTGCACAAGTTAGTGACCAAGTGAAAAGAGAATCCAGCTCTCTGGACTCTCAGGTCAGCATGCTATCTGTTAGCTCACTACACCTACCAACACACATCTTTTTTTCTGACCAAAGGAAGTGCCCAAATTCATTAGCTCTGCACAAGTGACCTCAGTGAGCAAGAGACTCTAGGACGGGTAACCCAATGACTGTATTGCACAGGTGCTCAGAGGGAGGTAGGCTTACCTGGGAGTCAATGAGCCTTTTCCTCTCCTGGGTGGAATGACAGAAGGACTCACGGCTGCCATCCTCCCAGCCGGGATCATCAGAGAGGTGCTCAACCCTGGGGCTGACAGCAAGTTGGCAGAAGTCCATCTGGTGGCCTGCGCAGGGGCTCCCTGCCAGGGGGTCCGGACCTTTTAGCCGCCTGCCCTCCAGGTCTCTCATTTGCTCTCGGGGCCTCCCTTTGCAGCCACTCACACCCTTCCCACAGGTGGAGACTACGCCAATGATCGCAGCCAGCAGCAGGCAGCAGCCACCAGCCAGCACCACAATGAAGACCATGGAGGGGTCCAAACCAGGTTGCAGGGACTGCTCCTTTGCCAGGAGCTGTGGCACCACAATCTCCACTCTGGAAGGCAGCACATCGGTGGGGACGAGTTGGAGGGTGGCGGTGCAGGATAGGGTTGGCCACCCGCCATCCTGCACCATAATGACGAGTGGGAGTGCTGCCTGCACCTCTCCACCCCACAGCCTGCGGCGCAGCCACAGCACCCCAGTGTGCTCATGCAGTGCAAAGAGGTCATGGGCACCAGCCACAATGGAGTAGGATAGCTCTGCATTGGGTCCCTCATCCGCATCCTGGGCAGCAATATGGGCAAGCAGAAAGCCTGGTGGGGCGTGGCACGGCAGAGGCAGCTCAGCAGAGCTGTTAACCAGTGGCGGGGTCACGATCGATGGAGCATGGTCGTTACCATCCAGCACGTGAACGTGCACGTGGCTCTGGCTGCACTGTGGGGGGGTGCCCGCATCGCAGGCTTCCACCTCCAGCTCCAGCACCTGCAGCACCTCGTAGTCCAAAGTGCAGAGGGCCCGCAAGACACCGGTGGTGGGGTCAAGAGAGACATAAGTGGAGATGGGGGCACCGGCAACCTGGTCCTCGAGCAGGCGGTAGGTGACCTTGCCGTTAGGGCCCAGGTCCGGGTCGCGGGCCAGCACAGTGGCAAGGTAGGCGCCGGGGGGGTTGTTTTCAGGCACGGCCACACGGCCAAGGGGCGGCGGGGCGAAGAGCGGCGCGTTGTCGTTCTCGTCGCGCAGGCGCACGGTGTAGGGCCGCACGGTGCGGAAGGGCGGTGTGCCCAGGTCTTCAGCCACCAGCGTGAGGTTGTACTCGGGCAGGCGCTCGCGGTCCAGCGCAGCCGCCGTCACCAGCACGTAGCTGTCGCCGTAGGCGCGCCGCAGCGCAAAGTGCTCGTGGCCATGCAGCGTGCAGCGCACCTGCCCGTTGGCGCCCGAGTCGCGGTCCCAGGTGCTGACCAGTGCCACGAAGCTGTCGCGCGGGGCCGCCTCGCTCACGTACAGCACGCCAGGGCCCGGGCCGGGCTCGGGGCTGCTGCCAGCGCCCAGGCTGGGCCCCGGGGGGCCCGCGGCGCCCAGCCCCAGGGGGCTGAGGCGGATGCCGGGCGCGTTGTCGTTGACGTCGGTCAGGCGCACCAGCACGGTGCAGGTGGCAGCCAGCGGGCTGGCGCCCCGGTCACGCGCCTCCACGTCCAGCTCGTAGGCGCGCTGGCGTTCGTAGTCCAGCGGCGCGGCCAGCGTGAGGCGGCCTGAGCGTGGGTCCAGGCGGAAGAGGCGCCGCGCCTCGGGCGCCGCGCGGCTGCCGAAGCCGTAGACCACCTCGCCGTTGGCGCCCTCGTCGGGGTCGGCCGCGCTCAGCGCCAGCACCGGCGCGCCCGGCGCCGCGTCCTCGCGCAGCTCCACGGCCACGGCGGCCTGCGCGAAGGCCGGGCTGTTGTCGTTGGCGTCCAGCACCCGCACGCGCACCGCGGCCGTGCCCGAGCGCGCGGGGCTGCCGCCGTCGGCCGCCACCAGCTCCAGCGCGTGCGCCGCCTGCGCCTCGCGGTCCAGCGCGCGCAGCAGCACCAGGGCGGCGCCGCGCCCGCCGTCCGCGCGCGCCTGCGCCTCCACCTCCACGCCGAAGTGCGCGTTGGGCGAGAGCTGGAAGCGCTGCACGCCGTTGGCGCCCACGTCCTCGTCCACGGGCAGCGCCAGCGGCAGGCGCGTGCCGGGCGCCGCGCTCTCCGACACCTCCAGCGCCAGCGGCTGCGGCTGCGGGAAGCGCGGCGCGTGGTCGTTCACGTCGCGCACCTCCAGCTCCACGTGCAGCAGGCGGCAGCGCGGCGCCCCCGCCCCGGCCCCGCAGCCCAGCACGTCCAGGGGCAGCAGGCAGCGCGGCGCCCGCCCGCACAGCCGCTCGCGGTCCAGCCCGGCCTCGCCCACGCTCAGCTGCCCGTCCGCCTCGCGTAGCCGCACCAGCGACCCGTTGTGGCCGCGCCCGCCCTCGCCCCCCGCGCCCGCGGGCTGCACCAGGCGGAAGCGTAGCGCCTCGCCCGGCGCTGCCAGCCCGGCCAGCTCGGCGCCCAGCGCGCCCAGCACCGTGCCCGGCGGCGCCTCCTCGTCCGTGCTCAGGCGCACGGTGCGGGGCGCGCCGCGCGGCAGCGCCGCCAGCAGCAGGAGCAGGCAGCACAGCTCCGCTGGGCGCAGCGCGGGAGCCATGGCAGCGCCCAGACCCCCGTCGGCGCCCCGCGTTTATGGAGCCCGCGATATGCAAATTAACCGCTCCCCGAGCGCCAATCCGGGGGCAGCCCGCTCGCGCCGTCCACTCAGCACTCGGTTCCCGCTGCCCCCCCTGCCTCACTCGGCCTCCGGCGGGGCGTGGGGAGCGGGGAGCGAGCCCTCCGCTCAGGGGTGCTGTGGGCCCGGGAGCGTCCAGTTAAGAGGTCAGGAGCAAGGCTTTCTTGGGGTGGTGCCTTTTGCCCGCCCACCAGCGAGTCTCACCCTGCGTGCTGCAGCACCCCGGGGTGCCTTGAGGGCCTTTCAAGGGTGTCACCCCATGTGAGTACTGATAGGCATGCCCTTGTGGTCCCCCAGAGATTTCGTGCAGGAATCCGTAGGGGGCTTTGGGAGTTCCTTGCAGCAGGAGACCCACTGGATTCTGTTTCTGCAAGCCAAAAAAGAGCAATGAATAAGAGCTGGCATTTTCCAAGCAGGTCCTCCAGTCTCCAAAGCTTGAGAACCACTGGCATTGACAACCTCTGCCCCCAGGCTGCAG
Source organism: Crocodylus siamensis (assembly GCF_052110815.1). Taxonomy (NCBI): domain Eukaryota; kingdom Metazoa; phylum Chordata; order Crocodylia; family Crocodylidae; genus Crocodylus; species Crocodylus siamensis. The sequence goes on from NC_143395.1 coordinate 359,875,118, forward strand.
TCCCTCCCTTCAGTATGGGGATTTTGCTCTTTCTCTAGGTGGGGAAGTCATCAGTGGGTCTAGAGATGACTGTTGAGGCCAATCTGAGAGCCACATGGATATATAAATAATACAGCAGACAAAGCTTATGTACATACAGTATTTATATGGAGGTATATAATACACACACAAATATATATGAGGCATATGTCATATGTATTATTAAATGATCCCCCATTTGTATTGTGAATATATATATGTTGCATATAAATGCAATGTATATATTTATAGATATACATATAAATACAGTATGTATAGACAGGGTGGCAGGGTAGCTGTCACGTGGTGAACTCCTCAGATTGGCTTTTTCTCTTCTGTTCTGGATCCTCCATGCAAATCCTTTCCAAAGTCTGTAGTCTGGCTGGAAAAGATTTCTTCCCTGTGCAAAAGCTGAGCCAAACTGGTGCAAACTACTCTTCCAAGGACCCATAGTTAAGCCATTGTTTCAAAGTACACTGTCACAGCAGCTATGATTCTGGGCAATTTGCATGCAGGTCAAAGTGTGCGTGTGGTACTGTGTCCCTAAGCAATCCTTCTTGCCTCTCTCTGTACTTCAACAAATGCACTCTGGCACAGAGCTCGAAGGAAGAAGGATCCTGGTCTCATACAACAGTCATGATCCCATATTAGTGGGGTCTGCTCTAGCTATGGCTGTCTAGAGAGGCAACACTGTTAGCCATCAAGATAAGCAATACATAGCATGAGTTATCACTGCCCTTTTCTTCTACCTTTTCGTTACGCTACATCAATGAATCCCTTGGGATTAATCCTGCAGGGGAGAAGGCAGGAGTCCAGGGCCAGACATAGGCGTGGGCAAACTGGGCAGCCACCTGGGGCCCAGACAGAAAGGGAGCCCCAAAATGGTAATTTTTAAATTATTATTATCATTATCTCTGGTGAAAGGGGGCCTGATACTAAAAGTTCACCCAGGGCCACCAGGAGTCTAGGTACAGTGCTGCGGGAGTCCCACCAGCTCTGTAACAATATTCCCCTGAAGCTGGCATAGGAGTGGGTGAGAAGAGGTCTGGGGTGTTGGGTGTATGATTCATTTTGCTTGCTTCTGCACAAAAAAGAATATGTCTGGAAAAATTTTGGCTTAAAAATCCTTATAGGGAGAAATGCATAGGTACTCTGAAAAGCAGCAAGCTCGGAAGGGTTAATTGATGTGCTATCTGGCAACAAACTGGTAGGTGTTAAACTCTTTAATTATGCCCAAGTCCCAGCCTGTTAAAAAGTTTTAAACATGACAGCGATGATAAAAGTGGTTGGTGTTCTGATTTACACACGCATGTTAAACATAGACACCATCAACTGCACTGAAGAGATCAACATTGTCCAAAAATCAGCAGACACTTCAAACAGAGTATCAAAACCAAATGATAACATTTCATTATTTTGCAGGCTGGTAGGTTTTTGTGGGTGGATCAGTGATAGCAGGCAGATCCTTTTTGCTTGATAGTTTCTGGTCCTAACGATGGTCGTAAGATTACTTTTGAGCACAGTATTTTTATGCCAGTAATCAATCAAATATTTATATTGTAAACCCCATGCAATTCACTTCTCATCTGTTAATGATCTAATTTTCTAATATTCCTTACTGTATAGACAAGTATGATTTACCAACCTTCTACAGGCAACTAAATCCCACTGACTTCTTTGTGCTGTTGCAAGACATGCTTTTGATTATTGTTTCAGCAATTAGGGGGCAGAAGACACCCATGAATATGACTTCTCTCCTGGCCTTATTTTTCATCAAGTACATTAAGCCTGAAATACACAATGCTTCTTGTTAACTGATCCAGCTCTCCACCACATGAAAACTATTGTTTCATGCATGATCTAGCAAAAGAAGAGCACCCTGTTGGTTTCCGTGAGGCATTATTTATACCAAACAATAAAACAAAGCCCTCTATATTAATGAAGGACGTCTGGAGTTTGAGGAGAGAGACACATTTTCTGAGGCGGGATCGAGGCTGTACCAGCTGAGTGACAGGGCTGCTTACAGAGGAACTCAGCAACATGTCCCCTGTAGGCATCTGGTGTCCGCGCACTGTGTTTACAAGCCTGATGCACACACATGCTGCATTCTGCTGGGCTGGGGTCACAGTTAAAACAATGATCAGCTCCATCAACCTGATGGAGACAGGGAAAGGGGAAGCTGTGCTCACTGTGGCTGGCCCCCCCAGCAGGAGCGGGTCACCAATTTGTTCCTCTTGTTCAGTTTGGTTAAAACACAGGATGGTGCTTTGTGGGGGGGGGAAGCTTAATCAAAACAAAACCTCCAAGCCTGGCCAGGTCCCTTTTGTTTCTGAAACCAAAGCCCTGCAACACATTCATTGCCACCAAATTGTTGTGACATCAAATCCGGAAAACAGGATTTATAACTCCTGCAGGGGAAAACCAAGTGGTGAAACAGACTAGGCTAAACCATGCTGTGGTTGGGCACAATGCCCGCCTGCTCAGGGCACAATCTCCCCCTGTAGGAGATGAGGGCAGGATTCTCACACCCTGCTGCAGCTTAAATAGCAGACTGCCCCACTATAGCCAAAGCTGCTCATGTCTGCTCCCAGTGTAAACTGCTACTCACCCCGAATAAAGCTGGCTCCACTTTGCCTATAATGGGACGTCTGTTCTTATGTATGTTTATTATATGCATATGTATACACACACACACATCTATAATATCATATATAGTATACTATATATAATAATACACGATAATATATGATGGTCTGCGGCAGTCCCTCAGTATGAGGACTTCAATCTTGCACTAGATAGGGAAATCATGAGGGATGAGTCCAGAGGTGACTAAATACAAAATAATACAACACATAAAACTCAGCTACATACCCGTGGTATATATGTATAGGCATATAACACGCACACATATATAATACATATAGCATAATACATCGTATGTCATATGGATTATTAAATCACCCCATCTGTGTTGTAAACTATTCATTTACATATAGACACATATACATTACAATATGGGGTGGCAGAGTAGCTACCATGTGGAAAAGTAAACTGGCTTTCTGTCGTCTCTTCTGGATCTTCCATGTGAGTCCTTCCCAAAGTCTATAGTCTGGCTGGAAAAGGGTTCTTCCCTGTGCAAGAGCTGAGCCAGACATTGCAAACTACTTTCCAAGGATCCATAGTCACGCCCTTGCTTCGAAGTACACTGGAATATACAGCTGATATTGATTCTGTACTATTTGCATGCAGGTTAAGGCATGTATGTAGTACTGTGTCCCTGGTTTAGACAAGCATGATCCTCTCTTGAGCAGAGGATTGGACTACATGACCTCTTGAGGCCACTTCTAGCACTTGCTTTCTGTAATTGGCAACTGTACCTACTGAAGGGTTCTGATACAACTGTGTCTGTGGTTGAAAAACCCCAGTCCAGATAAATCCTTCACCTCTGGGACTGTCCAATTACTTATCTCTCCTTCTCCAGAGTATGTGCAGGAGTGGGAACACTGTTGTGAATTATGGTGTTATACACTGCAGACTTTAGTTGCCTCTTAAAGTCTTTCCAGATCTCATTCTACACACTCCATAATCACTAACACTAATCATGGAACTAGCATTAGCATGTTTTCCAAACAAATGAAACCACAGGGAGGCTGCTTCAAACTCCCCAAACTAATGCAGCAAGTGGTGATAAGGTTTGCTTTAATGGGAACATAAACTTTACAAGACCTTCAAAAGTTTTGCTCCTTTAAATTCCTTTTCCCTGTGCAATAAACAATTTCCGCCTGGTTTTATCCCTACTACAGATTCCTATAAAGGCTGAAAACAATTTGCATTTCTCAAATGTGTGCACATTCTAGAGATTTTATAAGAGTTTGTTATCAAGTACAATAGCTTCAAGATTTAAACACCAGAAATTGAAGCCATTAAGAAGATACTGATATATTTGTTCGAAAAATGAATCTGAAGGGCAGATATTTTTATTAATTTTTGTAATCATTTCTTGAAACAGAACCAAGTTAATAATCTGAGCCAACAGCATACAAATGAGATACGTCTTAATGTCATGTTATCTCATATTCTTATTAGACTGTTGGATATTACATTCTTTTGTGATTAGGACCAGAGGGCTCAGCTTGTTACAAAGAAAGATATCAGTAAAAATACTCATCTCTTTAATAAAGTCTATTTTGAGAAGATAATTCAGGATCACACAGAGCTACCACCCTATATAAGCAGTACCCAAGTGGCAGGTTAAAATATAGTTGAGATTTACTAAAGCACAGTAGGGATGGAGCAAATAATCTTTATCAAATTCAAAGCCATCTTTTCTTTAACCAGGTGCAAATTGAGGAAGAATCAGAACTAATTGATATCTAACCCAAATACAAAAGGGGATTTATTGAATTATATCACCTTTAGCTTGTCTTTAATCTTTTAAGCCTTTTCCCCCCCAAGTACCTATTGAAAAATATTTATAATGATACAATAGATCAAAGTTATTCTAATGATTTAAATACAAATGTTATTACCTGTTTACAAAGGCTTAGACTGGATTCAGCAGTCTTAGCATAGGCAAAACTCCCATTCAAAATTGTGGTGTTCAGATAATATAACATCTAGTTCTAATATGCAATTTTGCACTTGTAGCTCTCAAATGCCTTTACAAAGGATAGGTAGTAACTTACCCTCAATTTATAGACAAAGAAACTGAGGTACAAGGGTGTAGAGTTGCCAAACAATTCTATGAATAGTAAATGATACTGATATAAGCTGTAATGTTGCAATTGTTTTGTCTACATAACCTGCAGTACAGTGATTCTCACACAGGGTGCCATGAGACCCTTTTTAAGGGTGTCACCTAATAATTAGCGCTGCTCAGTATGCAAACGCCTACTTATGATTCACAATACTAAACCCAGATATTTCACACAGAAATCCATAGCGCTGAAAACATTCTCTGCAATAAAATAATTGCTTTATTACTTTTCTGTAGTATAAAAAAAAGAGTGGAAGTGACGAGGTGGATTTTCTGAAGTGTGTTTAAATCTAATGGGTAGTGCCTTAAGTCTAAGAGGTGGTGCCTTAAATCTAATGAGCAGGGATCCTGGTTTTCTCTGATTTTAAAAAATCCCCAATTTTCAGTTAAAAAAAGTAAACCCAAATCCATATTTTCCATGATTAAAATGAAACACCACTGATATAGAGAGCTATATATTAGTGGTGTTTCTATATATTAGCGGTGTTTCACTTAAATTGTGGAAAAATGTGGATTTGGGGTAACTTTTTTAACTGAAATTGGGGATTTTTTCAAATCTGACAAAACCAGAATCCCTGCTAATGACATTGAGAATCACTGCTGTAGCAATACAAGTGTATCATTATTGCTATCTTACCCTCCACTACAAAGGGGAGATCTGGATTGGGATGTACAAGCATAGGGGTTCTGTTGAAAGCCTGCTTGAGGTGATCAAAAGCTGCCTGGGCTTCTTGTGGCCAATGGAAGTGAACCCTCTTTTTTTAAGAGGGTCATGGTGGGTGTCACTAATGCAGAAGTTAGCAAATCCCAAAAATCACTGGACCCCCCCACATGTCTCTTGTAGGTGGCCCTGCTGGGGATGTGGAGCAGTGAATTTATCCTCTAGCCAGGTTTTCCTTCATAGAAGGCTTCAGGTACCCCTGTTCCGGCTCAGGTAATTAATGCAGACAGCCAAAGGGCATCATGGCCCCAGGCTGTAGATGTATAGGACAAGTCATAGAGCTAATGTGGCGGCAGGATGTTTGCATTCTTCCTGCTAAACACACTTCCTGCTAAATCAAAGTCCTGGTAATTAGGGGGAAGCATGGTGGCTGGTGCCAGGGCCTTTGTTGACGTAGGCCCCACTTTCTGGGATACCACTGCCTGTGCTACCGCTGACCCCAGCGTCTGCAGTGTGCAGTGTCCCTCCATGAGGGAAGGCTGAGTTAGTAGGGTGATGGCCTCAAGCTGTGACAGACAGGCTTTCTGGCAAAAGTCAGATTCAAATTGAATGATTCTCTGCTGTCAGTGAATTCTGGGTCATGGAGGGGCAAACACAGAATTCCCGGTATCAGGGAGGCATGGGGGCATGTGCAGATCAAATCAAGCCAAAGCATATATTCTCCATTTGGCCTTGGACAAAGACCCAGAGTAGGGCAGTTTCAAGTGATACAGGACCTGAATTGAGGGAGATGCCACCAATCAACTTGATCATTACAATACTGGGCTTGCATTTTACTAGAATATTCTTCACTTTGGTTAAACTGATGTCCATAAAATTGCTTAAGGCACCCAAGTCCACCATACTGTGAACACGGTGGGGTGGGACAGGTACATGGTGAGCAACAACAGAGAATGCCTGAATGCTGGGATGGTCCCTGAAGAGGCCAAACCCATCATCTGACTTGGAAACCCTTACTCCATGTGGGTGCCCTTGTTTCCTAGCAGTCCCTCCCCCCCCCCGCCATGCTTGGTGGGACAGGTAGCTGCAAAACAGCCTTGCACACCACAATACAAGCAGAGACAAGCCATTCACCAACAGTGCCTTTTAGGGATATCCCATGTGTTAGAAGCTATGTCTATCTTGATTGGCTCCCCCCCCCCCACTGTTTCTGGGGGAGCAGTGAAGCTGGACTCCAAGTATAGGATCTCATCTGAGACACTCCCCTCTTCTCCAGACACCATTCTGTGAGGAGGTGCTCAATCCGAATGCAGAGCTCAATCAGGGAGCCCAAGAAAGTAGGGGACTAACCCAGACACCAGGACATGGGCAGTCTAGCCTAGGTTAATTACATAAAGTGTAGGCATAGTCCAGGTTGGCTCTCAAGAGACCAGAGGCCCAGAGGAGCCTGGTGTCAGAACTGGCTTTGGAAGCAGTAGCCAAAATCAGAATGAGCCAGGGTCAAGAGCCAAAGCTGGAGACAAGGTAAATTGAGGATTAACTGGGATTAGAAGCTAAAAGCCAGAGCCAAAGGTCAAACCAGACTCACAAGCAGGGGAGCAAAATCAAGGAATGCCAAGAGTATTATTGGAGTAAGAGCCAGGGCCAAAACCAAAAGATCAGTAAAGAAGCACATAGAAGTCAGGAGCAAGAACTTCCTTTGCCCAGACAACAGGCTGGTCCTAGCTTTTAAGGGCTGGAGCAGATGGGACCTGCTGCCTGTGGCTTCAAGGGCTTGGCTGCCCTAATGGTCTTATTCAGCCCAGCTGGAACCCTAGCAGGGCTCTGGAGTTGCTGCAGATGGAGCTTGTTCTGGGGATGGCTTGCTTTGATCTCTTGATTGGGAAGGGCTGGGCCCAGGATTCTGACCTGGCCTCACTACACTTACCTGAGGTAGCAAGACTAAAGCTAGCCCTGGTAGGCATCCACCTGTTACAAAACGTATCTGGACTGCAATTTGGACATAGGTAGATAAGGAGAAATTGTCCCTTGTTTAGCACATAAACAAAATCTTACAGTTCTTAAGCAGGCAAAACTCTCACTAGTGTTATCTAGCTGTCTATGTTTTAAAATTGCCCATAACTGAAGGGAGGAGGCGGCCATCACTCTGCAGTCCAGGGCACCTCTGTTCTGGGGAAAGGTGCGGAAATAGTAGCCAGCATTTCACAGTGCATTAGTCCCAGGCATCGATCAGCCTTGTGGCACTTCCACTATATGGAATTGCCAGGCAACAATTAAGGATCCTTTTTGCAGCACACTGAGCCAGACCCTCAGGTTAGCTCCACTGATACCAGCAGGTAATCTGGTCAACTGTCCTAAGCACTCACAGAATCTCTGCTCCCAGTGTTTAGAACTGGAGAGGGAGGGGGTATGCTCCTTCTTGCTTTGTATCTTCTCCAGCTTTGACCACTCCACCCTCTTTCTGGTGGTTCTTTATTATCCTGTTACTATTTTTAGGAACTGTAACCAGGCATTTTTCATAGCATTATGGATCAAAGGAAATTTTATGTTTGTAAATGTTTCAAATTCCACCTTTTTAAATTAATTTGCAAAAGCCAAATGCGTCAACTGCCAAGTATCATCTTTACCATAAATTGCATAAATTGACTCTTTGACTTATTGATCCTCCATGAAATCATAGAAATTAGAATATAGATCTGTTAAAAGATGCACAAGGAAATGTAGTCCATTTCCTGCCAATGCAAGTTTATTTCTGTTTATTTCTATAGAGTGTTTGGTAGTGTAGTGGCATTCCAACTATAGCCCTTGGATCCTTGGAGCCACTTTTGTCAAAACTGTGAAGCATCAGTCAGCCTTCAAGCAGTGACACTTCCTGCTACTTGTAGTCCAGTACAGAATTATTTTGGGGTTTCTGGAGGCAATTTTGACCAACAAAACTCAACATAGCAAGTATTTGTCTGCACCCTGCACAGCTGCTTCTTGTCTTTCTTTGTTGAGTGTTTCTTTGGTGTAAATCCAACCATCATCAAAAGTCAGGGATAGCAAACACTGGAGGATAGAACCAAACTGCAAAAAGACCTAAAAAGACTATAGCAATGAGAGCTGCAGGCAATGGGGAAAACTCAATACTAATAAAATCCTTTACCCAGAGAGAGTAAACAAACAGCACAGATGCAAAATGGCACAACAGGCTACTTTAATGCAGTACTAAAATTACTTCTGAATGTAGCTAAGGCACTAAGTAAAGGTAGAGTTCGAAGGATAATACAAAAGGCATTTACATAGCCATGAATAAACATAGAATGCTTGCTGTGCTCTTATTCATAGGATCCTATTATTAGTGGCTTGTAAGAACTTGGATCCTTGCTGCTTTATTTTTTAAATTACTTGTGAATCCTGAGCTTCATATTAGTACTGTTACTCAATATTAGTTAATTGCCATCATTAATTGTTGCCCTCCTATTTAAAAAGTTCCAGACATTTCTATGCCATGTGATTCAGATGACTAATCATAAATCACGATTAATAAAGTGCCAAAGTAAATAGTTCAAGAAGAAATCATCACTTATAATTTGTTCTCATAAACTACTGGATGTGTATTTATGTGAAATGAATACTTTCATAAAAGTCAAGCTGTGTTGGAGAATGATTCAAAGATAGGGAAAAAAAGGCTATATTCATCTTGTAATTTATTTGCAACAAATAATATTAACCAGATACAAATATTAGATTTGGGAACAGGAGTTCTCTATCATAAGTAGTCATCAAAAATACAATGAGTTGAAAATCACCGTTGTTATTGCTTTATCCCATCAAAATTTAAAATGCATCAAGTGATGAGGTTTCTGTTACTTCCTTAGAGAGACTATTCCCTAATCCAATAGATCTTATTATCAATGTTTCATCTGAATATTCCCCTTTCCTAATTATCCCATTTCACCTTATATTACATTAAATAGCTCATCTTTCTTCCTTGGTATCAGGGTGGAAGATGGCAGACTTCGTGAGGTCCTTTCTTCCTATTAAATGCGTTCATGTAATCATTGTGAACAAATGGTGATCAGTGGCCTTGAGGTCCAAAAAGCAGCTCCGTCAAAAATTGCAGGTAAAATAGCCAATATCAAAAGGGAAACATAGCCTCATATCTACATGTCCTTTACCTTAATCTAGAAGGCCTTTCATCTTCAAAATGTAAGTGCCAGACCAAGCTATTGCACAAGCCAAAGATCAATATCCTCATGTTGCAGACAGAAGACAAAAAACCATCCAAATGCACATTCCAGAATGCAATTTGAAGTGATCCAGCACAATCTGAGTCACAGCCTGGCAGTAGCAGCATTCAGAAAAAAAGGTCTCTACACCATCTACTCATGGACACAATCTATTCAACATCTGCCATCATCTTTCTCATGCCTATATCATCCAAATTGTTGTCATCTTATATTTTGTCTCCGTACTATAAGTTACCATTTTGCTAAGGCACATATTAAGAACACAGAACTGGAAGACCAATTAGCAACATTTTTTCAGCACCTTCATATTGTTTCTTCTTTCTGAATCCCCACTAATTTTCAGTATTCTTACTAATTAGGATTGAAGTCTTACCCTCAGCAAAGTCATCCAAAATCTACCAAATATGCTTTGGCAGCCAGAACCATATAGAGAGAAAGACAGATAGAGAGACAGAGACTATTGCTATCTCTGTTTCACAAGGCAGGAACAAAAATCAGGAAAGCAGAAGCAAAAAACTGAGATACACTTGACAAGGAATGTTAAAGACAACATGAAGGGTTTCTACTAATAGGTCAGACAGAAAATAAAGATCAAGAAAACTGGATTCACTGCTCAATGGTGAGAGTGAGATATTAACAGAAAACACAAATATGGTAGGTAATCTCAGTAATTATCTTACATCCTTTTTCAAAAAAATATAGACTGTGACCATTCAACTAGCAGAATTAAAACAAACAATGGCCAAAATCCAAGTCCATCTTTAGATGTTTATGTAGCACTTAGGTGACTATGTTACATATGTAACTGGCATCTTGAGCCAATTATGTGCATTTGACTTCCCATTTTCCCAGGGGTTGAATCACAAACCAGTGGAAGAGAAGGCTCTCCCACCTTTTTATCCAATGGTCTAACGGTTAGAGCACTTATACAAGGAATGGGAGACCCAGATTTACAGCCTCCCTTCTCCAGATGAGGTTTGAGTCTACATCTCCCGCTTTCACAGTAAAGTACACCAGCCACCTGACTATGGGCTAGACAGGGATAAACCCACTTCTATCCCTCCTATGGAAGATGTCCCAATGAGCAGCAAAGAGGAGAGAAAGATAGGTAGGGCCAGAAGGACAACAAGCCAGAAAGCAAACAATACTGCCCCAAAAACAGGGTGGGTGCCTTTGGTCCTGCTGGAGCACCACATTTCAATAAAATCTGGAGGATTCAGGGGCAAGTAACAAAGATGATAAAAGCCTTATAAAGCAAGCAGTATAAAGAAAAGCTGAGAACTACATGTATTCAGTCTGAAAAAAAGAGATTAAGGTAGGCATAATTGCAGTTTTCAATTATTTGAAAGTCTATCCTAAAGAGAGAGAACAATTATTATCCCTTGCCATAGAGGACAGGACATAAGGTTTAAACTGCAGTTTTTGGATTACCATATTTTCTTGCATACCATCTGCTACCAAAATAAAACACACACTTCCTTTTGAAAGGCAGGAATCTGAAAGGCACGTCAGTTCTACACATACCCCATATCTCATTAACTTATCAAAAACTGGTGCCAAATTTGAGACAGCCTGTGAAAAGTTTAATACTGGACTTTACCCTCTCCTGCTTCCTGGCAGAGACTGAGAAGCTAGCAGCAATCTTATGGCACTGTGCCTTTATCCTTCTACACTGCTGTGCAGTAAAGTTCTAGTAAACAGAAAGAGCTTCCCTGCTAAAGATGTGCTCCCCAATTTTGGGCGACTGATTTTGGAGGAAAGGTATGTCTAGACAGTAAATATCATAATGTGGTAATTTTCAGACTTCTTACCTATGAGGACAATAGAACAATGGAAAAAGCAGTCTAGGGAAGCAATAGAATGTCTTCCATGGAGATTTTTCTGGAGATGAATCTCTTTCATCTCATACATGGAGTAGGAAAGTAGTAGAATCTCTTTCGTGAAAGTTTTTAAGAGGAGCTACATTGGCATCTGTCTGAAATGGCTTAGGAATAGTGCATTCTGCATCTGTAACCATTTCTCATACTAGGTGACCTTTGAGGTCCCTTCCAACCCTGTGTTTCTAATGCAGCTTTTTCACCTACAACCCAAGTTGCATTGCAGCTTTGCTGTGTAATGTCATCTCAATACTGTGTTTTAATTATTTTTCTGCACATGCTTTAGCGAGCAGTGCTCATTTTTCCATTGATCTGTGTTTTACTTATTTCCCCCAGATATTTTAGCTTGTACTTTTCATTTTTTCCAAGATCAATGCCTTATTTATTTATTTATTTTTCCTTTCCCACCCATATTTCTATTGACCCTTTCTGAGTCAATTTATATTATTTCTTTTAACTACCCTCATCCTCCCAATTTAATGCCACTTGCTAATTGTGTTGACATACAATTTCCACAATCTCTGGTTACTTAATGAAGAAGTTAAATATGACAGGACATAACACTGAGCCTCTGACACTATTGGGTATCTCTTCCCCACAGTTCAATGTATTTTCATTTACCCTTTCCTACTGTTATTGTAATTCATTTAGTTTTCTCTCCCTGTGAGACTTTACTCAAGAAAACTAATTTGAATTCATTCTAGAAAAACTTTCTTTGAGCCAATGGGCTGTATCCTATTTCAGATAAAAAGCCAAAGTGGACTTAGGCTTCTAAGTAGTTATGTCCCACTACTCTGACACATCTCACAGGCAGAGAGCTTGCAGTGGGAACTGGAGGCATCCCTGGCTTTGGGGAGTGCGGAGCAAGAGTGGGTGGGTGAAGCTTAGTTTTCAACAGCATTCTCAAAAGCAGTGTAGAGGTAATATAGACATCCCCAATGTGATCCTGCTGTACCCTGCTCAAATCCATCAGTTAAAATGCGTTAACACACAAACTTTTTAACATGAAAACATTTTAATCTTCAGATTAAATCACAAAAAGCAGCAGAGAATAGGACCTGCACACTTTTCCAGTAACTTTTTTCAGACACTCAAGCATCACCCATAAGTACCTAAGTCCACTTGCCCAATGAATCAAATGTAACCATTTGCCTTTGTAAGTCCCTATTCCTAATATTAAAGTGCATAAATCCATTTTCTTGCCTGTGGAAAACCCCAGTGTTGGCAGCAGACTTCCACACAGTGTCAAGAATTCACCTGTATGAATCATATTTTATAATCAGGCCATAACTTTGTAAATTCTATATTTAAGAAAAATCAGGCTTATCTCACAGAAGTTGATCTTCAGAAAGTGGGTCTGTTATCACCTAGATCAGGAGTGTCAAATATACAGCCTGCAAATGGGTCCAGCCTGCCTGTGACAGGGTCCCCTAACCCCTGCTACTTAGAGAATAAGAGGGCAGCATCAGAAAACTGCAGTGCAGTGAAGGCAGCGATGCAGGGGCCAAGCTGCAGAAAAATAAGATGCACAGGGGAAGAGGAAGAGAGGAGCTGCATTGTTACAGATAGCTATCTTGGGCAAGATACCCTACAGTAGCAGTTCCCAAACTGTGGCACAAAGACCGCTGGGGATGCATGAAAGAAATTGTGTAATGGCAGATTTAATTTTCATTATAATAATAATTGGAATTTAAGGGCTTAAAATATAAAACATATGCTAGTCAAGGTACATGGGCACCTGATAAATCTGGAAGGGGGTATGCAATAAGAAAAAAATTAGTAACCTCTGCCCTACAGTAAGCTACAGGGGCAGTCTTGCAAGCTGACAGGTAGCTAAGAAGCCACTGGAGGTCAGCTGGGCAGCCTGCAGTGGAACAAAGCAAGTGCAACAATAGACTGAGCAGAAACAGATATCAGGTGACCAGAAAGAAAGGGGTCTGGGACAGAAGTTCCATCAACCAGTTTGACCTCAGTCAGTTAAGTCTGATACTACATTCAACCAGGTTTATCTTAAACCAGTTTCATACATTTTGAAACTGATCTATGTGCACTGAACTTCTGTTCTGTTACAGGTTTAAACCAGTTTCTGATCACTTAGACCAGTTTATGTGTAACTTCTGTCCTTAGCCATGGAGTCCTGTGAACTTAAAGCCTAGCACCAAAGCTAAAGGTGCAGTCTGGCCCTGAGCTAGAGTGCCCTGACTGGGTCCCCTGCCTGAGCTGCAGAGAGGGAAGAACTTCTGATGGCTAAGGCAGGGGACCCAGTCAGGCCAGGTATGCAAGGAAGCTGGAGGGAGAACTGGAAGCTGCTAGGACCTAGAGACTCAGAAGACTGATGATTTGGGTGTGGCCGATCAGGGTGGTTTTTAAGGCCACACATGGGGTACTTGGAGACACTCAATGTTGTAAAGAGCTGATTCCTAGTGACAGCTCTGCCAGGATCCAAGACCCAGTGGGCTGTGTGGGCTAGAGCCAAAACAGGGCCAGGGGCACACGGTATAAATAGAAGAAGGGTAGAGCCTTGTACAAGTCTGAGACCCAGCAGTCTGCATGAGCCACAATGAATAGGTTCTTAGATTGAGGGTAACAGCCCAGAAAGAGTCAGGGACTCAGAAAGCTGAAACCAAAATAGGGCCAGAGATCCTGGTGAAAGCACAAGGTAAAATCTGGGAGTCATGGGTGTGTCTTCAGGGAGCAGCTGGAGGCCACAGTTAAAGGTCTTAAAGTCTTTAAGGCTTGGCGGGCCATGATTGGGGCCAATAGGGCCCAATGAAAGAGAGACAGGGCCAGTAAGCTAATACAGTGTTTTTCAGAGGGGGTCAGAGCCCCAACTGAGAGAAAGACACTATGTCCCAGGGGAGTTGGCGTCCTATAGAGAGAGGGAGAGAGAGACGTGTCCAGGACTTGTTGGCCTAGGACGGCAGTCTTCCCATCAAGGCTTATCAGGTGATATAACAGGATGTACCGTGAGAGACCAGTTGGGAGGAAGCAGGACAAGTAGGGCTATGACTGCATGAATCCCTACAGATCCCTAACACCACTTGCCCCACTGCCACCACTTATCCCACCACTGGTGGTGAGTCAGGATCCCTGTGGGGAGCCCCAGGGTCCAGATCCAGCCTGGGGCCAAGTGATTTAACACCCCTAATCTGGATATATAGTGATATTATTTCCCTGAATATATTGGTTCCTCTTGCTTCACCAAAGAAGCAACCAGACTCACCCAGAAGCAAACATCATGAGCAATTTTCTTTCCTCATATCTTCCAGCATCTCCCTAGCCCTCCATGACTTTTCAAAGTTCAAATATTTATTGAAGCTGCTATGTTTGGTTGTAAAAAATGTGAATATTTTTTATATAAATTATTTTCTAGAATTGGCTTTATGAAAAGCTGTTTATATCAGCAAAAATTGCTCAGCTGGCCAAAAGAACCCTACACCACCCAAGATTTGCAGCAGCCCTCTGGAAGATAAAGCAAGAGGGACAGAAATTAGGATACAACTGCAGAGAAGCTGCATAGTTGCTATCGGGGAACTAAGCTGCAAATAGTACACAAGGGCATGTGATAGAATGATTTTTATTGCCTATAATTATAAATTATTATTATTGTTGTTATTACTATGAAATCCCCAAGTTGTAATGAGCTTAAATTTCAATTACTCAGGCTTTTTGCTGGGTATGGATCAAGCTGATTTTTACACTATCAGGACAAATGCTGTTATTACATTTAATGATTAAAATCCTGCTGGTGCTCAGCTAAAATATAAAATCAGTAGTTTGGAAGAACAGGCTTCAAGCAAAACAAAATTGCTTTGGGACACTGAATAACTCAGGGAATTAGCAACGGGATATGCAGTCTTTCACCTCTACCATAGGTCACTAATTGGAATCTAGCCCAGGTTAGCACTAGTAGCTTGAATTTTGGAGCTAAAATTGTTTATGTCTGTTTTGTAGGTTTTAGGAAATACACTGAGGGTCTCAGTTCAATTCATAATAAATGTCCGTGCTGCAGCTCCCTGCCACATCTAGCACTATTGTTGGCAGTTTCAGCAAGAGTTCAAAATTTCTGTGGAGTACAAGATTGAAATATCTTCTTCGTTTTCTAGGTGAGCCATCCTTGAAGGTGAGGGTGGAAGCAATGGCCAAGCAATGAGGGGAAATTTGGTTTGTGCCGCATTACATGTCTGAATGTCCAACACTGACAACCTGTCAGGTTTCTCAAATGTGAAATTTAATCAACAGTGTAAAGAAAACCATTACAACGACTGCTTATTCAAGTATACAAGAAATATGCACGGATCCTAAATGTGTCCTGTTATTAAATAAGAGCCTGAACCAATGTTCACTGAAGTCAACAGGACTACTTCCAAATGGATATGGCTCTAAACCAGCATTGTAAACAACAAATTATTGTGTAACCTTTTAGATAGACACAATACAAGATGGGGAACTGCAGCAAGAAGCAAGAGGCAAGCAGTGCAGAAATGGCAATCAGCCATGCCCTAAATATCTTGCTGTTTCTCAGCTATTCTGACATTCACCAGTTTGCCTTCAGAATGTAGCTTAAGACGTTCCATAATATAATGTACCATATAAATTGCATAACATAGAAAAATATAGCACAAGAATCACATCTTTATCACTTTTGTGTTTCTTTGGCTACCCAAGAATTATATTTATTTATTGCTATGTTTAATTTTGGAGGCAAACTTCAGCTTTAATTACATGGAAGGAAATCCAGTAAGTATGTGCAAAAAATAAACTTGTTGTATATACTGATCTTTATTGCCTATGATTCACTAATGCTGACACTATTTGGGCTGATAAGCCATCTCTATTGGTTCATGTTCTACATGCAGCTAGCTACATTTTAAAACTTGATCTGAGGGCAGAATTTTCCCCATATAATATTAGGAATGCATTTATGTCTGTGGGGAGAGACAGAGTCAGAAAGACAAAGATCAAGAGAGTGATATTGTGGAGAGTATAACACTGAGGAGTTTATTACTTCTTATCTATGTTTTATCAGGTAATATGTCTTATTTTCCTCCTTCAGTGACATATAGACTCCAAAGAAGGGAAGAGCCCTGCAGGGCTATGTTATCCCAAGGGAATTTCAGAATTTCATATCACATCTCTTCAGGCTCCCTTTGATTGTAATTGCCTTGTGATTTAATGCAAAACTTCAGCTGTTTTTCTGCATTGTTTTTCATATGACATTTTACTGGAACTACCCAGGATGCTTTTTTAACTACTATCATTTATAGCATTACTTTAAAGCCTAGCACCCTGGGTATATTTACATTATATACTTTGGTGGAGAGATTCACACTGTAATCTAAGCACTCCAGGATTGGATGGGAGCAAATAGCCACTGAATGATGCTTAAGTGGAAAAAACTTTGGTCAATGACTCGTTTCCTCTCCACAGTCTCAGCCTGTTACTTTTCCCTGCCAGATGGTGGGAGCTTTCTTTCTGATCTCCTAGATGGAAATAAGGAATAAGCACTGCTTTGAGAGTATATCTTCTCCCCAGTCATTCCAAGCAAGGATTCCAACTCTCTCTACTGTAAACTTTGTAGATGAGCCCTTTCGGACTTCTGCTTACTTCTTAGCCACATTTGGAACTTAGCAAACCTGTTTCCATAGGAAATAGCTTAAAGATCTACAACATGAAAAAAAAATAACATATGACAGCACATAAGTAGTACACTGATGTGTATATGCAGGCACTTGTGCTTACACACAAGTACTCACAACTGAGGAGCTAGACCACCAGAGAGACATTGGACATTTTATTTTTGATTGAGCATCTTTGTCAGTTCAATATGGGCAGTATAATATTACGGGCAAATAAAGCAGGCGTCCAGAGATATATAAAAACATGTCAAACTGTATTCAGGACTTCTGACAGCAGGAAACCAATTACTTTGAAATGAATGGGTTCTGTTTCATGACACTAATGCCTTCCCCTTGATCCTAACATCAAGGTAGAACTTTGCATTTCCAAAACTTTTGTTGACTACAAGGCAGCATGTTTGCTTTATCTATCTATTTATTTGTTTATTTATTTACTTGTTATAGGTGGTAGTTGGTTCCGTGTTTCCACAACTGGATGTAGCAATGGAGAGGCAAAGAGATATTTATAAATAATAGATGGTTTCTTTTGCTTTAAAAAGGTGCTCTGTGATTCTTATCCTCATTTTAATTTAGGAAGGGAAAATAATTTTAAAAATGACAAGCACTTCCCAGTCAAGTTAGAGAAGAGTATGGCATCCAGAAGAACAATGTCTGATGCCACAGCATGATTATCTGACAGGCTTCAAACCCTACTGTAAAGTTGGCAACACAATAAGCCTTTTATCTTTCACTCCAACATTTGAAGGCTGTGATTTCCATCCAAGGAATAAGACGAGGAAAAGGATGTCCTCCCACCACCTCATTGCTTACTGTTTTAATTATCATTATTTAAGAAATATAAATATTACCCCACTAGACATAACTTTTTAAAACTAATAAGTGCTTTACAAGAACATTTTCACTACAATATTGCGCTTGGTTTTATTCCTAAAAGCACATATCTCTTTTTATTTTTAATTTGCTTTATGTCACTTTTTGGGTACATAGATAACAGCATTCATAATTTATTTCCCTTGTAATCTTAGTTGTAGGCACTACATTATTGGGTAGTATAGCTGTGTCTTGTTAATAAAGTTGAGGTCTTTCCAGGATGACTGTCAGGCTCTTGAAGAGTCTGCAGACCTGCTTACTCAGTGGGATGTATTTTAGACCTTAGCATGAGCCTGTGTTGATCGTATTGAACATATGTAACTGGAATCCTGTTCTCATCTAACCATTACCCCATACAAGTAGAAATTAATTAGAACTCCCCTGCTCCTTTGTCTGAGGAAAGGACCATGAGAATAGGCTGTACCCTTCCACAATTGGACCCAGTAGCTTCACATGTTCCTTCTAGAAAATAGTGTGGAGTTGCAAGTTCAATTGGGACTATACTGGCTAATACTATAAGAAACATTTTTCCCCCAGGAGCTGTAGCCTATTATGCCTTAATTATAATGTCCCGAATTTCTTCTACACAAGTAGGTTGTTATATTGTCTCTCCTTCTGCTTTAATCACTGAGCACCAGATCCAAAAGAGGACTGGCACATCCGTTGGGCCCCTAATTCTACTTTAGGTATAATTTATGTTCCTCCAGTCCAAGTGAGGGATTCAGAACCCCCCACCTAACCACTAAGGTGCATGAGAAGTACTGGGAATCCTGGATTTCAAAAGAAAATTGTCTTATACACCCAGGTATAAGTATGGCCTATCTTGAATGAACTGAGCATATATATATTTAAATCCCATGTAACACTATTTCGGATTTACTTCAAGCATACCTACCACAGGAAGAGCAGCCACCCATGTTTTTCCCTGTAATTCAGTCACTTACCCAGACTATATTCTAGACTCTTTTGTCCTGAGGAGGTTCAAATCTATATCACCTACTGCTTGGGAAGGTGCCCTAACCTCCACTCTGAAGACTAGGCAATACTGATGATACCCCCCTTCCCCACTCCATCTCTCCTAATAATGCTGGTTCCCTGGGAAGCCAAGAAGAAAAGTCATGATGTCAAAATGTAAACGTACAAAAGAGACCTCAGTTCTGTCTGCTGAGGAAGGCATGCTTGAGAGTAGTTTAGGCATTTTATGTAATGGCTTTTTAAAGTAAAAGAAAAATGGACAAGCAGTTCCATGAGTAGCAACTTCCTCACTTAGCTACAAAGTTAGGTTCCCCCTTATTTAGTTTCCTTCTATCCCTACAATTTGTGCCTTTTTTATTACTGAGACAACTCTTCAACAGGAAGGGAGAAAAGTGCTTTCAATCTAGCCTGCCCTTCTAGCTTGGTGGTTAAGGTGGTCTGGGTGGTATGAGATACAGGTTCAAACCTGCTCAGAAAAATTAGGAACCTAGGCCTCCCGTTTCCTGGGAAAATGGTCTAGTCTTCCTCCTCAACTTTAGGTGATGCAGCCTAGATCTCAGGCTATTCACTCCAGTTCCATTTAAGTACCCACCTGGGAGAGAGGTAGGATTTCACATGTGCGCACTTCTCTACTTTCTGTTTGCTGGCATATATTGCTAAATATTGTGAGGCACAGTTCTGGGTATCTAAGTCTTTCTGTGTAAACTATATGGAGCTTACATGCCTGACTTGGCCTATCTGAGATTCTAGGGGCAGAGCTGGGTGCCTCACTTTTAGACATGTGAATACACAGCATAGTCAGGCTTAAATCCCATTTTGAATCTGGCCTTAGGGAATCAATTTTTCTAGTTAAAGACACCACTTGCAGGTCTACTTATATTTGCCTATCTTAAGTTAGCACCTGCTCAATTAGATATCTAGGCCTGGCTTTTTAAGAGGAACCTGAGGAAATCAGGTGCCCAAATCATATAGATTCAGGAATAAAATATCCTTCCGCTCCTTTTAAACCACCAGTTCCAATTGTCACATGCATGAAAAGCCTGATATTCTAGTCTCAATGGATATCCTGCCAGATCTTCACAAGATCATATTTATTATCTTTTAACTGATATTTTAATTGCTCTTATTTTAGTTTTGGGTCCTTGAATTTGCTTACATATATATTGGCAGGCTAATTTTATTATCAATAAGATGGCTTCAGTTAAAATGTCAGCAGGCTAATATTATTCCTCATATTTTCATTATAACATTTTGACTGACTGCTTTTTTTGTGGTCATCCTTTTCTTGCATCAACCCATAATTTAATTTTATGGCGTCAAACTGAGAACTAGCAAATGCAGAACTCTCACAATACTTTAACTGACTTTATAGTGACATAAACTAATTTTATTCTGAAATGAAAGTTCCCATACACAGACCAGACTGGCTTAGTTAAAATGTTACAAGTTAATGTATATATATTAGCTCTCAGGGGCCTTTGCATACTCACTGAAGTCAGGGGAACACAAGAAATATTATGTTACTGAGTATCCCTGCCTGGCAGCATGAGCTTCTGCTAGGCAATACATATTCTAGTGATTTTATTTGGTAGTTTTAAAAATCCACATTTTATATTCTCAGACTATATTTAAGGCCCCTCTACACATTATATTTATGCAATGATTAGCATGTTTTTCCCACTATAAATGACAAGCATACTGTAGATGCACCCAATTTAAGGCACTATAAAATAGCAAACCAGCTATAATTATGTTCCACATATGATGTAGAACATTTTACAGCAGGTTTATATGGCATGTTAAATTAAAGGAGTGGCATATCCACGTGGTAGGGCTGTCCAGGGTAGATCCCTGACAATTGTTGGAATCAGCCCTGGACAGCCACAGGTCTCCAACAGGTGGAGCCAACAATCTTGCTGGGTAGCTCCAGGTCTTCAACCTGCCCAGGGCTGCCCCAGGGCCAGTGTCGACAGTCAAATGACAACTGGTTCTGGGCTGGGGGTTGCCTGGAAGGCTCACAGGAGGGGGAGTCAAGCAGAGACAGGGCAGCTACATAACACTTAGGGAAGCAATAGCCCCTGCCATGCCAGTTGCAGTGGCACAATTAGCCACAGCTATGACAACAGCTGCTTTTCCACCCCCCTACAATATCAGCACCTGGAACTCCCATCCCAGTGTCCTACCTCATGTATGCTACTGGTGCTGCTTCCCCACCAAGGAATTTAAACCCCTCTACCCAAACTCAGCTGGACTGCCTGGCAAGGGGAATGAGGCTTGAAGAGCAGGCAGCTGAAGGGACTCTCCTGCCAGTGACATGAAACCCTTGTCTGCAGTTTAGCACCCATAGCAGGGAGAACCCTTTGACTCCATCTGCCCGGAGCCCCATATCCTCCGTGCCTGGCAGCCTCATCAGAATTGCTGTATATGGGGTTTAAACTGCCCAGGAAAGCCCTCAAATAGACCTGGAGCTGACAATCAGCTAAATGCCCAGGACAGCCCTGTGCCTTGAAGTCATTCAGGCCTGTCTCAGGGCCAAGGCCAACAATCAACTGATTGAGGGCAGTAGTTAACCATGCTAGTCTAAAGTCAGGCAGAAGCCAGAGTAGATTCACACATTATAGGCTAACTAACCAGATGCATAGAATGAGCTTTCATGAACCCAAGCTCACTTCCTCAGATGTTGTTTGTCAACACGGATGTCAGGATTTCCCAAGGTCTGATTGTTGGTACAACTGTTTAGATCCCATGGTGCCTTTAAATCATTGTATGCCAGGAGCCTAACAGACCACTGGTGGTCTGAGTTTGTGCTCAGTGGCCCACAATTAAAATCTGATGCCAAGGATATGTGATGGTCTGCAAGACATTTTGAGAATTGACAGCTGTCTGTTGGTCCAAAAAGTTTAGGAACCACTGTTTTGAAGCATCCTGCTTTGTTTTTCTATCCCCTGCCCACTTTACCTCTCCCAGCAGTGCCCTCTCCTTTTTTCCTTCCCGTTCCCTAGCCTAAGTACTTTAATCACTTCTTTCTGTTTGGAAGCTCTGTTTCCTGCAGTCTCTTTGTAGCATCTGATAAAGTAAGCCACTGCTTATGAAAGCTTATGCATCTCTGATTTAGATCGTCTCTAAGGTGTAAATGTACCCTGCCTTCAGTCTAAATCATTCTGCCACTCATGTTGTCTTTCTCATTACACTAAAAGAAAATGTCCTGACCTCTTATGGGCATTTAAAAGTTCTACATCACTTTATGCTAAAAGAGCTGGAAATACTTTGGCCACACAGATATCTGAAGGAAAAAATAAGACTTTATGCCCGTACTCTACCTCACACAGGTTTACGAAGTTTAATCAATTAATGTTTGTAAAAGCCTTTGAAATCCTCAGAGGAAAGGCACCAGAGAACTGCAAAACACCATTCCTGTTAGAGGAGAAAAGGCTGCACTGAAAAAGGTTAGTGTGGAAAAGCTGTTTCAAGCAATCATGTAATACATTTGCCATTTGTGCACCTCACTCTCTTTGTGAAGGGCTGGGTGCACAAATGGATTTGTTCTTGCGCTTACAGAGCATGTACCTTTTCAGAATGCTCATCATCTGGCACAAAAAAGAAATTGCATCTAGAGTTCAGTGGAGCGTTCACAAAAGGGTTTTCTCTGATAGTCAGGAGGGGGATACTGGAGGGAGTTATGAAAATAAAAAATCTCTCTCTCTCTCTCTCAATAGGACTCCAGATAAAAATGGAGGGCTAGTAGCCAGAAAGGAAAAAAAGGAGGTATGTAGTATAATTTGGATGCATTCTGCAGCTTTAGAATGACACCTAAACCACCTCCTCCACAAAAATGTGGAGACAAGCTGATTTTTTAGGTAAGTAAATAGTTTTTTGTGTGATTCTGCATTACAATATACCCTCAACTAGTAACATTTACTCTGAATGTATAAATCACTCCAGAGTTCTTGTATTGGTTTGATAATGCTCTCTGAGCTATTCATTGAACTATATGCACTCAGAACAAAGCCGGCTATATCTCTCAGCAGCCTCAGTGCTGCAAGGGGATATCGATATTTCATTAGGAGAACAACTGCAGACTGGTAGGGTGAGGCTGTGCCATTCCATGGAGTTGGAAATACAGCCATTTGGCATTTTCCTATAGACTGCCCTATTGCAGCCCCATACAATAGATCAGGCTGGGGGTTATTGCCCTAAAAAGGCCCAGTCCTACCCAACAAGCCATTTACGAGGATCGCCCTCTGTGGGCGTATCCAGACGAGTGCACATGTAGGCATTCCCCGTGCTGGTAATTTGCAATGTGAGTGGGGGAAGGGGACGGAAGTGACACCAGAAGATCCAGGTTTTTAAAAATAAACACGCCTAAAAAAAGTGGAGCAGCAGCATATGCCACCTGAACTGGAGCCTGCTGCCAGATCACCGCAACTGCAGGCCTCCAGGACCCCAGGTGAGGCTGCTGGGACCAGCCCAGGTGCTGGCTCTGGCTTCCCCTGCCCCACCCAGGTAACGGGCCACACACCAGAGCTTGCATGCACAGGCATTCCTCAGGGACGAGTAGCAATGGCACATATTGTACCACTGCTGTTTGTCCCTGGGTAAACACATATTCCTGCTCATGGGGACACACCCTGTGTGTGGAAGGGGAGATGGTAGCAGGTATCAACTTGGAGAACAGATTGCAGTACATTGGGACTTACCAGCTAAAGACATTCACTCAGCTCAGCAGTTGCACATTCCATAATAGTATCCAGCTCTTCATCCACAGAACCTATGGGGCTGTACAAGGGAGGTCAGTATCATTACCCCAATTTTACAGATGGGGAAATTGAGCCATGGGCCTTAGCCTAATCTAGGTCCTGTGGATGTCTGCCTTCAATATCTGCTTCCAGTAGAGGTGAGGCTCAGAGCAGGATATAAACTTTATCTGAAGCAATCCTAAACATTGACATCAATAGTCTTCTATCCCTTGTAGTTCACAGTTCTCCAAATAGATGTATAACTTATTTTTCTATATGGGTTTCAGCCCCAGGTGCCCTACAACTTAAAATATCGATTGTCGTCTTTACTGGAAAGAAGCAAATTAAAAATGCGGGTACAAGGGCATGAATTTTGGGGCAAACTGAAATCAATATTTTTTCCCCTCTGAGATAGCTTTTGTGTTAAATAAGCACACAAGCCTTTCTTAACACATTTGTGTTTGTGCATCTAAATGAGTATGCATGCACATACATATTTAGGGAAGACTTCTGTTACTTCTTGAGTGCATAAATGACAGTTTTCCAACTTCATAATGGCCTTTTTGTGATTCTATTACCTTTTTATTCCTCATGGGTAATAAAAGGCCTTTTAAGAGTAAATTGGATGCTTATCTTGCTGGGATCCTATGACCCCAGCTGACTTCCTGCCCTTTGGGCAGGGGGCTGGACTCGATGATCTCCCGAGGTCCCTTCCAGCCCTAATGTCTATGAAATCTATGAAATTTTCTTGGCAAGTCCAAATGCAGAAAATACCTGTTGTACTTCCTAGACTGCAATCTGTTCTCCAAGTTGTCACCTGCTATCACCTTCTCTTCCACACATAGGCTGTGTCCAGACAAGCATGGCCACATGGTAGATGGCACTGCAAATACATTTGTGGCATGACATATCGCATGTTCAGTTGTTCTCTTGCACTGCAAGGGAGCAGCACAGAGGGTTTTTTGGACCCCTGGATATCCAGGGATCAAAAAACCTGTGGAGAAAAAAAGCAGAGCAGTACACGCATGGGCAGCATGCGCCACTCAGAAGCAGAGCCAGGCCATCCTGAACCATGCTGTGGCTACCAGCCAGGCTCTGCATGGCAGAATTGCTGCTGCTGCAGCTCCAGGAGGCCTCCAAGACCCCAGATAAGGCTGCTGTGGCCTGCCCAGTGCTGGTCCCAGCTTCCCCTACAATCCCCAAGGTAACTGGTCACCAGAGGACACGTGGCACAGGCATTCCCTGGGGACAACTAGCAGCAGTGCAAATTATACCACCGCTAGTTGTTCCAGGGAACCAAACATCTACACCATGTGTTGACATGGCCATAGAGAGCAACCCTTATAAAGGGCTTGTTTGGTGAGACTGGGCCTTTCTAGGGCAATTAGCATATATATGTATACTGAGCCTGCAAAATAAACTATGCTCTGGCCAGATAGGTACACAGTAAGCATACATGTGTAAGTCACAAAAGTGCAGCTGGACAAATGCTCACAACTAACAGAAGCTGGATACCAGGAGAGGAAGGCTTCTCATATTTTAGCCCCAGTGGCCAAAGAGAGCATAAGCCAAGGAAAGGGGAGACCTCAGGTTTAGGCCCCACCAAGGAGATTTAAACACATACTTCTTTAACTTCCCAAAGTATAAAGTGCTTCATCTTCCACACCACAAGTCAGATGTTACCCAGCACCCTCACTCAGTCTCCTTTTGAAGCTGACCCCTCGGGCAGTCGTGAGAGGGAGCAATGTGAGACAAGGAATAAGCAAGTTTGAATCTGCATGGCTCAGTGAGATGGCTGCTGGCCTAGAAAGAAGGAAACCTTGGGTTCTAGGCTGGACCATTGTTTCTCAAGGGAATAGAAGTTTCTTATCCTATTTTATCTGATGACAAGTAATGCAGGGTGCAGTGGCAGCTCAGCTTCAAAAGAAATGCTGGAGAAGAGCCAGGAAAATACCTATGCTGTAGTGTGGTGTTTAGAGCACTGAATTAGGAAGTCAGAGATATACACAGGTTCAAACTCTATTTGTATAAGAAGGATGGGTGGGCAAGCATAGAACCTCGGTCCCCTGCTTTACCGGATGATTTATTCTAACCAACCATGCTGCTATTGGGTTCTCTTTCTGTTATGTCTAGACTTATACGGCAGTGTACACATATATGTAGCTGCATACCTTTGCAAGTAGAGTATATGCCAGTACACTTACACATCCATACTACATAGGTAATAGCAGCACAAACTGCATGTAAGTACCCAAAGTGCTACTTATGGGGCAGGGTAAATGTCACTTAGGATTACGAAGGGTAATAGACTTCCATGTATTATGCCCATACCATAGTCTACCATTCTCTCCCACTTTTCTTGGGGATATATTTTATGTAATTTGCAAATATCAGGATATAATCACTAACAATTAAAGAAAATGAATATGCAAATATATAAATATGTCTGTGTGTTCATTTGAGTATGCAGATATAAACACATGCAAAAATACACACTGTGTTTGTTAACATAAACATACAAATGGATGTTAAATGAACACTAAGATTGCATAGTTAAATATAACATATTTAGGATACTCTAAATATAAGTTTGCCTCTGAAATGTTAATTAGCATACAGTATACACATATGCGTGCGCATGCACACGCACACACACGCACACACACACAGCACCTATACCATAGTTCACATTCACCATTCTCTTCCATTTCTCTGGGGAAGAAAGAATATCTCTGTGTGCAACTTGCAAATTGGAGGATATTACAAGTAGCAAAACATAAAATACGATATGCATGTTAAAAATCCTTCTGAAACTGGGCTTTAAAACATAATTTGGGTTCCACTCAAAATCCAAACTACAACTGATTTGTACTTCTAGACTTCGTGCTACCATATGTCAGTATATAACCCTGACATTTGGATCAGATATTATCAAACCATCATGTTCCATCTCTTTCAGCACAATAAAAACAAACACAAGCCTCTCCATTTGGACTGAGCCATGCCTTGCCCCCTCTCCCCTGCCTCTTGATGCTTTTCATAATTAGCAGACCCAGGCAACCTGTGCAGCATTTGGCCCCCTTCCTGCTTGTTTGCTTCTGAGCAAATGGAAGAGCATTTGGGTAGGTGAAGCAGAAGGGAGAAGCTGAGAGAAATGTCTGCATCAGCACCTTAACATGAAAGCTCTGTGCTGCATTTTTCATTTTAAATGACAGCTTGAAAAGTGACACAGTCTCAGATAAAGGCATGTCTTCAGGCCATACTCAGCTACTCTCCTTTTGGCCTTATTAGATTTTCCTGACTGGTCTTTGCTTGTAACTTCAGGACATTGGAGTTTCCAAGTGCACATTTCAATCCACAAATGATTGGAGAAGCTTGATTCTGCCTAGGGATAATACCTCCCAGAAGCCAGCATTGCTGCTTCGCTGGACCAGTCCTAGAAGAAAGAGAAAATCTAAAATATGCATGCCCTTAGGACAAGAAAGTTAGGAAAGCTTTAAATAAATCCGTTGCATCAAGATATGATCCAAAGCCTGATATGAATTGGTTCATTTCAAGCTTTTTGTGACTCAATTTTGTTATAAAAAAGATAATGGTTAATACATTTTCCTTGTTTATTAGGAAAAGCTCTAGAAGAGATCAGTTTACCCGGCAACAAGGAAGACTTAGCATGGATAATAGGAAAAATATTATAACTATAAGAGCAGTGCAGTGGTAGAACAGATTCCCTAAGATGTGAAAACTTTATTGAAGGTTTTTAAAAGCAGGGCCAACAAACAGCAGGAGATATAGGTGATATAACTATATCCTGCCTCACTGCAGAAAATTGGTTTATATGAACTCTGGAAGTCCACCCCAGCCCTATTTTTTTATTATTGTATTTTCTTCATATTAATTGATTTCCTCATTGCAAGCTGTGGTTGTTGCTTTGCTCCTGGTGAATTTGACATGAAATTCCTAGTATGACACTACCAATCTCCCCTTCCCTAATAAGTTTTAAGTCAAGAAGACAGCCCAAATCAAAGCTGCCATTATCATCCTGTAAAATAAAACAATCATGGCCTATGGTGAATTATCCCTTCAACTCATGATGTCAGCTTAGGGAAGAGCAATTACCCCAGATTAACAAATGGAGGGGAAACAAAGCCAGGAGCATGTTCTCCATTCTGCTACCAGGACCACAAATGCTCCTCCACAAAACCCCCTCCATAAGCTAGGACCCATCAAATTTTTAAAGGAAGAGCACACACCAGTTTAGTCAGCCCAAGTAAGGAGTGGTGGCAACAGGAGAGGTACAGAGGAAGCTCAAAGCAGCCTGCTTATGAAACATCTGTGCTTTTCAGTAACGGTGCACCAGTATATCTGTCCATATCATATAAGCACTGATAAAAGGAAAATGAACATTATTGGCAATCAGCTATTTTTGGCTGATGTGGCCAATAATGTCATAAATAAATAACATAAGTATGTGCACATACATGTGGCTGGGAATGTAGCCTGGCAGCTTGGAAAGCAGCTTCCTATCAGTAAAACTGTGTGAAGGAAGGGGTGTAGGAGAGGGAAGGGGTATGGGGAGGACATGCAGGTGAAGGCCCCCATAGTAAGGAAGGGAGTGGGGTAGGTATTGCACACGTGGAGCAGGGCACAGGATGGAGCTGTGGGCAGCTCACCCAGGGGCAGAGGGGGTGGGGAGGGAGTTTCCTGCTGTAGTGTGCACCCCTGGGGGAGGCATGGGGAATATGTGACCCCCAGATTTGTGTGCAGGGTGAGGGTGGGGTGCCTGCTACAGACTTGGGGCTGGAGGCTGTGCTGGGCTCTTCCCAGTGAGGGGGCTAGGCTGGGGCTATGGTCAGGGTGCGCAGGGGTGGGGTGGGCAGCAGCAGCATCAAGAGGAGGAGCTACAGGGTGGCTATGGAGCATTTTGGGGTGGCTGCAGCCCCTCACATAGCATCTCCTCCTAGAATTGCCACCACCCACACCACTCTACCCTGTCCTGCCCCTACCCACCCTGAGCGCAGCCCCACCCCAGCCCCCACACTGGGAAGAGGCCACAGCGGACAGCCTGCCCTCACCCCATGCACAAATCTGGGGGGGGCACATGCCCCCCATGTCTCCTCTGGTGTTGTGTACAGTGATGAGATCTGCTTCCCCACCCCTGGATAAGCCACCCATGGGTCCATCCCATGCCCGCCCCCCACCTCAGCTGCGTAGTGCCTGCCCCTACCCCTGCCCCAGCCCCAGCCCCACTCCCTCCCTCACTGCAAGGGCTTTGATCTGCATCCCCCCATGCATGTTCTCTCTCCCATGCCCCCTCCCCCCAACAGACTTATGGGCCAGATGCTGCTCTCCAAGCTATCAGGCTGCATATCAGTGATCGGACCAGTATCAGCCAATATGGCTGGTTAATAGTTGGCCATCAGTATCAGCCAAAAAAATCATTATTGGTGCACCCCTACTTTTCAATATGAAAGTGGATTTAAAGATGAATCCAGAGTCAAGATGAATCAAGAGTCCTCCATGATACTCTGATAATTGGAGACTTGTATTGAGAGCTCAGGAAACATGGTAAAGAGTAAGTGTGAAATTTAGCAAAGCTACTTTTATTACCAGCTCATAGCTGGGAAGTGGCAGATGGGAGAATGGGAGATGGCCTTTAAGAATTAAAAAAATATATATTACCACTATTTTCTACAAAAATATCCTAGGATCCCCATAATTTCCCTAAGTTTTCACCACTAATGTGAATTGTCATGAATCAGTTGTGTGCTTTCTGAATGTCAATAAAACGGGACTCTCACCACCACCTTGGACAAAGAAAAGATAAGAAAGAACAAGGCAACAAAATAAAAGCAGACAACTTTGTAATACCTTATTTACATATATAGACACAGTGGGTTAGGCAATGAGAGAAGTAACGCTGATTCCATTTTCATCTGTGAAGCTTAAGGTATCATAGTTATAAATTGGTCCTTTTTATAGCAGGGGGGCAGATAAGCCAGCCAGTTTCTAACTTTACGGTAAGCCAGCTACTTCCCACAACTGTC
Source organism: Crocodylus siamensis (assembly GCF_052110815.1). Taxonomy (NCBI): domain Eukaryota; kingdom Metazoa; phylum Chordata; order Crocodylia; family Crocodylidae; genus Crocodylus; species Crocodylus siamensis. The sequence continues at coordinate 359,904,926 of NC_143395.1, forward strand.
TAAGCATATGAATATAAACCTTCCTTCTAACCCCAGGCATCCTTTGACTGCTTAATAACTCCTCTCTTTCTGCTACCTAAATCCTTTAGAATCTCTCCCTCTCCACATTCCTTCAGTAATGCTTAAGGGGCACATCTACATGAGACCTTTACTGGAGTTGCCTAATTAGCTCCACAGTAAAGTCCCAGCTTCTACACGTGTGTGCAGCCCTATTAGACTGCAGTAAACTAGTTAATGCTGCTGTATGTTAGTACTTGTAAACACAACTACTATTCTAGGATGGCATTCTTTAGTGTGCAGCAATGCACGTGTAAATGCTGACAGGGCTGGCTGGGGCACAGGGGTGCCTCAGTGTGGGGGCTGCTGGCTAGTCCCACACTGGAGCACCCTCGTGCCCCAGCCAGCCCTTCTGCAGGATGTTGAGCTGGGTCAGACTGACCCCCCTGTCAGCCAGGGCTGCTCTGACCCAACTTAACATGCTGGCACATGTGTAAATCCAGTGATATGCACCAGAGTTGATTGTGTTGTATTAATTTCAGACACACCCAGGATGGTCTAATTACTACTTTTTAGATGGACCTCAATATTTTATACAAAGAATTATATCCTCACATGGGCTGCAAGAGCAGGGTGTTCCTGTGATCTCCAAGATGCCTTCTGGTTCTGTGTTCCCATTACTTTCTTTAATGGAAATAAAAAGATGATGATGTTGATGAACATCACAAGTCATGAGAGCAGAGATGTTCTTGTTACTCCCAGGTTATTATTCATACAAAATCTGCTTCTGCTGCAACCACATATTCCTGTCTGCACTACCAAATGCCATGGTGTCAGAATAAACTAGATGTCACCTATAGGAAGAAGAAAGAACAGGATTAAGGTAAGAAAAGAGCAAATCATACGAAGTTCCTTGCCAGTAGGAGGATGTTTGATTTTTTTCACTCCCAAACAGTGGACTATCCCAAAAAAGAGACTGAGTTAGAAAAATATAACCTCAGATTTCTGACCTAAGAATATCAGGACTTTTTTGGAGAGGGCAGTAGCATAATTTGGGGCGGGGGGGGAGGTCATGGAAAGGCAAGGCACCAAGAAATTAGCCAAGGAGCCAATGCAAAGAAGTACCAAAATAGCAGGCCCCGTAGATCTTTCTCCACTGCCACAGCCTGTGTTGGTGGAGTTTATTCCTCTATTCAAGGTGCCATAATTCAAAGTTATGCCTCTGAGGGTGGGCTTGACACCTCAAATACTGAGGGAGAAAGGATAATCCAGCAGCTAGGAGCAGCTCTTTGAAAAGTATTCCTTTTTTTGGGTGGGTTCAATGTCCAAACTGGAAAAAAAAAAAGGTTTGGATTAAGCCAAACAATATCAATTTTATATTTTCTTGGTGAAAAAAAATGTAAAAATGGGAGAAATTGTTACTAAAACTAAACATTCTGTTTTTAACACTTCTAAGGAAAGTAAAGGAAATAAAGGGTTAGAGTCAAACTGTAAATGGCTGTTACTTCCACATTTTGTTCAGTAACACATTAGTAAACCACTCACATGGCATATGGGAGATCCAAATATAAATCTCTACTTCGTCTGAGAAAATTTGAACCCACATTTTCCGCCTCCAGGAGAATGGCCTAACCACCAAGGATGCAGAGTATCCTGTGGTAAGGAAGATAGTGCAAACAGCCTCTCCCTCCACCGTTGTTTTGTGTGCTCCCCGTCCCCCCCAGACTCCAGGATGAGAAAGTATGTTTTAAAATACGCACAATAAGGGTGTTGGCAAGGATGTTCTTATATGTTCAGCTAGTTAGACAGTTAACAATTTAGGTCACAACTACTGCCGCGTGACTTCTGTATCCTTCATAATAAAGCATTCCCCTGTTGTAATCTCATGTTTCTTTCTGTGTTCCTTAATCTCATGTTGTGTTGTAGCTGACAAGGGAAAGGAGGATTGTGGTATATACTAACAATGCCTGAGTGCCAACATTGGGAAACCACACCAGAGCCATTAACAATATGTACTCTGCTTATTCAGATATTACTTTATTATTTCCTGAATAAAGGGTCAGAGGAAAGGATTTAAAATACAGGAGCTTTTCTGGTACAAACTACTGTGCCTTGTTAGTAGATATAATATAGACTTCCCAGGGGATCTGAGTTTCATGTGACCAGGAGACCAAGCCTCTAATCCATTTTTCAGCCCACACAAGAGACTACCACTCTTCAACACAAGAGACTACAACTTAGGAAACCTACCCAAATTAGATTCCCAAAGTTAGGAATCTTAGCAGTGACTTTTTCTAGTAAGTTTTCCTGTGGATGGCCAGAGTCAAGGACCACATCTGATGACGTGAGCTAGAGCTCACAAAAGTTTGTGCTACATATATATAAAAGTTTGTGCTGGCTTCCATTCCAGCCAGGAGAGCATCCAAAGAAACAACAAACTCTCCTTGTGCCTGAAGAAGGATGTTTGTACCCGAAATCATGCAAAGAACAATTTTTGCCTACCGTTTAGTTGGTCTAATAAATATATCATATTTACCAAAAAAACCTTGTCTGCTATATATACCTACCTTGGTTAGTCTATAAAGTGTAAGTGTACTTGACTTCAGACTAACGTGGCTAACTATGTCTCCCAGGGTCAGAGTGAGAGTACATGGAAAGAACTGTACTAAATAACTCATCTCCTCTAACCCCACAAGGGGATTGCTCTACTCAGCAGATGTACCTCTCTCACTGAAATACATCTATTGCAGTTTCTCAAGCATCTCATTGTGATGAAAAAGGATTTTGCTATAAACTGAAAGACTGAAACTTATGCAGTTTTTCCCCCATGGTTTCAACAGTCCCTCTTATGATTTGGCCCATCCACTTCAAGCATCACAAGCAATAAGACTTTCACCACTTCTGTCGGAAAGCTATTCTACACCCAGATGCTCAGCAAGTTCTCTCTGATAGTCACTTGTATGTCTTAGGCACTCAGTCTGTATTTCATTAGTAGGATAAGTGGATATATATCAAGAGCCAACAGGAGAAAAAAATAAATAAGGGAGAGGTTTGGATAAAAGCGTACGAGACATAAGGAGAAAAAGGCTTAGGGCATATGCATGTGTTTAAAACTTGAAGAAAAAGTGAAATTAATGAAGGTATTTTTATGTTTAAAATAAATTATGTTTGTTCTCAGAGGTTTCTTCTTCAATATTCTGAATATAAATGGTGGTGGGATTATTTAGAAACAGAGTACATTATAACTAAAGCCTATAGCAACCTCATTCAGCAGCAAAATTGTTGTCTCCCTCTGATCCTCAGATTATGGAGATGAGGGGATGAATGTACATCAGTAAGATTCCCTACTGAGATAGCTTTTCACTCTTTTCAGTAAGAAAAAGATCAAAGGGAAAATGGCTAATTAACATACCAAAGGAGACAAAACCCCTAGAGCTTTATCGTTGTTGCAATCCAATAATAAACAGCCAAGTACAAAAAAGATTATTTGATAATGACACACAGAATTGAAAGCCTTTGAAATGTCAGCTTCTCAAAAAAAATATTTTTGGAAGGAAAAAATATCCATAATTATATAGAATAATGCTTAAGCATTGGGGAGTAACTCTTCATTCCTGTGAGAGCTTGCTTGTAAAACTACTTTGCCTAAGAAGACCAGTGTGGTTTGCCTTTATCTATTAAAAAAAAACCCCACAAAAAACAAAAAGCACTCAAAAGGCTTCAAATCCCTTCTTGAGTAAACATTTGATATTTTTATAACCTAAAACTTAAGCACAGTTGTTCTTGTTTAAAAAAAATCCTGAGTTTCCTACCCCAGCCTGGCTTCTAGCTCATGCCTTTAATGTAATAGAGAGATATGGCCATCTGGAGACGCAACGTCCCATCAAGTGTCTATACTGGCTAAATAACTGCTAGGTTATTTTATGAGATGTGGCTATTTTTATACTGGCATAGGCAAAATGACATAGTCAAGTGACAGAAATGGTATTAAATCCTTCTCTGGGGAAACTGGACAGCTCAGCCAATATTGAAATACGATGGCAATATAGAAAAATGTTTATTTCTTTTTCACAAGAGCTTACATTGCAGGAATGTGCAAGATGATACCAGTAGATGGATTGGCATGCTCCAATTGCCACTGGAAATGATTTGCTGATCTCTGCCCAAGTCCTTTGAGTCAGGTGCCCATGTCAATATAAACCATTACATTTGGCCTAATTGTCATTTTTCTTGTCAGCTTTAACAGGGAGAGCACAATGGGTTTTCCCCTCAGAAATGTTCTGTGTGGTTCAAGGTTTGCAGGTATTATGGGTAAAAATGTATTTCTGATGCTGTACCCATCCACTCATTAGAGAGAGGCTTTCAGATTCTATTTAAGTTGCTACATTTAAAAATAATACCCTTCTCCAGATCATAGGGGGTAACTTTACTCTGCATATCTGCAACTAAATATCTAAGTACATCTCTCTACACACAGTGGGAAAGAAAATATTACAAATCCTTCCTGAAGTCCAGAAATTTACTGCAGAGGTAGTGCATTCATATTTCTCTTTCATAATTTTAGCAACAGACACATAACGTCTGTGAACAGAGGAACAGATTCAGAAAATGGATCCTCTTCTCTGTAGCTGCTTTATGCCCATCTGATAACGGGAAAGAGGTGGAAGCCAATGCAACCAGCTGTCTAATGATGCCCTTTGTGTAAGCAGAATCTTTGGGTGCTAGCTCAGAGGCTCTATGCCATGTACCCTTAGGTCCCAACAAAGAAGGAATTATTGGATGAAAAAGGATATAGCCAGGACATCTCTATTCCCAGCTGAGACAGTCAATAGGGACCATGAACAGCCAGATCTAATTTAGATCAGTCCAGAGGATACTCTGATTTAAACAAGCCCATCTCAGGATTGGAGAAAAGCCAAAGCTGGCTACAAACTGCCTGCCTTCTAACAGACACCTGTGCCAAGTATTTGGAATCCATTATAGCCCAATGCCAATCCCTCAATTAATATGTTCAGCAATACTCTAACATGAGAAATGCATAATTATGATTCATTTAGCCCTGAGCAATGCTCAGGACATGGCAGTGGGAAACCACCATGCTTCTGAAGCACATAATGCCTCCTGGGTACTGGCTTCCTGGCCAAGAGACTTGCTACAACTTTCCATAGATGTAGCCAGCACTATGCCCAGATGCTTGTGCCCTACCCGTCCTCTGAATAAACAGAGCGTTTCAGTTTCTATTGTGATGGCTACTGGCTACCATTAAAAATCTCCACACCACTGTTCCTAAACTAATTCTGCCTATTTGCAACTAAATGTTCAAGTACACGTTTACTCATGGTGAATGCCCTCTGCATTGGCACCTAGCAGTACCACCCCTCAATGAGTCCCCCTACTATACCGCATGCCCCTGTCTCTGCAGTCTGTTGCATTGCTGTAGTTAGCAACTAAGTCTTTCTATCCCCTTTGCCAGAACAGCACATCCATGCAAACGGCATAATTTGGCCTAGAATCTCAGCGCCAATAAATATTATTATTTTCCATTTAAATGGGAAATCTTTTCCTGTGTGCAAACTGGTGTTTTTAAACTCAGTTAATATAAATCTCTGCAGACTTTCCCTACAACACGTTCTTTAAAACCCCAGTTCACAAACAGATCTCAGTGATAGCTAAGTCACAGGCATGATAGAAGAGCTTAATGGCCTTTCTGGAAGCCTCAAGCCAAATATTTACTTTCCAGATAGCTCAGGAAGAGGTAATCATCTCTCTGAAAGAAAGGCTATGCAACACGATGTGGAGAAACCCTAACAGGCCACTAAACAATGTAAATCTGAGACTATGGAATTCTTCCATGCATTATGTATTATATTTATTGTGAACATTTATTTGCACCTTATATCATCAAGTCTTTGCTCTTCTAGAGTAAGCCTTTTTAGACTCAGCAAAGATAAAAATACCCAATTCTACTTCCTACTGTCCTCCTACATGCAAAAGCCTCTGAAAATGCCCCCAGAACAGACTATTCTTAAAAATATTAAAATGCATGTTTTGATTCATCAAAAATGTTCCATGTAGAAGCATTTTTGCTAAAATGGATAAAAATATATATATTGGAAACCAAAAGAATTATCATGCTATACTGACTCTTTGGCAAACCGCCAAAAAATAAAAAGCCTTCCAACAAATCAATTTTAAAAAGTGTCTTACAAAGTCTAACATTTACTTTAGCTCTCTGCCAAATGCAGTTTTTGTATCTCCTTTATCTCTTCAATATAAAGCCATTACAGAATACAGTAGTATTGTGCAGGTGGTGCCTTGTCTGCTTATTCTCATGTGTTTAACTACATGTAATCTTCTATTTGCTCATTAGTTACTGGCATGGGGCCAAAATTGCCAAAAATTTCATACATGTTCCTGTGGACTTTTAAAAGAATGCATTTCACTTCCTGTTCAGTTCTCGTTCTCTTATTTTTTCAGTATGTTTCCTGGCAAAGTAAAACTGCAAAAATATCAAATTCTGTGTGCATATTGGAGAATCAACACAGGAAGCCAAATTTGTATTAATAGTTGGTAGTGTTTGTAATGGAAATCCAGTTCAAAATGTTACAGAAATCCAGTCATGGAATCTATACATGCCATGGTACTTATAAGGTCAAGCAAATTAGTTCATATTTTGAACAAGAAATGCTCACAAAAAGCTGCTTGTGAATAAGCTACAGATGAAGATTTATTTGCATAAATTAATTGGAACCAGATTTCCTCACCTTTGTTCACACAAGTCAATAGCATACACCACAGGGAGCCCGCCTTTGCTTTAATATAAGTGGGAAGGAACTTGATCCTTGATAAATACATTTGAATAATAAAGACTTTTTTTAAAATATTGGACTCTAGTCATGGAATTTGCCTGCAGAAAAGTAGGCAAATCATACATTGGTTGTCATTTTTCATCCATCTGTTATAATGACTGTATCTTTGAAATGTGCATCCCGTATCCATTCACATCAGCTGTATGAGTTTTCCTAATAATACTGGTAAGTAAAATTTGCTATATATTACAGCACTCTGATGTAAGGACTATGAAGAGTTCTGAACTGAAATGTGACTGCCATGAAAATGAAAAAAATAATTTTCATAAAAAGAATATAATAATCCCTATCACCTAATCTTAGTTTTCAATACATAGTTCAGACCCTCAGTCAGCTGAAGAGATCATTCCTTCATATGCAATTATATTTTTCTACTACAGTAGGGAACAGTAAAAACAAACCCCAAAACAAAGGGAGCATGTTTTAAGGGTCTGTCTAATGCAGGTGATATCAGTCATGAATATATCAATCATGCTATATATAAGCTTATACCTACCCCTAGAAGAGTGGGGTCATCCAGAAAGCAGGAGATTTAAGCTATAGATCCCACTCTTCTAGAGGGGGCTTAAACCTGCATCTCTTTTACTTTCCAGTATGGTGCTGAAACTACAAGGCTAAAGGTAGGCATTACCCAGACCTGTCTCCAGCTCTCCATTGAAGCTGGGCCCTTAGGTAGCCAAAAAGCAGGAGGAAACAATGCAGACTTGAGGATGTGTGGCTCACTGAGATGGTTGTTATCCTAGAAGGAAGAACATTCTGTTCTAGCCAGGATACCTGTTCCTAAATGGGTAGGCCCTTTCTTTATTACTGCATACACTTCAGACAGTCAGTACTAAATGCAGCATGTAGTGGCTTATCTTCAATGAGGTTTTATTTTTCACTACTACGTAGGATATCAGATTTTTCATGTAATTTTCTGGCAACATAAAAGATTTATTACAATTCTCAAATGCCTTCAGTTATGCATCTTCCGTTCCTTTTTTAACCCCAAGTGTCTGTGCATCTAACAGAACATGACTGCTGAAACGTGGGTGCCTGGGGGTTCCAGAGTTCTTGTTTTTGAGGGGTCCTCCCCCCAATATCTGAAAGCAAATCAAGTTTCATTATGACTTCTTTTAACCTACAGAAACTGTACAGAACTGGCAGCCTCAACAAAAACTTTTCCCACCACACTACATCTCAATTTTGACCTGAATAAACCACCTCTTGGGGCAAGATTAATTTCTGTTCATCTAATATTTCACCTGACCACTGAGAAAGATACTAAAGATAGTAGTAAAGGAGATTGCCAGATTCTGAGAACTGTATCCCAAAAATTAAGTCACCTTCAAAACAAGGCTGTCAACTCAATTCAGCTTAGCCTACTGACAGCCGTCTGCTGCTAATAATGTCTAATCACGACAAACATGAGGCAGACTTGAACAGGCGGCATTAACACTAACAGTCAAGTTTCACAGCAAAGTACTAACTCTCTGAACCATCCAGTTTAATTAGATGTTAGTTCACTTTTAATTAATTGTCTCTCAAAGTACTGGGTTTTGATTTATTAGAAGTAATTGTATGCTAATGAATACTAGTAGATTTGTAAAGCCTTTACTGTGCATTAAATTCTTCAAATGATCTACTGCCACCTCATTAAATTTGTTATTAGTAATGTTCATCTTTAGGGCCTGATTATCCATGCAGGCCAAAAGTGTTTAGGTTAGGACCAGAGAAGGAAGGAAAGAGGGGGAGGTGAACAAAGGGGAATTCAATTCAGCTTTGCTCCCACTTTTCCAGGGTCACTTACATTCCCATTTTGTTTGGCTGTTACTGAAGGTTAGCATAGGACTAATAGTTAGATTTGATTTATGACATAGATTATGATCATCGAGCCTGATCTCCTGAATAACATACACCAAAGGACCTCTTCCAGTAGTTTTTGCATCAAACCCATCACTTCTGTTTGACTTTTATTATATCTTGTAGGAAATCTTCATTTAAAGACTTAACTTCAAGTACTGAAGAATCTAAATGTCACTAGGTAGGTTGTTTCAAGGTGCACTACCCTCACTGTTAAATATCTATTCCTTATTTTTACTCTGACTTTATCTAGTTTCAGCACTCAACCACTAGATCTTATTATGACTGTCTCTGAGCTTTTGTTGGGTCTAAATTAATTCAAGTCAGCAAGGTCGAATGAGCTTCATTCCCGGGTCCTGAAGGAAATGGCAGAGGAGATCTCAGAGCCCTTGGCAATGATCTGTATGAAGTTGTAGGAGATAGGCCAGGTACCAGAGGCAGGGAAAGGGCAAGAAAGAGGACCTGAGGACCTACAAATATGTAGACCTGAGGAATTACAAAAACTCAGTACCTGGGAAGTTACTGGAGCATATTCTATGAAAGGCCATTTGCAAGCACCTGGAGGAAGAAAGGCTGATTGCAAGCAGCTAGCATGGATTTATGAAAAAACATGTCAAACAAACCTCATCTTCTTTGGCAAAGTAACCACGTAGGTGGATGAAGGGAATGCTATAGATAGAGTGTATCTATATTGAGCCAAGACAGCTCTCCCTGCCCTCCAGAGCTTGGGGCTAAGCCTCCATGGCACCTGCCAGCCCAGGGCTGGCACCTGGAAGGACCTGGAGCTCCTCCTGGCTGCTGCAGGGGGGCAAAGCAGAGAAGGAACAGCGCTGGACTTGGCTGCTCTTGTCAGGTTAAATTTGCTCCTAATGGGGGTATGGCAGAAGGCCACCTCTGTTTCTCCCCAAAAACTCTGCTCTGTGACAATTTGGTTAGTATGGGCCCTGCAGAGGGTACACAACCTACCCTATCTCTTTAGGTACCCTGAGCTAGATACATTCCTGAGAAAGGGGGAAACCTGCTCCCTCTGCCTACGTGACTGGCATCACATACCTGGGTGAGGGGCTTGGTCTCCCTAGTGGGCTAGAGACTGCCAGTCTGCCCAGCAACCAGTGATGCATCTCAAATTGGTTGGCTGGCAGCCAACAGGTGCTGGTCTCCATCGGACCAGGTAAATGAGGTCATAAGGACTATATAAGTTAAGGACTGTCCAAGATGAGGGTCAGTAGCCATGATGAAAACTTAGAGAGAGAGAAGAGCTGGACCATCTGAAACTTGCTCTCTCTCTCAAAACTCATGATCAATGAACTGCCTGCCTCCAGAGGGAATCTCCACCTGCCTCTGGATGATACTTGTAATTAAGCTACCTGAGATCTAACTAGATATATAGCTTGGAGTAATTCAGATGCATGATCAAAGGCTACCCCAGCCACCCTGTTTGCTCTATGGGATTTCTCAGATACTACTCAACTCTGTACCCTATTCCAACCCTACTCCTTGTAACCAATAAAGTTCTCCTTTGTACCTACCATGGGAGACGTATTGGGTGTGGGTCTAGATTATGTCTTGGGGTCCCCTTAGTTCAGCTGACTAAAGAAGACCACTACTTGTGCTTCCGACTGAAGGAAGCATCCCAAGTGCTTGAAGTGAGTCAAGTACCCTCGAGGGCCTGTGTTTCCCAGGGGCGACCATGCCAGGATCAAGCCCGTCCCTGAGTGGTAGCAGCAATACCCAGAGGCTAGCAGGTGTGCTCCAGGAAGGGGGTCGGCCAGGGATGGGCACCCCCAAGGAGGCACTCAGAGCCTGGAAGATGGTCAGGCACAGTGAGGTGGGTGGCTCAGTGCAGGAGCATCCACTACTGGCCCACCAGAGGGAGTTCCCATGTAGAAATGCACCAGGGAGCACTTTAATAAATGAGGTTCATTAATAGCATGTGTAGGTAAGTACACCCAATGAGTGCTCCTGTTCTGCTGTTGCTCTGTCATGACCCTTGAATCATTTCTAAATCATTACTTCCCTGAATATTGTCAGGATATGGTCAACGTATTTTAAGTGTAGCCTACATTCTTATGTATGCTCTTGCAGTAGACTGCATTTAAAATTTGTGTTCTTGGTTTATGAGAGGGCTCATTACAAAGTAGCTCAGACTGCATAGCTAACCTCCCCTGTCATTATTTACTATTCCACCAATTTTGATGCCATCTGCAAGTTTTACCAGAATGAGCTTACATTGCCTCCCAGATCATTGATAAAGAGTATTGAATAACCTTGAGGCAAAATAAAATCTCTGAGGGACCCAAATAGAAGCACTCACTTTGGGACAGAATAATTTCCTTTTATAATTACCCTCTGCGATCTATCAGTTAGCTGGTTTGTAATCCATTTAAAATGAGCTGCATTCATTTTCTCCAGTGTTAATGCATTTTTTAGCTGAACATCATGCAAGATGAAGTCAAATAACCTCCTTTCAGAAGACAAAAAGTATGTATGTCAACGTCATTATTTTATTGAGAAAATTTCTGTCTCATCACGAAAAAATACTAAATATGTCTGATAGGAAATATTTTCAATAAAACCATGTTAATTAGTGTTAGACATGATAGGTTTACTAATGGCATTCCATATCAGTGTTTCCAAGATTTTTCCCAGGTTTGTGACAAGTCTATAGCTCCCTATGTCATCTCTTTCACCCTTTTTAAACGTTGCCACAGCAATAGTTTTTTTGCAGGTCTCTGTAACCACACCAATACTCCAAGATCTGTTAAAGAACAACATTAATGTTTCAGAGAGTTACTTTTTATATATACTTAGATGCATTTTGTCTGGGCCTGAAAATTTAAAAATGTTTAGTCATTTTTAAACATATACCTACTGATGGAACAAAAGAGTTTCATTTTCACTGTAAGATGTGAATGTATCAGCCTACTACTTCATGAATACAGAACAAAAGTATGTATTGAATGTGTTCACCTTTTCTTCAGCATGACTGACAATTCTGCCTTGTCTACCATACTACATTTTTCCTCTATACCTTTAGTTTAGCTTATCAGTTGTCTACATTTCTTAACAGCTGATTTATATGCATTGCTACAAACGTTTCCATATGTTAAATATTTTTTAAAAGTTACTGAGCCTTTCATCTCCTCTCAGAGATTAGGGCACTCAGATACAATTCCATTTTCTGCCTAGTGGGACTTGGACCCACAGCTCCTACTGTCCAAAAGAATATGCTCACCCACCACCAGAACATAGTTTTCAAGAAAAGAGCTCTCAGTCCCTCTGGTTGACACCAATCCACAGCTCATAATTAAATAGTTCATAAGAGGTAGTTAGGCAGAAGGAAGGGCAGGATGGCATTTTAGAAACTAACTGGTTCTGAGGCACATAAGCATTCATAGGTTACAGCCTATTTTGGTAAATGCCTGTGAAAGCTTAAGCCTCTCTGAACTCTAAGGCCCCTGACACATTACACTTAAGACACAGTTAACTGGGTAATCACATCTTAAGTAGTGACCTGCCCATACATTCAATCAATTAATAAATGGTATGATAAAACCAGGAATAAGCAACAAAATTATTACACAAAGTATGTATAATAGCTTTGTCCCTGGTTCCTATGATGCCTTTGACTGAACGTATGGTCAGCAGACCGGAGCTGGACTACAGGGTACTCCTTTGTGGTTGAGAGTTTGATCACTGACAGGACTCACAACCATTGGCATGGTGCATCCCCAAATTTGGGAGCTCCAATCAACTGACAGGGCTCCAAGCCATGAGAATGAAGATTGCTGGTGTAGGATCATGATTCTAGGCTCCCCCTAAACCAGCAATATGGCACAATGGGATCTAATGCTCAGTCCCACAACTCTGCCTCCTGCCATGCACATGTGGTGAAGTTCACAGCTGTAGGGTGAGATATCACTTTTCTGCCACTGATTTATATAAACATAAGTTTTTGGCCGAATAAAGGAGGTGAGAGGGTTAAACCCTCTCTGACACCTCCGCCCTACATGTTGCTGCCAAACAGGCATCTCAAGCCCTCTCATTGCTCCCTCCTGCCAGAGCCGCTGCAGAGAATATAGTTTCATAGTTTCTAGGGTCAGAAGGGACCTGAGCAGATCATCTAGTCCGACCCCCTGCCATGACAGGAAAGAATACTGGGGTCAGACGACCCCAGCAAGATGTTCATCTAACCTCCCCTTAAACACCCCCAGGGTAGCAGCCTGAACCACTTCTCTTGGAAGCTGGTTCCAGACCCTAGCCGCCCTGACCGTGAAGTAGCGCCTCCTGATATCTAACCTAAACCTGCCCTCTGCCAGCTTGTGACCGTTATTCCTGGTCACTCCTGGCGGTGCTTGGGGGAACAGGGACTCCCCCAGTGCCTGCTGATCCCCCCTGACTAGTTTATAACAGGCCACAAGATCCCACCTCAGCCTTCTCTTTTGGAGGCTGAACAGGTTCAGGCCCCGTAGCCTCTCCTCATAGGGCCTGCCCTGTTGTCCCCTTATCATACGAGTGGCCCTCCTCTGGACCCTCTCCATATGCCTGGTGCAGGGCAGAAAAAGGGACAGGGAAAGGGAAAGAAAAAGGGAAAGGATGGTGAGGCAACCCTTGGCTCCATTCTTCTTATGCCCTCCTGCAAGCAGGTTGGTGTGCCTACTGTCACGCAGGTGGACTTTGCCCCTTTAGGAGTCCTTCAAACCATCCTAACACTAGATTGTAAGTGGACTTCAGTGCCTGCAGCCTTACTGTCTGACTTTGCTCCTTTTAGAACCCCTCAATCACTCCTCATAACACAAAACAATAACAATACTCCTTGATCCAAACAAACAAATAAATGAATACAGCAAACATTTAACCTTTCTCTAGGAGTTAGGAGAGGGCCCTTCAGTGCCGGTCCTTCCAGGTCAAATTACACATTACACTTAGACCATACTAAATCTGTAGAGCATTAATATGTATTAAAGTTAAAACATGCCAGGCACATCTACAAGTGCATTAGTGTGTTCTTCCTAATGCACATTAAATTTAGTGCCTCCAAATTGCTCATGTTTATCTTCATGGAGCAGACCCAGAGATAAAGTGACCACTTGTCAGTCATCCAGCATCCCAAGATGTATCGGTCCCAGCCCCTCTACTCCTGACAAAATTTCTACCTGCCCAAGCTCTACTGCTCAGGTGATGATACTCACCCATGCCAACATCTAAACCTGCCCCAGTGGGTATGACCCCAGCCCACCTGGCACCACACTGCCAACTCCAAGGACCCCAGGAAACCCAATCCACATGGCCTTACCCTCAGAGGCATAAGCCTTTGTCCCACCTCTGGGCAGCTCTCCCCTAGCCCAGAAACTTTGGAGGTCGGGGTATGACTTCCCTCCCCAATCTCCCACATTCCTGGAGAAGAAGGCAGAAAGGACTGCTTAGCACTGAACTTGGCAAGAGCATAGAGCCTGGGGTGGCATTCCTTGGCATCCATGCTGTTGCTGCAGTTAACCCCCAGTGGCTCTGGGAAGGAGCAGAACCACCAGGCAGCAAGTCACCACATTTAACCATCCTGTCACCACACTTAACCCCTCAGGCTGCACTCCCAGAAGAGGATACACTCCTGGTTCCTGGCTATGCTCCTGTTCACAAGGCCTTCTAGTGGCACACCACAATTGTGCAGGACAGAGACAGCATTAAGCTGCAAATACTCTGAAACTGTTCCAACTTTAACACAATCTACCATTCCACAGATTTAGAATGGTTTAAAGGTAGCCTGTAACAGCACCAAAACTTAACAGAACTTACTAAGTTTTAACATGCAGATGCTTTCATTTTAAGTGCCCTTAGTATGGTATAAGTGTAATGTGTAAATTCACCTCTGGGGCAAGCCCTGCTCAGTTTCAGTCTATTCCACAAACTGCTCTTTCCCCCACCTTAAGCTCCTGCCCAGCTAATTACTCACAGTTGGGTTCCTATCCACCGGTCTGTGTTCAGCACCTGAGTCTTGTACCCTGCTCATCCACCCATTGTTATACTACTGAGCTGTTCCACTTATATATGCTTACATATTGTAGATAATGCTTCATATTGATTAAAACAAATCGTAAATCTCTAACCTAGTGCTTAGGACTTTCAGATGGGATGCAGTGCAATTGGCTTCCAAACCCTCTGCTGGAAAAAAGTCAACAATTTATGTGACGTGGAATAGAGCTCAGAGAAGAGATGGAGAACAACAATCCCCCACCCACCGCCCCACACACGGATGATCACCTGGTGATATAGGCTGTGCTTCCCCAAACTCCCAGTCTGCCCAGCCCCACGCCTCCTCATGAGCAATGTCCTCTGCCCACCACCTGTCCTGGTGGAACACATCCTCCGCCCCCCAGGGCTGTGCATTTTCCTCCCACTCCTCCATGACTGCCACCAGTCACTGAAAGAGGAGGATGCAGTCCATTGTGTACCTCAGGCAGAGCAGGCAGAGATGGCACATCTTCAGGGCCCCAGAGGTAAGAAGCAGTGACACTGAGTTGGCATCCCCACTGCCAACTGTGGCCTCTCCCCCACATCCAGATGCTGGACCTTCAGAGCCACGAGATGGAAGCCTTTTGTGAGAGTTTGCAACATTTCAGAGATAAGATGCTCTGTACCCAGGGCCTTGCACTGCCTGGCCTCAGATCAGGGGTCGGGCATACATTGGTGCTCAGGAACCATGGTAGTCAGACAGGCCCAGGCCCAGACAACTCCCTGCCAAGCCCCCCGTCCCCGTGCACTCCCCTGGGGCTTGTGGGCCACTGGGCACTGGCTGTAGGCAGCGTGCCTCCCCACCCCCTTCCCAGTCTGAAACAGGCCAGGCTCCTGGCAGTGCCAGCTCCATACCCTGCTGCCCTCCCCCTTCCTCCTATAGGCCAGTTGCTCTGCTGTGCTGTCACCCAGTCCACAGCACCTGGGCCCAGGAGGTATGGGGCTCCCAGACAACTGGGATGAGGAGCTGGCTGCAGCCCTGCTCTCCCCACAGGGGTCTCTCCAGGGAGGTGCCCCAGGCCAGTCCCCTGCTGCACCACTGCTGCACTCTAAGCATTCCCTGGCTGGATATGTCACAGGCAGTGTACAATGAGCTGTTTTTGTGGCCTGAGGGGTGCCCAAACCACTATGCCCTGCTGATGATGATCCTTCTGGTGCCCCCAGGCACACCTGTGTTCCTGGTCTGGGACCCTGAGTTTTGACAGTGTGTAGAGAAAGCCCAGGCTTCCCCATAACCTTCACCACCACTTGGAGGGTTACCTGGGGTTGTACTACATGTCCCTGCCTCCCACGGCTGAGGAAGACATAGCCGCTGGCATCAACGTATTCCTCAGTGTGTGAGAGGCCTGTGCCTACTTAGCTGTCGGGGCACGGGCTGCTCAATAAAGTTTTGCACTGTCTCCCACCTCCCTGCATTTTGTGGGGGAAAACCCAGGGACAGAGGAGTGCAGGCAGGCCAGGTGAGGTTGTGGGGTCAGAGGCAGGGCTGGGTAGCCCTCCCCCAGCATGGGGCTTACCATGTGGCTGGAGATGGCATGGCTGGTGGCTCGGCATGGTCCTCCCAGTTGACAATGGCATGTGGCTGTGCCCAGTGTCAATTCAGCCGGGACCTCTCCCCAGGAAGGAGCTCTTGATGCTGGTAGCTAGCCATGTCCTGGCTGGCCACACCTTGTGCCTTGCCCTGAAGCTGCAGAGGTAGCAAGGCAAGTTCTGGCCAGGACTCCCCAAGCTGCTGGTGGAAACCGCAGCCATGGAGTTGGGCAGAATGGGGCTCTGCACACCCAAGGGTCCTCCTCCAGTGATGAGCAGGCATGGCCAGATCAATGATTGTGGTCAGTCATGGCAACCCACTGTGCCCACAAGGCCTTGACCATTATGTGATATTGTTGTGCTGACCCATTGTGCCCTCGCTATCACATCCAGGCTGACAGGGCGTTGGAGCGTCCACCCTACTCAACAGATACAGCACTTCTGCCTAGCTCCACAGCACTACAAGGTCACCAGTCTACTCCTGGCTCAGTTGGAGCCCCAGGTGGAGGGTATGGGCATATGTGGTCAAGGGCCTGGGCGGGGAGGACAATGCCATGCTAGGTCCTGCACCAGGTCTCTGGGCCCCCATGTGGCCACTTTAGTGGTGCCAGCTCTGGGCAGCTTCCAGCAGCACCAAGCACAGTGGCACAGTGTGGGACTGGCAACCACACAGCAGAGGCAATGCCCTGCCAAACCTGAAGATGCAAGGCAGGCTACTGGGGGCATGCTGCAGGCAGGTGGCACTGCCTGTGGGCAGCCTTGGGAGGCTGACATCCTGCAGCCCCTTCAGCCCCCGGATGCCCCTTCAGCATCCAGCTGGCCCTGACAGCTCTGCCCTGGCAGCTGCGTGGCAAGGCAGTGCCAGGCAGCAGTGCGGCAGGACAGTACCAGGCAGCACTGCAGGGCTGAAGGCAGGCAAGCACAGCTCGACTGGGGCCTGCCCAGTGGGGGATATAGGGACTGCAGTGCCCTCAGGCTGCCTGTGGTGTGTTAAGGTTTTTTATTGCTCAGTAAGCATGTTCATGTGTAGATTCATGTACTTACTCCACAGTAAACTGTGCTAATGCACAGTAACACATCTTGTGTAGACATGCCCACTCTTAACGGATACTTTAGCCCCTAGGATGCTAGGTAAGAGAAGGATGCCTCCACCTCCAGCAGCTTTCTACATCTTTCCTCCCAAATTATATTTCCATTTGCAAAGGAGACTTGAATTCACGAGTGATTTCATGACAAATGAAGTCACATTTTATTTTAGGTGTATCGTGCACTGAAAAAGCTTCTCACACTTCAACTTCAAAATTCTAATCCTGGGTTTGCCATTAATTCAAGCAAGCCTTTTTGCTTCTGTTTCTTTCCCCATGTATAAATCATGGACAAAAATGCCTTGCAATCACTCCCTGATTGACCCACAACAGTGAACTCATTTGCACCAATGGAAAATGACTGGAATATTTGCATTGAGAGTTGGCAACATTTTGCAAGGAGGGGAAGAGCTATAAATTGTCCAATATGGAAAGGAATCAGGCCCTTTTATATTTGTAAAATCTTCTAGACAATACAGTATGTGTGCAGTATTATTATTTTTGTATCTCTTTCAATCTCCATCAAAATCAGGAACACTCTTCATATTTCTTAACATACCATTTCTGGATCAAAGCATCAGGGAGAAGCATCCAAGCTTCAAAGGAAATGACTGTTTCACTCATCTGACAGGAGCAGAGTAAGTTTGCCAAATTTCTATCATTATCACTGGATGGCACAACTCTGGGATATCAATAAATGTGTTCTGACCTAGGGCCACCCAGCATGCATTGCTTTGGAGGTGTCTTATCTCATTGCAACAATTACAGTAGTTAATAGGTTAAGGGACATACTGTATGTAAGATTTCTGGAAATCCTTTCACAAGTTTTTTATTCCTTACTTGAGATGCAGGTCACAACTATTTAAGTATTAGCTCCCCTGTCTCCCAACACATGACTCTTTGATGATACCACATCTTTCTATCTTCCCACATGGAATAGGAATAGAGAATAGATATGCTAGGGGAGTTATTAGAATCAGCCTCTTTGTATACCTTTAAGGCAATTACAACCAAAGACAAGAGTATCTAATATGCAGCATTTTCAGCATGTATAACTTAGGTATTTTTATCTTGGTAACACATGAAAACCTCCAACTAAATCGCCTTTTCAAAGGAGCATCAGGTACTATAAACCTCAAGCCAGATTTAATACAATTGTTTATTTTTTATGCTTTCAAAATAGAAAATATTTTCCTATAAAATATAAATTTTGACTCAGTTATGAACCACAATTCTTGGATTTTTGGTGAAGAAAAAGGGGCTACCAAATATGATCAATGTGTTAATTCACATGTTTTCATTTGACACCCATGCCCATCCTATCTGAGCTGAAAATAGCAACAAGAAAAACAAACAAAATAATCAGCCATGCAGTGACAACTACTTTCATTAAGTATGCCATATATCTGACAGAGTAGTAGGTTTAACAAAAGAACACTGAAAACAAATATTCTATAGGCAATGCCATGGATCAGGCAGGTTGTGTCAGATCAGTAAGTAGTAAGACATAAGGAAGAAAGCAATTACACACTTTTAAGAAAGATTTATGAGTGCTTACCTGCAAAAGTAGGACACTAGGCTGAATGGCCCAGTCCTACATTCCTATGCCTTATACCAGCTAGGCAGAGGTGCTCAAAAATTCCCATCAAAATATTTTTTCAGTCATAAAAGGCTTTCCTCTGTATCACAACCCTAGTAAAACTCCTGTAGCTGGACATTCACTAGGATTCTGTTCTGCTTCATCAAATTAGGTCCACATTAGCTTCTGAGTACACTGCACGGCTATGTCTGTCCTTCTCTTTTAAACAAGCTTCCTGATGTAAGCTGCCTGTTTATTACCTTTTTGTAGAAATGAGGTCTGGTGGCTTAATTGCTTAAGGCTTCCAAAAGTAATGCTGAGCAGACTTCCCAGTAGCTTAAGCACACCTTATCCCAGTGTTTCAAGCTTGAACACAATCTGAGTTTACAATGGTTCATCTGTTCAGGGAAACATGCTGGTTGAAGCAAGCACATGGGTTTTGCAAAAACAGTCACTGGGCGTGTCTACACATGCACTTCAATGCATAGTAGTCTCTTTTACTGTGCATTAAAGCATCACATCAAAAACCGTTCTAATACACTAACGCTCAGTAAAGCAACACTAAAAAGCATGTGCTTTCACTGTTGCACTAGGGCAACGTAATGAAAGGTACTGAATTTAATGCACAGTAGCAAAAAACTCATAGGGTGCGTCCCCACATGCAAGCCCGTGCACTTGCAGCAGCTCAAATAGAATAGGTGCAAATTTGAGCCAGGGCTTTTTGCCTCGGTGCATGTGCTCAGACATGCACTTTGTTGTGGAGAAAATTGTGCCACTTGGGGCAAAATAACCCTATCTGGCTCCTCCCGGATCTGCAGCCAGGGGGAGCTAGAGCTTGCGCTCAGCACCTGTGCTGTCCCCAGCAGTATAAAAAAGCTTCCCTGGCAAGTAGCTCAGGGCTACTTGCTCTCAGGAGCTTCTGGGGCCAGCCAATTGGTACCCGGGGACACTACCCTTTGCACCAGATGGACTGCTGAAGCAGCCCTGAGAGCTCCTTGCATCCTTTACCCACTGCAGCAGTCTGGCAGTGGGGAGCTGCTGCCTGGTTGTGGCCTGCTGTGCACCTGCCAGACCCAGATAGGGACTGCACAGCCAGAGGGGCCAGCTGCCAGTAGACTGTGGTTGCAGGGTTGGCCTCTGTGCAGCACTACTGCCACTACTTCCTGGCCATCTTGGCAGAAGATGTTCCAGGTGTGGTGGCCTGCTTTGAACTGTCCAAGCATGTCCTCCTGGCTCCATTTGGCCAGGAGGTCAGCCACAGCCAACTGCATCCAAGGTGCCAGCTCTGAGCAGGTGGGGTCCTAGCAGGAAATCTGGTATTACCTATTGGAAAACTGAAAAATCCCTGATAAAAAAATCCCAAGGGCACTCTGTAAAATACCCCCAAATCCACGTTCCTCCACAAGTAAAACAAAAGACCACTATAAAGAGAGAGAGTGAGACAGAGACACCAATCAGTTGGACAATGTTTTACTGATATATGTACAGTGTTAAAGCATATCTCTTATCATAATAATAAGGTGAACTCTAAATACATGTTTCATGAATTCAACAGGGGTTTCAACCCCCCAACAGGGGATTTGGTCCCCACACAAAGGCTATGGCCCCCCAACAGGGTGTTCAGCCCCACAACAGGAGGTTTAGTCCCCAAACAAGGGCTATGCCCCCCCAATAGGGCTATGGCCCCCACACAAGGGATACGTCACCCACACAAGTGGTACAGCCCCCCAACAGGGGCTACCACCCCCCCTTCAAGGCCCACATGCCCCACCCCAGCCCCCCCAATTGCTGACCCACCTGGTCCCATCCCCACCAGCTGCTGCAGCCCCCCCATGGCTACCCCAACCAGCCCCACCCCCAGCTCCCCCAGACCCCCCAATGGCTGACCCACCCATTCTAGCCCCCCTAACTTGCACCCCCAGGCTCCCATGGCTACCCCCACAACTCCAGGTACCATCACTTTAAAAAAAAATGGGGAAAAAAAGCCTCTGCTTACCTTAGAAGCAGGGGGAGGGGCTCCAGGGCCTCCTGGCAGAACCCCCCTGGGCAGCACAGGACAGCGGTGGGGGGGCAGCAGGGCCTGGGCTGGGGCCACTGGGGCTGTCCCTCTGCCCTGCACTGCGCAGGTGGGGCCCCAGTCAGCCAGACAGCAGTTAGAGCTGCCGATAAGTGCCGGGGGGGGGGGGGTTTAAATTATAGGGTGGGGGGCCAGGGATCAGGGGGGCTTGGGAGGATACAGGGGATGGGACCAGGAAGGGCAGAGGTCGGGGGCCTTGTGGGGGCTGGCGGGGCATGGGGTCAGGCAGGGCAAGGGTTGGGGGTCTCAGTGGGGCTGATGGGGGAAGAGGCCATTCAGGGCAGGGGTTGGGGGCCCTGGGGAGGCTGGTGGGGAATGGGGTCAGGCATAGCAGGGGCCGGAAGTCTCGGCTGCTGGGGTGGGGTTGGGCAGGGCATGGGTCGGGGGCTTCAGGGGGGCTGCTGGGGGGTGGGGTTGGGCAGGGCAGAGGTCAGGGGCCTCAGGAGGGATGGCAGGGGGGTGGGGTCATGCAGGGCAGGAGTCTCGGGGGGCTGGCAGGGGAAGGGCTGCACAGGGCAGAGGAAGGGCTGCACAGGGCAGAGTCCCTCCCATGGTTCCCTCCCCCCTCCTCCAGCCCCCCCAACCCTTACTCACCTGCACTGGAGCCCTGGTGCTGAACATGTGGCCTGTTTCAACACCAGCGTGAGGGGCCAAACACAGAGATGCTTTGGCAGCCAGAGAGTCTCTGTGGAGGACCCAGCCTCTGGTTGCCTCAGGGCATGGTCCAGGACTGTGCCCTGCTCCACTCTTTTAAACTTTGATTTTTTTAGACCCCTAGATATCCAGGGGTCTAATTTTCTCCCCACACTGCATTATTTCATTCCCGTACATGCCTCTTGCCCCACCTCAAAGGGGTTTGAGGCGGGGCAAGAGGCACATGCGCGCTCATCTGGACAGTTTGCCGGATCCACTTTCCTCCCTTTCTTGAAGATAGGCAACACATTGGCCTTCTTCCAGTCTTCAGGCGCTACACCAGAGCACCATGAGTTCTCGAAGATCCGTGCCAGGGGCTGAGCTATGATGCTTGCTAATTCCTTGAATACCCTGGGGTGTAGATTGTCAGGGCCAGCTGCACTGAAGGTATCCAACCTCTCAAGGTGTTCCTTTACAAGGTCAACATTGATGAAGGGCAGAGAATCTCCATCACCTGGACCTCCCTGTCCCATAGCAGGCATGGGCGTCCCATGGGACTGATGAAAGACCGATGCAAAGTACCCATTTAATAGGTTGGCTTTTTCCTGGACGTCAGTTGTCAGTTGTCCCATCTGGTTCAGCAGGGGTTCAATGTTGTCCTTGCTTTTCCTCCAGTTCCCCACGTATCTGAAAAAGGACTTTTTATTGTCCTTGATGCCCCAAGGTTTCAAATAGAACTTATACAGACGGTATGTTGTACACTAATTCCACAAACTGTTATGAATGAATGAAAAATTTGGGGAGAAAAAATCCACTTTATGCGCTGCCCAAATTTGCCAGTGCATTTTGCATTTAATTTTTGTGGGACAAAATGAATAAACAATCCTAGGCAGTGGTCCAGGGTAGAATCTTTCCCTTCTGAGCAGCAGCCAACTCAAAAAGTCATGGACACAATAGCTTGAGCAGTTCCCCATGGCCGCACAAATCTGCTTGTCTGTCCATGGGATCAGCTTCAAGAGAAAGTCTAGAGAAACCTATGGGTAATTCCTAACCTGGGGTCTGAGCACATAAATGGAAAGCAGAAGATGCAGGAACAAAGCCCCTCAAAAGAGGAGGTCTTCAAACCTTGGGTTTTTTTCTCCCTGGGCAAATGCCCTAGCCATTAGACCACTGGGCTAGAAAATACAAGGTCTCACCTCCACTGTTGTTTTTCTCCAACTAAAGTTTGGAATTTCCCTCTTATTACATGCGTTCCTGGGCAATTCCATTCCGCTAGGGAACTAAAAATGCTCAGTAGAGTGTACTCTGGCTATGCAGACTGCATAGTGCCAAAACCTGAATTCATATGGTTATGTACCATTACTTTAGTTCATGAAGGACAAATAGACTCTGGCCTTTAGTGACCACCATAAATAGAACAGGAATTGCTTACAATCTGCCCTAACAGATGTGTCCCAAGCCCTCTGAATAAGAAACTGCTGTAGTAATCTAACTCGAAAGTGACAAAGATATAAATAATTATGACAAGCTACTCATCAAAGAAGAGATGCTCCAGTCTTCTCCCCATACAGATCTTAAAAGGCTCTAGGAACCACCATTGTCTAGAAATTGACAACTAGTAGCTGATCAAGTATTTTGATTATCAACCATACCAGCAAAAATGGGTAAATGCCTCTGACAGGTAGTATAAGCATTTGTCCCAGGACATGCTGTGAGAATGAATACTCACCAGCAGCTTGGAGTGCAGCACACAAGAGGCAGAAGACAGAGCCCATGCGGCTCGTCAGCCACCTGTTTATCCAGCTGCAGCCAGCTGATGACGTCAGCACCAAATGCCAGCCAGCAAAGATAAAAATGGCAGCGCATGCTGAGGAGCCAGGTGGGGAGTCAGGGGACAGAGCCACGTGTAACCCCATAGCTGAGGCGATCGGGTCCATGGGACCAGGGGAGCAGGAGCAGCTGGGACAAAGGCAAGGAGGAAGAGGAGGATCATCTTGATGGTGCTGCAGATGGAATGACAGAGGGATGCCAGGAACTTCTCTTGAAGGCAGTGGTGGAACATCCCAGGAGGATTGAGCAAACTGCAGGTGGGAGTGCGGAGATGGTGAGACCCTGGAAGAAGTCCACCCCGGCAGAGGAGGACTACAGGGGAACCCCAGAAGGGTTGCTGTCGGGGCGAATATCGCCACTGGACCTGGAGGTGCCTTAGAGTAGGCAGGGAACCTGACTGCCTAAGGCATAAGGCAGGCAGTGTCCCCTTTGAGACCCGGAAGGGGTAGAAGGGAAGTTAAAGGTGCAGGGAGCCCAGATTTTCTGTTGGAGCATTTTCTTTTTTTTCTTCTTTGATTTGTTCCCCCGTCTCCAGGGGAATCTGAAGGAAGCAGGCTCGTGAGTGAGGTAGATTGTGCCGGAGCCCCCAAGAAGTAAGGCATCGACCATTTGGACACCGCTCCACAGGAGGCGTGAGCCCAGGGTGTAGGGGTGGCGGAGCCCTGTGAGTAACCACCGGGAGGAACCGCAGGTCTACGAGCACGCCCAATGAATGGCCCCAGACACTGAGGTCCAACAAGTCGTGGCGGGAGAGCATGGGCTTGAAGACTCGGGTGGAAGACATCAGCTCAAGCAGAGGCGCAAGACTGCAAGGCGTATAACATCAATTACCTGAGCGAGAGCTGCACGACAGTGACTGGTCGAGACTTGGCAGCTACACACTCACTGCCCATTGCTCCTGCTACTTTTTAGCAATAGGATAACTTCAACCTTTTTTTGAAGCGAGTTTCTTTTCATTCGTTGCTTTTTAAATCCCCACTCAGCCACACATAGGGAAATTTCAGAAACAGATGAAGTGTACACCGGAGAAATGTCAGCATATTGCTGGCACTGTAGACCATGATGTTTTTCACTCACTTCTAGTGGCATGACATACATGACATACGTGAAGAAGAGGAAAGGACAATGGAACCCAACATGTGTGAGGCTACAAGTAGGATGAAGCTACCCAGCAATGAATATTCTGGGCTTTCTCAAGAATGGAGGAGTAAATTCAGATTAAGACCTTCCCCCTGGGCTAGACTAGGGTCTAGTGCCATAAAATCTGATGTCACTCCAAATGTCTGTCCTACTACATATGCAGGATATTGCAGTCAAAAAACTTTTCAGTACCTAAACCAAGGATGACCAACCTGCAGCAAAGCTTTCTTTCATACGTGGATGACCTCTACCTGACCCAAGAGGTCTATGGGCCAATGAGAGGCAAAGCGCTGCTCGACCTGGTACTGGCTACGGGGGATGACCTAATCGGCAACCTAGTGATTGATGGGAAGTTGGGTGACAGCGACCACGAGCTGATCACCTTCACCATCCGCCGTAAAGCTGGCAAGTCAGTCAGCAACACAGAAGTCCTTGACTTCAGAAAAGCCGACTTTGACAAGCTCAAGAGACTAGTCGGTCAGGGACCATGACCCCAGGGAGATGGGAGTTCAAGAAGAGTGGTTGCTTCTCAAGGAAGCGATCCTCAGTGCACAAGCTAAATCTATTCCAACACGGAGGAAAGGCAGCAAGAAGGCACAGCAGCCCCCCTGGCTCTCCAGAGACCTAGCGGACCTACTGTGGCTAAAAAGGAAAGCCTACAAAGGATGGAGGACGGGATTCACCTCCAAGGAGGATTACTCCGCGCTGGTCCAGTCCTGCAGGGACCAAACCAGGAAAGCCAAGGCTGCAACTGAACTCCAACTAGCTTCAGGCATCAAGGACAACAAAAAGTCCTTTTTCAGGTATGTGG
The DNA here is from genome assembly GCF_052110815.1 of Crocodylus siamensis. NCBI lineage: Eukaryota > Metazoa > Chordata > Crocodylia > Crocodylidae > Crocodylus > Crocodylus siamensis. The sequence goes on from NC_143395.1 coordinate 359,930,328, forward strand.
GGAGCCAGAGGAAAAGCAAGGGCAATGTTGGACCCCTGCTAAACCAGATGGGGCAACTGACAACTGACGCCCAGGAAAAAGCCAACCTATTAAATAGGTACTTTGCGTCAGTCTTTCATCAGTCACACGGGATGCCCATGCCTGCTATGGGACAGGGAAATCTGGGTGAGGGGGATCCCTTACCCTCCATCAATGCTGACCTCATGAAGGAACACCTTGAGAAGCTGGATACCTTCAAGTCAGCTGGCCCTGACAACCTGCACCCCAGGGTACTCAAGGAGCTGGCGAGCGTCATAGACCAGCCCCTGGCACGGGTCTTTGAAAACTCCTGGCGCTCTGGTGTAGTGCCCGAAGACTGGAAGAAGGCCAGTGTGGTGCCGATCTTCAAGAAAGGGAGGAGAGTGGATCCGGCTAACTACAGGCCCATTAGCCTGACTTCTATCCTGGGGAAGATCTTAGAAAAGTTTATTAAGGAGGCCATCCTTGAGGGACTGGCCCAGGCTAACATTCTAAGGGATAGCCAGCACGGGTTTGTTGTGGGTAGGTCTTGTTTGACCAATCTCATTTCCTTCTATGACCAGGTGACCTATCACCTGGACAAGGGAGAAGAGATTGATGTCATATATCTTGACTTCAAAAAAGCTTTTGATCTGGTATCCCATAATCACCTCTTGGCCAAACTGCCCAGTTGTGGCCTTGGCTCTACCACGATCCGCTGGCTGGGAAATTGGCTTCGTGGTCGGACCCAGAGGGTTGTGATTGATGGCAGTCAATCATCATGGTGCCCTGTAACCAGTGGGGTCCCTCAAGGCTCTGTCCTGGGACCCATACTGTTCAACATCTTCATTAATGATGTGGACATTGGAGTCAGGAGTGGACTGGCCAAGTTCGCCGATGACACCAAACTTTGGGGCAAAGCATCCATGCCAGAAGATAGGCGGGTGATCCAGGCTGACCTGGACAAGCTCAGCAAATGTGCAGACGAGAACCTCATGGTGTTTAACACCGAAAAATGCAAGGTTCTCCACCTTGGGAGGAAAAACCTGCAGCACCCTTATAGGCTCGGCAGTGCTACGTTGGTTAGCACTACAGAAGAAAAAGACTTGGGGGTCATCATTGACCACAAGATGAACATGAGCCTCCAATGCGATGCTGCGGCTAGTAAAGCAACCAAAATGCTGGCGTGCATCCATAGATGCTTCTCGAGCAAATCCCGGGACGTCATTCTCCCCTTGTACTCGGCCTTGGTGAGGCCGCAGCTGGAGTACTGCGTCCAGTTTTGGGCTCCACAATTCAAAAAGGATGTGGAGAAGCTTGAGAGAGTCCAGAGGAGAGCCACGCACATGATCAGAGGTCAGGAAAACAGATCTTACGATGACAGGCTGAGAGCCACGGGACTCTTTAGCCTGGAAAAGCGCAGGCTCAGGGGTGATCTGATGGCCACCTATAAGTTTATCAGGGGTGACCACCAGGATCTGGGGGAACATCTGTTCACCAGAGCGCCCCAAGGGATGACGAGATCGAACGGTCACAAACTCCTGCAAGACCGTTTCAGGCTGGACATAAGGAAGAATTTCTTTACTGTCCGAGCCCCCAAGGTCTGGAACAGTCTGCCATTGGAGGTGGTTCAAGCACCTACATTGAACACCTTCAAGAGTAAATTGGATGCTTATCTTGCTGGGATCCTATGACCCCAGCTGACTTCCTGCCCTTTGGGCAGGGGGCTGGACTCGATGATCTCCCGAGGTCCCTTCCAGCCCTAATGTCTATGAAATCTATGAAATCTATGAAAATCTATATGTCACAATTGGCATGGCAGCCACTGTGTATTGCATGTGGCAGATGGGGGACAGGGCAGGCAGCAGGGCAGCAGATAGGGCAGAGAGCAAAAAGCAGAGTAGCACATTGAGAAGGCAAAAGGGATCAGAAGGGCCCTCAAGGAAGATGTGGGGCTTATTATGTGGCACACTAGCCAAAAAGTTTGGCCCCCTACTGGCCTAGATCAGTGCACAGCTTGGATGAGAGTTAACTGTCTGAATATTTTTGCTTATTAAGTCAGAGAAAACAGTGGTAGGCTGAGAAAAGCAACTGGGTATGCTGGCTATTGTCCTCTACTATTGATGAAGCAATACCTGTCTTTTGTTCCTAAAGCTTTAACAAATTCTTTTCTCTTTAACAAGTTCTTTGCCTCCATATTCCTAAACAGGGATTGGGCCATCTCCCCAGTTAGAATTATGGACTGACCCTGGTGGGGCACCACCATGCCTAGGGTCAGGGACGACTTAGGGAACTTTTGCAGGGGCTCGATGTGTTTAAATCAGTAGGTCCAGATGCTCTTCCCCTGAGGGTGCTGAGGGAATTGGCAGGGGCCATAGCTCTACGAGCATGGCTCTATGAGCACTCATGGGGCACTGGCCAGGTACCAGAGGATTGGAAAAGGGGCAATGTAGTCCCCATTTACAAGAAGGGGAGAAGGTAGGACCCTGGTAATTTAGGCCAGTCAGTCTTACCTCGGTCCTTGGAAAGACCTTTGAGAAAATTATCAAGGAACACATCTGCAAGGGCCCAGCAGCAGAGGTAATGTTCAGGGGCAACCAACATGGGTTAACTGAGGGCAGGTCCTGCCTGACTGACTAACCTGGTTTCTTTTTATGATCAGGTCACAAAGTCCCTGGACAAGGGTGTCAGGGTGGATGTCATCTTCCTCTTTAAAAAACTTGGTGACTGTGGCATTGATGCCTACACAGCCAGATAGGTGGTAAATTGGCTAGATGGCTGTACCCAGAGAGTGGTGGTGGACAGGTCATTTTTGACCTTCAGGGATGTGGGCAGTGAAGTTCTCCAGGGCTTGGTCCTGGGGCCTGTACTGTTCAACATCTTTATCAGCAATCTGGATGTGGGTGTGGTATGCACGCTGTCCAAATTCGCTGACAACACCAAGTTGTGGGGCGAGGTGGGCATGCTGTAAGGGAGGCCCAGAATCCAGCTAGATCTAGACAAATTACAGAGGTGGGCAGATGACAATAGGATGGAATTTAACACAGGCAAGTGCAAGGTGCTGTATCTAGGGGGAAGGAACCAGCAACACACCTATAGGCTAGGAAACACCCTCCGTGTCAACATGGAGGCAGAAAGGGATCTTGGTGTCATTGCTGACTCCAGGATGAACATGAGCAGCCAATGTGAGGAAGTGGTCAGTAAGGCTAACCACACCTTGTCATGCATCTACAGATGCATCACAAGCAGGTCCAGGAGGGTGATCCTCCCCCTCTACGGGGCACTGGTCAGGCCACTGTTGGAGTACTGCATCCAGTTCTGGGTGCCGCACTTCAAGAGGGATGTGGCTAGCATTGAAAGGGTCCAGAGAAAGGCCACTTGAATGGTCAAGGGGCAGTGGAGCAGGCCAAGCGAAGAGAGGCTAAAGGGCCTGAACCTATTCAGCCTCCACAAGAAAAGGCTGAGAGGGGATCTGGTGGCAGTTTACAAACTCACTGGGGGGACCAGCAGGAATTGGGGGAGGCTCTGTTCCCCTGGGCACCACCCAGGTTTACTAGGACTAATGGCCACAAATTGTTAGAGATAAGGTTCAGGCTGGACATCAGGAGATATAACTTTACAGTTATGGCTGCCAGGCTCTGGAATGGGCTCCCAAGTGAGGTGGTACTCTCTCCCATCTTGGAGGTCTTCAAGAGGAGGCTGGACAGATATTTGGCTGGGATGATATGACCCCAGCACTCGTTCCTGCCCAGGGCAGGGGGTCGGACCTGATGATCTGTTTAGGTCCCTTCCGACCCTAAGTCAGAATAATACTTACATAATACTAAGATATTATGATACTATGACTTACAACTAAAGCATGCTATTAAGTCCACAACTGCTTAATGAAATCCATGTGGGACCTACAAATGAAGAGCACTTTTAAATAGCACGTATTGCACAATACTGCTGGCCATTTAACTGTGATTTATAAAACATATCACCCATAGAAACATTTCACATAGATGACTCTCTCACTATTAATTTCTGCATTTAGCCTACGAAGACATTCCTTGCTATTTGAGACCTGTGTGTCATACAGACTTAGGCCACGTCTATATGGTACACTCACCATTCCCAGCAATGGTGCCTTCACATACTACACTGCACTGCTCAGTCTGCCTCTGAAATCAGAAGCAATGTAGTTGTATCTGCACAGTGCCAGAGGCTAACTTGTTATCGTGGGGGGCAATTGGCATCTTAATTAGAGAGCAGCAAATTGCCATTGACATCCAGCAGTACTGCTAAGCCAGGTCAAAGTGCCACATAGATACAAGCAAGTTTGCTGTAGACACTGAAGTGAAAACACTGAAGTGATCACCAGAGCCCAGCCCTGGACGTCTTTTGAAACCACTGTAAAGATTTCTTATTTGGGCAGGCATTTACCAAATAAAACTAGGATGACAAGTTGTTTAGAGGTTCTCTTGTTTATCTCAAATTGCTAGTTCCCTTTAAGTTGCTTTGGTCCTCTTTTCAGTCTCCTGTTTTGAAGTCTTCTGTTATCTTCTTGTAACTTGCCCCAAGTCTATTGGGAAGGATGGCATATAAATTGAATAAAGAGAGAAACAATAAACAATGTTGTGACAATAGTCCTGGTGTCACTGTATGTGTTATTTTTAAAGTGACTAGTGCTGAGGAAAAGTGCCAGGCAGACAGGCCTTGAGAAGGGAGATCCCCTGCTTTATTTCCTGTTGCATAGGGAAGTTCCTTTCAGTGCCCCTCCAGCATCCTTCAAACCTAACCTGGAAAGGTCACCTTCATGTGTGAAAAGGTGGTTCAGCCTTGAAAAATCCAACCAGGTCTAATCCCTTTGGGCACCTATACACAAGCAGCAACGCTGCTCCAAAGCACTGTTATTACAGAGCATCAGAGCAGACTCAATTAATCGAGTCTGCTGGAGTGTGGTAATTACCATGCTCCAGCAGACTCCAGTGCCTTGTGTATCAGCATTCCCATGTTGAAAAGCTCATTGAATGGGTTTTAGTTAAAGCATCCTGCTGACATTTTTCAGTGTGGGGACACTGATACATGAGATGCTCTGGGCACTTTAATTTGAGAGTGCTCCCTACACTGCCGGAGCACCTGTATAAATGCCTTTGGGGTTTGTCAGCACTAGGTGGTGACACTGTGTTGTGATAATATGGCAAATAATAAGATTTTAAACTTAATTTAATAGTCAAAGTAGACATGTACTGCCTACCTTGACCCAAATTCTATCACCATGGTTAGAAAAATGTTGAGAGATTTACAGCAGAACAGACTGTGTTTAAAGTGGTTAGCGTTGCTGTAGATAGATAACACAGACCAAACACCCAGAAGACTTTGGAGCAAAAATCTCACAGAAAGTACTCCTGTAAATATTACCACAGTGCCGTTTTCCAGTACAGACAAGTCCTCAAAAATATTGCCAACAAGACTGTCAACTTCTCTCTGTGATATGGATGTGTGCACACTAGAAAATAAACTGCAATCCTCCATTCGTTTCACATGGGGCTGAAAACAGCCAGTAGATGGTAGCAAGTGTCGGTCACTACCAACCTGAGCTGTATTCAGACTGACAACTTAGATGCAAAAAAGCTCTACATTTCATTATCTACTCCCTGAGCTGCTCAGTCGCTCATGAGAATAACATATTATTCTACTCTGTAATAATTAATTACAATCAACATATGAAAAATTAATCAGAAACAACATTGACCTATATACAGGTATGTATTCATTATCCTTTCCTAGCCATTCAAGGCAATGTTCAGATACAGAAGTAACATTCTGGTAAAACTGATTCTGATGTGAGGAGGTATAAAGGCTGTCTTCTTAACAATGAGGACACGAGCAAAAAAAGTAACATTTGGTTTGTCCATCTAACCCTGTCTCTGCTAATAGAACAGTTTATTAGGTTAAATGATAAAAGGCTGTAACATACATGTAAAATGTATTGAATCAGAAACTAAATTCCAGTCTAAACCACATAAATAAGGAAGTCATCATACTGTGAGAAATGTCTGAAAGAAGAAAACGCTGTACTGTGAGAAATAATAATGCAAGCTATTCTTATTAGGGAAATACTTTCTAGGCCATCCTAACCATTACCGACAGAAAATTATGAGCATGAAACTGCAAGGTGCACCTTATAAAAAGAATCTTTATGTTTAACAACATAATGTATACATATATTAAAATATTTTAATAGAATGTGCCTAGTGAATAGTCAAAAAATGCTAATTGCAGAAAACATCTGCACTGAACATGAGCATTTACCACAGGCAAAGTGCTTGCTGCTGGCAGTGGCAGCCTGCATAAGGAAAAATAAGACATTGAACCTTAAAGTGTGCTTCAACTCAGAGAGTGAGTTTAAGGAAATGGCATTTTGGGTTCAACATGGATTGTGTATCTGATTTCCATAAAACATTTGCTTAGCTTAACAGTGAAAAGATGTTTTTTCTCTAGTATCTTCCAGTACTGAAATTCAGTACAGAAACTTGAAGTCAAGACACATTGCTTCTCATTCTTATTTTATGAGTAGTAAAGATTCTGCAGGCCAAATGATGTTCTCAATTATACTAGTGCAAGCATTACTGAGAACATCCACACTGTTCTCAGTAACACTTGTGCAAACCTCTATGGGACACATATATGGCATCATCAGAAAAGTCTGGTATTTCATAGGTAGTATCCTTGCAAATGGACTTTAGTAAATCATTCTATTAATAGTGTAATTGGAAAAAAAGGCTCCTAGGCTAGGGACAGACATTATACATAAGCTGATATAAGTGATCAGAAACCAGTTCAAATCTGTAACACAACAGAACATAAACCATTTTCAAATTAGCTGACACCAGTTTAAGAATAACCTGGATGAATGTAGTACTAGATTTAACTGATTTAGGTTAAATTGGTTTGTGGTTTTTGGAACTTCTGATCCAGATCCCCTCCAGATTCAAATTAACTCACAGCCCCCAACCTCCCATGATGATTTGCACCTCCCCTGCAATACCCCCATCACAGAGTGGGTGGTCTTTAGGGGTGCGTGAAATGGGCCCTATTTGATTTGGATTTGGATTCAGCCTGAATCAGGGACAGTGATTCGATTAGTTGATTTAGATCACTGTCCCTGATTCAATTCAGCCGAATCTGAATTCGATGCTGATTCGGAGAATCAGTGATTCAGACACAGACACAGCTTTAAATGCTTTTTCTACATCCCGTGAGGTACCAAGCGTGGCTCGTGAATGCTGTGATGCTGGGGGGGATGGAGTGTCCCACAGGAGCACGAGGAGGGCCCCTGAATGGCCACAGGAGGACCACAGGTACCTGCCCAAACCCAGGAGGCACCAAGCTGGGGGGATGCCGTGGGGGGTCCCATCGCTTTCCCTGGTAGACCCGGAAGTGCTTCTGGTCCACTGCTGGGTCTGCTGCTGAGCACGCTGGGGAGCCCCCCCATCACTTCTGTGGAATGCTTCATCTGCCCCAGCATCACAGCACTCATGAGCTGCCTGCTAGCTACAGGTATGTAGAAAAAACATTTAAAGCTGTGCCTATGTCCAAATCACCAAATCTTTAGGAATCTCTCCGAATCAATTCGGAGGGTTCTGATTCAATTCAGAGAGATTAAAGGGTCCTCTGAGTCAATTCATTGATGCCTACACAGATGGATTGCAGATTGGATGAAGGGTCGTACTCAGAGGGTGGTGGTGGACGGGTCATATTCAACGTGGGGAGAAGTGGGCAGTGGAGTCCCCCAGGGCTCGGTCCTTGGGCCTGCGCTGTTCAATTTCTTCATCAGCGATTTGGACAATGGGGTGAAAAGCAATCTGTTTTAATTCGCTGATGATACCAAAATTTGGGGTGAGGTGAGCATGCTAACAGGGAGGGAAACGCTGAAGCAAGACCTGGATAGGGATGGGCTAACAAAAACAGGATGCGTTCCAATACTGACAGGTGCAGGGTGCTGCACTTGGGCAGTAGTAACCAGCAGCACACTTATAAGATGGGACACTCCCTTCTTGAGAGCATGGAGGCAGAAAGGGATCTTGGAATCATTATTGACTCCAAGATGAACATGGGCCAACAATGCGAGGTCACGGTTGGCAGGGCTAACCGGACCTTGTCGGGTATCCACAGGTGTATCTCAGGTAGGGCCAAGGAGGTGATCCTCCCACTCTATGCGACGCTGGTCAGGCCACAGCTGGAGTACTGTGTCCAGTTCTGTGCACCCCACTTCAGAAGGGATGTGGACAGCATTGAGAGGGTCCAGAGGAGGGCCAGACCCTACAGTGAGAGACTGCGGGACCTGAACCTGTTCAGCCTTCACAAGAGAAGGCTGAAGGAGGACCTGGTGACCTTCAGATTCTATAAACTCACTAGGGGGGACCATATGGGTTTGAGGGAGACTTTGTTTCCCCTAGCACCCCCTGGCATAACAAGGAATAATGGCCATAAGTTGTTGGAGAGTAGGTTTAGATTAGACATCTGTAAGAACTACTTCACGGTCAGGGCGGCTAGGATCTGGAACCAACTTCCAAGGGAAGTACTGCTGGCTCCTACCCTGGGGGTCTTTAAGAAGAGGCTTGATGCCTACCTGGCCGGAGTCATTTGAGCCCAGTTTTTCTCCTGCCCAGGCAGGGGGTTGGACTTGAAGATCTACAAGGTCCCTTCTGACCCTACTTCTATGATTCTATGATATGAATTTGGATTCAGAGATTCGCCCACCTAATTGGGCTGACTCTCTGCCGAATCACATCAGGAACCAAAGCTTTGCACAGCCCTAGTGGGCTAGCCTTGGCTGTCTCCTGAAGGCATGCAGGGAAGTGTACTCTAGCGCCCCCCTCCCAACTTCTGGCCTGCGCCAATGCAGGCATGTAGCTACATTTCCAGAATCAAAAGTGAATATCTGTTCACTTGCTTATTGGTTCACTCTTTGCAGATTAGACTAATCTGTGAATTTAGACTAATCTCAGGCTTTTTGACTATTTGTAGTTAGCCCTGGTGAAGCTCCAAGTTCTGCAGGCTGACAACTATGTTTTTATCAGAGGAGCATCACAGATGACCCTGAGCAGGCACAGGGAATAGATCTATTGATTAACAAGCTGAGAGTTCACACAGTTACAAAAATGCTGCACCTTCCATTTTAATACACCTGCTAATCTGAGCCTTTCATATGCATTACAAGTAGCTTCTGAAGACTACTCAGAGCCCTTCATGAAATGAGCTGTTGTTTGAGTGCAGGTCTTACTAGTCAGGTGTCTTTTCACAAAACTCCCTTTTTGTCAGTCTCAGAAGAGAAGCTAAGGACTGATGTAATTGAAAGATTGTACAGTTCCATAAAGCACCTTCCCTCCAAACTATAATAATAAGAAAGCAAGATAAAGGACAGTCTGATTTGGAAAAGTTTTTACTGATGCTATCCCTGTTACATTTGCCTTGTGGATACAGGTATTCTGACCCCTTAGCTACCAATACTCTTCATCCAAAGAAAATATATTTAAAGCAAGTTTTTGCAACAAGAGGAACACAATGTCTACAGTCCTTAGATACAGAAAATAATCACCTTAAAGTCTCCTGTAACTTATCTTCAGTGGTGAAGTGAAACTGGTGCATTGCTGAAAATAAATAATAGTCCCTGGTTGTCAAACATGCCAGAGCAACCAACAACCATCTAGCTGACATTGTCTTTGCTGCATGATCTAGTTCCAAAGATATTTTCTTTATTAAGCAATGTGTTCCCAGCAAATTATTGTTCTTTTCTGTAAAAGGACAGAGAGTATGATTTAGGTTCCAGATGCCGTTAAGGAGTGAAGCTGACTTCTAAGCATACTTAAGACAAAATTACAACAACAACAACAAATAGAAAATGTACGTGAATTGAATCAGCTCTGGGCAGGTCTAGGATTTTGAAAACGGGAATTCAGATGGTGTGATGCATCACCACATATAACACAACTCATATTTTTCTCCAGTTAAAAAGAAACTAGAAGCTTTACTAATAAGCTAGAGACTTGGGGCTATATTATTTGGTTTATATTGAAGCAAAGAAAAAAACTTTATTGGAATGTGCATTAATTTTCTATATCATATATTATGTATAAAAACTACAAACTAGGCAAAAATAATCAGAAGATGTTGTTTCATTAGCCCTGTAGTCATTAGAATTACATGTACACCTCTTTCAGATTCATAAAACAAAATCTAGTTTTCTTGACCATCTTAACCATTCATCCAATGCTTCACTGAAAGTTTTTTTCACACTTGAGTTAATGTTTCTAGCTAGAGTTAAAAGCAGTTTGCAGGGCTGTGAAATAGGAGCTACACTATTAGGAGCAGCTAACAGACAGCAGAATTACAGAAGAAAGGATAGCTTGATTAGTGGAACCATTAAAAACCATGAAAAAGGACAGAGGGCCATTAACACTTGTGGAGTTTAGAAAGAATCAGATAGATAAAAATGAGCAGGGATCCTGCTTCTTTCTGATTTAAAAAAAAAATCCCCATTTTGGGGTTAAAAAAGTAACTGAAAATCCAAATTTTTCTATGATCAAAATGAAACACCACTAATACATACATACACACACACTCACGCACGCACACGCATACATGTGTAAGTATATGTATGTACAGGGGGCTTCATAAAGTTCTTGTGCACTTTTAGACATTAATAACTTAGGTTGTAGGTATGATAGAAACAATCTGTAAATGGCATTTAAAAGCAAATGTATTAAAGTTTTAGGACAACTAGAGTACACAATGCTAGACTTCATAAGTAATAATGAATTTATTCTTAAATAAGATGGGGCTCCATGTCATTACGCTCTGAATGTACGACAGTTCCTAAATTTTGTTTTCCCAGAGAAGTGGATAGGCAATTCCTCTGCTCAGCAGAGCTTGGTGGCCTGTCTGAAATGTCATACTAACACAATGATTCTCAGTCATCATGCTGTGGCACTGTGGGGTTGCTGATATCCTTTCAAGGTCACAACATTATTAGAGTTAGGTGTACAAACACCAACACATAATTCACAAAAATAGACCCAGCAATTTCAAATAGGAATCCATAGCATCGAAAATTTTCTAACCGGCTGCAATCTTTTGGAGTTCTTTGCAAGAGACAAGTTGGTTTATTATTTTTCCACAATTTTGGAAAAGTTATGCAGTTCTAAATCTAACAACATTGAGAACGACTGCACTGACATCACTATGCTGTAAATTCTGGAGTTAATTTGTGCAGAGTTAGCATAAGGTATATCTGTATGGCATTGATTTATGCTTTATAAATATATTCTAACTGCCTCTCATCCTAAGGTCAGGCATAACCTGGAGAGCAGATATGTGACATCCTATTGCCTTAAGCTAGAAGACAAATCAAAACTGGGTAAAAAGATTGAATACATTCATTAAATCACATTTCTCAGTAATGGGTCTGTAGTAGGGTTGGAGTAGTGTAGCTGTGATGGGCCAGAAAATGTATGAGGGGCAAGGGTTTGTTCTGTAATGTCTTCCATTAGGCCAGTGTAGTTAAGAGAAACGTTGGACAAGCTTTTGCACACAAATGATCTAAAGAAGAGCATGTTGAACTGGTAAGCTTGTTAAATATGTCATCAAACAACACAGTTTGTCCAATAAAAAATATGAAAAAAAATGTTACCTCCAAAGTTGTCTATAGCCATTCAGTCATTTAGGAGCTATAATTCTTACATTGAAAATTAGAAATTCCAAATGGATTTCTAATATTTTACATCCTTTGCCATTCAACACAATTTCTCAAATGACAATAATAATCGTTAATTAGCAAGGGGGTAGAGGGGGGGCACTCTGAGGTGCTCTGGGTTAGAGTAAAAGGCAGTCCAGGGGAGAGAGACTTAACGGTGGGAGTCTACTATAGACCTCCCAACCAGGGAGAAGAGCTCGACCAGGAATTCTTAGGTCAGCTTACAGAGGCAGTGAGGGCTAAGGATGTGGTCATCATGGGGGACCTGAACTTCCCAGACATCTGCTGGGAGGAGCAGTCAGCCAAGTCTGATCGCTCACGTCGGTTCTTAGCCAGAGTGCAGGACCTCCATCTAACCCAGGAGGTGCACAGTCCCACCAGGGGAGACGCCTTGTTGGACCTGGTGCTGGCCACGGGTGATGACCTGGTGAGGGGGCTGCGGGTGATGGGCCACCTGGGAGACAGCGATCATTGCTTGCTGGAATTCACCATCCAGCGTAAGGTGGCAAAGGGCTGCAGCAAGGCAACAGCCCTAGACTTTAGGAGGGCTGACTTCAACAAGCTAAGGAGGATCGTTGGGGAAGCGCTGAGGACCCAGAGGGGAAGGGAATCGGATGTCGAAGGTGAGTGGTTGCTCCTTAAGGAGACGATCCTCCATGCCCAAAGGGAGGTAATCCCAACAAGGGTCAAAGGGAGCAGGAGGGCACATAAACCCCCATGGCTCACTAAGAGCATCCGGGAATGTCTCCTTGCTAAAAGGGAGGCATATACCCAATGGAGAGATGGGGTCATCACCAAGAAGGACTATGTTACAGTCGCCCGAGGATGTAGGGGGGCAGTCAGGAGGGCCAAGGCAGAGTTGGAGATAGGACTAGCTTCCCGGATTAAGGACAATAAAAAGTCCTTCTTCAAATACATAGGGGGTAAAAAGAGGGTCCCGGGTAATGTGGGGCCCCTGCAGGACACGATGGGCAACTTAGTCATCATGCCAGATGACAAAGCTAACATATTTAATGATTTCTTTGCCTCTGTCTTCCTAAGTAGGGACCAGTTCAGCCACCTCCCTGCTGGGCCCCCCTCGGGCCCCGAGAGAGACACGCCTGGGCCAAGGGTTAGCGAGGAGTTAGTTAGGGTACTTCTGGAGAGGCTGGACGTGTTCAAGTCCGCTGGTCCGGACGATCTTCACCCTAGGGTTCTACAGGAACTGGCCGAGGTCATTGCGGGACCCCTGGCGCGGCTCTATGAGCGCTCGTGGTGCTCTGGCGAGGTGCCGGAGGACTGGAAGAGGGCCAATGTGGTCCCTATCTTCAAAAAGGGAAAAAAAGAGGACCCGGGAAATTACAGGCCAGTTAGTCTGACCTCAATCCCGGGTAAGCTCTTTGAAAAAATTATCCTGGCACACATCCAGGAGGGCCTTGCGGGGGAATGCATGCTCAGGGGCAACCAACATGGGTTCATCAGTGGCAGGTCTTGTCAGACCAACCTGGTGGCCTTTTACGATCAGGTCACCAAATCATTAGACGCAGGGGTTGCTGTGGATGTAGTCTTTTTGGACTTCCGGAAGGCTTTCGACACTGTCTCTCACCCTGTCCTCATCAAAAAGCTGGGAGACTGTGGTGTCGATGCCCACACGGTCAAATGGGTCGCCAACTGGTTGGAGGGCCGCACCCAGAGGGTGGTAGTGGATGGGTTCTTCTCGACCTGGAAGGATGTGGGCAGTGGGGTTCCGCAGGGCTCGGTCCTCGGGCCTGCACTGTTCAACATCTTCATCAGTGACTTGGATGAGGGGGTAGAAAGCACCCTGTTCAAGTTTGCTGATGACACTAAGATGTGGGGGGATGTGGGCGCACTAGAAGGGTGCAATAGGCTACAAGCTGACCTTGACAGGTTGCAACGGTGGGCGGATGAGAATAGGATGGGGTTTAACACTGATAAGTGCAAGGTGTTGCACATGGGGAGGAAGAACCGGCACCACACTTACAGGTTGGGGAACTCCCCTCTTGCCAGCACGGAGACGGAAAAGGATCTTGGAGTCGTCATTGACTCCACGATGAACATGGGCCGGCAGTGTGGGGAGGCAGTCAAGAAGGCCAATCGTACCCTGTCATGCATCCACAGATGCATCTCGAGCAGGTCCAGGGAGGTGATCCTCCCCCTCTATGCGGCACTGGTCAGGCCGCAGCTGGAGTACTGCGTCCAGTTCTGGGCGCCACACTTCAAGAGGGACGTGGACGATATGGAAAGAGTCCAGAGGAGGGCCACTCGTATGATCAGGGGTCAGCAGGGCAGGCCTTATGAGGAGAGGCTACGGGACCTGAACCTGTTTAGCCTCCACAAGAGAAGGTTAAGGGGGGACCTTGTGGCCTGCTACAAACTGGTCAGGGGGGATCAGCAGGTATTGGGGGAGTCCCTGTTCCCCCGTGCGCTGCCAGGAGTGACCAGGAATAACGGTCACAAACTGGCGGAGGGTAAGTTTAGGTTAGATATCAGGAGGCGCTACTTCACAGTCAGGGCGGCTAGGGCCTGGAACCAGCTTCCAGGGGAAGTGGTGCAGGCTCCTAGCCTGGGGATTTTTAAAAGGAAGTTAGATGAGCACCTTGCCGGGGTCATCTGACCCCGGTGCTCTTTCCTGCTAAGGCAGGGTGTCGGACTAGATGATCTACCTAGGTCCCTTCCGACTCTAGCTACTATGAAACTATGAAACTATGACAAAGGAAATAGTTTTTAAATTATTCAACATTCTTAACTTCTTCCTTCTCAAATGATTTCCAAAGTATGGGCAGGCAAAGCTTGGGCATACACTTCTATTTTAACTGTGTCCAAACATATATGTATATGTATAAATGGGCACTCCACAGAGAAATAAGCTAACTGTGCACCTCAGGACTACAGATATGCTAATATCAAAACACCACATCCAAACAGGATGGAGATTTTTTTCTGAATCCCAACTTCATGGCATAAACTGTGGAACATATGGAACTGAATGTTATAGCTTAGGCTGACCCTGTAATTTATTAACGTGCATTTGTCATGCAAATGTAGATCTTGTACATGAAAATGGATTGATATAAAATCAGAGTATATATGGTTCAAAACTCTTTGAAATGCTGACCATTCATCTTAAAATTTTGCTTGGTCACCTTTTTTCTCTGTAGTTGAGAAGAATTAGAACATACATGTCAGGGAAGGTTGTCAGAATTCCTTCACCTCCAGACACTTACCACTAGAAGTTATAGATGAAAGCATATTCAATATTATTTGCAAAGTTCCCTGAAGGCTCCCCTGCGTCATCTTTTGTAACACATTTTTGTCTTGGAAACTTGCCTGCTAGTATTTTTTAGAATAGATTAAGCACACAGAACTCAGGGGACAAAGTGTGCTACGGATAAAGTGGAAATACTCAGCTTAAGTTTTGCTGCTATCTACATGAGACTAATTAACTGTGCAGTTAACGGTCTCAACGTCTATACATGCACCACTATTAGGGCACACAAAACAAATAAACTCCACAGTAGGGTAGGACTTGTATATATAAGTCCTACCCTGCCGCAGACTTTTTTCATGTGCAGTAGCACACATGGGCTGCCTGACAGCTAGCCCCTCACTGAAGCACTCTCATGCCCCAGGTAGCCCCTTTGCAGAACATTGAGCCCAGTTGGAGCAGCCCTGGCCTGGCAAGCTGACCCCACTCCACAGTTTATTGCTGCTCCCATATGACCCATGTAGATGCGCTCTATATAAACTTTATACACATACCTGAATGTTTCTTCTAAAATGACTATTGGTGAAACTCTAACCACACTGATGTTTTAATGTCACCATTAGGCTTCAGAATTAACATCCTGTGATGATGATGGGTGTAGCTCACACCTTTTTTCAGATCTGTTGTTTCAGAGGCAGAGTACTGATTCAGTCCCTTTTATGCTTGTGCTCTTAAAAGACAGTTGGGCGCTAACTCAGGCAGCTGTGGTTTTCCCCAGGTATGAGGGAATCCTCAGCTCTCATAAAAGTATGGTGGCTTCTTACAATCTGTTATTGTCTCCAAGGTAATAAGTGTATCTATCATGTCCTGGATCTCTTTACTTGCATGTTATCTCCCTTTATCAGGATTTTTAAATGTGAAATTTCTGAAGAGAAGGGAATGTGTCTTACTCTGTGTTTGGAAAGTTTGTAGCATACATTGAATGAACCAAAATACAAACAATAATTATTCTCAGTCCAAACAAGCTAGTTCAGATTAAAATAGTTTCTCCCTCTGAAATATTTGTTTAATTTGTTATTCCTTTCACCTATGCATGGCTTTCCTCAATGAATTTATTCACCCCACACTTGATATGCTAATTTATTCTCCAGTAAATCCATATTATCAAGTAAATTTAATTACATTAAAGAAATGCCTTTAGGGCATGAAACAATACTGAGTCTTTTCAGCTACTCTCTACATTTTGGCTTTATGGACTTGATAGTATTATAGTAAGTATTATTTTAATAATCAGCTCCCATAGGCTGTTCAATTTCTTCTTGTGCTTTAAATATTATCAGATTTATAGCATGAAACCAAGAACTTAAATGGTTCCAAGGCAGTCTTTGGAGAAAAACATATCAATACAACAGTCTTTCTGCTGTGATTCTTAACCTTTTCTAACCACAAAAATATTGTAATATTTTATCTTACAGCAGCATTGGGCTGACAAATTTGCCTTTCCAAAGAGAAAATCTTGCTATCCTACTTTACTAAACATCCTAACCTTGCCCTAGCATAATTCTACTGAGATCATGAGCACCAGTAGAGAATCAACAGAATATTTATATTAATATTTATCAGGGAGGAAAGACTTCTAACTCACAGAAGTGAAGAAAAATGTAAATACTGTTAACTATAAGTCTGGTCCATAAGTTTGTCTGACTATAATCAGTCTAATCAGTCATAAAGATTTATATCAGTCATCCAACATCCTTTCCATTTAGTACACAGTCTAAGATTAGCAGCCACAACTGAATAGCTCCAACTCAGTAACAGACGTTCGCTGAATCAGAACATTCACTATAGCACTGGATCTATTTACTAATAGTTGGGCATTTTTCTACAGTGCATTTTTTTTTTACCAGAAAATAGCAATTTATTAAAACGGAGATCTCCATGAAAGCTTCATCAGGTCCACAATTTGAATTTTCTGATCAAAACCAGAGACCATCCCTTTAAAATAGCCAGTTTGTTGAATAGTCACTTTTATTGTGCTGGAATAGGGGTCATGTCCTTTCTCTGTTTGGTTTGAAGCAACCACCTGAATCCAGACCCCCCACATCTAAACTGGGGACACAACCAAGCTACTGGAAGTTCTGGTGGCTGGTCTACTTTCTCTGGGCTCTTATTAAAAGCTCTAAACAATTGGTTTGTTTCTTTGTTGTTGTTGTCATTGCTTTGCTTTGCTATTTGTTTTGGGGTTGTGGGGGAAGGGGAAAGGGTCTTGTTTATTTGGTTTTGGGGGGTTTTTTGCTTGACTCATCCAAAAGTGAATGTGGAAAAATATTCTGACAAGGGTTTTTGGGTGAATCTGATATCTTTTATTAGACTAACTACAATAAAAGATATCAGAATCACGCAAAGAACCTTGTCTGCCTATGTCCTTAGACCAACATGGCTACAGCCTACATCCCTGTAACATAATAAATATTCCAACATTTCAAAAGTATCCTCAAGATAGAAAAATCATTTCCTGCCAGGCTCGACTCCTCTGCTCATTGAAGTCAAGAGAAGGACTCCCACTGTGATGAGTCAGCTCTCCATCTGTAGAATGAGTCAACCTTCTGGCAGCCAATCCTTGATTGCCTTGCTGACAGGAAGCCAACCACGTCCCAAACAGTCTGAAAACCAGCAGGGTAGGTAATGGTTCACAAGTCTTCTACTGGCCTTATAGACTGATTCCTGGCCTTAGCCTTGAGTCCAGGCCCCATGCTCTCTCTCTGTGCCTGCGATTTGTATATGTATGGCTAGCTTCTGATTCTTGGCATGCTCCTGATTATGACTCTCAGCTCCCGACCCTGGATTCACCTGTGGTCCTGACTCTGGGTCCTGAGTCTTGGCTTGTTCCTGGTCACCACTCCAGTTTCCAACTTTGGCCTGCTCCTGACCAGGTTTTCAGCATCTAGGCTGCAGCCTGACCACTGCACTAGATGCTTGACCACTGCTCTGGCCATGTCCTGACACCCACCAAATTCAGTGAGGATTGGTTTTGGCCTTAAAAACAAAACATTCAGGGCATGTCTATATGGTGTCACCACACAGTGTCTTGGGAAGGAATGCTTTTGAGCATGTCCCGCTGACTTGCTCCTAGCTGAATGTACCAAATCCAGATATGCAGTAGTAGAGCTACTCGAGAGGTGCCCCCTCAGCTCACTCTCAAGATCTTTCTCCAGCAAGTTTGACAGTGGCCTCAGGAAATACCCCTAGAGTGGCTTTGTCACATTCTACAGGAGTGTATACACAAGACATGCTTTTTGCAATGGGGATGCAATTTAGACATGCTATGACCTTGCATTCCATTTATTCCAAGCCCTAGTTACTACTCAATGGAGATCAAACAGACCAACTTCTTTGCTCTCAAACTGATTTAATATGCTTCCAAGCATGCTTAAACAGCATTATAAAATACAGATGTGTCCCTAGTCACATTGTGACAAAGGTGTGAAACTCACCTTTCACCTTGGGGCAGATCCAGACTGCAGGGCCCTGTGCAGGCTGGATCCAGCCCAAGGCATGGGGTGGCTCCAGCAGGGTATACAGCTCAGATCCCAGCCTGCCGCACATGGCAATGGCAGTTAAAGCACAAGACATTCAGCAAGAGTTTCAGCACAGGGCAGCAGTCAGATTGACAGTATACCAAGTAGGGCAAATGCAATGATGGCAACAGGCCAAGTAGTCACTGGACAACCAGGGCTGTATGAGCCTTTGCTTACCTTCCTGCCATTGATCACTATGTCCACCAGGGCCCAAGGGCCCAAGATTCTGGAGCATGGTCTCCTGGCCACACATCTTCAACTGTTGGCTACTCACTGGTAGTCCAGCAGGCCAAATGCAGCAGCTCCACAGCTTACATCCAGCCTGTGGGCTATATGCTTGACATCTGTATAACAACATGCTTTTCTTCTTGACTGGGTAGCAAAAAAGGCTATGTCATAACTATGTTAAAGTACTATATGTCAGAGTTCATCAGGATTAAAACTCTTTTTCCAAAGTTTTTTTTTTCCATACATGTAAAAGATACATTACCAAATCTGGGCCACAGATCTGTTTCAAAACCTTGTAAAAGTTTGGTAGCATGAAAGGGATTGTGCATGGTCTTGACAGTAAATCCCATGAGGTAACACCAAACCAAACATTAGGCTTGGATCTCCTGAGTACAGTTTACGTGGACCAGGGGTGACGTGAGGGGGTGCACAGGGGTGCACCCCCTTCAAAAAATCCAATACACAGGATAGGGTAAGCAGAAGTGAGGTTCTGGGCTCCCAAGCAGGACCAAGGCTGGAAGCAGGCCAGGAAGGTCCAAGGCAGAGTGAGACAGGAGCAAGGAAGAGATTCAGAACCAGGAAGTCCAAGACAGGAGCAGGAGTTAAGCAAGGAATGAGTCCACAGCAAGGAAACCAGACCTATTATTGAAGGAACAAGGCTCTGCAGGAATGGGGGATTTTATAGTCCTCCTATCAGGGCCTTGGTCCTCCTAGGTCACCAGATGCCCTGTTAGGAACCTCATGGGAGGGCCCAGGCTGAGCTGGGGCAAGTATATGGCTGGTCTCCTGCTAGATGCTATAAACTAGGGTTTCAACCCCAGGGGTATCCTTGATTTGCACTGCTGTGACATGCTTTGAGTTAAATGCCAATTCATGAGGAATAGATGACTTGAGTATCCTCTCAGTTTCATTGGTGCAAATCAAGAGCACCTCTTTCAAATTTATTTGCTATTTAGGTGATAGGAGAGCTAGGCCTAGTGACTTGAAAATGAAGAATTTAGAACTGAATCTGTGAATCTGCTTCCTTGTACTTGTATACACTGAGCATGATGAGAATGTAAAATTCCACAGAGGAAATTCTCAGCTACTCAATCAGGGTAGCTTTATGGCAACCCAGAGGGGCTCTCTCAAGGTACAGTGGAATATTCCAATTCGGTAGAATTTTGCATTCACTATACATAAAGTGCAAAAAAGTGGAGAATCATATCTTTGTGGTTAAATTCTGGTCTTAGAGCCCAATCCTGTTCCCAAGGAAGTCAATGCAAATCCTTCAAGTGACTTCTCTGAGAGCTGGAGGCAGTCCTCAAATGCACTTTTTAAATCTAGAATAAATTCTTGTGAAGTCAAGTGTATCGTAAGTGAGAATAGGATGGGGTCCAACATACCCATCTTCATTTATATGTTACTATTAAATAATGTCCACCAGTCTGCAGGTTCCTACAGTAACATGAAACCTGTTTGACTCAGAACCCAGTATCTTTATATCTCCCTGGTCTCTGGGGATGCAATTACATCCCTCAGAATAATTAACAACCCCCAACTGCATGCACTAGGTGATCTGTTCCAGGAAAAGACTGCTGGAATACAACAATGATGAAGTCATGCCCTTTTCCTTGGGCAAACTCCTTAATTGACTCACTTGGCTCTACACCACATGAGGCATTCTCAGGTCTCTCGTTAGGGTAGCTCTATGGCAATTCAAGGAGGCCGTATCAAGGTCCAGGATCTGGCTTGCTGTAATATTTTCCATTCCCATTTATCTTGTTAATAGATAATATAATGCATTTCTACCTTTGTCATCAGGGAAGGATCGTGACAACTTCCAAGATGAAGCAATGGTAGTGCTTGGAAACTCACTTCTGCGGCAGATGGAGGGAGCTACCTGCTGACCTGACCTGTTATTCCAAGAAGAAGGATTGCTGGGAAGAGATGGGATCCTCCTGATGAAAAGAAGGAAGACCATCTTCACAGGATAATTAACCTAGTGAGGGGGGCTTTAAGCTCGGTTTGCCAGAAGATGGAGACCAAAGCCCTGTGGGAAGTGGGTGACCTGGACAAAGATCAAGCAGGAGCGGGCAAAGGGAAGGTATTCGTATTCTTCCTGAGAAATCAGGGCAATCAGCTAGTTACCTTAGGCGCCTGTACATCAGAAGTAGGCAATTATTTCAGGTGGAGGGCCACTTACCAAGTTTTGGCAAACTGTTGAGGGCCTCAAGGGTAGACCCACCCCTTAACAGGTGCCCCACCTCCTGGCCACTATCTTGGGACTGGAAGTCCCACACCCTAACCCCTGACCTTTCCCACCAGAAGTCCCTCCTCTTGCCCTCCAGAAGTGCTCCTTTCAGCAAGGGGGTTTGCCATCTCTGAACCAGAAATATACCAAATTATATTCTAAAAGTCAAACATTTACTACAACATTCATTATTTTGATTTCAAAAAATATTTTTGTCCTGATTTACACGTGTTTGCATAGTGTTCATAGGGGTGATTGTATAATTGCTTAAAATGAAGTCTTACTCTTGTTTATTGTGGGGGGTGTGGAGGGTATGGGTGGGTGGATATAGGTTTGTGGGGGGCTGTGGGTGTGTGGTTATGTGGAGTGTGGGACAAGGTGTGGGTGTGGGGAGGTTTGTGGGGCGATGGATAGGCGTGGGGGGTGTGGTTGTGAGTGTGTGGGGGGATTTATGGGGTGGATAGGCATGGGGGTGTATGTGAGGTGAGGGAGCATGTGGATGTGTGGGGTGCGGGTGGGTATGGGGTTTGTGGGGGTGTGAGTGTGGGGGGAGAGGTGGCTGGGGAGGATTGTGGCATGTGTAGTGGGGGATGGTTTGGCCACAGTCCCCCTGCAGCAGGCAGAACCCCCACCAGTGCTCCTCCAAGCCCAGGCTCCATGCTCCTGCCACTCTGGCCCTGACACAGGCCCCATGCTCCTATTTGCTGCCACTTCCCTCCTTATCTTCCACCACTGCCATTCTCCTGCAGCTTCCCCCGCCCCTTCCCCCCCAACTCACCGCTCCAGCATCATGTCCCAGCTGCACGGCTGAAACTGGAGGACACAGCAAGAGCTGGCCCAGCCTTGATAGCACTGCATAGAGTCATCAAAGTATTGTGGGGGCAGGGCTGGCTCCTGCTGAGTCCTGTGGTCCAGCACCACAGCTGGGAACCATGTGGTGCTAGAGCTGGGGCAGGGGGTGGAGAGGAGCAGTGGTGGGCAGGAAAAAAGGTAAATAGTCATGGCAGGTGGCAAGTGGGAGTGGGTGAGTGCATGGTAGTGCAGGGACAGCTGGGTAGGAGCACAGGGCCTATGCCAGTATCCCAGGGCCAGCACTAGCAGGCAGCCAGGTCAGGGTGGCAAGAGCACAGAGCATAGACTGGCAATGGAAGCATTCAAAGGGAGAAAGGCAGGATACACAGCTAGAATGGGAAGAAAAGAAAACAATCCCTGCCAGCAGGGAGAGGGGGGAGCTAGCCTAGCTCCAGGGCCCCTGCAAGCTTGGGCCATTTGCTCCTGCTGCCCCACTCTGGGCCCCCACCAGTGCTGGCCCTGGCTCATCAGCACAGACCCTGTGCTCCCACCCAGCTGTCACTGCACCCGCTTGTCTCCCACAACATTCTCACAGGCAAGCTAAGGAAATACAGGCTGGATGAATGGACTGTAAGGTAGTATGGGGATGAGAAGCCCCCACAGGCTCTAAAGGAGCTGAGGGGAACCCCAAGAGCCCCTGCAGGGACCAAACAGGCCCCCCAAAGCCCAGGAAACTTACCTTCAGGAGTGCAGCCAGAGTCAGAGCTGCAGCCACAAGAGCCGACATTATGCAGGTTCTTTAAACAGCTGATCCCATGGTGGGGGAGCAGTGGGCTAATTGCAGCGGCTGTGGACGCTGCCGTGGGAGATTTAAAAACCCCACCAGAAGCTGGCAGAGTAGTGGAGAGATAGAACAAGCCAGCAGGGAGCCTGCCAGGCAGGCAGTGACTCCAAAGGCTGGCTGGAGTATTGGAGCTGGTGCTGCACCTGCACCAGAATCAAAGAGAAGCAGCGTCTTGCACTGGGCTGGGGAAAATCAGTCCCCACCCACTTGCAATCATAAGTTTAGAGGGGCATCCCTCTCACTGGAAAGGAGAAGGACACCAGACAATGGAAGCCCAGCCCTTTGGCACCAGGGACTGGGGCTTCAGCCGCCTTAACATGGAGGCAATTGATTGGTGCTGAAGCCGATGTCTGACCCCCTAGAAAAGGGGCTTACAGGGAACAGCGAAACAACAAAAGCCAACTTCTGAGTGGTTAGCGAGTGGACGGGGTGTAGGGAAGGCTGAGCCCCGAGTAATGTCATGTCACAAAATAGGAGTACCTCCCCCCCACCCCCATCACAGGGACACTTGGGAAGAAGAACTCCACTGAACTCCTCCTTTTTCCATTAACATCAAGTTGTGTCAGGCAGTTGAGGGGCCCTCTGGTAAAAGGGGGATGGTGCAGTACTCCCCACAACTGGTAGAGATGCCACAGGTGGATAGAAAATTGGCTGGAGCATCAGGCTCAGAGTGTAGTAATCAATGGCTTGATGTCTAGTTGGCAGCCAGTATCAAGTGGAGTCCCCCTGGGGTCAGTCCTCAGGCCAGTTTTGTTCAATGTCTCCATCAATGACCTGGAAGATGGCATAGCGTGCACCCTCAGCAAGTTTAGAGATGACACCAAGCTGGGGAGAGTAACAGATACACTGGAGGGTAGGGCTAGGATTCACAGTGACCTAGACAAATTGGAGGATTGAGCCAAAAAACATCTCATGAGGTTCAACAAGGACAAGTGCAAAGTCCTGCACTTAGGATGGACCAATCCCATGCACCAGTACAGGCTGGAGGCTGACTAGCCGGGCAGCCGCTCTGCAGAAAAGGATCTGGGGGTTACAGTAGACAATAAGCAGGATATGAGCCACCAGTGTGCCCTTGTTGCCAATAAGGCTAACAGCATACTGGGCTGCATTGGCAGGTTTGTTGCCAGTAGGTCAAGTGAAGTGATTATTCCCCTTTATTCAGCACTGGTGAGACCACATCTGGAATACTGTGTTCAGTTTTGGGCCCCTCACTACAGAAAAGATGTTGACAAATTGAAGAGAGTCCAGCAGAGGGCAACAAAAATGGTGAGGGGGCTGGGGTACATGACTTATGAGCAAGGATCCTGATTTTCTCTGATATAAAAATCCCCAATTTTCAGTAAAAAAAAGTAACCCCAAATCCACATTTCTCTGTGATTAAAATGAAACACCACTAATATATAGATATCTATATATTAGTGGTGTTTCACTTTAATCATGGGACAATATGGATTTGGGATTACTCTTTTTAACCAAAAATTGGGGATTTTATGAGGAGAGGCTGAGGGAACTAGGCATATTCCTGGAGAAGAGAAGACTGAGAAGGAATTTAATAGCAGCTTTCAACTACCTGAAGGGGGTTCAAAAGAGGATGGAGCTGGACTGTTCTCATTGGTGGCTGATGACAGAACAAGGAGCAATAGTCTCAAGTTGCAGCAAGGGAAGTTTAGGTTAGATTTTAGGAAGAATTTTTTCACTGAGATGGTAGTAAAACACTGGAACAGGTTACCCAGAATCTCCTTCCTTGGATATTTTCAAGACCTGGTTAGACAAAGCCTTGAATGGGATGATCTAGTTGGTGATGGTCCTGCATTGAGCAGGGGGCTGGACTAGATGACCTCCTGAGGTCCCTTCCAGCCCTAGTTTTCTATGATTCTATGACTCTAGAGGCAGCCCTCAGCACAGGAGGAATGAAAACCATGTTAATCATTCTAAATGAGTTGATAACCTCAGAAAATGGAAGTTACCACTTGTCTTGCCACAAAAGGCAAAAGGTCCAATCCTGTATAAAAAAAAAACCCACAAGGTGTTGTGGGGTCCATACTCAGGATTATTCCACAGTATGTAAAGATACAGTCCTAACAGAAAATTGCTCTGGAAGTTATGGGCATTGGAAGTCAGAGGTTTGCATTCTGCAGAATTAATTAAAGGTTTTGCTAGTAGCAACAACTGTCATGCAACATGACAGTTGTTTGAATGATTTTTCCCCTTATGATTATTGTTTTTCATTATCACCTTTGACATTAAGGTTGGTGCTGTGTGTCCAGCCTGCAAAACAAAAATAAAAGTTAATAAAACAAATGCTTGAAATAGAACTCAAGTTTAGCGGCAGTGCTTTGGGTCCCAGGCCTTTCTCGTGCTGTGGGAAGAAATACACTACCATGCCCTTGTCCTAAATTTTTCGACTGTGGCCTAGAAAAGGCCTTATGGCTAATATGTCACATCTAATATTATTTGCTGTTTCAGTCTTGCATTTTATTGAGCTTTACTTTTTCATATTAAAGGGTGTTGCTGAAAGGGTCGTAGATAAGGTTGTCAGCACTTCACCTCAATACCAACTGCAAAAGAAAATGAAATTGGAAAAGCTATTTAATGAATACCCAAAATCTTGCCTGCAATGCAAACCCTTTTCTAATGTAATGTGGATGTTGAACTAGAATATTGACTGATAGGTAATTAACAAAACATACCTAATTTATCTGATGATTAAACAGCTAAGCACCCCTTTCAAGTGGCTTACAAGTAATTCAAATATGAGTATTTCGTTTGCATGTGAAATTGTATTGCTTAAGTAATTCTGTATTAATTACTTGTAAATGAGATATTTGTCTCGTATGTCTTAAACCTCAACAAATACTCTTAATGAATTAACTGATAATGAATGCATTTTTAAAAGCAAATTAGATACTAATTTGAAATATTTTAATAATGTTTAGCTACTAATGGCACTCTTACATGCTGTGGGAGCAGGCAAAAAATGCTTTCTTGTTTCCCTTTCTCTCTCTTTTCCCTTGAATCATCACAGTAGCGTTAACTTTTGTGTACCTACGCTGGTGAACAGAGCTTCCTTAGGCCATATCTCCACTAGCAGCATTGATTCAGGGTAAATCAATGACAGTACTAGTGGGACCTCTTCACATAGGGAAACAATGAAAAGAAATTATTCTATTTGCTTGTGTTGTGTGTTATGCGGAGCAAAAGAATACTGGCTTCTCTTCACTGAAGTCTGGACCAGAAAAACGTAATTTCATGCAACATCAAAAAAAGAGAGAATTGTTTTCCTATCCTTCCATTCTAGCCACGTAGCCTACCTTTCTGCCTTTGAATACTTCCACTGCCTCTCCCTTGATCTTTGCATCAGGTTCAAAGTTCTCATTCCCAATTTCAAGACCCTTAAGAACTTTTCCTATATCAACTTTTCTGCTTTCATCCTACATCCTCTCATTATGATTCTCTATTGCTTTTCCTCCCTACTCTCTTTACTTCCTCCCCTTCCAGAGCCAGGGCCGATATAAAGCTTAAAAACAGCTTTGGTAACTAGTTGCTGTGGCTTCAGTTTAACCATCTTTCAT
This sequence comes from Crocodylus siamensis, assembly GCF_052110815.1. NCBI lineage: Eukaryota > Metazoa > Chordata > Crocodylia > Crocodylidae > Crocodylus > Crocodylus siamensis. The sequence goes on from NC_143395.1 coordinate 359,956,517, forward strand.
ACGATTTTCTATATTTAGAATAATATGATACGACACATACAAGCTTTCTAGTCACTCATTCAAAATGTCTCCCAAAAAAAGTCTACTTGTGTGATGCCATCCTTATCAACCAAGTTTCTAGCCCTTCTTGTTTCCTAATCTATGTTGTGATTTGCATTTAGAGCTAGGTGTTGTTTTATTTCATCCTATGGAAAATTACAACTCTGGTTAAGAAAAAAAATGAAAATCTGAAATATTTAAGCCAAATCACAAAATAATTAGGTTTTGAAATGGTGCCTTGAAAAATTTTAGTCCAAATGCATCATGATCCAAGCTTTCTCCATAGATCTGGATTACCAGACACCTTATAGGTAGAACTCTGTTACCCTTTGCATCATGCCAGCTCAGAGGTGACCAGGCCTGGGGGATACTTCAGGATCAGGAAAAGCAGCCAATACCCAAGGCAAGCATGCTGAGTTGGAGTATATGGAAGCCAGAAGCACCATCAAGGGAACCAAGTCAGAGATCCAGAGGGTCAAGCAAAGCATGGGGTCAGGACGCTAGCCAGGTCAGGTATCCAGAAAATCAAACCAGAAGTGGATCAGGTATCTAAAGGGTCAGAGCAAACTCAGTGTCTATGGGCAAGCTGGGCTGAGTACCCAGAAAGCCTCTCTGCAAGCCAGTCACAGACAAGCCAAGGTACAAGATTAGACCACATTGCCCAGCTACTTCCTCTTCCAGGTAAGGGGTTTATATTGGAAGGGGTGAAAAGTCAGCTGACCCTGGCTGGCCGCTCCAGTGGCCCCACAAGTGGCTACTCCACAAGTGCCTACTAATTAATAGGTAGCTCCTATTAAATATCACAATATTGCAACTTCCAGAGTAAGGAAAGTATGGGATACCTCAAAACCATAGCCCCCACTACCTTGTGGGTACTCTTTGGTTGGAGAAAGGCTAAGGGACATTGCCCTGACAGAAACACCTTTGCTGAGGCATTAGGCAGTCAGCACCCGTTCTTACCTGTTGCTCTCTGGCAGAAGATGCAACCATCGAGGCACTGAACTTCTGGACTCAGTCTTACCTTTGGATTCTGTCTCAGTGGTCTAAAGGGTGGACAGCAGGTCTTGGACAGCCTCCACTCTTCCATATTCTTGCCCAGGCATATGCATCAAAGGTCTTGGTGTGGTAGTCGCAGGACTCTGTAAAAGCATATTCAACAGGCACCTAACTAGACCTCTTACACGTACATCATGATCCAGATAAATGACAGTTACCCACTACCTACTTCTCATGTAAGCTCTGCTGAGAAACAAATCAATGCTGACAGGCCTCTTTCCCCCACTAAATCTCTGATTCCTCAAGCAGGCATAGAGCACTAATCTTACAGTTTCTATGTGGCAAGTTACTAGTACCTTTATGAGGTTTGCTAGTAACTAAGGTAGCATTAAAGCTGGGTATGTATTTCGTTGACAAATGTCCTTTTTGTAAAGCAACGCTTTTCCAAACCTTTCTGAGCATATCAATTTTTCAGGAAATTCCTTCACTGTTTTAATTACATTTTTATCCCAATCACTTTCCAAATGGTTTCCAAATCTGTTCACATGCTTAATTGCCATAGTGAAAAGGTTCAAATTTCCAAAAAGCTCACAAAATTGGTTTCTTGTATTTTGACCAATTGTAACATGTTACCCTATTTTAATACTTTTTGTAGATTCTCCTCCATTTTGTAAGATGTAAAGTCATTTTTTGAAAAATAATCACCAAATTCCTGATCAGGTCTAAGGGCGACTGGGTATTTTTAGATAGGGCAGAGGTGAACACAGCAAAGAGAATGTAATTGTTCTTTATTAGAGCTGGTTGAATAATTCATGAATAATTCATTTGGCAAACACTGCTCTTTTTTTCTATTTGCAAACTGCCTTTGAGGAGATTGTGATTTTTCTCATATATATTCATTATTCTATATTATTTGCTGCTTATCTTTGGTGAATACTTCTACATTTCTAACCATTCACATGCCATTTTCTGTGAGTATCCAGAATTCAAAATCCAAGCTGTTTGTTATGTCTACATAGGTGTCTTTGCCATAAACTTCCTTCTGATATCATAATTGCACTTTACCAGTGTTAGCAAGATTAAGAGCAATAGCACAATCAGTGTGGGAGCTGTGTACCTCAGTAGGTAGGGGCAACTGTCTATAAACTAGTAGAATATCTCATCTGAGAGCAATGGGTTTCCACTCTTTGCTTCTACTTCCTGTCCAGCTCTGATGCTCACCCAGCTTCCTATCCAATGGGTACAAGGAGTTACCTGGGGGTAAAGGTGTCCAGATCCTTTAACCTAACAAAATGAAATAAATGGCAGAGGACTGCCTCAATGGCCTCCAAATGGTACACCTTCAGAGCAGACACTGCTCACAGCACTTAGACCTTCTCTAAGGAGGGTTGAAGCTTTCTTAGTTGCTACCATCAGAGGAACTACAAAGAAAAATTTATCAAAAGGGCCTTGTGTAGTCACAATGGGTCAGGGTCACACTGTATGTTAGTACACACTGACTGAGGGAACATGCCAGATCTGACCAGTCACATAAGTTTGGAAGAAATGTGTGGAAGAATTGTATTTGGTACAGGAGGTGAATGGGCCAGCCAGGGGGAACGTTTTGCTGGATTTGTTTCTAGCCAAGGGGAAAGACCTGGTGGGAAACCTGAGGATTGAGGGTAATTTGGAAGATAATGATCATGAGATGATACAATTCACTGTCTTTGGGCAGGGAAGTCAGCCAATAGGGCAGAGGTGTTTGACTTCAGGAAGGCTGAGTTCAATGAGCTTAGAAAAATAGTGGGAGAGACCCTATGGGAAGAGGGACTGGAGGGGAAGGGAGTTCAGGAAAGGGTGGTCATTCCTCAAAGGAGCAATCCTCAGAGCACAGAAAAGGTCCATTCCTGCATGCAGGAAAGATGGCAAAGGGGCTGGGAAGCCCCCTTGGATTACCAGAGGAGTCAAGGAGTGCATAAAAAGAAAAAGGAGGCTTACGGACAGTAGAAACAAGGGGTAGTCACCAAGAAGTAATACACAAGTATAGCTCATGTTTATAGGGAGAGGATAAGGAAAGCAAGAGCAGCAACCTGGCACACCTGGGCCACGGGTTAGTGAGGATTTAGTTAGGGAGCTTCTGGAGGGGTTGGACGTATTCAAGTCAGCCGGCCCGGATGATCTCCACCCTAGAGTTCTAAAGGAACTGGCCGAGGTCATTGCAAGTCCCCTGGCACAACTTTACGAGCACTCGTGGTGCTCTGGTGAGGTACCGGAGGACTGGAAGAGGGCCAACGTGGTCCCCATCTTCAAAAAAGGCAGGAAGGAGGACCTGTTAGCCTGTTCTCGTAGGGCCTGCCTTGCTGCCCCCGATCATGTGAGTGGCCCTCCTCTGGACCGTATCCATTTTGTCTACTTCCCTCTTGAAGTGCGGCGCCCAGAACTGTATGCAGTACTCCAGCTGCGACCTGACCAGTGTATCATCTCCTTGGACCCACTCGAGATGCATCTGTGGATGCATGACAAGGTACAGTTGGCCCTCCTGTCTGCATCCCCACACTGCCGGCCCATGTTCATCTTGATGTCAATAGTGACATCAAGATTCTTTTCTGCCTCTGCACTGACGAGAAGGGAGTTCCCAGCCTGTAGGTGTACTGCTGGTTCTTCCTCCCGAGGTGCATCACCTTGCACTTGTCAGTGTTGAATCCCATCCTATTCTCATCTGCCCACCCCTGTAACCTGTCTAGGTCTGATTGTAGCCTATTCCTTCCTTCTATTGTACTCACATCCCCCCACATCTTAGTGTCATCAGCAAATTTGAACAGGGTGCTTTTTACCCCCTCGTCCAAATCACTGATGAAGATGTTGAACAGTGCGGGCCCGAGGACCGAGCCCTGCAGAACCCCACTGCCCACATCCTTCCAGGTTGAGAAGGATCCATCCACTACCACCCTCTGGGTGTGGCCCTCCAGACAGTTGGCGACCCATTTGACTGTGTGGGTGTCTACACCACAGCCCCCCAGTTTCTTAATGAGAAGACAAGTGCAAGGTGATGCATCTCAGGAGGAACAACCGGCACCATACCTACAGGTTAGGGAACTCCCACCTTTGTAACCTGTCTAGGTCTGATTGTAGCCTGTTGCATCCTTCCAGTGCGGGAGGTGGCCAGTGGTGTCTTGCAGGGTTTGGTTCTTGGTCCTCTGCTGTTCAACATCTTTATCAATGATTTGGATGAGGATGTGGAAAGAATGCTGTCCAGGCTTGTGGACAATACTAAGTTATGGGGGAAAACAGTCATGTTAGGGGATAGGATGCAGATCCAGGCAGACCCGGAAAAGCTGGAATGGTGGGCAGACCAGAACCAGATGCTGTTCAGTATGGATAAATGCAGAGTGCTTCATCTGGGGAGAAATAACCAGCAACATGAATATAGGTTAGGAGGAGATGTCCTGGCCAGCACAATGGCTGAAAGGAACTTCAGGGTTATGGTTGATCACAGGATGAATATGAGCTACCAGTGTGATGCTATAGTCAACAGAGCTAATAGCATAGTGGGATGCATTAGCCAGTGTGTCACGAGCAGAGCTAAGGAAGTAATACTTCCTCTTTACTTGGCTCTGGAGAGACCCCAGCTGGAGTACTGTGTCCAGTTCTGGACACTTCAAAAAAGATGTGGGGAATATTGAAAGGGTCCAGAGAAAGGCCACAAGAATGATTAAGGGCCTAGAGGACCAACCTCATAAGGAAAAAGTAAGGGCTCTGGGTTTGTTCAGCCTGGAGAAAAGAAGACTGAGGGGGGACTTGGTGGCCATCAATAAGTATCCAAGGGGTGAATATCAGCAGCTGGGAGAAAAACTGTTCAGTAAGACACCCCAGGAGAGGACAAGGAGTAATGGCCATAAACTTTTAGAGGATGGTTTCAGGTTGAATATAAGTAAGAACTTCTTTACAGTAAGGGTGACCAGAATCTGGAATAGACTTTCCAAGGAGGTGGTGCAGTCCCCAACCTTGGAAGCCTTCAGAAGAAGACTGGACAGACCCCTTGCTGGGATCTCAGCAGTATTCCTGCCCAGAGCACGGGGGTGGGCATGATGATCTTTCAAGGTCCCATCCAGCTCTTACTTTCTATGACTCTATGATTCTCTCTCCAATCAGGTTTTCAGTGCAAATACCTGAGATTACAAAGTCAAATTTATTTGGCCAAGGGGGGAAAGGTAAGACCAAGGATGAGATAGAGAAGTGGGGAAAGGGAAGGTGAAACAATTTGAGGAGAAGAAAGAAAATGCTAACGCTAATGGTAATGCTAATGTTAATGCTAATATAATGAGTTAAAATGGAGGAAATTCTAGAGAGGGGTAGTGAGAGAGGGAGTGGGAAACTAGTAACATTTTTTTAAAAGTTTATGAAGCACAGTTATTATTTATTAATTAATTATTAATAGTAATAGCCAGTAATTTGGGCTGTTATCATGTAACTGTAAGAAGTCGTAATCATGATCAGAGCTGTGATTGTGCTGGACAAGCTTCTACAAAGGTATCTTCAGTTAGTCAGCATAAAGGATTGTGGGGAAGGGATGTGGCAAACAAGAGTAATGCATAGGGGGTGCACATGGGTGGACTCGCCACCTCACCGCCAACACCACCAGTGGTATCTGTGGGCAGCCCACGATCTCCCCCGGCCACAATCAATGCTGCCAGCAGTGCCTGAGGGTGGTTGCCGACCCCTGGTTGGCACTTGCCACCCCTCCTCCCCTGCCACCGACAGTGCTGGCAGCATCTGCAGGAGCTCTCAGCTTACTGCTGCCACCACTCCCGCCACCACCACCAGCACAGCCGTGCCCCCCGAGCTGCTGGGGGCATGCGCTGTTCACGGTGGCAATACTTCTCATTCCAGAACTAATACACATGTAATTCTAGTAACAGGGTAGAAGAAGCAGCAAGGAATTTGTCCTTGGTGGTGGTCTACTCTTCATAGCTCATAGTTCAACTGGCTAACGCAAAAGGCAGTGGCAGATTCCATTTTTTTTTCCATCTGAAAGAACAGCTATTTTCCATCTCTCTCTCATAACATATCCCAGCAGTTAGAGCCCTTTTCCATAGATGGATGAGAATAGTTGTTCAATTCCCTCTTCTCACTAAACAGATTTAAACCCCTTTGTCCTTTCCTCTAGTGGAGTGCCCAAAATGCTTATCTACAGAATCATGCTCCATTTTTGTTTTGTATTTTTGGTCAAATAAATCTTTAATTCTTTTATGCCAAGTAGAACATCTGTTCCCCTCTGAACCCTTCTTGCCCATTCTGGAAAAGACTTAGCCTTGGCAGTCTCTTGGGAAGTGTGACCTGTGTATTTAAATCCCTTCATGCTGAGGAGAAAATTAAAGCAAAATCCCTGACTTCCTAGGAGAAAGCTCTATCCACCGAGACTTCGTAGGAAGAGGAGCAAGGACTCCACTATCTTCTCCTCTTTCTCTAGCCATATTTTAAAAGAGCAACTCTTCCTTATTTCTGAGAGACTACCTTCAGAAGACAATTCCAGGCAGTGAATCTTGAGTGAGAGGAAGCTTTTTGGTATCATTAAGTAATGCATTTACCTCTTCATGTATAATGAAGAAGGAGCCTACACACCTAGGTATAGGCTACATATTCTACAGCAAGATCTGGGCATCTAGGGCATTTTTACACGTGTTCCAAGAGGGGTGGAGTGCTTTAATTAAAGCAGCTCCAAGAGCCACTCTAATCAAAGCTCTGCAGCATCCCCATGCTTCAAAATGGTGGCAGGGGGACATTAACTAAAGCTCATCAAATGAGCTTTAACTAAAGCGCCCCATCACTATTTTGAAGTGCATGGATGCTGATGCATGAGACGTGGAGGCTGACTGGAGCGTGCTATTAGCATGCAATTACTCAAGACTGCTCCAATGCACTGTAATTATATTGGGCTCAGGTGTTGCAGTGCCCAGAACTGTGGGGGCCCGGGTCTTACCTATATGCTTTAATAGTGCATATAGGCAGCTGCGGTCTCTAGGCCCTGATAGATAAATTTCTAATTACAGGAGAGGAATCACATCAGGATTTGAAAACAGTGTTAACTTAGGAGACCAAAAAAGGAGGGAGGAAAGGGAGAACTCATTTCCCCTTGTTTAATATAAATTAATCTAATGCACATGTTCTCCATGCTAAGTGTTTACCAACTGAACTCCGCCTGGGAGTAGAAGATTCCTGCAAGCTTTGGATAATCTTTTAGGCAAATTGTCAAGCTAAAAAATGTGATGCTTTTAGATGGAATATTTTAATTGCACTATTGATTAGAGTGCAGATAGGAACCATTTTGAGGTTGATCTTCACATGATTTAATTGCTGTCTAGAGGTATTTTAATTGAAGTGATACAGTTTTTTTAAACAGAACTACCCTTTTTTAGCAAGACAATTGTGGTTTTATGCTTTTAATCACCATCTGTTGTTCAATAACTGTCAAATTGCTCCTAATGGTCTCTCTTAGCATAGGGGTTTTTTTTAATTTGCTTTTGCACTCTATGTTCATTATTGGCAATTAAGCACTTGTTGTATAAGATTTTCATTTCTCACAGCATCCTGGCTCCTTTGGAGGAAGATAGAGATTGGAAGTAAACATACACACACCTGCACACACTTTTAAGACTGCAGTGGGATAGAAAAAGCATATAAAAATGTTCTCTCAGCAATACTTGTGACTGTGTTCCCCACGAAAAGCATATAAGAGAGCAACATAACAGACCTCCAGAAAACTTTTGAGACATGCTGGGATTTTCAGACTACATTAGAATCTAAAAAATGAAAGAAATTAACCAAAACTATGCTGTATATAAAAGGTTCAAGATCACTGTCTCAGGAACAGAAATCAGATAACTGCTGATTTTGAATTCAGGTTGGTATGACAGCAGGGATTAACAAACAAATTCCAAGACACCAGATGAATCCAGAAATTAATGGGCTTATGGACCAAACTCAGGAGGTTTAAAATATAGTCACAGAGGAGAAAATAGATGAGACATGCATTTATTCTTTGAGGATCATCAGAAATTATCAGTAAAGAAAGCAGTAATTCTATTTGGCTTTTTTCTGATACTGGATGACAGGACATCTGCCAGTGAGAGGTTAAATAATAGAAAAACAGTACTATTTTCTTTTGGAATTTTACAAATTCTTCAGGACTTCTTTTCTCAAGGATTTTCTTTTCACTCGTCAAGGGGAAGATAAATCACCTTTCAGTTGCTGATGTGCTGTTAACAATCTGAGATATAAGGAAGTGACATATTTGACTGCTTGGATCAGTTTTTGAAATATTCTCTAAGGCCTCGGGAAACAACATTTTAAAAGGAAACTGGGACAGATCGAAGACACGGGGGTTAGAAATGTGAAAAACTATGGCACGCCAGTGTAAAAGGCATCGTAGCTAGTGAGGCTGATACAACTTAGAGCTTCAAGGCTAGGTACAAACATTTAAAAAGACCAAGGTGGAATTGATTGAAGTTACGAAGTTTTCTGTAAGACTTGTAGTTTATATCACTAGCAAACAGAACACACATTCGCTTTTTAGTGGTGGGGGGGAAGGGGGCAAATCTTAGACTGGGTTTCACCATTTTAAAATAGTCTATGTGTGCCAAACTTCTATTCTGTTATGGGTATAGACTGGTTTTGTGTTCTGGACTTCTGTTACAGGTATAGACTGGTTTCCAATCACTTATAACAGTAAAGTGTAATATCTGGGCCTTGCCCAAGTGGTGTCACTGGAGCTGCATATAGACATTCAGGGAAGTTAGATTGCATTAAAAATAACCACCTGATCCAAGGTAAGTTGGGAAATGGGGGGCCAGCAGGGGGTGTTAGGGGGGTCAGGGAGGCAAGCATGCTCTGGGTGAGGATCAGGGATCCGTGTAAGGTCTGCACCTGGGCAAACTAAGTTAGATCAGGTGGCCATTTTTAACATGATCTGACCTTCCCCAAATCTTCCCAAATGTCTGTACGCAGCATGGATAACAAGTAAAAACAGAGAAAGAATCACTGAGTTGAAAGGGTCACCAAGGATCATTTAGAGATTGTCTCTTGCAGAGATGTAAGATGTACTATCCCTAAATCAGGGCTGTCCAATTTATTTGACCCCACTTACTGGGGAAATCCAGCCTGTGGAGTTTCCCATGAACCAGATGACCTACTCGGGTGGCAAGGTCACAGGTTGCTGATGTGGCTGCTGGAGCTGATGCATTGGCTCAACTCTGGAACCCACATGGTAAAGGTGGCCACAACTCACTCCCACTTTTTCCATGCCCCCAATTTGAGTTGCCAGCAACAATCAAAGACCCCAACTTTGGCAGTAGGCAGGGGGATGTGGGAGCAAGTGGAGGTGTTTTTTAATCAGAGAAAACCAGGATCCCTGGTGATGACAAGCACTACAGGCCATAATTTAATCCTTCACGGACTGCTAGTTGGACAGCCCTGACCTAAACCAGCCCAGACAAATGCCCTTCTGGCGTCTTCTTAAAAACCTCCACCAAAGGTGGTTTTCCTAAGCAGCTTATTCCACTGTCTTCTTAGTCTGACAGTTTGGGAGCTTTTTTTTTTTTCCCCGGGATTTGATTTAAATCTGCTTTGCTTCAGTTTAAACCCATTGCTTCACCAACCCAAGTTGTTCACAAAACTTGTGGCAGTGTGAAAGGACTTTAAGCATCCTCACATTAGTTTAGGAGCATAAACGGGGGGGTGTTGAGTCCATAATGAAGAGAAGGGAGGTAAAATTACTACCTAAAATGGGCACTGTGAGGCACATTCAGTTTTCAACTATTAGAGAGGACATGCAGCAGTACAAAGAAAAAGAAGCCTGTGAAATAGTGAGGATTAACTCACTCCACACCTTCCCAATTAGTTCATGCCTAAATATGGACACTACTGAATTTGCCATCTGGCACACAGTATCCAAAGCCTATGCAAGGACAGGCCTGGAAAGTGTGCCAACTATAGCATCAAGAAAAGAGCTAGTGGCTGAAAGCTGTGGGTATCTATGCTTGGCCAGGCATTCAGCAGATCATTGGGGAACAGGGTCAATACAAAAAGCTGGTGACAGGCACAAAGCCACTGCACAATGATATCAGAGCAAATGGAATTAGCAGGAAGGCATGCCAAAGCCAGCAAGACTGCTCTCACCCCCACCCCCAACAAGCACTGCATTGCAAAAAGGCACACTACCACTCCAAGCAAGGTCGATACTCTTTAATGTGTGTCTACAGCTTCAGTCACTGTGCTTCTTCCTGCCTGCTGTGAGATTCCCTCCCTTCCCTAAGCTGTACCCAATAATTTAAGTAAACTGGATATACCTAACAATTTAAGCCACTGATGCCACCAGAATTCATTGAGATTTGCACTTCTCAGGATCCTGCTTACAAGTTACATGCTAGAGCACCTGTTTTGCACACTTTTGGGGCTACTTTTTGAAAAGGTGGTCTCTGCTCCTACACCTACAAACTATACAAACAACTAGGGTTGTAATTAATGAGTTCTGTGCCCATAAGCACAACTCAGATGCCAAGATATGACTTTAATGGTACCCACAATTCTTTGACCCTCTAAAACTATGACACTAAATATGAGGCCTGATAATGGTCTACATGCATATTAGCTTCATAGGGTTGGAGTATTGTTATAGCCATTATGGTCCAGAAAATGTGTGAGATGCAAAAAATGTTTGTGATATCTTTTATTGGACTGCCTTTTTAGTTGGAAAAGTGCCCTTCCTCAGGTCCAAGAAAGAGGCAGGTACAAGTTGTTTGCATGGGAGTAGGCTGTGAACTAGGAGTGAAGAGGTATTATAAGGATCCTAATAAGATAAAGGTAGCACAATTGATTAAGCAATCTAGTTAATGGCCGAGTGAGACCATTCAAGATGGCAGGGTAGTTATTACTTGTGAAGTGAAGGGAAAGTAGTAGAGTTAGGTTTGAATAAGCCAGGAGGCTAAAGTCAATAAGTCTGTATTAAGTCTAGATTTTGCCCAGTAAAGTTATGAATTTCTGTTTCCAAACCTATTCTTCTAGCAGTGTTGTGTAAATTCCCTTTGACCACAGGGATAGTGACATCAGAGAAGAAGTGGTCATTCTATGAAAAGAGTTCCCCTAGTGGTGTTCATGCCCCCCTCCCCCCCCCCCCCCCGGCACACATTACACTTCAGACACGTCTTAAGTTGTTATCTGGACACTTATTCAAACAATTAATGGAGTGATAAAACAAAGAATAAGCCACAAAAGTATCACACAAAAACATGTAATAACTGTGGCTGGTTCCTTTCATGCCATCAATTGAACATGCACAGTCTTGGACTCCCAGCTAACAGGGTTTCAGCCACAGGAGTTTTTGCTACTTGCCCATACAGATCATGATCCTAGGCTCCCCCTTCACCAGTGATAAGGCAGGATGAGATCTGATGCTTGATTCTACAATAATGCCTCCTGTCATGCATGGATGCCATAGCAGGAACTGCAAATGTGGAAATTGTTCCTCATATCTTCTGGCACATCAAAAGGAAATAGTAAGATTCAGTCTGAGCATGGATGTGCAAAACTAGATAAAAGGCTGAGTTAAAAACTATACCTGGATTAAATGTTGGTTGTGTTGTCCATGTTGACCGAGAAAGCTGTGGGGGGAGGGAGAGTACAAACACTCTGTTTTTTTTCTACATTGAATTTATGCTGATAGCTTAAGTAGTCTAATTACAGTCAAAGTAGTCATTATGAGAATACATTATCTGATGCATGTAGCCTTTTTTCTGTTGACAAATAATTGACAAAACAATCCCAATTTCTCTTAATGTCTCCACTTGAAGCATAAAAATAAAACTAGAGTTATACAGCATTTAAACAAGCTCCTCCACTTGTTCAGTCATGCCATAGATATGGCATATCTCTCACTAGTGGACAGTTTCTCTTTCATTCACTCTCTCTCTCTCTCTCTCTCTCTCTCTCTCTCTCACACACACACACACACACACACACACACACACACACACACACACACACACACACACACACACACACACACACACACACACACCAATATATATGACATACTCGCTACTATGGCAGCTCCCTGAAAGTTTCTCAGCTCACCAGAGCAATTGCCATGGAAATGTTGTGACAAGCCCCTTGAGGCACATGAGTGGTCTATACATCAGTATTTTTTAACCCAAGAGGTCTCTTTTCAAGACTACATTGAATTAAGTAAGTCACACTATTACTGAGGCACTCTCAAGACTGGTGATATAAAACTTTAGCAGCGATTTGCCAGTCTTAATCGCTTTTCAGATAAATTCAGCAGCCCCATGGAAGTCCTAGGCATGCTTTTCCATCATTTGTGCAGTATAATGAAGTCTCCTTTGTTCAGAGTCTGTTTTCACTCTTCTTAGCAATCCCTTTTGTAGCAGGGGCTGCTTTTTAGTGAAGGCAAGTGCTCTTTCAGTGTCAAAAGAAACAGTCTCCAAGAAAAAAAAAATCAATGAAATAAAAAAGAATTAAACTGGATCTTTAAATAATTAAACACTGCATTATTGCAGCTTGGATTGGAACATTTCTGCCTTCTGTTTTTCCCAGCCCCTAGAAGGCTGCAGAGAGTTGGCAAATATAGTAGTATTTGTGCCTAAACCCTAAAAGTAGGTTGTCAGGTTTCTTTACCTTCTCTCCTTTACCCTTCCCTATTGTTTTTGCATGGTTTCTCAACCATACCATTTATTTGTTACAGAGAATTTCAGCTAGTGTACACTGTCTTCCCCCCTGACTTCAGCAGAGTAATACCACTGCCCCTCACGTTTGCCTGTGTTAAAGAGAGATGTCTGAAAGTAAAAATCTTAACCCAGATCTTCAGGTTTGGATCTGTATTATCTCTACTTTTAAGTGAATTTAGTACTTATGAAAAGTGCCAGACTGGCACTCCTAGAAATTGTACTGCTCTGCTTAGCAACAGAAATGATACAGTATGGGCAGAAACAATGACAGGGACAACCCACCTCAGGATGCATCTCAGTGCCGAGCCGGAGAGATTATCCCCTCAGGGCTGATGATTATCTTTATTCTGTCCTTGGCCTCTTTGCTTATACTGTTATTTTCTAGTCTGCTGTGTCTTCTCTTCTCTGAACTCTGCAGAATGTTTAATAACACAGAACAGTTGTGAAAATTTATCTGCATTTCTATTGTGCTTGCCTTCCATCTGAGGATAGCTACAGGTTTTAAAAACATAAGTGATTAATCCCCACTTTACAGTCGAGGCAGCTGAGGCACAAAGGATGACTTTCCCAATTTCATACAAAAACATTGATACCAGAAGTAGGGCAAAAATCTTGTGGTCCTGATTATGAGTCCTGTGCTATACCCACAAAACCATTCTTCCTCCCTTCCAGAAGCTGTATGCCACGGCAGAGAAAAGCTATACACATCAAGAGTATTTTTTCACTTAAATTCAACTTGCCTCCTACATTGTGACAACAGCTCATAACTGTCTGGAAAGTTGATGAGTTCCCTGTGGGCCTAGTGACAATCTCAACACCAAGACTGAGTGATGAGTGCTGCCCTTCCAGTCTCCCCTTTTAAACCTAAAATGTAGGGACTAACAAGAAACTCAACAATGAGAGGGGAAAACAAGTCATGGCAGACTCTGTTACAGATATGCCTATGTTTACTTCATACTGAGCTTGTCCAGTCCTAACTAACCAATGGGATACATCTTCCCACTCTTTGCTCAACTTTAGTTTTTATAAAGAATGTAATGAAAACAATGTGGAACCTAGATGGTTAACGAGCTAATATCTCCAAAAAGAATCAGAGAAAACACAGAAAAATGATTTCTATTATTCTATTTGGAAATATTAGCTCATTAACAATCTAGATTCCACATTGTTTCCATTACATTCTTGAAATAAGCTGAAGTTGAGCAAAGAGTAGGAATATATTCCTCAAATATTTATTATATATTGAAAACACGCTTCTATAAATCTATTCTCCAAACCTCTTTTTGTGAACATTCCAGGAGTCAGTCCTCCATAACACAAAAACTTGCAAAATTTAATTTTAAGCTCAAGTCCTGAAATAGTCACAGCATATAACTATCCAACTGTATATTTAACTATCATAATTTAAATTCGCACAGTGAGAGCTAGCTATATAATTGTCTCATCACGAATTGAACATAGAGCTGGGCATTTTTTTCAGTGAACAGTAGTTACCAAAAATATGTTTTTGGAGGACCAGAAGTTGTCATGAATTCAGGATGAATTCCGTTTTATCTGGGGGAGAAATGGGGCCAAATTTTAAAAACAGAAAAAAGTTTCATTTTAGCATTTTCTGAATATTTGCAGTTCTTATTTTAAAAACAGCATTTACAATTAAACTATTTCCTTTCTATTGTGAAAAAGGATTGCATAACCCCAAAACTAAATAAATCTTTTGTGATTTGTTTGGGGGGAGGGGGTTTGTGGGGGGAATCATACAAATGGTCTCATTTGCCATAACATGACACAAAACATTGTACTTTGGGTTGAACAAAATGTTCTGAGTGAAATTTCTCTTTTAGCTTGAAAGAAAATGAGGGCACAGTCACACAGCATTGTTCCATTTTACTTTATTTAATTTATTCTGAATTTACTATGGAGAGAAAGTGGAGCAGACACAAGATGCACAGCATTTACTCCAGAGGAAAGGCTGTTCTCCAGTGTTACGTTACTTCTAAGAAAGTTGGAAGTAAATTAACTCTGGAGAAAGTTTCTTCAGTGTATGTGCTGTGTATCCATTATGATTTCACTCTCCCATAGCCATTTGATTGATGTAAATTAATTTCACTACCCTTAGGCACGACAATAGCACTAGTAACTATTTCAGGCAGACATTTTGGGATGTTGGTTGTGTCTGTTCCTTACTGGGCACATTTATTTGAGACATTTACTGCAAAGCTGACTAATTAGCCCCACAGTAAACGTCCCGGCATCTATACATACACCCCTATTAGGGCTCAGGAAACTAATAAACTCTTTAGCAGGGCCATACTTGTAAATACAAGAACTAGCCTACGGCAGAGTTTTTCGTGCTCAACAATGATATGTAGATACTGAGCCAACTGGCTGGGGCATGAGGGTGCTTCAGTGCAGGGGCTGCCTGCTGATTAGCTCCATGCTGAAGCACCCACATGCCCCAGCCAGCCCCTCCATACCATATTGAGTCCTGTTGAAGCAGCCCTGGGCTGTCAGGCTGACACCCAGGGCTGCCAGCAAGGTCTGCTCTGACCAGGCTGCATATGCTGAGCATAAATAAACCTTGGATCTGATTTCTCCAGAGCTAATTGCTCTCAGGCACATGTTCAAAGGGGGCACCTGGGAGCAAAAAATTCCAGAGCAATAAGCTCCAGGGTTCATTCATGTGCACTAACTGCATGTGTAGATACTCTGAATAGAGAGTAAAAATACTGCAGATAAAATCCGGGGTGTATTCCTTGTCCTTCCTCTAATTTTTTTTTTACTTCAATGCAAAAGATGTGGCTACCAAACTGAAAAATGTATTATTCACATGGCAGGGATCTGAAAGTACTGTATGGGTGCGTCTACATGCCACCATGCTTTAGTACTTCTTTTTGGAAGTACTAAAGCATGGTGCAGTATGGGCAATTAGTGTGCTGTGCATGTGGCACATGGTTAGATTTCACTGCTACATCACCATAGCAGCGCGCTGTATCAAGGGAGCGCGCTGTTATGGCAACATAGCTGCTGATCACATATAGACCCATGTGATGGCTACGTAACCATAGCTTGCTGTCCAGCCAGCACATCCATACGTCACCATAGGGCAACGCTCTATGGTTCATATAACTATCCAACACCCATAAAATGTGAAGTTCAAATATTCATCACAAACATAGGGAGATACAACCAAATAAATACAGATGAATAAATGCAAAACATAATCATTTGACACTGTTCACAGACATACCATGAATAAAGTTAGTGAAATTCTACAAAAATTATTTATAGGAAGTTATGGGGTCCATAATTTGAAAATATGTTCTCAATGGGCTTGTGTCATATTTTATCCATGTTTTTCCCTTTGTAGTTTACTGGAAATGGATCAGGACCAAAGTGAACCTAGTGCTGGAAAAAAGATGCTGAATACATTTTTAGGCTGCAGTGTCTGTTAAGGACAGTGCTGTGCCAGGAGCAGAGCAGAAAGGCACTGAACCAGCAGAAGTCCTTAAAGAAACTATGCCTCAGTTCAGCATATACCTCCGGGGAGTGTGGGGGAAAATATTTGCTGGACTCTCTTTGCCACTGAAATTCATTCTGTTCACCTGAGGAGAAGAAGCTCCACTTTTCCACGTCCTTCCTGGGCCTGGATGTTCCATGACTCTAAACACGAGTAATATTTACCCTATGACTGTGCCTAGGTCCTGCATAGAAATGCAAAGGAAAAGTTCCTTATGCCTTCATTTACATACACCTGTTCAGGGAATGGAAACAATTACAGCTTAATCCTGTTTCACTTCACATGCCCAAATAGTGCTTACTTGGCCATGTAACTGTGATTTCTGGCATTTGCATACAGTTTGCAATACTGTTTCACACACAAGCATCCACACAGTTACTGTGCATTCTCAGTAGCCTGTATTGTGCCTAGACAGGTGCATGGCTCTGTACATACTACTTCATCCTAGGTCCTAAAATGTGGCCTGGCAAAAACCCATGATTAGCAGGCATTAGACAAAAAAGGGAGGAGGACTCTTCATGCTGTAGCAAAATAGCCTTGTGGTTAGGCACACACACACAGGAGGTGGGAGACCCAGATTTTAGCCCCCCTCACCTAGAGTGGGAGTGAATCTATGTCTTTCCTGCTTATCAGAAGAGTGTCTGGCCACACATCATGCATTACCCAGCATTCCTCTTGAAACTGAGCCCTTTCACCTTACATTGAATAGTCATTGAATTAAATTGATGGAAAGCAGTGTGGAAATTTTTGTCCCATTGAGACAAAGGCTCAGTATAAAATCCAAGGACCTTTTCTTTCAGCCATCTCAGTGACCCACACACCCCTTAGTCATTGGACCAAAAAAAAAAAGGGATGGCTCACTTCCCCCATAAGCATCTAACACCCACTACTCATGGCTTTTTCCTCAGCTATGATTTTGGTACTTAGGCTTACCCCAGTACACATATACAGTACCTCATACCTGCCCAGCCAGAAGATGCCTGTACACTTCATGTGGCGTAGGATCACAAATTGTGGGTAAGTGCCAAAAGTAGCACTTAAGTGGCTGGGTAAGTACCATTTGGGTACATAAAATGACATACGATTCTTCTCTTAGATTTTCTGCTTCCAGGTTTCAGTTTAATTTAGTACATGGTACAGATGCCCATTTAACAGCACTGGAAATCAAAGCCCTCTGTTTATGCACAGAACACGAAGCACAGGGGCGATGACAGTGCAAGTTCCCCCTATGTTCACCCAGCAGTATGTTTTAACCCTGACCTACGAAGAGTAAAATGATAGTTTCGAGGGAAGCAGGAAAATCTACCACTTCATCTTGATGTGGAACTGAATCCAAAGTCTCCTCTGACTAAAATGACTTTCTGCTGGCAGTGGGGTTAGGCAATGTATATTTAATTACAATATTTGAAATTCATGTTGTCATATTTGGATAGTTCCACCCATCATTGCCTCCTCCCTGTCTGGGTTGAACAATCCCCCTGATGGGGACTGGGGAGGTCCTTGAGATGAGCACCATGCTTGGGCTGGAATAATACTATTATTATGTAAATTATCTTGAAGAGCTGCCTCTGTTGTGCAGGCTACACTAAAAAATGAATGAAAAAAAAGATTAGATTCTGTGAGATCCGTCCTTGCAGGAACAATGTATTGTAATGCAGATTTCCTCAATTTCCTTCAAAATCCCTTAGATAATGCAGGACAACACTTTTCAATGGTTCCCACTATATGCACTGCATGTCTAAGTAAATGGGAACATGGTACACTTCAGAAATCATTGTAAAGAATTACTGTTTATCTGGATAAGGAAGGATAGTCTTGAGGGCTCATTATGCCTACTGATCTGAATGTATTTAAAACTCTGTCCCCATTTTCCCATTCCTAGAATAGCAAAACTTGACATCTGTGCAAAAACTGTCTTGCTGAACAAATAAGATGGCTGACTATTCCACTAAAAGGATAGAGTGGATTGCTAATGAAACCCTCACCCCATATTTATCTATCCCTCAGAGGAGTTTGAGGCTGCCGTATTTTAAAGTTCCCACAAGAAATCTCCATTGTCTTGCCTTCGGTTTGAGGGCCAGATAAAAGATTGAGGCCACTTGTGTGGCCAAGAAATGACTCAGAATGTAGTGATCACTGTACTGATAGTGATGAATTTTTGTAAGGAGCAATATAAGCGCATGTCAAAACTGGATGGCAAAACATACAATCAGGTTGCTAGATGCTGAGCAGCTCTTGCAAATGGTTGAGCACCCACATCTTCCGTTGAATGAAGGTCATGAGAAATAATGACTTCCAGCATCTGGCAGGATCTGGCTCTTAGACACCTGAGTTGCTGTTTGCATATGCAAATGTATGTGTCAGAATACTATCATTTAAAGATGCGGGAATAAGTACCCTTTCTTTTCTTGTTTGTGAAACCCTGTCCTACAGTTAAACATTTGGCTCTGGATCTCTGCTGTTTGTTCTTTTTAACACCAGTACTACTTTCACTGCCAGTTTTGACTGTCTCCTGGCAACAGGCTTCTTTAAAAGAGACTGCCACATTAAATCTCCCCAAATAGTTTCTCTTCCCTATGTAACCTTCACACGTGCATGTGCATGCGCACACTCACACTCTCTCTCTCTCTCACACACACACACATACATTATCTGACTGGGGGATTTTTGTCTGCTTCCTGTAGATAAATCCTGAAGTCAGTCAGTCTCTCATTTGGTCACTTAGGTAATGAAATCCATTGTCCATTCTGGTATAGAGCAACCTATGGACCTCACTATTAACATTTTGCACAAAGCACAGATATTGAAATTATGAAGCAATCAACTCTATTTTCTAAAGATTCCCAACTGCACAAAGCAGAGTAATATATTTTTAAGAATGAAAGGATACATTTTCAAAGTGCTTTGCTCAGCATTTTATTCTCCTGCCTCTTATTAAAGTTAATGGGAGTCAAGCAGCTGAAACCCCATGGAATGCACATGGATTGATGGCACAATACAGCTCAAAATGAATGCTGGATTGTGAAAGAGTCAAGGTACAAAACAGCAATTTTTGCTTGATTTAGCCATAGTCTATTTTCCAGTTCTCAGTACATTAACTACTTTGCTGCTGATCTCTTCTGCACTGAAACAAAGCTCTCTAAAGTGTCAGCCTTCCACTGACAATACTGAAAATAGGGCAACATATCTTATGATACATGAGACAGGATTCCATCATTGTTTGGCCTAAGGTGACTGCCCATCCCTAATTGGGCAGAACAGTCCCAGAATGGGAACATCAAGTCCCTGTCCCAGGCTGCATAGTACAGGGACAGAATTTGCACCGGATTCACAGTATTGTGCAGAAATCCAGGTTTTCCATTCACTGTGGAAAACCATGGGAAATGATGGGTTTCCCCTTGCAGGCTGGTAGCGTTCCATCTTGCAAGGGGCTGCTTCGGGCTGCCAGGAGTGCCACATGCCCGCACACATGTACATGGCCGGTAATACAACCAGGCAGCATGGAGAGCATCTCCCTGCAAGTAAATCTATGCAGTGGACAGGGAATAGGGGGTGTGGTGGGCCAGTAGGGGGTGCTCCTGCATTGAGCCACCCACCTCACTGCACCCAACCACCTTCCAGGCTCTGAGTGCCTCCCTGGGGATGCCTCACATCTGTCCAACCCCCTTGCTGAAGCACACCCACTAGCCTGGGGGTTCCACTGCCACCACCCAGGACTGGGCTTGATTCTGGCTCTGTGCACTCTGGGAAACACGAGCCTGGTAGCCCTCAAGGGTACATGATTCACTTCAAGAAATTGGGATGCTTCCCTCAGTCAGAAGCACAAGTAGCAGTCTCCCTTAGTCAGCCTAACCAAGGGGACCCCAAGGTATAATCTAGACCCACGCCTAATAAGTCTCCCACACCAGGTACAAAGGATAAGTTTATTGGTTACAAAGGGTAGGGTTAGATTAGAGTACAGGGTAGAGCAATATCAGAGAAATCCCATAGAGCAAACTCCTCTGGCTGGGTAGCCTTTGATCACACATCTGAGTTACTGCAAGCTATATATCTCATTAGATCTCAGGTAGTTTACTCACAAGTATCATCCAGAGGCAGGTGGAGATTTCCTCTGGAGGCAAGCAGTTCCTTGATCATGAGTTTTGAGAGAGAGAGCAAGTTTCAGATGGTCCAGCTCTTCTCTCTCTCTGAGCCTTTCTCATGGCTGCCGCCCACTCCTCCTGGGCAGTCCTTAACTTATATAGCCCTTGTGACCTCATTCACCTAGTCCAATGGAGGCCAGCACCTGTTGGCTGTCAGCCAACCAATTTGAAATGCATCACTAGTTGCTGGGCAGACTGGCAGTTCCTAGCTCCCCAGGGAGCCCAAGCCCCTCATCCAGGTATGTGATACCAGTCACATAGGCAGAGAGAGCAGGTTTCGCCCCTCCCTCAGGAATGTAGCCAGCTCAGGGTACCTAAAGAGATAAGGTAAGGAGTGTATCCTCTGCTGGGCCCATCCTAGCCAAATTGTCACAGAGCAGAGTTTTTGGGGAGAAACAGAGGTGGCCTTCTGCCACAGGGGGCACAGGGAGGCACAGATTGAGGCCCCCACAGTGAGGGAGGAAGTGAAGCAGGGGCTGGGCCCGGGGGCACTACCCAGCCAAGGTGGTACATGGGACCTGGGGCTGGGGCTGGCGCTGGGGTGTGGAGCAGGACAGAGCCATGGGTAGCTCATCCAGGAGGCAGGAGAAGCACAAGGGGGAATGTGGCCCTTCCTCCCCCAATCTGTGCACAGGGCAGAGATGGATGTGGGCTGCCCTCTGGAGGTTCAGGGCTGTGCTGCCATGGCAAGGCACCCCCTGCCTGCCCACCAGCAGCAGGGACAGCAGCAGCATGGAGTTTTGTGCTTCATGTTGTTGGGTGGGGAGGGGGCAGCCAGCTGACAAGAGGCTCCTAGGGGAAAGGCAGCAGGGTGGGGAGCCCTGAGCCCACACCAGGCAAGTTGCATCCACCCCTGCTCCACTCAGCTTTGCTCCAGCCATGCCGCCAGCTGGGGAGGCAGGGGCAGAGGAGGAGGCAGGTATGTGTCCCACATTTCCATTTTGAACAGGTGGTCTCCTTAGTTTTGCCCCACAAGCCAAGTACATTTCATAATAGCACCTAAGTTAATGCACATGTTTTCATTCTATCCCGAGAGTAAGAAGTCTCTCAGTAAGACACATGCAAATTTAAAGGCTTTGAAGGCTAACCCTCAAAATCTAGTCAGTGCATTATTTTATTAAAAGCATTTTTTGCCGTATTGAGTATGAGCCCATGATTCTATAAGAGCAAAATTCTTGTCCAAAAATATTTCATTGAAAAGTTTATAGGTGTAAACACACATCATTTATTTAAGAAAAACATGATGCATGTATATAAGAGAGAAACAGTGGAAAAAACCCTGATCATACCCTATTCACTCTCACTTTCAGCATCTACTGTCTGTTCCTGTGTGACAGATCTATTTGTTATGCCACTGGGTATAGTCGTAGGCCCACCAAGTAATACTATAAGCCTCCCTTAAGAGGGAGGCCACTAAAGACATAACAACAGATTCCTTGGAACAACTAAAACCATAACAGGGATGGCAATGGAGGTCAAATGTTCAAAACAAATTCACCTAGGGAGGCCGCCAGCAGAGCACACCGGACAGTTTCCACTGGCCTTCAAATGAATCTAAGGAGCCAGTGGACACTGTCAAGTGCAACTCTGCCTGGAGACATGAGCAGACAAGGGACAAGAAAGTGGCCCCACAGTCCTTGGGATCCTCCGGTCCAGAGCCTCCTTCCTGGTGAGATAGATGGATACTGGGCAAGATGGACCTATGGTCTGTCCCAGTAAATGGCAGTTCTTATGTATAAGCATTTAAGTGACTGGAGACTTTCCAAGTGTTATTTCTATTAAAAGTCTGAAAGTCAGGCATTTCTAGGTATGTCTACATTGACGTTTAGGGTTGACTCTGAGGGTTGCCCTCAACCAACTTGAGCCACAAGAGCCATCCCTCATTGTCCGTAACAGCAATTCTCAACCAAGTTTCCACAGCACCCTGGGGTGCTTTAAGATCCTTTCAAGGGGTGGAAAGGATGTGGGGTGCAATACAGTTTCAGGACTGTTGGGTATGCAAACATGATTCACAAGGTAAGCCCAGAAATTTCACCAGGGAATTCATAGTACTAAAACTATTTTGACCCGCTATGGTCTTTCTGAGTTCTTTGCAAGAGAAGAATTGTTCTATTACTTTTCTCTGTCAAAAAAACAAGTCATAACTAAGAGCTGGCATTTACTAAAGGGTGCCTTAAATTTATCAATGGGTACATTACAACTCACACCAAAGCGTCCACATTATGCTTCCTGACTGAGTTCCAAATACACATTATGCTTCCTGAGCAAGGGAACAATGGGCTACCAAGAAGGCACCCCGTACTTCAGGAAGACTTCTGAGATGAGATTGGTTGGACTATGTTAGGAGTCAAGCTTTGGGGTCTTCATCATAGATGTTCAGCAAGTAACAGGTGACCTCAGTCCCAAATTTACAGGGTAGATATACCCTCTAGGTCAGTGGTGCTTTGGGTTCCGTGAGCCAGATGAGCGGTGAAGAGCCAGCCCACAGGCTTAATCAGGTCCTGCATCACCTCTGTCCAATCCTGTATGCCTAAATCAGCCCCACACCACCCCTTCCCAGCTCAGGCTCACACTGCCTCCACCCAGATCAGGCTTTCCATCATCTCAGCCTGGCTGTGCATACCTGGATTGGACCCATGGCATGCCTACCAGATTGGGCTCATGCTGTCCCCTGCCCAGATTGGGTCCCATGTTGCCCCTGCCTGGTCCTGTGCATGCTGGTTGGGTCCTTCAGTGCCCTCATCTGACTCCTTCCTTGCTGGGATTGGGCCCCATGCCATCCTGCACATCCAGATCAGCCCCACACCACTCTGTGCACCTGATCTAGCACTCAGGGCCATGCTATCCAACCAGCAGGACTTCCCATAGGTCCAGATATCTGGCAGCAGGGGAGCAGCAATTAAGGCAGCCATTGGTCCCCTACCACCAAATTTTTGGACCCAGAGAGAGCTGCCTGGGCCAGATTACCTGGCTCCATGGGCCAGATCAAACCTGCTCTAGGTCAAGGTTCCACAAATATCCTAAATTTTGCTTCCATCTTTTTCCGTGATCAAAATGAACCACCACTAATATATATATATTAGTTCATTTTGATCACAGAAAAATGTGGATTTTGGGTGACATTTTTAAATCCAAAAACTGGGGATATTTTTTTATCAGACAAAACTGGGATCCCTGTTCATTATATATGACTGACCACTATTCCAAATCCTCTTCTGCTTCACCTGACCTCATGTGGACAGTGAAAAATGCTGACAACTTGCCTCTTATTCTCCAGATAAATTTCATGCGGAACTCATAAATTTCTCATAGATGCAAACAAGGAAAACTGTGATCTACTTTTAATTTCAACCATGCTGTTGTTAGTAGGCAAATGCATAAATTTAGAAGGCCATCAGTTCATAAAGCTCAACGTATGCTAGCAAATGCTTATGGTTGTCAATTTTCTAGATACAAGGAAGTTCCATAAAGTTCTGTGTATATGGAAATGTGATGATTTAACCAGAGATAAAACTAAGAGTCAGCACAAAGTGACAGAAGATCCTTCTTGACTTTCTCGATTTTTATGCTGTGGCCTTTGTCAGCAAATCTGAATGTCATTCAGAGACATCAGAACCGAAAAAGGACTTGCTCCTCCTGTAATTCACTTTGTGCCTTTAGGCATCTTTCTGAATCCCTATGGAGCCATATCCCCAGTCCACAGGCCACATCCAGCCCATGGCACCATGTCATCCAGCCTGAGAGGCTCACTATCGATCTGTGGGGCCTTGAGTGGGCCATGGCCCTGCACACTAGATCCAGCATGCAGGAAGTATAGGGCCTATTCCCAGAATCCAATCCCAACCAGACAGAGGTAGTGCAAAGTCCTGAGGCCCAATCCTGGCCAAACAGGAGTTGTCTGGTGCCCTGAAACCCAATCCTCACTGAGCAGGGGCAGTACAGGGCCCTTGGAGCTGGATCCAGCTTGCTGAAGGTGGCACAGTCTCCCTGGAGCCAGATTGCACTCAGGTAGGGGTGGCATGGGGCCCTAGAAGTCACATCCGGCTGGGTGGGGGTAACATAGAGCCCTTGGGAACTGATCCCAGCTGGGTGGACGTAGCATGGAGCCCATGGAGCTAATCTTGGTATGTGGGGGCACTGCAGGCCCAGATGTGGCCTGGGGACCAACCCCACACCATTCATTTGGTCTACAGTGCCAAAACTACGAGCACCACTTCTCTAGACCAGCATTTCTTAATGGATGGGTTATGATCCATGCCCAAAAGTGGGTTGCAAGAATGTATGAAAGGGTTTCAAACAATCAGAGGAAAACATGGAAAATCACAGATTCTTTCCTTTAAAGGAGCTTCCACTTGCAGGCTGTCAGAGTTCCAGCCTTCAAGGGGCTGCCTGGGGCTGAGAGAAGTGGGAAAAGGGTGATCAGCCAGGGGGTACCATGTGCTTGCATGCAGGTGCACACATGCATGTGGCAGCCCAGCTGCATACAGAGCAGCCCCCACAGCTTGCAGGTAAGACTATGGGGTGGGTGGATGATAGACAACACACTGGGGAGGCAAAGGTGATGTGCCGGTGGGTACGTGCCCCCCACCCCAGATTTGTGTGCACAGGGTTGAAGCCTGGCTGGACTGGTACAGGCAGGAGCCACCTTCACAGCCCAGCAAACAGAACCCGGTGCAGGGAGGCAGAGCAGGACAGTGAAAATGTATGAGGAGCAATGGATGGGAGGAGGGCCACGCTGCCCTCACCTTCTCTCACTGCCACTACTCCCCTCAGGCTGCAGCTCTACTCCAGATGAGAGGTGGGGTGACAGGCAGCACAGGTGGCATGAGGGGAGTGGCAATGGCCAGGCCATGGCAGTGGGATAGAGTCACAGCCTGGTGTGCAAGTGGCTGATGGTGGGAGGATGTGAGAACAGTGCAGCCCCCGCTTTCATTATTACTCATGCTGCTGGTGGTGTGGCTGGCACAGGAGTCCTGGCGGCGGTGGTGGCAGCAGCAATGAGCCTGGATGCCCCACTCCAGATTCCATCCGCTGGTCCATGGAGCTGGCTCCTGCCTGTGCCAGTCTGGCCAGGCTGTAGACCCATGCCCACTGTGGGTGCACATACTGTGGGCTGGGGCCTGGAGCCAGGAGGCAGTGGGTCAGGAGTGAGAAACATCATCAGGACTGGGGGGGTGCAGGGTTATGGGTTGGGACTGAGGGGTACCTGCAGGGCAGGGGACTGAGAGTTGGGAGTGAGGGGCATCATCAATTTACATTGTGCAAACTGCAGAATGATGAATGTCATTTGGGCACAATGGAGGGCCCCACGTTGATCTTGCTGTTTTCCTGTTGATGTTAATTTTTGTCTTCAAAATTAAAACTGTTGAGCTGCTTTAACTATAGTGTGTAGTAAGTATTTTAAGGCTAAAATATTTGTATGTTTTCTACTTAAACTTTTTAGTGCATCAGGACTGACCATCAATGTTTACAAATGGGTCCCACTACAAAAAAGTTTGAGAACCACTGCTCTAAATCACATTCTTCACCTACATTGAGAAGGAAATCAAAAATTGGACAAGGTCATAGAAGAAAAAGACAACATCTACTGCATATTTCCCATCCCCCTAGGCAATACCATAGCAAGGAAGTTTGGCATCTGGGGCAAGCCTGCAGCAGCAGCTCATCCTTGCCCCACTCACAGGTCCAGGGGGCACCCCCTTCCCCCCCTCCCCATGCTTGCCTGGAGATTCACGCAGCAGCAGGAGTCGCCCTCCCCTCATGCCCCCTCCACACCTCCCTCCCCCCTTAGACCAGCCGCTCATGGTTTCATCCCATGCCCTGCCCTGGCTGGGCAGCACCTGTTGGTACCCCTTTGCTTCAGCAACTGGGATGGTTGGGCCCCCCACCCCTTCCTAGGAGACCAGGAAGGTCTTTCAGCAGACACAGGAGTGAAAACATCTGGCCACTCTCCAAAATACAATCCTTGTACTTAAGAAATTAGCACTAATGAACCACTTCAGGAGTTAATTATGTCATAAGTAATTCTAATTTCCCATTCTAGCTCCTACCTTCTAGGAAAAGATGGCAGCAATAGAAGGTCCAATGAAAGAGACTAAGAAAGAAGAAAGCCATATTGATACCAAGGGGGAAAATCCTGTTGTCACACTGAGAAGTTTGCCCCATCTGCGTTGTGCTATTTTTGACTTATGAATACCTAATCTTGCCCCCGTCACTGCTTGCCTCACAACTATATTCAGAGATACACAGGGAACTCTGGAAACAGAAACTTAACAATTTTTTCCTCCCCATTTGAAAAAAATATACAATAATACTCTATCTGAAACTGGGATCTCAATGCTAAACTAACACGAGTAAAAGGTTTTGTGATCAACAGAATAAAAGTAGCCTGTGAGTGCTAACAATTATTTTAATTCAAAAGAAACAAAACGGATCCCTTTGTCCTTTAAAATATTCCTAAAAGGGAGAATGAGGAAAGGCTAAATCAGGGTGCATCTGATCCCTGAGAACTTTACTGAGTCCCAGAGAATCTGTGTTTTTAAGGCTTTATTTTTTGTCACAATAAAAGGGAGAAGCAGAGATGCTTTCATTTCAGATGTCTCAAATTGTTTTATTAGTGAATGTATACAGTGGTCTATATTATGCATAAAGCATTTGCACCTCATGTTTGCTAACATAAACAATGATTCCATAATAAGGAACAAATGGAACAGGTTAATGCTCTGGGTTATCCTCAGCAGGTGTATGGTAATGTTCTGTGGTGTTTAAATATGCATTTTCCACAGAAGATGCTAATTTTGAATCTTAAATCCCAGTCTTTAACACAGCTATATGCAGATATTTTCTTCCATAATGTATGGCTCACCCTGCCATGCACCTTGCTTTGATTGGTCCCCATTACAAACCAGAAGAAAGGCAAAATGTCAATTAACTGAGGCCCCTGGCAGACATTACACTTAATTAACATGTTAAACAGGGAGCTGCAAAGCAAGGCACTTGACACATCCTAGCCACAGGGACTCTGGGATCCAGGAGTTGTACCCCGATCCCAGGGTTGCCATGAGTTGCACAGGTGGTTTTCTGGCAACCATGGAACACAAGGACCTCGGGATCAGAAAACCTTTCCTCAGTCCTGGGGTCCTGATACAGAAACCCTACAAAAAACTGGATGTGCAGTACACAAGGCTTTAGAACTAGTCCCGGGCCTGGGATTGACAAATCAATTGACAATTGACTGCATCATAGTCTCATACTCCGGTTCCAGGCCTAGAAGCACACTGGAGTCTTGAACTGGTTCAAGAACAGTGCCAGGGCCTGGCTGACAGTTCACCCTTGGCTGTCAACACCTGGCTTTCAATCTGCTGGTGCACTAGCAAATAGTAATAGTGCAATTGGGATCTGATGTGTAATCCTAAAATTGCACATCCTGCCATGTACACGTGGGATTGGGGATCAGATCCCATCATGTCTTTAAATGAACATATGCCAGGGGCCTGAGATGCACAGGTAAGCATAAAATCAGTTCAGGCCAAAATAAATAATAAAAGCTATGCCTTAAGAATCTAAAATGTGCATCATTACAAGAGATGCCATGCCTTTTAATCCTAAAGTTATTTATCCTTCATACAAGGTTGGCAGCAAGGTTGATACAAGGTTCTCACTTTTGCAAGTTATGGTATCAGCTATTAGTTATTTACACTAAAGGAAGAAGAATCCCTTATCATTTTACAGTTTGATATATCTTGACTATAATATCATTGTTTATCAGCGATATAACAAGGCAGCTCTATGACTTTGGCACTGGTGGCACATGAAACAATACCAGTTGCCATGCTTTGGTGGCAGCACAGACAGCCACCAGCTGTGGCTGTAGATATTTTTGCACCCTACCCCAAAGGTGATGTCCAGGGCTGCTGCCTTGGCTGCCATCCTCAGTTATGCTATTGTTTTTTTACACTGTCCCACATGACAGTCTCATAGGTAAATTCAAGAAATACTGTCTAGGTGAAAACACCACATAGTTAATGCATGGCTACCTGAAAAACTGTGCTCAGAAAGTAATGATGAACAGTTTTCTGCCTAAAAAGTTCAAGCAGGAACTTGCAGGATTTTCCTTACATCTAATGTTTTCATTAATGACATGATCAATAAAATAAAGCATGCACTTATCAAATTTGTAGATGACACCAAACTGGGAAGAGTCAAAAGGATAGGATTAGAATTAGAATTCAAAATGATCTTGATACATTGAAGAAATGGGCTCAAAATTACCATTACTCAGTATGAGATATATTAACAGGAGTATCATCTCTAAAACATGGAAAGTAATTCTTTTGCTTTATTCCTCACTGATGAGGCCTCAGCCATACTCCCAGTTTGGGACACCATTGTAAGGGATCAGGGCAAAGGCAATCTTGTCTAATGGTTAGAAAGCAGGGGCCCAGGGCTGGGTCAGAGGATGGGAGCCATGGCCATTTTTACACGTGTTCAGTGGGTTGGAGTGGGGCACTTTAATTAGAAAGCTGCACAGCATCAAACGAGCTTTAGATAAAGTGCCCCTGCAGCAATGTTGAAGCGCAGGAATACTGATACACAAGACACAGAGGCTGCTGACACACACTAATTAATATGCTCCAACAGACTCAATTAATCGAGTCTGCTCTGATGCACTGTAATCACAGCATGTTGGAGCAGCGCCCCTGCACATCTACAGGCACCCCATATTACCAAATCCAGAGGGAAATACAGTGGCAGAGTCCACTACACAGTCTAGGGATCAGGATCCAGAGATCGAATGCCAATTGCCAATCCAAGGGATAATCCATAGGGCAAAGTCCAAGAGTAGGGCCAAATTGGGATCAGGAGCCAGGAAGCAGATCCACAGGGAAATCCAAAACCAAAGTCCAGAGTTAATCCGAAACTAGGTTTGTTCATCTAGCATAGAGGAGGACTGAAGGGAAGCTATGAAAGTAATCTTCCAATATGTAAAAGGCTATTATAAAGAGAAGAGCGATCACTTGTTTTGTATATCTACTGGGATTAGGACAAGAAGAAATTAACTTAATTTGCAGCAAAGAATATTAGGCAGTAGGGACAATTTCTAACTTCAAGGGTTGGAGGAGGCTACCTAGGGACGTTGTAGAATATCTTCCACTGTGGGTTTTTATCAGCTTGGACAAGCAACTACCAAGAATGTCCCTGAGGTATAGCTCACCCTGCCTCACGCAGAGGGATGTCTAAGTCTCTTGATGGCTTTATTCCAGCCTTTTATTCCTATGAGTTTGTTTTTTAGCAAAAGACAGTGGCTCACAACCACTGTACCAGCCCCTGTATTGATGCCATTAACAGCCATAATACCAATGGCCAATAACAACACTATCATTCTACAGTTGGGTATCCACTCTGGGTCACTCAGTTTCAGCACTGTTACCATTAATATTGATGCAATGTTAGTTATAAGCATGTACAGTGAAACTCAATCTGAGACCCTCCTAGAAGGAGTGAACTTCTGAACCAATGACCTACTTAGAGGTGGTGACCATGCGTAGGTGTGCATCTGGATTTGGAAGGAAGACAAAGAGTGATTTCTGAAGTAAATGTGAGAGACAGCTTTGAGTGACAGAAAGGTATCAGAGTACAAATGAAAAGGATTGGTGGTGAGTGTGATGGACAGGCAGGGAGTTGTCAAGCGTGATTGTTATATAAGGATGCTGCAGAAGTGTCTCTTCTCTGCACGTGCCTGGGTGTTCTGTTGAGAACTACCCTATCGCCCATCAAGAATAACAGTAGGGGGGAGGGAGTAGGCAGGAATGGATCCTCATGCCCACCTCACCCCACCCCCTATCTGGGCCTGCTCCCCCCGTCCCTCCTGTTGCTTGGGGTCCAGACCCACTCCCACCCTCCATGCCACAGCATTCGGGGAAGGAAGGAGCAGGCCCAGCCCCAATGTGTGGGAGACCAGGCCTGAGGGTGGGAAGAAGCCACCCTGCCATGGTGGTCAGGGAGGGAAGCAGTGGGCCCGGGCTGACCCGGCAGCAGTGGGAGGGCAGGAGGAGCAGGCTCAGGGCTGCACTCTTTCAAGCTTCTCCACATCCATTTTTAATTGTGGAGCCCAAAACTGGATGCAGCACTCCAGCTGTGGCCTCACCAAGGCCAAGTACAACGGGAGAATGACATCCTGGGATTTGCTTGAAGCATCTATGGATGCAAGCCAGCATTTTGCTCGTTTTACTAGCTGCAGCATTACACTGATGTCTCATATTCATCTTGTGGTAAATCATGACCCCCAAGTCCCTTTCATCCATAGTGCTAGCCAGCATAGCACTGCTGATCCTATAAGGATGCTGCAGGTTTTTCCTCCCAAGGTGGAGAACCTTGCATTTTTCGGTGTTAAACACCATCAGGTTCTCGTCCGCCCATTTGCTGAGCCTGTCAAGGTCTGCCTGAATCACCGTTCTGTCCTCAGGTGTGGATGCTTTAGCCGACCCCACTCCCCTCCCCTCCACATGATGCCACCACCACCATCACCACCAAGGAGGAAGGTAGGGGGCAAGGCCAGCTCCGGTGGCCTTGTGTCCCTCCCCACCCCCCAACTCCACTCCATCGTCGCCACCTGCAAGGATCAAGGCAGGGGGGCAAGGCCAGCAGTGCTTGCCCACCCATTCTGTCTGCTCCCTTGCCACCACCTCCAGGGATAAGGGCAGTGGGGGTGAGGTTAGCTATGCTGGCCTCACTCACCCCACCACCCCACTCCATCCCCTGTGTCCCCACCATCGTGGTGGCACTCCGCCACCTCCTGTCCCAACACATCTGCGCACCCTGACTGGCTGTTTGTCAACCAATCAGAGCGTGAATAAAGCATTATGGACAGACAGACAGACAAAGTCTTTTATAATATTAGAATGGCTAGATCACTCCAGAACTGAGTTTGTGTGTCTGGGAGAGCAAATCTGAATCCATATGCTTGCTAGAGTTCTGTAGTTATTTTCTGTGTGAGTGGCCAGACCACTCCAGGTCCAAAGCAGCCTCTGTGAAGAGGGACCCATTTGTATCAGCACCACTACAGGAGAACTCAAACTTTGATGAAGAAGATATCTAGCAGGAAGCAGAAAGATGTCTGCACAGGAGACTAATGTAAATATATCCTCCTCTGTTCTTGTTGGTCAAGTAATTTGCATTGTCCGAGTTCATCTCTTGAACTGTGTTGGTACCCATTGTTGTCATTATTTTTAATTATTCTTCTCTTTTCTTTTATTATGAATAAATTCTTGTGTTTTGTGTTTACATCTCTAATTTCATTTTTTTTCACCTAATACACTGAGAAAACCAAGCTGGGCATCCTAGCCAGCATTGTTGGTCAGCTTGGCTTATCTAACCCTTTTGACCAGCCCTTTCCAAGGCCTGATAAAAGTAGCAGCCAATCCCTCCTTAGATTTGGCCCTCAACATGGGTCCTGTACAGTATGCTAGCCAGTGACCGAGTCCCCATCAACCTTATAACTGTTTAATACTTGGCTAAGGGTACTTTGGACTGCCAGGCGCTACAGCTACAAACCCAGAAGCCATGACTGATCACATAAGAAATGCTAGAGAATAAAAACTGGATGGACAGCAAGACTTCATTTGAACTACTGTTATTAAAAGAAGGAAACCATTGCAATTTTATTGATAATATTTAAAGATGTCTTTTTCAAGCTATTCAAAGTCTTGGAACATTAGACTTGGGCCTTGTCTAAAAGGTACCCTTACAGTAGGTCCCAGAATAACTATATTTGTTAGTGGGGGATTTTTTTTACTGGAATACTTGTTTCACTAAAATCCCAAGTGCAGACACAGTTATAACACTATAAACGTAACTTATAAGCTGCAATCATTTATTCATATTCATGTACCCCCCTGAAGCAACTTTATGTCAACAGGCCTGTATCCACACTAAGGACATTGGACTGTTTTACCAATGTATAGCTTGCTAGTGTAGAGTCCCTGAAGAGATGGATGAGTTAGCAGGGTGCAGGTGATAATCTCTATGTGCAGCATAACTTCAGTTTAAATCAGTCTCGCTAACAGGAGGATGGTAGCTTTGAGTGTGCACACATATGTCTGTAATGACTGGTTTGTTGGCTCACACAAAAGGAAATGAAATCCGGTCCTACTAGGCTTAACGCTTTAGCTATTACAGCTTGATCTATGGCTTTATCCCCAGGGTTATGATCTACTCAGATCCTCTGCAGATCAGATAGAGGGACATACACACATACTCTGGTACTCTTAGATGCATACATGTGGCTTGATCTTTCTGAATTAAAAAAATATATATAAACAGCTGGGTAAATGTGTAGCTTACTGCTGCTGAACTGATGAAGTCAGAGCAATCAGAACAAAGAATGAAGGTGCAGGTAAAGCCAAAGTGCATAACTGAGCAACCTATT
Source organism: Crocodylus siamensis (assembly GCF_052110815.1). Taxonomy (NCBI): domain Eukaryota; kingdom Metazoa; phylum Chordata; order Crocodylia; family Crocodylidae; genus Crocodylus; species Crocodylus siamensis. The sequence goes on from NC_143395.1 coordinate 359,989,355, forward strand.
TTTGTTAAAAAATAACTGATTAACTGAAAAATACTAAGGAACTAGAACTCTTCATTTGAATTCAGAAAGAGAGTTAAAACAAATAGGAATGAAATTCCTCAAGAAGCATCAGCAGAGATTGTAAATCATTGTTTTCAAAGAAATCCCAAATAATGTAGATTTAGAAGGAAGTTGCACCAATAGAGCAGTGGTGGAAAGACTGTGACTGCATGCTGTATGGTGGCTCAGGTTGGTGGTGTTAGTCCCTGTTTTGGGGAGCCCTGTTGCTCACTGATGCAAAGAGTAGCAGTCTCTACTGAGGGGAAAAAAGAGATTCCATCTCATGGTTTACAAATGTAGGATTGAATTGATGTTACATTATGAGCAATGACTAGTGAAACTGTTTCCAACAGAATGTTTACACAGTTGTCTGGAAGCATATTGTTTGCCTACTTTTCACAGCCAATTTATATTCTATCCACATAGCAACATGCATGAAAATTCAGACAAAAACACAGATGCACAAAAAATCCCCGGCATGCTATTATTGCTACTGAGTGTTTGTATCACAGTAGTACCTAAAAGGCACAATGTGCAGAGGAGCCTATTATGTCAAATGCTCAACTAAAACAGAGCAAGAAGCAGGCCTTCCCTAGTGAAGCCCACAACACTATTTACAGACAGATGTAGCAAACAACGATTTGGGGGATAAGAGCAAAGAGAGAGTCATAAAAACATCCATTTACACAGACCAGATCCATGGTTTACAATCAGTTACTTTTTAATATCAATGTACCTTGTAAACAAATAGGAAACATCTCAGAAATCCCTACTGATCAATCCCTATTGATCTGTAATCAGTTGGCAATTTACTATAGCTATCACAGAAGAAGTTGGCATTAATATGAATTTTAAATTAGTCCAGAGAATGAGACTTATGGCTTAGTGCATAAATCTTAGGTTTTGTATCTCTTACATAACAGTCAGCATGTAAAAAGCAGGAAAGTATTTGTCTCAGAAGTAAATACTTTGAATAATGGCTGTGCCATCGACGGAGAAAAAGCTGAAAATAAGATGCTAGTACATCTATATAAGAAGAGGGTAGGCTATGAAGAAAATACAAAAACGCTTGTATTTGGCCTGCTGAATAGGACTCAAGACAAACAACATGTGACAAGCCAGAGACAATTGTGTAACATTGTCTTGAAATGATTTGAAAGGGAGCAGGGGGGATGTCAGGAACGCCAGAATGTCTGAAGATGAGGCTGAAAAGAGTTTTGAGTTAGACTTCTAGGATGCTTGTACACATGACACGGGTTTAGTCCTTCAGGGTTGCATTCTATGCCCCCTAAACTGAAATGGTGAATTTTTCATTGAAACCTTGGGTTTTATTTTTCTGTTGCTGTATACATGTAATTTGCCTGGCAGCCACAGGTGCCAGCAAGGGGCCTGACTGGGTTTTTTTTGACAGAGCCTGCCTACCTTTCCCACAGCTGGGGAGCAAGTTGCCAGCCAGCTGAGCAGCCCCTGAGCTTCTGGTCCTTCCCTCTGCAGCAGTGGCTCCCCCTGGGGCTGGCTGGGTGGGCTGCTAGCGGGCTGGGTGCTGCCCCAGCTCAGAGGTGCCCAATCCAACTCTTCCCTGAGCCTGTCCAGGTTTCCAGCACCTTGTGCACCATCCCTTTCACCTTCTCTGGCTGCCAGCACACCCAGCTGCCTTCCTACTGCCTCCCTACACTGCCCATTCCTGGGCAGCCTTAGGCATCCTGGTAGCTACAGGCACCTGCTAAAGGCAGAAGCAGCGAGGGACCTGATCCTTTTTTTCAGGACAGCCTGCCTGCCTTTCCCTCAGCCGGATGAGGGGGGGCGAGCTGACAGCTTAATGGCTGCAATATTCCAAGTTCCAACATTGCAAATTAAACTACATCAGGATGTGGTTGAGTTTGATGGTGCAAACTCATTTAAAAACCCCAAAACTCGCAATTGTGTAAAGTGTGACACCATTAAGCCACACAAAAGGACATTTTCATCACGTGTACATGGTAACATCATCATGTGTACAAACACCCTTAGTGCTATGAACTTGAGGGAAAAGGTCAGGTCATTAAAACATTTGGTTGAACAAAGTTTCAAGATTTGAATATAGACTGGAACTTGGGATCATGGGACTCCCCATGACAAGGCTGAATTATGGGCTGGATGGGGCTATTGTTAACAATGATAAAGGGAGGCTTGGGGAAGGAATGTAAGGAGCTCTATTTTAAACAAGTTATATTTCAGCTCATGTACAGGAGGAGGTCAGAGAGACAACTAGATGCATAAATGGAAAAAGTATCAGATCAAGAATGGACCTTCAAAGAAATTCGTTTCTGAATTTGTTCCCAGGCTTCTGTTCATAGTGAAAAGTCATGGTAATTATTGAAATAATTAACACCACCCAGCCCCTCAAATGTGGAGAGAAAATGAAACTGCTGCCTTTTCTTTTATTAAACAGAGATTCATTTGGGCTGCTGTGGATTATTTACCAACCAATGTTAACTATGCTGGTTGATCAGATTACTGCATCAGCAACTCAGTGGTTTTCAAATTCACTTGGCACATTTTCAGGAAACAGATGCTGATACCTGATAAGTGACAGCACCTGGCTTAAACATGTGTCATCAACTCATCAACCTCAGACCTCTCAAGAAGAATTGCAGCTTGGTGGAGAATCTTAACCAAACCAACCAGCATATATCTGTACAGGGAAATAAAGCCTCTCTTACATGCTTGCTGACATATTGATTCACAGCTCATGTTTTTCCAGGAGCTGTTTAAGCACTTGAAGCCAAATGAGTGGAATGATTCTGTTTCAAAGGTTTGGTCAAGTTGCCTTCCTGCTGACTCAAAAGTTTCCCATTTGTTACAACATGACTCAAAAGGCTACAGAACCCAAGCTGAATTTTCAAAATAATTATTTATTAAGCAAAAATGAATCATTTACATCTACTTATGCAGATTTGTCTTGGGGCAAAGACATCACTGTGCATCTAATAAAAGAAATACAACATTCATAGCATTTTTGTAACTGGGCAGCTCCTTATTTAATATTTTCTCACATGATTAAGGGGCAGATATTGACAATGAAGAAAAACCTTTTAGAAACAGTAAATAAAAGTAAAGTAAGCATCCAGAATTATGAGATATAAATAGCATAGGTTGGATTCTCTCGCTAATGCTAATGGAGTTGCACCAAGAATGAATTTGACTCCAGGCTAATTGAGTTCAGATTAACCTAATTACAGAATGCCAAAAAAGGCTGAATGGAAGCATGCAGATAACATAGGTTCTGTTCTAGTGCAACATCTGGCATGCATAAAAGACCTCGCCTATAGATCACTGGGGTCAATGGAAATATGTCCATTGTATTCAGTTAGCATTCGATCAAGCCCCAAGGACATAGCGCTGAGAACATGTAACTATTTAAGGTTGTTAATATATGCAGGTGCCTTCTGGAGTGCAGCTTTTAAGAAAGTGATGTAGGGTAGTCCTGCTGTCTAAATACCTTAGCAGATTGCAAGAAAGGAATTATTATATAGCAATGGCCTTTCTAGCATTTCATCTTAATCTATGAGTTCTCTTCATAGATCAAGTCTTAATTCTCTTCTAACTTTAATCCTTTAGCGGTATATGGCAGCAATGTTATATATTTTATTTAGCAGTATGTGAGACCTATATATAAGGGAATTCTTTTTCTTCCATATTTTGAAGAATTATGAGGAAATGCAGTTTCAGCCTCTCTTTGTTACATCAAAATAGGCATTCACCTATCATCATTGTATTAAAGCACTAATTAAAACATGAAGAACCCCATCTTGCAAACAGTAATTCCCAGGTATAGCATTTATTATGATAAGTTATCTCTTCAGTGGAATTATTTGTCATACTAAACCCCATGCCCAATTGCTAGTTCTCTTCAGAGCAAACCTAAAATTAGCATTAATATTGTCCAGAGGAATATCAGACCTGTAATGGTCCAACTCTTCTATATATTCATATTACTGTAACATAGATTTAAAGGTTAGATCATGCCTAATAAGGTAGCCATCATTATAAATGTAAAGCCTTTGGTCACCAGGGTTGTAATTGATACTTTGGACTGTTTCTAACATTTTATCCACAATGATACTGATTTGACTTTCCTGTCCAGTCTTTGTGTCATAAGCATAAAAGATTTCTTCTTTCCTGGTGTTCAAAGTTCTTGTGGCATATAGAACACCACATATGATAAAGGCACTGGAAACAGATGGCTTGTACTGTTTTGTCTGCCAAGTATTTAGCACATCAAGTGAGGTCTCATTGAGTTTACTAATCACAATGTTACCAGTGCTGGCCTCAGTTGAATAAATTACCCACAATCCATTTTCATCCACAGAGAAGTCCATATCTTGCCACGCAACACCAGCATAAGAGAAACGGTTACCATAAACAGCATTTGGCAGAGCTTTCCTCAAAACTATGGTATTTGTATTTAAATCAAGTTTGGCTATCTCTCTCGAACCATAATAATTAAAGTACATGAAATTTTTGTAAACTATAGTGCCACTGCCTTCCCCAAATGCCACTCGGTACTCTCTAGGATTTTTGTATAACAACAGGTCGTCATAGGAATTGTAAAGTCTGTAATATTCTAAGTATCTTGCATCTGGATTCAAAGGTGCAACCCAGTAAAGGTCCTTCTCAGGGGTAAGAGGAGAGTAATCCCTTCCCCAGGCACCATACTTGTAGGAAAATCCTCTCCAGTTCAACTGTATATTGTAGGGTTGGCTGACATTGAGAATTCCACCATGAGCACAGCTACCTGAAAACAAAGAGAAAATACAGGGTTTCAAATTGGTATGCTTATGAAACAGGCTTTTATGCAGTCCTTTTTAAGAACTCATTTTGCTGAAAAGAACAGAAATGCATATTTTGATTGTAGAAGATTCAGTTTGCATTAGTGTTTACGCTATGTAAACAGCACATCTGTGCTGCTTTCACTACTGTCATTGCTTCAGAAAAACGCATACCCTGGTATAATTTACATCAGTTTTGTGTACATTACACCTGGATAATGGGAAGATGGATAAGCAGTTACTGCAGGGTAGTTGCTGGCAGTAGACAAGTATTATTGCTCCTTGCTGTAACATGCCCTTTAGCAAACAGCTACCACAGGATGGAAATAGACAAAACCTAAAGCAGTGCAACTTACATCAGTAGAATTGTACTTTCACAATTCACTTGAACCATGTTCATGGTGAAAAAGCAACAGCAACAAATTATAGACATCGATACCCTTTGTCAGTACGCACTTAGTCAGTACACACTTGGAAAAACAAGTGATCAGTTTGCCATTCCAAATATGCAACCAAATTTCTGTTTCCACGTATCAAAGGTACTCACAAGATAAGCTATGAAATCACACATACTATTCAATTTCAGGATGAAAATATGGGAGACAGGGAAAGGGGAAAAGAGACTCTTAAATCACTGTACATCAGTCAGAGGTAATTAGTGATGCTGCCCTGCCTCTGTACATCAGGGAATTCTAGGAGGAGGAGGGAAAGTGAACAGAAGCAGCAGTTCCAGCGGCTCATTTCAGATTAGCACGCTGCTGTCAAAATCACAGCTTTAAAGCAATGCTTCACAGTGACCATGTCTATACAAGATGCCTACTGCGCAGTTGCTACTGCGCAGTCATTTAGTACTTGCATAGCCAAGTACATTGCAATTCATGCTCCGTGACACTACTGCACAGTAGTAACAAGCTACTGCGCAGTCAGCAACAAGCTACTGCGCAGTCAGCATCTCGTGTAGATATGGCCAGTGACTTCCATCTGAGGCCCTTAGATCAATCGCAGACACTAATAGGCCCAATCTCACTACAGCCCTATAAAGTATAGGTACATAGTTCCCTCAGTTCCCCCAAGACCACATGCCCAAGTTTAACCAGGACAGTCCTGGGTTTTCATACAATGTCCCAAGAACATCTTTCAGGACCACTGATCCTTATTTTTTGTATTTCATCCATCAAATTGTTTATTTTATTTATTGCTGCACAAGTCTTGTTCAGGATGTATAACTCTTATCAACAGAATTTGCTCTGTGTTTACCAAGACCAAACAGCCCAGCGGCATGAGCATGTAGGGTGATGAATAGGCTTGGGAATGAAGCGTAAATTTGAACACATTTGGACATTAGCAGTTCTTCAACGCAGTTCTTTGGCTCAAGGTGAATGTCAGTCACACTTGTCTATTGTGTCCTGATGAAGCCAGAACACAAAGTTACTGGAAAAATATTTCTGCTCAGAAATATACAGATGTCTGGTGAATCAGAAACTGCCACCAGCAACACTAACACTGTTTTTTAAGGTGTACTTTTGCCTGACTCTATAACTCTTAAGAGAAGTTGTCACTGAAGTGACCCAGATTTTTATTTTAAAAATATGGTGACCTCAGGTAACAGAGACACTGCTAAATGACCTGCACACACTAATACAGCAAGTTAGTGATCCTTCCAAGAACAGGACCATGATTTCCTGATTCTGTCAGGTGCTTTAACTACTAGAGTATGTTTCTTCTTACAGCAGAAGCCAGGCAAGACTTGAATGTCACGTTTCAGTTAATTGACCATGGTGATGGCTGTTGACATCATTAACACCTAGATCAACGTAACTGTAGCACACTTCTTTGGTTAAGATGCCACTGAAGCAAGTCACTTGTATTTTTATTTAGAATATATTGAGTGATTAGCCAGCCTGTGATGAGACCAGAAGAAGTGTCCAGAGCACTTCTTAATATGATATATGATTATAAGTCTTAGTGCAGAGGACAAACAATACTCATATAGAGACAGAAGTATCCTTTCCCACCACTAGCTGGTCCATGCTTAAGCTGTGTTGAAGAACATCTGTGGATCAGAATATGGAAGCTTCAGCAGCTACTACCTACACAAGATTCAAAGATGCCTGGGCTTGTGAGCAGAAACATCTCCTGAGCAGCTCACAAACAGATGGGAATGATTGGAAAACACTTGCCATCTGGAGAATCTAGTGTCTGCCAAATACCAAACACTGCTCCGGGGCAGAGGGATCCAAATGAACCCCTGCAGGATGATTTATCAGTATTTAGAGAGAGGGTTGAACTGCCTCTAGTCTAGAGTCATTTGTCATTTCTCTGTGGCCTTTCCTAGGAATCCTAATAATTCTGCAGAAACTACTGAGAATGTGTAGTTAGCTGTAACCGTGGTATTTCGTGAATACTTGTGAGGAATAAAACTCTGCCTGCCTTCCTCCTCTAAGAAGCCCTACTACTTCTTTCTCACAGTTGTATATATTTCCCTCATGTCTGTTCCCAGCCTGATCCCTTGTGCCAAAACGTATTGTGTGGAGAAAGAACTCACCCACTAACCTCCCTGAGAGTCCCTGATGTGGACGGGATCAGATTTGAATTAGGTGCTTGCTTATGGAGCTCGCTGAGTGCTGAATCACTGCATCATCCACTTGTCACTTTGGTCATACTTTTCTTGGTAAGTACCAAGAATTTGTAGGGCTTTTCATGCCACTGATCAGTCTTCTACCCCTGGAGTTCTCTGTTGGAAGGTGAGCTGAATTTTCTTCTTTTAATGAAAAATGCTGTCAACTACAGTTCCAATTCAGCATTGCAAATCAGCATCCTTGGCTTGGATCTGCACATGCTTATATGCTTTCCTGACTAAGGATGGACCACAGAGACATTCATTTCCAAATACAACACAAGAGAAACCACTGCTCATCCAGTCAGGCTGAATCTTCAGAAATGGCACTTAGGATAGCTAATGACATGGACACAGTACTTGCCAGGGACACAGATGCTTGGAGGTGCTTATGTATTGGTTAATGCAATGTAAGAAAGATAATGCAGACAAGAATGCAAAATGGTTTGCAGTTTGGCAGCTCTATGCATCATTTTGAACAGTTTGCTTTATATCTCTATTGTGTATTGGTACCACCGGCATTATAGCTCGTTTTTAACTCTGAACATATTGAATCTATTATGGCACTTAAATCACAGCAATCTTATCTCAGAATTAAATGGTTATTAAATACATCTCAAAAACGTTGATCTACTTAGAAAGATACTGCACCAAACCTTGCAGGTACTGAAGCATTATTGAACTCATATATATGCAACATCAAACCATTTTTCTTGTCATTAAACAGAACACCATTCCAGCTTGATTTTAATAATTCATACATTGTTTCATAAATAAAAAACAAACGTGTATACAGCAGAGAGACCTTTTACAAAAGAAATAATAAATTATTATTTCTTCCCTTAAAGAGATCTCTCTGCTGAACACTTGTTTGTTTTTTATTTATGAAACAATGAATTATTAAAGTTAGAAGCCTGCTCAGTTTTAATGATATCAAGAATTATTGGAGGTGCCACACAGCCTATGCTTGATTTTGATTTTTTGAAAACTCTTTCAGAAAATTTTTTTTTTTTTAAATCTGAGATATGTTTTGGAAGCTGATCTGTCTTCTGCACAGTTCAGAGAAATTTATTGTTGTGTATTTAATCTAAACCTCCCGCCCTTGTCTGGATGGTCTGGAAAAAATCCACAAAAGAGCCAAAGTCTTGTGTAATCTTGTAAATATTAGGAGACACTTGAAATGTTTCTGCGTGAATTATTCAATATTTTCTTCCTCCTATCTTCACTGTGTTGAGCTAATTGAAATCCTGGTGTGTGAATGGCATATTTTGTCTCTCCATCAGAGCTAAATTTTGAGGCAGGCTGATATTCATGTGGGGAATAAGGTAGAAGGGGGCAAGAACGTATGCTATTCTTTCATAGCAAGTGATTCATCTTGGGTGTGGTTATGCAAGGGACTGGAGGGCAGCATGCCTGCCTCCTGAGTTTATGGACGGTGAAGAGGTGTGGAGATGACAGGAATAGGCAGAGCCTTAGCTCTACATCCTCAGAGAGCCAAATTCCCAGCTATACATGGAATTTAGGGGTAGCTTTAGCAGTGAATGGCTACACCATCCCCTACTTCCAAACATTCCCAGAGAGAAGAGGAAATCAGAAGAAACTTGTAACTGTTTGAGCCACAATTTTTTTCTGAGCAGCTCCTGGGATAGCAGAGCCAGGCTTACAAAATAGTCTTCTCTGGGAAGGGCACAGTATTATTCCTTCTGATTGCTGCACACAGCCCCTCACAGCCCCGTTGGCTTCCCCTAGTATCGCTAAGGCAGCACATGGGCACAGGGGTCTAATTCACATGGAAGACACTGCAGAACTGAGCCCGTGTTTGTAATGATGCCCTGAAACTATCTGGTACTACAATGCTATGAAAGTTGGTAGTAACTTAAGCACTGATCTTTCCAACGATAACTCATAAACCCGCATTAGTTCAAGACTTAGTCTGCATACTGAGGCCTGGGGTAAATGAAATCAGCATGATCCTGAAACAGAGACCTCTCCCTGGTGAGAGCTGTTTACCAGTAACCTAAAATCTGGTATTAGTTCCTGAAGGAACAACAAAAAAAGCAGCTTTGCTCTTCCATTTGCCCGTCAGCGTCTCCTCTGACTCACCCCTCTCTGCTGACTTTCTCAAATCACTTTAGTCAGATGCGACAAAGCCTGCTGCTAAGCCCTCAATGAACAAATTACTGAGCCGTCATCTCTATCCACCTGTCCTGATGCAGTTGGTGGAAATCAGCACAAAAGAGAGACAGCCATTCAGTTTGTCAAAGGGATGGTAGAGTTTGGATAAGTATTTCTGCCATAAATACAGACAATTTCTGGGGAGTGTAGCAGGAATCATAACTTAAAGGGTTTTTTATTATACATGCATTGTCTGAATCCCAGCTCAGGGGGATTCAGATTTAGAAACCTGCAATCAGAGGGCAGGGAAATTGGCGCACACTGCTTTCTTTCTGATGTCCTGCTTAAGAACAAGCCCCCCATGCCCTCTGGAGAGACAGTGTCTGAGGGAGGGCCACATTCAAAACACTAACATAGTGAGTAACTTTCATTACATTCTCCTTCAACTCATGGTCTTAGACAATGTGGAGATTTTCCCATCTCTCCCAAGTCCACATTACCACAAAAATATGCACACACATATGTTTATGTGTGCACATGTGCGCGCGCGTGTGTGTGGGTGGGTGGGTGGGTGGGATAGGGGATATCTGCAAACAGAACAGAGGTAATTTAATACAAATATTATAAATAGAGTATCAAAGAAAAGCAGAGGAAGGCTGAATGGTTTGGCAGGAACTCAAGTGCAAGCAAGCTTGTGAAGAAAATGTATGGAAATCTGTCCTCAGATATGGAAATGAGCACTGGAAACTTCGGCAGCCCATGTGAAGCCTCCAGAAGGACCCATCCAGAAAACCCAATGCACTCACTCACCCCAAGTTCCTGTGCGGCGCCTTTTCCCTCCCACTTGTCTCAGTGAAGAATACGTTCCATACTGCATGCAGTCAGTCTAGAAAGTTTCCAGCAGTTCAATATGAAATGAAAACTGCTGCCTGCTGCACAAAGAATGAATATACCTGCCCACTTATCCCTCTCCACCAAGCACATGAAGCCAAGAGAAACAAGCTTAGAGTGGGGATCTAAATCTAAGTATTTACATAGCCTACTATCTGAGCAGCTGCACTCCCTAACAAAGCTGATCATAAGGAAATCCAGGACAGCCAGGACATTCATCCAGGACAACCCTCCTCCCCCATCCACCCTATACTCTCCCACGTAGGTAGGGATGGGGCAGCATGCCAGGCTTCGTGCTGCACCAACTCCTGGCCAAACTATGTCCTGCAACTGCTGCATTTCTGGAATGCACATTGTAATTCTCAATAGCCAGGTGGAACCGGCCTCTGAAATCCAGGACTGTCTGAACCAAACTGAGACATATGGTCACCCTACCTAATAGGCAGGGCACAGCCACTATTCCAGCCCCAGCCAGTGGAGAAATCATGTCACTAAATACTTCCCTCAAAATGGAATTATAACCACTGAGTTTGCCTAATAGTAGACCCAGAGACCACACTCCCAGCCTGCTCCCAACATTTTTAACTAGGTGGCAGCCCAGCTGTGCCATGGAGAATTTCTCTACATAGCCATGCATTGGAGGTCATCTACAGCCAGATTTCAACTCATGTAAATTGTCATAGTTCAGCTGAAGTCAGTGGAGCTGTGACAGTTTATACTACCTGAGAATCTAGCTTTCCAAGTCATTCCCTGCACTATGAAAGCCACTGCACTGAACAAACAAGCTACAGTCAAGTCAACCAGGGAAGAAGTCACACACAGCCATACACCCCTGAAGTACACAACGCTATTGTTAAAGACTTTAGTACATTTCAGCTGTAATAAAAGCTAACTGAAGTTAGGCTGAGAAGAAAGAGGCAGCTTTTCTCTCCACACCATCACCCTCAATAAATCAATGAGATGCCCTTCAAATACTTTTAAAACACTAAATTTTTCACTGAACCATGTTAAGCCTTTTCTAAGGATTATAGAAGGCCTTTAAAGTTTTTTGAATGTAGGATATTTTTTTTTGTCTGACCCCCAGACATGGTGGTGTTCGTATTTTCTGTCAAAAATGAGTGGAAGTAGTTGCCTAAAGTGCTGGCATAACTCCAAGGAGGTCATTAAGGAAAGTTTTCTGAAGCAAGGGGAAGCTTTTTCTCTTATCAATTTATCTGTCCTTCCAATGGAAAATCTAAACTAACTAACCTGAAGGTGATGAGAGACTAGCTCTTGTAGGCAGTATAGCTTCACTATCTGTATATTAGAAAGTGCCTTCCCCAAACCTTCCCCGGTTAGTCTGGCTCCCTTCTGATTGTTAACCAAATTATCAGGGATGAAGGGAAAACCAGATTTCTTCTCCAACAGTTTTATATACATAAAAGATCTTTCGCTTTTATAACAATTGTAAAAAAATAGAAACCATATAAATATATACAAGGGATTATCAGGGCTTGAAAAACTCTCATTAGTGCATGGGAAGGTTTCCCAGAGGTAAATACACTATTAATGTCCACTGAGGTGAAGCTGCTTTTTTGTTAAAAAAAAAAGAATTAAGAGAAAATCTTGGTTCCACTGAAGAGAACAGTAAAAATACTGTTGACTTCAGTAGATCCAGGATTTCAGCCTATGGGTTTCTATAGATTTCATAGACATTAGGGCTGGAAGGGACCTCGGAAGATCATCAACTCCAGCCCCCTGCCCAGGGCAGGAAGTCAGCAGGGGTCATAGGATCCCAGCAAGAGAAACATCCAAATGTCTCTTGAAGGGGTTCAAAGTAGGTGCCTGAACCACCTCTGGTGGCAGTCTATTATGTGCTTGTTCACGTTCTAATTAGAACTCAATTAATCGAGTCTGCTCCATGTTCTCATTAGAATGCTCCAGCATCACATCACCATCATGTGTTTGAACCCCCACGCATTTCAAAATGGCTGCAGGGGTATTTTATCTAAACCTCATTGAATGAGCCTTATATAAAGCACCCTGTGACTGTTTTGAAATGTGCAAGGGCTCTCCAGGAACCACTCCAATTAAAATGCCCCACTCCCCCACCCTCCAGCATGTGTATAGGCAGCCTATATCTCTAGCCTTCAGGGTCAAGATGAATCTTCTGCATGTGAACCCTATGTAGCACACAACTAGGCTTGAACTTGCATACAAACAGCGTCAGTGTAGCCACTGCTGCTCAAAAGTTTCTCAAGTAACAGGAAAGTGAAATCCACAAGGTCCAGAACACTTCCATGGAAGCTAGTAATATCAGAGCTGGTCAGAAAACCCATAATGTTCCCACAGTTAGAAAGTGTTTATAAAAGAGGCCAGTACAAATTTTCATGCTTTTTTGCTGCTTTCTAGGTGGGAAATAGTGAGAATTGATTAAAGCACTTTTCTTCAGTTCTCACTTTTCATATTAACCCACTGTCAAAATGTGAGTAGGTGTCTGGTAAATGTCTCGTGCTGTGTGTTATCATTCTCATTATATTTAATATTAATAATCAATTAATTTGCTCTTCCTCCACTTCTCACATTTCTTCATATGTGGTCAATAAAAGCAATGCTTACCTGGTGGGAAATAGGGTACTTCTGTAGTCTTATTGCTGTGCTCTTCACACGCCTTCAACTGATTCTGCAGATACACAATTTGCCGACGAATTGCAAGGATATTGTTTGTGTCCATTGATTCCATATCATTCACTATGAGAGTCAGATTCTTGATCTAGACAAAGAAAAGTTTAGAATTAAATTCTGTAATCATTTTAGGCAGGGTTTATCATTTCACAGTAGATGCTACAGAATAAGCTTTTAACGTATGTTTGATTATGTTTTAGAATAAGTTTGATTATGTCTAACAAGAAAATGCTTGTAATTCTGAAACTCAATCATGTACCATAATGCAAAATATTGCAATAAAAATAATAGACTCATAGGGTTGCAAAAGACCTCAAAGGTCATCTTGTCCAACTCCATGCATGAAAACAGGAATGCTATTCCTGTCCACTAATGCTTACCCCAATATTAACCTTTCCTTGAAATGTTACCTCCCCAAGTAAATAAAATATTCTCTTATCCATGGCTAAAGAGGACCACGAAGAAATTCATTATATTTTATCTATTAACTGCTTTACTTTATTGTCACTATTCATTCCAAGTGAGTGACAAATGACTCTTGAAAATGTGATTAATTGTATGTTGGGAAGGTGAGTCTTTTCCAGTTCCTGATTTTATATTCATTGGGCTACTATCATGGTCATGAGAAGTTAACTTTTAAATTATTTGAGTTAAGGAGCAGCAGCTGACAGCCAGGGGAGCCTACAGATTAATATTTATTAAATAATTTAGTCAGCACTTTTATTCAATAGGGCATTCAAGAACTTTAGCTTTCAGGTACATGAATGAAAAGGAGGTTCTAGTTTTCATTTCTGCCATATATAAAGAAAAAAATATAGATTTATTTTAAATTACACCAAGGAAAATCCAGAATAATTCCACTGACAACAACTGGAGACAATGTAATAATGTAGTGATATAACCAAGAAAAAAAATTGTAATTTGAACCTGAATGGCTCAATAGCACTCTTCCAATACCTCCACATATAGTTGCTCAACGATCACATTACTTTCACCAAGTGTCGATTTCAGCTGAGTAATTAGCTTCTCCATTTCTATGATTTCCATTTTCAGTAACTGGAAGTCCAATTCAGTATAAGAAACACTGGTTTTCTCCATATGTTCCACTTTGATAGTTAGATTTTGGATTTTTTGTTCATACAATTCTACTGTTTTCATGTACAGTGTAACCTAAAAGGTAAGCACATTTTCCAATTCAGGTTAGCAAATATAACATGGATGCTTGACATCTTTATTCCATACACACAAGTGGCATCAGGGCTACATGTACATAAAATGCTAAATTTGGCTCCTGTTTAGATCTGTGCAACCATATTGAAGTCTCATAAGGATTACTTGGGTATAACTGAGAACAGAATTTGTGGATAAATTTTTATTCCTCATCCATGTTTCCTGTAGAGCTAGGGACAGACATTCAAAAACACAGAGTCTGAATTGATTCAATCTTGACAGGTTAGTCTAACCTGGCTAGGCTAAGCCAGTTTGTAACTGAACAGACATCCCCCCTGAACTGAAGGAATGTCAGCACATACTTGCAGTGGCTCCGGCTAGAAGTTGGGGGCGCTAGAGCAGCCCTCCCTTCTCTTCCTCAGTGCTGAGCTGAGGACGGCATGGCCAGGCCCCTGAAGGGTTAGAGAGGGGTCCTCCCTCCAAGCACCCACCAGGCACAGTATTTATGACCCCTAACTCAGTGTTTATCAGCCCATTAAGAAAACAAAAGTTTCACAGCTACCTGTTGATTAGCTCCAAAAAGCCCTAAATGGGCACAGTGCTGTCTACCTTTGTCCTGTCTGCTACAGCACCATAGCCAGCATGTGGTAAGCTAGCTAATACTGAGAGGTTTCTGCGTAAGAAAGAGGGGAGGGGGGAATCTCTGCTTAGCAGGGAGCAATGGGAAGCCAGGCAGACGCCTGCAGTCTCTGCCAGAGCTCCAGCCAGGGAGCAGAGGGTAGGGGCCAGCCCTCAGGTGGAGCAGAGAGTCCAGCCCATAGAGCATGCTGGGATGCTGTGGGAGTCTAGTTTAACTTAAACCAAGAAGAGGTCTGGGATAGACATTGCATAAACTGGTTTGAGCCGAATCAGTTAAGCCTGATATTACATTCAATCAGGTTCATCTCAAATCAGTTTCAGCCATTTTCAAACTGGTTTGCGTGCATTGAATATCTGTTCAATTGCAGCTTTAAACCAGTTTATGATCACTTAAACCAGTTTTAGTGTAATGTCTGTCCCTAGCCTGGAAGATAACTTTTATACCAGTTTTGTGTAGAATTTATGGGGCCGGATTCTAACAGATAACTGCAGTGGTAATTTAATATGAAGGATTTAACTGAAAAATATTAGTGTCCTGAAAAATCTGAGCGAGGTCTCCAAATGCTGACATTTCTTTCCACTGACTGCAAGGAACACTCCATCAGAGAGCGTTTTATATTTGATGCAACTCTTTTCTTAAGTAGAGCTCTTTGGATCCCCTTAAAAAGTACAGTTTTAGCTTTACATACTTTTTAAAATACAGCACTTTATCCATCCCAAAACTAGTTTAAACTAAAGCTATTTGAGATGAAAAAATATTTTCAACCTTTAGCTTGAATAACTTATACAGCCAGTTCTTCAGCTGTGGAACCTTTAAACAGATGGTTGGATAAATATACTTTCAAAATATATATCTGCTAATGCAAAGGTCACTGTGCAAATGGTGTAAAGAGCAATGTCAAAGGCTTCTTATAGATTTGGAATATTTTCTAGAAAATCAGAGTTACACAAAAATTAACAGTTTGGAAAAAATATAATTCTGTATTCTATATGTTTCTTACTACTGAAAATGTGCCATTTGCCTTTAAATGATTCTGATGGCCCTGCAAAAGTTGAAGAATCTCTCAACAGCTACTAATATGTCCCACTAGTAGCTCTGCAATTATGGCCTAAGAATACATGTCTATTATATGCCCCTATTTTCAGATGTTTATCATACCTTTAAATCTTGCCTTTCTGTCTGAAATTGCTTATGAATATGTTCAGCCCAACAATTTAAAAATCAATTTAATCACTTTTGCATGATATTAACATGAATTAAAATGTTTTTCATCTGTCAATAATGTTTCCGTTCCATTTTAAACAAGGCCACAGCTCATAGATGTTCTTTTAAAATTTTGACATGGGGAGAGTTTTTATTAAAACTAAAGCCTTGCTGCTCTACTGTCCTTACGTTATCCTGTCCAGATTCCCAACTGAGACTTTGGAACAACTGCAAAAGAAACCTCCTTTAAATAATTCTTTCCAAGGTTTACACTAAATCCAGTGTATGCTGGTACTGGACTTTAATACTTTAGTAAGTAGTTCATATATACTTATGCTGGATAGATATGATCAATTCAGCCTATAATTCTGTGTCTTGGTATTGAATCTCAGTGATTTACTTGAAAAAGCAGAGCCTAAGATAAGAAAATACTCTTTTCAGAATTGTAATTTTCTATGCAACCGTATCTCAGCTACTTTCCAAATCAGAACAAACTCTTTGTGCGTGATTCCTTATACATATAGAAAATATTTCATGAACCATGTTACGTTCTCAGACATACAATTTATGCATTCCCATGCATTTCAACTGGGATTTCTAAACATGTTTTCAAACCCAAATATGGACCAGATCCTGAGCTGGCATAAATTTGGGATGGTCCTACAGATTCTAATAGACATACAATGATTTATCCTAGCAAGAATCTAACTGTCTGTGTCATCTATTCCCAATCTGTATACATTGGAATCTACTCCCAATCCTGTAAAAATTCAGGCTAAGGGATAACTAAACCATATATTGGCCCAAGGCACATGACCCCTTTAAAGCATTTTTCTGCATGAGTAAAATAGGTTTGCCACAGTGTAGTTGTCACTTACTCCTAGCTAAAAGCAGGCAGATGGACAGTTACCACAAATCAGCTGCTCTCTGTGATAAGACCATGATCCCTTTTAATTCAGTTTGGACATTTGTTCCTCCCCAGAGAGACTGTCTCTCTGATGACTGTTCCATTGTATGGCAGTTAGACCCATTCATCCTTAACACTTTGTAAACACTGGTCTTATGGCTGTGAGGCTGGTTAGACAACCAATAAAAATATAGCAAATGGAGGGCACAAACTGCTAAACTAAGGGAGTTTCACTCAGTCCAGTAGATAATTACCTCTAAAAGAATGGGTGTAAAACTCCACTGGTATAAGTTATATTGAGCATGCCTACATGAGACATTTAATGACTAAATAACTGCACAGTAAAAGTCTTGGCATCTATACATGCACCACTATTAGGATGCACAAAACTAATAAACTCTGCAGCAGGGTTATACTTGTAAATACGTGCTGCAGAGTTTTTTCATGCACACCAGCACATGTGAGGATGCTGCCCCGGCTGGCTGGGGCACAGGACGCTTCAGCACAAAGCTAGCCAGCAAGGAGCCACTTCACTGAAGCACCCTTGTACCCCAGCCAGTCCCTCTGCAGAAGCTGAAGCTGGGTTGGAGCAGCCCTGGGCTAGCAACCTGACCCCCTGGGTCCCCTACCAGCATGGGCTGCTCCAACCAGGCTCCATGTGATGTGCATGAATAAATTCTGGATCAATATGCCCCAGAGATTTTTGCTTTTGGGCACACATTCAAAAAGAGCACCCAGAATGAAAAAAATACTCCAGAGCTATAAGCTCCAGAATTTATTAATTTGCATAAATTGCAGACGTCATTTGTCCTTAGACCATTTAGACATAACCATTTCGTTAACACAAACATGATATTATTTGCTCTCTGGTCACCTGGTGGCTGGGTCCAGTAATGGAAGCCTAGAGTTTGGGCTACCCCTTGTTCATACTATCTCAGTCCATGACATAATGAAATGCAGTGTGCATCAGTTCGCAAAACTAATGCAAAGTGCATTGAGATTTATAATTTTCTGTCCATACCTTGATTCTGTCTTTGGGTGATTGTCCCTGATCCTCTCAGACAGGCCAACACATCCTCTCAAAAACCCAACACGTAAACCACATTTTAGGATACACATCGATAATCATTAGTGGTCAAGCTAGAGACCTTAGATGAAGTATATAAATAGTGCACAGGACTTGCACACTTACAGAACTAGAATGAAGCTACTTTAGGCATATTCCAGAATAATTCCTGCTAAGGTTTTCTTCTTTCAAGTGCTAGCACACTAAGGCCATGAAAGGGGCAAGGAAAAAAACCTATAATGTTCATTTATTGCCCTTGGTATTTATCAGCACGGGTTTCTCAGCATACAAACCAACACTCCTCCAACATACAGATGGACAATGGAGGAGCAGGGCTGAAGAAGCAGCAGGAAGACATAAAATGGAAAAATGTGGAGAATGAAACTAGGATAGAAGTGACAGGAGCTGACCATTCTGAAAAGTCACATATGCAAGTGCAACAGCCTCAGGGAAGTTTGACTTCTACGATCACATGACAAGATTTCACCTACCTGACATGCAACCCACATGTGGGCATCAAGGAGGATTTTCTAACAGAATAATCTATTTTGGACAGAGTCTTTATCTGTGTTGGGAAGGCGTGCTTTCTTTTCCCATTATTATTATTGCATGAGGATGTCCTGGCTTAGTGGCTCCTACCGAGAAAGGCACATTTTCCCCCTGCATTTAAGTTCCTATTCTCTTCCTTCTTTTAAGGGACGCAAAGTGAGCCAAACTGTCTCATGCTGAGAAGAAGAGCTGATTCCTACATTATTTTTAAAGGTTAATTTGTTCATAATCATAATTAGAGTGGCAAAGGTTCAAGTTGCAAATGAAAAATTAGCCTGATATTTTCAGCCTACAGTTTGAGCTGATTTGGAATATGAGAGCATCTTTTTATCTGTGAACTTCATTGCCTGCTGATTTTATAAAAGGGCCCCTGTGCTTGTTGAATTAGCAGCCTACAATCAGGCAAAAGGTTAGAGATTCAATCAGGTTGTTTATCTGGGACTTGCAGTACATGTACAGCATCTCTTAAAGGGTCCAATGCTTTGGTTTTTACTTGGGAAGAACTCCTGTTAGCTGCAAAAGGAATCGAGACAAAGCAAGTAAGGGAAGGAGGACTCCCCACCACTACCACCACCATTACCACCAGCAGCAGCACATCAGGATTAGGTACCTTAGTCCAGTTAGATACCAAATAGAATAAAATCTGGCTATAGTAGAATATAGGCTGCCTATATACATGCTCCAATGTATTCTATTTAGAACATGTCAGAGCAGACTCAATTAATCTTCTTTAAAAGTTAAAGTTTAACTTTAAGTTTAGTTAAAGTAGGGATGTTTTAACTAAAGCTTACTGAAGGAGTTAAAGCAGCCCATGGACATTTTTAAGAACACGGGGACTTAATACATGTGATACTGTGGTGTTTTAACTATAGCAGCTATCCAGGAACCACTCTAATTAAAACTTCCCCCCACACCCAAGCACATGTATAGGCAGCCTTGGTGCCTGAAGTTTCCTTAGTTGCTTCACATTCTACAACAATCTAATAAAAGCCCATACAGCATAAAGATCAGTCCAGGTTGAAAAACTAAATCTTATTTGAACTTCCCCAAAATGTATTGAAGCAAGGGCTGGAGCTAGGGTTTTGGTTCAGGCCTACCTCGCTATGGAATTGGAAAATTATTTTTTTTTTTTGTTATTCCTTTAGTTTGTTTGTAAGTGTATGCAGGAACAAAGAAGAATATTGGCAATGTACACCCAAAGGGATTTCTGCACAACTGAAAAGGTGAGAAATTCATTTGAAATATATATTTACATGGGACAAGTACAAATAGGCACCTGGATTCATGCCGCCTTCCTCTCCACATTTTTAAATTATTCCAAATCAAAGGTTTTTGGGGCAATACTCAGTAACTTTTTTCTTTCTACAGACCAATAACATAATACTTAAGAACTTTTAACACCTCTGTAGTTCAACTAACCTCTAATTTGTTTGTTTTCATTTCTGAGCCCTGTGTGGCTCTTCGCCTGGGATCACATTGTAAGATCTGTCACACTGTATCTAGCTTGATGCTTTGCAAGGCTGCTTGGCTGATCAGTCTCGACAGGATGAAGTTCAGTGAACCCTGAGTTAGGTCAAGAATTGTCACTGTCTACATCTGAAGTTGAAAACTGAGGGTCATATCTTAAAATGATGTGCACTGGCACTGCTCCATTAGAAGACAGAAGCAACAACAAGACTGGGTCTAACCGACATACAGTGGAATAGTCATCAGAGAGACAGTCTCTTTAGGAAGGAACAAACTGCAATGAATTGGGGTATACCCTCTGCAGCAGGGTAATACTTTTATTTTTAATAAACTGCAGCAGAGTTCATTAGTTTTCTGTGTCATAATAGAAATGCATGTGTAGATCCACCCCTATTTTCTCAACTACAAGACCACTGAGTTCAAGATCCTGAGGAAAGGAAGAATAGGGAGCAGCAGAGTAAGGACTCTAGACTTTAGGAAAGCAGACTTTGACTCATTTATGGAACTCCTGAGCAGGATCCCCTAAGAAGCCAGTCTAAGGGAAGGAGGAGTCCAGGAGATCTGGCTGTACTTTAAAGAAGCCTTACTGAGAGTGCAGGAGCAAACCATCCTGATGTGCAGGAAGACTAGCGAGTATGGAAGAAGACCAGCTTAGCTAAGCAGGGAACTCTTCAGTAAACTAAGTCACAAAAATGAAACTTATAAGAAGTGGAAACTTTGACAAAATAATGAGGAGGAGCATAAGCCTATTGCTCAGGCATGCAGGGAGGAAATCAGGACAGCCAAAGCACAACTAGAATTGCAGCTAGCAAGGGATTAGGGCTGTGCAAAATTTCAGCTGCTGTTTCATTTCAGAGATGTTTTGGACCATTTTGGCACCTGAAACACCAAATCTGAATTGAAACATAAGGCTCAGAAACATCTCTGAAACAAAATGAGGCATCTGAAATGTTCTGGACATGTTTTGGAGATGTTTCGGAAAAGTTTGGAGTTTCAGAACCGGTCTTGCAGGGAATCAGCTATACACTGCTCCCCTGCTGCACAACTCAGCTCCACAGAGAGCAGAGATCCGTGCCAGGGGTCTCTTCACCATCTCTGCCCACCCCGCGCTACCCCGGTGATGCAGGGTTGCACAGAGTGGGCAGTGATGGTGAGGAGACCCTGGTGCAGATCTCGCTCCCTGCAGAGCCAGGTCATGTGGCAAAGCAGTTCTGGTCTTTGCCCGGCAACAGCACCATAATCTTTGAAAACTCATGGTGATCAGGAGAGTTCCTGGATGATTGAAGAAAGGCAAATATAATGCCCATATTTAAGAAGGGAAAAAAGGAGGATCCATGGAACTACAGATCAGTCAGCCTCACCTCACTCCCTGGAAAAATTATGGAGCAGATCCCAAAGGAATCCATTTCTAAGCACTTGGAGGAGAAGAAGGTGATTAGGAAGAGTCAGCATGGATTCACCAAGGGCAAGTCATGCCTAACCAACCTGATACCTCATCATAGAAGGCAGACTGGCTCTGTGGATGCGGGGAGACCAGTAAAGCTAAGGAAGTACAGGCTGGATGAATGGATTGAAAGGTGGATAGAAAACTGGCTGGAGCATCTGGCTCAGAGAGTACTAATCAATGGCTCGATGCCTAGTTGGCAGCTGGTATCAAATGGAGTCCCCCTGGGGTCAGTCCTCAGGCCAGTTTTGTTCAACATCTTCATTAATGACTTGGAAGATGGCGCAGAGTGTACCCTCAACAAGTTTGCAGATGAAACCAAGCAGGGAGGAGTAGATATGCTGGAGGGTAGGGCTAGGCTTCAGGGTGACCTAGACAAACTGGAGGATTGGGCCAAACAAAGAGAAATCCAAAGTCCTGCACTTAGCATGGAACAGTCCCATGCACCAGTACAGGCTGGGGGCTGACTGGCTGGGCAGCAGCTCTGCAGAAAAGGACCTGAGAGTTACAGTGGACAAGAAACTGAATCTGAGCCAACTGTACTCTTGTTGCAAAGAAAGTTAACGGCTTACTGGGCTGCTTTGGTAGGTGTGCTGCCAGCAGGTCAAGGGAAATGATTATTCCCCTCTACTCAGCACTGGTGAGGCCACATCTGGAGTACTAAGTTCAGCTTTGGGTCCCCCACTACAGAAAGGAAGTGGACAAATTGGAGAGAGTCTAGCAGGGGGCAACAAAAATGGTGAGGGGGCTGGGGGACATGACTTATGAGGAAGGACCGGGGGAACTGGGTTTATATAGTCTAGAAAAGAGGATGCTGGGAGGTTAACAGCAACCTTCAACTACCTGAAGGAAGATTCGAAAGAGAATGGAGCTGGACTGTTCTCATTGGTGGCAGATGACAGAACAAGGAGCAACAGGCTCAAGTTGTAGCAAGGCAAGTTCAGGTTAGCTAAACATTCTTACTAGAAGTGTAGTAAAACACTTGAACAGGTACCCAGAGAGGTGGTGGAATCTCCACCCTTGGAAGTTTTTAAGATGTGACTAGACAAAGCTTTGACTGGGATGATCTAGTTGGGGATGGTCCTGCTTTGAACTGAGGGTTGGACTAGATGACCTCCTGAGGTCCCTTCCAACCCTAATTTTCTATGATTCTATTAACCCATTAACTTGAAGAGGGCTATATCATGCATGCCAGTAGAGTCTAACCACTTCTTTAAAAAAGAAAGCTGCTAGAGTTCTGAAAAAAACTTTAAAACTCCAGCTATCACTACTTATTCCTTACTCTGATAAAACTCTCATTGCAGAGCTGCATTTCCATAGAAGATTGGCCTCAAGTGTGTCTCATGTCAGTCCTCTCTGATCAAAAAGTCTTTGCAGAATTGTGGATCTGAGCCTGCCCTCTTGCAGCCAATTAAAATGTTGCTACTGAGCACAAGGGGAGCAATGTGGGACTTCAGTGTTCATACCTCAATGTCTTCGTAGATTGTTAACGTCAAGTTATACATTCCTACTAAAGTGATCAGGTAATTCCTATACTCAAAGGCACTGAGATTTCTGTCAGATTGCTCTTCATATCCCTACTGACAATTGAATGCGTGTCAGTGAATGCGTGTTAGCTCCAGTTATTTCAAAGCAAATTATTTCAACTGAAAGTATCTCTGCATAGGATCCTGCATCCCCGCGTTGTTCTGTTTTTTATGCATAACTTCTTATCTGTTCTTGATTATACCAGAAGAGAGTTATGAATATTTATGGTTAGAATTTATAATTTAGTTCTGTGCCTTTTTCTGCTGATTAATTCAAGGACACTTCATTTCGTAAGATGCCTGGTTGCTGGAGCAAACACTTTCTCCTGGACACCAAATTTAAGCTCTGAATTTCTCTCCTAACATAAGCCAAATACAGATCCTTGTACTCATAAACTGTTTCACTCAGGGTACTTCAGCCATTGAGATATTTGTGGGTTTAACTGGGTTCTGTGGGATTTAAATGCTTGTACCAAAGAACCCAAGTAGAATGAGGCTAAGGAATTTGTCTTTAAAAAGAATGCATAATTTGATCATCTCATTGCTCGGCCTTCAGATGTTGAAATATTTTATTTTTTCACCTTTTAAGACTATGGAGGAGTCAAGAAATATATTTTTACCCATTTCTTTAGTCTGGCTGGAATTTACCATTGCCCTCTTTTCCTCACTCTGTCTCCTAAGCTGGATACATACAAATAATAACACAGAGGATGCAGGGTTCCTGGCTTCCTATCAGACAAGCTGTATACAGGAATCACAGACAAGCAAGTATTGTGCATACAATGTGACATTGCAAAGAATCAATTCTATGCTATAGGGCTGCATATATTATATTTAATCACCTTGTATTCTTATACAACTCTTTTCTGAAAAGTACCAAATAATGCTGACTGCTATACTCTTTCATGATTACCCATTTTTCCCTTAATATAGGATTGGCAGGTACATAAAAAGGATACCTTACTTTAGACAGTTCACTCTCAAATTTCTGCGACAGGGTCTGGGCTATGATTTCCAATTTCTCAACCTTCTGCACAGGAAATGTAGTGTCTGGCAGGTACACAGAGCACTGGCATATTCCCCGGTCATCCAAAGAACCGGACACGTTGGAAAATAGCTGTAATTAGAAGTATATATAATAAAATTTTAAAAAGTCAATATTTTACTTGGAATCAAAGGTAAAGTCTGACAATTGTTCCTCAAGTAAGGAAAAAGTTAAGCTGTAATAATAATAATTATAATGATGATGATGATGATGATGATGATACCGCAGATTAGATAAAAAGTGTTAATGATTTTTACACCTTTCTTCCAATAGATTCAAAGGGTCTTCTGATTAGTTCAGCTTCACAACTCCTCTATGGAAGTAGTTAAATATCATTATCACTATTTTTCAATTGGGGAAACTGGGCACATCTACACAAGATAATTATTCCACAATTAACTAATTAGATATGTAGTAAGCACCTCGACATCTACACGTGCGCCCCTATTAGACTGAATTAAACTAATTTACTATGCAGCAGGCTAGTACTGCTTAAATACAATACAATACTAGTAAATACAAGTACTATCCCACTGCAGAGTAAAAAACTCCGCAGCAGCACACATGTAGATGCTGGAGGGGCTGGCTGGAGCACAGGGGTGCTTCAGTGAGGGGGCTACCGGCTGGCTTGCCCCAGGCTGAAGCACTCTTATGCCCTAGCCAGCCCCTCCACTGCATGTAGAGCCAGGGGGAGCAGCCCTGAGCTGGCAAGTTGACCAGTGGTATCCACTGCCAGCTAGGGTTGCTCTAACCCACTCCACATGTTGCACATGAATAAACTCCAGACCTGATTGCTCCAAAGTTAATTGCTCCTGGGCGTACGTTCAAATGGCATGCCCAGGAGCAAAACAGTCCAGGGCAATAAGCTCCAGTGTTTATCCATGCACAATAATAGCATGTGTAGACGCACCCACTGAGATGCAGAAAGGCCCCTTCTAGTCCTATGTTCCTAAAAAAGTCAAGAGGTTTTTCTTAAGGATAAATGAGCACATGTCAGATCATAAAATAAAAATAGCATTCACAATAAACATTTAGGTCTTACAAGCCCTGCATATACAACAAAGTTATACCGGTGTAAATCATTTTTTCAACAGTTGAAAAAAGGGAGCAGACACACTATATATAGACCTACACAGCTGTAACTTACTAAAATCCAGTATAATGTAGCCCCAGGAAGAAACAGCATCCATGCAACTTACAGAGCTATAAGTGACTTTTGTCTGCAGTTATCCTGGGGAAATCATTTGCTCAGTGCAAACAAGCTATTACCTGCACTCACACCAATGGTGAAGCACTGTAATAGTACCTATTGTGGCAATTGCCCCTGGATAACTGATCATTACAGGCAACCCCCAATTAGCGCTCTTAATTGGTTCCTGATAAACCAAACATTAAGCGAAACTAAAAGTATTTGATGACCCAAGATGGTGACCACAATAGTTTTTAATGACCCAGGATGGTGACCACGAGCATTTTAACAAAGCTCGCTGTACACTAAGTGGAATCAGATGTTAAGTTAAAATGAGCGTTATAGTGAAATAGTGCTAAGTGAAACAGCATTCAGTGGGGGTTGACTGTATTCCCCTCCCTGGTCCCAACGTAATCTGCATCAGTGTACACATCCAACATAAATCATTACATTGTCAATGTCTGATAAGTACAGGACCATATGGTGTATTTTGATCAGACCCATTCAGTGTTTTTCATCCATAGACTATAAGTAGTTTACAAAATCTGGTTCAGATTTGACTGATAAAAGATTCTATCAAAATTGATCTTTCCTAAGAAGGAATTTTTATTTTAACTAAACCACATTTTGCAAAAAGGAAATGTTTAACCTGCAATCCCTAGAACACCAGTTCTGTACTCAACCCTAAGCACATGCAAGGTGAAGGTTTTAAAAGTTCAAATCCAAGCTGTAATAGCTTATGTGCCACTATTTTTAATTGCTACTGCAGGATATGAAGGTACTAGCAACCCTGCATCCCTATGCCATCCATCAGTGGCTTTTCAGGTTAGTTTGTGCACCTAATTTCCAAGACCTTGGCCTAGCTCACCATGCCCTCACATTCCCCATGCTCCAACCTGAAATGTCAATACAGAACTCTGGAAGGATGGAATCCCTAGGTTAATCTAGGAACTAGGGCTAGCCTCAAGGATCAAGGACAACAAAAAGTCCTTTTTTAAATACATAGGGGGTATGAAGAAGGCACCAGGTAACATAGGGCCCCTGCTGGACATGCTTGGCAATCTGGTAGCTGCACCAGAGGAAAAGGCAGATCTTCTGGAGGGGCTGGATGTGTTTAAATCAGCAGGTCCAGATGCTCTCCACCCTAGGGTGCTGAGGGAACTGGCAGGGGTTATCATGGGGCCCAGGCACATCTTTATGAGCACTCATGGTGCTCTGGCCAGGTGCCAGACAACTGAAAGAAGGCCAGTATGGTACCCATTTACAAAAAAGGGAGGAAGGAAGACCAGGGCAACTATAGGCCCGTTAGTCTTACTTCAGTCCTGGGGAAGCTCTTTGAGAAAATTATCCAGGAGCACATCTGTGAGGGACCAGCAGTGGGGAGGATGCTCAGGGACAACCAGCATGGGTTCATTAAGGGCAGATCCTGTCAGACCAACCTGATTGCCTTCTATGATCAGGTCACAAAATCATTGGACACAGGTGTTGCGGTGGATGTAGTCTTTCTGGACTTCAGCAAGGCCTTTGATACTGTCTCCCACCCATTCTCATTAAAAAACTAGGTGACTGTGGCACTAATGCCTACACAGTAAAATGGGTTGCAAATTGGCTGAGGGGCTGCATCCAGAGAGTGGTGGTGGATGGGTCACATTCGACCTGAAGGGATGTGAGCAGTGGAGTCCGCCAGGGCTTGGTCCTTGGGCCCGCACTGCTCAATTTCTTTATTAGCAACTTGGATGAGGAGGTGAAAAGCACCCTGTTCAAATCTGCTGACAACACCAAGATTTGGGGTGAGATGGGCACGCTAGAAGGGAGGGACAGGATACAGCTGGACCTGGACAGGTTACAGGGGTGGGCAAATGAGAACAGGATGGGATTTAATACTGACAAGTGCAGGGTACTGCACGTGGGCAGCAAAAACCAGCAGCATACCTACAGGCTAGGGAACTCCCTTCTCGAAAGCACAGAGGCAGAAAGAGATCTTGGAATCATTATCGATTCCAAAATGAACATGGGCCGCCCACGTGAGGACACGGTCAGTAAGGCTAATCGCACCTTGTCATGCATCCACAGATGCATCATAATCAGGCCAAGGAAGTGATACTCCCCCGCTATGCAACACTGGTCAGGCCACAGTTGGAGTACTGCATCCAGTTCTGGGCACCACACTTTAGGAGGGAGAGGGTCCAGAAGAGGGCCACTCAAATGGTCAGGGGGCAGCAGGACAGACCCTATGAGGAGAGGCTACGGGACCTGAACTTGTTTCAGCCTTCAGAGAAGGCTGAGAGGGGACCTGGTGGCCATCTATAAACTTACCGGGGGGACCAACAGGAATGGGTGTTCCCCCGAGCACCTCCCAGAGTAACAAGGAATAACAGTCATAAGCTGTTTGAGAGTAAGTTCAGACTAGACATTAGAAGGCACTACTTCACAGTCAGGGTGGCTAGGATCTGGAACCAACTTCCAAGGGAAGTAGTGCTGGCTCCTACCTTGGGGGTCTTTAAGAGGAGGCTGAATAGTTACCTAGCTGGGGTCATATGAGCCCAGTATTCTCTCCTGCCCAGGGAAGACGGTCGGACTTGAAGATCTACTTAGGTCCCTTCTGACCCTACATTTATGAATCTATGAATCTGTTCTTGGTCTGGCCATGATACATAACAGTAGCATACCACTTTCTATGCTCAACAAGAAGCTATTCTGACACAATGGAAGCACAAATGAATAGCAGAAAATCAGTCTGTCAGTACAAGGAGCTTCTTGGATGCCTCAAAATCGCAATTAAAACATCCAAAAAATGGAAGGATGAGGATGTCACTAAGGAAACATACCAAAAAATAACAAGAACTTTCAGGAAGAAAATCATGGAGGCAAAGGTAAGAAAATGTTTTACACTTGCCAAAGGGAATCAAGGCCAAAAGAATAAATAAGTTGGTCAGATAAGAAAGACTAAGAAAGCTGTCAGTCTAGTGCTAGATAGCCCGGGTAAGCTCTTAATGTAAGAAATAAATAAGGCAGAGTTGCCTAACAGCAACTTTGACTCAGTCTTCAAAAAAAACCCCTGCAATCAGGCAGCTAATAAAAATTATGTAGAGGAGGAAGGAGAAATGCAGATGATTAAAAAAGAAACCATTAGAGAGTTTTTGATTGATTTGAATGAATTCCAATCAGTAGGACCTGATGAACTTCATCCCAAGATACTGAAGGAACTGGCAGGAACTGATTTAACCAACCCAGTCTTGATTCTCCACTCAGTCAAACCCATTCCCTTATTTGGAATCCAGAAGCAATTTTACCTTATGGTCAGCTTGACACTGCCCATGGGATTTTCTGCCTTTCTCTATAGCAGGTAGGGCATGCGTAAGCGAGGACACCAATAACTTAGGACCTTCAGGATTTAAATTGTATATATCCACTGCAAAGACTTAAGCATCTACACTATGATTGCTCAGAGCTCCAGTATGGAACTGGAGATCAGCCTGTTGAGAGTCTCTGGGTTAAGGTTAGAGGGGAGAGAAATAAGGGTCATGGCATGGTGGGGGTCTGCTATAGACCACCAGACCAGAAGAAAGTGGTAGATGAGGCTCTCTTCAAATAGCTAGCAGAAGTTTTCCAATCACAGGACCTTGTTCTCATGGGGGACTGCAAACACCCTGACATCTGCAGGAGGCCAATACAACAGTGCACAGGCAATCCAGGAAGTTTTTGGAGAGTATTGGGAACAACTTTCTGGTGCAAGTGCTGGACTGGCCAACTAGGGCCCATGTTCTTCTTCACTAGCTCTTCACAAACAGGGAAGAATTGGTGGCAAATAAAGTGGATGGCAACTTGGGCAGCAGTGACCACGAGATGTCTGAGTTCAGGATCCTAAGGAAAGGAAGGATGGACAGCAGCAAAGTAAGGACCCTGGACAAGCAGACTTCAACTCACTCAGAGAACTCATGGGCAAAATCCCCTTGGAAGTCAGACTGAGGGGAAGAGGAGTCCAGGACAGCTGGCTGTACTTTAAGGCAACCTTACTGAGAGTGCAGGAACAAACCATCCTGATATGCAGGCAGACTAGCAAGTATGGCAGAAGGCCAGCTTGGCTTAGCAGGGAACTCTTTAGTAAACTAAATCACAAAAAGACAGCTTATAAGAAGTTGAAACTTGGGAAAAATGTAAGAGCATTTCTTGGTTATGCAGGAATGAAGTAAGGAGAGTCAAAGCACAATTGGAGCTGCAGCTAGCAAGGGATGTCAAAGGTAAAAAGAAGGGTTTCTACCAGTATGTGAGTAGCAAAAGAAGGATCAGGGAAAATGTGGGTCCCTTACTGAATGAAGGGGGCAACCTTGTGACAAAGGATGCAGAAAAGTCTGAAGTTCTCAATGCCTTTTTTGCCTCTGTCTTCAGAGGCAAAGGCAACTCCCAGACTACTGCACTGGGCAACATAGTTTGGAGGGAAGGTGAGTAGCCCTAGTGGTAAAGGAACAGGTTAGGGACTACTTAGAAAAGCTGAATATAGAAAAGTCAATGGGATCACATGGGATGCACCCAAGGTTGCTGAGGGAGTTGGCTGATACGGTTGTAGAGCCATAGAAAAATCACGGCAATCAGGAAAGGTCCCAGATGATTGAAAAAGGGCAAACATTATGCCCATATTTAAGAAAGAGAAAAGGGAAGATCCAGGGAACTACAGACCAGCCTCACCTCAGTCCCTGGAAAAATCGTGTAGCAGATCCTCAAGGAATCCATTTCTAAGCACTTGGAGGAAAAGAAGGTGATTAGGAAGAGTTGGCATGGATTCACCAAGGGCAAGTCATGCCTGATCAACCTGATTGCCTTCTATGACAAGATGACTGGCTCTGTGGATGCGGGGAGACCAGTGAATGTGGTATACCTTGATTTTAGCAAGGCTTTTCATACAGTCTCCCACAACATTCTTGCAGGCAAGCTAAGGAAGTACAGGCTGGATGAATGGACTGTAAGGTAGATAGGAAATTGGCTGTAAAATCAGGTTCATAGAGTAGTAATCAATGGCTCATTGTCTAGTTGGCAGCTGGTATCAAATGGAGTCCCCCTGGGGTCAGTCCTCAGGACAGTTTTGTTCGATGACTTCATCAGTGACCTGGAAGATGGCATAGAGTGTACCCTCAGTATGCTTGCAGTTGACACCAACCTGGGGGGAGTAGCACATATGTTGGAGGGTAGGGCTATGATTCAAAGTGACTTAGACAAGTTGGAGGATTGGGACAAAAGAAATCTCATGAGGTTCAACAAGGACAAGTGCAAAGTCCTGCACTTAGGATGGAACAATCCCATGCACTGGTACAGGTCAGGGGCTGACTGGCTGGGCAACAGTTCTGCAGAAAAAAGCCCTTGGGTTACAGTGGACAAGAAGCTGAATATGAGCCACCAGTGTGCCCTTGTTGCCAAGAAGGCTAACAGCATACTGGGTTGCATTAGTAGGTGTGTTGCGAGTAGGTCAAGGGAAGTAATAATTCCTCTCTATTCAGCACTTTTAAGGCCACATCCAGGGTACTGTGTTCAGTTTTGGGCACCCCTCACAACAAAAAGGACATGGACAAATTTGAGAGAATCTAGCAGAGGGCAACAAAAATGGTGAGGGGGTCGGGGAACATGACTGATGAGGAAAGACTGGGGGAACTGGACTTATTTAGTAGGGCTATGCAAAGCTTCAGTCCCTGATTAGATTTGCTGTAGATTCGGCCCGATTTGGTGGCCAAATATCCAAATCCGAATCGAATCACAGGACCCTTTAATCTCTCCAAATCAAATTGGATCCCTCCCAATCAATTTGGAGAGGTTCAGAGATTTGGACATAGAGAGAACTTTAAATGTTTTTTCTATATACTTCTAGGTAGCAGGTGGCTCATGAATGCTGTGATGCTGGGGTGCTTGGAGAGTCCCACAGAAGCATGGAGGGCTCCCCAGCACATTCAGCAGCAGACACGGAATTAGACTAGAAGCGCTTCAAAGTCTGTCAGGGAGCGTGTC
This sequence comes from Crocodylus siamensis, assembly GCF_052110815.1. NCBI lineage: Eukaryota > Metazoa > Chordata > Crocodylia > Crocodylidae > Crocodylus > Crocodylus siamensis. Next base: position 360,020,692 of record NC_143395.1, read on the forward strand.
TCCCCAGCTTGGTGATTGGTGCCTCCTGGGTCTGGGGGTGGCACCCAGGGTCCCCCACGGATGATCACCAAGCCGGAGGGCGTGGGTCGGTCCCCCAGTGTGCTCCTCAGCAGACCCAGAAGTGGACCAGAAGGTTTACTGCTGAGCACATGGAAGACTTCCCCCCCCACCCCACCCCTGCACTCCTGCGGGATTCTCCATATGCCCCAGCTTCACAGCGATCACAAGCTATGATGATACCTCAAGGTATGTAGAAAAAACTTTTAAAGCTGTGTCCATGTCCAAGTCACTGAGTCTCCAAATCAGCATTGAATCTTCAGATGTGGATTCTGCCAAATCAAATCAGGAACAGTGATCTGAACCAATTAATCAACCACTGTTATGGATTCGGGGGAATCAAACAGGGCCCACTTCAGACACCCCTATTATTTAGTCTAGAGAAGAGGAGACTGAATAGCAATCTTCAACTACCTGAACGAGGGTCCAAAAGATGATGGAATTGGATCAGTGGTGGCAGATGACAGAACAAGGAGCAATGGTCTCAAGTTGTAGCAAGGGAAGCTTAGGTTAGATATTAGAAAGAATTTTCTCACTAGAAGGGTAGTAAAACACTAAGACAGGTTACCAAGAGAGGTGGTGGAAGCTCCATCCTTGAGGGTTTTCAAAACTCAGCTAGACAAACCTTTGGCTGGGATGATCTAGTTGGGGCTGGTCCTGCTTTGAGCAGGGGGTTAGGCTAGATGACCTCCTGAGGTCCCTTCCAACCCTAACTTCTATCATTCTATGATTCTAAAGGTTTTGGACTTAGGTGTATGAAGTGGCAGTTAGGATTAAGTTAACCCCTCTGTGTGTGTACCCCTAGGAGCTTAGCAAGTCAGTTTTAACAGCCCAAGCTTAAGCAAGTTTTAGATAATCAGTTGGAAAATTCTGTTTCTGACTTGGAATTAGAGCAGATATTAAACCTCTAAATAACCCACTTTCCAATCTTGTGCATAAAAACCTAGAGCATAGCTCTTTTTGTTTCGCACACCTGGATGCACACCTTGCTGGGGTTATTTGGCTCCAGCAGTCTTTCCTGCCAGGAGCAGGGGGACTGGACCCAATGATCTCACAAGGTCCCTTCCAGCCCTGAACTTCTGTGAATCTGTGAATCTCTGAATTTTGCATCCTAGCTCTGATGTCTACTTTGTCTTATGCAAGAATAATAAACACTGGCTTTACCACTGGTGTACTGTGAGGGTAGGGGCTGGTTGTTTCTTGAAGATGAGTCAAGTCTGGAGCCACTGTAGTTTGATACGAAGTCTAGAAAAAAAAATGTTAAAGCTCTTATAATGTGGCCACTTCTGTGTCCAATTCATATTTATATCATCATTCCCTTCCCAAAAGCTGAGGCGCATGGCTGGCAAAGAGCCTTTTTTAAAACAGATGCAAATATTCGGGTATTGTTTGGCCACTTGTCCAAAAATGAATTTATGTACTCATTTGTCAGACCATGTAATCATATGGGGGATAGCAATCAGTACAAGAGTTATGACAGGTATCATCAATTTTACAAATATCTCCCCAAATTATGGTGTACTGAAGGATGAGCACAATTATGAGAAACTTCTGACATACTTAATTCCCCAGCCTCAGCTTATCATCATATTTTTACTTTAGCCTTGATTGTTCCTACAAGAAAATGCCTCTGCTCAATAGTCCAGCAACAAAAAACATTAATTTCTCTTTCAAGGCTGAATTCGCCACTTGAGTTCAAAGCTCTTCCAATGCCTGTCATATCTAGAAAGTAGAATAATAGATTTTTCAGTTTGGTGGTAAAATCTGAAGGGAAAATGGTTCTAATAAAATCAAAACAGATATTTTTCCAATTTTTAAGCAGGCTAAAAATCAGAAATTTTATTTTGGGGTCTCCCAAAACATTTCACTGGACCTAAAACAAAATGTTTCATTTTATTTTGGGCAGTTATATTCTCATTTTTCTTTTTTCTTTTTAATTTAGATCATATTTAATGCAAAATGACATTTTGAATTAGGAAGCCAAAATATTTCATTCTGAAAATTCAAAACTAAAATATTTTTGACATTTTCAAAATATCCCTTTCCTTATTTATGGGTGAAATTCCATTTTATTAACAAATTTTCTATTCATTAAAAATGGTTTTGGTATGAGCCAATCTTGGGCACACACACTAGCTAGTAAAAAGCTTGTCTGAGATAGTTTGGAAAGGATGACCCTGCCTTAAGCAGAGTTGGATCAGGTGACCTCTTGAAGTCCCTTACAGTCCTACTTTCTATGATCCTATGATTCTAAGCTACTTCATGTATATAAAATCTACTCAGACACTTAGTCGTGTTGTACTTGACTAACAAGGCACAGAATTTAGCTTTGAGTTTATAAAACTGTGGTTACTTTTTAAATTTATAATCAATTTCCTGCACATTAGTTAGGGGAGATATACTTTCTCCATATATCAATAGCTAAAAATGAAGCAGACATGTCAAAATTTCCCTAAGATAATTTTAAAAGATACTATAACAATCTAAATAGCAGGAGGAATAAAGAATACATTGGGGACAGAAATATCATAATATACACCTCTTACCTCATTTACTATCATGGCAAAGGCTGCATTGTGTAGAATTGCAGCTTGTACAAGGACAAGCAACACGGCCTCTTCTGTGCACTTCATCTTCTCCGCAAACAGGTCTGATGAAAAGAGACTAGGTGAGCCTTTTTATGGTGTGCTCTAGGAATTCCCCAACTGAAATTTCATGCTTAGAAAGAGGAACTTGCACAATATTTATTGACCCTTCTAACCAACTCTTATAATCCCTGAGTGTACATCATGCAACAGTAGTGACTAAACTACTACAGAACAAACACCAACTTTTGTTCCTTGAAGTAAAAAATTAACTACTAAACACATTTCTTTCTCATAAAAAGCCTTTCATTATATCCACTATCTAATATTTGTTATATGGGAGAGTAGCCCAACAGGATTAGGTTCACAGCTTACATGTAGATGAATTATATTCTGTGAGTACAGTAATATACCCCCAGAAGGGGGGAAATAGCTACTACCTTTAACTAGACTTGAATAAGTATTTTATTGTAAACTTTCACAAATTCAAGGTAAGCATTTATTTAACAAGCACCCAGTGAACACACTGACCTTCCATTAAGCCTATAGAGCTAGATCTAAATTATTCTTGTAGGTGCCTAAATGGGACTTTAGCAAAACTTGGGCACTTAGCACAGCATTCTATTTGGTCCTGAATGTTCAGCATTTTTAATATTCTGTTGCTGAATGTATAGCCCTGCACACCTACACAACAAAGTGAGAAAGTGTTCTCATTTTTTCCTCCACAAAGCTGAATATCAGGGGACTAATCAGGACAGCCAGAGTTCCCTTCAACCAAATGGGGTTTAAACCTGGTTCTTCCTGATTTCCCAACACAGCACTCAAGCTATCATACCACAAGTCAGCTACTAACAAGTCTCTTCTCTGACACTCCTCTTGAAGCTGGCCTTCTGGGTAACTATGATAAAGAGGTCTGTGGGGAGATATGTGGTGTCAGGAGGAAGGAAGGAAGACAGTGTGTGGCTCAATAAGGTGATGCTCACCAGGAAGGTAGGAGATTGTGTATTCTAGCCAACAAGACAGAAGCTTGCACTGTTCTACATTTTATCCAAGGACTATGCTAGTGGCTCAGCTTCAAAAAGAGCATGAGAAATAGCTGACCTGTGGTGTGCCATGCTAGGAAGTGGACAAGTTTTCAAAACCCTTGTGGAGGAAGGAGGATGGAAATCAGGACATCCAGCATCCCTAGCGATTGCCCCTAGCTGCTGAGCTATGGTGGAAATGAGGTAACAGCTCTTTCCCATCCTTAGTCTAACTTCAGCAGTCATGGGTTCTGGACAGCTACTTCTTCAGGCATCTAAGTCTGCTACATGTCCACATGTAGACACACGTAGGGCTATGGCTTCTAATGCAAATGCTCAGTCAGTGCAACTTTGTAGTTGTCATAGAATCAGAAAATTAGGGTTGGATGCGATTTCAGGAGGTCATCTAGTCCAACCCCCTGCCTGGGGACCATCTCCAACTAAAAAGCCCCCACCCACTGGCTGCTGATCATTCCAGCCAGGGTTTTGTCAAGTCAGGCTTTAAAGACCTCCAAGGATAGAGATTCCACCACCTCTCTAGTACGGTTGTGTGAAGCTTCAGGTGCTGATTTGATTCGGAGGAGATTTGGCCCGATTTGGCGGCCAAATCTCTGAATCTGAATAAAATCAGGAGACCAATAAAAAGGTCCAAATCAATCTGAAGTTCTCCAAATTGATTCGGAAAAGATTCTGAGAGCTTCAGAGATTTGGGCAGTCCTTGCTGGCTCCCACAGGGAAATGGACTCTGTGCTGGTAAGTAGCGGGGTGGGAGAGGAGGGGACCATGGGGGGGACCCCTCCCAGGCCCCATCCCCTGCCTGCTCCTCCAGCACCCCTGAGCACTCACCGACCCTTGCCTGCTCTCCCAAACCTGCCCCCTCCACCAGTTCCAGCTTCTAGATCTTTAAAAAAAACCCCACACATTGGCTGCTCCCGGGGGGGGGGGGGAGCCCTGCTGCCCCCTGCTGCTTGGGGGGCTCTGCCACAAGCCCCCTGGACCCCGCCCACTCTCCCAGCCCCCCCATGGCTGCCCCACCCACCCCACCTCCCGGCTCTTAAAAAAAAAAAGCCCCCACTCACTGGCTGCTACAGCAGCCTCAGGGCTTTTGGGGCTCATGACAGAGCCCCCCATGCAGCACAGGGCAGTGGGGGGCAGTGGGGATTAGCCCCCCACCTGGCAAGAGCTGGTGAGTATGGGGCTTTTTTCTTTTTTAATAAGTGGGGGGCTGAGAGAGCAGGCAGGGGATGGGGCTTGTCCAATTCAGAGATTCAGCTGATTAGGCAGTGACCGAATCTCTGAATCAGATACAGGCAAATCAGTTTGGGACAGTGTTTTGAATCAACAAATTGAATCACTGTCCCACAAACTGGCTGAATCTGCATCCAAAGTGAATACTAACTGCTTCACACAAGCCTACTCTCTAGATTCCAGTGCTAATGAGAACGTTTTTCCTAATATCCAACTTAAACCTCTCTTGCTGCAACTTGAGACCATTTCCCTTTGTTCTGTCATGTGTCACCACAAAGAACAGTTTAGCAACTCCATCCTCTTTGGAACCACCCTTCAGGTAGTTAAAGGCTGCTATCAAATCTCCTCTAAGCCCAAACCTCCAATTTGTCTAGTTCATTCTGAATCCTGACCCTACCCTCCAGTGTATCTACTACACCCAGCCAAGCTTGGTGTCATCTGTGAACTTGCTGAGAGTGCATTCCAGCCCGTCTTCCAGATAGTCAATGAAGATATTGAACAAAACTGGCCCCAGGACCAACCCCTGGGGCCCTCCACTTGTTACTAGCTGCCAGTTAGACATCGAGCCATTGATTACTACCCATTGACCCTGACAATCCACCCAGCTTTCTATTGACTTTACAGTCCAAAATGTATAGAAAAGCATATCCAGGCATGCAGAGCTACACATCCAGCTACAGAATACCCTTGGATGCAGAAGTACCAAAAATGCCATATGCTTTACAATTTGGACACTTAGATGACCAGGAAGGAAGCAGAATGTGATTTACTCCCCCCAGAAATAGCCCAGGTCAGTCTCCCTCTCGGCCTCATGGGTAGAGTATTCACCTTGGAAGAATGAAACATCTGATCTAGGCCCTTCTTAGGCCAAGGGGGTTCAGGCCCACAGTTCCTACTTCCCCAAGGAGCCTATAAACTATTAAAGAACATGGGGAAAATATTCAACTGCTGAAAACAGCCCCATGAGGCCAGAAAAGAGGCAAGAGGGAACCTGATTCTGAAGTCTTATGATGAGACACTCTGCTTAGAGTGGGGACACTAGGGTCTTGTCCCTGTTGGTAAGACTGTTTTGGTTTTTAACCAATGGCTGTCTACTATAAAATGCAGAAATTCAGGAGCAGGGTTGGGGCGGGATGTGCTGAGATGTTGTCATCCTTCCCATCCAGCAATAAGGAGATTCCTCACACATTTAAACACTGAAGTGAGACTTGATCTAAAACTCTTGTCCATAGACTTTAGCAGGCTTTGATTTAGGCTCCTAGTATTGACTTTGTGTATACCCAGTCTGTATAGTGATATCGCCTCAAAGGAATTTGGGAGTGGCAAGTTGAGGGGGGGAAGTTCTGGTATGGTAGTTCCACTGTAGAAAAGGGGGAAATTAAATTATTAAATTTAATACTTCTGGGTGCCTATACATGAGCCCAGAGGCTGCTCCAACGCGTTGTAATTAATTGAGTCTGATGGAGCATGGTAATACCATGCTCCAGCCAGCCTCTGCATCTCATGTATCAGCATCCCCATACTTCAAAATGGTGGTGGGGTTGCTTTATCTATCATTGATGAGCTTTAGATAAAGCACCCCTGCCATTTTGAAGTGCAGAGATGCTGATGCATGAGATGCCTCAGGCAGGTTAATTAGAGCAGCTCTAGAAGCTAACGCCTTTGTGTCATCAAAAGATTTCTTTAACGCACTCCTATTTTATGTGTCAGTAATAAAAATAAGGCCATCCTGAAGACAGATACTTAAGGAACTCTACTAGTAACTTCACTCTAGCATACTACTTCCCTGTTTGGTACAACCAGTACCAAACCAGCCTCTCAGTAGCCAGGGTCTTAACCAAACTAAAAACCTACTGCTAAACCCTGTCTTCTACAGCTTAACTTACAGTTTCCTGTATGGTACTGTACTAAATGCTTTAAATGAGTCCAGATAGATCTATAATGTCACTCTTGTCTAGAAAACTGGTTCTCTTCTCAAAGAAAGATATTGAGATGGTCTGGCACAATCTGCCTTTAGTATGTTGTGTTTTATCCCATTTACCTATGTCGTTAATAATCATTCTTTCCTTCAAAGTCCTGCATATTCTAACAAGGCCTCCCTAGATATCAGGAAAAATCTCCCTACTATTAGAACAGTGAGGCAGTAGAACAGACTGCCAAGGGAAGTTATAGGAGCTCCCTCGTTGGAGATGTTCAGGAAGAGATTCAAAAACCAGTGGTCAGGGATGATTTAGAAGTAGCATTCCTGCCTTCATGCAAGGGATTGGACCTTTGAGGTCCCTTCTGACCCTATGATTCTGTGCTGCCATGTGGTAACTCGGATCACTATTTCCCTTCTCCTGCCCCTTTGTTAGTCTGCAGTTATATAGTACCTTGCCTACCTTGATAACTACTAGACCTGCGAATTCATGGGTCTGGTCTTTCAGAAATCTGGAATGTCAGTAGACATGAGCTAGAACTGATTCATTTTACTGGAATCAGGAGAAATCTCTTTCCACCGAAGACTAAGTAATCAGTCTACCTGCTTGTTTTTGGCAATGTCAGTTGTTCACTTCTTAGGGGTCCTAATGTTACATTTCATTTCAGTCAGGGCCTGCTTTTCATATTTGAGGTCCTAGATAGCATTCTCCTGATCCTTAATTACATTTATGTTCTAAATAAAAGTCATTGTTCACATTATTTCTTTGCAGCTGATTCCTTTCCCATTTTTTCTGGCTCTTCTGAAAGTAGCTTTACTGTCAAATTTGAGAGAACAATAAGACATAAAACACACAATAAGCTACAGAGGAAAAGCTGGTCCTCTAGCTGAGATGTCCAAATAGAAAACAATAGGGACCCATCTAGTTATTTCTCTAGTCAAACTCCTATGATTTAATATTCCAATACATATTTGTTAGTTATTATAAATTTATTAACTACAAAACATTATTATTTAATAATTTATATCAGTTGGGATTTGTATCGACAGTCTATCTGAAAAAATGCATACAAATTAATATTACTGTTTTGTTCAAGGGGAAGCTTTACACTTGTAAAACACAGACTAAACATTTACTTGGAACTTTTCATTGCACAGGTAGTTAAATGCTTTTATCTTCATTTTGCGTATGGGAAAGCTTCAGCCCAGCAGCACGAGCCTGATGCTTTAGGGGTGCCAGGCTCAATTCCTGGTTTTACAAGAGACTTCCTATATTACCCTGGGCACAACACTCTGAGACAGATTGTCAAAGGTATTTATATGCCTAATGCTCATTGATTACAGTGATACGTATGCACCTTTGAGGATATGGGCTTTATTTTCTCCATGCCTAACTTTATTTTCTGTAAATGGACATAATTGTATTCCTTAGTCCACAGGATAAGGACAGATGCATTAAAAAATTTGAAAAGCATACAGATACTGCATTAACAGTATCTCTCTCAGGAAATAGAGAAAGAAAGAATGACAGGGAGTATGTGACTTGTTTATGATCACGTAAAAGGACAGTGGAAGAATCAAGTGAAGAATGTAGGTCTCATCTCCTCTATGCACTACATAATGTCAAATGACACATTTTACTCCAGCTGATCTGAAATTTTCAAATTGTTTTGGAACTGCTCAGCTTATCTGCAGCTCAGATTTATGACCTAAGTTTTTTTACAAAAAAAAATCCCAACAGAGATGCAACATTTAATTGTGTTAACCTGACAGAATAGTTCAGCATTGTAAGGATTGCATTGTAAGTCTCATGCTGCAAGTCTAATGGCAAAGAAGCTCTACCCTTTTGCCTACAGAAGTGATAATCTCTAAAACCTCATAAAAGCTGTCTTCTGCCCAGTACATGGTACATTGTGGTTTTAATTGAGCTTGTCTAAAGCTTGTAAAGCTCCCCCTCCCCAAAAGATGTATTTCTGAAACAAAGCCAAAAAGCAGAGAAAATAGTTATTCTTAAGTCTATCAATAAAAAACATACCAAAATTTTCTAAAGGTCATTTTCTTTCCCAACATGATTGAAACATGATTCCTTTCAAACCAGGTTGGCTCATTCCATGACTTGATCAGCATATTGCAACAAAGAATTTCCCCCAGACAGGTGTGCTTCAGTAAAACACTATGGGACAATTTGCACCCTGTTAATCTTACTGTTTCCTAATACCTATGACAAATAACATTGTTATGCTATGTTATCTGTTTGCTTAATGACTTGTTCTGTCCCCATCAAAAGCTTTCAATTCTTGCAAAATGTATTGCGGTGTCATTTATCACACAATCTGTTCTTTCAAAGTAAATATTAAGTAAGTAGTTCAATTCTGTTAACTACGTACTGTGGGGTTAGCATTCTCACAAGCCTTCCTTCTGCTATACCACAAAAAAATGACAGCAGGAATGTTAATGCCCGGGTAAATAAATAGTACAGTGAAGAAGGGTTAATCATCAGACACTGTGGGAAGACAAGGAACCTCTTACATTAGGGGAGGCCAAACGCAGACAGTGAACTGAAATAGCACAGAGGATATCACTGCATTTTGCCAAAGGCAAAATTCTCTTCTCTGTTTTAACAATGCAACCCATGATGCATTTCTACAATGTACTGGTGGTGAGTCTCATTAAGGACATGATTGTACACTCTATCCTTACCCTACCTACCCAAGCCCACTGACTGCTCCAGAGCCAGAATCTTACCCATCAGGCTTCTCCACTCAAAGTGGCCACTTGCAGAAATTAAGTGCTTAAGAAGGCAATGGGACTAAATCTGAAGCACCTTCATGGGCATCCTTCCAGCTCTGGAGCTTACCAGTGGACTCACACAAGTGAGGATTAGATTGGGTGTCCTCAGGCCTGTCCTCCATGGGCACCACTGCAAACACAGTATAAAAGAAGTCCTTAGGAGTCAAAGGTTTGAGCTGCTATAACTGAAAGGAATACTGAACCTGATCCAGTGTGTAACAGGGGCCTCTACCCCACTGTTACTTTAAGACACAGAGAAACAACTGACTGGGGAGCTAGGTGGGAATTGGCAGTCAAAGGGGAAACAGGAAATGCAGCTCCAAAGCTGCATGCAAGAAAGCTGTATGCAATTTAGCTGGGACCAAATGGGGAAAAAAGAGAGAGACAATGAGGGCTGGCCTCTAGGCAGGAGGCTAAAGAGCAGCTTCAGCAGAACTAGGCAAGCAAGTAATCAATCTCTGGTACTAAAAGTAGGACCAAGCTGCAAATCTAAAGGACTTCAAGACTTTTCAACAGCTTACAGAAGAGCTAGCTTAGCTGTAAGGTAGTGCAAAGGCTGCCTGATTAGGAGACACTGGCCACAGAGCTGTGAGTCTGCTTGCTGGGAGGCTAGCAATAGGGTGACAAGCCTAGGTTGGCTAATGGAAACCCCTGTACTTGACTCTGAGAAATGGAGATCAGGTGACCAGAAGTAGCAGGGCTATATAAGCTGGCCCCTAGGCCACAGCGCATACCTGGGAGGCACTCTATGCTGTGAGTTGCAAGCACAGTGCCAAATATGTTGAAGCCAGGGTAAGGCAAGGGGTCTGACAGGTTGGGGCACAGTTGAGGCCAGTTGCAAAAAGTAAAGTCTGAGAATCATGGGCATGGATATGGACCAGATTGGAAGTCATAACTGGTGTCAGTCAGGGTGGGCGGTTAGTTAGTGGGCTTGGGGCACTGAGGCAGGGCCAGGCGTCCAATGCAATGCAGTGAGACATGGTGAGAGGCCTGGACCAAAGGGTGGGGGCTTTCTGTCTGGGTCCCTGGTGGCCGCCTGGTTCACCTATGCCTGTTTCCAGCCCTGAAAAAGGATATGCTGTCTCCACGACTTGTACAGTCCCAGGTTGGGCAGCCCTACAGCTGGTAGCCAAACTAGCCAGTCTAGTAAGGCAAATGAATCCTGCTAAGGTCATCTACCCCTTGGCTTCTCACTGCCCAGCTCCAGAAAGTCCAGGGTTCCTCAGCACGCTGTCTCTTTCCTCTTTGTTGCAAGCAGGCTCCATTCCTCCACAAGGCTCTCTCCCACAGCTGTGCATTGCTATGTTTTCCATTCCTTGGCTGCCTCCCTCACTTTTGCAAAATCCTTATCTGCACTTCCCATTATCACCTGTGGACAATTACTCCCCAGCCCCCAAATGTTAGTCTTACTAATTATGGACTCATCAAAAGATCCTTTCTTCTTCCCTGCCGTCTGCTCTCTGGCTATCATTTCTTATCTTATCTACTTGTTTACTCATCCAGTGCCTTCAGCTGTTACGCTGAGTCTGATCCTGTTTTGTAACAGGAGCCTCCAGGTCCCTGTTAAACATTCCCTAGTTGCCAAACTGACCTTGCCCAGTCCATTTTGATTTCTCTAGCTACTGCCTGTCTTTGTCAGCCACACTTTTTAATGTTTAAGAATACAGGTTATGAATTTGGGAGCCTGCCCTTAGGGTCCCTCACTCAGTCCTGCTCATCATTGTGCTGCTTTGGTCTGACCCAACCCCTTAACTTTACTCCTGGGGATGGTATTGTGCCTTACACATGGTTCCAGACAGCCCACTCTCCTAGTCTCTCTTTCTTTGTTAGTCCTGTGATGGACTGGCTGGCAGTGACTTAGCCCAGGGGTTTTGAAGGGGTAAAAGATGATTGGAGGACTTGGGATTCCCTTTCCGCACCAATCAAGCCCCAGAGACTCACCCCCCCCGTGTCCCGATTGGCCCCTTGGGTCACCTGGAGGGGGATAAAAGGGGCAGTGTGGACTGACTCAGGAGAGACCAGAGAGGGACAACAAAGAAGGGGCTTCACAGAGCTGAGTAAGCAGGGCAGGAGCAGTGCCCTAGAGCAGGACCTGCAGGCAGCAGTGGGACCCTCAGCAGCGTGGCATGCAGCCAGCAGGAGAGGCTCCCCTGCTCCAGGAAGGATCTGAGCAGTGACCTGAGAGGTTCCCAGCTCTGCTTCCAGCTCCTCCAATCAGAGGCCAGGCAGCTTGATGTACAGCCGGGGCTCCAGGAAGGTCAAGACCCCTAGCAGACTGGAGCAGTGCCACCTGTGGTGGCTGTATTCCTGCCTACCATGTGGGAGACCTAGGTTTAAGTCCCAGCTGAGGTGACTTGGGTTGAGTGAACTACCAAAAAGCAAATCTTCTTGCAGTGGAAAGGGGCCACTGTGTCTTTCTCCCCCTCCAGGTACCAAGGCTCTATATGTCCTTGTTATTTGACATTTTGCATTTTGTGCCTTTTTATATTTCACCAACCCATATTGTTTGCTCTGCTGTTTGTGTTTTGTTAACTCTGTTTTTGTCAATGATTGTAAGTGTCTAACCTTTGTTGAATCCTGCCCCCTTGGGGCATTGTACTGTCCACTATACCCTCTGATTTATGCCTGTTATCTTCCCAGTATTGTTCCCTCATTAAAAGGTATATGGTTAAGTCCCCATTGGTGGTCTGGCTATACTCTATAGGAGGAGGAGAGTCCCTACACCTCCCACAGTGCTTGTGCCCCTGCTTTGATCCCTTCATTTGGAGAGGGGATACCTTTTGGAGTACTGCCCGGGTTACAGTCCAGCCTTCTTTAAGGCATTGAATATTAACATAAGAAAACAGTGCCAGGATCTAGTCTGTCTCTGTCTCTGTCTCTGTCTCGTGTCCAGGCCTCTGCCCATGATTCTTGGATTTTACTCTTTGCAGCTTGCCTCAACCATGCACCAGCCTGCCAGACCCCTGGCCTTACCCTGGCTTCAACATCATGGAGTACCTCTCAGGCACCCACCATGGCCTCCAAGTTCCTCTGTAACCACTCCTACAAACTGTGGCCTGGGGGCTGGCTTATATAGCCCTGCCTCTTCTGATCACCTGAGTGGCCTCCCTACTTTTTTTTTTCCTTGAAAGGCTCAGCAGGTGAGTGAAGGAGAGGGGCTCAGGGACCAGGAGTGCAAGACCAGAAGAGGGTGTTAATATGATGCCTAGCCTCACCCTGCTACAGGGTGCCATGGTCACCCTTGGAGGCAGGCCTTGTCACAGATTATATAAGCTAATGATCCTCATCAAGTGAGAAGGAAAGGCATATACAGAAGACAGAATGTGAAACAGGCGTGGATGCATAAGCACCAGACAGAATGAGGATAAAAACTCTTGTTACTTGTTTAAAATAAAGCAAACTGAAGAGCAGTGAATACATTCTTTGGATTCGTCTTTGAGTTAATCATGTTCCTTAAGCTTTGACATCGATAATCGGGAAGGATTAATCATATTCAGCAGGGACATAAAGATTATAGGAGAGATTTCTGAACAACTAGAAAGAACATAGAAAGTAACTTTTGTCATTACAGGATTAAAATGCATGAAGAGCAAAAAACAGAGGAGCTATAAGTGCAGGCCTGGAATAATGACTGTAATGTTACAGGCTACTGTAAACCATGGTGGGGTGTAAAATCTATTTCCACCAAGAAGACAGTGGTGTTCAAAAGAAGCAGGAAGAGAAGCAGGGATTGAGGTAGCTGCATGCAATCTGATAAAGACAGATGACAACATGTGAAAGAATGAAGGTGAGAGGAAATCCTATTGTCCAAAAGAATTTGGAATAAGAATAGGTTACATCCAGCTTGTGGGAGTAGCAAGTGAAGAAGGTGGTGAGAAGGAAACCTGAAAATACATTTTAAGAACAGTTACTTAGCAGTAACTTTGGAAACAACAAAGGCAGAGGCTTATTAATAGGTATGGTAGGTAACAGTTTACTCAGCAGGCATCCTGGAAAACGAACCAGGATGAACTTAATACCGAACCCAGTAATCTCTAAATTCCAAAAGTTCCTGTGGATGGTTAAAAAACAAAGAACTTAATGATCATTATCTTTAAAGATTAAGCACAGTTTGCTTAGCACTTTTGGTATAGTGTTTAGAGATGGCTGTCAGGATCCCTAGTTGTATCTGTCTCTTGAATTACTGTACGGCCTTGTATAACATCTGACTGCTCATTCCCTAATTTTAACATGGAAATATTACTTATCATCCAAGAGAGCTACAGTGCAAATGATTTTATCTGTGTAATAGTCATAATAGAAATAATCATGGAAAAGCAGAGCTAGGAGGAACCTTTAGAAGCCCTTGGCTCAAGGCCAGATCATCCCTATCCAGACCCACCCATATATGATGTTGATAATGATGATGCCTGGGACCTAACAAAGACCTATTACCCCTGTATAAGCATGACCTTGGCTTGGGAATATCAATACATCGTCATGGTCATACTGATGGCTCCAGGCTGCTTTTATCATTTTGAACACTCTAGGCAAAGGGCTTCTTTTATCACCCACCTGGCTCTTTGTGGAGGAATACTCACGTCACACAAATGTTACTCTGGGACCTTGGTCTTAAGGTTCTAATTATTTGGTTTGAGTCTCATGGCCAGGCTGTCTTGGTTGTCCAGGGCAATGTACAGATGTTCAGTTTCTATCAGAAGGTTCTCTATTGTCTCAGTAGAAAACAAAAATGTTCAGCTGTTCAAGCTTCTTCTCCCAGGGTAAAAATGGCCACTCTGGGATAAAAAGAACCCAGAAAAATCCAGGGTTAATTCATTCCCAGGAGGGTTAGTTTCTCATAACAGTGTGAACACCTGCATACTTTCCCATAGCCTAACTATTCCTGGGGACCAGGAAAAATAAAGCTGGGGGGTAGGCTTTCCAAGACCAGGAGCACACAATGCCTGCCTCCACAAATCAACTGAGCAGCACGGGTGGCAATTTAAAAGCCAGAGAGACTCAGAGTCTGGCTTGGGGAAAGCCTTTCCATATATCAGCTTTTCAATTACAGCCCCTGCTGCTCAGCCCACCTGAAGCAGTAAGGGGTGAAGTGTGCTGCTGTACTGTCATGGCAAGACTCAATAGCCTTTCTGCCATGGTGAAATTCCCCCATCCTACCCCACCATGCTTCTCTGGGTCAACCCAGAGCAGTAACGGGCAAGGCTCCTGGAATGCTCCCTCCCCTCCTGTCCCTCCATCTCTCCAGGTCAGCCTGGAGGAGAAAAAAGACTGGGGCTATTCTTCTGTGAAGGAGAACTGGGAAGATTCCCACTAGGGGAAAATGCCTCCATCCTGCCAATCAGCTGACTGGTGAGATTGGTGGGACATTCTTCTGAACAAGAAGCCTCCCTGCCGGTCTCCGAGAGCTGCTGTTTTTTTGCAGTTGCCACCTACCACTTGATCACCTGACCCCTTCCCAGGGGAGAGGGCAGATTGTCAATTAATGGGCTTCCCTAAGTGCAGAGGTGAGCCAGGAAGCAGCCTTCTAGTGCCCCCTGGCTGGAGAGTTTGCCTATGAAGCTCTCCAGGCGTGGGGCTGGAGGAACATCTGTACAGTCCAGTTCCCAGGAGAAGAGCTTTGAGAGAGAGTTGTTGGAGAACTAATACCTATTCTTCCTCAGCCATTGGCCACAAAGAGCTTGTTTACACTGCAGTGGCAATGTGTTTTGTCAGGCTTGGCAAGTCCCAACTATGGTCTACACACCAATCAATCCCTACACTTGTGCTCCAACCACTGCAGGCTCACTCTCCAAGATGTTCCTCAGTGGCTGTTGTCATGGTTGTAGTCTCAACCTACTTGAGGGACTTCCAGAAGAAGTTAAGAGTCACTTCCCTGGAGCATTTATGCATGAGCAGGTGAGTGGAATATGCTAGTCCAACCCCCTTCATAGATGCAGGGTATGCTCATCCTAAACCATACCCAGAAGATATCTACCCAGTCTCATCTTGAACCTTTCCAGTGAAACAGATTCCACAGCTTCCCTAGGCAAGTACTGGGCGGTAAAATTGAAGTCTAATGTATTCACTGGCACAAAAAAAGCAGTAATAACCTCGCCCTGGTGTTAATCTCTCCTTGTGGGGGTAGTGTAGAGGGTAGTATATCATCCATCAGATCTTCATCTACAGCAAACTGCCATAAGGAACAGGAAATTGAAACAACTGAGCTAGACAAGAACAGTAATTTCATGGCATGAGCACAGTGCTGCAACTCTGTTTACTATAGAAGCAGATATACCAAATGCACATTGCAACATCAGGTATATGACATAAATCTGAAAGAATTAGACTTTAAGCCCTTTCCTCCCACCTGTTGAGAACAAAGCCTCCTCTATGTAGGAGACAAAGCCTTCCTATGTCCTGATCCAAAACTCATACAAATGTGCTTATATAAACATGGGACAAAATTCTGTCTCCATTTTTTGTGTGCCCAAATGGCACTTTTCTATCCATGTGAGTGGCATTTTTGGTTCTTACATGCAGGTTGTAATTTTGTTACGCATGTACTGTGGATGCATAGGTGTGTGCTTGTATACTGAGCATATGCATTATGTTACGCACTGACTGGGCACATATGTGTCTATAGGTAATTACCTATTATGAACATGTAAGTGCATGCAAGTTAGGAAAATGTAGTCAGCTGGAAACCCATGCCTAAGCTTCTAGTCAGACCCTTGCTCCCAAGGTGGGGAGAAACTTCTTTGCTGCTCTCCATCCATTTTACCTAATGACTATTCAATGCAAGGGGAAAGGGATCCATTTAAAAAAGGCAGCTTGAAGAATGTCAATGGTAGTGCTTGGTTTAGTGCAGTGCAGTGTAGTAGGAAGCCAAAGTGTTGTAAGTTCAAGCCCCTGCAGGCAAGAGGGTCTAAAATCTGGGTCTCCTTCTTTCTTCCTGGGCAAATCCTCAACATTTCAGCTATTGATACTAAAACTCATCCTAATACTCATGCAGCCTTCTGGATCCTCAGTTCAAAGGTAAAAGATTTGCAGCCTTCTTTCACGTGCCTAAAACCACTACTTACACAACTAGAAAGCTGCCACTTAGGCACACAAAGGAAAATAGAACTCTGCCCATGGTGCAGTGAGCATGAAATACATTCAATCAATACTTATTTAATTAAAGAAAAAAATAAAAACTTGTGTGATTTTTTTTTCCTCTGAAGAGATGAGAAAAAGAATGGACCATTCATGATAGATGTGAGTTATATCACTTGATACACTACAGACAGGCACTTAGAAACTACAATGACAAAGGATGTCTAAGAACTTGGAAATAATAGAACAGGAATAGAATAATAGAGCAGGCAAGCAGTTACTTACGTAACTGGTTCCATTGTCTTCAACTACAGTGTCAGTCATTGCTGATATGGTCAAGTAGGGTGCTCAATGAAGACAATTCACAATCAATCTGTTATTCCTGCTGAAGGAAATGATTCACCCAAACAGTGCATTAGTGTTGTTAGAATTATACCAGATTTATTTAGCTTTAGCTGCAGATTGTGGGACTAGGTGTTTCCAGTCTGAAAGTGGGCATGATAATCTATTCCGATCAGTAAAACAGCTTACATAATAACAACTGCAGATAGCTCTGAGCCAGCCAGCTCTACTAGAAATATATATGCCACAGAGGATATTCAGGCTAGGCAGAAGTAGGGATGTATTCAGTGAGATTCAGATTTCTCTTGTTCCTGACTTGAATATTACTATAGCACCAGTCAACGTTACTGAGAGTCTTGGTATAGGAAAGCTATGTGTCCCACTGTGGTATGCATAATTCAGAGAAAACAGGCTGGGGTAGTGTCACCTGCAGTTGTTATTATGGAAATCAAGTTACCTTGTGATGGTCAAAGGAGTAGGGTCAGGAGAAAACAAATGCCCCAGCATTCTAGAAAAAGAAACTTCCTTAGAATCATTGTCAGCAATTCCTTGCAGTCAAGGATGATTGTTTTCCATGACTGTCTTACCTGCAAGTTCAAAGATGGCTGATGAAGCCTATCTGAGATCAAACCAACTCTGTTGCGGCTTTGGCACATGCTTCCATGCACAATGGGTGGCTCTGGCTTCTTAGTTTTTTCCATTTCCTGTTGCTGTCAGAAGGTTTCAGAGTACTGAGATCCCTGCAGCAGGCTCTTCCTCCACTTGGGGTGGTCCTGGGCGATAGTATCTCACAACTTAATACCAATGCTGCATTTTTTCAAGTTGGTCTTGAGGACATCCTGAAAGTGCTTCTTCTGCCCTCCTCTTGAGTGTACACCTTGACTGAGAAGGAGAATAAAACTTGCTTCAGGAGCCTGGAGTCAGACATCCAAATAAGATGACCAGCTCAGCAAAGTTGATGCCAAATGATCATCACCTCAGTGCTTGTGGTGTTTGCTTGCGAGAGGACACTAATATTGGTTCATCTGTCTACCACTGGATTCAAAGGATCTTCTGCAGGCACTGTTGATGGTACTTTTCCAATGACTTGAAGTATCTCCCGTATCTTAGCCACGTCTCAGCTACGTACAGTAACGTGGGGATCATGACTGCTTGATAAACCATGAGCTTGGTTGCGGGTCTGATGTCACAATCTTCAAACACTGTTTTCCCATTCCTACAGAAATATTAAATCTATTATAGATATGTAGAGCCCATTTCTGTAGTTTCCAGATTTTAGTAACACAATTCACCCTAAACTGCAGTGGAGTTGCAGATCAACTTAGCCATGCATTATAGGAGGCACTGGCATTGATCTCTATATTAAAGCTGCCTAGCAAATGACATTAAAAATGGCTAGATTTAATTTGGTTATAATTATGCCAATTTTAACCACCTAGAGTTGGTTAGTCTTTTCCTGAGATTATTTTTTTAAACACTCAGCAAGAACAGAACAACTACTTTTAAGAATAAGGTTGGGGAAAAATAAGCTTATCTGCCAGTTTTTTCCTGATAGTTCTGAAGAACTCTATTGCTTCTGTAGCATTGAATGGGAAGTTGGAACGTGATAGAAGTCCAGTTCTGGTGTCAGAGCTGTACCCCCTGCTGTCCCAGGAAAAGTCAGTGAAATTTGGTAATGGGCTATTAGCTAGCCCATTTACAAAAGAAATATGAAAGAGATTAGATAAGGTTGGTGTTTCAGAGCTGAGAAAGAGAGCCCAGTTCTCATGCGGACCCAAGACTAAGCTGGACTTAATGATCCACCAACAAATCTATGTATTTGGGTAATGGAAACATAAGTACCCAGAGCATTAATCTGGATAAACTATTCCAAGCCAACTTCCCTTAGAGAGAAAGCCAGAGGAATTTCTCAGAAAAATTCTTGAGATCAGTTAAGAAAGTTTCAGCAAACAAATGGAAGACGCAAAGAAAGGTAAACAGAAGAAATATGGGTAGACAAGTACTTGAATTACCTTGCACAGCCTTCTAGCAGTTAATTGTTTTGCAAGTCTTCCTCACTCTTGTTTTTGTGAATAGCCTCAAGTAGCAACTCTGTGAAGAGACAGAGAGTACATGCTGTGCTTTGTAATAAGCATCATCGGTAAAAACGGGGTGGGGGGGTTGGTCAATTTACATCATAACTTCATTCTTATGTCAACATATTTCTAAATATATTTAAGATTGAAGGGTGATAGTCATAATTTTGGCACTGGGGTCAATTTTACCTTCGCGTGACTAGGAAAAAGCTCTGCTTTGTAATAAATGTCTTCTCAGATACTGTTTTAACAGAACATTAATTTGTTTCCCATAACCTACAAGCATTAATACTTTGCTTTGGAATTTCCTGTCAGTTTGGTTTCAACCAGATCAAACTTTGACATCAATTGGATTTCTTCCAGTGTATGCATTTATACTCAGTCCGTTTAAATCTGAACTAAATCGGCAATAAGACGAACTTTATTCTTATAGAAATGTACTGCAAAAAATGAACAATTTGATTCACTCTGCTTATAAGGAAATGAATCAATTCATTACAGCAAATGATTCCATACATTTCTCTATAATAATCATACTTTATTCTACAGACATGATGGAGATTTATAGGCACTTTAAAAATAGCTGTATTGCCATTCTGGTCACATATTCCCCCAGCCCTCATGCAATATTTCTATTAATCTTTGCTCTAAATAATAAATAGTCACCTTTTGTCCAGTTTCTAGTTTATAAATCAAAATGAAAACAGAAGGTTTGCTCCAGTTTCCGTAAAAGTCAATGAAAGTTTTGAGTCGCTGTTTTTTAATTTTGCCAGAGAAAGATTTGGCTGTGGATCACCCCAAAACAGAAACTAAGCCTTTGCTTACACCCTTCATTCATGTCTGCTTGACTAGATTCCTTTCTTGCTTACACCAGTTTGTATTAAAGTAATTCCAAGTTGATTAATGAGGATAAATTGCTACAGACTGATGCAAGAGAAAAATCAACCATACGAGACAAACTAAGTGAATCTGAGAAATACAGACTGTACATATACTACTGCAGCCGTAATGTAGCAGGGACTGAGTGTCTGTTCATGTGCATTTGCACAATCCCTCTTCATCCTAACAGAGCCAGTTGTACCCAGATTGTTATAATTTAAAAGGTTTATTCCTTTAGCAGTTATTTGCCCAAGTGGAACCTCTACGTCATATATTGCTTGTTCTTTAACTGAGCTTTTTGCAATTAAAGGACCAGATACTGAAAGAAAATCATCTTTCTAAAAGAGAACAGCATTTTGTATTTAGGCTGAAAAACCAGATTGCTGACTGAAAACCTAAAAGCTGGGTTTATGATGGATCATTCAACACACAATTTACTGTACATCACACTTAGCAAATATGTGCCTAAGATAAATAATGGAAAGCCTAAGGCAACACGACACTGCCTGACACAATGATGTTAGGTACCTAAAAGTAAATTTGGGGGTATTTCTATATACAGTAGCATAACTAGAGCTGGGTGAGTGGGGCACTGGCCCTCAGTGGCAATCTGGAGAGGACACCACCTTGATCCCACAGTGCTCCACACCCCTGCACTCCGGCACATAACAGCATCTCTTCCCAGGGCATCAAAATTATTAGTTACACTTCTATGGCTTAATCACAGTGCCAGGCAGTGCCATACTGAGACACTCCCAACTGCTCCATACAAACTGACTTCTGAACTGGAAACAGTGCAGCTAGGTTAGCAAGCCACACACCAGTGCTGCACTAAGGCAGCTAAGGGTGCAGTTTTGTTACAATTAGCACGTGCTAACTCTAAGGAATATTAGACAGTTGTAAAGTTAGCATGTGTTGTGAGCAGTCATATGTCAAGTGTTCAAATCCTCCTGCGCACAGCTCAGTTCTGCCACTAGGCAGCTGGTGATTGGAGGCATAGCTAGGAGTTGCCAAGCCTGCTCCATGCCTTCCTGGCTTGCTGGCTCTCTAGTGGCAATAAAGGCTCCAAGATCAGCCCCCTGCTGGCCACCATCAGGCCCTCATCACCCCACCAGCCTGGATTGAGCCCCTGCCAGCCTGAATCAGGCTTGCCTTGTCCCTGTTGGCCCAGATCAGGCCCAATCAAGCCCACATCCCTGCAGGCCCATATCAAGCCCTTGCTGGCCCATATTGAGCCTACATCACTCAGGCCAGATCAGGTCCATGGTACCCCTGTTGGTCCAGATCAGGCTCACATCCCCCAGCTGACTGGACTGCCACCTGCTGGCCTGGAGGTGCCTGCACCACCCCTAGTGGGAGTCTATTCCAGAGTCTGGTCACACAAACCATGAAGATTTCCTCATATCCAGTCTGAAACCTTCTAGGAGTTTATGATCATTGCTCCTGGTTTTCCCTTGGGGTGCTTTGGTGAATAGTTGTTCACCTAGCCCTTGATGCTCTCCCCTGATATATTTGTAAGCTGCCACCAAATCCCCCCAAATTCAAGGTGACATGTAGCAAGTCACCTTATCAGAGTCATGCTAATGCTGCAAAGTGGGGGCATGGCAGATCTGCTGTTTCATACCACAGTGCAAAAAGGGAGTAAGTAATGGGCCTCTCATTGTGCTGATGTGCTTGACACCAAGAGCAATTTCCCTTCTCTGCTGCTTGCTCACACCTGTTATTAACTGATTTAGTAGAAACTGCATCTGGTTTCTTCACATCAGAAATATAGCATTAGAAGAACAAAGGATATATTCAAGTCCTTCTTTTTCTCTTTTGAAATTCTAGAAGATTGGCCTCAGGACTCTGGGAACAAATTTCATTTACATTACATTCTTTTGCAAGTATGAATAATGGAGCAAGACAATATCAAATACAGATGAAAACCATGTCTTCCTGAAACTTGTTCACTGCTTTGTGGACCCCAAATTCTATAAAGACTGTATTTCAACTGTCCGCATAATGTCCCTCTGCCTTAATTACATTGTTTGTTTGATTCTCTGATTTAGTTAAAATGACAGATGTGGAAAAAAAATACATCAGCAAACAACTCCCTAGTGGTGACACATCTGTTGGTACAGAAGAGAGTATGTTTTATGCAGCTAAAACTGGCGCTAATTTATGCTTAGTGATCTCCATTGAGATTCACCTGTTTCTCTTGCAACAGCACAGTGTGGTGTTAGATGGGGCTGATTCAGCCCACTTGTAGTGTCATGCTAAAGGATTCTTCCAATAGAAATTCAAAGTTTTTCCTAACCTTGATCTCAAAAATAGTCATTCTAGTTGAGCTAAAACAAGGTCCTGCTCAAACTCTCTGAAGTTCATGGAGATCGTTCCACTGTTGAATTAGGACCCCAAGAGCATAAGCAAACAATCTTTAGGAGTAAACCCTAAAGACTGTATGCACCCTAAAGTGCGCTATCCACCACGCCACCAGTTAGGCATTAAATGGACACCTCTCCAGCCCACCTGTTGAAGCTGGCCCTCTGGGCAGCCAAGAGAGGAAGATATGTGGGGCCAGGATGAAGGAAATAAGTTAGAGGGTGCATATAAGTGAGATAGCTGCTTCAGCTGGTGGGAGGAAACACTGGGTGCTAGCTTTGGCCCTCTTTCCCAATGGGAAGGAAACTTTCCTAGTGCTATATATCCATTTTATTCAATGTATATGAAATGCAAGATGCAGTAGGCCAGCTTCACAGAGGGAGCTGAAGACAGGTCTGGTGGTTCACATGGGTTGCTAGAACATGATGAAGGTGAAAATTCAAACTCCTTTGAGTGAGGGGACCCTAGAATCTGTGTTTTCTGGTCACTGGGTCAGTGTCTTAACCAGTGAGCTAAAACACTCCTCCTCTTCCTCCTCCTCTTTCCATGAGGCAAAAACTGCAGTTACAGAGATGCATAACTTCTATTTAAGGCCTCTTCCTTTGCATGAAACTCTAACTCAGTGGTTCTCAACCTTCTAGCCTCAGGACACCCCTCCATAACTTTTCTGAAATTAGCGGCATCTCAGGTGAGAATCACTGAGCTATACTCTTTTTTTTTTTAAATGGAAGAGTGCTAAGGCTAAGAAAAATGAGAATCACTGATGTAGCTGGTGCCAGCTGAGGGCATTGGGGGCAGGACTTCACCCCACTCTCCTCCCCCCCAGTCTGTACCTTAGAAGCCAAAAGTAGCCCCCACCACTGATGCTGCTCTTCTGGGGTCTCTCCCATTGGCAGCAAGAGATGTTTGTCCCCACCGCCCCTCCCACTGGCCCTGAGAGCATAGAAGGAACATTGGGGACAAGCCAGACTGAAAAGCATGGCTACAACCCCACATCCACCTGCACATCTGTAACAAAGCGCATTGCTCAGAGTGTTGGATGGGTCAGCAGAGGGGCTGCTGGGGAGTGGGGAAGAGCAGCAGTGGCAGCTGTCCCCAGAAGAATAATTGTGGGTGCTACTGAGGTAGCTGGGACAAGCACAAGGTGCCAGGTTGGGGGAGAAGAACTCTCTCACGGGGGGCCAGGTGTTGCAGTACCCTTAAAGGGATCTCAGGGCACCCCAGTTGAGAATCACTGCTCTGACTGATCTCACTAAGATGTCTATGTAAAGACAGTCCTGCATGGAATCTCCTATTGCTCATATTTCAAATAAATATCCCTTATTCTGCAAGTAAACTTGCTAAAATTAGTTGGGACTTTTCTAAAGTAAGGTGCTACTCAGCTGTGTTATACATGTTTAAGCACATCCTACAGCTCCATTAACATAAGGGTCCTAAAAGCCACAGGGAAATCACATTTCATAGAAGCACAGGATAACTCATAGCACAAGGTTCTTAATGTTTTCTGAAAAGTGTTTGTTTGTCAATAAGCAATGATATAACTTCTAGCTTTCAGCTTTACATTGTACTGTTATGTGGATTATTAGAGAACACGGGTTTTTTTCTAAAAAGAGCAAAGTGTCTTTACACTTCTTTTCAACCTCATGAAAAGAGAAAAGGGAGCATGTGGCTTTCTTCATATAAAAATAAGCTCATGTTGATATGAAATGGGAAAAATATTTATATTTTTCTTTACAACTTAGACACCATTTCAGTTTCTACATCAAATTAGCATCCTCAACCATGCTAACAAAATTAACTGACTGAATTAATGTTGTCCTGATGTGATATAGTATCATTATTCATTAGCAATTTTATTCTTCATGAAATTTCAACATGCTGGAGAGTTTATACACAGAAAAAAATAATTCAGGCTTTGACACCTGCAATTAGGCATGTAAATCTGACTTAGAGCACAAAGAAAAGTGACTTGCAATTTTGGGAATGTGGTTTACCTATATGTCTAATTTCAGGTATCTAAGATTGAAAATATTGGTCTAAATGTATCATCAGAAAGGTATGAATATATTTTGGATAGGAAACCCAAGAAAAGGTTTCTAAATGGCTACAGTTTAAATCAGGATTATCCAGCTGGCAGCTCATGGGTCAAGCTGTTAATCTGCAGCCTCTGGACTCCCACCAGGCTGCTGCTCCCCGCACCATTCTGGCTGCAGTAGCAGCCCGGGGTCTGCAGATTCCTCCTCCCTCTTCTGTGTGTATGGTCCTTGCCCCTGTCCCAGGGAACAGCATGGCATGGCCCTGAAGCAGCCCGTGGGGTTGAACGAACCCCTGGCCCACGGCACCTGGGTGGCATAGATTAATAGATTGTAAGTCCGGAAGGGACCTCGGAAGATCATCGGGTCCAGCCCCCTGCACCAAGCCGGAAAGATAACTGGGGGTTAGGTGACCCCAGCAAGGTGATTGTCTAGTCTCCTCTTGAAGACTTCCAGGGTAGGTGATTGCACCACCGCTGGAGACAGCTTATTCCACAGTCTGAATACCCTGTCTGTGAAAAAGTTTTTCTTAATGTTGAGCTTGGCTCATCAGTCTTCCAGCAGTTTGTGGCCATTACTCCTAGTTTTTCCCTGGGTGCCGTGGTGTACAGTTGTTCAGCAAGCCCTTGATGTACTCCCTAGTGTAGTAGCAAGCTGCTACCAGGTCCCCTCTCAGCCTTCTTTTCTTCAAGGCTGAAGAGTCCCAGATCAGCCTTTCCTCATATGGCTTGCCATGTAACACTCTGATCACACAGGTGGCTCTTCTTTGGACTCTCTCAAGCTTGTCCATGTCCTTGTTAAAGTGTGGTGCCCAGTACTCCAGTACTGGATGCAGCACTCCAGCTGCAGTCTCACCAGTGCTGAGTAGAGTGAAAGAATCACCTCCTTGGTTTTGCTGGAGATGCATCGATTGATGCATACCAGAGTATTATTTGCCCTACTGGCTACAGCATCGCACTGCCAGCTTATATTCATACTGTGGTCTATTATTACCCCCAGGTCCCTTTCATTTGTGGTGCTAGTCAGTTTGGTGCCACCAAGCCTGTAGGTGTGTTGGGGATTGTTTGTTCTGAGGTGGAGAACTTTATGTTTCTTGACGTTGAACTTCTTCAGATTCCAATCCACCCAACTTGCAAGCCTTTCTAGGTCCACCTGTATCTGTAACCTATCTTCAACCATGACCACACTTCCCCATAACTTGGTGTCATCCATGAACTTGGCCAGTGAGCTCTTCACCCCCACTTCCAAATTGTTAATAAAGATGTTGAAAAATGCTGGACCAAGCACCAACCGCTGCAGAACACCACTGCCCACTTCTTGCCAGGATGACACAGATCCATTCACTACAACTCTCTGGGTCCTATCCTGCAGCCAGTTTCTCACCCACCTGACTGTCTCAGAGTTAACCCCACAATCCTCCAACTTTCTCATGAGGACATCATGGGATACTAAATCAAAGGCCTTTTGGAAGTCTAGGTATACAATGTCAACCTGCTCTCTCATTTCCAGGGGGTGAGTTACCTGGTCATAGAAGAAGATGAGTTTGGTAAGGCAAGACCTGCCTGCCTGTGAACCATGCTGGCTGTTATTCAGAATCTTATCTTATCACAAACTTATCATAGATAGATTCCTCGATGAACTTTTCTAAGATTTTCCCTAGGATGGAAGTTAGGCTGATTGGCCTATAATTACCTGGGTCCTCTGTTCTACCCTTCTTGTAGGCATGCGGGCCTATTTGGGAGCCCATGAGTATGGAGATGCAGGTGATGGTGCCTGAACCCCTGCTGATGTAGCCAACTGAGCTGCTTAGAAATTGGACACAAGAAACAGTATTATCATTTATTATCTACATGTTGTTCTATAGTACTACTGTTGTGTGTGGTGCTTTTAAGGCAGGTAACAATATAAGTAAAATGACAATAAGCATAAAGATGAAACTATCCCTTTTGAACAGGAAAAATTGGTTGGGGGGGAATGTTGAAAGATAGGACATACTGCCACAGAATAAAGGGCTACAGCCCTTGACTTCAGTAGAAGGGATATTAAAATTATTTAAAGTCCAGTTGGCCACTCATAGGGGGAATTAATTCAGTCTCTTGCTGGATCAACTACTGGCCCTGTAAAATAGAATCCACTGGTATGTTGGGTAGGTTTCCTGTCCTTCTAAATCTTTAAGTCCTGTTCTAGAACCATAGAAAAACTAAGATCTGCAGGGACCTCAGGAGATCATCTAGTCCTGCCTTCCACTCAAGGGGACTAAATAATCCCAGTCAAGTGTCCTTCTAACCTGCTTATGAAAATTTCCAAGGATGGAGATTCCACAGCTTCTCTAGGTAACCTGTTCCAATGCTTAACCATCCTCATAGTGAAAAAGTTCTTCCTACCATCCAACCTAAATTTCCTCTGCTGCATTGCTCCTAGTCCTGCCCCTACTGCCACAAAAAATAGTCCAAACTCAACCCCTGGCTCATGGGTCAGATCCAGCCAATGGAACTGTGTCATCAGGCTTGCAGGGCTCCACAGAGGTCCATAAATTTGGTGGCAGGGAAGTAGCAGCAGTGTTAATTGCCATTCCCCTCCTGCCAAATTTCCAGACCCAAGGAGATCCCTGCAAACCAGCATGCCACTGGATTCAGACACACAGGGTCAATCTAGTGTACAGCCATATCTGGATTCACGGGGTTGGGCTGGAGATCTGGAACCCACACATGGACCAACCCCACATGCCAACCTCACACAAGATCTGACCCATGGATCGACCCAACACCAATAATCGAGCCCATGGGACTGGAAGGTAGGGCACCACTGGTCTATACCCTTCCACTTTCTAATTACCCGCTACTTACAGAGGTGAGTTTATTGCCTCTCCAGAGCTTTGGCACTTGACTCAGGGCAACTCAGCAATCTACATTATCTCAGGATCAAGAGGACCTCAGAGGTATGTAACTAATGACCAAAGCATAATTGTTTAGTGCTTAGAGTAGTTGTCCAAAAAGTGGAAGACCTGGGTTCCAGGCCCTCGAGGCTCTGCCTAAGGATATTCAAGCCCATATTTCTCAACTCATGGAAGGGGTCTAGCCACAAAGCTAAAGAACTATTAGGAAAGGCAGCCTTCAAAAAGAATGCAAGAGTCATGAAACTAAAAGGAGAGCTTGTGAGAGAGCATGAATCCGTAACCCAGTGATGAGGGCACCACAGTTTGATAAGAGAGGAAACCTGGGTTCTGATCTCTACTCCCAAGCTTGTTTCAATTTTATTAGTCAATAGCTGTTCAATGTAAAATGCATAAATAGTCCCAGAAACATGGATCAGAACCCACATTTTCTCCTTCATTTTCATGTTTGGGCAATAGTGCCAGACTTCATCATGTTTGTTCTCTTCCTGGCCCCATAAATCTTACATTTTTGATGCACACTGGGCCAGTTTCAACAGAACAGCTAGAGACTCCTACCATACCTAGCCTGGTACCTAGTGGTCAGATCCGTTTTACAGGGAATGTGGGTTTAAGTGCCCTCAAGGTGAGGAAGGTCTAGAACCCAGAAGTCACACTTCCAGGATGAGTGCTCAAATCACTTGGCTAGCCAGTGGGCTGGCATCACTGACCATATCACAAAAAAAGCAAAATAGTTTCCTGGAGCCAAAGGGGTGATTTAGGCATCTAAGTCTAGGCAAGAGTTTCAAGCTGTGAATCTCAGGTTCACACAGTGCCTCACTATTGTCCTGAGTTTGCTTCTAAGCCTGGGAGAGGGGTCAGATTTCATACACATACCATATTTCCAATTGGTTGGCTTATGCATACCCCACTCAGACCACTGAATGGTGCAGATGCCAATCCTCAGTACCACCTGATTGTCACCAGTTTTGTTTTGCTTGCCCAGTTTTGTTTCCTCCTGCAGTCAAGCACCTAAAAGTTAAGTGCAGTGACACTTAACATTACCACGCCTAAGTCTCTTTTTTGGATCCGCACTTCAGTGTTGACAGTTGAGAATATATCAAAAGCACTGACCTGAAAGACAAAGGAATACAGCCCCTACAAGTCCATGGACTTTCAAGGAAGGCAGTGTGCCACTCAGCACTTCTGAAAATAAGCCCTTGATTCCAGTTCTTAAATATAGATTTAGGTGACTAACATTAGTCACTCAAAATATTTACAAACATTTGGAACAGGGGACACTGATTCTCTTTGAAGTCAACAGTAAGACTTTTAGTGAATAGAGAAGAAGCAGCAGTAAATGTCTTCAAGAGTGGTGCACTACTGTTTAATAAATGGGCTTAACAATTCATAAATTCATAGCAAATCCCTATCCTAGAGGATTTTGTAGTAAATAGTCAATGACCATTTGAGTTCCTTCCTGTGCCAGCTTCTGTATCTGGCATCCCACTCGACAGGTACAATCTATTCTTCTCCCTCAGGATCTAATAGCACTAATGGAAAGCTATTGATCAAATTTAGTGAGATGCTGAAAAGGTTATGCTAGGTGCCTTTAAGAAGTAGCTTGCTAATAACAGGGCATTTTGCAAATAGGAAGACAGATGCTATTATGCAGGCCCGTGCTTCAATAAAAACATTCATCTGTGTGTTCTCAGAGAAAGATGTCATTCTAAATTGCAGAGATACCATTCTCCTTGTGCCTGGGGTGAATGTAATTGCAATGTGACAGCAATAGCAATGGCCTGTGTTGAAAAATATTCCCAGGAAAACAGTATTGTTATCAGTATCTGGTAAATACTTCGACCCATAAATCTACTTTCAATTTAAGAAAGTAATTTTGCAGCTTTTTTAAATGGTCTACAATAGTATTAGACCTGCATGACACTGAAGTGGTAATGAATTAGGCTCTTTGATTCTACCTCCAAGACTAAGATGTGGATTTTTGCTGACTTTTACGCCCCAAGAACTCCTATCATGCATGGTCTAACCATGGCAGAGAACTAAACTGGCACTCCAAGGTGCTTTCAGTGAGACAACTACCAGATGTTTCCACACTGAGCAGGAGCAGACAATGTTCCAGAGGAGAGACACCTGGGGCCAAATTCTTTGCCATTTATTGGGCATCTAAATGGACTTAGGCACCTAACTGCAATTCTTTTCCATGCTCTTCAACTCCCTGTACATTCATATTGCATTGGCTTTTGTAGGAAAAGGGCTCACCCACTTTCTGTATTAATAATTTTCAGGGACTCAAGCAGAATGGAATAGAATCACAGTTAAGTGCCTAGGTTCATTTGCACCCCTAGTATGTGGAAAAGATCTGACCTCTGGTGCTCTCATTCCATATAACCAGATACTTGAACAGGTTCTAGCTGCCATGATACTCAGGGTATTGGGTTATCACTAGGAAACCAGGTTCTAGCTGGTATCCCAAAGGTAAAGATGAAGATAGCTGCCAAGTATATGTACTGGAGGTAACTGAGACAGGTATATCCTTGCTACCTGATCAATAGCCATCTT
Source organism: Crocodylus siamensis (assembly GCF_052110815.1). NCBI lineage: Eukaryota > Metazoa > Chordata > Crocodylia > Crocodylidae > Crocodylus > Crocodylus siamensis. The sequence goes on from NC_143395.1 coordinate 360,050,531, forward strand.
TTCTTGTGTCCTACTACTAGTCCTGCCACCTCAAGTTTCTTTCAGTCCACAATCATACACCAGGCTCCCTAAAGGGCAGTCAGTTAAGACAGCTATGACTTCAAATGAAATTTGAGACAGCCTAACTAAAAAAGGCACAATTTAGGTGAAGACTGTTTGTCTTATTTAGGTGAAGACAGGCCCAAGACATTTGTGATTCTTATGATCTGCAGTCTACAACTGCAAGAGCAATGAGCACAGAGGTGGTTAGCCTGAAGTCAGGGAGAAGGTAGGGCAGAGTGGCACCTTAGAAACTAAGGCTAAGGATAGACGTTACACATAAACCAGTTTAAGTGATCATAAACTGGTTTAAACCTATAACAGAACATAAGTTCAGTGTATATAAACCAGTTTCAAAATGGCTGAAACTGGTTTAAGATAAACCTGGTTGAAAGTAGTATCAGACTTAGCTGATTTGGGTAAAACCGGTTTATGCAATGTCTGTCCCAGACCCCTTCCTGGTTTAACTTAAACCAGAGTCCCCCAGCATCCCAGATGCTCTGCACCAGAGAACAGGGCTGGCCCCACCCCTATGCTCCCTAGCCAGAGCTCCAGCAGAGGCTGTAGGCACAGCAGGGTCTGCCTGGCTTCCCCTTGCCCCTCCCCCAACCCTTCACTACTTGCTGCTCAAAAAAGAATCCCCCCTTCTGTCCCTCCCATCTCCCACAGCACAGACCCCAGCCCCATGGACCCTAGGCATGTCGTATGCTAGCTAGTGTTAACAGGTGTCCGTGTGTTACCAAATTCACCTGGACAGGCAAACAGAACGGGGTCCACTTAGGGCTTATTGAAGCTAATCAACAGGTCAGCTGGTAATGTCCCTCTGTTCCTTCCTTGAAAAAAGCTCTTTAAGAAGAGCTTGAACTAATGAGAGAGGCTTTTGTTTTGTTGATGGTTCATAAATGCTGTGTTAGTAGACCTCTGCTGGCTCCCTCACCTGTCAGGTTTGTAGACAGCATGAAGAAGCAGGAAGAGGGAGATTGAAAAGCTCTGTATCATCAACAGATGCATGCACTAAACCCAACCCCCTCTCCTTTGCCTTAGAGTGCTAGCCCAGGGCTGGGGTCTGGCAACACTCCCACTCCTTGAGCAATGGGCAGTGAGCAGGGAAAAGCCTCAGATGCTGCAGGCAGGGTGGGGGTTGACACCCCACCCTACTCAGAGCATCCTGCCAGGGCCTGGCCATACTGCCCCTCAGCTCAGCACTGTAGAAGGGAAAGAAGGGCTTCTCTAGTGCCCCCTGGCTTTTAGCCTGAGCCACAGCAGCCATGTGCTGGCATTTTCCCAGTCCAGAGGGAATGTCTTTGCAGTTACAAACTGATTTAATCTAGGCAAGTTAGACTAACCTGCAAAGATTGAATCTAGCTCAGGGTTTTGTAATGTCTCTCCCTAGCCCAACTGGTTCTGAGAGGGATGAACTTTTGTAGGCAGCAACCTAAAATTTTGTCAGATGCTATGAAATGTGTATTTCATAGCATCTTTCATTCAAGCCAAATGCAATGCCACCCTGCCCTCCTTTCTGCTTGAAGGGCAATAGAAGAAGCATACAAACCCCTGAATTTATATAACTTATGTTTAAAATTACATGGTAAACTAGCTTGCCAATAGCAAAATCACATCTATAAGCATTCTGTGAATCACTTTTCTCATGGCAAAGCAACATATAAATACGCTGATAAGGTAAAAGTTTCAGAAATGCATGCATTTCTAAAATATTGGAACTTCTGGAGGAAGCCCAATAATATAAACTACTCCTTAAAAAAACACCTTTATACACATTAAACACCATTTTTTGCCAAACAGTTCCTAAAAGATCAAGATGGATTCTAATCTGGCTGCACATCATCCCATCATCAACAAAATGAATAAACTAACTTTCAGTTGCTACACAACAGCCCTTAATGAGGAGCTGATTATTCCTCCCTGGGGTTGTCTTCTTGCTAGAAAGGATATGTTGCTTAATTTCTCCATTCATCTGTAGTGGACTGCCTGTTTTTTCTTTCCCTTGTTCTCAGAACATCTTCCGTTAGGACAACTAAACCATCAAATTCTGAATGATCCCTAGAGGGATCAAAAGCAGCTTCCTCCACCTTAGTATAATGAAGAATTACCAATAGTAATACCACAGAAACATTTGCATTTACTCTTACTATCATATTTCTAAGGACTCTCTTGAACAGGGGTGGGCAATTATTTCAGGCAGAGGGCCACTTACCCTCAAGTGTTTGCCACTGCCACCTGTGGGCTGCCCAGCGTGCGAGCTCTGGGTGGCCAGCAGCAGCCAACACTTCCCAGGGTGGCAAGTGGGGTGGCCGCAGCTGCTGCTGCTGCTGCACGCTGCCCCGACTGAGCCCAGAGCTGATGCAGAACCTAGGCTGGCAGTGGGGGTGAGTTACAGCCTGTGCTGAGTGCTGCGGGGGGCGGGGGAAGTGGCCCCCCCCCAATGCCATGGCTCCCCACCACTCGGAGCCAGCCTGGGGCTGCCTGTGCCTGCTCCAGACATCCCACACAGGCTGCGAGCAGCTGCAGCATGGAGCGCCACCCACAGGGTCAGGGAGGGGCCGCTTTTCTCTGCACCAGGAAGGAGCAGGGAAGGAGCCCAGGGAAAAGCTGAGTGCAGGGGGTGGAAAGCAGCCCCTCCCCAACCCCGTGGCCAGCGCCCCAAGCTGGAAACTGGAAATAAAAAGGTTTGCAGGGATTTTTTTGCAGTAGACCTAAAAACAAAACAAAACCAAAAAGTCTAAATGAAATTGTTCTGAAAGTTTTACAAATCTTAACAAACTGTTCTAATTTTCTAGATTTGAAAACAGGCAATACCTTGACCACTTCTCATAATGACCTCTCCTCCTCACCTATTTCAGTGATTGAAGGGGAACAGAATGGCAAGAATGTTTAGAATTGATTGCTTACATGAGATGTCTTCATAAGATCCTGAAAATAAAGTGGGAAGACAGAATACCAAACAGGTACTAGAGAACGTAGGACTTTGCACACTTAGAAAACCACTATCAAGAAGGGAGGGTTACAATACATCAGCCACATCAGAAGACTGGGAGAAGACAGTATCCACAAAAATATTTTGTATAGCGAAATTCAAGATGGCTCTAGAAACTAGAGTCACCCACTATGGTGGTACTGCAAGATGTGCAAAAATTACATGAAGTCGTTCAACATCAACGCAGAAAGCTGGGAGGAGCATGCAGAATCCCATCTGATCTGGAAGGAATGTATGGTACTGGGTACAGCTCAACATGAAGTGGCTTTGATCCAGAGTAGAAGCAAAGTGAGAAAGGAGAAAGCAACATGTTGTAAATTTGGATGCCAACTCAGACAACATATGGAACTAAAACTTGTTACAAACTATGTCACTCTCGAATTGGTCTTGTCAGCCACAAATGGATTCACTGGGCATCTGACCAGACTTCTTGTGTGTATACCATGATCCAGAGGATTGACAGTTGCCTACTGTATCTGGTGAAGCATCAATTTATCAACCAAATTGATGTTGTATATTGAGTGCCATCTAACAGATAAATACAGCGCAAATGGTCCATGCATTTAAGGACTTGGAGCAGCATATTTGAAATACTGTAGCTCGTCTTTCCATTCATTTGAAAACTATATTACAATTTATGGCAATTATTGGAGATTCCACTATCAAACAGTAGGATGAAAAGAAGAGGGCTTCATATTCTGCATCCATATAACCCTCATGTACCTAGAGAATGTAGCCTCTGTAACCCACCCATCAAACAGGAAAAGCCAAAGCTTAGTCTTTCAACTTTTATCTCTAAGCACTTTGAAAGAAAAATGAAATCACTTTTGAGCATCTGGTCTTTTTAATCCCCTCACACTCAAAAGTTATTTTAGCCTTTAGGAGGTCAAGCATTATCAATGTGATAAGCAAGGATCCTGGTTTTCTCTGATTGAAAAAAACCCCAATTTTCAGATTTAAAAAATGAACCTAAAATCCAATGTTTTTGTGTTCAGAATGAAACACCACTATACACACACACACACACACACACACACACACAAATTCATTTTAATCATGGAAAAATGTGGGTTTGGGGTTACATTTTTTAATCCGAAAATTGGGGATTTTTTTTCAATCAGAGAAAACCAGGATCCCTGGTGATAAGCATCATTTTCATACTTGGGAAGAATGGAGCTGTGGAAAAGAAAATCCTCTGAAGATTGTTACATTTTCCCCCAATCATTCCTGTTACTTTTACTTTGACAACAGATACTAAAAAAATAAGTCCTGCATCCATTTGCATGATGTTTCTGATGGCTGTAACGCAGTCCTGTATGCAACTTCAGTTCCTTATACTAATAAGAGATATTAACTTCTATATGCCTTTTCCTATCTGACACCATATTTTAATGTAATTTAAAACTTTCTTTCAGTGTAGGAATCAATGTTTTATTTTGGCTTATGATATGATTATTTCTGAATTCATTTAGGCTATAATTGTTTTAATTATTTTAATTATAAACAGGGATGTCATGCTCTGGTGATTTATGTCCTCTTAGAAAATAATGGTTTTTATTAAAGAAAAGGAATAAGGTGGAAGATAAAATCACAAATGGCTATAAAAGTAGGCCACTAAGGATATAACTACAGGACTCCCTGTAATAAAGTTAAGCACCTCTAGCAATTACACACAGATGAGAAGTCCAGTTCCCAGACACATAACCCTGAGTGCATAGACAACAACATATGCATATACTTGAACACAAGTCCCTGAAGAAAAAGAATAGCTAAAGAGTTAGTATACTTATTTGAAAAGCTAATGGCCCAGGTTCTCGGCCTCCGCCACCCAATGTGGGTTTGAACTTCCATCTCCCTATTGCACCTTTATATCAAATGAACATCCTTAGTGGTCCGATACCAGATCAGCACTGATAAAAAGAAAATTGACTGCATTGGAAATTTGCTTTTTTTGCCCGGTCTAGCCAATAATGTAGCCAATAAATGCCCCATCTGTGCACACAGCCTCAGTGCAGCACGTACGCATTGAGGAGTAGAGCCTGGCAGCTTGGAGAGCTGCGTTCAGCTGGTAAGTCTGTTGTGGTAGAAGGGGAGGGGGAAGGAAAGGGAAGGGGCATAGGGGGCGCAAATCAAGGCCCCTGTGGTGAGGGAGGGAGTGGGGCTGGGGCAGGCGCTGCCCAGCCAGGGCGGGGCGGGACACAGAACAGAGCCACGGCTCATGCAGGGGGGGTCAGCTCCTGCCACTGCATGCAGCCTAGAAGGGCATGAGGGGGCGTGTGCCCCCCAGATCTGCATGAGGCAGGGCAAGCTGCTGATTCAGGATGGGATCAGGGCTGCGCTGGGCTCTTCCCAGGGCAGGCTGGGCCAAGCTGTGCTTGGGGTAGGGGACAGTGGTAGCGCTGGGAGGGGGGTTGGGGGGGCTACAACTAATTTTGGTGTGGCTGCAGCCCCCACCATAGTCCCCCTCCCAGTGCCACCACCACCACTCACCCCAAGCACAGCCCAGAACAGCCCTGGCCCCAGCCTTCACACACTCCCATGCCCTCCCAGGGTGCATGCAGCAGTGGAAGCACCACCACCACCCACTCCATGACCCCCAGATGAGCCGTCCCACGCCCCAGATTGATTTGCCTCCCCTCATGCCCCTTCCCTCCCCCCTCCCCTTTTACCACAACAGACTTACCAGCTATGTATCAGAAAATGGATTGGTATCAGCCAATATGCCTCCTTAAAAATCAGCTATTGGTATCAGCCCCAAAAATCTCTATTGGTGCACCCCTAAAATGGTTCTTTGAAAAGGAAATGGCTTCCAGTGAAGAAATATCTATTTAAAAAAATTAAAAATAACAGGCATTTCTGAACTTTGAAATGTTAATATGAAAATACAAGTCATGAAAATAATTGAAGGCATATGCTCTGAGCAGAGCTGGCATTGGGGCAAGGCAAACATGACAATATCCCTGGGGCCCTGCCCTGCGTGGGGCACCACACATTGGAACACAACTGGGAAATTCATTTGCTTAAACTATGAAGCAGAATGGCCCTTGTGTTCTTAATTAAACATGTTAAAATACATTTGGGCATTTAAGTGATTAGAATGCACATTATTGTTTTGTGATATTTCTTGGCAATTGTAATAAATCACCAAAACATCCATTGATCATTGCTTTAATTTTGCCACAGTAAGGTTGATGCTGTCCTTGAGAAATGGACTTTTATGAAAATGAAACACATTTGTAAATGTCCAACATGTCTTGTTCCTCTGCACCTTAAACAGGCTTGTTACTAATCAATACCATTTTTTTCCTAAGATCGTACACCTACTTTTGTTTTCAACTTTCTGCCTGATAGGGATATGAAATGGCTCCAATGCCACAGTAAAATCAAGGAAATGATGGTAAATCTTGTTTGTTCCTGCTATCTTTAATTATCTTTAACTAGAGTTGTGACACATACCTTGCCCAGTGTCTTAATGCATCACTCACAATAATGTGAGCATGGAGTCATCTTTTTTAGCTCCTTCTTGAGTGCTATCATATCAAGAATGATCATATCAATATCAGATTTCTTTTTCACTTGGAAAAATACATTAATAATTATTTCCATCATTTATGAGGATGCTTATTGTAGAATTTGGAAGGAATTAAGAGACAGATAGATAGATAGATAGATAGATAATACGTATTTGTGTAAATAAAAGTGTGTTAAATTCTGATAACATAGTTAATATTGTTATGCTTTCTAAGTAGTAAGAAAGCTTTGTTCGTGAACATATTAAGATCTTTATGAGAGGTCACTGAAACAGAAGCAATAAATTATTCCTAATCTGCTATGTTTACAATATGCAATCATGATGTATATAAAAGTGATAGCTATAACACCTCAAGAGTAAAACAGCTCATTTAACTGAACAATGGTGTACCACAGAAGGAAACAAAGCTGCCAGTACTAGGGAAGTACATAGAATTGCAGGGAATTTCTACCAAAGATGTCTTGATATTCACAGAGTTTGGCCAGAACTTTCCCACAGAGAGGTTAAATGTTTAATGGATGTGATGCCCTAGAGAGACCATTATGCCTTACTCTCTGTATAACCAACTTGTAGAACATCACCAAGTGGTTTCTACACTGAGCCCAATAGCCTGTGGGTGAATTAAAAATAATAGTCTCTGTTCATTTGGAAGGAAGGAAGGAAGGAGAATCATTGGAAACAACTTTACTGTTGCTTAAGATTAATAACTGTTCACCCTTAGACATTCAATGATCTGAAGCAAATGGAACAAGCTGGAGATGCTTGTCAATAGCAAATAGAGCCAGTTGTAAATATAAAAATCAGTACATTTATGTTCCCACTCAGACATATAAAACAGATGTGATGTATTTCGCTTTTAAGTGTCAGCAGTGTACAAAAGTTTTATTGCTGCTATAGATTCAAGAACACTACAAACCTGAATTTAGGAATAACAAACTCCCCATAAAACAGTTATGAAAGGAATTTTTCCTGATCAGGTTAGCATGCCCTTCTCTGGATATCTCTTCTCATTAAAAGGTTTAAATATTTTACAGCGCTTGTGGGGAGACTTCCATCCAGATTATCCTTCATTAAATGACTTTTGTAGTAGCCGGATACATGCCTTTCTATTATTACACACCAGCTAATTATGTCTCCTTTGTTTTCATTTCATCATTTTAAACAAAGCTTTTAGGGACCCAACCACTCAGTGAGAGGTGCTGCCAAGTTGAACACATTTCCAGCAAATCCCAGCTGGGCTGCATTAATTTCCTCTGATGAGTCTTGCAACATGAAGTAGCTCTCTGCAAAAAAAATAGAAGAGATAACTACCCAGTTATTGCTGTGGTTTAATGCAGGGGCTTCATTTTATTGCTGACCACTCAAGCAGTACATCAGCTAGAACTGAAACTGTGGTGAATGGTGATTCCAAGAGTCACAGATAAGTTGTAAGACTTATTAGATCCATCTAGGGCTTGCAGATTTCTAACAGAATTGTTATTTTCACACTACCCTAATAATGTTTCCAACCTGAATTATTATATCAATAGCAAGAAGGAGAAGATAATTGCAAATTTCTTTCTTCCTAATTCTGGATTTGTTTCAGGACCTGCACTGTGCGTGCCTGTTCCTCATTTTGTTTAGAAAGCTAAAGGAGCCAATCCTGCAACATGATTTCCCCAAAGTCACAGCCAGGAGAAAAGATCAGGTATGCAAAATGGTACAAACAGCACTTGCAAAAGGCTTTGCCAGAGAAGGAGATTTCTCTTTATCTGTTTGACTAAAATCCATACAAGTTTAGGTTTTTATTTCTCGCTTACTCAGTCTAATCTTGAATGCAGTAAATAACCAGCAGCAACAGCCTTATGAAGTAGTGTCACTATCTCTGAGTTTGGACAATCTTTCATGTTGGGTTTGGAATCAGTCAGATTTTTAGAGATCAAGACATTTTCAGAACAACAGTTTCCTGGCAAGTCTGGACAGTGATGGAAACATCCAAGTCACTAACATAGTACTTCAGACTTTTGGGTAGAGTCCCCAGAGCATTTATAATGATTGGTACTCTGTCAGCCTTTCCTCCCCATGTTCTTTATAATTACATGTTTAGGGACTAATATGTGGAGAGCCTTTCTTCTTGCTTCTCTGCCAGAGATACATGCCATGGACAAGCCAAGTCTGCAACTGATCTTTTTTTCCTGAAGCCTTTGGAAACAATAAGATGCAGGTTTTCCGCTTTCCACTAGTCTACAAAGTCAGCAATTAAAACTGACTATATAGTAGTATATAAACTATATCTATATAGCTGACTATATATATTAAATAATCTTCTCTTTATCATTTTCTGTTATTGGGCCAGATTTATGTTCCCACCACTTCTGAACCCCAGTGAAGGTCCCTGGCTCCCCAGTACATAACTTGTACCAACAACTGGTTCATGTAGTAGATACACGGAGGGTAGGGCTAGGATTCAGTGTTACCTAAACAACTGGAGGATTGGGTAAAAAAAAGTCAAGAGGTTCAACAAGGACAAGTGCAAAGCCCTGCACTGAGGACAGAAGAATCCCATGCACTGTACAGGCTTGGGACCAACTGGCTAAATAGCAGCGCTGCAGAAAAGGACCATAAACTGAGTCAACAGTGTGCCCTTGTTGCAAAGAAGGCTAACAGCATATTGGGCTGCATTAGTATAAGCATTGCCAGCAAACTGAGGGAAGTAATTATGCCCCTCTATTTGGCACTGGTGAAGCCACACCTGGAGTAGTGTCATTTTGGGCCCCCTACCGCATTATAAAAAGGATGTGGACAAGTTGGATAGAATCCAGTGGAGGGCAACAAAAATGGTTAGGGAGCTAGGGCAAATGACTTATGAAGACAGGCTGAGGGAACTGGGTTTTTTTAGCCTGGAAACGAGAAGACTGAGAGGGGATATGATAGCAGCTTTTAACTACCTGAGGGTCCAAAAACGGATGTGGAGCTAGACTGTTCTCAGTGAGATGGCAAATAACAGAACAAGGAGCAATGGTCTCAAGTTACAGCAAGGGAGGTTTAGGTTGGATAGTAGGAAAAACTCTCTCACTGGGAGGGTGGTGAAGCACTAGAATGGGTTACCTAAAGAGTTCATAGAATTTCTATCCTTGGAAGTTTTTAAGGTCCAGCTTGACAAAGCCCTGGCTGGAATAACTTATTTGGGGATGGTCCTGCTTTGAGCAGGAGATTGGACTTGATGACCCCCCTGAGGTCCCTTCCAACCATCATTTTCTATGATTCTAGAGCCATTATTGTTGATGTTGTTAACTCAAAGGTCTGCAAGGCATGTAAAGTGACAGAACCTTGCCCAAAGACTTTATGGCTTCAATATAGAGCATGCAAAGGCAAACAAAACAAGTGTATGATAAGTGTTTTTAATTCTTCTTTCTCTTTTTCCAGGGTGCATGTTGCAAACCTCACTAGCTCTTTCCTTTAGCATATATGGCACGTCTTTTGATTGTTCCTTAACCCTTATTGGTTTTCCTTGTAACCATAACTATATTACCTTCATTTACTATAATGTTGGCTAAGTAAGTACTAGTCCACTTGCTTCTGCAAGAGTTTTCTCATTCCTTTTCATACTAAATACCCTTGTAGGTCCCATTTCTTTTCTTTCCTCATCTTTCCTGCCTTGTCCTTATCCAAAAGTTCCCTTGATTTTAGTGAGCTTGATACCAAGATCCCATAAGCATAGGCAATAAGTGTAGGCACTTCTCTAGACATTTACACATCTACAAGATTTAAGATGCTGGTAATCTTTCAGTAGGGTTTTTGAAGTATCCTGTAACCTTTCATATTGAATTATATCACATCAATAGAATTTAATGAAACGGCTCAAAAACTTATGAAAATGTAGCCATCATCTCTTTAGTTCAAGGGGTGCATTTAATCTTTTCTATATTCTGTAAGGCTTCCCCATAGGTGACCTACTCCATCATTCATCATATACTTACATCAGGTACTAAATCATAGGAAAATAGGGCAGGAAGAGACTTTACGAGTTCATCTTGCTCAATGAATGAACGTCCCTATCTACAACAAAGATTACTCCTTCTTTGCTCCCCTCTGGGTCTTCTTTCCTGATGAGGTTATGGCTGCACTTTTCTCCTCATACCTTTTCTTTATGCACTCCCATCCATGGCCCCACCAAGTCCTGGGATCTCCTGGTCAACCTCCTTCTGGCTCTAGCCAAGCTGGCCATTTACCAGGCCAGGAAGGAGGTTCTGGCCAGAGGAAACCTAAATGAATGGGAAGTTGCCTTCCTTTCACTCCTTTGCTCACATCTCCAGCATGACACAGGCTCCCTTGACTTGTTGTGGGGAGGAGGAGGGCAGTAGGCACTAGCCGGCATGCTGTACTTGGAGTCTCCCTCTGGATCCCTTGTTATTAACTTGTGACCTCACTCCTTTACCTGTTTTCTTTCTATTTGTCCCCCAAATTAAATTGTTATGTCTCCAGTGGCCTCCTTTTTTTAAGGGGGGCTTATAGTGTTTCGTTGTGGCTGTAAGCCCTTACTTTCCCATGGCACAATAACTAAGCCTTGGAGGCTTCTTGTGGGGATAACAGAGGGGAGGTAGTAAAATAAAATTGTTCTCCTTCAGCCTTCTTATATTGAAACAGTGTGCTACATGGATGTACCTCTACCTATTCTTGTCCAGTCTCACACTGAAGTCCTGCAGGAGTTAGTTAAAACCCAAGCTAATCATCTACTCCCCATAATCAAATCCTACTGATAAAAAGGTTCACCATACCCAGCACCACAGCATTTTAAGGCATTCAAAACAATTAGAGCAAATTCTGAGAGCATATAACCAGGTGCACATGTAGCAATAAACACAGCCCATTCCCTCTACACTACTCACCCTCATCTGTCCATCCAACATAACCAAGCTTTTGCTTATTTGCTGAGCTTGATTTATTGCTTTAGAAAGTCCTATGAAGTAAAAAGTTTCACTTTATTACGCACACATGCAAAATGAAGTATTATTAAATCACTGTTCCTTCCATCATTTCAGATGCCCTGAACATGGAGCACAGCAGAAGAATAAACTGGCAGAAGAAACTTGCATTTCTGCTACATCTACTATAAACTAAGGTTCATAATTATATATACGTTTTCACAGATACATATTCATACAGGATAATCATATAGGAAAATGATCAAGGTATACTCTTCAGTATGTGGAGCTGATTGCTTATGTGTATACATAAGCATTTTTAAACACCCTTATGTTCTTATACAGAGAGAGAGAGAATTCAAGATGTAATCAAACTGGTAATCTAAAGAAAAGTATGCTTCCTACTTGTTATAGAATCTGCTTTTTCAGCTGTACAGCAGAGGTCGCCATAGCTGTTAGAGATTCTGACTTTCTGGGTTGCTTTTTCTCTCTGATCCTTGTATATTACTACTCTATACGCAGTGCAAATAACAAGCAAGCCATTTCCCATTATTTAGAAATTAGCAAACTTCAGACTGTTTCTAAAATAAATCTTTCCATTATCAAGACATTACAATGCTATAAGACATACACAAGTAGTCACTGTGCAAATATATTTCTAGCTTTGCTAAAATATTTTTTTCTGTACATAATTTGACTCTACTTGTCCAAAACTTCAGAATAACTAGAACAAATATCAGGTCTAAATTCACTGTTTGTAATTATGTTCCTCTGCCCTAAAGCACAAACGTGAACATTTTTACTCCTTAATTGAAAAAGAAAGAATACTAATTGATTAAACAAATAAGAATTATGGGAAAAAAAAAAAGAACAGCATTTGAAAGCATTTATTCTTTTAGTCTCTGTCCTGCAAACACTTACATTTATGCTTAACTTTTCTTTCATAAATCATCCTACTCAAATCAGGGGGCTGACTATATGCTTAAACATGCATGCATGTGTAGGACTTCATACATTTAGTAAATATTCGGTTGAATCTTTATTTTTATAAACCGATACATTTTAACATGTATTAATTTGTGAAATCCATTGTTAAAGGAGGACATTATCTCGAGACTGGAAGCCAGGATATCACTTTCAGCTTCTACTTTCAGGCTAGAAAAACCCATGTGTCTCTCATGGGTCCAAATAGTTCTCATAGTAAAAAATACCCATGGGGAATAGGAAATATATAAAGATGCACTGAAGCAGGGTAATGTTCCTTGCAGCTGACTGTTCCCCTGTACTGTGTTCCTGAGCCCCTTATAGAGGCCACAGGGGGCACAATTAACAGCACTTCTCTATGTCTCAAAGGAATGAAAGCAAGTGTCACCATTCCCATAAAACCAAATCATGGGTGACTGCTTTCAGGATAATTAGAAGGAGCATTGGTGTGACTCTAGACATTGTACTGGTGAGGGAGCACATTCAGTGGTTTCCAGTCTGATATTTGGCTGCAGTGGTCAATTCAGCCATTGCATTGATAGTGGTCTGAAACAATAGGTCACCAGACCACTAAGTTAGTGTGTGCCCAGCTTGTGAACTGTGACAGTTACACCTGTTACATTGTGAGAAGACTATTTTTGATGGTACAGCTTCAGATGCAACAACAATCTAACACCTTAGCCGCTATCCAGGTACTGCAGAGCTCTTGTAGTCACTATAACACAATAATCAGCTCTTGTTGTGAGACTTAAAACATGTTCTGACCATGCAAATGCCGATCAAGTCTGATCAGCAATGGACATCAACCTCCACAATACAATATGACTGGTGGTTCTGAGTCTCTGGTCCTGTTAGCTCACTGCTAGTTTGCACTGGAAAAGATGTATTTTATAGCAGCCTTAAAAACTCTCTCCCTAACTCTGGCAGTTCTGTGTGCAGTGTAAGACTTTTTCTACATACAAAACTTCCACTAGGATAACTAAAGTTGGGATTTTAATTGATGTCCATATGCATGGGCATACTCAAATCACTTTCCAAATGGTTTGTATTAACTGGCTTCACCTGGTAACTAAATGGATGTAAGCCAGTTGTTAATTGGTTTAAGTGCATCTGTGTAAGAAGCATTGGGCTAAATCGGTTTAATGAAATAATTTGAGTGAAGCAAGTGTATGTTTTGAGGGCAGATCAGCATTGAAAATGCTGTGTGTGCTGCACCCCCTTTTTCCCAGTTCTGTTTCAGAACTACAACATTTTTCAAAATGCACAAAATCTTGGTGCCTCCCCTGTTAAGCAGGAAGCACTCAGTCACAGCCCCATTTGGTTTGTGTTCTGCTACTGTACTTAGCATCTAAGCTCTTTGCTCTCCAGCACCTTATTCAGTACACCTGAAAAGCAGGTCCTTGATTGAGATCAGTGGCCAATAAGCAGGCACCCTGGTTTTCTCTGATTTAAAAAAATCCCCAATTTTCAGATAAAAAAAGTAACCCCAAGTCCACATTTTTCCATGAATATATATATATATATATATATATATATATATATATAGTGATGTTTCATTTTAATCATGGAAAAATGTGGATTTGGGGTTATATTTCTTAATCCCAAAATTGGGGAATGTTTTATCAAAGAAAACCAGGATCCCTGGTCATAACACTGCAACATCTTAGCCTACACCTGTTGCATTAACTGTTTTTCAGGAACTCTGGAAGGGTGGAATAGAATCAGACTTACGTGCCCTAAGTCTACTACAGCACCTAAGTGGAATAGGATCTGCACTAAAGTGAGCAGTGAAAAAGGGTTTCTATGCATCTGTCTACACTGCAGCATAGGTGCTCTGTAACTATCATCTGACAAAAGTAGAATGTTGCCTACAAAAGCCTCTCTGAATCAGTTAGTCTCCAAGGCTAGATACAAAAAGCCTGGGGCAGAATTGATCTAAGTTACACAGGTTTCTGTAAGCAGCATAGTTTAGATCAGTAGCAAACAGACAACATGTTTGCACTTTGATGGGGTGGGGGAGCAAATCTTAGACACAGTTTTGCCATTTTTAAACCAGTCTATGCATACAAACTTCTGTTCTATTATGGGTATAGACCTGTTTCTGATCACTTATACTCATAAAAATGTAATGTCTGTACCTGGCCTAAAGTACCACCCTGCCCTACCTTCTAGTTAGCTAAAGAATGGGTCTCAGATTAGCTAGGGTACAAGCAGGGTAAACTAGGTCATACTATGCTCCCTGCTGCCAGAGCTGGACTGTTGCCAGTACCCAATCTAGCCGGTTTAAAATCTATTCCACACTGCACTCCTGACTCTAACTGCAGTGGATATATACCCTACATTTTTCTTCTAATTTCATTTCAGAGAAGAAAAGAGAAATGCTTCATTTTTCACTTCGCCAAATGGATATGTGTGGACTGAAGTCAAATCAAAACCATATCAATCCTACCCATCAAAATTATCAAGAAAATATATTGTATATTTTTGCAATTATTTTTATCTTTTAGCGCCCTCTTTGCAGCACTCCAAGAAATACAGTGAGGTAGCATATTCTGACATGAAAAGCGCATTCTTATATTATTAAAGAAAGGTGGGTCCCTCAAGTATGTCACATTTCGGTCCTCTGCATGATAGTAATGATAAGCTACAACTTTTAGGGCCAAGTCCAATATGTTCTCTTAGGTGTGTACACTAAACAAAGATGCCTTGTTCTACAAAGGGGATCCAAATCAACAGGTTCCCACAGAACAAATTGAAGGAGCACAATGCCTCCAAAAGGCAACCCACGCTATCTACTACTGTGCAGGGGATTTGCATGGAGTTAACCAGTAAGAACTGCTGGGCACAGGGCTATGCTTGAACTATGCCTTTCCTTGGCAGCTCTGTGATCTCACAATCAAGAGCAACCACAGGAGAAACACTTCCCTCACACCCAGTGCATGGCATTCAGTTCAAAGTGCAGAACAGATTGGGGTGGGATATCTGCCCCCTTGTTGTTCTGGGTGGACCACTGGTCAGCCAAGAGCAAAAGAGTCAGGGGATGAGAAAGGGAACACCAAGCAGGAGAGTAACTCCATAGCCCAGTGATAAGGGCCCTCCCCAGGAGTTGGGGAGGAACCTGGTTTCTGATTCAAGCTGCCAGAGTTATTTGCATTTTTTACCAATAGCTACCTACTGTAAAATGTACAAACGGCCCTGGAGTAGGGCCAGGGGTTAGGATAGTCTCCTGAAAAGCTGGAGCTCCAGGCTTGAGACCCCTCAGGCCTGACAGCAGCCTGAAACCCAGGCTTTTCACTAACCGGGGGAGTGTTCTCATCACTAGGTTATTGTGCTAAAAGTGGGCGCTGGCACCTTTGCCACTCATATCTAAGTATGGCCAGGAAGCTTTGTACTGAATTCATTGCATAAAGTGTGAAACAGGTGCCTCCATTCTGGGTGCCCTGGGTCCCAAAATGATAGATGTGAAGGCCTGAGCTCAGATACCTTATGCTGGGTATCTCCTATTCACAAGGTGTAGGCTGCTCGGAAGCTTTTTTAAAACCACTCTAGAGCAGCCTTTGGGAGCACCTAACTCTTTCTGTTAACACTAGAGTGGTCTGAGTTGCGTAACGTTGTCAATTTGAGTTGCTTTCCTAAGGCAAATCACCTCATTTCTAGGTACTGCAACACATAAGTAAAGGTACCAATAAGAACTATTTGGATTTGTCCCCTAGGCATTTATGAAAGTGATAGTATAAAATAAATGTGGCTTGATCACATGCTACATAATTTTATTGTGATATTAGCAGCCCCAGTGTACAACATACTTTCCTTGTACATAAACCAACAAAGTGCCTAATTTAACAGCAAAGTACATTACCAGTACCAAATTGTTGCCTATTTATCACTTACACTGTGACAGATGGTGTCTATCTGCATATTGGTTAGGAGCATGGATCACTTAAGTACACAGCATTTCTCAATTTGTTAAGCCTACATCAGGGTGTTTTCTGGAGCCAAGGCTGGGAATTTTGACTGGGGTTTGCCAATGCTTTTGCTGAGACTTAAACTTGGCGGTTTCTGGCTAAAGGGTCTTGCCCCTCTACTCAGGGTCAGACAGGGGGTTAGACTAGATGATCTCTGAAGGTGCTTTCCAGCCCTACCTCTCTATGATTCTACTTTGTAACTTAATTAGACTTTGGCTAACTACAAACTAACTGTAACTGTAACTGCCTCCTTCCTACTCTAACTGTGCCAGAAACAGAGAAGAGGGAACAGCAGTTGCAGCAGCTACTATTAGAAACCTTGAAAATGACAGGAGCTAGTCTGTTTTGGGGCTGCTAATACTATAGCACTGACAGTGCTGTAAGTCATGCTCATCAACAGGGATCCTGGTTTTCTCTGATAAAAAAAACCCCAATTTTCAGTTTTAAAAAAGTAATTCCACATTTTCCACAGTTAAAATGAAACATCACTATCTATCTATCTATCTATCTAAAATGAAACATCACTATATATATATATATATATAGAGAGAGAGAGAGAGAGAGGGTTTCATTTTAATCATGAAAAAATGTTGATTTCGGGTTACTTTTTTAATAAACAATTAGGGACTTTTTATCAGAGAAAACCAGGATCCCTGCTCATCAAGCGCATAGTGGCATAGTATTAGCTGCCAGAGAAGTGACTAGCTCCCCTCATTTTCAAGGATTCTGATAGTTTTAGAGCTGCTAACACCACAGCAGTGGCAACGTCACATACTTAATGAGCGCTGTTGACATTAAGTTTGGATAAATGCATACTTTGCTCTTTTTCAGTCCTGAGGCTATGCTCTTATATGAAGTGCACTGTACCATCAGAAATGGCAAGGATATTGCTCCATTTGATTTTACTTCTGACATCTCACTATATTCCTTAATTTTCCCCTTCTAGCCATAAACCAAAATACTAAATTAAAATGGCTTTTGCTGTATTGAGACATTTTTTAACAAAGAATTAAAACACAAAGAACAAATCTGAGTTATTATCAGAGCATTCTGCAATTTTTTTTTAGTAGCAATCAGCTCTATTACGTAGGATTCTAAATTGTGCTAACTCACTCTTTTATTTGCTTTGTCCTCACACGGTCATTCTTCTGATGTGTTGACTCTTTTTCTGGTTATTTTTTTAGCATCAAACTTTCAACACATTTTAACTAGATAACTGCACTAATGGTATGGTAGCTATGTTGGACTGAATGCACCTGACTTTTACGTGATCTTAGAAGCTAAACAATATTATATCTGACTATTACTTGGATGGGAGACCATCTTGCAAGTCCAAGGTCTGTAGTTACAAATCAAAGAGTTTTACTTGACAAATACTACACCATAGAATTCAGAAGACTGGCAAGATTTCATTTGGCCCCATTGCCACTGCTGAGCTGATGGACAAGAAAGGAAGGAAGCAACTCTGCCAGATTTTGTTCATGCTTTACATTTCATTCATCTTAAATGTACCTAACACTGAGCCAACTTCTCTCCTTAGAAGCTCCCTGTAAGCATTTGGATTTTGGAAAGTTTGGGGTCTGAAACATATCGTGTGTACCCCTCAGATGTATCCTGTTCCTCAGTCCAGGTGGCAGATCTCCAGAAGGTGGCATATTAATACTGCAAAATAAATGTGTTAGTCTTCTCCACTTTCTGAAATAGAAAGTCTTGAACACTGATTCTCAATCAGGGTGCCAAGATATCCTTTTGGTTAGGGACAGAATTTATACATAAACTGGTTTAAGTGATCAGAAACTGGTATCAACCTGTAACAGAACAGAAGTTCAGTGCACATAAACCAGTTTCAAAATGGCCGAAACTGGTTTAAGATAAACCTGGTGGAATGTGGTATCAGTCTTAACTGATCTGGGGCAAACAGGTTTATGCAACTTCTGTCCCAAACCCTTTCCTGGTTTAAGTTAGATCATAATTCCCCCACAGCCCAGCATGCTTTTCAGCCTTGGGCTGTGCTGTCTGCCCTGCCCCCAGCTGTCAGCAGGGACTTTTCCATCCCCAGCAGCCAGGAGCAGGGCAGATTCTCCTGCCTCACCACCTCCTCTGCTGGGAAATCCACCCAGCTCCCAGCTGAGGCAGGGGAGTAAAGCCCCCACTGCTAGCTTCCCCTCTCCTCTGGGCATGGGGTGGGTGTTTCCCACCCCCACTCCCTCCCCAGCTGCCCCACAGGACCCACTGAGCTGTGGGCTGCACCCACTGGGGAGCCCCACACTGCAGGACATGGTCTGGGGTGGGGGAGCTGTAGCCCAAGAAGTAACCCCCTCCCTCCTCCAGTGTCAGCCCCACTGCAACCCTGCCATAGCCTACCAGGCAGAGCGGGCCACACAGGCTGTGCCAGGCAGGGCTGCCAGGCAGCAGGGTCTGGGTCTGGCCATGCCATAGGGGAGGACTCGCCCGACACCTACAGGGAGCTCAAGGTAGGCATCCCCAGCAGGGGCAGGGACAGGGACAAGGCACCAGGCTCCCGCTCTGCCCAGAAGGTACAGAGTTGCCCCAGTGCTCTGACCCCCTGCAAGCCAGCTCCAAGGAAATGGCAGCACCAGGGGCCATGGTCACTCTGCCACCACTCTTGGGACGCAGGAGGGGTGTGCAATGGGAATGGGAAGGGGAGAGGGAGGAGGCTGCCATTTTTCCTCCTCAATACCTTCTCAGCTGGTCTGCTGGCCAGGGAGAACGTGTCACTGTGTGATCCACTCAGCTCACAACTGCAGGGAAGCCCATCGACCCCACCTGAGCCAGGAGCTGTGGTGATCACCTGGCCATGCCCCATCCCTGGCTGGCAGGCCAGCTGAGAAACAAGTGAAGGGGAAAATGGCCCCCACTGTGGGCTTCCCTCCCCTGTGCTGGGCACAGCCTGGCTGAGGTGGGGGCATCTGTGCACCCACTCCCTCCTCAGTTGACCTGCCAGTGGGGAGGGGGCATGGCTGGGTGATCACCCTGGCTCCCGGCTCAGGCAGGGGAGTAAAGCCCCCACTGCAGGCTTCCCTGCAGCCAGGACCTAAGCTGATAACCTGGCCATGCACTTTGCTCAGCCATCAGCCACCTGAGGTGGGAGTGGGTGCAGAAAACAGCCCCCCTCCCCCCCCCCCACGGCTCTGGACTCCAATCAGACTGCTCCCAGCACAGGGGGTAAGAAGCCCTCAGCAGGGCAGTTCCCCCCCCCCCACACACACACACACACACACTTCTAATTCAGCCGGGGGGCTGTGCTGTGGATGGGAGCAGGGTGGGTGGTCAAAGTTGCCACAGACTGAGTGGGGCGAGCAGTGGCCCTAGGGCTGAGAGGGATGGCCATAGCCCTCCATGCCCACCCTAGCGTGCCACCACCACTCACCCCACACAGTCTTCTCTGCCTGTCCTTCTCCTGCCTGCAGTGCAGCCCCCACACCGGAGTCTGGCAGAGGGGGCAGGGAGAGGGCTTATCCCACCACTTGTAGGGAGCAATCGGCAGTGGTAGCCGGGGCCAGTTCATTTGAGGCTACTGCCAGGACTGGCCACACCCCCAGCACAGCTTTCCTGCAGTGGCAGGCATGTTCTAGCACTCCCTGGCTTCTGGCCTGAGCCACTGCAGGCATGTGGCTGCATGTCCTGACTGTCTATTCATTTGCAAATTGGTTCAATCTAGGCAGGTTAGACTGACCTGCAAAGATTGAATTAATTCGGGCTCTGGCTTTTTGAATGTCTGTCCCTAGCTTTTATGTATGCCCCAGGGTGCTGTGCAATATTAACGCTGCGAGGTATGCAAACATCTATACATGAATCAAAATAGTCTCAAAAACATTCTCACGTGTTGTGATCTTTCTGAATTCTTTGCCAAACCCACCCAAAAATGGTTCCATTATTTTTCCATAGTCAAAAACAAACAAATGAAACTAAGACCTGGCATTTTTGAGAGATGCTTTGAGTCTAAGAGGGATGCCTTGAGTCTAAAAAGGAAGAAGCCTACTGGCCAAGGGACAGTTTGATGAATGTATATTCTAAGTGTTTTTTCCCAATTCTGTCTTCAGTTACAGACAAGACATTTCATTGAACAAGCAACTCAGTTAACTCTTGGGTCTCCTTATACCTCAGGTCTCCTCTTCTCTCCTTATGGACATAATCCAAAGCTCATTAAAGTCAATGGAAAGACTTCTATTAACTTCAGTGGAATTCGGGTCAGGTGCCATGTACGTAAGTCAGTTCAGCAAGGGACTTAAGCAGATGCCTAATTTAAACATGTATGTAGCCTCACTGAAGTCAGTAAGACTGCTCACATGCTTAAAGCCAGGTATATTTTTAAGTACCTTGCAGATTTAGGTCATAATTCCCAACTACAAACCTGATCATGCTTCTTCTGAAGTCTTAGGAAGCAGAAGTTGGAGCTGTGTTTCTGTGTCTCTGGAGAGTAACACCCCTGCAGGAGCTGAATCAACACAGTGCAGCTTCAGTCAGTGGAAAATCCTGGAGTTAACACCACCATAAAACTGAAGTGACATGGCAGTAAATCAAGCCCATACACTGTTGCATAGTTTTTACACATCTTTCAACTTTATCAAAAATCCAAATGCAAAAATCTTTCAGTCAGAAACAGCATGTGGATTTGAGAAACCTTTGAAGGGCTGAGATCAATGAATGGATTGCATGAACTGACCCATAAATGTGGTTTTTCATCTGTGACAAATAAAATATTGATAGTGGTCTTCATTTTGTTTAACTCTTTCCCACTCTTTCAGAACACCATGTGCAATAGACCAGAACAGAATGGAAATGACTTACAAGACTGTAAGAGGGGTTGGCAGAATTTCACGCTGAACAACAAGGATTTTTACTTCACTGAGACTGTCTCAAACCATGAAATGTAGCAATATGTACCGCAAAATACTGTAATAAATTTTGGTACAGTGTATCTCACACTGATGGGATGTTGCTTGCAATTATAGCATTCTTATATGTTACTTGCAATTATAACATTCACAATTATTTTAGAAGCAATTATTATACAGCTTATTTACAACCTAGCCACTTACCCAGTCCCCATAGATGTTGTATCTGAGAATCTCATGAACATTAATGTCTCTATACTTACAGCAACCCTGTAAGAGATTGAAATAGCTTCATCTAATTTTACCAACAGAGAAATAAGGCATAAAGAAACTAAGTGACTTCCCTAAGGTCAAGCAGGAAATCTGTGGCAGAACCATGAGATGAAGCCAGTCTTCTGAATGCCACCAACTATACTGAAACTCTTGAGCATCTGTAGACTACATGAAAACTGATGTTTCAGCCTAATATTGCTTAGTCTCTTTGTCATGATAATCAAGTCAGTATGCTGTTCTACATTAAGTCCAGTAAGGAAATTAAGAGGAAGCTTGCTGGACATAAATGGATGGATATAAATATATAAACACAGACAACATAAACACACTGATGTTGATAAAACACTGACCTCCTTTGACTAAATTCAAAAATCTCATACACAGCCAGACCCACATGTAGTCTCAGGAAAATCAAACAGAAAGTGAGTTAAGTGCCACTTCTCTGGTGAGAGATCTGGTGACATTTGCAAGTTAACTAGATGCATCTTCAAAAGAACAAAATTGGGCCTTTTGTTCTGAATTACTGGGTTATCTTACAAAATTATAACTGTGATTCACTAATTGCTTGTTATTCCTTTTTCAAATGAGCTGGGCCAGGAAAGCTATCATGGTTAGGGGAATTAGACTGAAATAATAATGTTGATGTAAAATAGTTTTTGAACAATATTAACTACATCTAATAATCTTAGCCCTAACAGTATAATGAAGCCCCTGCCCAACTTGAAAGGAAATGTTAGACATGTGCAAGTATATGTAAATTGGGGAAACAGTGGAGGGGGTGCATGTTCTGAGCCTCTATTAGTTGATATGTGTGGGTTTCTTTTAATTGGCTTTCAGAACGTCTCCATGGAAAACCTCCGAGCAGGCAGCCATCAGACCTGACAGCAGAGCCAGCCCAGCAATGAGCTTCTCCAGCCCTCCTTTTTTTTAACTTCCCTGGGCTTAAGTTGAACAGTTTGCACTACCATATGGCAAAGGTTGAGGTCAGACAGATAAAACGTTTCACTGCATTGAAGAATGGTTAACAACACGTGAATGTAAATTCTAACACATCGTAAAACAGTTGCAAAGCAGCCCAAAAGAAGACTTTAGTTATGGCAGGAAATCTGTTTTCCAGCTCCACCCTATCCCTTCCAGTTCATTACAGGTATTGTAGAAAGCAAAAGAAGTTTTGAGTCATGCCTTGGCAATCTGTGCCCTGCTCCTCCGACAGATTTCTAATGACTTTTCAATGATGATTTAAGAGGTTTTGTTCCTTGGAGTTGTAAAGGATTTCACATTTGCACCCGCCTCACATACATGCACAGAGAGATGCACACATACAATCTCCCAACAACAGCACTAGCACTGACCACTTTTGTCCCGTTTTCGCTTCATTGCTCTCTCTGCTCCACAGTTTTCTAGAAGGTCACTGGATCAACCTAGCGAAAAGAGAAACCCCCAAAACCTCAATAGTTTACATTGGGATAGGATTCATGGCAATTTGTAGCTGTGTTGGTGGCAGGACCACCCCACCACCAAAATGAAACTCACAATATCCTCGAAGGACACTTGAGCTGAAAATGCATCCCCCCGCACCACCTTCCCTTTTGCTTCTCAGTCAGCACCCACTGCCTAGGGTTTGTACTAACCCTGACTGAAATCTCCTTCACGCCCCTTTAACTCCCTAAGGGAGCACAGCAGTATGAATTGGAGTGGATGGTGAGAGAGAACCCTAGGCTGCATGAGAGGAAAGAGAGCCTGAAGGGATGCCTGCAGCTGAGGCCTGGGGCAGAAGCTGAACAACCAAAGAGAGCTCAACAGGGCCTGGACAATAAACTGCTGAGATAAGAAGAAAAAATGTTTCTGGTTCATCTGAATCTTTAGCTATTTGCTATATTGTGCTTAGCTCATAGCTAATGCAGTAGACTGTCCCTCTCTTCAGAACACAAAGGCTAAGTACAGAGTCAAAAATCCTGAGGCTGAATCAATTCATAGATTCATAGATTGTAAAGCCAGAAAGGACGTCAGAAGATCATCGGGTCCAGCCCCCTGCACCAAGCAGGAAAGACAACTGGGGTCAGATGACCCCAGCAAGGTGACCGTGCAGTGTCCTCTTAAAGATTTCCAGAGTAGGTGATTGCACCACCTCTAGGGGGAGGTTATTTCACAGTCTGGACACCCTGACTGTGAAGGAGTTTTTCCTAATGCTGAGCCTCAAATGGTCTTCCAGCAGTTTGTGACCATTACTCCTAGTTTTCCCCAAGGGTGCCCTGGTGAACAGTTGTTCACTGAACCTTTGATGTAAGCTTGTGATGTAGCGGTAAGCTGCTACCAAGTCCCCTCTCAGCCTTCTCTTTTTCAGGCTGAAGAGTCCCAGATCCCTCAGCCTTTCCTCATATGGCTCACCACGCAAGTCTCTGATCATACAGGTGGCCCTTCTCTGAACTCTCTCAAGCTTTACCATGTCCTTGTTAAAGTGCAGCACCCAGAAGTGGAAGCAGTACTCCAGCTGTGGTCTCACCAATGCTAATTAGAGTGGGAGAATCACTTCTTTGCTTTTGCTGGAGACACATCAATTGATACATGCCAGGGTATTGTTAGCTTGCTGGCTACAGCGTTACACTGCGAGCTTATGTTCATACTGTGGTCTATTATTACCCCCAGGTCCCTTTCATTCATAGTGCTGGTCAAGTCGGCGTTGCCAGGGGTTTGTTTGTCTCCAGGTAGAGTACTTTACATTTCTCAATGCTGAACTTCATCTGGTTCCAGTCTGCCCAACTTGCAAGCCTGTCTAGGTCCACCTGTATCTGCAACCTATCTTCACATGACCATGCTTCCCCATAACTTGGTGTTGTCTGTGAACTTGGCCAGTGACCTCTTCACCCCCACATCCAAATCATTATGGAATATGTTGAATAGCAGTGAACCAAGCACTGACCCCTGTGGGACACCGTTGGCCACTTCCTGCCAAGATGACACAAATCCATTCATTAGAACTCTCTGAGTCCTACCCTGCAGCCAGCTTCCTGCCCACCTAACTGTTGCACGATTAGGCCCACAAACCTCCAATTTTCTCATGAGAACATCGTGGGATACCAATTCAATCTTTCCAGTTTAGTCTAAGTTGCATAGACTGAACTGATGGACTAGTGAACGGACATTCACTTTTGATCATGGAAATGTAGCCACATGCCTGCAGTGGCCCAGGCCAGAAGCACAGGGGCACTAAAGCATGCCTCCCTGCTGCACTGGAGCAGACAGCTTGGGACAAGGCTAGCCTGCCCACCCTGCAAGAAGGGGCCTACGGGGAAAGCACGAAGCATCCTGTGATGCTGGAGGATTGCGAGTTAACTTGAATCTAGAGGGGATCTGGGACAGAAGTTCAATAAACCAATTTAACAGTTAGCCGAATACTGCATCCATCCAGGTTTATCTTAAACTGATTTCAGCCACTTTGAAAGTGCACAGAACTTCTGTTGTGTTACAGATTTGAACTGGTTTCTGATCACTTTTACCAGCTTATGTATAACTTCTGTCCCTAGCCACAAGTTTCAATCTAGTCCTATTGGGAACTTCCACCTATTTTGCAGGTATTGGGACAAATCCTCAAGGCCTTTGCCCATTGAGTTGTGAGATTTACCTAAGAATGGTAGGATCCAGGCCAGAAAGATGCACATCCAAAGCAGGGTGTGAAAGAGGCCAAAAAATACAAACATATCCAAGCTGGGTATAAGCACTGAATTGCTCATTGCTCTCTTTTATCTATTTTCCATTTTATTCTCTTTTCAGCGTCATAAATACTTCATCACCAGTGTAATTCCAATCTTTCTCTCCACCTAGAGCAAAAAGATTCTCGCTAGCTGTGTGTTCAGAGAAATGTTCAGTGACTTCCCACGCTATTTAGCAGGAAAATGCAAGGTTTGGTCTGTCTTAGTCTCTTCCAGTCACCCCCCACAGGATTCAGCTGCCAGTGCCTGCGCTGCACAGCAGGGTTTCACCTCAGTCTGCAGAGGGTAATGTTGTTTGCACATTCCCGGAGTTCTTCAAGAGAATGCAGCACGCAGGCCACTCGCCAGTGATGGCAAGCCAAGTCAAGGACTAGCAATTAATAGCCAGGACCTCCGAGCTAATAGCCCCTTTCATAACTCATCAGCATTTAGAAAACCATTCTTCAGTGCCCCCTCCCAATTCTGGATCACCAGTGTGCCTTAGAAGCGTAGCAACGAGCCGAGCCTCCCCACGCTACCCCACCCCCCCTGCCCCCGGACACTGAGAGCTGGGGAAATATCATTAGCCTTGGTGATCAACTTCATGTTTAATACTTTGTCAGCTGCCAAAGCAAAAGGCCAGCCTCAGCTCTGCTGACGGCAGGAAGCCTGTCACAAAGGAGTTTTATTGTTGTTGTTGATTTCTTGTCCTGGGTGCTTTGTGTGTGTCAGGACATGTAAAGGGGCAGAGTGGGTGGGTAGGAGTGGGATGGAGGGGGTGGCTAATCCTCAGTCTTTTCCAACCTGAATGGCCCTGTTGAACCTTATACGCGAGAGCCTCTGAGAAGTGTTTTTAAAGGCTAAACGTACATTATAAATATGGTATTTAGTGCCTGGCATTTTCTAAAGCCCCAGAGACACTCCATGAACCTCTGGCAGGGATCATTTTAAATTGGTTGGAATAATCACAGGTCTCAAAGGTTGGCAGTGACAAGATACACAATTAAGGATGTATGAAGAGAAAAGGGGATGGAGCGGGGGCTGAGGGGGGAGATAAAGACTGCCTGACGTTTCATTCACGGTGCAGCTTATAGGGAGGAAAAGCTTGTGAAATGGCCCTTTCCCATCGCATTAATAATATTTGAATAAAAAAGGGGGGTGACTGAGCTCTGCAGCCTGCAGCCCATGGGCCTGGTCCCACAGCCTGACTCCCCCGCTGATTGATCGCTGGGGTTTTGTGTCCTCTGACACTCACTTTTTTGTCTCCTGCTACTCTGCTGCCATTTTTTTTCTCCCTCTTCCTCTAGGAAAAAAAAGATGGGGTTGTGGGGAGGAGGAGATGAACTTTGCTTTCAGTTCAGAGCTGCAGAAAGCGATTTCTCACCTCTCCTCTCAGGCCACCCCCAAAGCCTGAAGTACTTGCTTTAAAGGGCCCTACAGCAAGGACCACCTCTGCCCTTCAAGTGCCTCTGGGCCCAGCGCAGGGAGTGGGCTGGGGCAGCTTTGACGCTCATTCCCTCTCTTCACTGGTGAAAAGGAATAAGGACAGGCTTCTCTCAGCTCCCTGCTGTTTGCCCTCCCAGTCACACACTACAGCCAGTGGCCCATGCTTTTATTAGGACCTCAGCCCATTGCTTCCCTGTCTTCCCCACCACTATGCAGTATGGAAAGGAAAGCAAGGTTAAAGCTTGGATCTGAGCGGTCTCCCACACTCCAAGTCCCAAGACTGTTCCTACTTGGAAGAACAATAATAGCTATGCAGTAGCTAGCTTCCACCCCCTAGTCCTACAGCTTCTCCAATCCCAGGCATTGGTTGAGAATGAAAATGACACCCCTATCATTCAAATGACCACACTATCATTTAGATGCTTGTAGTCTGCCCCTCAAATTCAGGTTTGACCCTGCTACAGTAACTAAAGCCAAACAATCTAGCCAGCTCAGCCTGAGGAGATACCCAGGGAAGGATTCCTACTGATGCAATGACCAAGTCAAGTTAAGTCCGTCCCGAGGCCTCTGCAACCACTGGGGCATCTTAGATGTTGTAACAGCCCTCCTAAGTTACTTGAGTTGCTTTGCATCACTGGTGATCTTTTGGGTGACCTGGTGGCACCTATCTCCTATCCAGGTATGGATGGCCATTGGCTCACATGGAGCTCATCTGCCCTTTGACAGGTCTTGTTTTTAGTCCTGCTGAGTGTTAACACGTTCTCCTTACCCAGACTAGCCCAGATGGGGGTACCAGTTTAGTTGCCAGCAACCCAGACATGGAACAGGCTGTACTGGTTTACATGGAACCAGAAAGCAGTCCAAGAGAGGCCTGGCATTGACCAGTTTGTGACAACAACAACAAAATTACCACATTTTCTGTAATGCCACCCACAATCCTATGGCAGATGCTTGATCTTAATCCTAACCTGCATTTCTTGAAAATAAATTCTAATGAGTAAATAAATAACTAATCTGATAAGGAGCATACTTAACTCCTCAACCCAATATTCTTATGAACAGCCATGCCCATCAGGGACAATTTCTCCCATCTTTAATGTTATTGCTTTTTTTATATGCGTGCACATCCTTTTCAGGTTCCTACATTGTGTCATCACTGTAATAAACACAGATGTTTAGTACATACTAGAGAATACAAAACCATAAATGAATAAATAAATACATAAGTACCAAGTGACATGTTTATGTCACGTATTTCCGCAATCTCTTAGCCAATTCTTATGTTTATAATTTGTTCTGAGTTACAGAGCAGATAAATCTAGCTACCAATAAGGCAAAATGGAATGCATAAATAAAGGATCTAGTTAAACAACAGTTGATTTTACTACTTTAAAGTGCAAAATTCCAAGTATATCTCCCACTTTCACACACACTGCCTGTACAACAGAGGTACAGGACAGCATATAAATATATACAATGTTAGGGAATGGGCCCTGACAAGGGAGGGGGGGTTTCACATCTATAGGCATGGATCAGCTCACTCAGCTAGATGTCCTAGAATCTGAGAATGGTGTCCTATCACTTCTGTTCAGCATTGCTTTGAGCCCAGTGTGATTAATGTCCTTCTTTAATCTAGGAAGATGTTAAAAGCGTGGGGGACATGGAGTGCAATTATGAAATATGAAGTGATGTGAGGTCAAGTCTATTCAAGCCCTGCAAAAGGAAGAAACACTCCCAGAAGGCTTTGATTCCTGGTCAGATGAGTGATCACTGTGTCCCCGAAAAGAATTATATTTTATTACCAGCTTTTTGGCAGCGTTTAGAGTTTAACGTGGCTAGAATTAAAGAGCACTTTCAAACTCTGTTTTTTCCCCTTACCCTTCCACTCAAAAGCTGCTCCAGTTCCACACTGACTTGGAGATACCCACTGGAGAATGCAGGTGGCAAGATATTTCTGGAGGGGCTGTATTGCCAGGAGGTTATTCACAGCCTATATTTGCATAATCTCTTGTCTCTTCTTAAGTCTTCTGTCTCTCTCTTTCTCTCTTTATCTCTCTTTCCTTCCTGCTCCCCCAAGAAACCCCACAACAATCTGGCCCGCTTTCTCTCTGCATGCTTTGGTAATGCCAATTGTTTTTATCAAGAGGTCACAAAGCAGCAATCAGTCACACCTTCCTCCCCTACAGAGAGGCTACAGATGCTGGAAAATGTGTTTACTTTTCACATCTGCCAAGACTTTTAACATCACTGAGCAAAGAAAGCCCCAAAGACAAATCCAGAAATGAGCAAATTAATAATCGTTGGCAAGTAGCGTCCTGCAGCAAACCCACTCTCTACCTTTTGGTGCTGTTTGCCCTTCCTTAAAGTTCTTTCTTGCCCTACATTGCAGAGTTACTTCTGCTGAGTAAAGGAGAAACTAACTGCTGTCATTGAGAGCCCTCATAGTAAATCTTTAAAAAAAAAAACCACTCAGTTTGCTGTGTTTGGAAATTTAGAACAAAACCAGCAGAGGGATCAACACCTTAGACAGCAACTGCATACAGGGCACACATCCAAATGCATTTGTTTGGGAAGGGAAGGTAAACTTGTATTGGAATCTGCCTTCCTTTTAAAATAAAAACCCTCCAAAATTCCCTTATTCATGAGAGCTATAGGTGTGCCCTGGGCTAGCCCAAATTTTCTCATAATGTTGGCTAAGTAGGATACATTCAGAAGAAAATTGAAAGATGTGTGTTTCTTCTAGTGAACATAATACTCATGAAAGATACAAAGTAAGGATTAGATTAATAAATGGGAAACAGGCATTTAGATGTCAAAAGTCAGCAATTAAGTACCGCTGGTATTCATACAACCCCTGTCTAACCCTGTAGATGCCTAAAGCCCCTCAGTACCTGAGCTACCTCTAGTAAATTCCCCTAGGTGTCTTATGTTTCCGCTGCTGCAGGCATGAATGACCACCTATATCCTGACATTGCTAAGCAGCTAGGGACCAGGGTCAGAAAGGACTTTGCACTTGACCTACAAGCTAGGCAAAATTTAGGCATTTAAGTCTAGTAGTGTTATCCATAAAATACACACTTCTGTACCTAAAAGGCCATGAAAAAGGTTAGAAGAGTGCACTCTCCACCCTTTCTGGTGAAGCTGAGCTGGGATACCAATGGGAATGCACTATTCAAATAGACGGTTCACAGAGAAAAAGAAAGGGAGCGTGACTCCGTGGTCCAGTGATGAAGGTACTCATTTGGAAGGAGGTAGTCCAGGGGGTTCAGGGTCTCTTTTGATGCCTCCTGCTTGAGGTGCTGCACTATGTATGAGATGCATATTTACTGGAGCAGAGACTGGAATCCCAGACTCTCCCCTTCCAAGTGAGTCATTCTCTCTTCCTGACCTAATGAATATTTCATAGAAAATATTCCCCCAATAAAATGGCCTGAGAAGGCTTCATCCCAGTGTACCCTGCAGCTTTTGGGGTTCAAATCATCTCAGATGGATCTGAACCTAAGTCTCCAACATGTAAGGTAAATACTCTAACTGTTGGGTTGCTGGAAAAAGGGAAGGCACAGCCTCCAGCTGTATTTTGAAAGAACTAGTCCCTCCTTGGTTTTTGCTACAGCTCAACTCCAAGGGAAGTTTCAGAGCTGTGAATCCTGGGCATAGATAGCTGCATCTTCACAGCCCAGAATTAGCGAAGTCTCTGAGATGGGTGGGAGTCAACTCATACCCCTCTCCTCAGCATTACTTCTTAGGTAGCTTACATGGATCCCTGCTCAGCTTGCTTACTGTTGAAAGTCCCAGCTGGAGGTGCATAGATCTCCCTGCACATTCTAGAGGGGCATCAAGGCACCTAAATTGGAGTTGTGCATTTGGGAGGCCAAGCACCTCAGCATTGCAGTGGCTAGGTGCCTACATGGATAGACTCCACAGATGCCTAATCCAAATCCTATTGAAGTCAAAGGAAAAGCTCTGCCAGATTTCAGTGAGTATTGGTTTAAACCTTAACAGCATGGGCCTGAAACAAAAGCAGTGCTAGCAAACACTGTGTAAGTTTGCTTCACTCCATTCTCCTAATACAATCTAACCTTGGCCCTTCCTGGCTCAGCAATGGGCACCTTCTGTAATCACTCAGAAAAGAGATGTGAGCACCTCTAAGATAGCTGCATGAAGACCTCTACTCTATGTGTTGCAGGAGGGACAAAAAAAGCAAGCGGCAGATGAGATTGTATAAGGAATGGAATAGGAAAATAATACTACATATATCATAGTGTTATTATATAATCCATGGCATAGTCTCAGCAGGAAGAGGGCAGAGGCACACTAAAAGGAGTACAGAGACAGACAACAGGAATGATTAGATCATGAAATATCTCTCATAGGCAGAAATTAAAAGATGAGGACCATTACATTTAGAGAGCAGGTGAATAAGAAATGACATTATAAATGTATACAAAACAATTAACGGTACAAAAGACCCACGCATCCTACACTAACCTGTCTTCATAAGACCGAAGAAGATGCAATAAAAATGAAAGGAAACATCCGGTAAACTGGTAAAAGAGAAACATTTGTACACAGTTTGACTGATCTCTGTAATCTCTGCCTCAAGAAAAGTAACAGCTTATGAGGATTTTTAAAAGGATTCAACATTTCTATAAATAATGATAATTTCTTCTGTTACAAATGGTACCATAATAGGTATTGTGCCTGTGGGCAAGGACCTGGACTTTAACTGAAAGGAGTTAGGAAGGAACTTCTATGAGCACCTTGCAGTGCGAAGGACTTAAAGGAGGGTGACCATCATTCATTTTTGTTTGCCGTAATCAAGGTTTAGATGTACAATGGATTATCCAAAGACTGAAGACTAGCGCACCACCTAGCCTTCACACACTGAACTTCAGCCTCATCAGCAATCGGGCAGTTAATTCAGTGATGAGATGATCTCCAAATGCACAGCAGGACTGAGCATTCCTTCAACTTCTTGCCATGCAGTGACAGAAAGTGACATTAAGAGCAAAGAGACAGAACTTGCATTGAACAAGAGGACTAGCCTGCTGGCTGCAAACCCTCTAGAATATGCATATTGCTGCCCTGCAGGGCCCCTAGAAAGGGGAACAAAGACAGAGGTCAAGCTTCTATGCCATACTTTCTCCCTAACTGCATACCGTCATAGAAGTATGAAGGATATGTAAATTAAAGCTCTCTGAGGCAGCTTTAACTTATTCAGTCTGACAGAGTATATGATCTGAGCTCTATGGTGTTGCACCTTGCCCTTGGTGAAAATCTTTTAGTATCCAAAGTAGAGGAAAGGTCAGCAGAAGGTGACTGTAACCTACAAGGTTGACATGCAAAATTATTGCTCAACAAAAGTACACAAGGATGCTCAGAAAAAAAGAGAGTTCACACCAAGTCTGGAAGAAAGAAAGAGATCATTATTATGGGTTTTTTCATTGCTTCCAGTGAGGCTATGACAGCAGCAGACTTGAATTTTCTCAAAATGACAGGAAGAATCCCTATATGGACTATTGCACTTCCATGGAAGAAACTTGCCAGTCCTTAGGACATTTCCTTTCTTCTGAACATATGGGGTGCATCTACATGAGACGCTAACTGCGCAGCAGCCTAATAACACAGCACAGCAGTGCGTCACAGCACAAACAGTGCTAATACACTACTGTGCAGTATTATTAGGCTACTGCACAGCAGCATCACTTAAAAGGCACTTGCCAGCACTGCTGTGCAGTAATTCCAGTTACCGCAAATTTATTTAGCATTTGGTTATGCGAGGACTAAATTAAATGCATAGTAGCCACTGCACATTAATGAATGTGTAGATGTGCCCATGGGGTAATATTCTATTTCCCTTTGTGCACCTAAGTGGCAGTTTGCTAGTCATGTACCTGAGGGTTTGGGGCTCTGCCTCTTTCTGGATATGTAGGGCACAACCAGACATGTGGGCACATGTGGTTTGTGGAACTGCAAACCTCTGTGCGGCATCACAAACTGCACATGGCAAATATTAAAATGTGCCCTGGGGCCAAAATTTGCTACCAGGATTTCCTGGTAGCAAAAAAAAAAAAACAACACAAAAAAGCATCACAGCACGCGCAAAAGTATGTGCCGGCACACACCGAGGCTCTGTGCTGCCTGACCTGTGTCCCTGATACTTCAGGCCACCAGTTTAGACTGCTGAGGCCAGCACTGGTGCTGGCCCCAGCTTCCAGCTTTCCCTGACTGAAGAGCTGAGAGAAGCTGGGCAAAGGCAATTTGTCCCACAACAAACTGCATGTGCAGGGGTATGCGCTGAAACAAAATGTCTGGACACCCTGTAAGCATATGCATGTAGATTAAGCATGCACTGTAGGCTATACATTGGCCAGGCACATACCTAATCTGCACACACTAGCAAACTCGATTAATCAAGTCTGCTCTTACACACTGTAATTACAGCTCATCAGAGCAGGCATCCTGCACACCTATGGGCTGCAGCTGGAGTACTGCATCCAGTTCTGAACACTACACTTCAGGAAGGATATGGAGAGGTTTGAGAGGGTCCAAAGGAGGACTATGCGTATGGTTAGAGGTATGGAGAGCAGGTCATGTGATAAGAGGCTGGGAGACATGGGTCTGATCAGCCTGGAGATGAGAAAACTCAAAGGGGACTTGGTGGTAACTTATAAGTATATAAGGGGCACAATATCAGGGACTGAGAGAATGTCTGTTCGCCAGGGCTCCCCAGGGGAAGACTAGCACTAACGGTCATAAATTGCTAGAAGACTGCTTTAGATTAGACATAAGGAAAAACTTCTTTACAACTCAGGTGTCCAGGGTTTGGAATAGACTCCCACCAGAGGAGTACAATCACCTATTCTGGATATCTTAAAAAAACATCTGGATGCTCACCAGCAGTCATCTGACCCCAGCAGTCTTTCCTGTCCAAGCACAGGAGGGCTGAACTTGATGATCTCAAGAGTCCCTTCCAGCCCCTAACATCTATGAATCTATGAATCATCGGAGGGAAAACCTTACCAAGAAAATGATATTGCTGGTGTTTTCATATGTTCCTCTTTCTGAGTCAAAATTGAATCAATGTTACCTTATGAAGCATACCATGCTTTTGTAAGCACCATTTATATGGCAAGTGGTTGGAATAATCCAATTTCTATTGTTAGCTAGAAGTTTCATCCTCTTACAAGTCAGTGATGGTACACTATTAGGGTAGAAGAGAAATCGCTAGAAATTTACCAGTCACAAAATCTAAAAGCAGCAATTTGATACCAGGACTATTGTTCATCTGAATATATCCTGACCAGGACTTCTGCAACTCTATACTGAAGTGGCATGAAAATCCTGAACAAACCTAATGCACCAAAATACTCTCACAGCAATTCCAGCTACTGTAAACCTCCTTCTAGAGTGATGATCAGGGATCCTGGTTTTCTCTGATAAAAAAAATCCCCAGTTTTCGGAATTAAAAAAATAACTCAAAACCCACATTTTTCCATAATCAAAATGAAACACCACTAATAGATAGATAGATAGATAGATAGATAGATAGATAGATAGATAGATATAGTTGTGTTTCATTTTGATCACAGAAAAATGTGGATTTTGGGTTACTTTTTTTATTCCAAAAATTGGGGATTTTTTTTATCAGAGAAAACCACGATCCCTGGTGTATGAAAAGGCTGCTTCCACTGTATGAAGTTTCAAAGCTATCAAGGTTAGCTGGTCAAACTTTAGTTCTTGATTTGATTATCCCTCTACAAACTGTGCACCTACTGAGGCTTTGTTCTATTTGTATGCACGACTGGCTCTTTTGGGTTAGTTCCAACTCTCTGTGTGTTTTTCCCATCTACCCTTGCCCCGCTCCATCTGTAACTGAAACTGTCCTTGAAATGTGCTATATTCATGGATGGCAGCATATCGATTTTGCATAACTTAAATGATTGAGTTCTATAATGCAACTCATTTGCAGATTATGAGAAAATCTGAAGTATGCCTGGCATGAGTGCTTTTTTTTTTCCAGGCTCTTAGCGTAATGTTGTGAGAAAATGCCCCTTGTCTTAGACTTCCTGTGAAATGCTTTTGTTCTAAAAACTCAGAAGTAGGCAATAAAGAGCAGTGAATGTTACTATCATATTATTTTAAAAGAATGATCGCAAGAAGTGTCTAATACTAATTCAGGCAAAATTCCCGTAGAGGAATTGGAGGTTTTCTTGAGTAAGACATAACAGCTCAGGCCTCAGATGATATCTTCTGTCCTTTTAAAGTAAAGTTTCTTTTCAATTCAACATTTACTAAAATTGATGTAAAGCAATGAACAACAATGTTTACAACTTTGCTGGGAAGGATGCAATTCAGCTTTATGATCAGAGTGGATACAGAAATATGCATATCTTATAGTTCATGCCCTATTTTCAAAAATCAAATTGTATTCTTTCCCCCTTCAGTATATTAACTCATTGAGACAGAAGCATCTTTTATCCAGTGATGCCAGACATATTCATTCACATGCAGTGGGACTCCATGTTTGTGGGTAGCCTTGGGACTAAAAGGAGGCTATGCCCTCATCTGGAGCATGCAGTCATCCACACTTCATATAAATAGTGCTCATTAAGCACAGCACTGCATTTAACAATCATTGTTTGCAGTACTTTCAATGCTACGTTATTAGCAGCCTCAAGCTGACTAGCTCTACTTGTTTTCAAAGCTTCTAATAGCCACTCTTTGACAACTTCTTTCCCTCCATTGTTTCTGGCACAGTTGAAAGTTGTACATTTAGTTACAGAGTAGATAGTTTTAGTTAGTATGCTGTTAAACCGGAGACAGTTAAGTCACAAAGGTGACAATGAGGCTGAGAGATGCTGTGCACTTAAGCAGTTTATGCATTTACCAGATAAGTGTATGGACAATGTTTTTATGAGGCAAGCCATAGGCAAAAAAATTGGAATTGGTTCTGTTATGTAGTTGAGCAAAACAGTGCTCTTCTCCATTAAACATATGAATCAAGTTCACTGTACTTAAGGGCAAGTATGGTCTTGTGATTAAAGCACTGGACTGAAACTCAGCTCTCACACTAACTCTACCAAAAAACTTCCTGGGTGACCTCATAGATTCGTAGATGCTAGGGTCAGAAGGGACCTCAGCAGATCATTGAGTCCTACCCTCTGCCTAGGCAGGAAAAAGTGCTAAGCCAGATGCCCATCCAGCCTTCTCTTAAAGACCCCCAAGGCAGGGGAGAGCACCACCTCCCTTGGAAGCCCATTGCAGATTCTGGCCACCCTTACCATGAAGAAGTTTTTCCAGATATCTAGCCTAAATCTGCTCTCTTAAAAAACTCATTTAATTTCTTCCTGGTCCTCATCTATCAAATAAAGAAAATAACACTTCCTCTCCAACCCTTTGTCCATCTTCTCTATCTTGACAGCAATTTTTCTTAAGTCAGGACTTGTATGTTTGTGATGGGTCCAGCACTGTGGATCCTCAGCTGGAAGTAGAGCCCTACTATTAATATATAATAGAATAACAACATTTTAAATCTTAACATGCAACGATCAACAGCTCTTACTTCTATGGATCACTTGACTTCGGCAAGACTATGTGAAGAGCTCATTGTCACAGGGCCACAGGCAGAGACACTGCAGAGGATCATCTGGCTCCCCTGAAGGTAGGTTGGCGGGTGCTAGAGAAAGTGACACTCACGAAAGGGCCGAAGAGAGGTGGACTGCAGGTCCCTAGTGGAGGGAGCTAGCTGTGGTTGAGGGGAGGTTGACCCCAGGGAATTTTCATAGAACTTTTTGTCACAACCAAATTTAAAAAGAGTGCTGGCTAACACAGTGTTAAGCAGAGACAAGCGCAGACAAGCTGTGGAAAATCCCCAGAGGGCTAGTGAGCATGCCCAGCACGTGCCCCATAATTGACCCCACGCTTGTCAATCATGATTCTGCCATGAGGTAATCTGAGTTGGCAACATGCGCATGCCCAGTCTTATACCAGAATGAGCTAGAACTTTCCAAAAGGGGAACTGTTTGATTGGCTGACCGAATCATATTAAAGGCTTGTAAGTTTCTGCCCACAAGGGAGACCAGACCACAGCGGAGACCAGAGGAGACTAGACAGATCTGAGCAGAGATCGCTACAGTGAAGACTGACTCAGGCCTAGAATCCTGGTTCAAAAGAGCCACTAGTCTCCCCGCCACCGTCGTATCCCGGCGTACCCCGTCCTAGAAAATGTTCGTCTTCGTCCTCGATTGATTACTCATTTACGGTTTTGATTGCTCGTTCGTTCTGACCATTCGTTCTATGTCTCAACCACTCGTTCACGGTTCACGGTTCCGGTTATCATCGCATACATCTCGGCCACTTGTTTCATGTTCTTCGTTCCGGTTACTTCATTCATCGCCTCCACCACCGTTACCGACTCGGCCTCGTTCACGTCTCTTCATCGTTCTCGTCATTGACTGTTCATAGTTCTCGTTCTTCGTTGTAACCTCGTTATCATACCGTTGTAACCAAGCCTGAGATTGACCTATGCTACAATACCATCAGTGGTGTAAGTAGACAACTACAATAAAAAGCATTCTGTTTTGAAACTGCACATGTCCTGCCCGCTGTGACTCCTCGCCGCTAATCCCACCTGTTCGTTCGTGCTCAGCCCACCATGACACTGGGGCACTCGGCTCCGACAATTTTATGAGGGTTAATGAAAACACCCTTGAAAGCAGGGTGAAGATGTCATCAGACTTTGTCACTTTTGTTTTAAAAGATTCAGTTGTCAATAGGGTAGCCATTCATCCGGTTTTATAGAAGACAGTCCAGTTTTCTGGTCCTCTGCCCTCTATTGATATGAAACTGGATGCCTTTATGTCCTCTATTTTTCACTGCTTGGCACCCCCCCACCGCTGACACTGCTGTGGCCGCCTGTGGGAGCTCCCCAGTCACCACCACTGTGCCCCTGCCACCGCCAATGCCTGCAGGAGCTCACTGTCCCCCCCCAGCCTCAGGAGGCATACAACATTCATGGTGGTGGAAACAGCTGTACTAAAGTCAACTGTCCTCTATTCTTGAGGTACCTCAATGGCCACCCTAGTTGTCAAAGTATTTGATAACTTTTTCTTTGCATGTAATAAGGCCTTCTTTTTTTTTCTGTTATTTGACTGAAGTGCCTGTGGTAAACTTTGGATTTTTTCACAATCAATAACCTGGGCATACCCATTCAGCAGACCAGGAGACCAGTACACACACATAAACCCAGGATGCATTTCTGGGAGCACCCTGACACCCCAAGGTTATATCACATTCACCAAGACAACCAAGTATAGCATAACTAGACCCCGGTTTTTTTTAAGAATGAGCTACCAGTGCCCAAGATACTTCCTCACTTTGATGTGGTTGCCACACACACAAAAAAACATTTTGCTGCTATTGTACTTGCAGGGGGTGTTTCTTTACAATTTTTGGTGACATTTTTTAGGTGTAATTATTGGCCAAGTTTAGCAACCCTTACTCATATAGAAGCGCAGTTGCTCCTGCACGTAGTTTCTTTAAGAGCCATTCATTTACTCTTGTCCACAGGTGGCACTCAACATGACTGTATTGTACAGAACTGGGCTGAACATGCCTTGTGCATCATTGTGTGTCTGCACACCTACTTGCCTTGGTAGATTGTAATGAGAGAAAACAATGGAGCTGTTCCAGCAGGTGATATCTTACCACAGTGAGGAAAGGTTAGACAATCAAGCATTTTATGAGGCTGACTATAAGGTATGATGAAAATCCAGAGAAAAGGGGATGTGAATCTTTTCTTATAATCTTGACTGAATTCCAACTGCCCCACACCCTTACTATTAGCTGATTTTCCAATAGCTAGGTGCAAACGTTTTCACACCGCCACCCTTTGCTTAGGTTTTGTTTTGATCTCTGAAAAACACAGATGGACAATCAAATTTATGCTACTCCTGGGCAAATTCCTATGGATGGTGAGATGACGTTCAGTTCAGGAAAGCACCCAGGATCTCGATGCTTTACCAAAACCTATACACAGTATCTATATTTAATAGATATATGTATACAAATTTATATAGCCCCCAACTTTGGCCTGGAAATACTACATTATTGAAATATCACTGTCACTGGAATTACAATGGTCCCCAAAGATGACATCCAGGATCAGAACTCTGTTGCATTGTACCAACAAGGAAGAGAAGCAGTTATTGCCATGAACAATCAAAGAAAGACAAGATACAACACTGCACATAAAAGAATTTGGAAAGAATAGAGGAGGGGAACACACCGGCATTAATACAACGAGTGACAGTGAGAGGTTGCATCTGGTTACATCAACAAGTGAGATGCATAATCAGTAAGTTTCAAGGTTTTGAGAGCAGGCTCTCTCATGAGATTTACAGCATTTCTAGCTTTCAGATGCAATGGAAGTATCTTGAAAATAGCTTTTTTCTGCTGCACTCAGCAATCTGTTTGCCATACCTGCTACAGAAAAAAAAAGAAGTGCAGAACTTTGTGAAAAAAATTAAAGAAATAAAAAAGGAGATAGTTAACTGAATATTTCAAAACTTTCAAAAAGAGTTGATTTGGACTATACTTGGAAAAGGGGAAAAGATCAGTGAACTAAAAGAGTCCTTTTCTACCAAAAACATTTTCCTGTTTCTAACATTTAAATCTCATCAAATTAAATAAATAGTAGTAATTAGCACTTATATGAAACATTACATATTCCTGGTACTGTGTGAATATTAGATAATAAGCTTTTAAAACCCCTAGTTAAGTAGATAGTTCAGAAGTGTTGTTATTCTTATTTTACAAATAAGTAAACATCTGCAGAAAAGAGCAGCCAAGATCAGAGCATCTTTCACAGGGGGTGCTGGAAGTAGATCTCAGGACTTCCTGGAAAAAATCCACACTTGTCTGTCCAATTACTCTTGGAAAGTGTTGCCACCATGGCACAATACCAAACCAGCACAGTACTTCTTGTCTGGATACTGCTGTTACTGCATCTACACTAGGAGCTTTTGGCAGCAAAACTGTGTCAGTCACCACGCACGTTTCATCACACTTGACCAAATGTAGCTAGCAAAAAACATGTAATGTAGATCGAGCCCAAATGGCAAAACCCCTGTTGACTTGAAGGCAGGATTTCTTCCCACAAATCCTATTCTAATTCACCGGATCACACTCCTTACAATGAGGTCATTTAATAAGACTGTCCCACCAAAAATTGGTTTCACCTACCTCAGTGCAATCCTTTAGGACAGGAAGTTGACTTTTTAAGCTAATGGATTTTATCAAGATCATTTTTCTAAACTGATTTAAATTAAACTTTGAAGATGTGTGTTCATATTCCCAAAGGCACACCCAAAATAACCTTCTCCCATGCCTGAGCTCCATACCAAAGATTATCCACCTCACTAACCTACATACCAAAATGTATCTCCTTCCCACATCAGTTACATCAGTAATATAACTAGGAGTGGAGAGCAGGGTGCTAGCTCTGGGCATCAATTCAAAGAAGAGCAAGAAAGGTGCTACCACCCAGTATGCAGAAATTGCTTGTAATATCTCTGAGTTACATGATGAGCGGTATGCCCTACACACCATATGCCAACACATATACCAAGGAGAACAAGCTTTGAAAGAGGATGAAAGCTTCAGTTTCAGAATCAGGGGAAACTTTAGTTGCTCTAGGAATATCATTTCAGGCCCAATATCTGTGCCAGGATCCCATTAACACTAAGAGGTGCAGCTCCCTGTGGGCATAAAGAAAAGCAAAGGTCTACAGATGCTACAGGCTGCAAGCATAACAACAGGAATCAGTACTTTCATGTGTTTGTAATTAACTTACTGGTGGTCAAAAGTACAAAAAGGAAGCCTTTGTGAGCTGACATCCAGAGCTCATTTATTATTAAAGCTTTTGATGACTAATTTATTATATATTTTTAGTCATATACAGAGCATGTATTTCATTATTTAGGATACTTAATTATGTGCCTGTCTAATTAGTATCTGAATAAAACAGATTTCTTTGTTACAATATATCTTTGGCAACATTACCCAATATCTATATTAAATCCAGCATCTCTGGGTGGTGTAATCAGCAGGGCTTTGGCTTCTTTGACCACAGGATGATATTCCAAGAGCAAAGATTGTTAGGAAGAGACAGGATCCACCTGACAAAGAGAGGGAACAGCATCTTCACAGACAGGCTCGCTAACCTAGTGAGGGGGGGCTTTAAACTAGGTTCACCAGGGGAAGGAGACAAAAGCCCTGAGGTAAGTGGGGAAATGGGTGACCTGGAGGAAGAGCAAGCAGGAAGGGGCAACAAGGTAGGTATGCTTGTTCTTCCTGAGAAATCAGGGCAATCAAATGGTTACCTCAGGTACCTGTACACAAATACACGGAGCCTGGGAAACAAGCAGGAAAAAATGGAAGTCCTTGCACAGTCACATAACTATGACATGATTGGAATAACAGAGACTTGGTGGGATATGTTGCATGACTGGAGCACTGTCATGGATGGGTACAAACTGTTCAGGAAGGACAGGTGGGGAGAAGAGGAGGAGGAGTTGCACTTTATGTAAAAGAGCCATATGACTGCTCAGAGCTCCAGTAGGAAACTGGACATAGGCCTGTCAAAATCTCTAAGTTAGGGTCAGAGGAGAGAACAGAAAGATAATGTCATGGTGGGGGTCAGCTATAGACCACCAGACCAGGAGAAAGTGGTGGATGGGGCTTTCTTCAAACAACTAGCAGAAGTTTCCTGATCACAGCCCCCCTTATGGGGGACTTCAGTCACCTTGACATCTGCTGGGGGGTAATCAGCAGTGCTCAGGCAATCCAAGAAGTTTTTGGAGAGTACTAGGAACAACTTTTTGGTGCAAGTGCTGGAACAGCCACCTAGGGGCCATGCTATTCTTGATCTGCTGCTCACCAACTGGGAAGAATTGGTGGGGAATGTACTAGCAGATGGCAACTTGGGCACCAGCAACCATGAGATGATAGAGTTCAAGATCCTGAGGAAAGGAAGGATGGACAGCAGCAGAGTAAGGACCCTGGACTTCAGAAAAACAGACTTTGAATCACTCAGGAAACTCATTGACAGGATCCCCTGGGAAGCGAGTCAAAGGGGGAGAGGAGTCAAGGAGAGCTAGCTGTACTTTAAAGAAGCCTTACTGAGAGTGCAGGAGCAAACGACATCCCAATGTCCAGGAAGACTAGCAAGTATGGCAGAAGACCAGTTTGGGTTAGCAGTTTGGGTTCAGTAAACTAAATCACAAAAAGGAAGTTTATAAGAGTTGGAAACTTAGAAAAAAAAACTAGGGAGGAATACAAAAGTATTGCTTGGACATGCAGGAAAGAAGTCAGGAGGACCAAAGCACAACTGCAGTGGCAGCTAGCAGGGACGTGAAGGGGAACAAGAAGGGTTTCTACAAGTGTGTCAGTAACAAGAGGAAGATTAGGAAAAATGCAGGTCCCTTACTGAATGGAGAGACAACCTTGTGACAGAGGATGCAGAACAGGCTGAACTACTAAATGCCATTTTTAACCTCAGTCTTCCCAGTCAAGGTCAGTTTCCAAACTACTGCACCTGGCAGCACAGTTTGGGAAGGAAAAGAGCAGCCAACAGTAGTAAAAGAAGAGGTTAGGAACTATTTAGAAAAGCTGGATGTGTACAAGTCCATGGGGCCAGACCAGATGCACCCAAGGGTGCTGCATTGGCTGATGTGATTGCAGAGCAACTGGCCATCATCTTTGAAAACTCATGGTGATCA
This sequence comes from Crocodylus siamensis, assembly GCF_052110815.1. NCBI lineage: Eukaryota > Metazoa > Chordata > Crocodylia > Crocodylidae > Crocodylus > Crocodylus siamensis. Next base: position 360,092,999 of record NC_143395.1, read on the forward strand.
GGAGAGATCCTGGATGATTGGAAAAGGGTGAACATAGTGCCCATATTTAAGAAAGGGGAAAAGGAGGATGCAGGGAACTACAGACCAGTCAGCCTCACCTCAGTCCCTGGAAAAGTCATGGAATAGGTCCTTAAGGAATCCATCTCGAAGCACTTGGAGGAGAAGTACGTGATTAGAAACAGTCAGTATAGATTCACCAAGGGTAAGTCATGCCTGACCAACCTGATTGCCTTCTATGACAAGATGACTGGCTCTGTGGATATGGGGAAACCAATGGATGTGATATACCTTGATTTTAGCAAGGCTTTTCATACAGTCTCACACAACATTCTTGCAGGCAAGCTAAGGAAGTACAGGCTGGATGAATGGACTGTAAGGTGGATAGAAAACTGGCTGAAGCACTGGGCACAGAGGGTAGTAATCAATGACTTGATGTCTAGTTGGCAGCCAGTACGAAAGGGTGTGTTCAATATCTTCATCAATGACCTGGAAGATGGCATAGAGTGCACCCGCAGCAAGTCTGCAGATGATACCAAGCTACAGGGAGTAGTAGGTACGCTGAAGGATAGGGTTAGGATTCAGGGTGACAAATTGCAGGATTGGGCCAAAAGAAATGTCATGAGGTTCAACAAGGACAAATGCAAAGTCCTGCACTTAAGACAGAGTAATCCTATGGACTGGTACAGGCTGGGGGCTGACTGCAGCAGCTCTGCAGAAAAGGACCTGGGGGTTACAGTGGACAATAAGATGAATATGAGCCAAGTGTACCCCTTGTTGCCAAGAAAGCTAACTGCTTACTGGACTGCATTGGTGGGAGTGTTTCCAGTAGGTCAAGGAAAGTGATTATTCCCCTCTATTCAGCACTGGTGAGGCCACTGGAGTACTGTGTTCAGTTTTGAGCCCCCCACTACAGAAAAGACGTGGACAAATTGGAGAGCAGCAGAGGGCAACAAAAATGGTGAGAGGGCTGGGGGACATAATTTATGAAGACAAGTTGAGGGAACTGGGATTATTTAATCTAGAGAAGAGAAGACTAAGATTTAACAACAGCCTTAAACTACCTGAAGTGGGGTTCAAAAAAGGATAGATCTAGACTGTTCTCAGTGGCAGCAGGTGACAGAACAAGGAGCAATGGTCTCAAGTTCAAGCAAGGGAAGTTTAGGTTAGATATTAGGAATAGTTTTCTCAGTAGGAGGGTAGTAAAACACTGGAACAGGTTACCTAGAGAGGTTTTTAACTGTCCATCCTTGGAGATTTTAAAGACCTGGGTAGTAGGGGTGTGCAAAATGGGCCATATTCAAGTCGGATTCAGCCCAAATTTAAGACTGTGATTCAATTCATTGATTCAGATCACTGTCCCTGATTTGATTCGGCTGAATATGAATCTGAAGATGAAAGCTATAATATACATTTTAGGGCATATTATCATTCATCACCCAGTCACCAGCTCTTTATTTGGTGTATGTAATTCAGTTTCCAAAGAATGTGGTCAACTGTCCTGATCCATCTCATATGATTAATTGTTTGAAGTGCCCAATGGATAAAGTTTAGGAATCACTGTGTTAAGTGCCCCTGTACACTTTTGAATCACCAAAATAGAAGGGGCTTAATTTTAACTTCATTGGGAACTTTGGTAGCTCTCACACTTCTAACCTCTATTTCTGTTTCTTTATCCATAAAGTGCATTTTCTTTCCTATTTCACCAGGCATGTGAAGATTAATTCATGTTAAGAAAGCACCTTGAGGATGTTTTGTATTTAATTATATTTCATAGATTTCATAGATTTCATAGACATTAGGGCTGGAAGGGACCTCGGGAGATCATCGAGTCCAGCCCCCTGCCCAAAGGGCAGGAAGTCAGCTGGGGTCACAGGATCCCAGCAAGATAAGCATCCAATTTACTCTTGAAGGTGTTCAATGTAGGTGCTTGAACCACCTCTGATGGCAGACTGTTCCAGACCTTGGGGGCTCGGACAGTAAAGAAATTCTTCCTTATGTCCAGCCTGAAACGGTCTTGCAGGAGTTTGTGACCGTTCGACCTCGTCATCCCTTGGGGCGCTCTGGTGAACAAACGTTCCCCCAGATCCTGGTCGTCACCCCTGATAAACTTATAGGTGGCCATCAGATCACCCCTGAGCCTGCGCTTTTCCAGGCTAAAGAGTCCCGTGGCTCTCAGCCTGTCATCATAAGATCTGTTTTCCTGACCTCTGATCATGCGCGTGGCTCTCCTCTGGACTCTCTCAAGCTTCTCCACATCCTTTTTGAATTGTGGAGCCCAAAACTGGATGCAGTACTCCAGCTGCGGCCTCACCAAGGCCGAGTATAAGGGGAGAATGACGTCCCGGGATTTGCTCGAGAAGCACCTATGGATGCACGCCAGTATTTTGGTCGCTTTACTAGCCGCAGCATCGCATTGCAGGCTCATGTTCATCTTGTGGTCAATGATGACCCCCAAGTCTTTTTCTTCTGTAGTGCTAACCAACGTAGCACTGCCGAGCCTATAAGGGTGCTGCAGGCTTTTCCTCCCAAGGTGGAGAACCTTGCATTTATCGGTGTTAAACACCATGAGGTTCTCATCTGCCCATTTGCTGAGCTTGTCCAGGTCAGCCTGGATCACCCACCTATCTTCTGGCGTGGATGCTTTGCCCCAAAGTTTGGTGTCATCAGCGAACTTGGCCAGTCCACTCCTTACTCCAATGTCCACATCGTTAATGAAGATGTTGAACAGTATGGGTCCCAGGACAGAGCCTTGAGGGACCCCACTGGTCACAGGGCACCATGATGAGTGACTGCCATCAATCACAACCCTCTGGGTCCGACCACGAAGCCAATTTCCCAGCCAGTGGATTGTGGTGGAGCCAAGGCCACAACTGGGCAGTTTGGCCAAGAGGTGATCATGGAATACCAGATCAAAAGCTTTTTTGAAGTCAAGATATATGACATCAATCTCTTCTCCCTTGTCCAGGTGATAGGTCACCTGGTCATAGAAGGAAATGAGATTGGTCAAACAAGACCTACCCGCAACAAACCCGTGCTGGCTATCCCTTAGAATGTTAGCCTGGGCCAGTCCCTCAAGGATGGCCTCCTTAATAAACTTTTCTAAGATCTTCCCCAGGATAGAAGTCAGGCTAATGGGCCTGTAGTTAGCCGGATCCACTCTCCTCCCTTTCTTGAAGATCGGCACCACATTGGCCTTCTTCCAGTCTTCGGGCACTACACCAGAGCGCCAGGAGTTTTCAAAGACCCGTGCCAGGGGCTGGGCTATGACGCTCGCCAGCTCCTTGAGTACCCTGGGGTGCAGGTTGTCAGGGCCAGCTGACTTGAAGGTATCCAGCTTCTCAAGGTGTTCCTTCATGAGGTCAGCATTGATGGAGGGTAGGGGATCCCCATCACCCGGATCTCCCTGTCCCATAGCAGGCATGGGCATCCCGTGTGACTGATGAAAGACTGACGCAAAGTACCTATTAAATAGGTTGGCTTTTTCCTGGACGTCAGTTGTCAGTTGCCCCATCTGGTTTAGCAGGGGTCCAACATTGCCCTTGCTTTTCCTCCGGCTCCCCACATATCTGAAAAAGGACTTTTTGTTGTCCTTGATGCCTGAAGCTAGTTGGAGTTCAGTTGCAGCCTTGGCTTTCCTGGTTTGCTCCCTGCAGGACCGGACCAGCGCGGAGTAATCCTCCTTGGAGGTGAATCCCATCCTCCATCCTTTGTAGGCTTTCCTTTTTAGCCACAGTAGGTCCGCTAGGTCTCTGGAGAGCCAGGGGGGCTGCTGTGCCTTCTTGCTGCCTTTCCTCCGTGTTGGAATAGATTTAGCTTGTGCACTGAGGATCGCTTCCTTGAGAAGCAACCACTCTTCTTGAACTCCCATCTCCCTGGGGTCATGGTCCCTGAGGGCCTGACCGACTAGCCTCTTGAGCTTATCAAAGTCGGCTTTTCTGAAGTCAAGGACTTCTGTGTTGCTGACTGACTTGCCAGCTTTACGGCGGATGGTGAAGGTGATCAGCTCGTGGTCGCTGTCACCCAACTTCCCATCGATCACTAGGTCGCCGATTAGGTCATCCCCCGTACCCAGTACCAGGTCAAGCAGCGCTTTGCCTCTCGTTGGCCCATAGACTTCTTGAGTCAGGTAGAGGTCATCCACACACGAGAGAAAGCTTTGCACCCGCTCAGATTTAGCTGAGTGATCTTCCCACGAGATGTCCAGGTAATTGAAGTCACCTATGACAACCAAGGTCCTGGAGCAAGCGGCCTCAGTCAGTTCCCGGGTGAACTCCTGGTCAAGCTCAGGACTTTGAGTGGGAGGTCTGTAGTAGACTCCCACCGTTGTGTCCCCTGTGCCGAATTCCCCATGAATTTTTACCCAGAGGGTCTCTAGCTGTCCATGCCGGTCGCCAACATCAGCTTGCAGGGACATGTAGCTTTCCTTCACATAGAGAGCTACACCCCCCCCTCTTTTGCCAACATGATCCCTCCTGTATAGGGTATAGCCCTCTATACCCGTGGTGCAGTCATGGGTGGAGTCCCACCAGGTCTCCGTTATCCCAATGACATCATATTTCTTTGCACTGAGCAGGAGGACGAGCTCGTCCTGCTTGTTGCCCAGGCTCCTGGCATTAGTGTACAGGCAGGCAAGTGTGCCCTTGGGGGCTCTTGCCTTGCCCACAGATTGTGCCAGGGCTGGGGCAGGGGTGGGCTCCCTTAAGTGCCCCCTTAAGTGCCTTGGTCCGCTGGCTTTGCAAGGGCCGTTCAGCGGGCCAGCAGGGGCAGTAGTCCCCCCATCCCCCAGCGGGCTTAGTTTAAAGCCCGGTGGAGCAGGTCAGCCAGCCTGGCTGAGAAGAGCCTCCTCCCCAGGGGAGAGAGGTGGAGGCCATCTCTTCCCAGCAGCTCGCTGCCTCTCTCTCCAAAGAGCAGGCCGTGGTCATGGAAGCCAAAGCCTTCCCGATAACGCTAGCGCCACAGTCTTTGGTTCACCGCGTGGATCCTCCTCTCCCTCCTCAGCCCATAGCCCAAGACTGGGAGGATCGACGAAAACACCCACTAATTAATTTAATCCCACTAAAAAAGGAAGAAGAGCTACACAGTATTTGAAAAATGCACAAACTTCTGGTATCCAAAATGTACCTCTTCAAGGTTTGTTAATATGCAAAGCTGCATAATACTGGAATAGCAGATCTAATCAGCTGCTCAGCATCAAGAAACACTCCATTCTGAGCTCTACCAAAAACATAACATGCCTGCATAAATAGCCTTTGATGCATATGTCCAGTAAATCTCAGAAGCCTATGGAGGTTTTTTAGGACATCTGGCTGTGTACTTCACCAGTGGAAGGTGAACCACAACAGGAACTTGAGTGCAAAGCATTCCTCACTAATCAACAGCACCCATCCAACAGGCGTTTGCAGGAAATCTGAGCATCACCTTGGGCATCAGCTTCCTCTTTCTCTTTCTCTTCTCTTACAGCAGTGATTCTTAACCAGGGTGCCATGGCTTCCTGGTGTGCCTTGAGATCCTTTCAAGAGTGCCCCAAGGTGCCACACTATGTTAAAACCAGAGATTATAGGAATCCATAGGATTATAAATGTTCTGCCCTGGTGTGGTCTTTCTGAGAAGAAAGGATTTCTCTATTATTTTTTGTAGTAAAAAAAAACCCAGGGAAAACTAAGACCTGGAATTTTCCAAGGTGTGCCTTGAGTCTAAAAAGGTTGAAAACCACTGCCCTACAGATACCTCTCATTTGCCATTTTCCTAGCTTTCACTGCTGAAAACTAAAGAAAACTTAAATGCCACACCCTGATCTAGTCTACTGCTTTTGCTGCTCTGAGGTTTCCACAGGCTTGGACAGGGGAAGGTGCAACGTAAAACGATACAGCTATGACCTTTTGTGGAGATCACCGACCACACCCACACACCATAGCATTTCTGCTGGCATTCTGCCACCTACATTGCAATACCATTAGGCAATGTGGACACTAGGATGGTTTTTTTGGTATGGTACATACACACAGCAACAAGTTGTCTCAGCACCGTAGGACTATCCCAGAATTCCTCCCATTTAATCTTCTCTTTACACATTCAAATTTTCAAACTCTAGTTGTGAGGGGATGGGTAGGGGCTAGGGTTCCTGTTAAGTTCCTTATTTAACAAAGAATACTGAGACTTACTTTTCTCCAAGCCCAAAATAGCCTATTGTCTTATTCAGGAACAAACAATACCTAACTGGGCAGATAAAAGTAATTCTGGAACAACGGAGGATGGAGTTCTAGCTCTCAAGCTCCATCCCATAATAATGACTAAAAATTTAACCCTATAACTGCCTGATTACTACAGTTGCCCACCCTCCCGGATTGGCCAGGAATCGGCATCGATCTCCCGGTCACTATTGAAAGCAATCCGGGAGATTGGTATTGTAAACGGATTGAACAATATAATTAAAGACCAGACATGCACCAGTACATTGGTTCTATATCAGATCAGCACCGATACAGGTTTCCCTCGCTTTATGCGGTACATGCATTCCCAGAAAACTGTGAATAACTTACAGCCTACCCCAGCTGCACTCCCTCCTTCACTGTGGGGGACCTCGATCTGCTGCCCCCACGCCCTTCCCTCCCCCCTCAACAGACTTACCAGCCAGGTGCTGCTCTCCAAGCTGCCCTGCTGCATATCAGATCAGTATCAGCTGATGTGGCTCATTAAAAATTGGCTATTAATATTGGCCAAAAAAATCTCTATTGATGCACCCCTATTAATGACATAACATCATGTTAGGAAGAAAAACCTCCCAGAATAGTTTCAGTCAGAGTTGGCAACAAGAGTAGGGACTGTCAGTTGCCAAGGAAAAATGTTAGGGATGCTGTAGAAATAATGTTAGGGATGACGTTACCCTTGTAACAGGCAGTAGCAATTGTAGATGATGTCACCTATGTGCAGGGATAGAACCAGGGGACGGGGTAAGGGGCAGTGGGTGCAGTGGTGCAGTTTTACTCCACTGTGATATCTAGTCCACCAAAATTTTAAAACCAGCTGCCTGGGAGGGGCTGCATCATTTCCACTCAGGCAGTGGTGAGAGAGTCAATAGGTTTCATGGCTCATTATCTCCCTGATTCCTGCTAATCTCTCTCCACTCCATAAATACTAATGTCTGTCCATCCTTTTTAATGGTCTTGACATTCCACTTTTCAAAGTGTCCTTTCTTCTGCAATATTACTGTCTGTTAGCCATTCTTGGTCATGTCTCTCTTCTATTTCACAGCCAAGCAGACTGTTTTTAGCTCTAACTAAATATTTTAATTCAGGTATGGTAATATTGAGTCAAGTTTAGAAATGACTTGACAGTGAAGTCCTGTCAAAATGCTCAAGAAAACTAAATTTTGTTTTATGAATCTGAATAAGAGGCGTAAATTTAGCTGTAATGACTACACATATCTTTTGACTATTTTTTGCCCCATTTGTTAGGTTTTTTTAATTTAATATATAATCTAGAGAATTAGCGCACTTTCTAATAGTGATATTTGTATCTGCTTTGATCTTAAACTGAATAATATAGCATGAGCCCCTAGCCTATTAGTAAAGCTTCTAGTTTCTCTTTAACTGGAAACAAATGTGTGTTGTGTTACATGCAGGGATCCCAGTTTTCTCTGATAAAAATACTCCCCAATTTTCAGTTAAAAAAGTAACTTCAATTTATGTCTATATATTAGTGGTATTTCATTTAATCATGGGAAAATGTGGATTTGGGGTTACTTTTTTTAAACTGGGAATTTTTTTATCAGAGAAAACCAGGATCCCTGGTGATGATGCACCACCCTACACCCCACTTTTCAAATCTTAGCTCCAGCCATGCCCAGGAGACAACTGCTCTTAGCAGCTCAAGGTTGCCTAAATCCAGCTCTTTGACCTTTTCGAGGCAATGGTGCCACCAGATTGGCATAAAAAAGTACCTTACCTCAACAGAAAAAATGAGACAGGTCTCTCTCAAAATGTTTAGTCAGAGCTTAAAAATTGCCTCCCTGAAAACTTTATCTAAATTCATATAGGATTATTAAAAATGTTCAGGTAGTCTATCCATATGCTCTCTTTTTAATTTCAATGTATTTTTTATGATAAGAGAACAAAAAGGTGATCCATCAAGATCAACTCCATACTCCACAAGTTGAGAATGATTGCTGCCACTGCCTTATTCTGAAGGTCTCAGGCCCCATCCTACCACCACCAACCCAGTGTCTCTATCTTTCTCTGTCCAACCACAAACAACTTGCAGGTTATTTGGCCTAAAAACTGAAGATTTGACTAAAAACTGATGCATCAAAGTAATCATTTTACATTATATGGTTACTTCCCAGACTGTTTCACAAAAATCATGTAGTCTGAATGTCCAATTACTGGATTGCTTGTAAGGATTATTCTAAAACTTCATGCATTCTCTCTGTATGCTCAGGTATTGATTTCAATGTGTTCTTTATGATTAGAATATATTGATTTATGCTGCTAGAAATCTGTCTGCCCTCCCTATTGCAAGCACTTTTTTCAGAATCTTTTAAGACTGTTTATAGTATTTTCTTTCTTATTCTTTGCCTAACTCACAGTGAGTGCTTTTTAACATAAGCCAGATACTTCAAAAGACAGTTCTTTGTTCCCTGTCCACACAAATTCAGCCACCATCTTGAGTGGGGGGAACGTGATGAGAAATGTAGAGGAAAGAGATTTTAGAGACCCAATAGAAAGTGAAAAAGAAAAGAGCAGTACTCAGTACATTTATCTGAGCTCTTTTCCCATCCCTCACTGGATTTTCTTTCTTGATTTGTCCTGATTGGAATGGACAGAGTCACCCACAGCTCCTGGCTATCTGCAGAGGCTGCATCCACCGCATCTCACACCCCAGCAAGTAGGGGCAACATGTAAGGGGTGCATGGGGGTGCACATGCACCCCCTGAGCGTGGCAGTTCACCCCCTACAAAAAGGGGGTGGTTGCCGCTTCCACCCAGCAGAGTCTACAGACGGTCCACAATCCCTGCTGGCTGCCACCACTGCTGCCGGCAGTGGCTGCAGGTGATCGCCAACACTTGGTCAGCACTGGACCCTCCCTGCTGACAGTGCCGGTGGTGTCTGCGGGAGCTCCCCCACTTATCACAGCCATACTCCCGCCTCCGCCACACTCCCACCATTGCTGTGCCCCACCAGCCGCCAGGGCCACGAGTCATTCATTCCAGCAAGCATACTGTCAGGGTGCACTCCCACATCTCCTTGCACTGGGTGTCCATTGGCACATACAGAGTGATGTTGGAGTCTTTGCTTCCATGTGGTGTCCAGCTCCACAGTCAAGGCAGATTAGACGATAAGGGTAAGGGTAACTCCAAGTATTCCACTGGCCTCTTTCGCCTTTTGTTGGCTCCTTCACCCTCACCCAGAATTGCTGCTCATTCCTGTCATACCCCAAGTTCTGCATCTCCTCTACAATGTCTAGATAGGTATCTTAAACCCAGAGAAATTCCATCACTGGGCTTGCACTGTCCATTGCCCCACAACTCAAGGAAATCCAAGAGCTCTTTTCTTGGGTAGGCAGCTGCATAAAATGTAGTTCTAATTTTACAGAAGGTGATTGCAGAGGTGGGCTAGCTAAAACAGAAGCATTTCCAAAACACATTGGAGAATTCAAAAGTAGGACAGGCTTCCTTTCACTTGGCTCCCCTGGGATGTAAGCAGTCATCAGCAGAAGCACCATGGGACTGTTGTACCACTGAAGATGATAAAGCATCCATACAGGTATTGTTCTGAGGATACAACAGTGGAAAAGCCATTGGAGAGGTGATTTGACTTGACTGGCATAAGTCTAGGATTTTACCAACTGAACCCAAAATTGAATGTGAAGGCACACAAGAGTGTACTGACAAGATGTAAGTTGTATCTGCAAAAATTTAGTCATGTGAATGAGGCCTAAGTGCATTGGCCCAGAAGGCTTGAAACCAGAGGAACAGAGGTTGACTTCAGCTGGAAAAGAATTGGACCCTCTGCCACTGTAATTATTTTATGTGTACTTCAAACTGATGTTTGTTAGAAAAATCCTTAGGATTTCTTCCTGTTACAATATCCTCAGCTGCTCTGTCTGGTATCTCGCATGTAATAAGTGCAATAATAATGATTTGCTGGGTTTTGCTAACTGGCAAGTTTCATTCTGGACACGGTATTGTAACTATGGCCGCCTAAAATGTACAATATCAGGTTCAACAAAAGTGCTGTTTACGGACGAATGAACAAAAAGGACTAGAAAGCCTCTGCTGTCTCTTTGCCTTTCAATTGGTACTGATGTTTCCTAGACAGAAGGAACAAACATCTTTAAGCACGCAGTGAAAAGCAGTCTGAAGAAGCCTCTCCTTTTTTCCTCTTGCTGTGTTTTCAGACCAACTCCCAGGGCAATCACAGCTGCTACAGCAAACTCCAGGCCCACTTTCATATTAGCTGTCTTGTGACCTTTGCAGACTACTGTTAATTTAGAGGAATGCTGAATTTTTCCGCAGTATGTGTGTGCTGGGTTCAGTATAAAAGAAAGTAGAGAGACTCACTTGACTCTCTGTTAACTTCCAAAAGGGGGAGGGGGGGGGGGCAGGAGGACTCCAGCTGCAGTGGTTTAAATCTATTTTAATAATGTCTATGGGCCTTTCAGTGTACATGAAAGACAATAGGCGAGAGCAATTAATAATGATTGGTTTGCCATTACAGCGATAAATAACTTTAAATAGCTCTTTAGAGTACCATTTAGGTCCTTCCTTTCCCTCTTTTTGTGGCAGATGGTTTGAAATCCTGGGGCTTCTTGTGCCTTGACCTCCTGCAGATGTTGGGATGGGACAAAATGATCCTCAGGACCATAGGAAAAAAAGAAAGAAAACCTTCCTAATGTACCGTATCAAGGCTAGCAGTGGGGTGGACCACTAACTGCTTTTTTATTACTGTCACTTACCAGCTCTGATTCTTCTGTATTTAAAGAGTTATGTCAGCAATTGTAATGCAGCTGAAAGGGAGACTGGATACATGTGGTGGTAAAGTATTATTGGAAACCAGGCCAACAGAAGATGAATGAAAGATTATGAGAGGGGCCAACTACCATAGTTAGCAATGCTGTAACAAACTAGACAGTGATATATTGTCCTCTTGGAGATATTCTGACAGACCATTATAGTTTCTCCTAATGAGGTTGTCATGCATTTCTCTTTATGTAGCTATTAAAATCTTGTCTACATCTGCTGAGGTTTGCCTTGGGAAGCAGGGGGAGGCAAAGGACCTCAGTATTTTCTCTGTTCTGCGATCTGCCCCTGTTTTGTAGCAAGTGTGATACCTGACCTAGCAGCAGAGAGGGTATTTAAAAGTGTATAATATGACCAAGTTCAGTGGATTATCAAAAAAAGTAACCTACATAGGGCAAGAGACATTTCCATGGTAGCACCTCATGGAGGGCTGAAGGCATGATGGATGTTAATTTGACTAATGGGAAAATCTTCACCCAGATCAACCCAGATGGTGAGTTAATGTGGTATGCAGGCTTCAGTAAATATAAAAATCCTTCACATCACCCCAAATTACAACACAAGCAAGCCATACCAGGGTAACATAAAAGGTGAAAAGGAAAATAAAGAAAGACCACCCCCCTGGATTATGGATATTATATAAACTAGCCAATGTAATCTGTACTAGGGCAGGTTATCTCCAATCTCCCACTTGCCCAGCTCAAATTAAATTTTCACTGAATTGAATGGGAATTATATCCAAGTAAGATAATCAGGATCTAGGGTGTGAATCTTTTCCCCATAAGTGGGTGGATGCTTTGTCATCAGCTTTGATTGGAGCGGGATTCAGCCTTAGGACCTTTCAATGCATCTCTCTAAAGATACCAGCCAAGACTACAGCTGAGAAAAGCAAAGAGGAGCTCCAGAAAGGAAGCTTCTCTGGGGGATTTAAGTCACGTATGTCACACGCATACTGCCATTTATGGGCTCTGCACAAAGGCAGGTCAACAGTGGGGGTACTCTAAGAGGCACTATGCCATCTGTACCCAGCTCATTAACCTACTTGCACTGGCATGACTTACCTGCAGATGAATACGCCAGCTTTAAGGTCCAGTGTCTTCCAGGACTATGGCACAAAGGAGCCACTCCACACACAAGCAATTTCAAATCTGTTTTGAACCCCAAATATTTGCCTCATGTACATTTTATACTAAAAGATCAAATATTTAGAAGACAGGAAACCAGCAGCATCCAGTTAATTCGCATGATTTCTGCTCAGTTCTGACATTTCTTCTAAAACCCCCTTAGAAAATTTTCTACTGTAAGTAGTTTGTACATCTTTGTATAATTCAATAAACAAAAAGCATGAGTAGAAATGCTGTAACAAGAAACCAGAAACCAGTGTGTAAAATCATTTGAGATTTGATGCTTGAATCCTCCTTAAACAGGGATTTGCAATGAATATGTCAAATGTCTGAACATTGCTCCACAAGAGGTATAGAAAGCAAGTCCCCCCTGCTCTAATGAGGCAGATCGAAATGAGTGAATACGTTTTGCTACACAATGCATCAGTGTCTGGTTTGTTTTAGAGAAACAGTAACCTCTCTCCCTTTTTCTGGGTAAATGCAGTACAATAGACCAACGCCACATGAATCTATTATGTCTTATAGGGCTTTTAGCAGGAGTATGACTGTTTAACCAGGCAGTGACACGAGAAGAATTACTATCCAACACTCCAGCTGAAAGTAGAGATTTTATTGATTCACCACACTGGCCTGCCATTTTAGCTTTGATTGAGAGGCTTTCATGAATCCAAAAAGGTAGCACTCCTTCATTGAAAACAACAGCAGGCGGTCCAGCCTGGACTGAAACCATCTGCCAGTTTAAAAGAAAGATGAAGGTGTTTCCCTAAGTATCTACTAACCCTGGATATACCCAGTAGATCTATCAGTCTTGCTCTTACATACCCAAGGCTAAGGAATGAGAAACACTTGTAAAGGCCTTGATTTGAGGTTTTATGAAGATCTAATTATAAGAGACCTTGATGTAATCTGAAAATTAATTGCACTCAGTGGCGCAGGACTCACAGCCTGTCTCTCATAAAAGAAGTTCTTTCTCTGCACCCCCGAAAATGAGTTTTGCTTTTTTTCAAGATCTCTTTTGAAGAACTTTGAGTTTGTGGCTCTGTTTACTAAATATCAGAGATAGTCTACAAACATCTTTCAATTAAGTGTTATCCTACAAGCAGTGCTTTCTATTTTAAATAGCACCAATTTGCATTCGCAGGCAAATTAGAATTCAGAAAGGCATGTGAGCAATGTGCATGTTTACACTTCAGTAAATATTCATAAAGTCCTGATTCTCCTTGCAGCCATTCCAAGGGAAACTGAACCCGCACTCTGGACACAATTTAGTGGTTAAAGATTTTTCCTACCAAGCTTCTCCCTCCCCACCCCCAACACACACACACACTTTAAAATCTAAAAGTCCCACATTTAAAATCATTGCAAAAATAGTTAGAAAATATCAGAAAATAGAAAGTAGCCAGGAAATAGAATAGCACTTTATATCATGACTTTCAGTATTTGTGAACCCTACAGCTATCTGACACCCAGGGAAAGCAAGTTCAAAATAAGAACCTGATGTTTCAAAGCTTGATCCCTCAGAGCATTCTTTACTGAAAGGAGCAGTCCCTTTGAAGTCAGCAGTGCAACCCATCATAAGTTTTAAACTAAGAACTACACGAATATTACACTAAGGATAGGAATGTGCAGAAATGTCCAGTCCCTACCCCATAAAGCTCATAGTCTGAAATGTGGCATAAGAACGGGACAACAAGGCAGTATAAGACACAGCAGTTACACAAGAGATCAAGGCCTGCCTTTGCCTTTGAATAGGTTAGCAGCATTTGTGTGGCTCAGTTTAACTGTATAAGGAGCATTTGGGATTACTTTATGTGGCTTTTAGATACTATTCCCTTCAGGAAAGTGTGGAATTCAATGAAAGCTGAAGAAAACACAAAGCTTCAATCACTTTTCAGTCTAATAGCCAGGATACTTGATCAAAAGAGAAGGAAGGTCAGCTTCTAGGCTCCCTCACCTAGAGGAGACTTCAGTGTACCTAGGAGCGGGCAATTATTTCGGGCAGGGGGCCACTTACTGAGTTTTGGCAAGCTGGCGAGGGCCGCATGGGAAGCCCCGCCCCTTGACAAAGTGCTCCGCCCCCTGGTCACTGTCTTGTGACCAGAAGTCCTGCCCCCTAACCCCTAAACTTTGTTACCAGAAGTCCCTCCCTTTTCCCCCGGAAGTACTCCTTTCCGCAAGGGGTTTTGCCATCTCAGAACCAGAAAAATACCAAATTATATGCTAAAAAGCAAACATCTACAGTATTCATTAATTTGATTTCAAAAATATTTTTGTCCTGATTTACATGTGTTTATGTAGTATACATAGAGGTGATCACACAATAACTTAAAATGAAGTCTGACTCTTGTATATTGTGGCGGGGGTAGGTATAGGCTTGTGGGAGGCTATGGGTGTTTGGGTATGTGGGGAGATAGAGCATGTGGTGGGGTGGATATGTGGGGGGGTGGATATGTGGGGTATGGGTGGGTGTGGGGGCTGTGGAGGCTGTGTGTGGGGGGAGGGTGGCTGGGTTTTGTGTATGGCAGTGTGAGGGGGTGTGTGGGTATATGTATATGGTGGGGTTTGCATGTGGAACTTACCCTATGAACACACATACACACACACTCTGCCCCAAGCCTGCACACACACACGCGCGCGCACACACACACTGCCCCTGAACCTACTCACACACACACACATGCACATGCTGCTCCTGAGCCTGCACACACACACACACACCCCTCCCCCACCGTACCAGCACAGTTTGTGCTCCATGGTCCAGTGATGCAGTCAGGAGCCACAGCCAAGTGGTGCTTGAGCAAAGTGGGGGCATTAAAGCAGGGAACTGGCTGGGGGTGGAGGGGCTGAGTTGTTCAAGCCTGAAAGCCTGCTGAGGGCTCCCTCTGAGTCCTACTGCCCCTGGCTCCTGTCAGCTTTGACAGGCAGCTGGAAACAAATAACTATTAATTTAGTAAATTTTTTAGGGGCCCTGTGGGCGAGATACAATGACCTGGGAGGCCAGATCTAGCCCATGGATCGTATTTTGCCTACTTCTGGTTTACATCCTCTGCTTCCTAGCAATGTACCCTATCCACTGGTCATGGGGACAAGGGAAAGAATGCCCTCTAGCCCACCAGACAGCCAAGTGAAGAAGATATGTCAGGCCAAGATAGCAAGCTACAGGGAGTGTGGCTCACTGAGGAGGGTACAGCTCTGGGAGGAAGGGGATGCCCCAAGTCCTGGCCTCTTGATCAGCAAGGCAGAAACCATCTCACTGCCGTTTATTCATTTTATCTAATGATTATGAAATGTAAAAATACCATACCTGGTTCCTACTAAACTGCAGTAAAGTATAAGGACCCAATTCCTATTTGTGCTTTTGAAGACCTCCACCATTGTCTTTGTAGTCTTGCCTACCCTGATGATTTTGTCTCTGTTTTTTCACTCTTCTTACCAGTCATGTAGTTCTGCTGGCAGGAACACCAGAGACTGAGCCCTGGAGCTGACATGACACCAGCATTGGTTCAACCACCATGTTGTTCAGATCTACTCTGAACTAGTTTAGATGAAACAGCAGTCAAAACGTCTGCATCTGGTCTAGACTAGTTCTCTCATCATTGTTGCCATGGATGGAACTCTACCAGAATTCCCAACAGTGAAAAACCTAAGGAAAATAAAGTCTGGAGCAGACACATATTTTGTGTTTCTGTACAGTGTTGCTCCAAATACAGAAGGGAACTAACTCTTCTACAGCGGCAGATGTGAAGCAGCTGCTATACTGTGTTTAACTTCACTGAAAAAAAATTGCAGAATGTTTTCTCTTTCCCATGGAAACTTCATACATTTTTCTCTTGTTGATTTTTTTAAATCTAAAATTAGGGTCAGATTGAGTGTGATGCACATCATTTCACCTTTGTGCATGTAAAAGTACAATAATAATAATCTTTCACACACCCAGATAAAAATAAAAGCTACTGAGTTGAGTATTTCTTTCTGATAAACTAGGCTTTTTTCACAGGATCATTAAATCACTGGCATTGGCAAGGACCTACAGTGGGTCAGCTGTATCCTGCAAGATGGCAGAACACTACAGATGACAATCACCATCCTAAAACAAGCAGCTAGTGCACAGGACAGATTTGATTCCTAGACTATTAAACCTTCTCTCTTTATATGAGCTATTGTAACCTTCTTTAAAAGTGTGCAGGGAAGGACATCAAGTGAAGAAAATTAAAGGCTCAAAAACCTGCAAGACGCTGAGCAGCTCCTAGAGGATATGGCAGCTCCCACTTAACGTAGTAAGAGCTACAGGCACCCGGTATCTTTAAGCAGTGTTTTTCAACCTTCTTACACCCAAGATCCCCCCCACAGAAAATGCCATCCCTTAGCTTTCACTCATTTTTTTAAATTAATGGAAAACTAATAGAGCAATTTACAATTCTGCTGTTGCAAAGAACTCGGAAAGACCACAGTAGATCATAATGCTTTTGACACTATGGGTTTCTGGATTTCTGTTGTCAGTCATGTGTAGATACTTGCACTCCTATCAGTGCTAATATTGCATGGCACACTGGAGCACCCCAAAAAAGGCTCTAATGCAGGGGCGGGCAAAATATGCCCTAGAGACTGGACCTGGCCCACCAAGCCATTCTATCCAGCCCGTGGGGCACCTTAAAAGTTTAGAAAATTAATATTTATCTATTCCTGGCTGCCTGTCAAAGATGACAGGAGCCAGGGGCAGTAGGTCCCAGGGGAAGCCAGCAGGGCCCAGCTCCAAGGCCAACCTGCCACCGCCCCCCCCAGCTTCCTCCTACCCCCGCCTCCCGCAACGGGAACCCTCTGCCTGCGGCTGCTTTCACTGTTTCCCTGCACACCAGCCACTGCTGCACTACCACGTGGCCTCTGGCTATATCACCAAACCGGGGGGAGCATGGGGCCAGAGCCAGTACCCCAGGGTGTGGTGTGTGTCCATGCAATGAGAAGGGAGAGAAAGTGTGTGTCTGTGTTTGTGTGTGTCCATGCAATGAGGGAGGGAGAAAGAGAGACAGAGAGAGCAGAGGGAAGGAGAGAGAGAGTGTGTGTGTGTAGTGAGGGAAGCACAGAGTGAGTGTGTGTGTGTGTATGTAGTGGAAGCACAGATTGTGTGTGTGCAGGGAGGGAGGGAGAGTGTGTGTGTGTGTGTGTGCATGTGTGTGTGTGTCTTCATAGGGTGAGTTCCAGAAGCACACCCCACCATACACATGCACCCTCACACCCCCTCACACTGCCATACATGCAGACCCTCACACCCATACCCTCTTACACACCCCATTCACCCTCCCCGCACACACAGTTTGGCACAAATCCCATACCCACCCACACCCCACATATCCACACACACTCCCACATGCTCCCTCACCCCATACCCACACCCCACACACCTATCCACTCCCCTACAAAACCCCCACACACATATCCACAGCTCCCCACAAACCCATACCCACACCCATGTCTCCCAGCCCCACAAAGTATGAGTAAAGAGTAAGACTTCATTTAAGCTATTGTGAGATCACCTCTGTGTACACTACATAAACACATGTAAACCAGGACAAAAATTTTTTTTAATCAAATTAATTAACATTGTAGATTTCGATTTTCAGAATATAATTTGGTATTTTTCTGGTTCTAAGATGACAAAACCCCATGCTAAAAGAAGTATTTCCGGGGATGAGGGAGGGACTTCTGGTGGCAAAGATCAGGTGTTAGGGGGCAGGATTTCCAGTCACAAGATGGCAACCAGGGACCGGGACACCTGTCAAGGGGAGGGGCTACCTATGCAGCCCTCAATAGCTTGCCAAAATTCGATGTGGCCCTCCATCCGAAATAATTGCCCGCCCTTGCTCTAATGGCACCCAGCCATGATAATCCTGGTTGAGAATCATCTTCTTCACTCTAAGAAAATGCTCAGTATGTTGCTAGTAAGGCCCTCGGTTATCCATTTGTAGCTGGATTCAAGACTACACAAGAATGGGAAAACTGCTCATAGGACTTGATATGAAAGATTATTTAAAAGAGACCTGTGATTGAACTCTGAAGATTTCTCCTGAAGAACTCAGATCACAACATACAAATGTTTTCCTACAGATAATGAACAAAATTCATCAATTAAATAATATATTTGAGGCAAGATTACTACCAGTGACTGGCTATGAACTCTCCTTCTGCGAACAGTGTTCTGTTCCTTATTTGTAATTATTATACTAGCAATTTGCCTGTCAAGAATGTCGGGGGGGTGGGCAGATGGGGACAGAGAGCCCAACCCAGTGCCACCACTGCCTCCCAGGAGAAGGAGGGGGAAATCTTGCCCCGCCATCTCCTCCGTCCTGCTCCACCAGGGCCCGTGTTGCCGCAGCCTTCACCACCGATGGCCACACCCCCTCCAGTCCTGCTCCTCAGAGGTGGTAAAGCATGATGGTGGAGAAGGATTGGGGAGGCAAGGCCACTGGCAAGCGCCACTGGCTTTGTCCCCCTTTTCCATCCCTGCCATCATGGCGGCACTGTCCGTTCTGATTAGTTGTTTCACTAACCAATCAGAGTGCTCCAAGAGTGTTACGGACAGACAGACAGACTAAGTCCTTTATTATATGCAATATAATAGTTCCCCTCATGAAAGCACAGAGGCAGAAAGGGATCTTGGAGTCATTATTGACTCCAGGATGAACATGAGCTGCCAATGCCAGACCACAGCCAGCAAGGCCAGCCATACCTTGTCATGCATCCAAAGATGCATCTCAAGCTGGTCCGGAGAGGTGATACTCCCCCTCTATGCGACATTGGTCAGGCCACAATTGAAGTACTGCATCCAGTACTGGGCACCACACTTTAAAAGGATGAGGCCAGCCTGGAGAGAGTTCAGAGGAGGGCCACCCATTTGGTGAGAGGGCAGCAGGACAGGCCCTATGAGAAGAGACTGAGGGACCTAAACCTGTTCAGCCACCGCAAAAGCAGGCTGAGGGGAGACCTGGTGGCTGCCTACAAACTCATCAGGGGAGCTCATCAGCAGCACCACCTAAGGTGACGAGGAACAATGGTAATAAGCTAATGAAAAATGGGTTTAGGTTAGAGATCAGGAGGCAATATTTTATAGTTAGGGTGGCCAAAATCTGGAACCAACTTCCTAAAAAAGTGGTCCTCGCCCCCACCTTGGGTCAATTCAAAAAGTGGTTAGATGATCACATGTCTGGGGTCTTCTGAACCCAGCATTCATTCCTGCCTGTGGCAGGGGGTCAGGCTAGATGATCTGTTCAGGTCCCTCCTGACCCTAGCTACTATGAAAATATGAAACTATATAAGAATTCTATGTCCTCTCTTCCCCCCAACTTTCACCTCCTTATTTATTGTCAACTGTTCTGCCACACACTTTAGACTAGATGCTCTTTAGGGCAGATACTGCCACATATTATACATTTCTAGCCTTCCTAGCACAACAAAAGTACCATTTGGGTGAGGACTTTCAGTATTACCATGATATATAGATGATAAGTAATAGTAACAAATCTGATGCCATTTTTTCCTGGGCTATTGTTATTGTGCATGCCTGGGATATAATATTCTCTGCAACCAAGCAATACAGAACTTGGATTCTGTTGTTGCAACTACATTTGTTCAAATCCTTTGCTCTCTCAAAAGCCTTTAACACTGGCTTCCTCCAGCAACTGCCTGTCTTTCACCATCCTTGTCTTTTTCCAACTATATTTTATACAGTTGATTATTCTGTTTTGCCCTACTAATAACTCAGGTGCTTTTATTGAAGAGAAGTAAAATGTTTCAGCATAATCCTTTCACTTCTAATGGATTCTCTGTTTGTTTATATTATACTGAAATAGCTATTGATCTTCACAAGATTATGGAATCCAAAAAGCATTAGAAAATTCATTAATGATCACTATAGAGGCTTTAACCCCTATTTAAAATGTTCTTTACTTTCAGGCTATTCTAAATGAATGACAACATCTATTATGAACAAAGACACTGTAACCACCCCTAATTTGCAAAGCATATTATCTGTGATCAATACTGAATGATAGAGCACAGCTGACTGAAAGGACTGATTTTGGAATTCAAGTGACATATGGTTTAAATCCCACAGTAACAACCCTGCTCTAACTTAACAATGAGGACATACAATTTCCAGGATTTCTAATGCAATGCTCCACAATTAACACAGCCCTTCCCCTGAGAATAACGCCATTATTTACATTTTTGGTTCTCAAGGACAGAGAAAGAGCTCGCTGTTTCCTTCATCGGATGTGACAAGGTGTAATGCATAATGAACAAAATGTCATAATGGCTCAATAAAGGCATTTTATTAAATCTACAGAACAAGTAACTTAAAAGAAAATCCTCAAATGAGTATGCCATTCTATAGGAGAAATGCCTTCAGGTTTCTGAGAAAAAAATAAAATATTCCCAAATTTGATTGTTTCACAGGAATCCCCCCAGTCACACTAGTCTAGCATGTATTAATAATCATTTCAAGGAAGTGTGTTTATTTTAGCTCCAGCCTACTTTGAAGGTGGATAATTAGGGAGACTACAAGTGCATGGCTTATTGCTTCATTTATTCCTACCATCTTTTTAGATTGTGTATTAATGATAAGGGGTTTTAAAAGGATTTTATTAAGCATTAAGTGCTTTGGCATTGAAAGTGAAACCATAAACTACCTCAGCTACTTCAACCTACACATTGAATTACATATCCTAGTTATGAAAGTGAAGCCTTTAAAAATTATTGCATTGTGTTATTCTGATGCCTATAAAAATTCATCCCATTACTACCTCCTGGCCTCAATACATTATAACAGTTTGACCCATGGAGTTTACTGTTATGCATTTAGAGAAAAAGGTTTGATTCCGAGGAACAAATACATTTTTCAGCAAGCCACACAACTAAAGATTGATTGGAAGAACTATCTAAATAGATTCCAAAATATTTTCCAAAAAAATATATCCAAATGCTGGATTTTGTTTAAGGCTGCTCTTTACTTACAATAATAAATAGCACATTCCCTGTAAACTTTGTCTCTACACTTACTGCATTTGAACAGCTTCTGTCTCCTGGCTTAAGCGTCTAGGTGTTACTACAATATGAATGTTAATAGTTGCATTCTTTGTACCAAATTGCAAGCAGAACATTGTGCACAGAGAGTCAACAGACCCATGCCCTAGTCCGAATCCTTACAATGCCCTGCCCATGACCTTGGGTAAGTCAGTTTACTGCTCTGTGCTACATATTCACATGTAGAACGCAAATAAAATGCTGCCCCTTTCACAAAGCACTTGGAAATCCATGTAAAAAACCTTTATAAATGGATAGCGTTATGCTCTCAGATACAGTAGTGATGAGATCTGAATAAATGCATAAAGAGAAAGATTATCACAATAAACAGTATATAATATCTAATTTGAGAACAAACCTGTGCATTATGTATACACACACCGGCAATGAAACATCAGACACACGTACATGATAAACCTCCATGTGTTCTATATATATGAACACATTTATTCTATTTTAATTTCTTTATATAGACCTGAGCATCACATATCTGGGTGCTGCACAGAAGATAAATGCAACCACAATTACATTATATTAAATAGGATTCAATAGCTGAAAAAGAAGCTCCCGAGGAGCCATTTTGCCATGGAGCTTACTGAATTGTCATCATCCTCAATGAAGCCAAGATTTCACTTGATACCTGCAATCCAAGCAACCTGAATAGCAAATTATAAACATTGAATACCTGAAGCAATACTAATAGAAAATAGTTCATAAGCAATCCAAGGCCTAAAATATATTCACATTGAATATTCATCTATTAATTCAAAGCAATTTATAAAAACTCCAGTCTGTTTGGGGATAATTCTCTTACAGAAAAAAGGCAAAATCCATTGAATAAATTATTCATTACAAATGATTTGCCCAACTCTACTCTGTCAAAAGAAGAGCAAAGAAAAATGAATGCTAGAAAGGAAAAGCTAGTCAAAAGAGATGACAAAAATTGAACTGATCTGAACTGAAAGACCTTACACTAAAGTATAAAGACAGCTACTACAGGACTCCAGAAAACAACCCAAGGGAAGGATTCTCTAGATGAGCTCCCCAACCTCAAGAACCCTATCTCCTAGTCCAGTCCAGATATCACAGGGCTGTGAAGACCAACCTTAGAGGAAGGCAGGATTCTCAAGCAACGTAATCCTAATGTAATGCTGACTATTCCTTTAACTGTACCCTTCAACTGCCTGATGTTCATGTTAAGTCAGTAAGAAGAAAAATTCCTATATTGTACCTGTAATGAAAGGTTAATCTTTCTGTGAGCTATGATGGAAATTATTACAGTCCATTATCAGCACTTTACTAAAATTTTCCTCACTGTAAAAATTAATCTTTCCCTCTTCTTGGATAGAACATAAAGGCTGAGATTTATATACCCTTTTAAGGTGCCTTTAAAATTAATGGCAAATGGATGTCCTAATTACCTACATGGCTTTGAAAAATCCCAGCCAAGATGTTTAAAAATGCATATACGGTAGCTATCATTAAAATTTTTACAATTTTGCCTGTGCAAGTAGATAAGGATATGATCATATTCCAAATCTATACTATAAAGTACTTAATAAATGGACTATCTAGGGAACACAGCAGTGTTCATTGTAAATTACTTCCAAAGGCACGTGTAAAGAATTCAGTGACAACTACCTAAGCAACTGAATTAAGCAACAAGAAAGAGCAAAGTGTTTAGGATCTGGTTACTGGCACAATAATCCATAGCAAAATTGGAACTATCATATGAGGAGGGGTTTTGCTCTGGCCACTTGCAGTCTGAAGTGGGGCAGGGAAGCTTTATACCGGATAGTAATCAGCAGATGGGATGTCTACACTGCAGTCCAGAGGTACAATTACAGCCATGCTGACATAACTAGCTAAATCAGGTACCCATAGATGTGCAGTTGTACCAGCAAAGGCTTAAATGAAATCTGCCCAAATCCCCGCAGAACCCTGGAGAAAGCCATGCATCACTATAGCAATACTGCAATCAATGCCCAAGTTAAAACTAGCTCAGTTACATTTACATATGCTAGAATCACACCTCCCTGCATTGTAGTGCAAGCATACCCCTAAAGTAAACTAAAGAGGAAGAAATCCAGTCCTATGGAACTTTTCTGATTAAAATCTGCATTCAGGTTTAAATATGATAGTGGGCCCTTCCTCACAGATCCCACTGATGAGAGCTCAAGTTTACAAAGCAAGCAAGATGCAGCCTGAAGGTCACAAAAATAATGTTCCCAGCATTAAAGTAACAAATCTACTGTTCCTGTCAATAGACAGAGACAACAGTTCATTTTCCAGCTACACAGGTTATGAATTTCACTAAGGCTGTAATTTTAAACCTATTCAGTTAAGCAAGTACCATCCTTTCTCTGGATACTTATATCAGTTTACAAGTGGTTTATTTTAGCTTATCGTAAATTAATTAGGAATAATTTTAAGATACACCAAAATAAGTCTCTGGCATATGTGATGGGCCCTTTCCGCCCAAGAGAGAGCCACAAGAAGAGAGGCCTAGGTCTCCCTGTAGAAGGAGGCCTCATGCCACCCAGCTGGCAGTTGTACCTGCAGCTCCCCTGGGGGACTCGGACTCTGACTGGTGGGACCCTGCTGACTTTCACCCAAGCTTAGGACCTGCCACTCCTCAGGGAGAAGGGGAGACGGGGACTGCTGCTCATGGGGCCCCGCCTGGTGAGACAGAAGGAGAAAACGTCCCCACGCCTTTACCTGCCAGTGGGGCAGACTCCTCCAGTGAGAGGGAACCCAAGCCGCCAAGGTCCTCATGGAGTCCTGCCCCAGACTGTACCCCACGGCCAAGGCAGGAGCTTCAGCCAGTCTGCCGCTTCACCTACAATGCCCCAGGGGAGCTGGGGGAGGTCCCCATCGCTGCCCCTTGGGTCCAGTAGTCCCCCAGGCTGAGGCCTGTGCTTCACCAGGGACAGTGAAGGGTTTCGCGGGGGAGGATGTGACAGGCTAGGTGGCAGTGACTTAGCCCGGGCATTTTGAAAGGGTAAAAGATGATTGGAGGGCTTGGGATTCCTTTTCCGCACCAGTCAGGCCCCAGAGACTCCCCCTCCATGTCCCCTGATTGGCCCCTTGGGTCACCTGGAGGGGGATAAAAGGGGCAGCATGGGGCTGACTCAGGAGAGACCAGTGAGGGACCACAAGGAAGGAGCTTCAAAGAGCTGGAAAGAGCTGGGCCAGCGGGGCGGGAGCAGTTGCCCCAGAAGACCGTGAAGGAGTGGGACCTTCAGGCAGCAGTGGGACCCTCAGCAGCACAGCGTGCGGCCAGCAGGAGAGGCTCTCTGCTGGGCTCCAGGATCCCCTGGGAGAGGCTGCAGCCAGCAGGAGAGGCTCCCCAGCTCCAGGAAGGATCTGAGCAGTGACCTGAGAGGTTCCCAGCTCTGCTTCCAGCTCCTCCAATCAGAGGCCAGGCAACTCGACATGAGGCCGGAGCACTGGTAAGGTCAAGACCCCTAGTAACCTGGAGCAGTGCCACTCCAGGTGGCTATGTGGCAGTGTTTCAGCTCACCATGTGGGAGATCTAGTTGGGTTGACTTGGGGTGAGTGAGCTACCAAGAAGGAAATCTTCTTGCAGTGGAAAGGGGCCATTGTGTTTTTCCCCGCTTTCTTCCCCACCAGGTACCAAGGCTCTACATGGCCTTGTTATTTGACATTTTGCATTTTGCACCTTTTATATTTCACCAACCCGTATTGTTTGCTCTGCTGTTTGTGTTTTATATTTTGTTAACCCTTTCTTTTGTCAATGATTGTAAGTGTCTAACCTTTATTGAATCCTCCCCCTTGGGATGTTGTAATGTCCACTATACCCTCTGATTTATGTCTGTTACCTTCCCAGTATTGTTCCCTCATTAAAAGGTATATGGTTGAGTCCCCATTTGTGGTCTGGCAATACTCTATAGGGGTACACCTCCCACAGCTCTTGTGCACCTGCTTTGATCCCTTCAACTGGAGAGGGGGTACCTCTTGGAGTACCGCCCGGGTTACACATAGTTTAACTATTAGAAACTATTAGACAAAACTATCAGAAAAAGATGGAGAAGATGGTGATTAGTATAAGCATTGCAAAGTGAGTAAGGAATTGGCTGAAGAGGTTGTGTTGAAAAGGTAAGTATTGGGATGAAAGAAGGTGAGAATTACACCATTACAGTTTGGAAGGAACCTCATGATCATCAGGTCCAACTCTTGCACAGAAGCAGGATACACTGTTCCTAAATCATCACAAACAAATGTCTATCCAGCCTCTTCTTGAAAACTTATGATGGCAGAGATATCACAGCTTCTCTGGGCAGCTTGTTCCCTGGTTTTTCTGTTCCAACAATAAGGAAGTTTTTCTCTGATATTTGAACCCATTGCTCCATGACCTGCTGTCTGTGGCAAGGGACAACAGTTATTCTCCCTCTTTTGTATGGAAGTTTTCAAATATTTGAAAAGTTGACTACTGAACAGACAAAACTAGGAGGCATCCTCAGTGCTTAGGTGGATCAAAATGTCATCTTAAATGAGCTGGATTACCTCAAGTTCTGGAGAAAAAGAGAAACAGGATAAAATGTAATAGCAAAAACCGCCTCATTTACTTAAGGACTAATGACAAGAATGCATGCTTTAGCTGGGAGTTCATAGATTGGAAACAGGAAAAGGAGAAATACCTAGGTTTATTGACTGATCATAGAATGACCATGAACCACGAACCTGATGTGACTGTAAGAAAGGGCAAATGCAGATATATTCAAGAAAATAAGTCCAGTAGAGACAGAGAAGTATTGACGCTATTGTACTCGACCGTGGTGAGACACTATCTGAAAGATTGTGAATAATTCTGGTCTGTTCAAGAAGAAATCATTCAAACTGAAACATTAGGATGAGTATTAGGATGAACAGCAGAATGGGAAACCTAAGAACCTGATCTGTTTAGCATAGGAAAAGCCTGGAAGCGGGGCACAATTTTTGTCAATAAATACAGTGGAGAGGTAAACGTCAGTGTTGGGAAAGAATGGTTTAAGCTAAATGACAGTGTTGGCACAAATACAAATGAGTATAACCTGGCTGTGACAAAAAGGAGGGTAAACGTGACCAGGAGGCTACTAACCATCAAAAAAGGGAGATTCTAACATAGTCTTCCAGGAAGTTCTGCTCCACGAGCTTTATTGGGAGCCAAAAAAAAAAAAAACTAACTACTTTTAAACTGGAGCTTCATCAGTTTATGAAAGGGTTTATGTGGCATGGTTGCCTGTGATAGCAGGAGACTAGACTCAGTGACCCCAGATGACCCATCCAATCTTATATTCCTATACCACTTTTACACATAAAAATGCCTGAAGATGGATTTGCATTGGTTTAACTTAATTTTAAACTAAGTAAAGCTAGTGTACTTCATGAATACAGACCCCATTCAGAAAGTAACTTCAGTGAGCTAATTTGAGTCACCTTGGCTTTTTGCCTGTGGAACTGATCACCAAGTAGTTTTAAGAAAAATATGAACTGGCCCATTCAGAGTGAAACTGGAAGCTGCCTACACATTTTAAATTTCAGCATCATTAGCTGTATCAAAGCTAAACATTTTAACACAAACACTGCAATGCTGCGGGACTGTGAGTGATGAATGAAAAAAGTCCCACTGTTTTTACCCTCTTCTGTTCAGTTTTGATCCCTGCTCTTTAATAGTCTTCTTGCCTTCTCCTGGCAGAGTGGCTGCCCACATACTCTTCAGAAGTTACAAGAGCCACAACTTGCCCTTGTGGGGATTGCCCAGATCCCTGGGGTGATCGCTCCAGAGTTAGTGGGTGCAGCAATTTCCATTTGGTTTCAGAGCAGGAGGTATAGGGGACAAATAGGGAGAGAATGGGAAGTCTTGGCTCAGCCCTCAAACAACATGATCAGCACAGTAGAGCTACAGCAAAGCAGACTGTAATTTGTTGCTGCAGTTGGTTAACAATAAATGACTGTTCCTTGGAGCAAAGATGAACCAGGGAGTCATATATAAGGCCCAATGTCTCCCAGCGCTGCTCCTTAGGTGTTACAGCTGCACATTCCCCACCTTGCTCAGAATGGGGCCTTAAGCCACATACACTAGCCCACAGTAATGAACATGGCTCTGGTAACAAAGTGATTGTGGCAGTAAAATGCAGCAGTCATTATGCACTTGGCACTGGGTCCAGCCTTTACATAATTTGCTTTTTAATTGAGGCTGAAAATGTTTTAGCACTTTCTCAAATTGCCTATTATTTATGAGTATGATGCATGATACAAGTAGGATGCATATTAATAAAAATTACATTTCTTGGCAAAAATCATCTGAAAGAATCATACTCAACATGCATCTATTTTTCTTGGGATTTGTTTATCTACTTCAAGTATCTCTGCTCTATTTCACAATGAAATCCAGGGACGTAACAGAACACTAGAAGTCTTTTTGTTGGCAAGGAGGGTTGCAAACAGGCACAGACATCCTTTCTCCATATAGTTTTTAAATATGCCCATTGGTGTCCACGCTGTCATAGTGAAGCAAAAGTCACCTCCAAGCACTACATGTTCATTCATTTATTGATCACTTCCTATCTGGACCCAAGCATCGATTCCAGCCAAAGAAATGATCACAAGAAAACAAATGCGGCACTCCAGCTCTGAAGTGTTTGGCCATGGCACAGCTTGTTTCCCATTCCTGTATAAAGGGAGCGATGAAAATTGCTCCCAATTTCTTTTTGCACTCCAGTGCACCAAGCACAAGCCCAAGTGCTATGGAAAATTATGGGGGAAATAGATGTGCCTACTTCATCAATTTTTAATTGCTAGAGATTGTAAACTCATTCTTTGGAAAATAAACACTTTACTGCCTTGCTCTTCTATTTTCAGCATCCCAATGTATTTGCTTATAAGCTGCTCTTTATTAATAATTTTTTTTTTATACCAGGGCTTTTTTAAATTGCCGCTTAACATGTTTTTTTCCCAACATGCTGGAGTCACATTACTCCTGGGAGAACTTGAGAAAATGAATTTTGTGTATCGTATGTGGAGAGAGAGAGAGTGCAAGAAAGCGCTACATCACTTAAATGATAAAACAAGCCTTTCTCAAAAACCTGGGGGGTTTTCTGGTTTTTTTCACCCTTGTGCCACAACTATACCAATTAGCACTTTGTGAATTTCTTTATCTAAGATCCAAAATGTAGGACAAGGGGGATGAACTACTGCCAGACTTTTCTAAGGTATGGAATACTTGCATTTTAAAAGGAACAAGACTTCCTCCAGCTAGCTGAGCCTGACAACTGACTTAATCTTGCTACTTGTATTTGGGCCTGGGAGCCAAACATGGATAGAATAAGGAGAGGAAAAAAGAAGGGGAAAAAAGAAAAGAAAGCTGCACCTATAATGTAAATTTCATGTTAGATTAGAAGGGCTGAAGAATTGTGGCCAGAAGAAAAAAAACATGTTTCTCTGTATGTGCTTTTAAATAGCACCAAAGATGAATATAATAAGGCTGACAAATACACCTTGGAGGATGGCTGCAAGAATAAAATCGATTTATTTAATAATTTAGAAATAGCTTCCAGCCATATCTCCCATTAAAATCTGAAGACCATTGTATTCTATATTTCTTTGGTCTTTTTTCTTCCTTTTAGTTATGCTCCACCAGCTTTAATAAATAAGTAATACAGTGAAAAAACCCACTTATCTCAAGTGCTTTGCCATAGCCCTGTAGGGCTTTTGGATTCTTTCCTTCTCTAAATAGATCAAGTCAGGAACAATCATCTCTCCAAGGGAGAGTGATGTTGCAGGGTTAATTCTCCTAAATATAATCAAGGAAGTCCAAAAATTAAATCCAGTGCATGTATTAATGGTAAGTGACCTGCTCAAGTAAATGACATAGGAAGGAAAACTCAGAGCAAATCCAAAGGACAAACGATTAATCACTGGAACAAACAATTCCTCAGCATTTAAACAGCAGCAAGAAGGTAATTTTGCTTTGCTGGAATTGCTTTAGGTGAGTTATAACAACACTTAGTGCTAGGATTGTGATTTTCAATCCTTCATTTGTTTGAACTTAGCTTCTAATAAGCGTTCATACAACCCATCCCTTCCTGCCATTCTTTACCTAAAGATATGTTGAAAGTAATTTTTTTTGGTTATATATTGTATATTTTAGAAAGCAAATATATTGGACAACTGAGCACTGTTAAGCAATTAAACATTAGGTACTCACCAGCTTATTCATGATTAATCTAATGCAGTCTAGTAGTCTTCAGCAACTATTTTATGCAAAATTTATACTATCAATTCTATAAACAATTCATAAAGTCCAAAATAAGTTTGATAGGGGTTCACATCAGGAGCATAGGCCACTTTCATTTACATAAGAAAATTAAATTTAAACATGGAAAATAGCTTTTTGTCCACAGAAGTTGGATAATAAAGCCACTAGTACAGTCAGAGCATTTATTTTGCAAAAATGAATACAGCAATGCAATGCTAGAGCCTTATAACATTATAAAGCATGTAGCATTTTGCCTAGAAAGAATTCTACTTAGAATACCTCTTATATGAGAGGTGTCAGACACATTACAGTTCCTGGTCCCTGATAATACTGGTGGAGACGGGTGCCTTGTTCCTGTTGAAGGTGGCAGCCAGAATCTGATTCTAGTGCTTATTAGGGCTGTGCAAAGCTTCAGTCCCTGATTCAATTCGGCAGAGCTTTGGCCCGATTTGGTCACCAAATTTCCGAATCGAATCAGGAGACCTTTTAATCTCTCCAAATGGAATCAGAACTCTCCAAATTGATTCAGAGAGATTTGGAAAGATTTGGCAATTCAGACATAGACACAGTTTTAAATGTTTTCTTTACATACCTCAAGGTACCAGATGGCTTGTCAACGCTGAGATGGTGGGGTGGATGGAGCATACCACAGAAGCGCAGGGGGTCTCCCCAGCGCACTTAACAGCAGACCCAGAAGTGGACCAGAAGCACTTCCAGTCCACTTCCAGGTCCATAGGGGAGCACACTGGAGGGGCCCCTTGCACTCCCCTGGCTCAGTGACTGGTGCCTCCTAAATCTGGGGGGGGGGGCGGCACCCAAAGTACTTCTGGTCCACTTCCGGGTTCACCGGCAAGCATGTGGGAGGACCCCCCCTGCACTCCTTTGGGACACCCCATCCGCCCCAGCATTGCAGTGTTCACAAGCCACGCTGGTACCTCAAGGTATGTAAAAAAAACTTTTAAAGCTGTGTCTATGTCCGAATTGTTGATTCTGCAAATTAGCATCGAATCTTCAGATTCAGATTCGGCTGAATTGAATTGGGAGCAGTGATCAGAATCAACAAATCAAATCACTGTCCCCAATTTGGGCCGAATCTGAATCCAAATCGACTAGGGCCCACTTTGCACACCCTTAGTGCTTATACTTCACCTGAAATGTTAGAGGGAAAAGTCACTGAGGTCCATTACTCCAAAGGTTGCAGGCTGGGGACCATCACCCTCATTTCCTGAGACTATGATCTTGTTCATCATTTCAAACAACAAGAAAACAACGAAGCATTAGCATCAAGAGCCTTATCCTAAAACACTGTTTCACATAGCTTTTGCCAATATATACGGTAAGTATTCCTACTGAATGGGTGAGCTGTGCTACTTATCTGAGAAACAGTTTGCATAGCAGGCCCTGGAGAGCAAAGACCTTTGGGGCAGGGGATAAAATGAGTGAAGGAAAAAAAAATTTATTCAGGCACAGACCTACCTTATGTGGGCAAACCTGGCTCCCTTGAGATGCTTTAAAACTTTTCATTAATTGGCAGCAGCTCTTTAAAGTTAACTCCTGAATCCAACAATGCTAAGCAGAAATAAGCTTCCCACGCATATTTTAGCCTTGAATTGTCTCACACATATTTTGGCCTTGAATCTGCAACTGGAGAGTGAAAATCTGGACATAGAGCTGGGAACGTGATACCATTTCTATGAATGCTGAGAATGGCTATCTGTTTGTTTCTAATGCAGAGCTTAAAAAGTGGTTCACAGGAAAAGTATCACAATTAGGATCTCTCTCTCTCTCTCTCTCTCTTTAGACAGCCATTTTCCTCCTTGTCCATGCTGCACAATTACTAAGCT
Source organism: Crocodylus siamensis (assembly GCF_052110815.1). Classification (NCBI taxonomy): domain Eukaryota; kingdom Metazoa; phylum Chordata; order Crocodylia; family Crocodylidae; genus Crocodylus; species Crocodylus siamensis. The sequence goes on from NC_143395.1 coordinate 360,124,319, forward strand.
TTCTGTGAGGTTTACAGAGGGCCCGAGACTCCCTGCCTCTTGTCATGAAAGGACCGTGCCTAAACTTTAACCTTAGTTCAGTCTATATGGGACGTCTTCTGACACTTGCCTTGGCAGTCCTTGACACAAAAGCTTCCAGATTCAAAACTATTCATAGATTCATAGAAGTAGGTTCAGAAGGGACCTTGTAGATCATCAGGTCTGACCCCCTGCCCTGGGCAAGAGAGAAAAACTGGGCTTAAATGACCCCAGCCAGGTAGATGTCAAGCCTCCTCTTAAAGACCCCCAGGATAGGAGCCAGCACCACTGCCCTCGGAAGTTGGTTCCAGATCCTAGCTGCCCTAACTGTGAAGTAGTGCCTTCAGATGTCTAGTCTAAACCTACTTGACCATTATTCCTTGCTACCCCAGGGATGCTAGGGGGAACAAGGTCTCTCCCAAACCCTGCTGGTCCCCCCTAGTGAGTTTATAGATGGCCACCAGGTCCCCCCTCAGCCTTCTCTTGCGAAGGCTGAACAGGTTAAGGTCCCATAGCCTCTCTATGTAGGGTCTGCCCTGCTGTCCCCAGATCATGCGGGTGGCCCTCTGGACCCTCTCAATTCTGTCCACATCCCTCCTGAAGTGTGGCGAACAGAACTGGACACAGTACTCCAGCTGTGACCTGACTAGTGTCGCATAGAGGGGGAGGATCACCTCCTTGGCCCTGCTTGAGATGCATCTGTGGATGCACGACAAGGTACGGTTAGCCCTACTGACTGTGACCTTGCATTGCCGGCCCATATTCATCTTGGAGTCGATAATGACTCCAAGATCTCATTCTGCCACCGTGCTCTCGAGAAGGGAGTTTTCCAGCTTATAAATGTGCTGCTGCTCCCTACTACCCAAGTGCAGCATCCTGCACTTGTCAGTATTGAAACCCATCCTGTTTTCATTAGCCCACTTCTGGTACCTGTCCAGATCCTGCTGTAATCTGTCCTTCTCTACTAGTGTGCCCACCTCACCCCAAATCTTGGTATCATCAGCAAAATTTAAACAGGCTGCTTTTCACCCCATCATCCAAGTCACTAATAAAGAAATTGAACAGTGTGGGCCCAAGGACCAAGCCCTGGGGGGCTCCACTGCCCACTTCCCTCCAGGTCAAATATGACCCTGTCGCAGAGCTCTCAGGTGCCCTGTGACTGAGAGCAGAAACAGCTCAGGACAGACCCCTAGTGGCGGAAAGGGAGCCAGGAAGGGGCAGAGCTTAGCCCTTCTTAAGCCCAGGCAGAAGGCCAGGAGGGCAGTTCCCCTCCGGCAGCCGAGGAAGGAGGAACTCAGCCAGAACAAAGGGGAGAACTCTGATGGTCGGAACATCCCCTGGTTCCTGCTGGGGGTCGATGCGCTCTCTCTCCCTCTCTCTCTCTCTGGTAGGGAGAGATTCATATTTTGACCAGAACAGTCTAGCTTTTATGTTGTAGGCCAGGGGCTTTGTGTTTTCTGTTTTCTGTTTCACCGGAGGACCAGGTGAAGTGATAAGGGGTTGGAGGAGGCCTCATAGGAGCTCCACGATAGCGTGGGGTCTCCTGGTGCTGGAGAGGGCGCAGCTTTGTTTGGGGGTGCATTGGCCCAGCCCGGAGCTAGGGGGGCAGCGGGAAGCCCCAGAGCTAGGGGGGCAGCGAGAAGCCCCGGAGCTAAGGGGGTGGCAAGGAGCCTGGGAGCTAGGGGGCAGCGAAGAGCCCTGAGAGTGAGGAGGGGTGGCAAGGAGCCCCGAGAACAAACAAAGGGCCGAGACATAATAACAAGGCCCAAGTCAGATCATACCAGCACCATCCGTGAGGCTTGGGCTGAGGTGTAGGGGAGGAAAAGGAGCCGCAGACAGCGCCCCCTGTCATAGGGGCGCATAAAAATGGGCAGCCTCCCACTGATTCCAATCATCTATTAATCAAAAGTAAGATCAAGGCGTGGCAGACAAGTAAGCAGGCAGTTGGCCCATTGCAGGAGGGTGGAACCACACGTCCAGAGGGGCTCCGAGAGTAGGACTCCTGCCACAGACCCGTCCACTACTACCCTCTGAGTACGACCCTTCAGCCAATTTGCTATCCATCTGACTGTGTAAGCATCAGTGCCACAGTCACCTAGTTTTTTAATGAGAATGGGGTGGGAGTCCGTGTCAAAGGCCTTGCTGAAATCCAGAAAGGCTACATCCACCACGACACCTGCATCCAATGCTTTTGTGACCTGATCGTAAAAGGCTATCAGGTTGGTCTGACAGGACCTGCCACAATGAAACTACGCTGGTTGCCCTTGTGCATCATCCCTGCTGCTGGCTCATCACAGATGTGCTCCTTGATAATCTTTTCAAAGAGTTTCCCCAGGACTGAAGTAAGATTAATGGGTTTATAGTTGCCTGGATCCTCCCTCTTCCCTTTTTTAAAGATGCGGACCATGTTGGCTTTTTTCCAGTCATCCAGCACCTGGCCAGAGCACCACGAGTGCTCATAAAACCATGCCAGGGGCCCCACAATAACCTGTACCAATTCCCTCAACACCCTGGAGTGGAGAGCATCTGGATCTGCTGATTTGAATATGTCCAGCCCTTCCAGAAGCTCTCTAACCCAGTCCTCCCTGACCTTAGGCCTGTCAGCGTTTCACCCCAGTCCATCTAGAATCTTGGTCAGGGAGTCCTGGTCCCTGCACAAGAAAACGGAGGCGAAGAATTTGTTAAAGAGATCTGCTTTCTCCTCTGGTGCATCCACCAGATTGCCAAGCATATCCTGCTGGGGCCCCACATTACTCGGTGCCTTCTTCATTCTCCCTATATATTTAAAAAAGGACTTTTTATTATTTTTGATCCTTGATGCTAGCCCTAGCTCGGTATCTGCCTTAGGTTTTCTAACAGCCCCCCTACAGACCCGAGCAGTGGAGGCATACTCCTCTTTGTTGATAGCCCCTCCTTTCCACCAGGTATACACCTCCTTTTTGGCAATCATGCATTCATGAATGCCCTTGGTGAGCCAGGAGGGCTTTTGGGCACTCTTGCCCCCTTTGCTTCTTGTTGGGATTGTCACCTCTTGGGCTCTGAGTATCATCTCCTTAAGGAATAGACACTTATCTTGGCCACTGAGTTCCCCTACTCTCGAGGACCCCAGCGCCTCTCCCACTAATCTCCTCAACTCATTGAAGTTGGCCCTCTTAAAGTCTAGGGCTACTGCCTTGACACGCTGCATTGGATGGTGAATTCCAGCAAGCAAGGATTGCTACTGCCCAAGGTGGTCGAGGACCTGGAGCCCTCTTACCAGGTCATCGCCTGTGGCCAGGACCAGGTCCAGCAGGGCATTCCCCTGGTAGGACTGTGCACCTCCTGGGTTAAGTGGAGGTCCTGTATCTTGGCCGGAAACCTCTGTGAGCGGTCCGACCTGGCTGACTGCTCCTCCCGGCAGATATCCGATGGTATTTTTCATTGGAAATCTCAATGTGCTTCAAGAACATAAGAACTGCCACTGTGTCAGGCTACAGGTCCAGTAGCCCGTGTCTGACAATGGCAAGGAAAGGATGTTTTAGTGGAAGAATATAGCTAAGAAAAAGTTTTGAAAAATGAGTCAGGGCTTGTCTTAGGCCTTATAAGGCCCGCAGCAATCAATGTAAAAGGAGTGCTCACATCCTCCTCTTGGTTACAAAAACTGTAGCCTTTACCAGCATTTCCTCCATTAAGTGGCCCTTGAGACCATGGTGCCTAAGGCCGGCCTGTTAAAACCGTAAGTAATACTGAAACCAATTACTGTCCTTTTGTTTTAGGGCCTTGCCAGGGAATACAGAGAATCCAGGCTTGAAGAGTGAAATAGAGAGCAGAGCTGGAAAACCTCTTTCACCACTTCTCCCTCCCAAGTGCCCTGCTTGTTTCTCTGGGCTAACACAGCACAGTGCCCTTGTGCTGGTGAGAGGCACAGGCAGCACGACGTATTTCAGTAACCCTGATTATCCTTTAGAGCCAAAGAAAAGAGGTGAGCTTTTTGTCTGGTGCCTGTGCAGGGGTGTTTCTTCTCCCTTGTTTCTTTAGGGGCTGGCTCGCTGCTCTTGTGTGTGACCTGTAGGAGCTCAAAGAGAGGGAGGAGGAGGAAGCACGGCTGAAGAAAGCAAAGAGGACAAAAGTGCCTCTACTGCTCCTGCCTCTGCTGTGGCTGTTATGGGAGCTGCTTAGGAGGAAGAGGCATAAAGCCCCCCGGACATTACCATTGAAAAGTCATTAGGAATCTGTCCCAAGCACAGATTGCAGCCCCCCTCATTTCCAACACACACAAGTGCATGGGAGGGGGGTTCCCCCCCATGCTGCTAGAAATGAACTGGAAAGCGGGTGGGTGGAGCACAAGGCAGAAGGGGGGGGTTGGTTACAAAGTTTGCCCCTCCCTTTATTTAAAAAGTTTTATTCATGAGTTGTTAAGCATTTTGTTTAGCAAATCGGTTTATCCCAATGACCTTTCCCTGCTTTAATTTTCGAGATGGCAGATGGCACTAAAGAAATCCCCTTAGATGCAGACCCAGACCCAGCCTGTTTGTTCACACAGTGGACAAGCATCAACATGCCAGGCACAGCTCTGGAGACAAGACAAAGTAGTCAAGAAAGAAAAGGAGAGAAAAAAAAAGTCTACACGAACTCCAGGTTTGCTGTTTCTTATTTTTAATGACTATGAACTTTTTTTTCTGCTGCAGTTTGCAAACACCCAGTCATTGCTGTTTGCACACCGCCAGCTCTCCAGGAAGGAAGCCCTTTCAGCTTCATACCCTGGGGTCTCCCCTACAATATTTGAGGATTTGAACATTTGAGGGTTGTAAAACAATGCCAAGGGACAGGGAGTGAATGTGGTAACTGCAGAAAAGATGTGAAGGGAAACTGCAGCCTGCAATAGCCAAGCTGGTTATTTGCACCTGTATGAAAATACAAATGGGAACAGTGTACCAGGGGAAAGAGCTATATAGCTTTTAACTCCTTGTTCAATCAATAGACCCACAGTATCATCCAACACCATCTGGCCCATATACTGTACAGCAATTGAGAGCTGCTGTCTTACCAGGGCTCTTCTACACTGGGAACCCAAAAACAGAATTATAAACGTGAGAACAGAATATAAAATATTACTTAGGATATTATTCCCACTGTTTTTTGGTTTTTAGTTGGGGGGGTCACAGTAAATGATTGAGACCTCTTCCAGGAAGCTCAGGGAATGGTCTCTTTGGATGAATAAATTCAAATTTAATAAACATTACCTCAACCTTCTATTTACTGGAAGTCACTTCATTATCTGGTAAATTCATGAGAACATATTAATCCAAATGAACCACCTACTTTTTTTCCATCTTTCACAATGTAAACGAAATGCTTTTTAGACTTATCCTTATCCCAAGAGCAGCGCACCAAAGAAGCAGTACAAGGACACCCTAAAGGTGTCCTTAAAGAGTTTGAGCATCAACCTGGAGTCATGGGAGCAAATCGCTTATGACCTGGAGGTCATCAGTCCAGAGTGGAGCACTGGCCTCTGAGCAGCAGTGCAAGGCAGAGGCAGTGAGGAACCGCATGGCCAGGAAAACAAGGACCTCTTGTGTCCAGTCCTCATCGCTCTCCTGCACCTGCTGCAGCAGATTGGTACCCACGCAACCTAACCTCCATCCCCCTCTTCGCTCTTTCCTTTCTCTTCTTTCTCCTTTTTCCTCTCTTTCTCCCTTTTTCTTTTCTCCCTCCCTTTTCTTTCCCTTTTCCTTTCTCTCTTCTCCCCCTCCCTCCACTGCTGGATGTGGTCATCTTCACTTGCGAAGGACAAACAACATCCCAAGAGACAAAATATTTACTGTAATTCAGGTAATTTGATTTCACTGTAATTTGCTTTGGGTTGAAAAAGCAGAGAAAGAAAAAATGTTTGAGAAGATTTGAAGTGAAAAAATGCAACAAACTTACAAGCCACTGAATTTCACTCTCAAGAGTTGGCTTGTACTCATTGGTGATGCGTGGGGGGTGCATGCGGGTGCAGGCAGTAGCCACTCACCACCCCACCCCACCCCGCCCCGCCCCCAATGCTGCCAGTGGCATCTGTGGGTGGTTGCCCTCCACCCCTACCCCAACACTGACAGCGCTATAGCTGCCTGCAGGAGCTCCCTGCTTGCCACCGCCATGCTTCCGCTGCCAACAGGTCCTGTTGGGAATATGTGACCCAAATGCAGAAAAGCACGTAAGCAGATACTTAAGTAGATGAGTTTTCCCATTGACTTCAGTGAGGTGTGCGTGTTTAATTGCTCGGCTGAAAAGACTAACATTTTACCCTTTTTGGTCCATAGCCAGATTTTAACCAATGATTATTAATTATCAAATTTAACCCAAATGATTATTGATTTTAGCTCAGTTGTTATTACCCAATGATATTCTGTGGCACTAGTTTCCTAGAATAGATTGAGCTGAGCAGACTCATGCCCTTGTAAAGCCAATAGGTATGTCTGCAATGTAGAATTGCAGGAGAATAACTAGAGTGGTTCACACACAACCATGGTGTGTGGTTGTTACAGCCTTTGGCAGCAGCACTCACAGTGGGGATTGTCACTCATACATTTATGCCCCCTTGCCAGCATGCCCAGCATAGAGCCCTGTAACAGATCCATGGTGTCTAGTAAATGTTGTATCTATTAACAACTCTAGCCTTGTGGACTGGGGGCAGGAGTGTTGGGTGAGGATGGAGGCAGTGTGGGGGAATTGTTTATTGATCACCAGCTTCATATGGCTTTGTCCTATCCTATGGATGACTTGTGGGGGCCATGTTCTAATACTCCCCATACAGCTGCCACAGCAGAAAGTTATCAGCTAACTCAGCATTCAATCCCCAACCAGCTGTGGTGCTGATACTGCCAAAATAAAGGGAATGAGATTTGTAAGCTGCTTAAAATATACTGACTAGACTATTGCTTCCTCCAGTCCTACTCCCTGCAGTTTAGCTCCCACTCCTAACCCACTACTTCTGATTTCCTTCTTCAAATCAACCTCCTACTGAAAGATTAGTTGGCACGAAAGCATTGCCTAGTGCAAGGCCAGACATTAAAGAGAGATTAGCACCCCTACAAGCACTGATGCAGAAGAAGAGCTCAACCCACAACAGTTTCTTTTGAAACTCCAGTCCCAGTTGTTGATGCTGAGCAGGTATGAAACCATTCCTCATCGTGCTTATTAACAGGGATCCTGGTTTTCAGTGATAAAAAAAAAAATCCCCAATTATCAGATTAAAAAAAGTAACCCAAAATCCACATTTTCCCTTGATTAAAATGAAACACTGCTAATATATATATATATATATATAAAAAATAGATAAGAAGGTCCACCTAAGCCTAACGGCCCATTGGGCTAATGTGGTTCAGGCACATGTTTCTTAGCTAAAACTTCACAAAGAAGCAGTAGGACTAGCATCCCAGCCAGCTACCTTCCTTTACAGCTAGATTAACTGAGGGAGGCACTACAATGAACCTAGAAGAAGGTGTCAGTGCATGCCTCTGGAGCTGCAGCAAGGTGTTCTACCACAGCACCTGTCAAAAGCAGGGCTTGCAATTTATTTTGTACATCTACAGTGTCTAGAACAATAAAGCCAAGCTTTGTCATTGCCTTTAGAAGATAATACAATTATTAACAGTAATATTCTCAGCACTGTGTATGATTATGTTTCATGAGTAGAGGGAATAAAAGCAGACAAAATACTATTGTAGTAGGTCTTTTTTCACTACATATTTGCCAAAAAATTACTCCCCATTTTCTATATCTAACCAATCACCTGAGCACCACAAAGCTGAATACCTTCCCCCTAGATTTGCTGGATGGAAGCACCAGCTTCTAAACCTTGAAGAACAGTATGAAGCCAAATGTTACAACAGTCACACATAAGGGTGTCATGGAACCTGATGGTTCACCATTCACAAAATCAGAAATGAGACCAAGTCTTGCATCCAGTTTCAAACTTTCCCAAAGTACAGACCAGGGAAACTCATGTTCAGGTCCCTTTTTCAGCAAGAAACATTTGTCTAACACAAGTGCACACACACACTAATTTTCAACAGACAGTTTACACATAGGATGTAATCTATTTTTTCCCCTCAACATAAATCATGATTTCTTCATATGTGTCCATTATTCCACAGTACTCAACATATTTTTCCCAAAGTTTAATTTTTGGACAGTGTTGGTTAGCTTGGCCAGGTCACCTTGATTGTAGGCAATTGCTCCTGTTCCCTGACTGAGTGGACATAAAAGTTACAGTCATAAGGTAGCCTGAGCAAGCCATCCAGGCTTCCAGTCTCTCAGTGAGAGGTAGCAGTTAAGCAGTGTCTGGAAATTGTATAAAATATTAAACTTCTTTCTTACTTTCTAGGCCACACAGTCCTTGCCCGAGGCACCATTCCTATAAAAGTTGAGCTACTACAAGATTTATTGCCTGGATGCAAAAGAGCACACAACATTCGAGTCTAAATTTCAGATAAGCTGGAACCCAGAGGGACTTCTTCGTGATAGCTCCAGGAAGCTCTTGGAGATAAGCACTGGGACAAATAATAAAGGCCTAGCAACCTAGACTCTGCCACATAAAAAGCCAGAGCCACCTGTAAACATCCATGCATCCAAATAAGAAAGGATATAATAATCTGTGGTACATATATATAGTGCTGCTCCGTCAGTACAAAGATGTATGATTGGCACACTTAATGAGTCAGTCACCAAAGTAAGGACTGCAGAATAAAGTAAAACAGTAGCCTAAGGAGAGATGCTTTTATTCTCAAGCAGTTCCTTCAGCAGCCATAAGTTTAACAATACAGTCACAGACTGTGCTCCAGATGGGAATGGGACGTGTACTACTCAGGATGGGAAAGTGTCATTTTCTGTGACTCCCACACCAGCTGCACTCAGTTAAGGTATACGGACCACTGTTCCCATGTGGGTCCTCCACAAGATGTGCAGTTCCAGCAGCTAAATCCAGTCACTTTTCTTCTGCATTACTCAATGTCTTCAAGCTGACAGACAACTTTATGTTCCAGCATTCTCATGTGAGATGCATAGATATATGGCAACCTGGAATCCAGGAGGCCATTTTCAAGTAATTTTATGAGACATATGGAAGCCAGATTGCATGCCCTTCCATAGCCCTGCTGGGACTTCCTCTGTCATAGCTGTTATGCACTAGCTATTCTTCTTCCAAAGTGGTATATCTTCGGTGGTTGACAAGGTCTTCATTCAGGCAGGTATGAGATGGCAATATTCTGAACTTGAACCCACTTGGGACTGTATACTTTTGAACCAGAATCTAGGTCTTTTAAAGAACAAAAAAATCCTTTTCAACTGAACCCCGGCCTCATTGCAGAGGCTTGGTGCCCAGCACAGATTGATTATGTGCTTTAAATCAAATCTTGATCCCACTGAACACTGGGCCCAAATTTCCACTGAATAAAGTGGGAACGTGGTTCCTCTTGCCTCCCACCTTCAGTCAATGTGGAGTACTTTTCAAAGCAAAGGAGCATTTGGAGGCTGACCACCTCTACTTGGAGAGGAATCACCATTTCTGCCATAGATCTCAGATTCCTTCTGCTGTTTGAAAGAGGCTTTTTCCCCCATATTGTGACATGGGGACTTTGCTTCTTTGCTACGTGACTGCACTATCAGCCCCGCAGTGGGGAACCAAGATTTCAAAAGTGCTACAGCCTATCCACAGCAATGTCTCTAAATGCTATAGAAGCACTATATGTAGGCTAAAGTCATATGGTGTGGAACTGAAGCATTACTGTAGACCAGGGCTGTCCAGCTGGCAGCCCAGGAGCCAGTGTGGCCTCCAAAGGGACTTAACCTGAGGCCCCAGGCTCCCAGTCCAGCTGCCACTCCACCTATTGCTCTCCTGTTGCTGGAGTCTCTGGGCTCTTCCCAGGATGGGGCAGCATGTCCCGCAGCACCAAGCAAGCCCACAGCTGGGAACCTGGGGGCACCAGTGCAGCTCAACATGGGCTGCCTGGCATGCAGTGCAGCAGTGGGGAGCTACATAAGATGGCAGGGGGATGCCAGAGCAGCACAGCAGGAGTTGGGGAATCCACAAAAGGTAGGATGTCACCCAGGGTACAGGCAGCCCCCAGCCACTCAGAAGCTGTCTGCCTTAGACTATGGTAGTATGTTTTTCTGAGGAAAAATAAGAGTAATGACATAGACAAACAGTGTTAAAATGAGACAGAAATGAAAGTAAGTGGAACGCTTTTAATATTCAGCTCCCTTGGACACCAAAAAAAGTGCCAAAATGCAAAATGTATTTTCATAAATTAAGATGCATTGCAAAACTACAAACCACAACGAGAACATTCTGGTAAACAAGGCCAACTACTGTGACTGGCAGTGACAGAAAGCCTGGCCCTGCCAATTTGAATTCACAGCAGCAGTTCTTATCCACATTAGTTCTCTCACTATCTTTGCTGGGACTATTTGTGTAACTCAGAGGTTGCAGGATTGGGGCCCAAATAAATAATAATAAGAGCACTTAGCTCAAGCTTTACATCTGTATAAACACTGACTAATGAATTACTGACCGAGCTCAGCTGTTGACTGAGAAAGCCATGTGAAGGCCTCAGCAGTGAATGCAGCCGCAGATACATTTAGGGCAAAAGAAATTGTAGACAGCGTTCTAATGTTATAAAAGCCTTAGTCTGTCTGTCTGTCCGTAATGCTTTATTCGCACTCTGACTGGCTGTCTTAAACAACCAATCAGATTGCTCCAAGAGCATTCCAGACAGCAGGCAGCGACGCGGTGAAGCACCGCCATGATGACAGCAACAGAGCAGACAGAGTGGGGCGAGAGCAGTGCTGGCCTCACCCCTCCACCCCAGCCCACTCCCTGGAGGGGGCAGTGGCACAGGGTGCTGGCTGAGGGCGACAGAGGGGACAGCAGGGCAAGCTTCCTCTCCCATCCCTCCACTCCTGGGAGGCGGCAGCACCGGGTGTTGATGGTGCAGCGCTGGCCTTGCCCCTGTCAACTCTGGCCATGCCGCTGCTGGGCCCCAAGAAGAGCCGATAGGGAGGAAGAGATGGCAGGGAGAAGTGGGAGAGGGAAGCGGGAAGAGAGCGGGGGCACAGTGGTAGCGCCCCACCCCTACCACCAGGCCCTGACAACAGCAGGGAGGAAGAGAAGGGAGCAGGGGGGGAGGGAGTTGCATGCAGAAGGATAAGTAGTGGCACAGTGCAAGGTGCTGGGTGGTGCCATGGCCACCACATGCAAGCTTCCTCCCTTCCATCATGCCTGGGAGGCAGCAGCACCATGAGGTACAGTTGTAGGGGCACATGGGGTCAGAGACAGAGTGATGGCAGCACGGGGCAGTGGGTGGCAGTGCTCTGTCCCCACCCACCCTACCCCCAGTCATTCTTGATGGGAAATTGGCTAGTACTATATATCATCAAGGACTCAGTTCTTTCCTGGTATAACTACTTAGAATTATACAAAATTTGGGCTGGAAAGACTCTAAGGAGGTCATCTAGTTCAACCTCCTGTTCAAAGCAGGGCCATCAACCTCCTGTTCAAAGCAGGACCATCCCCAACTAGATCCCCTTTGGGCAGGGGGCTGGACTCGATGATCTCCCGAGGTCCCTTCCAGCCCTGATGTCTATGAAATCTATGAAAAATCTATGAAATCATCCCAGACAAGGCTTTGTCTTAAAAACCTCCAAGGATCAAGATTCCACCACTTCTCTGGGTAGCTCGTTCCAGTGCTTTACTACCCTTCTCATGAGAAAGTTTTTCCTCGTTATCTAACCTAAATCTGGGATTCATCGGGCTCCTGTTTACACACTAGAAGTATTTTTTTCTGGTGAAATGTGTTGCCCCCCGAACTGAAGAGCCTTCAGTCTTTGATATTGTATCATTATTAACTAGTAAGACAGTAATTGTTGGGGAAGGAATTTGGTACCAACCTCATCTCCATTCAGTGTAAAGTCTGTGGAACAGGGACTGTCTTTTTCTTCTGTGTTTGTACAGAATCTAGCACAGCAGCATTCAGGAGTAGATGTGTGGTAACCATATAACCATATATCAATAGATACATAATGAACAAATTAAACCATTGGTATAACTGACTTTGAGACAGATGAATGTACTTCGACTGGGTGAATTTCTTGAAATGAGTCACTGTGGCATGTTTTGGCATTTTATTTATGCTTCATTGCTCATTAGGCCTTACTGGACTCCACTGAAATTGAAACAGCTGTATGTTTGACAGCCTCCACAGTCAATACTACCAGGCCACAACCTGGTTTTCTTCTTCAAGCTGTTTGCACAAGGATGGAGAGATAGCAGCTAGAAACCAGCATCGTTTTCAACACAACCAATGACCCTCAGAAGGAAGAGAAGGCCTCTAAAATAAGATATAAAACCAAAGTCCTCACAACTCATGGTTTCTTAGCAATCCTCCACTGCTTCAAGCAAGGCTATGAGTGTTAAGGTATGCCCACACCTGTGGTTTTCAACCTTCTTTCACTTGCAGGCCTCTAAAAAATTTTGAATGGAGGTGTGGATCCCTTTGGAAATTTTGAATGGAGGTGCAGACTCCTTTGAATTGTAAGTATAGGTATTTGCATACTTCTGATTGACCATAGCCATCTTTCATGGACCCCTTAGATATAGCCTGTGGACTCCCAGAGCTCCATGGACCACAGATTGAAAACCACTGATCTACATGGTAGGGCAGAAGTAGTCACATGGAGAGCTAGCTCAGGTATCTCTAAGCAGCCCTACAGGGTACAGGACAGACATTCTCTTAGGGTGCATCTACGCTGCTTCTGTGCCATTTTCAGAAGTGCTGCCATGAATATGACCTGCCCACTCCCACAGTGTGCACTTCACATCCTCAAAATGAGGCAATGTAGCTGCCTAAATGCATGCTGAAGCATTCCCAACATGTACAGTGCTGCTTTTAGGTTCTCTGAAATGGGAGTGCTTAAAGGAACATATTCAGAGCCACTCTTAGGGTTCAGGGATACATGTAACAATTGTCAGATTGGCAACTGATTCACAATCACTTCTGAAGTGCTGTGGCTCTGACACCAGAAGCTGGGAGTAAGCACCCAGCCCAACATGCTTCATAATCAGGGATCGTGGTTTTCTTCGATTTAAAAAATCCCCATTTTTTAGATTAAAAAAAGTAACCCAAAATTCACATTTTTCTGTGATTCAAATGGAAAACCACTATATATCTCTCTATATATAAATATTAGTGGTGTTTCATTTTGATCATGGAAAAATGTGGATTTTAGATTACTTTTTTAATCCAAAAATTGGGATTTTTTTTAAAATCAGAGAAAACCAGGATCCTTTTTCATAATGGATGAGTGAGGAGAATGCTTGCACCTATGCTTTGTGAGGTCCCAGGGAGGGGGTGACCTGTACCTGCTTTTTTCTGCTTTCCATTCTCTCCTAAGCATGAGTTCAATAAAGTTCAGCAGCCTGCCTTGACCAAAGTCTGCAATGTGCTTGCCTGACTTGGGGTGCCCTGAAGGAGGGCAATACATATACCCACATTTTTTGGTTCACAGTAACTAGGGGGCATGATTAGGGGGCTCAGTTAAGTAGGGAGTAAGGACTTAGATGGTTGTTAGAAAGACAGCTTTTATTGAAGAAATAGTGCAAGGGAGCTCACTGATAGAAAGAAGAAAAAAGGGACAGTAGAGTTCTGGATGCCAGAATACTTAGTTAAGGAGCACTTGGAGGGGCTGGATGGGTACAAGTCACCCGGCCTGGATGACCTCCATCCACGGGTGCTGAAGGAATTGGCCAGTGTCATTGCTGAGCCACTGGCATGGCTGCTTGAACTCTCATGGTGCTCCAGCCAGGTCCCTGAGGACTGGAAAAAGGCCAACATCATGCCCATTTTTAAAAAGGGGAGAAGGGATAAGCCAGGTAACTGCAGGCCAGTCAGACTTACCTCTATCCCTGGGAAAATACTAGAAAAAATCATCAAAGATCGCATTTGTGAAGGCCCAGCGGGGGAAACAATGCTGAAAGGAAGCCAACACGGGTTCATCACAAGTAGATCCTGCCTGACAAACCTTATAGCCTTTTATGACCAGGTCATATACTGCCTTGACACAGGAGCTGAGGCCAATGTCATCTACCTGGATTTTAGAAAGGCCTGCAACACAGTTTCGCATCCTATTCTCATAGGGAAGCTAACAGGCTGTGGAGTGGACACCTACACAGTCAGGAGGGTGGCTAACTGGCTTAGGGACTGCACCCAGAGAGTGGTGGTGGACAGGTCATTCTCGGACTGGAAAGAGGTGGTCAGTGAGGTCCCACAGAGTTCGGTCCTTGGACCAGTGTTATTTAATATCTTCATCAGTGATTTGGATGAGGGTGTGGAGAGCAACCATCTCCAAGTTCACAGATGATACCAAGTTATGGGGCAAAGTTAATACACGGAGGGCAGGCAGCAGATACAGGCCGACCTGGACAGGTTAGATCAGTGGGCGCAATGAAATAGGATGCAATTCAACAAAGATAAATGTAAGGTATTCCACCTAAGAAGGAAGAATCCCCAGCACACCTACAGGTTGGGGGGTGACTTCTTCAGCAGCTCAGAGGCTGAGAGAGATCTTGGAGTCATAGCTGACTCCAAGATGAACATGAGCCAGCAGTTAACAAGGCCATCAACAAAGCCAATCACACCTTGTCATGTATTAGCAGATATATGACCAACAGACCAAGGGAGGTGATGCTTCCCCTCTATGCAGCATTGGTCAGGCTGCAGTTGGAGTACTGTGTCCAGCTTTGGGCGCCACAATTCAAGAGGGGCACGGGGAATCTAGAGAGGGTTCAGAGGAGGGCCACTCACATGATTAGTGGTCTCTGTGAAAGACCCTACGAGGAGAAGTTGAGGGATCTGGAGCTCTTTAGCCTTTACAAAAGATGGCTGAGGGGTGACTTTGCAGCTGCCTACAAGTTTATCAGGGGATGACAGCAGGGAATTGGGGATGTGCTGTTTACCAGAGTGCCCCAGGAAGTAATTAGGACTAATGGGTGCAAACTAGTGGAGAGTAGATTTAGGTTAGACATTAGAAAGAAATTTTTACAGTAAGGGTTGTCAGAGTCTGGAATTGGCTTCCAAGAGAGGTGGCACTATCACCTAACTTGGAGGTCTTCAAGAGGAGGCTTGACAATCACCTGGCTGAGGTCATCTGACCTCGGACCTCTTTCCTCCCAGGGGCTGGGGGTCAGACACGATGATCCATTGGGTCCCTTCCAACTCTATAAGCTATGAATCTATGAATACCAGAGTGGCCTCTTGCAGCAGTGGGAGTAGAAGGGTGAGGAGTGATACAGTGTGGGATGCCTGGAGAACTGACCAGGCCCATGCCAGAAAACATTTGATGTCCACATGTAATATTGAACAAGTTCAAAAGAGTACTTGATTTTCCAGGGTTTTGACCATTACAGGTACCTTTAAACCAGCTTAACAGGTTTGTATGTCTATCCACTTCAGGTTTAAACTGCATATAAACCAGCCTACGTGTTACATACATCCCTTATACCCTTATAAGACAACTTCATTACCTTGCCTCCAGGATTCAGAGCATGTGGAGCAGGCAATGGTGGATCTAGTAGGGTGTGCTGTGGTGTAGTCACACGGTCCCCACCTCCCTCTTCGATTCCTGGTCCACTCAAATTTTAAAACCAACTGCCTGACATTGGCAGCAGCACTTCTATTCAGGCAGCAGTGAAGGAGTCAATTGACTTCATGGATCATTATTATCTACCTGGTCCTTCTAAACTTTTCATTCCATAGGTGTTAACAACTCCTTCTCTTTTTTCATGGTCTTTGATGTTCCACTAATCAAGCTATCCTTTCTTCTGATATTCTGCAGTCTGTTAGCTTGTAATGTAGCTTCTATTTCACAGCCCTGCAGACTGTTTTTAACTCTAGCTAAAAACATTAACTGAGGCATGAAATGTTAATTCAGGTGAACATTAGCTCACGTGTGGATATAACTTTCAGTAAAGCATTGATTCCATTGTCAAGATGCTCAAGAAGTCTAGATTTTGTTTTATGAATTTGGAAAAAAGAGGTACATTCCATTCTAATGACTATAGAATTAATGAAACAACATCTTTTGATTGTTTTTTCCTAATTTGTTGGGTTTTATACATAATATATGATATAGTAAATTAATGCAAATTCCAATAAAGTTATATTTGTTTTTTGCTTTGATCTTAAACTGAATAATATAGAGCTGGGCTCCTAGTGTATTAGTGAAGCTTCTAGTTTCTTTTCAACTGGAGAAAAGTATGTGTTGTGTTATATGTGATGATGCAGCACACTACAAGCACCCTCCTTTTCAAAATCCTAGATCCACCCTCAGGAGCAGGGAAAAGTAGCCTCAATGGCACTGCTCCTCGGTGTGGTACAGCACCAAGGTAGACATGGCAGCCTACCCACAGGGGCCTGGATAATTTCCAACTTGGAAATTACATTCTGCCCACAGAAAGAAAGATTGCCTGGCTGACTACTGACTACAGCTTCTGATCCTGAAGTGCTATTCTAGCCAATGTCATCTTGGTGATCACAAGGGACCAAACCTCTAGAATGAAAAGCAAAGGCTTTTACATCATGAACTAAGCACCCTAGAGAAAGCTTCTGTATAACCTTACTCCTGTGAGTCAGGCACAGGGGGCACCAGTAATTCATGCTGAACTATAGCCCATTGAGGGTTTCTGTACTTCTTAAATCGCTGCCACTTTTCATCATAATGGTGGCTGCATTTTAGCGACAAGAAAACCAATTCCTCGGCATAAACGGTGGCAAGAATAAAACCCCAGGATCCTTTTAGACTGAAGGGTGCTCTATCAGAGAGAATTATTACTCTGCGGTATATAGATGTGTTCTGACAAGGCATCTCTCAAGAAGTGAAGGTACATCCTGTACTGGCAGACTTGAGTTGGATGATACACTGAGCTGATTTTCCCTGCACCTGTTCTTTCTGCGAACCCTTTCTGCTGTGTCTCACTGCCCCTCTGGCTATATCTCTCAACTTTTCAAGCCATGTCTCAGACTCCTCCAGTCTGTGCTGTCCAGTTCCCTAACATGCCCTCCTGACTTGTGTCTCAAAGATCCACCTGGACACTCTCTCAAACCTCAGGCATCTGAGCTTGTTGAAACATGACAGGTTTGAATAATCTGCAGCAGTCTTCTTTTTAGTTAGGGAAGATAAGCATGCTCCACTCTTCTGAAAATGTGGTGTGCACTGTGATATAAGGGATATAAGAGCCAAGTGCCAGCTTGTGACCGTTATTCCTGGTCACTCCTGGCGGTGCTTGGGGAAACAGTGACTTCCCCAATGCCTGCTGATGCCCCCTGACTAGTTTATAACAGGCCACAAGATCCCCCCTCAGCCTTCTCTTTTGGAGGCTGAACAGGTTCAGGTCCCACACCCTGTCCTCATAGGGCCTGCCCTGTTGTCCCGTGATCATACGAGTGGCCCTCCTCTGGACCCTCTCCATGCTGTCGACATCCCTCTTGAAGTGTGGTGCCCAGAACTGGACGCAGTACTCCAGCTGCGGTCTGACCAGTGCCGCATAGAGGGGGAGGATCACTTCTTTGGACCTGCTCGAGATGCATCTGTGGATGCATGACAAGGTGTGGTTGGCCTTCCTAACTGCCTCCCCACACTGCCGGCCCATGTTCATCTTGGAGTCAATGATGACCCCAAGATCCTTTTCCGCCTCCGTGCTCACAAGAGGGGAGTTCCCTAACCTGTAGGTATGGTGCTGGTTGTTCCTCCCGAGGTGCATCACCTTGCACTTGTCTGTGCTGAAACCCATCCTATTCTCATCTTCCCACCCTTGTAACCTGTCAAGGTCTGATTGTAGCCTGTTGCATCCTTCCAGTGTGCCCACGTCCCCCCACATCTTAGTGTCATCAGCAAATTTGAACAGGGTGCTTTTTACCCCCTCATCCAAATCACTGATGAAGATGTTGAACAGTGCGGGCCCGAGGACCGAGCCCTGCGGAACCCCACTGCCCACGTCCTTCCAGGTTGAGAAGGATCCATCCACTACCACCCTCTGGGTGTGGCCCTCCAGCCAGTTGGCGACTCAGTTGACTTTGTGGGTGTCTACACCACAGCCCCCCAGTTTCTTACTGAGAACGGGGTGAGAGACAGTGTCAAAAGCCTTCCGGAAGTCCAGGAAGACTATATCCACTGCTACCCCTGCATCTAATGATCTGGTGATCTGATCGTAAAAGGCCACCAGGCTAGTCTGACAGGACCTGCCACTGATGAACCCGTGTTGGTTGCCCCTAAGCATGCAGTCCCCTGCTTGCCCCTCCTGGATGTGTGCCAGCATAATTTTCTCAAACAGCTTGCCTAGGATCGAGGTAAGACTAACCGGCCTATAGTTTCCCAGGTCCTCCTTTCTTTTTTGAAGATGGGAACCACGTTGGCCCTCTTCCAGTCCTCCGGTACCTCACCAGAGCACCACGAGTGCTCGTAAAGCTGTGCCAGGGGACTTGCAATGACCTCGGCCAGTTCCTTTAGAACTCTAGGGTGGAGATCATCCGGGCCGGCTGACTTAAATATGTCCAACCCCTCCAGAAGCTCCCTAACTAAATCCTCGCTCATCGGTACTTCATCAGTGGGCTGTCGCTCATGAAAGCTCATGCATCTCTGAACCAGTTAGTTTCTATGGCCTGTCTCCTACCTGACTTCAGACTAACACTGTTAGCCAGCCACCTCTTTCTACTTCATGTAAGTGTGTCCTAATCTCACCATTTAACAGTGTCTGAATTTATCCTTCCCAACTTATCCTATAGTATGTCTACAGTTGGCAGGGAGAGGTGTTTTAGTCACTGTATTGATTTACTAATGTGGACTTTCATTAAAGTCCATGAGGCTGCAGAATAGGAAGTCAACTGGGTTTTCAGGATGATAGTGAATTCACAATGATGCATCCAGGACTGTTAAAGAAGGAGATTACTCAAGGATCCCCAAAAGGTAAAAGTAAACAAGCTTTTGCACCCAAGAGGAGAAAAGTCCTGTATCCACAGATGCATCATAAGCAGGGCCAAGGAGGTGATCCTCCCACTCTATGAGACACTGGTCAGGCCACAGCTGGAGTACTGCGTCCAGTTCTGGACATCACACTTCAGGAAGGATGAGGCCACTCACATGAACAGGGGGCAGCAGGGCAGGCCCTACGAGCAGAGGCTACGGGACCTGCACCTGTTCAGGCTCCACAAGAGAAGGCTGAGAGGGAATCTGGTGGTCATCTATAAACTTACCGGGGGGACCAGAGAGGAATGGGTGGGACCCTATTCCCCCGAACTCCTCCCAGAGTAACAAGAAATAATGGCCACAAGTTGAGAGTAGGTTCAGGCTGGACATTAGAAGGTGCTACTTCACCGTCAGGGTGGCCAGGATCTGGAACCAGCTTCTAAGGGAAGTGGTGCTGGCTCCTACCTTAGACCCCATATTCATTCCTGCCCAGGACAAGGGGTTGGACTTGATGATCTTCTCAGACCCCCTCCAACTTTACATTTATTAATCTATGAATCTATGAATAAAATAAGTAAAATCCTTACAGGTGGTATGGTTGCCATTCAAGAAAACAGAAAGGTTACAGAAGACACATTTCCTGGTAGGCAAAGAGGACACCAGGAAAGCAAAAAGTCAATCCAGGCAGCTAAGCAGCAAAGTGCAGGGCTATTAGAAAAATGTGAATCCTTCAAAATGTGGATATCTGAACCTAGTTCAACCAAAGCACAAGAAGACAGGGTTAAACAGACAATAGGGTGGGGGCTGGGCGGGGAAGAGAAGGGGATCAAATGGATCTCAATGAACAAAGAATTAAAGGTGAAAAAGCAAACAAGAGAATTTTCTTGTGCATCAGAAAGTCTGTAAAAGCATTATCAGGTCCACTGGGTCACCAGGGATTAACGGGAATAATTAAGCAGCAAGGAAGCAAGGGGGAGTTGGAACAGTCCTGAGCCTGCCCTAAATTATATCAGTGACTAGCTTCCCTAACTATGTCTTGCTAAGATATTTAAGAAATATTTTTAGTGCACTGTAACTAGGTTTATGATTGTGAACACAGCTCAAAGTGCTTGGGTAGATTGCATAACAGCCAATTATTAATTATTATTATTACATGCATTTATCATTTCCAAACCCCTAAATACATATTCCATTGCTTCTATGCAGAACATTTCTAAACAATCTGAAAACATAATAGCACCAGTCCTATTGAACAGAGTAACATATTCTGATTGTGTCTAGGTAGAATTGCATTCACTGGCTTATACAAATTCAGTATTTAAAATACTAATGTAAAAATAGCAAGCTTTTATTGAACATTATCATCTCTCATAATGGAAGTAAAGGTCTTACAACTTTTCACTTTCCTCAGTGCTGATGCTACTAGAAACCATGCTAATAGCATCATTGTTACTGCAATATGCTGCAAGGTTAAAACATCTCAAATGTAGGTATTAACCCCTGTTTATAACATTTGTTCACCAGCATACGGCTGTGAGCCTTCCCCTTTAATCACTTGAGATAAGCTGTCTAGCCCAAAATAAAAGAGGTTTGCCAGTTTCTTGGTGAGACAGAAATAAAGGAGCTCTTTATTGAAAGCATATTAGCATATTTTGCCTCATTAATAACTTCACTGCAGCATTAATTTGCCTAATTATCACATTTAGAATTCAACATGGTGGTTAATTAATTCAAAGCCTGAAAAACAAATCCAGAATTATAAAACATACAAACATATTCCTGCCTGAGCATTTCTTTGCATGTGTTCGCATGCTTGTTTTATAAAATTATTCTTCTTTGTTCTTTTCCCATGTAACACTACAAGCACAGGACAGCTCAGAGTTATCTTTTCAATCATTCATTTTAATGCATCATCTCAGGTGCCCCTTTTAGACTTTTTTCCTGATGAATCTCTCTTAGATAAACAGGGTTAATGCATCTGAACAGTCTAGTAGCACAACTTCCACCTCCATTACCCACCATTAACATCTTGTACTCTTCTTGTACCAGCTAGTATCTCTTCAGTTTGCTGGTAATGGTCAATAGGCAGTTTTAAGCCTTATCTTCTCCTCTGAAAATGTTTAGTGAGAGTCGCCCTGCCCGCAGCCAAAATGTATTTCTGGTCTACATTGTCTTCCCACCTCTCCCTAGAGAGAGAGAGGGAGAGAAAGAGAGAGATAGATGACCAAATAGAAAGCATTCTCCATTTCCTAAGGCAGTTTTTAAAAGAGAGAGAAAAAACAAATCTCGGGGGTTTTTTGATTCCCAAAAATGTCAAAAATCATTTTGCAGCCAGAACTTTCCACTTCACAGCTTTTTAACCACTTATCTTCAGTAAGCAAACTTAGTTTTTGATGGACCAGGTCTTTTCCCTATCTCTACTAAGTGATAGGACACAATTCAATCCCAAATGCTCTTTCTCTCCGGCACTGTTTAATAGCCTGCTCACCTACAGTAGGCTAATTCTGCTGGCATAGCTGAGTCAGTGGTGTGATGAGGTGTGATCCCTGCCCAACATAACTATGACAGTAGCAGTCCTTAGTGTAATTGCAACTACACTACTTTTGCCAGTTTTCCTCAGGTGGGGAGGAGATATGTAGGATGGCTACCCCACAGGTACAAAGCATTGCTTTGGTGATGGTATGGCTGCCTGCACACTAGGAGCATAGGCTATCATAGCATTCTGGTATTCCTAGACCACTAATGTACTCCTAGCATAGACACAGCCTTCTGCTTTAGAGCAGGGCTATCCAACTGGTGGCCCATGGGTTCCTGGGGGATAACCTGTAACCCTGGGCTTCAGGCACCGCTCCCTCTACTTCTCTCCTCTAGTGCTCATTGATCCCACTTCCTCCTCCTACTTCTACTACCTGTCCCCAGGGGCAGGGGCAGTCCATGAAGCCAAGGTAGTCCACGGTCAGGTGACCGACCCAAGGTACTGTGAGGATTGTGCACCATGCAGGACCAGTTGGGAGGAAACATGTGGATACTTGGCACAAAGTGTGGGGCACTGGGGGTCCAATGCAGTTGCTGGGTTGGGGTACCTGTTGTGAAGGATGGCTGGGACCTGGGAGGGCGTGTGAACCCCAGCCATTCAGAAGTTGGACAATCCTACTTTAGAGTGCACCAACTAAACTTTAGAAACACGAGGGCAGATAGATGATAGAGCAGTGTAAAGACCCAAATGACATCAACTGGGAGGATTTGTACGCATAGGTGAAATTTGTCAAGCTTCAACCTGAGGGCCTTGTCTTACATTATGCCACAAAAGCAGTCAATACAGTGAATCTCTCATCTTAGCATTAAGAGGACAAGAACATAGGTGATACAAGAGCCATTTGTTAGTAACACTCACTGACAGACTTGAAAGGTCCAAGCCAGACTTCCATTCAGTGATAAAGTTTGTGGGTTCTTAGATGTCTGTAATAGGATTTAGATGGAAGTAAGGCACTTAAGTCCAAAACTGTGATCCAAAAAAAGTCCCACTCTGTAGCTTCCTAACCTTGGAGCCACCTATACACATTAGGTGCCTCTCTGGTGACTTAAAATGTTGCTAAGTACTTACAGCTCTGCTTTTCAGTATGCCCAGAACTGGCCTGGTCTAAGAAGCTCAATTAATCTCTCCCAGCTTAGGCCCAATCAAGATCCAGACTCACATAGAGGAAGACACAAATCCCCTAAAGGGCCCACTGCAATAGGCATTCTCAAAGCAGGCCCCACATACTCAAAATGCAATTGCTGTCATTTCTTTTTAGAAGGGAACCAACTGAGGGGGTGGTGACCACTGGGGCTGTGCGAAATTTGGGCAGCCATTTCATTTTGGAGGTGTTTCAGCCCATTTTGCCACCCAAAACACAAAATCTGAAACAAAACAGAAGGCTCCAAAACATCTCTGAAATGAAACAAAACCATCCAAAATGTTTCAGAAATGATTCGGATGTTTTGGATGTTTCAGAGCCAAGCTTGCAGGGTAACAGAAACTAAGAAGAGGGAGAGGGTAGAGGGACAGAAAGATTGCTCTGATGTTGACATCTGTAGTTGGCCAGTGTCTGCGTGCTGCCTCTGAGGTCCTTCCCAATCATAATGCTCTGGGAAAGGGACAGCAGCCTGCTGTCATCCCATGTGCAGATCCATGGGCCTGCACCCCCCCAGGAGGAGTCTGGCACAGCTCTGCAGCTGTCCCAGGGGGTGCGGGCTCCCAGATCTGTGTGCGGGATGACAGCATGCTTCCACTTCTGGCTGGGGCCAGCACCGGCACCCACGTCTACTCGGTGCAGCCCATGTTGAGCACAGCTGGGGAAGCCGCAAGAGAAGCCCTCATATCTGCCCTGCCCAGCCCCATCCCCTGCCCAGCCCAGCCCAGCCTCCCAGCATTTCAAAAACACAAAAGCCCCACACTCACTGGCTGTAGCAGGGGCTCTGGGGCCACATGGCAGAGCCCCCCACACAGCCCCCTCTCTCTGATCTCCCTCCCGCCCAGCCCCACCCCTGATGCCCCCCACCCATCCACCCAGCCCAGCCAATTCCTAGCACTTTAAAAAGAAAAAAAAGCCCCACACTCACCGGCTCTGGCAGCAGTGATCAGGGCCTCTGAGGGCTCATGGCAGAACCCCCTCATGCAATGCAGGGCAGCGGGAATCATGCCCTTCCCCATCTGGCAGCATGGCTTGCGAGGGTGCCATGCGCTGTCTGGGAGCTGGAGCCACTGGGTCTGAGCAGTGCTGGGCTCTGGCTGACGCATGAAGCTGCCCCAGCTCTCAGACAGCGCACAGTGCACAGCGCCCTGCTGAGCCATGCTGCACCCATGCCATGGGGCAGCTGCCCCCCACTGCTCCACACTGCATGGGGGGACTCTACCATGAGCCCTCAGAGGCCCTGATCCCTGCTGCTGCAGCTGATGAATGCAGGGCCTTTTTTTTTTTTTAAGTGCCAGGAGCTTGGGGCCAGGTGGGGGATAGGGCTGGGCAGGGCAGCCACGGGGGCTTTTCCTGTGGCTCCCCCCACCCAGGGAGAAGTAGGCACAGTCAGAGGAGCCACAAGAGAACCTGCAGCCACCCAGCTGTGCCTGCTTGTCCCCGGCTGATGCAAAACTCCAAAAAAGTGTCAAAACTCCAAAACAGAGCCAGCCAAATCAAAACAGAGCAGTGATCCAAAATACTGAAACAAATCACTGTTCTCTGAAATGGCTGAATCCGACATCAAAACAAGACATAGCCGTTTCGCACAGCCCTAGTGACCACCTTTAAGTGATCAGCACTCTCACCCAGGAAATGAGAGAACCAGGCTCATTTCCCTGCGGGAACCCATCTTTCAAACCCATCTTTCCCCTCCTAAGCAAAGGCTTTAATCACTAGGTACAGGATCAAGCTGCCTCTTGTGCTCCCTCACTCTGGCCCCATGAATCGTGCATTCTTCCCCCTGTCCAGTGGCACAGCTACTACACAGCTACTATTTTGCCCTCATCCAAAATAGCTTGTAGCTTAGTGGTTAGGGCATTCTCTGGAGAGATGTGGGTTTGAACCTCTGTAGGGTGAGGAGGAAATTTAACCTGGGTCTCAGCTTTCCTGGCAAATGTTCTAACCAGTACTGTATAAAAGGTGGGCAGTAGCATCACCTCCAGCTGGATTGGGTTTTTTTAATAGGTAAGTGAATCTTGCTTCATTCTTTGAAAATGCCTGTCTTGACCAGAGGATGCCAAGCTCTGGGTACCAATGGAACAAAAGCAGCCTCTGCAGAACAGAAGAGCTTTCAGACACACCATTGTCCTTCGTGATTCCTATTTGCTAATGCTACAGTGCTCAACATGGGAGATTTGGAATCAGCATTTAGGTTATATTATACTTTGGATGTTTTACACCAGCCCCCAAGATTTTCAGTTTTCAGTGTCACATATGTACTATTAAACACAACACATCAACAAAGTTGTGAAGGGGAAAATGAAGCTCTGGCTTCCAAGTAGGATTGACAGTTGTTCGGGGACTGTGATATGAATACATTAGCTAGATGTTACCTTTTTTCACTGCTGATTATTTAACACTGTTAACATTTTAAATGGTAATTTCAGGTTTCAGAGTTCAACTTTTATGGCTGTCTGCAGACTCAGGAAGACAAAACTGCATCTATTTATAAGTGGTCCACTTCTTTGGGTTTCCTTCACAGGGATAGATCTAGAAATGTTTTTTAAAGGAAAGCTGAGATTCTATAGACCATTTTCAGCTGAGTGGCAGAATCCCCAGCTGATTTGACAGTCCTGGAATCACATAATAGGCAGTACTCTCTCTTTACCCAAAAGAGACCCAGAACAAGCAGAAAGCCAGGACTGAGTGGAATTAGCAAATGCATATTTAAGGAAACCTGTATTGCATTTGCCTTATTGTGCATATGTGCTCTAGCCAGTGCTGCATGGGTCTTCTGTGAACACTTTATTCACATTCTGTAACACACTCAAGCACTGCAGTATGTTTTTTTCTTCTTACTTTATCATTCCAAATCCTGGTTAAGAACAGTCTTATTGTTCAAAATTGCCACGCTGGTAAAATAAAATATATAAAAGGACAGGCTCAGTTATCTAAACGCTACAGGGGCCCTGAATGTGTTCAGATAATTGAACTTTCAGGGTAATTAATAGGCATCAGGGACATGACCTTATTTCAGATAACTAAAGCTTGGATAGCAGAGGCTGGAGAATAATGTATTATAAAAGCAAACACATGGCTAAATACTGTTAAAAATGATACAGTTTAACACAATGGTTCTCAGCCGTTTTAGATTCAAGACATCCCTGGGTAGGCTTAAGGCACCTCTCAGAAAATGCCAGCTCTTTAGCTGTCACTTGTTTAAATACTAAAACAACTCTTCCATGGCAAACAACTCAAAAAAACAACAACCCCACAACAGGTCAGAGTGTGTTTAACTCTATAAATTCCTATTTGAAGTCTCCGAGGTTATCATGTGAATTATAATTGCACACCAATAGTGCTAATATTGTGTGGCACTCTTCAGCACCCTCAAAAAGAACCTCAAGTCACCCTAGGGTGCCATGGCATCCTTGTTGAAAATCACTGGTCTGACAAGACAGGAGATGCTGTTTTTCAGCTACACTGATCCTGGAAGCCAAAATTTGCCTCTCTGCACTAGCTCTCTGCACAGCTTCCCACTCCACTGCTGGTCTTGTGAGGATCACACCCCGTTTGTGTGTAAGAGACAGTCAGCCTCTCTTGAGAGGCCACCTGGAGGGGAGATAATTGCAGTCATGGCCAGTTCACCAACCGATCCTTTCAAAACAGGGCTTCCTTCCCAGAGAGTTATTTCTTTGATAGATTGTCTAAGGGTGTAAGAACACCTCTGATCTCCACTCAAGGATAACAGTTGTTAACCCTTCCTTGGATTGATACTTGTTAGAGGGTGCATGTGGCAGAAATGTACATGGCTGGGGACAGTGAAGAGTCTTATTCTCACCCAGTAGGTTGGTATGACCTTAAAATCTCTGCACAACCCTATCCCTACCTGCACCACAGTTCTTACTTCTGGGGAAGACTTATTTCCCACTCCCTATGCCTGAAGGCTTCTGAGGTCAACTTCCTAAAATACTTGCTCTATCCTCCTTCCATGACACTTGCTACTTCTCATACCACCCCACTTCATTCTGGCCCTTCACTAAAAAATACCCAAGTGGGCAGTAAGGATGGTTAAAACAAATACCTGCACCTACTGCAAAACAGCTCCACCTTCTGATAATCAGACACATCATTGCTTGATTCAGACAGTTCAGACAATTGTCCACTGATTTCAGTGGCCCTTGAATTAACTCCACGGGTCTCTAAACTATGTTACCAATATAATCTTTGTTAGGCAGCTCCTAAGAGTAGGGTCCTCTCTAGATAGATAGACTATGCCCAAAATAGTATGTGTGATACGTAAATAGAATAGGTGTCCCATTGCCAAATGCTTCTCCCTGCTCCCTTCTCATCTCCTGGAAAAGAGAGTTGTTTTGACTCTCAGTGCACCCACCCAGTACACTGACAGCATCCAATGGATAACGTAAGTGCTAATATGTCCTGAAGCTTCTTTAATGTTGTGTTTTCTCTTTAAAAAAAAACAATGGAAAACCACTCGGGATGAAATATGTTAAAATCTGGATTACTTCCCCCAGAGAATAGATCTGGGTTTTTTTGTTTTTGGTTTGGTTTTTGGTTTTTTTGGCGGGGGGAGTTTAAATGAAAACTACTAACATTAAAACATAGTGAACCAGATAGAATGCCTCCTTTGAAGTTGTTTCAATCTCTCTGAGTATCTAAAGGTGCTAACTCACACACAGCCTGCACAGTTTTATTTCTGAAAATCAAAGCTGCTTCCTGACCATCTGACAAGGGTAGGAATTAGAAAATCAGTGGCTGAAAGGTGTGGCCTTATTTTTACACTTTTATAATTACAAACTGGCATCAACAGTGTTCACATTTTGTGGTGGAGAACAGAAAAAGATAGATATGCTCTTTGGGCCATACGTTGAGTTTTATCTTGGCTCACATTTCAAGGGCTGAGATATTACAGGATTTTTCACAGAGGTAGGGACACAATCTTAATTTAATAGTGCAGCTCTGATGTACCAAAATGATCAACTGCTCCTCATCCTCTTTAGAAGTCTCTTTGTTTATCTGCCCAGCAATGAGTTCCAGCTCCTGTAGCCAGAGAACAAGCCAAGAATAGCCAGATCCAAAGCTGTGAAAGATATTCTTCCAGCATCATCTGGCTCTTTGGCAATCTCTGCAGGCAGCTGTACTAACAGCCCTGTAGTTGCCTCTGGGTATGTCATGTGGTCACGCTATAGTAATACTGGCTGAACATCTTTGTCCTCCTGGACACAATTTTCCTTTGATTCACCTTGAATCTGAGAAAACTGTTATATGCCTGAAAATAAGTTATTTCAAATGTGTTAAATAAGTTATTTTATATTGATTTTGTCCCTTACAAAACACAATGATGTCTTCAAACGCAATGAGGCTATCATTCTATGTAGATCAAATATTCAAGGACCATTCATCTCAGAGTGTAGGTAACACTTGTAAAACACATTTTTCCAACACATGAACAGAGAATATGTATAGCTGATCTGTATTAGAAGACCTGGACCCCATTCGTGGGAAGATAACAGAGAGACTAATAAAGAAGATAAAAAGCAGTTGACCATGTTGGTACATCAGAACTGCACTGTTAAGTTATGGCTGTGTTAATAATTTAATAATTGTATTAATTATTCCCTTTGTTTAATTCAAGAAAGGTACAAAAACAAGCATAATATAATAAGCAAACAATTACTGACATAATGGATGCAGTCATGCAAATCTATTATCTTAAGTTTTGTTTCCTTCCTTCCTTGCACTGAAGAAACCCAGCAAAGGACCATAATGATCAGTATATATTAATTACAATGTAATCTATAAAAAATACATAAATATAGCAATTCTTATTGCACTGCTGCACAACAAATTTCATGGGAAACAGGGCTTTAAATGCAACATAAAGTACATTACCTCTTTTTGGGCATAGATTATGTAAACTAAACAAGATCTGTCTTTTCTTCTGCTAGTCTGGTCAATGTTCCCATGTTTAAGATGCTGTAGGTCATCTTCCAACGTAAGTTTGTCCTTTCAGTTAATCTTTAAAGTTAAATTGGTTTAATAATTCATGGCATTACAGGCATTAAAATGTAAGTATTTTTCTACCTAAGGAAGTAACAGTTTGTCAACTTCAGCAGAAGATGTGACACAGCTGAACACTTGAATCAAAAAGGAGTAATTTCCATGCACTGTGACTGATGCAATTGTATACAGGCATTTATTTGTCTCATCCAAGTTTCAACCCTGATCCTTTTTTCTTTCTTACTGTATTTGTCTAAATTCAGCTGTAAGTTCTTCAGGGCAATGATCTGTCTCCTTATATGTTTGTTAAGCATCATGTATACCTATGGCACTCTAGTAAGTAATCTCCACTATGTTTATGATTTTAAAACAGTTTTAAGGGAAAATAGTGTAAATTGAAATGGACAGGCTAACAGACTTAGCTTGGTTATCTCTACATTGTACTGCATGACATAACCACAGAGGCAAAAGGTGATATGAAATGTCAGGGGCAGAGCTGAGACTGTAACCTATCCATCAGTTCTTGCTGTATTACCTTAACCTTTTCCAAGGCCCCATTCCATGATGGAGATCTCCCTTTAAAAGGAGGCAATCACCAAATGAAGGCGTCCTAGCAATACAACGCCTCCTGCCCCTGATTTTTGCACCCCGCTCCCAGCCTCCTCCACCTTGAGAGAGAAATTCAGGAGAAAACTCTTTGGGAAGAACCTTTTGGAAACTCTTCCTCCCCCTCCAACCTCTTCCCATTGTCACACTTGAGGCTTCTTGAAGTATTTCAATGGGATGAAACTGGTGGCCTGAGCATGTTGTAAAATCAATGTATTTTTAAACAGCGCTAATAAATGATGAAAGGGATGCACAGAGCATCACCCTCAAGGTAAGGGGCTTGCACACTTTATAGATATGAATCCTCACTACCCTGTGATTTGGTTTCTCCTAGTTTCACCACATTTCTCCATGGAGAGGCTAGGATAATGAGAATCATGTATTTAATCCAAGACTGCACAGGAAATCTGAGTCAGCTGCAAAAAAGCTTGGATCTTCTAGCTACCAGCCTCACACTTTGACCCTCAGACCATCCACCAAATGGTCTCTTCCAGTTAATGGAAATGTAGCCAAGGGTCATTTTGTGCTGCTTTCAGTGAGTTTCTTCAGGAGGCTACTCTAAAGCTAATGCTCAGCTTTGCCTCAGGGCCAGTTACAGTCTTGACTGTTTGAATAGTCTAGAGATGGCTTTTTTCCTCTGAAGGAAGCTGATCTTATCTCTTTAACTGAGTTTAAGAGCAGATCAAGGAGATTTCTGTGCTTTGGTATTTTCAAACACTGGCCTGCTGTGGCAGCAACACATGGAAACCCAGCACAGAGGTTCATTTATCATATAGGAAATGGGGGAGAATGTTCCTAGTTACTGGGAAAAGGGAGGCAAGGAGATCACTGGGCACGTGGAGGCAGGTGAATGCAGAAATCACAAAGCCCAATCTTACAGCCCAAATCTTGGTAATACAGCCCAAATCTTAGTTTGCTGCCTAAGGAACTGTTCTAAACCACAGTCTGCCATGGGCTCCAGGCAAGGTGAGTGGGTACGTAGAACATGTATCCTGAGATATATGGAGCAAAGAAACACGTCAGAGGGAATTAAAAGAAAAGTACTTTAAAGGAGTTTTATTAAGACTGCAAAGGCAAGCACTTTAGTTGGGAAATGCCACACTTAAGGCTACCTGTGTAACCGCACTTTGGCCCCCCACTAGGGTTGCCAACTCTGACTCAAGCTATTCTGGGAGATTTTTTTTTTCCAACATGACGTAATGTCATTAACAATATCCCATTCACAATATTCAACCTATTCACAATATCCATCTCTCAGATTGCTTTCAATAGTCACCAAGAGATTGATGCCGATTCTGGTAGACTCCCGGCCAACCCAGGACGGTTGGCAACCCTATCTCCTACGTATGTATTCTGATACAGCCTTCAGTTACATTATCACATTATTTTTTCCACAAGGCCCTTGCCTCAATCAGTGCATGAGCTGGGTGGGTGCTCCCTTAATAAGTAACTCTTCAATATTTTGTTTTCTCCCCCCTCAACAGGTGGCCCCAAGCTTAGCTTCTGCCTGCTATTCAAAACCTTCTCTGAAGACAGATTCAAAGTTCCCTTGGGCTTGTTTGTGGCACTCATCCCCATGATATCGGAGGACTTTGCAGACTGTCCTAGCTGCCTGCGGAGGGTTTGGGATTGAGAGTATGGTTGGGGTAAAAAGGTAAGAAAGGTTTGTTGACTTAATAAAAACACAACTACGCGTAGTAACAAGACAAACAATGACAGACAAAAAACAATTCACGTTGGCAACTTATTGGCAGTCCCATCTGATGCCTGATGCACAGTAAGTTTCTCTTTCTACAAAGTTCAGCGAAGTTAGGTGTACCCAAACAGCACTGTCCGAGGGGTACCGGGAAGGACGCTGGAATGCAGTTTTTGGGCTCCTCAAGGTCCACAGGCCCACTGATCCAGGCAACAGCTAACTAATCTTTTTAACAGAGCTGTATCTTCCTTTTGAATGGTTTTTAGATATTTTAGTTAATTTATAGCTTCTGAATTGAGCTGATAATGTACAACCACTTAGATTTCTTTTAGTTTAACTGTCTTTAGACTAACTAATAGCAGTACAAACCTTGTATTTCTTTGATAAGGTAATTTTAACTGTACCACAGGGCTTTACTACTTCTAGGCGTTGCTAAATTTACTAGGCCTTACTTTATACAAGGCTTCACTACGTCTTAAACTTTAATTATACTTTTAGCATCAACATATAGCTTAATATCTAAATAAATACAGAAAAACACTTGGTCTAATCTTCATAGAGCCTTCAGCAAGCACCTTTATCACACAGGCATACTTTCCAGCTGTCACACCAGACATTAATTAATTTATTTTCACAAGAGACCTGTAAGAAAATGGATATTATTACCCCATATTAGAGACAAGAAGAAGCACAGGGGCACAGAGAGATCAAGGTTATTAATACCCATGAATATTGGGTGAACACAGACTCTTTTGACTGTTTCCTCAAAGTGTGTTTCCTGCTGCCACATCCCTTCCAAAGTATTCCTTGCCTCTTCCCCACCCCTACTTCCTGTTTCCATCTCTGGCTTCCTACCCCATTTCCTTGGTCTCCATACCACCTCTTGAGAACATTATTTAAAAGTTTGACATGCAGTTCCGGTTGACTTGAGTTTCAATTGTGAGAGCTCAGCATTTCCAGGGTCTCAAGTCAGGCTTCCAGAAAATGAGGAACACACTGCTAGTGGTAACCCAGGAAAACGTGGGTTTGGGCTACTTGCTCTGCATCACATGGAACTCTGAGTCAGAGGCAGGAACAGAAACACTTCTCCAGGCAGCATCCTGTTAATCAGGAGTCTGTCTATTCTTTTCTGGATTCCCCTCTGCACCTTCCAACCACTACAGCAAAGGAGGTAATAGTTCTACAAATAACAGCTTTCTCCTCTTCACAGTCCCAAACCAAGGCCAACTCATGCACTGCATGAAGGCCTTTGCCATTGTAGGAAAAGCTGGTTTTGATCATGTCATAAAGACTGTCTTATTGGCAATCGCTCATAGTCAAGGATGATTGTCTTCCGTGATTGTCTTATCTGTGCATCTGAAGATAGCTGATGAGGCTGATTTAGGATCGACAGATTCTGCAGCAGCTTGGGCATGTGTTTCTGTGTAGGGTGGGTGGCCCCAGATTCTAGATTTGGTCTGTGACACACTGTTTCTGCTGCTCCCATGTTTCCATCTCCAGTTGTCATCATGAGGTTTCAAGGTACTGAGATCCTTGCAGTAGATTCTTCCTCCATTTGGGGAAGTCCTGGGTGATAGTCTCCTATGAGTTGATGTCAATGTTGCATTTTTTTCAAGTCAGCCTTGAGGATGTCCTTGTAGTGCTTTCTCTGCCCTCCCTTGACTGAGCTGGGAGAATAAAACAAATGACGTGGCCAGCCCAGCATAGTTGGTATTGAATGGTCATGGTGTTTGCTTGAGAGAGACCGCTAATGTTGGTGCATCTATCTTCCCACTGGATTCGAAGGATCTTCCACAGGCAGTGCTGATGGTACTTCTCCAATGACTTGAGGTCTTCCCTATACATTGTCCACATCTCAGCTCTGTACAGGTAAGGATCACAACTGCTTAATAAATTCTGAACTTTCCTAACCTTCAAGTGCTTGAATGTGCAACCTTATTAACAGTTTTCTAAAGTAGTTTTTTGGTGCAACATTTCCTAGCTTTTTAAAAACAGAAAAACAGAAACGCCATTACATGGCGCTACATTTATACCCACATGGGTATCAGGAAGCTTGAAACCTTTGGACCCACCATGCAGAGTTCTACCATTTCTGCTCTCTATAACTGAGCTGTAGAAGCTTGCTGTGTGAACCAACACAGAAGGGGCACTTTACTAATGGGTTTCACAGGCATTTGCCAGACAGCTGAGGAATGGTGACATTCAGGACCGTTGATTCTATTCTGCTTTCTGGAAGGGTGTGCACTCTACCAGGACCAGATTCTTCTGACCATTTATTCCAACCATGACCCCTGCAGCTTAGCACCATCTAATTTTTCCTATGTTTCTTCCCCATCTCTAGTTGCCATTTC
Source organism: Crocodylus siamensis (assembly GCF_052110815.1). Classification (NCBI taxonomy): domain Eukaryota; kingdom Metazoa; phylum Chordata; order Crocodylia; family Crocodylidae; genus Crocodylus; species Crocodylus siamensis. The sequence continues at coordinate 360,157,645 of NC_143395.1, forward strand.
CATCCCTGACTTTGCTCCCAGTCTTCTCCCTTGGCTTCCTGTCCCAGTTTTCTTGGTGTCCATCCCACCAGCCTTTAGTCCGAATTTCCAGACTTTACCCCACAGGCTCTTTCTATCTTCCCACTATCCAGAATTTATTGCTGTTCTTTCTCTACAAACTACCTGGGCCCAGCAGGGAAACTACTTGAAGCACAGGAGGGTCGATCTCCCTGTTGTCATTTCAGTTGCTTGTACCCAGGCTGCAGCTTCCAAGAACCACAAGTTACGATGAAAAACCTGTTCCACTGGAGCAGGGGTAGGCAACCCCCAGCACACATGCCAGAGTGTGGCATGCAAAGGCATTTTGTTTGGGACTCATACCTCAGGGAAGGGGCTGGGGCTATGGTGCCACAACAATGTCTGGGCTCCTCACAGCTCACCTACCATCTGCCCCTGGCATGCCAACATCTTACAAGTTGAGGTTGCAGGTGTTTTTGGCACTTTGCCCAAAAACATTATCAATGCCAGCCCCTGGGTTGGAGCAAGCCCCAGTGCAGATACAATCTTTGGGGGATTTAGCTACTAAAACCAGAGAGGCCTCTACTGAGCATGTGCAAACTAATTTTTCAAAGACTTATAACTTGGCCAAATGTAAAAGCATTTTCAAAAGGCTGGCACAAAGCACATCCCTGACACAAAGGCTACCGCCTTATTAAATTTCAAGTCCCTGCTTGAAAAATTGGAAATGCTACAGCTTTTCAAACAAAAAGTGTCCAGATTTTTTTTTTAAACATGGGCAAAACAGCATATTCTTCCTAGCCTGGAAACAGCTGAACAATTTGGCTGATACTGTCCAAAAACAATCCAGCCTGGAAAAATTCAGTCCAAATGCTTAAAGTTTGGCAAAGCTATAAGCAAACGAAAACAGCATTGGTCAATCTTCATAATAAGCAATGTTACTAGCCCCACCTTTAATTCAGAATGGGAGGGAAAGACGTGCATACTAATGGATACCCTGTAATGATGCTGGCAAAAAAGAGCTTATAATGGAGCAGAAATCAAAGCTGATGTCTCTGTGGTTATAAGCATTTAAGATCACTGTCAGGGTAGGAGTATCTTTAACATTTCATGAGTATCTTCAAATGTTTATTTGTCCATTTTTTGGTCTGTGGTTTTCACCCATGAATCACTTGCTCTGGAGAACTGACTCTGACAGCATCATTTTCCATTTCCTACCCCACAGCTCCCAATATCTTTATCATTACATGAAGTTTTCAGTTCAGATTCCTGCAAAGACAAGGATTAATTTAGACAGAAACAGATATTCAGTATTTAGTGAGGAAGCAAACATAAAAGTTATTTGCACCTCCCATCATCATTGTCGTGGATAATACAGACATTAGGCCAGCCTTTTTTTGAAAATCTAGTGTGCTTCTGGAGTGGCCTTTGTCAGCTACATCATGCCATACCTTTATCATTGCAAATAAAACACTACAGTGTTTCAGAAGGGAATTCTGTGGCTAAGTGGTCTGAGGAACAGTACATTGACCATCAAATGACTATGCTGTAGATGTAGAAGTGCTAGATTTTGATCTCCCTCTCTGTCATTTACAGAATTGTGGGCCTTACAACAGACAGAAACATCACGTCTGGGTGAAACTCGCCCCAGCTTTAGAAATGTTGAAAAGAACTAACTGGCTGAGCTGAAAAAGCAACAGGTGATTCTTGCCAAACATGAAACGGGGCCCTGCCACCATAGAACCTATGGTTCTGGTGGTTTCACAGCCACAGAATATGCCACAGAATAGCCCTGTAAGATATGACCTTGATGCAAAAGGAGACAACAGAGTCAGCCAGACTACAGCAGCTGAGACAAACAGGACAGTGGTGGTGATCCCTTAGTTTCAGAGGCCACAAACTGCTCCTTGCAATAGGCATTCGTAGGATCAGGGGGCTTAGTACTTGAATAGAAAGAACGTCATCTCCCAATTTGCTCAACAGCCGGCCTTGGGAAGCCCAGCTTGTAAGGCAGATGTGCTTGCCCTAAGGCAGAGAAACAGGTGCCAGACTGCTTGCAGTGGAAGTCAAAGAACTGGAGCATGGAGTGAAAGATTAGAAAGAACTGGTAACTCAGGCTTCACTGCCTGGGAAGGAATCAGGAGACCAGCAACCTTAGGACAGCCCATAGCTTCCTACCCCTCTCTAAGGAGCCAGAGGCCCCTGTGTTAAAGACAACAGGAACCTGATGCAATTAAACTGCCCCCACAGCAAATGGAAGTGCTCATGGCACTCCAGGGTCTTTGACACCAGGTAGCACCCCAACACTCACCTAGTACTGGCCCCCAAAAAAGAACCCCAGAATCCAGACTCTGTGGGTTGGCAGGCCCCCTCTCAATCCACAGTCAGTCAGTGAATTTTGCTTTAATCCACCCTCCTCCCTGCCAGGCCTCATCAACAAGAGTCTACAAAAGGCAGATACCAGAAGGCCTAAGTGAGTGAGGAAGCTTGTGGCTGTGATCATTTCCACCACTCCCCTTCCTCCCCCACAAAAGCGAGACAAAAAGAAGGTGCTTGGTGTCAACAGGCACTTGGATCTCTGCCTGTATGAAGCCCCAGGAGGGCAGTATCACTGCTGCTCCTCCTGGAAGGTACCTTCCTGTGGGTGTCCCAAAGGAAACCTGCTATCAGGATGGGAGCCTGTCACTGCCTGGAAGCAAGAAGGCAACATACCATGGAGGAAGCTTCCACCAAAGACCCCAGGCTCTGAGTCGCTTCAAACTTGCATATGCCCATCAGAAATAAGACCCTCGGCCTGTAAGCTATGTCATAGTTTCTTAAACAGTCAAAATCCTGAGCCTGCAACCAGCCCCTAATGCAGGGAAGTAAACAATCTCCTGTTTAGCCCATAAACAAGCAAGGCTTGAAAAATACATTTGCCCACTCACCAGCAGGGAAGAGAATGCATTCGCTGGCTAGTGGCCAAGTACAGCAGCCACCTGCCTCTGGCCAGTTCGACTGCTCTCACAGCATCCCAAGCAGCATGGGTGTTAAGCCAGGCACTTGCTTGACTCTGCTGCTGCCTGGAAAGATGTGAGCAGTAGCAACTCGGCTGTGGGCACTCTACAAAAAAAGCACAAATAAGGCTCAGAGGGAAGAGTTTTTTCTCCACCTGAAGCACAAGAAAGAATCCCTGCCAATGGCACTTTGTCCCCAGGATTTAGACTACTGCCCCACACTGAAATATCAGATCAAATTAGAAGTGGGAGAAATCAGGGGGAACAGCAAAACCTGATATCATTAATGTTGCATTGAAGGCCCTGTTTCCTGAGAAATTTGCTGTGCAGCAGTGGAATGAAAGCCGGGGAGGGGTTTGAGAGGGGGAGAGGAGGAGTGATTACTTTATTAGAATAATAATAACATAGATGCATGTATATTACTATCACTTTATTTATAGGGCTATATTGCATCTAACTTTAGAAATGTGGGAACGATATAAGCACCAAAGAGTGTCAGGCCTTATTTACAGTGGTACTAGGTGGTTCTATAACTAGGTGTGGGATGAAATTCAGGAGCTGTCTATACTCCGTTTGCTCTGTCCCTACAAAGCCACCAGAGCCCAGACAAACCCAAGCACTTCAAGATGCCCCACGTGGCTCAATAGCTGTGCCATAAGAGTATGAAGTACATCCTGGGGAGGCACCATCTGCAGAAGGAACCACAGCCAGCAGAAGGCACAAATGCTTTCTACCAGATGACAGGTAACGGCAGAAGCCTTACTTTACTTGGCAGAGGTGAAGTTACTCTGCTGGCAGAACTGAGTGTGGGTGTAAATGCTGGCAAAACTTTGTAGTCTAAACTGGGCCTCAGGAAAGGAAACACCAAATATCCTGCTGAGTTATGCTAGCCTATGGAATAGGATCCCAAGGGAAACATTGGAAGCCCCATTACAAAGTTGTTGTATTAGCTATATATATATATATTGGAACAGATGCTAGGGGAATGTTACAAGTATAATGTAGGGTGGTACATAGCAGTGCCATGCACCAGTTCGGAATGAGTTAGCTCAGATCCTGGAAGCAGAAGAGCCATGTTAGCACAGTGCTTTGCTCTGGGTAATCATTTCTGCTGGCATTGTGTTATGCTGGCATGCTCTAAAACACTCAAACCAGAGCAAAGGATGCAGTACCTGCCAAGCAAGTCTGCAGGGGTAGCCTTGGTTTTGCCCATCTCTCCCATTCTCAGTACAGTAGTCAGACTGATTAGTGTAAGACTCCTCGCCAGGAACATGGCCTGGACCTTGATGGACCACCCCCCGAAAAATGTTGCATCGTTTCCCAGCTGACATGTCTCCTGATTGGCAGCAGGCTGGTTATTCTAAGGATTTCCATGAGGGATTGGTTTGTGTGACTGGTGAACTGTCCAACACCCTTGGGAACAAGGCAAACCAACTAGAAAGGGACATTTAAAAGGCACATATCCCTGAGAGATGCCTCTGATCTAGGAACAGCATTTTGGGGATGTAAGGGATGAAAGGGAGGCTGCCAAAGTACTGATAATGTATTTATCCTTTAAATACCCTTGATATTGTTCCCATTATACAGGGAGCATCTGCATGTGTGCTTTAATGTGCAGTAGCCTATTTTATTTCTCATTAAAGCATTACATCAAAAACAGCACTAACACACTAATGTGCAGTAGAAATAAGCATGCACTTTTGCTTCTTCATATTAGGGCAGCCTAATGCACATTTATGTAGTACCTCAAGAGTACTATATTTAGTGCACAGTAGCAAAAGCACATTAATGCACCTGTAGATGTGCCCACAGGTAGGGAACTGAGGCCCAGAAAGACTAAGGGCCAGATCCACAAATAGTTGAAGTGTCTAACTCCTATAGATATCCATTGGGAATCGGTGACATTTTACACATGCAAGTGCCAAAGCATTGGGCGCTTTGGAAAGTGCCTGGTGCTGCAACACTTGCAGTTGTATTAGTGGCGACACACCTCGGAGGTTTAGTTCAAAAGTGCACCACCACCATTTGCTGTACACTGATGCACATTTCACTGCTTACGCAACTGCACATGGTGCAACTGCACACTTCACCTCAGCTCGCAGATTAATTGAGTCTGCTCCAAAGTGGTGGATCTCCATCACATCACAGGAAAAAAAGTATGTGTATAAATGCCCTAGATGCCTAAATACTTTTTGGAACTGGGCCAGAGTGACTTGTTTAGGGTCCCACAAGAATTAAACCTGGCATCCCTGCTAATGACTTAATAACAGAACCATCTCTAGCCTGTCTTTTCCACAGTGAATATAGTAGCCAGTAAGGCAGGGAGTTAGAGAGAATAATGAAGGCATAGGAGAATAGTGAGCAAAGCTGCAGAAGGGGCTAGAGACAAGGAGAATGTAAAGAGCAATAGGAAGTACTGTCACCAGGAAGGGTGAATGGCAAGGTACAAGAGGAGAGTTTACATGAGTGAGGGGCAAAGGAAACTCAGACACAAGTGACTTTTAATAAGCTTGTGTTTGGTTTGTGTTTGAGCCAATCCATATCTTAGTAGCAACTATCTTACTGAATAGGAAGCAAGATGAACCAAGGAATGCAGTGAAAACTCCAGAGGAACTCCACATCTGCTATCCAGGCTTTCCCACGTGCGGGGACCCACCCGCTTCTCTAAACCTAAGCTAGTGACCCCCTTCTGAGCACCATGCGAGATGCCTGCACAGTGCCTAGCATTCAATTATCTGTGGTTTTGTTTCATCCGTATTTTGTTTTAATCTGTTGAATCAAACTCCCCAGCTGCCTCTCCAAGAGAGGCTAGAAATTAATCCAATAAAAACTTTCCCTGTGGGATCAAAACTACTTGCTGATGTTTCTGTCATTTCTTTATTCCAGACAATAAACTCCTTTTCCATAGCCTGCATTTAATACGGGGGGAGAGGGAAATAGAAAACAAATAAAGAGGATAATTTGTAACCCTGATACAAAACTGCAATTCACATGGATGTCTGCAGCTCTGCCTTCTATAGAACGTGTGGCCAAAGGCAGAAGCACAATACTGTATGCAACCCTCTAATGTAAACAGTGGTAGAACAACAGAAACGTTCTTCGTGTTAGTTCCAGTCTTTGTCTTCATGGGGTTTGATCAGCCCAGTCTTGTAGGGTTTGACAGGTTAACCCACACATCCTTGGTTGTGATAAAAGTGATTAAACAGGGGTGATTGTTTAGTCTGCAAAGCGTACGGAATTCTTTTGTTTTTGTAGATCACTGAAGGCATCAGCACCCTCCATGATGCTGCAGAAGAAAGAGAAACATATTGTGACGAGAGCTGTGTTTCAATAGAACAGGAGTCCATTTCATCCCGCTACAGGCTATGAAATCTGGGTTGTTATTGTTTCCTGAGCTCTGTGCTGGAGAGGCGTCCACATCAAGATGTTTGTGGGTAGGTTTTTTTTATATATTGAATGATACGTTCCCTTGGTCAGCACGCAATGAAATCAGATGTGCCTACTCTGGCCGGGGCCCGTTCCAAACAAAATCATGTGTTCATAGCATTCAATTTTTATGTCTGGTAAGCTGCGAGGAAAAGGGGTTGTTTGTTTCATGTCTGAGCTCCACAGAGTCAAAATCTGCCTTCAGATTGGACAGCATGCTCTCCGGTGAAGCCAAGGGGCCTGGTTAACGTACAGCAGACGCTGTGACTGGCATGCTGCTCACAATAGGCTCTTCCGACAATCTGGTCTATTTTCACTCCATCGGCATCATCATATGGCTTAAGATGTGTGGTGTGAATTTACTAAATCTGTTTGTTTACTTCTAGCTAGCCCTGTGTGGAAATGAGATTTATGTGCAGGAAATTATAACAACGATGAAGACCTGAAGGTCCATAGGCAGTCAGGTGTTCCCCCAGTGAGGCAGTTGGGGCTGGGCGGGGAATGGGAGGGACTGGCCATCCACTGGTCTCTCCCTGTACAACTTCAAATCCTATATACCAGTGCTGTTCAGTATTTCAGATTAGGTGCTTGTGACCCAATTGCACTGCAGACCACTACTCCTGCAGTCGGAGGGAGGTTACTGCCCGTATCAGAGGGAGGAGAGGGCTTACCTAATAAAAGGTGCCTGCCATGGGGGAGAAGGAAGGAAGAAAGGAAGGCAGGAAAGGAGTAAGCAGTGCCTGCCGTAGGGGAGGAGAGAGGGAGAGAGCAGAAGGAATCAGCAGCAGGGCACAGGGCAGGTAAGGGGAAGCGCCAGGCTGAGCTGCTTGCCACTGATCCCCCGTGCTGCAGGCCAAACCCAGGTGTTTTGGGAGCCGGATCCAGCCCACAGACCATAGGTTAAGCAGAACTGCTGTAAACTGTGGTGGCTGGAGTTGAGGGTGGTTAAATGCTAGAACAGATAACATGGTAGGGCTATGGAGCCTCTATCACTGAAGACTGATGTGCACTGAAGTGCACCTTAAACCATTATTGTCTAGGACGACCTAAACAGGGATGATGCTACCTTGAGCAGGGGGTTGGGCCAAAGGACTTCATGAAGTCCACTCCCGTTTTCTGAGGGTCTTAATCATACATGTCCCGCAGTGAAACTCCTGCCCAAGCCTAAAACCTGAGCACCTTGGGGATTGCACCTTGGTGATTCCCCATAAGGTGATCTCCCAAGTTCCCATCCCTTTATCATGTAAAACCTTTGCTCTGCAGGCTGCCTCTCTTAGCATTTGAGACCTAATAAGCTGATTCCAGTTACCAGAGGAGGAGAGCCTCTCCCACCACCCCCCCACAGTGGAGGAGCCGCCTCGCCCCAGAGACTAGCAACAAAGCAGGCTACAAGGGAGCTGGTACATTATGAAAATCTCACCCAGCTCCAGAATGATTCCAGGTTGCCGCTTCAAAGCCATGTGAGAGCCAGTCTGAGTAACAATGCGCCCAGTTTGCAGGGACATATGTCCTCACGTGAAGCGATCAAGCAATCCAGCCTGTTTAACTGTAGGATTGCAGAGGCACGCTTGTAAGCCTGCCTTTCCACAGCCTGCTTTTCTCTGCTGGGAAAAGAATCTCCCTGCCTAGGCTTTGAGGATGTTTGAAAGGGATTAGCTCCCACCCCTGATGCCCTACTCTGGGTAGCGGAGGGTTGCCCACAGCATGGGAGCTAAAATATGTGTGTTACATATATTAATGTGTATACATATATAGTAGTGTATGTGTGTGTGTGTGTAGTATGTATATGTATATATGTGTTTTATTTATATATAGAAAAAACAATAGATATTAGTGTGTATATATACATTACTGTGTGTGTATATTTCAGTGTGTATATATTAGCATATGTATGCATGTATATATGTATGTGTGATATATTGATAGTGTATGTATGTGTGTATATGTATGTGTGTTTTATATAAATATATGTATACATACACAATATAGCTATTAGTATACACACAATTTATGTTGCGTGTGCATATATATTTAAATAAAACACACATATATACACAGGCAAACTGCACTGCACCTCATGCAGTTGTATAAAAGGTGAAAAGTGCATCAGCACACAGAAAATGCATTTTTGAACTAAAGTACCTCCGAGGTGTTTTAGCTCAAAAGCGCACCACTGCCATTTTCTCAGTGCTGACGCACATTTTGCCACTAATACAACTTCAAGTGTCGCTTTTCAAAGCGCCTGGCACTGTGGTACTTGTATGTGTAAAAATGCCACTAATTCCCAATGGACATCTATAGGAGTTAGACACTTAAAGTATTTATGGATCTGGTCCTTAGTCTTTCTATGCCTCAGTTTCCCATATAGATATAGATATAGATATAAACAGGGCTGTCCCTGGGGGTGCAAATCGGGGTGACTGCCCCAGGCCCTGCGCTTCGGGGGGCCCTGTAGAGCCATTCAGAGTGGTGTGGCGACTCCACGCTGCTGTCAGCTTCACATCCAGCTGCTTGGCATCCCATCCCCCCCACCAGTCACTGAATCTGCTGTCGGCTTCCTTGCGTCAGGGGGCAGGGCCCCACACAGGCTGATTTACCCTGGGCCCCGCACCCTGCTCGGATCATCTCTGGATATAGATATAGATATATAATATGTGATGCTGCAGTAGTGATGGTCCAGAAATTACAGGAGAGACAAGGATTTCTTAAGGTGGTCTCTTGCACCAGCTATGTACCTGGGATCCTAGCCACATAGTTGGTCCAATAAAAGATACCACACTAAGAAACTCTTGCTTCCAGCATATATTATACATCCAACATCAAAGCTGGTGGGTGGGTGTGTGTAGATATGTATAGGTACGGCATATGTGTATGTGTGTGTAGATAGATAGATAGAGGTATATACACTATATATGTGTGCATAATTATATAGACATACAGATAGACGTAGACACACACAGGTACGTGTACCAGTTTTGATTTCACACACACACACTTTGTGAGTTTGAACACACACACATATACGCTCATGCACACACATAAACCCTAAATGGAAAGTGGCAGGAGCACACAGGCAGCGGGGGGGGGGGCTGCCAGTTTCTTCTGTCACGTCCTCCCGGAGCTCTCCCAGGAACAGGATGGACCAGACATACAGCAGCCGGCAGCAAGAGGGTAGCTAAAACTTGCCTCTCTCGGAGCCTCCTCTGACTTCTTCTTCGGGAACCCGTCCTAAAAAGACCCTCCCTGTGCACCAGCTCTCGCGCGAAGTGCGTGGGAGCAAATGCGGCCCGAGGGCTTGACTGACTGACTGACTGACTGACTGATCGGGTTTTCACAGGCGGCCGGCTCGAGGAGGCGCGCGGATCGAGGCCTGCGCACAGGGGCTGCCCCGGCGGGGGCTAGTTTCCTTCCCCGGTAGACCTAATCCTCATTAAAAAGCAATGACATGCTGCATAGAGCTGGGGATGGCAGAGATAATCCTATTAGCGCCGCGGACATCTCCGCGCCCCGCTCCCTCCCGGCGCTGGGAGCCGGCGGCTCCGGCTGAGCCCCCCATTGTCACGGCTTTGAAAACGTCCCTATAGCCCTAATCCCTCACGTGACGACCGTGTCACCCCGGCTGTCTGCACGCGAGCTCCACAATGCGGCGCCGGGGGGCGGCGGGCCCGGCTCCCCCGCCCGGCCCCGCTTCGGGCGCCGCTTGTTCTCAGGCCCGCGGAGCTGCTGGTGCGGGGCAAGGACCCCCCCTCCCCCCCGGGCTCTGGCGGTGGCAACAAGGCTGCTTTGTGGGCGCGGGGTGAAAGTTTCTGCCCCCACCGCCCAGAGCGGATGGGGCCAAGCGCTGACGAGCTCTTGGAAATCCCGTTGCCAGCATCTGGCTGCAGCAGCCCGCCGGGCTCGCGTGCCATCACATCCCCGGCGCCGAGCCGGAGCCCGAGCCCTGCTCCCGCCCTGGCAGCGCGCATCGGGAGCCAGCCTGCTGGGGCAAGGGCGTGACTGCGCTCAGGGCTCTTTGGGACAGCCCCCCTCGAAGCTTGCGGTGGCCCGAGCAGTATTTTTTGCCCCATCATCCCAGCCGAGTCGGAGCTTCTTGTCGGGCTCTGGGAAAATCTCTCTTGGTACCGTGTGTCTTCCATGAGAAATAAGTTTTTACCGGGTACAGATTCGCTTTGAACAAAGGAACCGGGAAGAAGAACCCAACTTCAGCCTCACGGCAGGAGTGGGCTCCTCCATCTCTGTTCCTGACGCTCGGGTCCCGGCTGGTGTCTCGAGGCTCCGCGACGCGCGAAGTGACGCGCTGAAGCGCTGGGATCACGTCAAAAGTGCGTGTGCTGACTCCTGGAAACCTTCAGCCGCGTCCCCGGCGGAGACCCGAGCCCTGAATCGAGAGCTGAAATGATGGGGCAATGCGGCTACAGCAGGGTTGGGCCACCCTCCTCCCCTCCCCACCCCACCCCACCCCACCCCCCAGCTGCAAGGCCAGATCCCGCTGGCTCGGAGGGAGTGGGGCTAAAGGACCGTCTCCCTGGTCCCCGGGGAACCCTGGTGACTTCGCAGGGACCCATGAGCGTACCTGGCTGGGACTGGCACATCCCTTCAAGACATTGTGGCCCTCCCCCTCCCCCCCCACGGAAACCTCTTGGGATAGAAGCGATATCTTTCATTAGAGCAACTAGATAGTTGCAAAAAAATGTTTTGCAACTATTTAGTTGCTTTAATAAAAGATACCGCCTCTAACGCAAGAGGTTTGCCTGCCTGTGCCTCTAGACCAACACGGCTACAAGATATCCCCCCCACCCCGAAACCCCCTCTCCCCACACACGCACACACAGCCTTCCAGTGATGTGATGGCGGCGGAGGTCCTGCGGGGCGTGGGGACGCCGGGGGGGGCGGGGCGCGGCAGTCGGGCAACCTCAGGGGGAGCCGACCTGGGCGCCGGGAGAAGGGGCTGGCTGCCTCCGCGGAGCCCGATCCAACTTCCCGGGCAATGCCCGGAGAAGCACGGCATAGGGGCGGGTTAACCTGCCGGGAGGCAGCACCTGGCCGGGTGCTCAAGCCCCGACCGCAGCCCCGCAGTTGACAGCCCCTGGTCAGCTTCGCCCGGCTCTCAGGGCGATCGCGGGGCCCTAGCGCCGCGCCGCTGGCGGCCACAGCTGGAGCTCACCGCCAGATGTTTCCGCCCAGGTACCCGCAGATAGAGGCTGGTGTAGGTGCCCGGTCTGAATGGCTGGTTGGAGGGGTACCGAGGGGAGAAGAGGAAAGATTGGCGGGGGGGGCGGGGTGCTGCCGGCTCCCCGGGCGGAGAAGGGACAAGTGCTGCGATCGGAGCAGGGAAATCCGCTGTAGGGGAACCCCCGTGCCACAGACTCACCCCCCCGGCCCAGGTCCAAGGGCTGCTGCAGCTGCTCTCCTCCCAGCTGCACTGGGGGGGGGGGGAGGGGGGGAGCAGATCGCTTCAGCACTTCTGCATCTGCCCAGCTCTGTGTAGCTGCTGCTCGGGCTGGACCTCCCTAGCACCGTGCATGCCTCAGCTCCCACACACCTCTCTGCCCGCCACAAACACATACACACACACCTCCAACTCCCCCCCCCGCCCGCCCCCGCCTTCAGCACTCAGCACAGCCGAGATCTGCCATACCAAGGTAGACCTTTATAGTGCAGCCCTTGGGTCCCCCTATTCGGACCCAGTCTGCTGCCAGAGGTGCTAAAAGCACCCCCCTCCCCGATCCCCACTCCTTCCCCCCCCAGGCAGGGCATGCGAGGGGAGGGGGCAGCAGCTTAGACCCCCCCCCCCGCTGAAGTGTTTGATCACCAGAGGGAAGCAGAAAGAAGGGGCAAATCCAAGCCCCGTGCAGCGCACGTGCAGCAGCGAGTCCCCTTTCCCCCTGCATCGCGGGACGAGTCACACTTGGCGCGGGGCTGCGCTACGTCTTCATAGGCAGATGGTTCAGTCCCCCCCAGGTCCGTGCCAGGTTTCAGCCCCATGCTGTTATTTTGTTCTTCTGGAACGAGACTGGTTGTTGCTTCCCAGAGAGGCCCTCGGAGGACAAAACAGCAAATCCTCTCAATAGGCGGAACAGGGCATCAGGAGGGATCGGTCTTAAATGTATTTTAATATGAGCCGGGCATTGTGTAGCATTCAGCGCCCATCATCGTTTAGTCCAGGAGTTATGGCAGTGATTGGGAATGAATAGAGGGACATAATGGCTACATGTGGCGTTTGCTCATTATATGCAACTTAGCCCAGCTCCTCGGTGGAAACTGTTCAAGTCTCTCTCCCTTTCGCTTGTCACCGGGAAATAATACAGACGTCGGTGCCTCCAATGGGATAGCCTGCCATGCTATTATAGTGGGGCGGCTAACGAGGCCTTCATAAGCCTTTGATACAGTCTGATCTTTGAAACCTTTCCAAATCTCCTCCAGTTTAGGCTAAATCCTATTTGGACTTTTTTTTTTTTTTTTTTTTTTGCCTGCTACTGCCCGAGGCTTAAGAAAGCCGCTGGGGCAGTGACACGCATACTAAAGCACGGCCGGGACCATGTAGTTGGGGATGGTCCGGCTTGGAGCAGGGGGTGGGACTAGATAGCTGCCCCCCTGAGGTCCCGTCCATGCAGCCCTAGTTTTCTGCGGTTCCGTCATCCTCGGGCTGGCGGGCGACCTGCAGCCCGGGGGGCAGGCGAGCCAGACACCAATAAGGTGGCATGGGGGGGGGCATTGGAGTCAGAGCCACTTCTGGTCTGTGCGTGAAAGGAGGCAATGCAGAATGACAAAATCATAGAAAATGCGGGCTGCAAAGGATCTCGGGGTGGGTCACCTAGTCCAGCCCCTGCTCAGCTAGATCAATCCACCCAAAACTTTGTCTGCCCGGGTCTTAAAAACTGCCAAGGATGGAGATGTCACCCCCTCCCTGCCACCACCTGCCTGCACAGTCTGTGCCCGGTGCTTCGCCAACCTCCTAGTGAAAAAGTTCTTCCTAACATCCAAACCAAGCTCCCCTGGCTGCAACTTGACCCCCACACACAGCCCCGCTTCCTTCCTCCTTCCCCCGACAGAGCCAGGCACACAGCCTGCAGCGCTGCACCCGCCGGAGACCCGCACACGGGGCCGAGATATCAGAGATCCCGGCTCAGCCGCGGGCACCCGGGCAGCAGCCGCAGCAGCAGCAGCGCGGAGCGGCCCCGGCGGCCGCCCCCGCCCACCCCGGGTGCCCCACAAAGGCGCGGGGCCCGTCCCGCTCCCGCCAGCTCCTAAACCCGCTACATTAAAGGGATTTTCTGGGAGGCATTCGAATGTGTGCGGGTGGGGTGGGTTGAAAGCAGCGCCTGCCATTGGCTGCTCGGCGCGCCTCATTTGCATAGCGGCAGCTATAAAGGGCCCGCTGCGGGCAGTGGCTGGGCTCAGAGGCTGCGGGAGCGGCGCGGAGCGGAGTGGGATGGGCGCTGCCATGGCTCCCGCGCTGCGCCCAGCGGAGCTGTGCTGCCTGCTCCTGCTGCTGGCGGCGCTGCCGCGCGGCGCGCCCCGCACCGTGCGCCTGAGCACGGACGAGGAGGCGCCGCCGGGCACGGTGCTGGGCGCGCTGGGCGCCGAGCTGGCCGGGCTGGCAGCGCCGGGCGAGGCGCTACGCTTCCGCCTGGTGCAGCCCGCGGGCGCGGGGGGCGAGGGCGGGCGCGGCCACAACGGGTCGCTGGTGCGGCTACGCGAGGCGGACGGGCAGCTGAGCGTGGGCGAGGCCGGGCTGGACCGCGAGCGGCTGTGCGGGCGGGCGCCGCGCTGCCTGCTGCCCCTGGACGTGCTGGGCTGCGGGGCCGGGGCGGGGGCGCCGCGCTGCCGCCTGCTGCACGTGGAGCTGGAGGTGCGCGACGTGAACGACCACGCGCCGCGCTTCCCGCAGCCGCAGCCGCTGGCGCTGGAGGTGTCGGAGAGCGCGGCGCCCGGCACGCGCCTGCCGCTGGCGCTGCCCGTGGACGAGGACGTGGGCGCCAACGGCGTGCAGCGCTTCCAGCTCTCGCCCAACGCGCACTTCGGCGTGGAGGTGGAGGCGCAGGCGCGCGCGGACGGCGGGCGCGGCGCCGCCCTGGTGCTGCTGCGCGCGCTGGACCGCGAGGCGCAGGCGGCGCACGCGCTGGAGCTGGTGGCGGCCGACGGCGGCAGCCCCGCGCGCTCGGGCACGGCCGCGGTGCGCGTGCGGGTGCTGGACGCCAACGACAACAGCCCGGCCTTCGCGCAGGCCGCCGTGGCCGTGGAGCTGCGCGAGGACGCGGCGCCGGGCGCGCCGGTGCTGGCGCTGAGCGCGGCCGACCCCGACGAGGGCGCCAACGGCGAGGTGGTCTACGGCTTCGGCAGCCGCGCGGCGCCCGAGGCGCGGCGCCTCTTCCGCCTGGACCCACGCTCAGGCCGCCTCACGCTGGCCGCGCCGCTGGACTACGAACGCCAGCGCGCCTACGAGCTGGACGTGGAGGCGCGTGACCGGGGCGCCAGCCCGCTGGCTGCCACCTGCACCGTGCTGGTGCGCCTGACCGACGTCAACGACAACGCGCCCGGCATCCGCCTCAGCCCCCTGGGGCTGGGCGCCGCGGGCCCCCCGGGGCCCAGCCTGGGCGCTGGCAGCAGCCCCGAGCCCGGCCCGGGCCCTGGCGTGCTGTACGTGAGCGAGGCGGCCCCGCGCGACAGCTTCGTGGCACTGGTCAGCACCTGGGACCGCGACTCGGGCGCCAACGGGCAGGTGCGCTGCACGCTGCATGGCCACGAGCACTTTGCGCTGCGGCGCGCCTACGGCGACAGCTACGTGCTGGTGACGGCGGCTGCGCTGGACCGCGAGCGCCTGCCCGAGTACAACCTCACGCTGGTGGCTGAAGACCTGGGCACACCGCCCTTCCGCACCGTGCGGCCCTACACCGTGCGCCTGCGCGACGAGAACGACAACGCGCCGCTCTTCGCCCCGCCGCCCCTTGGCCGTGTGGCCGTGCCTGAAAACAACCCCCCCGGCGCCTACCTTGCCACTGTGCTGGCCCGCGACCCGGACCTGGGCCCTAACGGCAAGGTCACCTACCGCCTGCTTGAGGCCCAGGTCGCCGGTGCCCCCGTCTCCACCTACGTGTCCCTTGACCCTGCCACTGGCGCTCTCTATGCCCTGCGCACCTTCAACTACGAGGTCCTCAAGCAGCTGGACCTGCGCATCGAGGCCAGCGACAGTGGGACCCCACCACTCTCCAGCACCACCCTTGTCACAGTGACAGTGCTGGACCAGAATGACAATGCACCGATCATCGTTCACCCGGCACTCAACAATGGCTCTGTGGAGATCCGGGTCTTCTGCAAGGCACCCCCCGGTTCTCCCGTGGCTCAGATCCAAGCCAGGGACGCAGATGATGGGGACAATGCTGAGCTCACCTTTTCCTTCCTACCAGAGCCATTGCCACAGCAAGAACTCTTTGCCATTGACAGGGACACAGGAGAGATCATGCTGACAGGAGACATGTCCGAAGAGCTAGGGCAGACATTCAAAGTCATTCTCACTGTGATGGACCATGGTCAGCCCCCGCTTTCCACCACAGCCACAGTCAGCTTCCTAGTGACTGCCACGGTACCCTCCAGCAGCCATGAGGTAGCCAAACCCAGCTCCTGGGAGGGGAAAGCTTTGCAATGGGATGTTCCTCTGATAGTCATCATCGTCCTGGCAGGCAGTTGCACCCTTTTGCTGGTGGCCATCATCACCATTGCCACCACCTGCAACAAGCGCAAGAAGGAGACCAGGCTCAAGAACAATGGGCCCTTGAAGGAGCAGATTGACATCTCCCACCTGGAGAAGGTGAGGCAGGAAGACACCATCCCCAGGGGCAACATGTTTGAAGTACGAGCCTTTCCCAGCAAAGTGTCTTTCACCAGCCCAGAGCCTTCCCCAGCCACAGAGGAGGCCTCCTCTTCTGAGAACAATGGTGACACCTGTCTTTATGAGGGTCAGAAACGACTGAGAGGAACAAATGCAGAGGTAAGTGATATCTACAAAGATTTATTCGTGGTTTGGCTTGGGGACTTGAGAGGATGGCTGCTGAGGGGAAGGGAGGCTTTGGAGGAGATGGGATCTGGAGAAGTTTCAGGTATGAACATGTATTCACTTCTTGCATCTCCAACACACCCCCTATTCTTTCCCCTCTTTTCCAGCCTTATGCCTCTGCTTCAAACTACAGCAAAGAGTTGACTCCTCCAGTGCCCATTTGGAAGGGTCATTCTTTCAACACCATATCTGGTCGAGAAGCAGAAAAGTTCAGCGGCAAAGACAGTGGCAAAGGTGACAGCGACTTCAATGACAGTGACTCTGACATCAGCGGGGAGGCCCTGAAGAAGGATCTCATCACTCACATGCAAAATGGTATGGAGTCAGCCCCTGATGGGGGTGCAGACCTGTTACTTGCTATAACCTCACTAAAAGTCCTCCCCAGGAGGAGGAAAAAAATAGACTGGCAATTTGGTAATGGAGTCCTACAGGCTTTCCGTGTTTTTTCCAAGTCATTGCAGGGATGACATGCTAGCCCTTCTCTTGCATGCCAGTTTCAGCTCTCTACATGCCAGGCACATCGTGTAGAGTAGAAGAAGCTGGAGTGCTGTAATCCTTTTCCAAAAAATGCATCCTTCCTGTTGTGAGTCTGGGCTTGCCAACTAAATGCAATAACTGCAGCTTTCAGAGTCCCTCAAAACATTGCTCGTCAGTCTCCATAGTTTTTATCACCAAGCTCATTAAAACTCTTTAGTGATTATTCATGCAGTGATTAGTTTACTTTTTTTTTTCCTGTTCTTGTTTGTATTTTAGGACTATGGGCTTGTACAGCCGAATGTAAGATCCTGGGCCATTCAGATCGCTGCTGGAGCCCCTCCTGTGGCCGATCCAACACTCACTCGTCTCCCCGCCCTCCAGCTCAGCTGTCCTCCTTCTGCAAAAGCACCTCCTTGCCCAGGGACCCCCTTCACAGGGACAGCTACTACCAGGCACAGCTGCCCAAGACAGTGGGGCTGCAGAGTGTCTACGAAAAAGTGTTACACAGGGACTTTGACAGGACAATCACATTGCTCTCCCCTCCCCACCCTGGGAGACTCCCAGACCTTCAGGAAATAGGGGTGCCCCTATACCAAGCCGCATCGACCAGATACATAGGCCCCCAGAATGATGCCAGCGAGAAAGTTTAACTCATCCTTCATCTTGGCGCACAAGTACATACGTGCACACTACTAGGTCACTCTCAAGAGCCCTTTAACTTATTGACCAGATACAGTGTTGTACATAGAAATATGCAAGATGTGCCTTAAAAATGAAGTTGTTGGGAAAGATTTCCAATCATGTTGGTACTGTTTGATATTGGCAAACAACAAACCGTTTGTAGCTAATGTAATTTTTATGAAATGTGCAGTATTTAATTTAAGGGTTTGTTTTGGGGGGGGGTTTCTTACTGTGCTCTTTTGCTTTTAGTCCACCTCCACCTGCCATTTTTTGTAGTGTTTTTAACCTGTATATTGCATAATGTAATGTTTGTATATAAAGGAAAAATTGTTATATTTTTATATAATAAAAGCTAAAAAAATGAAGTTATTGCCAAAGCAACTGTCTGAAAGACACAAAAAAAATAATATCCTGAATATTTAGAATTACGTAGGGGAAATTCCTCCTTTGTAATGTAATAACAACCTAAGCTACCCTATGTACTGAGTATTTTGCCTTGCCAAATGTGATTTGTATCTCTTAAGTTTGTGGTCTATTTCAAGTTAAATGTTATTTAATTACCTTTTGGCTTCTGTAATCTGTCACCGATTGATAAACACACTAATAAAGACTTTGTGACATGTGTTGAGGGGTCTGCTAATGGGTTTCATGCTCCAAAGATTACGGCGGTCTATAGGCAAACAGAAATCTAGCCCTTATGAAGTGGGAGTGTCAGAATCATCCAGTCTTGTGGACTATGAGTGGCACAGCTCCAAAACATGGGCCAAACAAGCAGTGCAGGCCTAACTCCACCCACCTCCCTCCCCCACCAGATCCAACCCCTGCTCAGGCTGGTCTAGAACACAAGCTGCATATGGCACCCACTCCAGCTGGTTGGAGACTTGTGCTGCATGCAGATCCTGCCCTGTTGCTCGCTTACCAGACCAGCCAGAGGAGGTGTTGGATCCAGCATGTTGCGGGATCTATGAGACCCTCCCCTCGCCCCCGCATACACATTAGCGCTTTGCAGAATGTTACTGTTCTGTTTTGCCTTGAGTTTCAAAGTTTTGATGGAACAGCGTTTCGTATCGAATTTCATTCCTATTCAAAACAGCTGTTCCATTTTGCTTTGTCGAAATAGGCTGTTTTGATTCGGTTTTGACATTTCACTAAGTCCGCCGGTGATGGGCAGTCAGCCCAGCAGGGCTGACTTCCCCTCCCCAGCACTAGATCCAGCTGGGGACCAGGAGTCAGCCCAGCTTGGCTGACTGCCCAGGCCCCGCCCAATCTAGCGCTGGGGAGGGGAAGTCAGCCCAGCTGGACTGACTTCCCATCCCCAGTGCTATGGTAGAAGCATTTCGAGGCTATTTCAAAAACCCTTTCAAAACGTGATTTTGTTGTTTCGACCTCAAAATGAGTTGAAACAGTGTCAAAACTAAACAGCTGGTGAAATTTCACACCATGCCAGATCCAGCTGCTGGTATGGCCAGTCTGGGACCTGGGCTGCACATGCTGCCCTACCCGAGACCAGTTGCAACAGGCATCCCATGCAGTGCAGTCCCAGACTGGCTGTAGGGAGCCCAGGATTCTGCCTGCAGAGGAGGTCTCAGGTTGGCTCTGTGTGGGTGTTGTGTGCAGCACAGGTCCCAGAGTCAAGACTCATGGCCACCAGGAGCTGGATGATGTGGTCCCACAAACTGGATCCAGCCCATGAGCTGGATCTTTGATGCTCCTGCTTTAAAGAAATAACCTGGGAGGAGGACTAAAATATACTTTAATGAAAGTTGTACTTCTAGCGTCAACCCTTACTTATGTCAAGTAACAACTTATTCACATCCGGATGTGCCCCCAGACAGTTCAGTGAGCTGTTGTGCAGGAAGATGCTAGTCAACATCACTAAGACTAGTAGAAATTAACCGTTATTGTTCATGGAATCAGTATGAACTCTTAACAGAACTAGATCGTGAGCTGCTGTAAACCAATATAGTTCTGTTGAAGGCAGTGGGACCCTACTGATTTACACCAAATGAAGATTTGGCTTTTAGCCTCCTTGACATAACAATGTTTTAGAATTTGATCTTGCAAATAATTATGCACAAAACTAATTTTTGTTTAAGTGTGTAAGTTCATTTCAGTCATTAAGGATACTCACTGCAGTGAAGTTGCTCACAGGTGTTTAGATCCTTGTTATAGGATATCAGTATAGACACACACCCTACAAGGGAAGAATGCCCAATGCATGCATGCATGTGTATGTGTGGGAGAGTGATAATATATCCTAATATATTTGTGATAACACCTTTCTTGGCAAGAGGCTTAAAAATATACCCCACTTTGAAGTTCTCTTATGATTTACTTTTTCAAACTGCGAACAGTCCTTGAATCTTTCTACTGAAGTCATAAATGGAACAATGTTTAAGAAATACTGGAACTGCAAAACAAGCATATTTTTTGCTGACCCATTCTTCAAAAATGAGCTAATAGCTTTTAATACTTGAGTTAACTTTTACAAAGGCTGTGCCATACTCTGGGTTAAGTTATACATTTACACGTTTCATAAAACACTTATTTGTTAGAAACATTACAGAAGGCAAAGCACACTGAGTTTATTTTGAATACTTCAGTGATAAGCATGTCATATTAATTATTAGCTAGAAATAGCTTTATTGTCCCACATAGTTTTAAAAGGCTGTGAGTTAAAATTGCTAAACTATAAGGCCCACAAATGAAAAGCAAAAGCAATACCTCATCTACCCTTCATTCACTGTAACATTTCTTTTCATTCACTCCCTTTCTAACCCCTACAGCCAAAATAGTGTCACCATCACTGTGAACAATTGAATGGGTAGCCTTAACTCTATGTTTTCATGTTCACATGTTCTGAGGATTAGTACAAACTACATAAACCACAATGTTGTTCTTCATATAACTCTGTAAGTAAGGGCATGTCTATGCCACCTCTACATTGCATCCAAGAACTCTACCATAAAAGAAACCCACTCATACTTACCCATCACACATCAACTCATATAGCTGTTTTAAGGTGACCAACACTACTCATAGGCTTGCTGTCTTAGGCATGTTCACTAGAATGTGCTTAGCACTGCTTTAAAGTGGCTACACTGCCTTATTTTCAGGCTGTGACACATAGAGTGAGAGTGTTGGGGTGGGGCAAGCTTCATAGCAGCAATCCTGGGGCCTGGCATAGAGACAATAAATAGATATGCCCTAAATTAGCATCAAAGGGCTTGATCTGAAGCTCACTGGAGTCTGTCCACTAACTGGATCAGGACTAGACTGTCAGTGGCAGCTGTGTGTATGGTTTTGTACAGTCTTTGGAAACAATGCCGAATGGGTGATCTGTGCCATTTGGGATTGTTTAAAATCAGTTAGTAAAATGTATGCTGCAATTACAGAAGTGAAATGTGCATTGCTTCTTTATGGGTTATGTGAAGATAGGGTGTTGGTCACTGAGGGGGGTAGAGCCCATCGAGCCATTGGACTGGCCAATCTTTCTGTAACTCAGAACAGTAATTCTGAATGTGATGGAATGAGTTTTTGTGGATACTGAAAAATAACCTCTTTGTTACAGATGGAATGCAGTCATACAACAGAGTCCACAAGGAAAGAAAAATACTGCATTGATATGATTTCCTTATCACACATTCCCATTCTGTTTCATTGTATGCTTCCTAGCCTCTAATTTTCTATTAACCAGATGTATATTATCACCAGAAATTACCTTTGCACAGCATTAACACACTATTAGTTAGCCACATAAACACTACTTACCCACCTCCAGGGAGGAGGCGGGGAATGTTAGATTTCAGCCACAATGTCAGACACTGAAAAGTTTTGTAAGCAGCAACAGTTGCCCAGCTCACCTAGACAGTAATCAATAGCTCCAGGCTGTGCCACTGGAGAGCAAGCAGTCTCAGCCTGAAAGCCCTGCCAGGATATGGCAGAAGTTAGGAAAATGTTCACAGAAGAGAAAGTTGAGATTAACACCACCATTGAAAGGAACGCCCCCAACCACTGGGCAAATGGACTAAAACATGAAGGGGCCCTCCTCTTCTGTCCAGCACCTGCTACTCATGGGTTCTTGCCTGACAACAGTTTCGAGACTTGCACTTATCTGGGTGCACATATACTGGGTGACATACTTGTTCAGCCAGAGTGCAACCTACTGTGTATGCTTGTGGGTGCTTGTGTGTCCATACTGCACATGGAAGAGGATTTCAAACTGTGCCCAAGTACAAAAACTACAGTTACACAGCTGGGTAAGTGCCATTTGAATGTGTGACGTGAGTTAGGATTCTTCCCTTGATGCCTCACAGTCAGTCACCACAGGGACTGAGGGAAAGATCTGTCTGTGACGCACTCACTTTAACTCAGTATAGGAGAAAGAATTAGAGACTCCACATGTCTAGCAGGAAGTAAACCTTGTCTCTCCCCAGCCACAGCAATACACTGGCTTTTCTGCTTCCCCTGTACTTTTGAAGTGGTGGGTCAACTGCCAGCAATATTTTCCCCATTTATGTTCCATATGTTAAAAGCTGCATAGATTCCCTGGCAGAGTTATTATGCTCTGTGCGCTTGGATTTACAATCAGCGTCCAGGGTTCCCTGAGTTTTGCCGAGCATTTCATGCCACTGACCCCTGAGGGACCCCTGGTAGCAGAGCTCTGTCTGAGAGGCGTAACATAAAGCCCCAGCACCCAGCAGGTGACAGGCTCCATAATGGAGTTGTCAGGGGACAGACTCATCCCAGCTGCGTCTCTTTGGCTCTAGGATGCCCTAGCTCTCCATGGTCCTGATCTGATCTCTTCCACCCTGCCCTTCCCAGAACATCCCCAACGTAGACCAGGGTTTTCTAGGAGGACAGCACAGAGCTAGCTCTGTGCCTAGCGAGGAACACTGGACACAGGAAGGCCTTTTTGTTGCTACAGCACAGTGGCAAATTCCCACATTGTATTAGTAGCTTCCCTTCAACAGCTCCCAATCCCTGTTCACCCAGATCCTCCCCACCACCTACCCCCAAGTATAGCATCATCACTGCAGCAGTTATAAAAGAAGTCATGGGGCACCTTGCAGCAATTCTCCAACCCTTTAAATTTCTGGATATGAAGGGTTCTTGGGAGGAATTCTGGTATCCCTCTACAAAACCCATGCCTTCCTTTCTGTTGCCTTTAGATCCCAGAATGTACATGAGAGAGATGGAGGCCTTCTCTGTTGTGCATCAGAGGAGAACTATTGGGAAAACCCAAGTCTAAGTGTAATCAGATTTTGAGGCCTTTTTTGTTGCTGTTTTCCAAACCCTAGCTTTTCCCCAAGAAACCAACTGTGTCCCAGATTCTCAACAGCTTCTTAAGTCATGGATCCTAGAGGCCACTAAGAAGTACAGAACCATGAATTTATTTTTCTATCTGTGCTCATGGGTACCCATCCTGCATTCACTAAACCAGCACATGAACTTGAAAGCTGAGGCTCTGCCTGACAGTAGTTATGATAAATAGGATGTGGGTCTCCAAATCTGGGGGGGGTCCGTTCAATGGTGATGTTAATCTCAACTTTAATTTTGGGATAAGAATGTATAGTTCTAGCTTTTTGTGGGGGGAGGGGTTCTCGCTGAAAAAGACCTCCCAGAAGCCCATGACCTATATTGGATGCTTGTCAGGTCATAAGGTAGTCTTGATTCTCTCCAGTTTGTCTTCTCTAACCCTTAAGCATGTAGCAGTGGCACCCAATTTACAGCTGTAGGGGCACCATTAAGAAATTGTGACTTCACTCTTGGCCACTGGCCCACAGCTGAACCAGTTCATCTTCTGCACTGTCAGTGTTACCTCTGGCTCTAAGGGAAGAGGGGGAAGCTTCTGGAGGAGCTGGCTTAGAGGCCAGCAGCAAGAGAAGATCCCCAGAAGGTGAGAGGATTACCCTCCCCCCATCCTTGTCCTTCACAGCCATCTTTTGCAGGGACCAAACAAGGAAAATATTTCCCCAGACACACCTGAAACACACCTTATGTCCTCAGACCAACATGCCTACAACCAACATCCTCAGACACACCAGCACTTAAACTAAACAATCCCAGCAATGCCCTGAAGCTTGTAATAGAGAAGGGTAGCAAGAAGGGGTCTATTAAATATATAATGATGAAGTCCGACAGAGGATGGGAGTGAATGAAAAAGAAATAAGGAGGGAAGCTGGTGCTTTTCAAAGAAAGACAGTGGGAGAACAGCAGAGAAAGGGAATAACAGCAACCAGGGAAGAGGAACCAAGAGGGGAAAAGGCAGAAGAAAGCAGGGAAAGGAAGGGAAGCAAAGTGGGGAGTGAAGAGCTGCCTGACTTTGAAGGAAGCGCCAGAGGAGAGGATTAGTGAGGGAAGGGAAAGCAGAATATCCAGCTTGCTTCCCACCCTGCTGTAGTACAAACAGGCTGCCCTACCTACCAAACTGGCTCGTTGAAAACCACCCACCTGTACCCATTATGCCCCCAACAGCACTGGCTGCACCAGTCACTCATGTTGGCCTGCCAGCCCAACCCTCCCTTCTCTGCTCCTTTGATACTGAACTCAGCTGTGCCTCATTGATATTTCCTTTCTGGTCTCAGCAGCTTCTTGTCTGAGTATGAAAAGGGGAGGGAAGATGGAGCTACCAGAGAGGAGCAGGGAGAAGAACCAGCAGAGACAGCATAAAGAAGCGTGGGAGAAGACAAAAATGGAGCACAGAAAAGAGAGACAAAGTGTAAGGTGAAAGGTGTAAGGGTGTGGGGAGCTGTCCCTTTAAAAGGATCTGTCTGATCCAGCTGTAGTGTTGTGCAGAGGCTCAAGTTACACAAAGTTAAACCTCAAATACTGAATAAAACAGCTCTCCATCAAACGACTTGGCTCTGAGTGACTGCTAAACAACATTGTAGGGACATACATCAGTAACTGCCATGGTATGCTATTTTGAGCAATGCCTCTGAGTGTAGACAGACAGGGTAAGATATTTGGTATACAAATGAAATGGCTGGAACTCCAGCTGTCTGGAAGTCTGCTTGTTTGTGTCTGTAGCTGTATTTTTCCCTTTAATAAATACTCCTGTTTAAGATAGAGGATAATTCTATATATTATCACAGAGCCTATTCACCAGTCCATAATGAGTGCCATGGCAGTAGGGGCTAGACAAAATGGGCTGGAGCCACTGGGATTTAGAAGAAGAGAACAAAGTATCTCCTGGACAGAGCTCCTTATCAGTTTTACAGTGGGAGAACATGAAGTCTAAGGACTTACACAATGGGAGGCAAAACCCAGAGAAAATGGCTTGCTGTTCACCAGGAATGAACAATACCCTCTCCGGATAATGGACCTGAGAGCTGCAAATGTCTGACTTATTTTAAATCTATCCCCTGAAAAATAATCCCCAAATGTTGGCAGTTCTGTAGGGACCCCCAAGAAAGGCAACAAATCTTAATTTCTCCTATAACAATATTCTTCAAAATGGGTCTCTGGGAAGCCCAGAAAACTTTTCCCTAGTCCTTCCAAAACCTCTGAAAAAATACTACAAGTAGCACTTAGCCACTGCCTAAATAAAGTATTCATTGATCCTGAAGAGCTTTGTGCATTAGAATATGCTACTGATTTCATCTCAAGTTCATCTCATTGAATAGCCCCCACTTCAGCATGCCCCAAGACCTCCAGCGAAATTGCCTAGAGCCCCCAAATATCCCTCTAAGCTTGGGAAAAGCAATCATAGAGGCATCTGATCTGTGTATGTAAGACTTGACTGGGCAGGGACCAGCCCTTAGATCAGGAGTGGGCAATTATTTTGGCTGCAGGGCCACTTTAAGAATTTTGGTTAGCTGTTGGCCTGGCATGGTGTGGGGAGGAGGGCAATTGTTCTTTTCCTTACAGATCATGCCCCAGGCCCAGGTCCCAGCCCTGCACTGTCACTGCCCTGGCCCCTGCCCACCTGCCCATCCCACTCCGGGGCATCACTCCCCACTCACCCACAGCCCCATCCTA
This sequence comes from Crocodylus siamensis, assembly GCF_052110815.1. NCBI lineage: Eukaryota > Metazoa > Chordata > Crocodylia > Crocodylidae > Crocodylus > Crocodylus siamensis. The sequence continues at coordinate 360,183,259 of NC_143395.1, forward strand.
CATACCCAGCTGAGCACAACCTGTCCGCAGGGGTCCTGGCCAGTCTCCACAGAGACCCTGCCCATCTGCTCTGTCCAGGGCCCAGGACATGGGTGTGGAGCAGTCAGGCCAGGATGCCTGGGCAGCAGGGCCAGGGCTGGATGTAACAGAGATACTAGCAGTGGCAGAGATACTAGCAGTAGCAACTGCAAGGAGCCACCACTGTGGGGGCTGCCAGGAAATAGAGTGCAGCCACTGCGCTGTCCCCACCCCTGCCCTGCCATGAGCCCAGGAGCAGCAGGACCGGCCAACTACATATGCCACTGCCCAAGCTGCACCCCCATGCCTGGGCCAAGCAGGACTGATAGAATCCATTGGTAAGCTGGACCCAGCCTGCGGGCTGCATTGGTCCACAGAGGTAACTGGGAGGCTTCATTTCGTGGAAATATTGGGGCCAAGCAGTTAGTTTCAGGTGGGCACCAGATCTCCATTCTTGACTTTTTGTGTGTGAATCTAGTGGGCTCCTGAAGTATAGAAGATGAGATGTGCTCTGAAGTACACCTAACAGCATGGCACTATGTTAGTTCTAGTACAATAACATCACCTTGAGGGTGTCTACATGTGTCCCTATGGCGCCATTGTTACTGTGCCATCATTTAGTACTAAATGATAGCGTAGTAACAGCCCGTACTGCGCCATCCATGTGGTACACGGTTATTTTTAGCTGCTACATCGCCGTAGCAACGTGCCATACCAAGGGAGCACACTGCTACAGCAACAGAATCGTGGCATCATGGTTTTTGCCTGCTGACACTATGTTGCCATAGCACGTTGCTATGGTGATGTAGCATCACATGTAGATGCATCCTTTATGTCATTCTTAGGTAGACCCTTTTTCACAGAGCACTTCATAAAGGCAGGGTGGTATGCTAGACCTGCTTTTGTTGGTGGGCAACTAACGCACAGGAAAGCCAAGTGACTTTCCCAAAGCCACAAAACAGTTCTGTAGCAGAACTGAGAGTAAAACCCAGATTCCTGTCTGATTCTGTATAAGCCACTGCCTTGCATAGGTCCACTACAGAGAGTATGAAAGAGCAGGAGAAGTCCACTACAGAGAGTATGAAAGAGCAGGAGAAGCGCTTCCCCCTACTGCATCTGAAAGAAAAAAAGCCCTACCCTGCCTATGGCATGAATAATCACTGTCTAGATCCCCATCTAGGTGTTGACTTGCCTTTTTTGATGCTGACAGGCAGGTTAAATCTAATGCCTTCCAATTCAAAAAGGCTTAATTTCTGCTCTGGAGGCTACTGTGGCTGAGGCTTTGTTTAATTTTATTTTTGCCATGTGACCCGGTTTTTATTGGGGGTTATTTATTTTGATTTTATTTATTTAACTGCAAAAACTGATTATCCATGTAACGATTTTTATCAATTATCTGCAGCAAAGAACTTCTATGCAACTTAATTAGCAAAGTTCTTTCCTGACCTAGCAATATCTGATTGCATCATAGAAGAGCTTAACTTTGAAATGGCAACACAGTTCATTAAAAATAACTAATAGCTGCAGGGTTTAAAGATGTAAATGTTCATTTTCTTAATGAGAAAAAAAAGGGCACACAGACTCTACCTGTCTATATTCATTATACTGTGTCCACATGGGATGACTCACATTTGCAAAACTCAAGTTTAATTAACATGCTTATTTTACAATGATATTTCTCATTATAATAAATTAAATGTTTAAACAGCCAGTGCAAACATTTTGATCCGAGACAAAACTGCTTGCACAGTGCTAGTTTAAGCATTTAATGTATTATAATCCTTTGCATAATAAATGCCTTAGAAGTTGGTTTTTGCACCATGAAAGGCTATTCGTATTATTTCCTCTGGTAATGTTTAATCCAAGATAATCAAAAATGTTAGGCATGAACAAAATTGGACTAGAAGCAATGATGATAAATGAGATAGTAAAGGAATTTTCCTTCTTCTTTAGCTGCTCTGGAGCCCGCAGCAGGTGCCAGTTCTGTAGTGAAGCTAAGCACTGGCAGGCTTCATTGTCATTAAGAGATCATACAGAAATTAATCAAGGAGTGTACGTGTGTGCAAAGCCTGTTTTCTTCCTATGAACCTTTACCCCCACCCTACCCCATCTCCCCTACTTCTGTTTCATATGGGGACAATCTGTGGAGGAGTTCTCACAGAATAAGTTTGCTTTATTTAAAACCCTGCAACCATCAACAGTTTCCCTGGGGATAATTTGATGCAATTCCAAATGAGAGAAGCAGCATGAGAGAGCAGCAGCATCCCAGTGATGTGGGTTAGCTGTGAGGCATACTGAGGTCCTTGGACAGATGGTAAAGACTCTACTGCAGTGATTCTCAACCAGGATGCTGTGATATCCTTTTAAGTGTGCCGCAGGATATCACTCGATATTAACACTGTTAGGTGTGCAAACAACTGCACAACCCAGAGGCTGTGTCCAGACATGTGTGAACGTTTGGTTCCCCAGGGACAACTAGTGGCAGCGCACTTTGGCCGCCGCTGGTTGTCCCCAGGGAATGCCTGTGCCATGCACGCTGTGGCACCTGGGAAGTTACCCTGGGTGGGGTAAGGAAGGCTAGGGCCAATGCTGGGATGGCTCCAGCAGCTTTACCTGGGTGGCAGTGGCAGTCCTGCTGCACAGAGCCTGGCCAGCAGCAGAGCACAGCTCCAGGTGGCCAGGCTTTGGTTTTGGGCAGCTCACTCTGCTGCCACATGCACCACTCTGCTTTTTTTCTCCATGGGTTTTTCTGATCCCTGGATATCCCTTGCAGCACAGAGAACAACTACATGTATGGTATGTGGAGCTGCAGATGTGTCTTCTGCGCCACATACCACACAGCCGCACTCATCTGGATGCAGCATAGATTTCAATAGCAGTCCAGCATTCTGTCAAAACCATTCTGACCTGCTGTGTTCTTTGCAACAGAATGATGGTTTGATTATATTTCTGTAATAAAAAAATGATTGTGAGCTCATAGGTGGCATTTTCTGTGGGGTGCTTGAGTCTAGCAAGGGGTGCCCTGAGTCTTAGAGGCTGAGAACCACTGTCTTCGTGTAAGGGGTCCTCAACCACTGAGGGTTTTAGTGACTGATAAGCCACAAGGTGGCGTCAGAGCTCTTGAAATCTTTGACCTGTTTGAAATGGACAGGCCGGAACCTGAAGGAAGTGAATCAATTTTTAATTCAGAAAAATGGAAATACAGATATCTTCTTTTTAAAAAAAAAAGAATATAGCAGACATCATAACTCTTCAGCAAACCTACTACATGAAATCTGGGAATTGAAAGCATTGGCTATGCTGGAAGCAGGACACTCTATGAGCTTACAAGAAAATTAACTTATCTATTCCTGACCTTGATCAAATGTAGCATTTGTGTGAAGTCCTAGGCTGCCCGTGACATCAGAAGCTCTCTTTGGGCACCTATACATGAGCACAGAGGCTGCTCCAACGCGCTAAAATTCCAGTGTGTTGGAGCAGACTCAATTAATCGATTCTGCTGGAGCGTAGCAATTGCCATGCTACAGCAGCCTCCTACATCTCATGTATCAGCCTTCCCATGCTTAAAAATGACAGCGAGGTGATTTATCTAAAGCATGTCAAATGTGCTTTAGTTCAAGAGCCCCTGCCACCATTTTTTAGCATGGGAACACTGATACATGAGATATGGCGGTGCTTTAATTAAAGTAGCTCTCAGAACAGATTTAAGTTCCTTCCTACTGCCCTACAATGTATCTTAAGTGCCTGGAAAGCTGAGGGATGATTCCATCTTTGTTCAGTCTGAGACTACTGACTGATGTGATTTTTGATATATGAGAGTAGGATATATGACTACTGAAGCCATTGATGACTTTCATGTAAACCAATAAACAACCACCAGAGGATATGGACTAAAAAGAGGCCAGACCAGAACCTGGGGTGATCTGGATGAAATAGGACCCAAATCCAAGCCAAACTATTGGCCCCTCAACCAACAACATTAAGTCTCTGCCATCCTGACCTCAGCTCTTACGATAAGCAAGGATCCTGCTTTTCTCTGGTACAAAAAACCGCAAATTTTTGGATATAAAAAATAACCCAAAACCCACATTTTTGCAGGATTAAAATTAAATCTCTATCTCTCTCTCTCTGTATATATATATGTGTGTGTGTGTATATATATATAGATATATATAGATATATATATGGAACTTTTCATTTTAATGATGGAAAAACATGGGTTTGGGGAATTTATATAACCAGAATCCTAGATGATATGGTCATCTACAATGTGATTTGCTGCATCAACATCCACTGGGACTAATTCTGATCAAGCCAAGTTCCTAATCTTTGATTGCTCAGTGAAGCACTGTGCCCATTTGTAGCACCCCCCATTGTCAGACCACATTAAGGGAATTCGATAAGTCCACGGTTCATACTGGGAATGTCACAGGAGGCTATAGACAAGAGTAAATACACAAATGGAGAAGCACAGTCCCTCCTCTGGTCCCACAGAAATTCCCTAGAAATAGTTCCAAACTTTGTGGAGTTACGCCATCCCAAAAGGGTATCCAATGGAATTGTGTTACCCCCGAGCTTGAGAATAAATGAAGAATCACATTTGATCTGATTTTCCCCAGGCAGGTCCCATGTCCTGTTCTGCCCCACTTGCTGACAGAGCATTAAGGAAGGTCCTTCTCCTGTGAACTTTTCTGCAAGAAGAGATAGCCTTAACTTTACATTGTAATTTTTTGCTGAGCCAACTGCAAGCCTCAGGGAACATTTACACCAGAGTCCTTCCCTTGGTTGTAAAAAAAGGAGCAGACTCACAACATAAGCCTCTACCTTGGTATAACTTAGACAAATCCAGTGACTAAGGGTAGAAGAGTAGATTTACCCTGGTAAAAATAGGGTTAAAACAACACTGGTAAAAGTTACACCAGTGTAGCTGTTGTGTGTCCACAGTTATCCCAACATAGCCATTTCTCCAATTCAAACAGGCTATTCCATGCTCCTAGCCACCAAGCATGAAGGCATTTTAATTCTACCTACCATTGCAGCCCCTTAGGGTAACTGGCCCCATGTCTATTCCAGATCCCTGTGTCATTTACACTGGTGTTCAAAACTGATATAAAGTATACCCATGAAAAGGTATTATCTATCTAGATCCACAGATATAAATAGCAAGGGTGATGACATTTCTCAAATATTTCCCAGGCAGGATGATATATGCATAACAGACAAGTGCAAAATCTAGCTAGAGGTTAAATAAATCCTATGTTTGAAGCATGAGATCTCCAAGGTGAAAAGTACAGGGTGGGGAAAGCTCCAGAAATAAATGCAAGGAAAAGGATTTGGGCTGCTGCTTGGCTGGAGACCCCATTTTTTAGTTTCAATTTTTGCTGATTCTGGCAAACACAGACAATGCAGTATCATGCATTCATGTCTACTGAATGACCATAGAAAGAATGATCAAACAACAAGCTGTGAGATAGTTTGAGTAAGTCAAAAACTCAGCTTACCTTTTTAAGAAATGATAAAAGGTCTTGTCAGTATCACTCATGTATTCATTCTTCCTCTTCTAGCCTAAAGCCAAAATAGACTGGCACTGATGTAAATAATTGTAGCTGTCTGTAGCATTTTGGTGATGCATAAAAGCTGCTGAATTTGTCAGCATAGTCACTCCTGTTTAGTATATAATTACAAGGATATAATTAAAACTAAAAGGTAAATCCCTACGGAAATCCAAGTATGTTGCAAAAGGCACTATCAAAATTTAAGTTGTTAATCTATTTAGGTTGATTGGTGATCTTTTTAGTGTTTAGTGATGTTGATCTATTTAGCCAGGTGACAGTGAACTAAAAACTAGTCAATGAAGTGTTTGAGACAGGTCGAATCAGTCTTCAGTGAAGAAGAACCAAACAAATCTCCCCTGGACTTGCTCAGGTTGAAAGATCAAACTTACTAAAAAACAACAGACATTAAAGTGTTGAGAATGTACAAAATTAAATTAAACTATAGAATAGTCATGATCTGAGAAATATTCTACCACGTGTTCCCATTTCTGTTTCATTTCTTTCTGCTTTACAAATCACTGCTTTTGCAAAAACTAAGCAGATTAACAAACTGATTGCTCTGGCTAGCTAACTAACTGGTAGTCAGGAGCAGTGAAAAGCCATTTAAATAGGTAGGATAGTCATGACAAAAATGCCAGCTGAGTTCAGAAAACTGAGGGTGCGGCGGTTCACCTCTGACATTCAAAAGGTGGTTTTATCTAGGCCACAGAATGCCTTAAACTATTTTTTTAGAGCCTTCAGGTGTATTCATCTATTAGTTCCTTGGTATGCATATTAGTGTTTCTTTCCAGCAGGCAAAAAACTGAAACTTCTGCATGAGAATTTCATCTGTTTAAAAAGTCAACCCCTTCACAAAAACCCTGTCCCCACAGTACATTCTGATATAATAGAAGCAAAGTGCTAACAAATTCCAAACGTGTAGGTTTAAAAATAAAACACAATGCTCTTTTTTTCCCTAGAAGGGTTTTGGGAAGAAAAGGGGGCTACAGAAGGTCTGGACTTTGATTTTTGAGTTGTCTAAAAAAAATTGGTGGCCTGGGGTCATTTTAATCAGGTTACATGCCAGCCTCCCAAGTCTACAAATTAGCTACTGCTGGAGGAGATAAAGATGTTTTTATTTCCTGAAGAATGCAAACAGATTGTTGTGACATGTTCTCAGTCATTATGACAGATCAGATCCATTCTTTGTTCTGTGAATCCGGAAAAAAGTCAGCCACTTCAGCGATTCTTACTGAGATGTGAGTAACTCCCATTTTTTCACAGACATTGATGGAGTCTATAAACATCCATCTGAAAGTGAAGTTCATATGCAAAGGCTCTAATTAAGATTGACCTTAATTGGGAAGCAAGTTTCCTTCACATTTTTAACAACCTCGGGGCTTCCATGGCAGTCGGATGAAAGGGAAGTTGTGAAAAGAAACAATCTGTATTTATGCAGAAAAACCATCATATCTTGAGCTGTGCAGAAGATGACAAGAAATGAACTCATCCTTTTAAAAGAAGGATTAATTTGCCATTTCCTCACTGACTTTGTAAAAATTAAATCTTGTGAGTGAATTTCAAAGGGGCCATGAAAACTTGAGTTAGAAGATTCGACACAGCTTCAGAAGACAGAAGACCTGCATTCTAGTGTAAATGCTAATACTGGTTCATTGTGTAACTACAGACTCCAGTGTCCCAGTTTTGCAGTGGTCATCTCAAGACCCTAAGCCTCTATTTTGGGTGCAGAGCTGACTTTTCAAGCCAAAAACTGAGGCATACAATTTTTTGAAACACATGGCTTCCCCCTTTCTCTGTGTCTCAGTTCCCCATTGGTAAAATGGTATGGATGATACTAATGTGCCTGTACCAAGTGCTTTTACATCCATGGATGAAGACACAAGTTGAACCACTGTCATCAAGTTTAATTTGAGTTTTCTTAGAGGTTTTTCTTTCTTATACTGACAAACAGGAGATCCATGTGGATTTTAATTACTGCAACAAACCATGAATAAAATTTAGAAAAAAGTAAATCAAAGGACACGAGGGTTACAAAGTTCAGGGAAAAAAGGAAGATTGGAAGTTAGAAATGCCAGAGGCAGCTATATGAGGTACATTCTTGACAGAATACCAACCTGAGTGTGGATTCAAGATAGCAGGCTACAACTAGATAACCAAGGCAACAACCAAAGGCTCCACGTTGACTTCAAACATGCCCCTGTGAAAGGAAGTAAGTAGGAGTAAGAACCTCTCCCCTAGTCCCCTTATAACTCTACACAGACTACCCAGAATTTGTGTGCAGGCCTGTAGAAGTAAGTAGGCTCAGACCTACTAGTTGGCCCATTGGTCTCTTGTGAGATCTGCTGGATGGAAAGGTGCAGGAATGGCTGGTAGGAATGGATGAGCTTTCACTCCATCCGGTGGTCAGTTATTGTGCCATGGGAGAAAGAAAGAAGCAGGAGGGCAGATGGGACTCTGAGGTGTGTCTCAAGCACCTTGTTTCCTGGAGTTATTTTGAGGGTAAAGCAGGTTATATGCCACCCATTGCATAGGACTGTGTGAAGTCCCAGTCTAGCCCAAAGGAAGCTAAGGAACTGTTTAGAGAAAATAGAATTCAAGTAAAAAGAAGACACATACTGGCTGAATACCAGGAACTAGTCCCATGAGGCTTAAATGCCCTGAAGAAGGTCAGTAACCATCATCCTTTGGAACTTCAAAATGAGGTTAGAGCAGACACTAGGAAATATACCATGGGGACAACCCCAGTTAGTGGGAGGATAGCCTGGATGGCCCATGAGAGTTACAGTGGCCGTTTTTGTCCATTTTTAATTTCTACAATTCTGCAAGTCAAAAGAGGCTGAGATGTTCTTCTGATGCCAGCTGCTTGCACCCAAAGGCCTTGCTGATGACAAAAGAAAATCCCCATCTTCCAGATTAGCAGAGTTTTATGATTTTTTTTTTTTACTTTCTGCCATCACCTCTTATGGAACCCAGGGCAATGAGGCAGTGCCATAATCAAGTTGTCAATAATTCATTAATTCCAAGGGACAGACCCCTGGAGCAAGAATCTTATTCAAAGTTCACCAATTAGGAGGCTTACCTTATAATTTTGCCTCTGCATAACCATTTTGAACCAAACATATTTCAGCTGTGCAGCCTTTTAATTGAATTGCTAGAAAGGCTGGGATATGTGTGGGGAGAGGTAACTGATTATCCAAAACACTCCTTCCAAAACACTCCTGCACACGACTCTACTTGATTTTGCTAATACAAATAAATCCATTGACTCTTTTCATTCTTCTTTCACCATTAGCTCCATGGACCCTCCTGCTGTGTGGTCTAATGATTAGATCAAAGGGCTACCGACCAGGGGCCTGAGATCAAATCTTAATGAGCCTCCTGTCCAGTGTAGTTGACCCTCGGTACTTGACCTTTGTGCCTCTGTCAAGTCAGTTGTAAAACTAGCTAAAAAAGGGTGGATCTCATAAAAACCAGATGCTGCAGCTGAGCTGAGCCTCCAGTCCAGATGTTGGAAGTAAATAAAAATCAGTTATTTTAAGTTCAGTCTGTGGATATCCTGCTACGGTGTCATTACAGTCTCAAGTATTGCCAGTAAAAATCATTTCAGTGTTTGCCCCCCTATTTCAATGTCAAAGTAAAACAAAGTGATGTCAATGATGTCTCAGTTAAAACAATATCAGCCATAGTTGGGCTGACAGCACAGTACAGCACTCCTTACTCCTCATTTTTGTACTAAGACATTTCAGCTCATGAAGTGGGGCAAGCAATGTGGAGAATGCTAGGGGCCAGGAACCCCACCAGCTAGGGGGAAGGGCTTAGAGTTCGTGGACAACACTTTGGCGCTCCAATTCATAGGAACAATCTATTTTGCTAAGGCGTCTTGGCAGACATTCAGTTTAAGCTGTGATCCCAACAATGGCTCCCCCTGCCATGCACATGCATGGCAGGATATATGATTTTCAGATCAAGAATTAGATCCCCATTGCACCTTACTTTTAAGTGCAGGAGGAGCCCAAGATTATTATCCCAGGCTGCCCCCACACCAAGAAGTTAAAACACAAGTGCCAACAACCAGCTGATTGTCAGCTGGGTACAGTAACTGGAACTGGGATCTGACACCAGCCCCAGTTGTGTTCCTGGCCCCAGCTGACAATCAGCTGATTGTCAAACCCCTGCCCAGGGCACAGTTAAAACCCCATGTGCCACTCAGCAGGAAGGCATATGGAGTTTTAAATGTCCTGGTGCACAGAGACCCTAGGATTGGGCTGCCAGGACAGCTGTATCCCATGCTCTGAGGCTGCCCCATGCAGGATCCTGACATTCAGCTAAGTGTCAGGATTTGTCATGGGCCAGTCCCAACTGGCTACACGTTCAATTTAAGGCATGACACAAATGAACTACAAAGTTATTCCACCTTATATGTGGAATAACTTTGGGTCTGGTTAAGAGCATCTACACATTCGTTAATGAGTCATAATTATGATGCATTGAGTACCTGTAATAACAGGTACTAACTTAATGCACCGTAATTGATGCTACTGCACAGTAGCATCAATGCGCACTTTTTTGTGACACTAATGTGCAGTAGACTAATTCTATTGTGCATTAGTGTCTGAGCACAGTTTTTTCCTGCCACACTAATGCACAGTAGAATTAGTCTATTGTGTATTTAGTGACTCATGTAAACACACCCATTAACTTTATTATTATAATTATATTATAATTATTATTATAATGACTTAAATTGACTTTTACATGTAACTGGGTTACTATTTAGGACCCAATTAACAATTAACTAACTATTAATTAACAATTGACTATTTAAGACACAACTACTTACATCTGAAATGTAATGTGTCAGGGCCTTAATTAACAATTCCTTTTAACAGCAGCAGCTAAGTAGAGACTGGACTTGGTCCTCTAAATCCCAGATTGTATCACCCAATCCACAGTCCTGTCTCTCGGAGAGATGTTGAAGGGTGTGAAGAGACCCTGTCCTGCCACTTGCTGAGGAAGAAGAGAGTCCCTATGCAAGTTTGGTACCCAGTGCAGTGCAACAGGGTATGTAAAATATCCCTCTTGTTGGGGCCTTTCTGAGGGGTGATCAATTATTCTGGGCTAAGAAGGATAATATGTGGTGAATTATGGTGTCCTGTGTTTGCCTTAGTCACAAATTTCCTTGCTTTCAAAAGCAGGTCAGAACCTTACCCCGTGTACTCATGGCACCCACATTAGATGGAATGTGCTATAACAGCCAAGCCATTCACATTATACAGTGTGATGCCTAGATAAGAGAACCAGTCACCATTCACATTCTCTTTGCTGGTTTTTGGCACTTTCCCAGTCCCAGAAAGTGAGAGTACTAGGCTCAGCTTAGCAAAGAGAGGGCTTATTAACACTGTTTGTCAGCAGCGCCCATGGTGTTAGCACTACCTGATACCTCCATTAAAAGTACAGAAAAGCCATGGGAAACTAACCTGTAATGGGGTACGGAGAAAAGAGAGAGAGAGAGAGATTGCCGCTGGGAATCTCTGTCCCGGTGGAAGGGAAAGAAATGGAGCGTGGAACCATCAGAAAGTCAGATGGGAGAGAGGAACCCCATATTCCCTTTCTCTAAGTTTTAGGCAGCAAAGATCTAGAGAGAGTGCCTCTTCCTTCCAATAGTCATGCCATCGGGTTGTGCACGTTATCAGTGCCTGTGGGCTTCCCTCCCTATCTCCTCCTCTTTGGAGGATCATGGTAAATAAGTGGCCACCCTGATGCGGTCAGACTTTGTCACTGGTGAGACCATTTTACTACAAGGTTACACAACAGCCTTTTCTGAGTGAAGAACTCAGGGGCAGACCAAGCAGGCCAATTACATTAGAGCTAGACATATGATTTATGGGATCCCCAGCAAGAGGGAGAGGTTTCAAGCTGCATTGGAATGGGCCATGAACTGCCTCCCCTTCTGGAGGGAGTTCATCAATGGCTGGAGTAGGGACATGTCTGAAGATGAGGTGAGTCTTCTGCCTCTGATGCATTGCCCAGAGATAACAATGCGACAGCTGAAAGCCCCAGTGCCTACCAACTACACTTGAGCTTATGGATAGCCCCTTGTTATATTATCGGGTGCAAGGGAAAGCATCTCCTATGAGTCTGATCAGTGCAGAAACTGCAGCTTCAGTTTCCTTGATGTCAGTCAGGAGGAAGAGGTGGATTCTGTCTTTTCCTGAAGTCAGTCAGGAGGAAGAGGTGGATTCTGTCTTTTTCTGAAGGCTGGCTGCAGCAGCTGCAGCACTAGCAGTTGCAGATATGCTCACTCTACTGCATTCCTTCAGTCTGGCCCTTTATCAGACTACAGCAATAAAGACATAGGTCCCCTGTTAATTGCATGGGTCACATAACATCTCAATGTGGAGCTGATTAACATTATAATTTTTAAACCTCCCCAGGGCCCTCTTTGCAGTTTGCTTGGGTCAGCTCCATATAATAGCCAACCTGTTGTACAGCCACAGGAGCTGGGTGCTCAGAGAGCACAGATGTTCTGAGAACAGTAACCATTCTCTCCCAACACATACAGTGTATTGATTAAATACAGTCAGCAGCCCAAACTCTCGGTTAGCTCTTGTTGCCTAATAACAGATGTGAACAGACCATTAGTTCTCTGGTACAGCTTGCTTCCTTTCAGGTGTAACAGCTGAAAAAATAAACTAGCCATTGTACAACAACACACAAGATCCTTCCCACTTATTTTCCCATTTTGACTCAATTTTTTTCCAAGTCAAGACAATCTGGGGTGTTGTTTTTTCTAAATAAGAAATGTATTAAACATCCCAGGTCAGACTCTGAGCAGAGGGAAATCAGCCCTTTTACAACAGTTTAAGATTGGGCTCCTTTACTGCTCCAGAAAGTATAGAGCTCAGTTTAAGTATTACCACCTCTTCCAGGGAAGTTAAAGTTATATAGACTATAGGAGGCACTAAGCTGCTTAATGGCAATATGGTATAGCATTTGATTGCTTTTGTTTGACCAATGTTTGAGTAAGAGAAGAGACAAAAGGAAATGAGCAAGTGAGAGACACTAGCAGAGGTGAGAATGATTTTAGAAAGTGTGAGCAAGACAGACCGAAATAAGTAAGTTAAAGGATGCTGAGGATGCATCTAGTGGTTTTATGCCAGTTAGTTTTCATTTAAGATAAGGTTTGACTTCCATGGGGGATAGAAATAGGGATATGAAAAAACACTTGGGTCTTATTTAAAAGGTTTTTTGGTAGTAATCCTGGCAATAGTATAAAGATCTGAGTTTACCTCAGAATCTTTGCTCTTCAGCCTTGAACTACAATTCTTGCTGAACAGCCTCTCTGCAGGTGAACCAAGCGCTCTTTTAAAAGTTAATTTGAAACTTAGGTGAGAAGTCCTTTTCCCTAGAAGGCTGGCCACTGTCAAAGACTCCTTAAGACTTCAGACCATAAGGAAATTAATTTAAAACTATTTCAAATGCTAATAAGATTTCTTTAGATAAATGCACATGTGATACATTTTAACCATTTGCTTGATATGCTTTACCTGTACTGCTTGGTCATTTATATCTCATCCATATTTCATAATTGAATTTGGTATTAAAAACTGTCTACATTTATGTTATGACTAGTTCTTCAAACCTTTCTTGGTTCCTGGAATGACTCTGAGGGTCAACCGTGGGACATCATTGAATTCATTGATCAAGCCCTGCTTCAAGCAGCTAATGTATTGTTTCTTCTCACAATTTGGCTCTTGAAGTAATACTGACAAAATGTGCACAGAGATGGAAAAGGCATAGTAGAGTATCTGTTCCGATACCAATGCTGGATTGTTCCCTACCACATATTCTCTGGCACCCCATCACAGCAAAATTATTTGCTCCATCATGACAAAATACAGAGCCATGCAGAGATACCCGAGTGAATCAGCCCAGGTACCAGAAGCAGACTCAGGTACCAGAAGCAGCTTTGCTTTGTTTAAAACCAGTATGGATATATCTGTAAGCATCACTGTACTGTGCTGTATAAATAGGCCCATGGTGTCACTGACGGAGGACTGTCCCTTTTTAAGCATCCCTCTTTATATCAAACACACACCAAATCCACATAGCTATACCTCCAAAGTGCCCCATCTTAGCTGGCAACTTTAACAGGTCACAGCAGAAGTGGGTCTTGAGGAGGGGTTTGACAGAGGCAGGGCTTTGTACCCCATATACTTTCTGGGGTTGGAAAGAGCGATATTTCCACCAAGGTTTCAGCCTGGAATAAAAAAATGATCGGTGTTCTGTGCTTGTTTACAAACTGAGATCTTGACCACACAATGGAGATCTCTGTTTCTGGTGGAAGGATTCGTCTGCAGCGGTTTTTCCTTCCATCAAGAAAACCATGTTACCAGAGTTTGAATAATTAAACAAACCATATAACATGAAAAACCAAGGCCGACCAGTAAAATGCATTATCCTCTGGAGCTGAAAACATTCTCAACAGTGCTCAGCACTTTACACCTTCCTGGCTGCATACAGACATTAAAAATTCATGGCCTGAAGGAAAAGGACCACCCTGCTGCATTGCAGAGCCATTGGAAGAAGAAGAAACCTGTTACATCAGTCCTTAAAACCAGTCTTACCACAGCTTGGGGCCAGGTTCCTACAGAATAAACAGGGGAAAGTAGAGGGGAGACAAAGCCCTTTTCACTAAGCTGAGTTGTTTCTGTAAAGAGCAATTCACTCACACAGAGACTCTTTCTGCTTCTAGGCAAGGAGTAGATTTTGCTTAATCCGTGACAACTTGGAAGACCAAAAGGCAGCTCGGGTGTGATGGAGTGCAAATTCCTTCCAGGAGTGTGCACCGATTTACACTGGGGCTGAATTTGGTTCTCACAGATCACTCGGTGTCTTTAAGCTGCTTCCGTCTCTGCTGAAGGAAAAAATAAGGACGCAAAGGGGCAGCTGTGTAGAGCCCAGTCCAATGAGTTCTATACAGCCGATGATTTATTTAGGCAGGAAAACTCTCTGAATTGGCTCCTTTTCAGAAGCAATCCCCAAACCTGCCCAGAGATGGAAATTTACAACCTCTGTTGCAACTGAACCTGGAAAAGGGAACCATGGGCTGCTTGAGACAGCTACTCCAATTAGTGTCTAGGAAAGCTACAGAAAACTCTTCTTGCCTGAGTTCACTAAGAAGGCGTCTGTTTAGGGCTAAATCCAGCATTAAGTCCCTTCACTATCAGGTCAGTCAAACTATCCCCTAAGTCTCCCGGAGGCCCCATCACTTGGTGTTTCTTTACTTGAGCTTCCTGTAACTCCAGCTATGGAGAAGTCATGCACGGCAGCCATAGTTCCCCCTTCCACAATCAGACTTTGTGTGGTCATTTTTTCCCCACTCCTTGGCTCCCCTCCATGCAACACCCTGTTCCAAAAACCCAGTTTTAAAAGTATTTGTAAAATGTGAAGCTTAAACTATTTATTACAGTCTCCTTCGGATGATTCAGGAACGTTCTGATGCTATAAGCTTATTTGCCAAGGATTCAAGCCCCAGGGCACAGGCCTGTGCACAGCAACTGAAGGGATGGAGTCCTTCCCAGGGCCTCCGTCACCAGTCAGGCTGCTACTTTAACTACTGCAGCTTACTGGCCATGGCAATATCCTGCTGTGAGCCCTTCCTTCCTTCGCTCCCTCCTTTGCAGGAGTTTAGGTCAGTGATTCCATGGAGTCCTCCTACCCTGTCCAGAAGAAATTCCCCAGGCTATGTTAGAGCAGAAAGTGTCTCCATAAGACCTTTACACTGTGGAGACAGGTTCTTCCATGAGGCCTCTACACAGCTTGTACCTTACTCTGCACTGGGGCACAACAGGAGTCCTGTTTTTCTGGGACCATCAGCATTCATGGAGAAAGAGAAGAATTTGACCCAAACTCCTAAATACATTTTCTTAAAAATCAAACAGTAAATCAATAATCTCAGGGTTATTACAAGTAGAGAAGAGGTAGCAGAGAAGAATTATGTTGCCATCTTCTCCTATTCCTCACTTCTCAGACAATGGACAGAAAGACAGACAGACAGACTTGGAAAAAGTGGCTGTTAAAGTGATTTTGGAAGAACTAATTGAGGGTATGAAAAAGAGAACATATCTGCAGGGAGAAGTGAAGAGACTGGGAATAATATTTAATCATGGCCTGTCCCCACCCTCTCTATTATCTCTCATTCACTAGTAAAATTCACATATGTCAGCTCCCACCTCTGATCCTCCCCTGGTACCAGCCTCCATCGCCTACTTCTTAAATTTTCAAACCAGCACCGTCATACTTTCTCCCACCCTGCCCTTCATGCTTGGGAGGATCTCCCTCTAAACATCTGCAAGGCTAGCTCATTATCCTCCTTCAGATACCTCCTTAAAGTGCTCCTTGGCTGGGGGGCTTGCAATATAACTTAACAATGGCAAAACTGCAGGGACCTCTGCCTATCATGCTGACTGGCACTTGCTCATTGTTTCCATGTTCTCCCCTCCCTGCACCTGTCTCTTGTCTTAAACTTAGTTTGTAAGCTTTTGGGGGCAGGTACTATCTATTTCTTCATGTTTATACAGCACCTGGCATTACAAGGTCCTTCTCATGTCTAGGGTTCCTAATACAAATAACCAACAACAATAATGATTATGCCATTTACAAAGAAACTCCAGAATTAAAAAGCAAGAATTGTTATGACTTAAACAACCATGCTTTATAAAGGGACTTATAAAATACACACATCCTCTGTGGACTTAACACAGCAGGGAATGGAGGGCATACCTACACTGCAGACTTCCCATGGCAAGGAGCTGCAGGCTCACATATGTTGAATGCTGCACCCCAACTTGAAGCACTCTGCAGGAGGCAGGGCAATGGGCACTGTCACCCAGCAATTCTAATGTGTCTACCCTGGTGCCATGTACCTACGCTGCACAGAGACCATGTACAGGGCAGGATGGCATGTTTGAGGGCACTGCTGCTGGGAACAGGGAGTCTTAGCCACATCAATGTCCCAGAGGTTCCTCAGACAAGTAGGAGGAACAGGTCCCTGTTCTAAAGAATATACGGGCTGTACCAGCAATATGACATGCATTTTCAAAAATGGCATCTGATATTGGATGACTCAATTTTTGCTGCCCATCTTCACAGGCTAGGGCCTGATTTTGAATACCTTCAGTTCTCTTTGACTTCAGCTGGAGATGTGGGTGCCAGACACATGAGAAAAAGATGCCTTGGTTGTTTAAGAAGTGCACAAGCTTCTTGAAAACAATGACCTGTACAGACACAAGTGAAAAGGTGTGAAGAGAAAAGAAAAGTGAACCAAGCAGTAAATTTAGCACAGAACTTGGTGTTCCATGATTTTTTACTGGTTTCTTTTTTTGCCTCGGTGCTTTTGTTCCTTAAGTCCTATATAAATGAAGATCTTCCAGAAGAACTGTACTTTAAGTAGGGGCTTGATGGAGGAGAGAGATGTGGGGTAAAGAAAGCCCTGAGGAGGGGTGAGGACCTTCATGAAAAATCTCAGCATGAGAAAAATGTGGGAATAATATACTGAAATCAACTGCATGATGTGTCACTAAAGTAATGAACTTGAAGAAATGCTGCCACTGGTGCAAACGCCACTAGGACAGCATTGTTTGAAATAATATTTTTAAGTCTGGTCATCAAATGATTAAAAGTCTAGAGCAGAAATCAAGAAAGGAACATAGTTGCTTCATATATGTATCTTCCGAGTGGAAAAAGTAGCCAGACTTTTGTTTGCTACAAAACAAAAAAGAAACTTAGCAGATTTGTCATCAAAGAATAAGAAGCCTCTGGGAAAGAAACAGACTGATGCCACTAAGTTGTTTAAGACAATCACTACCTCCAATGCATAAAGCCATGGTTTGAGGTTACTGAGAATAGCCTACAAGCAATTTACACAGTAGCTGTAAAACAGACCACATTGTCAAAGGCTGTGCAATGTTGGTCAGTTATTTTATCCTGTTTCTTTAAGTCAGGGAAGACAGAAGGTACAGCTACTAGCTAAATTTGGGAGAATAAGATGAAGACATATGGGTTGTTTTGATTCAACCCTGGGGAGAAACAAATCAATCCTTAGTGTCTCAGGGTTAAGAAGAGCACACTTTGATACGCCATATGTCTTTTCCTGCCCCATGAGATAAGAGAAAAGTTTAAGGTTTATAAATATCTGGAACCGGTATTTAGGTATGCATATATTAGCAAGTACTTTAGAACATTATTACCACAAGTACCTCTGTTTTTGCTGGAGAATATTTTGTGATGTTTTGCATCTCCAAAGATTTGAACCTCAAACTATGCTTGTACTCAGAAAAGTAACAACATCACAGGGATGTCTCTGAACCTGCTTTTTCTTACTGCCACCCCCACCTACTCAACCTACCTAGCCAGAAAGCAAGGCTAGGTCTGCTGAGGCTACCATAATCCTGATCTAAGAAAGCAGCATTGAAACTGTGAGCCCCAGTTATAATATTACACTTGTAACAGATAATGAAAGAGAGAGAGAGAGAGAGACAAAAGACCACAGTGAAAGCAGGAAAGAGGCCTGAGAAAGCCAAGAAAAATGGTGAGAGAAAGAACAAAGACAGTGAGAGAAAAGAGAAAGAGACAACTCCACATGGGACTTACAGAGGAGATGAACCATAGGTTGTGGGGAGAATATTATACAGAAAAGGGAATACTGCTTTTCAAAGAAAGAGAGAGAGAGACAAGACAGGCACTAAAAAAGGAAAGAGGATGATATTAAAAGAGACTTAATCTCAATATCTCTAGACATTGTAATATATATATAGTCCCTTAACACTGTACGCAGCAATCTCTACCTTCCCTTAAAATTCTTTGGGCCATAATGTGCAAGCACAAGTGGGCTAAAAAACACTGAAACATCTTCTTGTTGTTATAACTGCATTTCTGCTAACAAATATATTTAATTTTAAGTAACAGAACTATGTTTACTTGTTCCTCTCTATCTGGATGTTGTCAGACAGTGTGGGTTATTCAGGCACTGACAAATTTCTCAAGCATGTTTTGTGTGTTCTACATTTCTCAAGTACCTGAAGTTAACATTAACATTTTGGAGCTTTTTACCACCTTCCTGTCACTCCAAGTTTGTTTCTTGAATCACACAATTTGGAAAGCACCTAGAGCAGATAAGGAACTCTGGCCTATTGCACTAAAATTGTCTGTAAGAATCACAACACTCCTGAAAATTGGTTTCTCTTCTTTCGAAATATACAAGACCTGAAACAGCTGATTTTCTTTCCTGCAATTAATCTAGTATAAATCCATAGAATAACTCAGTAGCAAATCAGACCCATATTCCCATTATTTTGTGTTAAGTATCTAATGTGCATTTTAGATATGCATTTGTAGCACTTAGAAAATCAGCAGAAATGTATTGGAAGCTACTACCAAACTCAGATTCAGCATACATAGCAACAGGACATTTATCACTGAGTGGGCATGTTTATACATGTATTTACACATGCCTAAACTTAATGCACCTTTGCTTAAGGCACATTACAGTGATTTAGGTGTGCGTTTACATGTGGACATGCTAATGCACATTAAGGCGCATTAACTTCAGGTACAAATAGCTAAGTCGCATTAGTGCACATGCAGACATGCTAATGAGCGTTAACATGGTGTGTATACATTGATGCACACTGTGTTAATGCACATTAGCGCATCTACATGTGCATTAATGTGACTTAGCTATTTGCACCTAAATCTGATACCTCTTGATGCAAGTATCAAATTTATGCTCACATAGCTTTAAACCACCATTTTTACAGCACATTAATGTATTACTCTTCTTCTAAACTTCTTCATAGGCCTGAAAAAATAGCAAAGAAAAAGGTGTTTCCTTGAGAAAAGTAAGTTCTATCTACAGAGCAACATCATGTTCATTGTTACAGTCTAAATACTCTGGAATGCTTTTCAGTTCAGGGGATAATAGCATTAGACAACAAGAAAGGCTGTCTGTAAAAGACTGCTGTTATGACTTTAAGTTTGAGTGAATTGGTTTAATCCAGCTGAGCACACACACATTATTTAGAGAGAAGACGATTTTCAGACACTAGTGTCATCATCTTCTTTATTTCAAATGAAGAATTCACCATGGAAGGCAAGTCACGTTTTTGTCCTAAGACTGCAAACACTGGCTGTTATGCTAGTCTTTACATTCCTCAGTAAGCACTGGGGAGTCACTGAATGCTAAATTATTTGCACTGTTTTACATTTGTGCTTTATCTTTTTATCAGTCACCCAAGCAGATGACAAGACGCGTAAGGGGTACATGGGGGTGCACATGCACCCCCTGAGAGCACCGGTGAACCCCTGACAAGCTGTGCTCACCGCTTAGGTGACCAGGGGTGGGCAGGCAGGAGCCCCCCAATTGGTGAGATTGGCCATGGGGAGACCCCCCCAGTCTCTGACTGGTTGCTAGGGGAGCTCGTGCCATCACTGACTAAGGTGGCACCAGTTGCCCATGGTCTTCCCCATGCCCTGCCATACACACATAGATGTACACAAAAGATACAGAGCATTGTTATAAGACAGGGTGGGCAAAATGTGGCCCAGGGTCTGGATGTGGCCTGCCAAGGCATTCTACCCGGCCCCCAAAATTCAGAAAATTAATATTTATCTGCCCCTGGCTGCCTGTCATGCAGCCCTCGATGGCTTGGCAAAACTCAGTAAGCACCCCTCTTCCCGAAATAATTGCCCACCCGTTATAAGAGCTGATAGGGGTGAGGAATTACAGATGACATACAGTGCCATTTTTTCTTGAATCTGCTTGAAAGTTCTTGCTAATCTTTATGTGTGAAGAGATAGGTGGCCAGGGGCTTGAAGAAACACAACCATACTAGTCAATGATGGTTATTCCTGTGCAGGGAAGTGTGTACAGCAGGTTGGAAATTCTGCCAAGTTCCCTATATAAAGTCACCATGGTATTCCTCCTTCACAAAGGAGGACTTTCATATGCCTTCTGTAGAAAGTAAACTTGCAGAACCCCTGCCAATAAGATCTGATATATGTGTGACAAACCCATCTGCGGCGATGCCCCAAAGCCCTGAGTTTCTCCCCACTATGCTGCCACTTGCCCTGAGGAACAGATTGAAGTTGCCCTGGGGTAACTCCTTACCCCAATAAGTCTCTGCTCCCCTGCCTTTAACCTGGACCTTATAACTGCAGCAAGGAAATCTCTGCCAGCCCAAGGTGGGCTGTGAAAGAAATGTTAGGTCTCCCTTTCTGTAGAAAGGGCTAGCCTGGAATATTACTCACCCAGAAATCACTCTGTCCACAGGCAATCAGTAAGGAAACAAAACAATAAAAGGATTTATTATATAAGAGAAAAGAATTATAAAAGCAAAACAGTCTATAGATTTGGGGATAGGAAAACAAAACAAGTACAGTTTCTTACTCTCCCAACCAGCTACACCCTAGACCTCCTGAGAGACCTGCCAGTGTTTTTAGAGATCAGCTTTCCTGCTACGTCTACCAGCCCCAGTTGTAGGGACCTTGGACCTTCTTCATCTTGGGAAAAATCCAGAAGACAACAATTCTAGGCCAGCTGGGCTCTAAGACACATCCAAAAGCCCCAGCATTTTCTAATTATTCACGTGAGTCACCAAAATACTCTAGAAATTTCTGGTCTCCCTGAAGTACCTGGAATCCTTCTGGTTAAAGGGCCATTTCTCTCAGATGCTTTTTCTATAGAGAAACTGATTTCCCCAGTACAGGCAGACAATGCCTTGTGTGTGTGCTAAATACCTCACTTGATTAGGTTTCAGTTACTCTGTGATATTACAAAAGTCCTTTTATATCAAATAGTATAATGCATACAGAAATGAAAAGGACAAAACTGAATCCAGTTCCACACTCAGTACAAATAGAGACTAAACACCACAGAAGTAAATCTAATTTGAGAGAATGACCCATGCATGCCACAGGGTGAATCCCAAAGGCTACTCGGTTTTGCAGTGAATCTGTAACAATTATGGCATGGATATGCATTGCCACATAGAAGAAATATAGGAACATATGACCGGCAGAATTCCTGTCCTGTTATCACCAGAGATCTTGGTTTTCTCTGATTAAAAAAAAATCCCCCATTTTGGGGTTAAAAAAAGTAACCCAAAATCTGTATTTTTCTGTGATCAAAATGAAACACCAATATCTATCTATCTATCTATCTATCTATCTTTCTATCTATCTTTCAATAGCTAACTGCCTGTCATGAATGATGGAGTGTTCAATGGAGTTATATATTAGTGGTGTTTCATTTTAATCATGCAAAAATGTGGATTTTGGCTTACTTCTTTTTTACCCAAAACTGGGGATTTTTTAAATCAGAGAATATCGGTATACTTGGTTATCACAGACAAGCATTTTATATAATCCGTTTCATAAACTGCCCAACCTCTGTCTTGAAACTTGGGCACCTGTACACAAGCAGCAAAGCTACTCTGGTGCATGTCAGAGCAGACTCAATTAATCAAGTCTGCTGGAGCACGGTAAATTACCATGCTCCAGCAGCTGCCTGCAACTCATGTATCAGCATCCCCACATTTTAAAATGTCAGCATAGGCGCTTTATCTAAAGCTCATTCCACGACTTCAGATAAAACGCCCTCACCACCATTTTTAAGCATGGGGATACTAATGCACAAGACAGGTTTCTTATCAGATTCACCCAAAGAACCTTGTCTGCCAAGACACTCTGGGCACTTTAATTAGAGCAGCTCTCAGAGCCGTTCTAACTAAAGTACCCCCTCACACACTCCTGGAGCTTCTTTTTAAATACCCATTATTATCTGTTTTGCCCCACTACTCCAGTTGGAAAAAGGTCAAGAATCTCACTCCTTCTTTTAATGTCCAGCCCAATGTTATTCCTAGCTAGTATATACCTATTTGTTCTTGGGGCCATAGTATCCTTTATCTTAAATAGCTCTTCTCCATCCCTATTTTTTGCTGCCCTGATCTTTTATACAGGACATTCTTATTGCCTTCATTTTCCCAAACTAAAAAAGTCCAATTCCTTTAACTACCCTCTCATAAAACAAGTTTCCCTTCCCCTGATCATCCAAACAGACCTCATTGCAGCCTTTCCAGTTTGTGTTCATTTGTCTTGACCCTGGCTGACCAGAATGGTACAGAGCATTCCTCAGGAAGGAACCCTGGAGGTGGTGGGAGAAGCCTGGAGATGGTGGGAGAAGCCATGGCAGATGTTTTTCTCCCCAGTTATGGGTCTTTGAGAAACCCCTTTTAGAAAGTTCTCTCTACCAAACTTATGTTTTTGGAGCTGGACCAAGATTGCTTGAACAGTGCCCAGAGATGTGACCTGTACATTCGTGTGTGTTAGTTAACTACGCTGATCTCACACTTCTCCACACTTCCCTGGACAGGTTATTCCTTCCTCTGGCACAAGATCTCTGCTTGGGGTAAGCGATCTAACAGCAGAGTGTTGGCTTCAGTGGTGCCCATTTGAGACTTACTCTTGACTTGTGCCTAAGGTTGCCCTCAGTTGACCCTGCTGTAAGTGGGTACCTGGCCATTCAGACTGGGAAGCCAAAGGCAGGCAGACTTGATGCTAGCCATTCCTTGTGTCCCACTGACTACCAACAGTGGCAAGCCTTAACCACACTAGCACAGTGGTCCAGTAGGCTCAGAAGGATCCTTGACCATGACCAGTGCCATAGCAAGGCGGAAGTGAGCAAGGCGACCAGCTTGGATGCCAAAGTGAAGGGGTGCCAACAGGTGCTGCCCAGCTAGGGCAGGGCGCAGTACAGAGCCACGAGAGGCTTGCTGGGGCAGGGGGTGGCCCAGAAATGGGGGGAGGACAGCTCCCACCACTACGTGCACTTTCAGGCAAGCATGGGGGAGGGGTGTCCCCTGGATCCGTGTGCAGCGTGAGGGCAGGCTGCCACTGCAGGCTTTGCCCCAGTTGCCAAACTTCCCTGCCATAGCACTGACTGACTGCTCTGTCTGTGACTGCCTCCAGAGTCTACCTCTATCACCCAGGCCACACACCTGGCTCCATCCACAAGGCATGTCACCATGCTGTCATGGGAAATCAGACACAAATGAATCTTACTTAGAAGAGGCACAGATCTTCCAAATGAAGTTTCCTTTCCATGCTACTTTTTTACACAGGGTATGAACATAAGGTCCTTAAAATAAATCTGTCTGTTTAAACCAGAGATTGTAAATGGAGGCTAGAGATCAAAGGCTGGGATTCTCACATCTTGCCAAGACAGACATATCCATTCATAAGATTTTAGTGTAAAAATACTTGCTAATAAAGAGGATCATAATCGTATTATTAAAACTGACCTACAACAGTATGTTGTTCAAGAAAGAGCTAGACTATGCCCTAGTTAGAAAGTCAAACCGGGTTCTTTGTTGTCGATTTAATGAGCTGTGATTGTGTTTATTTTCAGCACTATCTATATTCATTAATATATATATTTTTAAGATCTGATTGTTAATGACAGAACTTGACAGGAAGGATTGGCTTCCTTTTAAAGAAAGAAAAAAAAAGATCTGATCCTGTCTCTAAAATTTATTTCTTAAGAATATGGAGGCCTGGTGCCCAATGGCTCTTGAGTTTGTTCTAATTTGGTTCAGAAGAGTTGGATAGGGAAAGGGAAGTTAATCACCGACCCCCTGTTCTTTGGCATGAAGAAATCCTACAAGCTGCAGTGGGACCCACAGGCATAATTAGAGCTCTATGATCTGACTCTGAGTGAGGCTAAGGTCTTGGAAGGGTTAGGATGGTAAGAAATAGTCTAAAGGAAAGCTGATTCTGCTCAAAGCTGCCGTTGCCATTGGTGCTCCACTTCCAGCCCACAAAGCCACAATGCTGGGGTTCAGAAATTTGGCTGCAGCAGCATTAATTGCTTTACCTCTGCTGCTAAATTTCCTGGCCTGTGGAGAGCAGCACAGAGTCAGAGGAGGGGCACACTGATGTGCTCTGGGTTAGAATACAAGGCAGTCAAGGGGAAAGAGACTTAACGGTGGGGGTTTACTACAGATCAGCCAACCAAGGGGAAGAGCTAGACCAGGAATTCTTAAGTCAGCTCATGGAGGTAGTTAGGTCAAAGGACGTGGTCATCGTGGGTGACTTGAACTTTCCAGACATCTGCTCGGAAGAGCAGTCAGCCAGGTCTGACTGCTCGTGTAGGTTCCTAGCCCAAATGCAGGACCTCCATCTAACCCAGGAGGTGCACAGCCCCACCAGGGGAGACGCCTTGTTGGACCTGGTGCTGGCCACGGGTGACAACCTGGTGAGGGGGCTGCAGGTGCTCGACCACCTGGGCAACAGCGATCATTGCCTGCTGGAATTCACCATCCAGTGCAGGATGGCAAAGGCCTGCAGCAAGGCAGCAGCCCTAGATTTCAGGAGGGCAAACTTCAATGAGCTAAAGAGAATAGTTGGGGAAGCACTGAGGTCCCAGAGGGGAGGGGAGCCAGGTGTCCAAGAAGAGTGGTTGCTCCTTAAGGAGACAATCCTCCAAGCCCAAAGGGAGATAATCCCAACACAGATCAAAGGCAGAAGGAGGGCACAAAAATCCCCATGGCTCACCAAAAGCATCCAGGAATGTCCTTTAGCTAAAAGGGAGGTGCACACCCAATGGAAGGGAGGAGCCATCACCAGGGAGGATTATACCGCGGTTGCTCAGGGATGCAGGGGGGCAGTCAGGAAGACCAAGGCGGAAATGGAACTGGGAATAGCTTCTTGGATCAAGGACAACAAGAAGTCCTTTTTTAAATACATAGGGGGCAAAAAGAAGGTACCGGGTAATGTGGGGCCCCTGCAAGACACGCTAGGAAATTTGGTCATCACACCAGATGACAAAGCTAACCTATTTAACGAATTCTTTGCCTCCATTTTCCAGATCAGCCCCCCCACCGAGCCCCCCTCAGGCCCCAGGGGAGGTGCACCTAGGCCGAGGGTCAGGGAGGATCTAGTCAGGGAACTTCTAGAGGGACTGGACGTATTTAAATCAGCTGGTCCTGATGATCTCCACCCCAGAGTGCTGAGGGAATTAGCTGAGGTCATTGCGGGACCCCTGGCACAACTGTACGAGCACTCGTGGTGCTCTGGTGTGGTGCCAGAGGACTGGAAGAGGGCCAGCGTGGTTCCCATCTTCAAAAAGGGGAGGAAGGAGGACCTGGGAAACTATAGGCCAGTTAGTCTTACCTCAATCCTGGGTAAGCTTTTTGAGAGAATTATTCTGGCACATGTCCACGACGGGCCAGCAGTGGAGATTATGCTTAGGGGCAACCAACACAGGTTCATTAGAGGCAGGTCCTGTCAGACCAACCTGGTGGCTTTCTACGAGCAGGTCACCAAATACTTAGATGCAGGGGTAGCAGTGGCTATAGTCTTTCTGGACTTTCAGAAGGCCTTCGACACTGTCTCTTACCCCATTCTCATTAAGAAACTGGGGGACTGTGGTGTCGACACCTACACAGTCAAATGGGTCGCTAACTGGCTGGAGGGCCGCACCCAGAGAGTGGTGGTGGATGGGTCATTTTCGACCTGGAGGGATGTGGGCAGTGGGGTCCCCAGGGCTCGGTCCGCCCGCACTGTTCAACATCTTCATCAGTGACTTGGACGAGGGGGTAAAAAGTACCCTGTTCAAATTTGCTGATGACGCTAAGATGTGGGGGGATGTGGGCATGCTAGAAGAAAGGAATAGGCTACAATCGGACCTAGACAGGTCACAGGGGTGGGCAGATGAGAATAGGATGGGATTCAATACAGACAAGTGCAAGGTGATGCACCTCAGGAGGAACAACCATACCTACAGGTTGGGGAACTCCCTTCTTGTCAGTACAGAGGCAGAAAAGGATCTTGGAGTCATCATTGACTCCAAGATAAACGTGGGCCGGCAGTGTGGGGAGGCAGTCAGGAAGGCCAACCTCACCTTGTCTTGCATCCACAGATGCATCTCAAGCAGGTTCAGGGAGGTGATCCTCCCCCTCTATGCGGCACTGGTCAGGCCACAGCTGGAGTACTGCGTCCAGTTCCGGGCACCGCACTTCAAGAGGGATGTGGACAACATGGAGAGGGTCCAGAGGAGGGCCATTTGCATGATCAGGGAGCAGCAGGGCAGGCCCTACGAGGATAGGCTACGGGACCTGAACCTGTTCAGCCTCCACAAGAGAAGGCTGAGGGGGGATCTAGTGGCCTGTTACGAACTAGTCAGAGGGGACCAGCAGGCATTGAGGGATTCCCTGCTCCCTCGAGCACTACCAGGAGTGACCAGGAATAATGGTCACAAGCTGGCAGAGAGTAGATTCAGATTAGACATCAGGAGGCGCTACTTTACTGTCAGGTCAGTTAGGATCTGGAACAAACTTCCAAGCAAAGCGGTGCTGGCTCCTACCCTGGGGGTCTTTAAGACAAGGCTTGACAATCACTTTGCTGGGGTCGTTTGACCTCCGTACTCTTTCCTGCCGTGGCAGGGGGTCGGATTTGATGATCTGCTCAGGTCCCTTCCGACCCTACTAACAATGGAACTATGAAATTATGAAACACAAGGCCTATGGACCAGATCTGGCCCATGGCATCATGTCATCTGTCCTGCTGTTGGGTTCCCTACAGGTCTGGAAATTTGGTGTGGGGAAGCCCCAGTCCCAGCATGTGGAGCTGGGTGGAGGGAAAGTAGGCTACCAGGGCCTTGTTACAGTATATAGGGTAGCATCAGGCCCCAGAGCTAAATCCTGGCATATGGCAGTGGTATCAGGGCCCAGTCCTAGTGCACAGGTCCCAATCTGACCATGCAAATTTTAATCTGGTCTGCTGGCTGGCCCCACACCACTTGTGTGGCCTGTGTGGCCTACAAGGCCAAAACCTTAAGCATCATTGACTTAATGTACTGCTAGAAGGCATTCTAGTCATGTTCAATTTCAGCACTATTGAGGAGGTGTGGGGAAAGAAACTACTACAAAAAGGATACATACTCATACATGTTCCAAAGGTAGGAAAGAGGAGATGGGACAGATACATTTATGTGTGGCAGACTTACCGATACAGCCTGGCAGCCTGGGCTCAGAGAATCTCGTGATTGGTGGAGCCCATCCACCAATCAGGTAATGCTGGGAAGGGGTAGCCCTGGCCCTGCTCAGGAACAGGGGGGTGGAGAAAGGGGGAACCCCGGACCTGGCTGTAGCCTGCTCTTTGCAGGTCTGACAAGACTCCAGGGCTGAGCCTCCAGAGTGAATAAAAGGAATTATGTGCCCAGCACCCAAGAGATACATTAAGGGATGGGGAAGAGGACGGGCTAAAAAGAGCTGGTGTGAGCTGGCCAGTGGGCAGAACCAGTGCCCTGAAGAGCCCAAAGACACCTCTTTGCGAGCGAGAGTGGTGAGTAGCTGCATCCCCAGCTCCATCGTGGGGAACGAGGTGTCAGTGCTGGGCTCAGTGCACAGAGCCTGGACCCTAGGAGCTGCATGAGGAAACTCAGGTCTGCAAGCCCTGCCCCACGCACCAGCAAATGTCTGGACCTCGGTGCACACAGCGGTGCATGGAGCCCAGACCCTGGGAGCTGCACGAGGCAGCTCAGGTCTGCAACCCCCTGGCGAGAGGCTGGGACCTCAGTGCACGCAGCAGTACACAAAGCTTGAGACCCTGGGAGCAGCCCGAAGTGGCTTGGATCTGCAATTCCTGGCAAGCAGCCAGGGAACTCAGTGCAGGTGACACTATACAGGGGGTCCGAGAGACGGATTGAGCCCCAGCACCGCACAAGGCAGCCCAGACCTCCAACCCCCAGCAGAAGGCAGAGCCCCCTTAGTACACGTGACAGTGCATAGGGCCACCTGCAAGCAGCAGTCCAAGCAACAGTGGCCTGGGAGGGGAGCTACCCCAGCTGTGGGGTAGTTTATCCCCAGGGAAGCTTGAGCTAATTGGTTGTTGAGGTGCCTTATATTTTGTGGGAGAGTTCCTCTTAGTCTGTGACACTGCACCTTATATTTTGTGGACATTTTAACTTTGTATACTAGTAATTTAATAGAGTGTTAAGTTTAAATTTCTTGAGGGATACTGCTGGGACCCCTCCCCTGATGGTTATATATGCTTACCCATGTATATTTGTGTTTTTACTGCTGTTTAATTGTATTTATACATGTTCACCTGTATTTACCTGTTGTTTGTCTATTCTAAAAACACTGTTCATCAACACATTGTTTGGGGCTACCTGGAGGGATATTAATCTTTCAGCCTTTATCTGTAGGACATAGTATTATATAATATGTGTGTATATGTGTGTGTGTGTTTATGTTTATTAATAGCAATTCACTTAATTCTTGTATATATTAATAAATCTGTATATAGTTAAGTATCTCTTGTCCTGACCTAACTCTATGGGGGGCAGAGGAATCTGGCCTGCATATTGCAGATCACACTCACAGCACTCTTGCCTGCCACCCATCCCTTCTATCTGGAGAGGGGAGCACAGTACTTGAGTGCACCCAGGTTACATATGGATGGGGCAGAGTGGGGTTTATTCAAAAGCAAAACAAAGCAAAAGAGGCACGAGGACCCAAGATGCAGCTTCTAAGAAGCCCTCAGCCAGCTTCCCATTTCCAGATTCTTTTTAACCTGATTCTTCCCAATATGTTCAGTATCTGATACTGTGAGGGAACTTTGACCTGGTCGTAGACTTGCTTGCTTAAAAATCCTAATATTAAACCAGTCAATATGGTTTCTTTTTCTAGGTTCAACAAATGCACCCAAACACAGAGAGCAATGTAGCAGTGTAGCATCCCTGAGCTTAAGTGTTTCTGCCTTGCATGCTGGGAAGAAATTGCTTTGATTAAACAGATTAGATATGAGAGGTGTGAGCTGAACATGAGCAACTGCATAAAAACAACTTCTCCAAGGAAATGGTTAAGGCAATACTGCAATGTTCAGGAGCAAATTACTGAAGGTAAAATACTGAGTTGAAAGAGGCTGGTAAATCGGTATGTCTGCACTGCCTCTAGGCCACACCTGAAGTATGTCCTACCCACTTACTCCTGCTCCATGTTAGCTCCAAAAAATGAGGCTGTACAGCTGCCTTAGAACAGTCCTAGGCACACGCACAGTGCTGCTCTCAGTCTCTTTGTCCCAGTGACATTTCTTGGGTCTGTGGGTGTAGACTCAGGCTTACCCTAAGGCAACTATAACCTTATTTCCAGGTTTTGAAATGCATGGAGAAGGGATGAGCAGGTGGGTCTTATTTACAGTGGCACTCCTGGCCAGAGCACAGAGGCTCTCTGACACCAGGCAGGAGTAGAAGGGGTAGTCAGAGATGTAGTTGCAACTTCCGACTCTGCCACAGGTTTCCTGTGTGACATTAGGCAAAACATTTACTGAATCCATGTCTCAGTTCTCCAGGTGTAAAATAGAGATAATCAAACTTGTCCATGATTTCTCTGTCTTTACCCCAAACACTACAAATCCACTGGAGCAGGAAATGCGATTGTACAGTGACTAGCGCACCAGAGCACCAATTTTATCTGCAGCCTCTTGGAAGGGGTGGCCAACTTGTGGCACAAATGACAGATGCCACAAATGTCAGACAGCCTCTGAACATTGTACGCAGCAGGGTGATGATGGGTCAGTAAACTCAGTAGCAAATAAGGTAGAAAGCAGAGCTGCAGATCAGGCTGGGAGCACAGGGCAAGGAAGAGAAAGTAGAACAGCAGATTGGGTAGAGGACAGTGATGAGAATGGCACTTAGGGATGGTTCAGGACTACTGTACTTTGTGGCACACCTGCCAAAACAGCTGTTCCCCACTGGTATACTCAATACCTGTTAGTATCAACATGTTGGTGCCCTGGTGCTACATTGCTCCTTAGCAACTTGTAGTTATAAAGAGTATCTGAACTCATGGGGAGGAAGAGGTTTCCCAGGGAAATGATACTCATACCACCTGTTGGTAGAGACACGCATTGACTATACAAATAAGTCACTATGCTCAGTTGATGTAATGATGCAGCTTTTGGGTTTAATTCACTTTTCCATTTTTAGTTTTGGTGACTTTACAGCAATATTAACATGTTTATTTTTAAAACCTGAATGATACAGCCCCCTACTCCGTGGCATCTGAGTCTGTGCCAGGTCTTGCTTGGCTTGCTCTTCCACTCTATTTTTATGATTATGCTAAATTTTAATATTAGGCTTTATAAAAGCACTGTTGATTTGTTTGCATGTAACACAGCAGAAATTATTTAAGTGGCCTTTAACTAGCTATTTGTCAGTTAAAATATACCCATTCATACATACAAAGATAATCCCAGTAAAAAAAAAGCATGTAAAATGTGTCTGTGTTCTGAAAATATGTAGTTGTATCTTCATTATATCCCCACAACTCTTGAACAAATTTGTTTCATTTACAGGTAAAAGGTATTTACTGTCCATCTGCAAAGGCATAACTAGCTAGTAATGTACCCTGGGAGATGGGAGAGCATGGTGCAGGAGCAGTGGCCAGATATTCATGGCTGCAGGGAGGAATACCACCTTCTTTTTTTGGCCCAGATGTGTACTGAGCAGCTGTTTAAATACTCATTTTGGCAGCAAAAAAGGAGGTGACATCTCCACGCTCACAGCAGCAAACCCCTGGCTCCCATGTCATGCACTGCCACTGCTTCTCTGTCCTCCCAGCTGCCAGAGTTGCTACAGGAAATATGCAGGTTGTGAGGGGTGGAGACGGGGGATGGGCGAGTGAGATGTTTCATTCCCATCTGTCCCCACCCCCACCCCTGAGCTCTGTTCTGGCACCACCCTCCCACTTTGGCAGAGCCTTGTGCTGCACTTGCTACTGTCCATCCTGAAAATTCAATTTGTGACTTAAAAGTCAAGCCAGTTTCCTTCTATCTCATTTATTAGTACTGAAAAAATTTCCCACCCAAGATGATCAAGGCTTAAAAGAGAGTGTTTTCCAGACCTGTTTGGAGCTTGGGAAAAACTACATGTGACCTGGTTCCTAAGCGGGTTTCCTTTTTTGCAAAGAAATAAAAGTATTACAAGCACCCCAGTTTCTCAGTGCTGATTGCTTGCTTGGCAATAAGTCTAGTAACAGAACTCAGTGATGGGTCACATATGTATTTGGTCTAAAGCAGGGGTGATCACAGACCAGATCTGGTCCCCAGCACCGTGTCATCTGGCCCATGGGGCTCCCCACGAACCTGTGCATATTCTTGTGAGCCATGGCCCTACATGTTAGATTGGGCATGTAGGGCAGCACAGAACCTGATCCCAGCATGTGTGGCAGGGCAGCAGTGTATGGGTCCCGATTCCAACAAACAGAGGCAGCACGGGGTCTTGGGGACAAAGGCAGCACAGGACCCCCAGAGCCTGATCCTGGGGTGTGGGGTCCGAGGCAGCCTGGGGTGTGGGGTCCAAGGCACCATGGGACCAAAAGGTGGAGTACCACCAATCTAAACTGCACAGATCCAAAGAAATCAATGGAGCTACATTAACTTACATCAGCTGGGGATAGGGCCGAACCCCTGAAGCGATATTCTGACACACACGTGAATCCTTGCTTCTCCTTCCTTCATACCATCACACTTCATCCAAACCCCAGCTTGCTGAAGTTATCTCCTCCTGGGGCAGTGGCATGCACCACAACCAAAACCAGCCCAGACCAACGTGCTCCTTACTCATCCTCATTTCTTACATAGACAGGGAGACCAGGAAGTGACTCCCTGTGCCCTGAAATCTAGTGCACTATGCTCCTAAGCAGCTTTATCTCTAAAGCCCTAAAAATTGTCCCCTTCAGCCCTTCCGGCACCCTGGAGCCACAAAGCACCAACAAAACCAAGAACATTCAAAGTTAGGGATTTTCCACCAAGATGTCACAGAAGCTGCAGGACTCTTTTAACGGTGCCCCACAATATTGGCATTGCCAAGTGTGCAAAGACCTACATGCAATTGACGAGACAGACCCAGAGACTTCAAACAGGAATCCCTGGAGTCAGAATCACCCTGAGCTGCTGTGGGCTTTCTGCTGTCTTTGCCAGAGAATCACTCTGTTATTTTTCCCTTGTTATAGAACAAGTGAAAGCCGAGGGCTGGCATTTTCTGAGGGGCGCCTTGAGTCTAAGACGGCCACCTGGAGTCTGCCAATGGATGCCTTGGGCGCATCCAGATGAGTGCGGTCATGCAGCATGTGACTCTGCAAACATGTTTGCAGTGCCACATACCACACGGTGTTCTCCGGACTGCCCAAGTGTGTGCTGCTCTGTTTTCTGTTGTTTTTTGTTTGTTTGTTTTTGGGGGGGTGGGGTAGGGAAGGGTTGCATAGTCGGGCAGCATATGCTGCTTAAAAGCAGAGCCGGGCTGTTTGGAGCCATGCTGTGGCTGCTAGCCAGGCTCTGCCTGGCAGGATCTCCATGGCTGCAGCCCCAGGAAGCCACCAGGACCCCAGGTAAGGCTGCTGGGGCCAATATAGTGCTGGCCCCAGCCTCCCCTACTCCGCCTGGGGCAACTTGCCACATACCAAAGTGTGCGTGGCATGGACATTCCCCAGGGACAAACCAAATGTCTACACACATCTGGACGCGCCCCTTGAGTCTAACAAGGGTGCCTCTGCTAACTGTTGGCAAAGACCTGGCATAGTCATCACAAGTGTGGGCTGAAGCTACGTGACAGATGTTAAGTGCAGGACCTGAGCTAGCTTTGGAAGGGAAGGCATGGCACTATAGGCATTTTTACATGTGTTCTGGGAAGCGGCACTGGGCGCTTTACTTAGTGAGCCATGCTAATTAAAAGCGCCTGCACATCACATGTATCAGCGTCCACACGCTGAAAAATGATGGTGGGGTGCTTTGAACTACAGCTCAACAAATGTGTTTTAGTTCAAAGCGCCCCGCTGCCATGTTTCCAGTGGGGGATACCGATCTGTGTGACGTGGAAAGCTGCTGGAGTGACTCAATCGAGTCTGCTCTGACACGCTGGATTTCCGGCGCATTGGAGCGGGCTCCCTGCGCACCTGTAGGAGCCCAACATTTGCATTTCAGAGTAGAATCTGTAAGTAGTGAGACTGGAATACCTGAGAAAAGGCAAGAGACAAGACGGATGCTGAATGTGTGAGAGTTGTGAGAGACATGGCATACATGAAAGACCTAAGGGAGAGAAGGGGGTGCAGATTCCATTAAAAACCCAGGCAAAGATGAGGCCTGTGGCATCATCCTTGCCAGCTAGGAAGACCTAGCCCAGAGGAACTTCTGATCACCTGGCTACAGACTGTCTTCGGGACTACGTTGAGACCGAGGCAAAGTTTCTGTTTCACCGGCGTTGTGCGCTGTTGCTGTGTCTTACTTTGTGTCACTGCAGCGTCAGCAAAGTTTTCGTGTTGTTCTTTCTCACGTATCTGAAATGGCAAATTGCTGTGCTCAATAAACGCTCTCTTCAGAGAAGGGGCCAGTTTTGTTCCCGCACTTATGAATTCAGTGCCGCTCCCCCAAATCCAATGTTAGGCCGGGTAACAGAAGGGCTGCTGTGGGAGCGCCTCGCCTCTAACCAGGCAGGGGCTGCCTTGACTCTCAGGTGGGGTGCCTTGAGGTTTGAGCAAAGAAGTCTCAAAGGAAAAACTTCCTCACGTTAGTTGGGTTAGGGCACGCACACTCCCACAAGTTTGGTTTTCAGAATTATTTTAGCCCTCGGGGAATTGGGGGCAGTATTTTATGCTGCAGTGTTTTGAATCATCTTCTACGGTGGTGATACAGTTCACGTGTTTCCCTTTATTTTGAGGGGGCCCAAAGGGTTTGGGATAAGGAAATGTTTCAGGGGGTGCCCGGAGGCTGAGGAGGGGGATGAGAGTGTGAAGGGGCGCCTGGAGGCTGAGGAGGGAGACTTGAGTGAAAGAGGGGACACCCGGAGGCTGAGGAGGGGGACGTGAGTGTAAAGGGGCGCCTGGAGGCGGAAGGCGGGCTCGGGCTGCCGCCGCCCCCAGAGGCAGCCGCAGCCGCAGCCGCGGGGAGCGGGCGGGACGCCGGACGCCGCCTCCCCTGGCAGCAGGGCGCGGGCGGGGGCAGGGGCGGGGCGGTGCCGGACCAGCCCCGTGGCGGTGGCCGCGCCGCGCGGAGGGCGAGGGGCAGAGGCGGCTGCAGCCATGGGCGAGGGCGCGGGCGCGGAGAAGGTGCCCCTGGCGCTGGCGGGCCCGGCCGAGGCGGAGCGGGGGCTCCCGCCCGCCTACGCGGCGGCGGCGAGGCCGGGCCGGCTGCTGCGCACGGGCGCGGCGGTGCTGGGCGGCGGGGCGCTGCTGCTGCTCGTCGGCGCCATCGGCGCCTTCTACTTCTGGCAGGGCAGCGACCAGCACGTGAGCGGGGCCAGGGGGCGGGAGGGGTGGCGGGGAGAGCCCGGCCGGCGGCGGCCTGCCCCGGCACCCACCCCCGCGACGGAGCCTCTCGCCTGGCATCCCGCGGACCGGCACCCCCTAGGCGAAGCGCGTGTCGTCTGGGATCCCACAGGCAAGCCCCGGGGATTCCCCGGGCAAAGCCTTGTAGTCCGGGATCCGAGAGTGCACCCTGGGGTCCCCAGGACAACGCCTTGTAGGCTGGGATCCTGCGCCAGGGGCTCCCCACGTGCGTGTGCCCAAGGGCACGTCCCAATTTAAAAGGAAAAGCAGCGGGTGCCAATCTGGATATTAAAGTTTCAAATGGAGATCAATCCGATCATCTCATCCATTACTTAAAATTGCTTTAGATCCGCAGCTTCCCTTTACTTCGTCTTCGTGTGAAGTTTTATCCACGGCGCCCACTTGCGAACCGCTGCTGTAGACCCACAAGCGCGTTGTCCCACGTGAGGTACCTGCGAGGCGTCCAAATTAACGCGCCGCCTCAGACCAGTCCGGGCTAAGCCTCCTGTGTCCCCCCCCCCCCCATCCCTTTATGCAAGTCAAATCCTGGACCAGCCTGCTCATCTCTTTTAAGTCCCCCTGAGTGCCTGTGAAGCACTGATATAATGCTTCCCCGCTGTGATAACTGGGGCTAATTTGAGGGAACTGCCATTCAAGCTGCCTGTATAAAGGACTGTCCTGCTCCTGTTCTGATGTTAAACCTGCCTGTCTTTCTAGCTCAGGTGTTCAGTTTAACACAAGCCAAGTGCCCCTAAAACAGAAGCAGACCCAGAGCCAAGCAGTTCAGTATATGTTAAGTGCCATTGTGGCTCTGCAAAGTTGCTCCTTTTCAGGCGAGGATGATCTAGCTTGCTAACTTTAATACATCCTAACTGTAATATGTCCAGTGAATGTGTGACTACACCCCACATCTCAGTTCTTGCAGGCTCCAGAACATGCGCCTAGAGCAGCCCTCAACCTTGTTGGACTTAACTCAGCCCTCAGAAAACACAAGGTCTTAACTGGTTTTTTTGAGGACAGGAAAGTAGAGTGATTTTTCTGATGCAAAGAACTCCGAAAGGTCTAAATGGTCACAACAGGTCTGAATGATTTTGATACTGTGGATTTCTATTTGAGTTCATCTTGTGAATCATGTTTGCAGAGCCAACATTGCATGGCCCCCTGCGGGACCCTTGGAAGGACCTCAAGGGGCCCTGGTTGAGAATCACCAAGACAAATACTGCGATTAGGCTCCATAAACTCCCACCCTCCTCCCTCGCTTTCTGCCAGCTCCCACCTAGCAAATGTTCTGCACTGTTTGGGGTATAAAACTTATACAAGAGCATGAGCTCTTGAAGCAGGGAACATTGGGTTAAAGAGAACAAGGGACTAATTGAACTAAAGGGTGTAGTAGAGATCAGTTATAGCAATAAATGCTCTTCTTTCAATGTGGCAAAATAGTTTCAGTCCTGTAAGGAAGGACTTTCAGTAAAGTTTTGTCAAGCTGATTTAAATAAGGAAAGTCAAGATTGAACTAATTAAAGAATTATGAATGTAAATATTTTCATTTTGGAATTAGGGATTTTCAGACTGAGTCAAACTGCCTAAATTTAATTAGGTGCACAGTTCCACTGTACATTTCTCTTGGTAACTTGCCAATAAATTCGTTAAGTTAAGTTGGTATTTTTCATATAGGTCCAGAATGTTTTTGTCACCTGTCCATTTGGAGTCACATAAGAGAAGCTGATTCTAGTTAGGAAAGGGAATTTATCAATGTGAGCACTGACAAACACCACTTCTATTTTTGCTTATAAATTATCAGTTTGTTACCCTATCTTCACCCTTTCCCAGAAGAATCCTGTCGTTGGCAAATTCCAGCTATCAGAACAGAAAGGTGGTAAAAGAAATGCATCTATTTAACATGCCACATCGTCTGCATCTTCACCACAGACCATCCTTTGACAGTTAGCTATGCAACGCTGTATTTAATTAATAAATAAATTTGCTTTAAAAAATGTAAGGAACAACATTTTCACTCTTCATCTACAGGCTTGAATGCATTATGTATACATGTACAAGAATTTATATCATCTTCAGATTAAGATTTTTAAAAATTCAAGGATTTTTCTGAGCAGAAAGAATGTTTTTAATGTGGGGTATATATTCTGTATTTCACAGTATGCAAGTCAAAGTTTGAAGCCAAAATATTTACCCTTAAATTTCCACCTTGACTTATACACCGTCCCCTGCAAGCAGTGCTGCCTGGACCCTGCGCCAGTGCCCTGCCGCATGGGGAGGCAGCATGCTGGTGGGTTCCAGGGAAGTTAGATCAGGACCCTGGGAGCTCAGGTGGCACACGGCCCGCTGACAGTCTGTCCTGCTGGCCCCAGGGCTCACCGTTACCACGGAGGGTAGGACTGGGCCCTCCCCCCCGCCGCCCCCCCACAGCTCGGGGGCTGCCTGGCCCGGCAGCAGCTCACCCCCTGGCTGTGGTGGGGTGGGCAGGTTCCACCAAAATCAAGATCATGCCCGTTGCTGCTTCTGCCTTCAGCAGACTCCTATAACCAGCAGGACATTTGGTATTGCCCAGTAAAGCATTACTATGTAACTATGCAGCAACTACTGTGTGTTAAAATAGGCTAATGAGCTGTTGTCTACTATTTGTGAATATAGGTAGTAGTTTTACTACCTACTTAGCTAATGTACAGTTAGAGCTGATGGAACATCAGCCTGGGCAGCAGGAGGTGGGAGAACTGTTCCCTCCCCCAGGCAGCTGCCTGATGCCGAACCCGCTCTCTGAGATCAGAGCCAGCCCCAGCAGCTGCCTGCTGCCGAGGCAGGGGACAATGTCCCAGCCCTGGTTCCATTTTCAGAGCTGGGGCCTGGCAGCTGTCTGATGCTGGGGCAGGGGGCAATAACCCAGCCCCTGCTCCAGTCTCAGAGCAGGGGTGGGGGCATCAGGCAGCTACCTAGGGTAGGGGAGCAGGGTGGGAGGCAGCTGCCCTGGGGCTGGAACAGCTCTCCCTGCTCCTCCCGCAGTGTGGAGATGTGCTCCCAGGGAAAGCTTACTGCACAGGGCAGTAAATTAACTGTGCAGTAAGCTTTCTGCACATTAATTGCATGTGTGGATGCACCCATAGTGAACCTTCCATCACTGCAAAAATAAAACCAAGTATTTTGAAAATAAAAAAAAATTACAGGACAATTGGGTTGAGCTTACACTCCTGAAAGAAAATACACTCAGCCTTCTACATTCTGGAAACCTCTTTTTCAGGTACTTACTGCCATCAAACAAGATCTTCCTGCAAATGGGAACCCCAGATGGCTATACTGATGATTAGAGTAAATTGAAGTTAATTTTTGCCCTTAGCAATTTGTGTGAGCTACTCATCCCAGTTGTACCATTATGGAGCTGCTCTCAGCCGGATCCTGAAGAACTGGGAGGGGTGGTTCCTGAACCCAGAGCTGCCACCAGCTCTGAGCAGGTTCCAGATGTGGGACTGTCAGGTTGGTTCACTTGATTGTCAGGTGCAGCCACTGATAGACCTGGGGTAGGTTCAAGACCCTGAGAGCTCATTGTCATACCCAGCCCTGGATAGTTTCAGGGACAGTTTGGGACCTCAAGATATCCCTGGCCCGGTCTGACAATCAGGTAGGATGCTTCTAGAATGACCCAGTGTCATACATGGTTTTTAGAAGTTTCAGGATCCTGGCCCTCTTGGGGCCCCCCTGCCACCATCCCAGGAACCCCATGCCCCCAGACATCTGAAGATGGCATGTTCAGCCCAGCTCCCCACAGCCTGGCATTTTAAAAGAGACTTGGAAAGGCTGCTGGGCTTGGGATTAGTCAGGTTCCCAGGGCACGAAGCCCATCTCAGCTTACTCAGGAACCTTGCAACTTGTTGCCCCAGCTGGCCATTTTCAGCATCAAGACCAGAGCTGTCCCGGTTGCTGAACCTTATTCCCACAGTGATGCTGACAATTAGCTGAGGTTGGGGAGGGAGCAGTCACCTTAGGTTTCACTGAGTTCTCTGACTTCCCATCACCCAAAGGGTAACATGCCACACATTCAATTTAAAGTTTGGTGGAAAATAGATGCAAAATGTTCTACATTTTTCAAGCGATATATTTATGGCTGGTTGGCCATTTTTATCATGTGATAATTACTTTTTACATGTAACATGCCTACATTTATTGTGCAATTAACCAGCTTATTGAACAATATAACGTCAGGAAATTCTCCCCACAGCATAATTTAGAAAAGCTCCTTAGGCCCCCATTACACTGAACATTTATACCACAATCCCAGGCTTCCCTGAACTGGCAGATAGAATGGGTGCGATTGGGATCTGATCCCAGATCCAAACTATCATGCCTCCAGCCATGCATGGGTGGCATGACAGATGATGTGATTTTTGGGATTGAGGATAAGATCCCATGGTGCCTTTAAATGAACATGTGCCAGGGGCCTAAATCACACTTAACCTATTCCTCATTTTAGTTTTGCTGATGTCAAAATATCAGTAAAAAGTGCTTGCCTGTGAATACCATTCTTTGGGGTATTAGTGGGATTTTGACTTTGGCACGATAGTAAGTATGAATAAAAACGTGTAAGTATGAATAAAAGCCAGGAACTGAAGGGGGATATGACAGTCAGATTGGCATATGACTTGGTCTAAAAGTGAAAGACAGGAAGATACAAACCACCACCCCCCCCCCCCCAAAAAAGAATGATAATATTCTTTATTCCATTTCAGGTTTATAATGTTCATTATACTATGAGTATTAATGGAAAAGTACAAGAAGGATCAATGGAAATAGATACTGGAAACAACCTAGAGACCTTTAAAACTGGAAGTGGAAGTGAAGAGGCTGTAGAAGTGCATGATTTCCAGATTGTAAGTACAATCATTCAGGTCTTTCAAATTAGACATTGTCTACCATTGGACTCCATGTGTATGCTGGCAGAATTAGTGCAGCTCTGCACCCGAGCCAATATTCCCAGCTTCTCTGTAAAGCTAATTAGCTGAGGTGAAACACTGTACTTTGTGACTATATTGCTTCCAGTATCCGAGCTGCTTCACACATTTCTATACAGCATTGCGTTGTTCCCTGAAAACATCTCCTAAGGTGCCCCATTGAAGTCAGTGGAAAAATTCGCATTGACTTTAGAGGAAGCAAGGTTAAGCTTTAAGCCAAAGAAATGCAACATCTAAAACAAAACCAGGTAGAGAAAGCTGGTGAGGGAAGTTATGTGGGTTCTGCTGGCCTTGCCCTTCCCCACTTGTTAAGTCCAGGAACAGAAGAGGAAGTGGCTTCCTGCCTTCTGTGCATGCATAGGGATAGTTATGTATGTTTGGAAAAACCTTGAATCCCCAAACAGTCTGCAGTTGTTGGCAGTATAGTCTGGGATCATAGCATCAGCCTTACTGACAGCTGAACTATAAAGTTGGTGGTGAGCCTCTAGTCATGTGCCTTCACTATTCCACATCTGTACAGAAATGCCATCTCAGTGGAAATCCAATGAATTCTTCTAGCTCTGGCCCCTCACGACAGCTATTAGCTGCTGCGTAAGTGCAGCCAAATATTCAACAGAGACCTAGGAACAATTACAACTGGTTGGGTGTCTACAGATGAGTATGTGGGGCAGAAATTGGCTGCCAAGGCTAACTGACTGAGGTAAATGAGCTCTGCTTTCACTTACTGAGTGCTGGGGTCAGGGTCCAGGAAAGCAAAAGGGCCAACTTAAGTTTTGAGTCCCAAAGAGTTGAAATGTAAGCTGAACAGACTATTGAGGAAATACACCTTATGTTAGTGGCAGAGGAAACCCATTAGTAACCCTTAGAAAAGTTGGCATCCAAGTGTATTTGCTTGTTCATTTGCTAGTCTAGGGCTGTAAGCAAAGCAGAGCTATGACACTGGGATGAGTAGCTCACACAAATTGCTAAGGGCACGAATATCTGTGTTTTAAGAAATGCATTGACCATAACTAATGGCATTTTTGCAAAACGGTTTCCCTCCTTGGTGAGGTATCTCAAAAACATGAATGGCCCATTCCAAAGTAGCCTTATTGACACTGCACATCTCTTTCTGCCCAATAGTTAAGCAGAGCAGTTTTCATGGATCACATAATCGTTGTAGAGATCCTTTCCTTTGCTCCCTCTGTATGAAACAAAATAGAGCAAGATGGCAGGTGGGGAGGGGGTAAAAAAAATGCTAAGATTATAAGGACAGGGGGGTTTTTTGATCCACCTAATGTGTGGGGAAAACCAGACTCATGGGGAATTGAGGAAGAGGAGAAGATTCGAGAAAGACTAACCTTTGCATAAAACATATAGTCTGCACCTTTTTTCCAAGCAGTCTCGAATTCCAAGATGTTAGAAATGTAGGAATTGCGTGTCATTTGTTTAGAATTATAAAAACACATATTACAACAAACACTGGAATTCTGCCTTTGTTCTCTATGTGCTGGGTCTGCTTCAATAGAAATTGCACAAAATGCAGCAAGTTGCTTACACTTGGCTTGGACATAGTTTCTCTGTGGTCTTGTTGTAAGCAGTTGGATGACACATTAATGGAGGTAACCATGAAATATCTGTTTTGTAGGGCATAACCGGAATCCGTTTTGCCGGAGGAGAAAAATGCTACATTAAAGCACAAGCTAAAGCTCGTGTTCCTGAAGTGGATACCATGACTAAAGAGAGCCTCTCATTTGAGCTGGTAGGGAGAAATCTTTTAAGATACTTAATAAACCCATAAGACTTTTAAAGGACATTTAAATACAATGATCTGGTTGGTCAGCAAGTGCCCTGGAAGGGAAGAGAAAATGCCTCTGAGAAAAACTGATAAGGAAAAATTAGTTGCTCTAACCAATCCAGACAGTGGTTTGGATGAGCTTTTAGGAGAGTTGTGTCTAGACTGGACCAGAGGGAGGGATCCTGTTGATCAAGATCTTTGAGAAAGGGTGTAAAAAGGAATCTTCTTGGTGCATTGGGAAAAAACTTGAAGTCCAAAGCAAAAGAAAAATTTAACTGACCTTAGACCTGCTAGTTTAAAAATGGGTTTCCCAAACCAGACTTGATTCTAGGGCATTGATTTAAGGTAGCATTTTGTTCTAAGGGACTACAAATTTTGGGCTGAAATGCTGTGACCATAGTTTTCAAACAGGGATGTCTGCACCTCATGTTTGCAAAAAGCCTTTTTTTGTAGGTGTTTCAAAATTAAGCTTCCCAGGGACCAGACCCTGAGCACTTTGCCCACATTGTTCCACTGACTTCCCTGGCTCTGTGTCATTCCACACTCTTCACTGTGGCAGAGGGCCCCAGTAAGGGAAGGCAACAGGACTGCAGTAACACAAAGTACCTACAACCTCTGCCTTGTCAGGGGTTGGACAAGAATCAGACAAAGTAGCCAGAACTGGCTGGAGAATTTAAAGTAAAAGCAGAAAATAATTGACTGATAGCAACATCAGCCCGCACGGAGCTTCCAACAGAGAATAAGCCACCCTGCCACAGCAGAAAGCCATACTTTTCTTCTCTTTGGGAGCATGAAATCTGCATTTCCAGTCCCAGCAAAAATAAACCTTGTCCAGTTATAGTAACTATAGGACTTTGTGCGAGTGCACCATAAATCAAATCAGTCCCAAGTTGGGGGCTGGAAAGTCTGAGGCTTTCCTCACACAGATCACCTTTGAAGGAAAAGAATTAAGTTCCTCAGATTCTGGGCTCAGTTTTTACAGATGTGAGGAATCCCCACAAGGCCATGGTTGTCTTGTGCCTCAGCACTCCCTATAAAGTGACCCAACTGCCTTGCATTGGGCACCGCTCCAAAACCTTAAAAGCTGCACTGCCAGTGAGGCCGAACCTACCTGGCAGCCCCCAGAACCTCTCCTTGGAGACTGCCTGGCACAGAAACACTTTGCACAAAATGGAATACAGACCAGCTCAGGATTACTTCTGTGCCT
This sequence comes from Crocodylus siamensis, assembly GCF_052110815.1. Classification (NCBI taxonomy): domain Eukaryota; kingdom Metazoa; phylum Chordata; order Crocodylia; family Crocodylidae; genus Crocodylus; species Crocodylus siamensis. Next base: position 360,226,155 of record NC_143395.1, read on the forward strand.
GTTTCCCATCAGGTCCTATTACTGTATGCTGATTCCCCAGCCCCAGAGCTACAAGCATAACTACAGTAGAAGCAGCTGTGGTTTGAATGTGGAATGGATAGAGCCCTGATTTCCTCCTACTAGTGCATTAGCTTTAAGATGGGAGAAAGAAATAATTTAAAAAAAAATTCTGTGCGATTGACAAAATCTCATTTGCTAGTTCAGCAGCATCTGCTGAGATTTTTAACACAGCATAATAAACCTATTCTCTGCTTCGTGACACTGCAATATATGTCCTCTCTGCCCAACCTAAGAAGCTGCAGCTTTTATTCCACTGGTAGGAATAAAAAGCTGGGAAATAAAAAGCTGGGTAGGTAGAAAAAGAACTGCTGAGGTTCTCAGGATGATTTGCCTCAGGGAGGTTGTAAATGTCAAAACCATCTCCCACTTCCTCTCCTTGTGCTTTGACACCAAGATGGGAGAAAATTATGGTGTTAAAAAAAACAAACAAAAAAACCCCAGAAGTTGTGCAGTGAAGGTAGTCTGAATGACAATTTACTGTACTCTGTGCTGCTATAATTAATATGCATTTACTTAATGAGAGGGAGCAAGCAGCTCTCTAAAACTAACGGGGAGAGCACCAAAGGTCAGAACTAAATCCTTTTGAAGGAATGCCAGACTTCCATTGAATTCACTGGGGGCTGGATCAACCCCCTTTCATTATTTTAAGGAGCTGTGGTCTCTCTTGCCTAATTGGGATAGTTTAACATTATTAAGTAAAGGCAATGTCTTTCTATTGAAAATAGAAGTAAGTTGCCATCATGCAATGTTATACCTCTACTGGTAAAACAGATGTTCCTCCACGGTTGCAGAAGTGTTTGCTATCCTGATTTTTGCCTGCAATTTTTTTTTTACCATGCTACTTACTATATATTGCCCTGAAAGGCATGCATCAGAGACTAGATGATTTGCCAACTTGATGCTACATTGAAACATGGAGAATTCTTCATTGCCTGACTTACCTGATTATAAATGTCACCTCAATTGTTGCATTAGTCAATTTTGGCATCTACAGTTAAATATATATACACATATATATAAATCTTTTGTTCCAATACATATCTAATTATAACCTATATTGAGCATAAACTGGTTCATTAAATAAATGTGTAGATATCAGAAGTCCATTTACTCACAGGGTTGGGGAAAATTTCTTTGGAGATCAACAACTGGATTATTTTTCTTATCTAGATCCAGTTAAGTTTGGAGGTTTTTTGTTTTTATGGTGGGGATGTTGGGAAAAACTCAAATGGGAAAATATAAATAACATGCTGCTCTTGCTACAAAAACTGAATAGCGAATTTAGATTCCATGAGACCTACTATAAAAGTAAGTAAATATATTAAGGGAACAACTTGGCAAAATTAATTGATTCTAGTGGATTATCTACCAAATCTTAGTGACATACAGAGGCAATTCAGAAGTTTAACTTTGAAATCATACCAGTTTTCAGGATGCACAGGAGGCTTTTTAAAGAAGTTTCACTGCTGTTAATAAATAGCTACATTTTGTTTGTAAAATAAAACTTTGAACAAAAAAGTTTAAAGAATCAGTCATATTATTCTGAAGCTACAAACTGAAAACCTGCAGGGCATACTTCAAAATGAAAGCTCTTAACTTATACTTCAAATTCTTGGTCAACTGAACTGGGTCTACTAAACAAGACCTTTTATCAGACCCATCATATTAACTTTAAACTGGAAGTATCTGTATCCAAACCAGAACCTGCCCTAACTTTCAGGAGAGTGGCTATGTCTATTACAGCAACATCCTAAAATGAACAGGCCAACAACCCATAAACATTTTGAGCTGTTCTTAGTTTAAATCAGCTCAGTTCCACTCATGTTAGTGGACCTATACCAGTTTACATCAGCTAAGAAGCTGATCCTCTGGCCCAAATATAAGCCCTGTTAAAGAGAGTGGGCACAAAACCCTAGCCCCGTTAATGTGGAGGCTAGTTTTGCCGTTTGCCTCAGTGGTTCACTCCAGGAGTTTTTTCCATTGATGTCCATTTGATTAAGGCCCCACTTCGTGCAAGTAATTTGCAAGGCAGAACGATCTTCAGAAGCATATTTGGCATCAGTCTCGGCTGAAGCTGTGTTTGGTGCCTGGCTGTTGACATAAAGATGCACAGGTAACATATACAGGACACCGGATGAGAGGCTTTATACTCTTTACTTGCAGGAAGATGAAATCATGCCAGTTAAATTTGATGAAAATTCCCTTATCTGGGTAGCTGTGGACCAGCCTGTAAAGGACAAAAGTTTCCTGAGCTCCAAGATCCTAGAGCTGTGTGGAGATCTTCCAATTTTCTGGCTTCGACCAACATACACTAAAGGTATTATTAGAGGAAAAAAAAAAAAAAATTAAAAAGAGAGTGCCCCAACTCCTTTTTTCCTCCCTTCCAATAAATCTAAACCGCCAGGGCCTATAGCTATGAGATCTGTATCGTCATGGATCTAGTGTCCCTTTTCCCCAGCCTGCCTCCCAAGGTCTCTGCAGCCTAGTGCTGAGACCCATGATGGGAAACACCAAACTCCCCAAGTGAAACTCTCTGGCCTATTCTTCCCTTCCCTCCAGAACAGCTGTACCAAAGAATGTATATGAAGTTAAGTTCACCTTCAGGCCATCTGATTTCTTAGAATATGGAGGCGGGCAGGGAGAAGAGGCCATATAAAATTGTCAAAGGAGGCATAACCAACACCACTGTGAGGCCACAGCAAGCAGATTAGGAGGAGTTGGGCAGAGAATGTGACACTGGTGCCCAGGAGGTAGATAGGGAGTGGTGTTCAGGCACTGGGCAGGGAGATGAGGGAGGAAAAAAAGTACTGTACCTATTTGGTCCAATGGAGAAAAAAGGACTATGAAGGATGACTGGAAGGGTTTCCTGCAGAGGGCTGGTGGCAGAGGACAAGCGGAACTGCCTCTTCCTTGATGCTCTCAGAGTTTAGTATTAAATATTTAGTAGAAAGATAAGAGTGAGTGATACTACAGCATCTGGAGGGTGCAACTTGCTGGTATATTTTTTACATGACCAACAAAACAAAACTTGCTAAATTAAAAATTTCGAACATTTCCTGTGCCTGGCATATGAGCACTAATCATCAAAAAAGTACTATGAGAGATAACTAAGCCACTTTTTCAGGTCTCACACGTCCTCCTTCAAGCCACTTCTTTTTCTATCATAAATCCATGCTTTGGAAATTTCAAAAAGTTGCAGTTGCTCTGCTTGAGAGCTGACTATGTAAGCTGGACTTCAGGAAGAATGTGGTTTAGCATTGGTATAGGCTACCTACAGAGACTGTGAAATCTGCATCCTTGGACATTTTTAAGAACATATTGAACGAACACTGGTCTGGGATGATCCTGCCTTGAGCAGGCGGCTGGACTTATGACATCCCAAGATGTCTTCCAGCTCTGTTTTCTTTCAACATTCATTTCTGTGAATGTCACTGGCCAGCAGCTCAGTGGGTCCAATGCCCTTCCCAAGTCTGCCCTTTTTTATTTGGGAAAAAAGGGGGGAAAAAAAATCTTGAAACATATGGAATTGCACAGTCTGTACATAGCTCCCATCTGGAGCCTACCTATCTTTGCAGTTACAATCCCGTTTTGTTGGATTGTCCATTCACAATGTTTTCCTTGAACTAGTGCAAGAACACATTTAAATCAGTGACTTCTTCTGCAGATAACCAAAGGGAGAAGAGAGAAATTGAGAGAAAAATACGCCAAGCAAATTTTGACATAAACCAAATTGAAGCCACTACAAAAGAAACAAGCACCAGGCCACCCACCGGGCAGCCACTTCAAGAGCCTGACCGCCAGTCTAATGACACTGAGCCCAGTAGCCACGAATCTGATCAAATACTTAATCCAGATAACCCGTATTATGTAAGTATACATCTGCACTAGAATCCCCTTTGAAGTCATTTGACTTCTGCAGGTATTTAACATGTACTGGGTTTACATTTCTTTGTGCATATACTTCTCAAAATAGTTTCATACAGCTGTGCAGACATGTAAAATGGCGGATTCCTCCCTCTTCTCAGTCTCCATGGTATGGTGAGTAATTATAGCAGAACTGGATCATTCCTATCCAGGTGGCTCACAGCAGGTTGCCAAATTAAAGGCTCTTTGTTGTGGTTTTTACTTCAAAGGCCACCACATCTCTACTGAACTGGAACTCAGCAGCTGGTCAGAAAAGCAGCACCCTTTGAAATAAAACCAGCTGCAAACAGCTGTAGCACCTCAGGGGTCCCACATAGCTGCTTGATGTGGCTCTGTATGGTCCTGATTACTTTGAAAACCTCATTCACAGTGGGAGGGAGAAGGTAAAGAACCCAGCCTTGCAATGTATCTACGTTCTGCTGGATGGTGAATCTGTGTTTTTATTCTTTTCCTTTTATCAACAAGGGGTCAGTTATCTTTGTTGTACTTGAAATTCACAAGCCATATCAGTTCCAACCCTTGTTCCATTTGCTGTTTAGCTCTGCTCTGCCTGCTTCTCTCCCAGAAACCTGCAGAAGTGTACCTAAAAGCGTGTCTAAATTTATCCCAACCATGCAGTGGGTCCAATAAAAGATGTCACCCACAAGACCCCTTTCCTCTACCCATAACACTGACTTTATGAAGATAAGGACCAAGCCACGTCCATCTGGCCTCTGGGCTACTGCATTCCGGCTGGGTTTATGAGGAAATGAAGCAGCAAAAGAAGTCAGAGAGATGAGAGGGCCATGCTGTGGTCCTTGTTCTCCCTCCATCTCTGACATGATGCGATTTACAGAATGAAAATGTTAAGACACCCCATTGCTCTAAGCCTGCCCCACTGCAGCAGAACTATTAATAATCTCAGGAGCAGCTTCTACCCTCCTGTACCTACATCAGACAATTCATATCTATCATTTGGTGCAGCAGGAATAAAGTCACTTTAATAGGGCAGTGTCACAAAATCAACATCTCCTGCTTTGGAAAATAAGTTTCAACTTTGTCTTGACATTTAAGTAGCAGCAGGAAATCATTGCACTATGACAGTGTTCTACTCAGATGACACCTCTTAATTAGACTTAAAACAAATCACCTAGAACTAAATTGATTCCATTTCTTATGAATTCAGTTAATTACCAGACCCAAAGTCAGCACCAGAATTAAATCCCCGGTAGGGCCAGCCAGAAGGGATTATAACCCAGTTAGAAGGTGCAAGGGGTCTTTGAGGCAAACCGAGGAGCTTTCTGAAGAGCAACAGCAGTACAATTGGTGTAGGCTTCCCTGGGGACTCCTTACTGACAATCAACTCATTTTATACAGAAGGTACTTACTGGAAGATGCTCTCAATTTTCTGTAAGCACTGGGAAAGGAGGTCTTTGATTTATGAGACATGTTTAGCCCTGGCCTTAAGCAGACCCTTTCTGCTCTTTCCTTCTTCCTTTTAAGGAGCAATTTGGTATAACACAGAGCAGTAGATCAGGTCTCAGACCTGGGTTCTGCTTGCAGCTCTGCCACCGACCTGTGTAAGACCTGGGACAAGATTAGTTTGTCTTTCAGTACCTTGGCTTGTCAATCTCTAAATGGAGGACATGCTGCTCCTCTCTTTAGTAAGGGGCTTTGAGAGCAGTGGGTAAAAATGCAAGCATGAGTTAGACATAATTCTTCTTGTTCTTTATCACCAAAGAGGCACCAGAGGGAAATAATGGACTGAATAAAAAGAGCTAAGCCTTCTCCTACTTTCTCCCAGGAGGAGGAATAGAAAGGCTCTGATAGCCATGGAGTCTGTCAATATTCTCTGCCTCTCCCAATGCTGTAAATTCTTGCTTCCTGGCAAGACAGTGCAGTACAGCCAGTTCTCCAGAATTCACCACACAATGGAGAACAGGAGTGGTTGAAAAACAAGGTAAATGGATTCCGAGTATCAAAAAATCCTACAAAGCACAGGTTGTGAAATGGTCTTCTCAGGGAAGGTGATGCAATTGCAGCCACTTAAGACTTAGTTAAAGACAAGACTCAACAAAGCATTTGAAAGTGTTATGGTGGGGGGTGGGAAATAGTCCTGTACCCTGAGCTGGACGGGGTTGGATAACCTCATATGTCTCTGCCATCACTAATGTCTCTACCTTGGAGTTTACTGCTTTTAAACTTTTCATGACCTTAATGCTCTCAAAAAATTGGGAAAGCAAAATAATGATATGAAAGCAGAGGGCTGACTTCACATTGTGACCTATTTATTTACTTGGGCAATTCTAGTGTAGAAGTGGAGCAAAGAAATGGCAAATCAAGCCAAGATTGATGGGTAACACAAATGTGGAACATTTCTGTTTCTGTGTAACATACTTAAGAGACCATGTTTTTATTTTGTGTTTCAGCAATTTGAAGGTGAAGGAATGGCTTTTGACCCAATGCTGGACCATCAAGGCATATGCTGTAGTGAATGTAGACGAAGTTACACACAGTGCCAGAGAATCTGTGAACCTCTCATGGGCTTTTACCCTTGGCCATATAACTACCAAGGATGCCGTACTGCCTGCCGAATAATTATGCCTTGCAGATGGTGGGTGGCCCGTATCATGGGTCTTGTGTGAGATGGAGCAGTCAGAGCCTTGACCAAAAAATCAGCAGCTTGAAAAACTGATAAAAGACTACAGCCAAAGAAAGAAACATTACCAATTCTCATTTTTAAAAACACTAAGTTTATACTAATGTACCAAAATGAGGTCTGTTACTCCATCTGTAAATAAAACCTTAAATTAATATTTGATGAGCTTTACAAATGCCAAGCGTAACTTGTATTCTTCAAGTGAACTATGTGCTAAAAGCTATTGAATGTGGAATGCAAGATGTCCCAAAACAGATTATACTAACTTTGCTTATAAATAAGTTTAGAAGCTTGCTTATAAATTCAAATCTGGTATTTCATAATAAATCTGTCCCTTGTGAACTATATGTGAAAATTCATGTCCAATTAGGTGACTAGCTAACCTTGTACATTTGGGACTACCTTTCAACCATGTCGCTTACTTAAATAAATCACTAGTTAAGTGGCTCCCTGTTGTTACTCATACAGAGTTGCCAGATCATTATGAGCAGTTATAAACCAATTACAGCATACCTTTCCCACTAAGCTGCTCCGGGTAGAGAAGAATTAATGATAGCAGCAAAAAGAAAAGGCAAGAAAAAGAGGAGCCATCGAAAGGAATGTACACAGCCAGAGAACCACATGGCTTTGTACAACAGCACATCAAAGTAGCCCCAGAATCAAGTCTTGTATCCATGGCACCACTATAGCATCAGCTCTGTAACACCATTAGACAGAAAGGCACTTACATCCGGTTGTACACTGCAAAGAGCCTCAAGGCACTTCAGAATCTATGATAGCTGCTTTACTTACATGTCCTTAACCTAGAAGCCTTCAAGGCCAGATTGTGATCCTTGAGGACCCCTCATGGGTGTCATGTGAAGCTCCATTGGCTTCAGCAGAACTACACAAGTGAGTAACTGCTCTCCAGCCCAAGTAGAGAGCTTGCAATGTGGCTGCTGATTTCATAGATGTTAGGGCTGGAAGGGACCTCGGAAGATCATCGAGTCCAGCCAAAGGGCAGGAAGTCAGCTGGGGTCATAGGATCCCAGCAAGATAAGCATCCAATTTGCTCTTGAAGGTGTTCAATGTAGGTGCTTGAACCACCTCCAATGGCAGGCTGTTCCAGACCTTGGGGGCTCGGGCAGTAAAGAAATTCTTCATGTCCAGCCTGAAACAGTCATGGAGGAGTTTGTGACCGTTCGACCTCATCATCCCTTGGGGCGCCCTGCTGAACAAACGTTCCCCCAGATACTGGTGGTCACCCCTGATAAACTTATAGGTGGCCATCAGATCACCCCTGAGCCTGCGCTTTTCCAGGCTAAAGAGCCCCATAGGTCTCAGCCTGTCGTCATAAGGTCTTGTTTTCCTGACCTCTGATCATGCATGTGGCTCTTCTCTGGACTCTCTCAAGCTTCTCCACATCCTTTTTGAATTGTGAGGCCCAAAACTGGATGCGGTACTCCAGCGGCAGCTTCACCAAGCCTGAGTACAGGGGGAGAATGACATCCCGGGATTTGCTTGAGAAGCATCTATGGATGCAAGCCAGCATTTTTGTCGCTTTACTAGCCGCAGCATCGCATTGAAGGCTCATGATGTTGAAACAGATACTGTACAAATATTGGGATTGATCTTACAAAGTACAAAAAACCTCCCTAATGAAGGTACTGGAAGCTGAGACACTTGCAGGATGGCTCTCATCTTAGATTTCTACCTTTAAAGGATACAGTGCTAGATTCTGCAATCCTTGCACTGGGTAGCAAGTACTCTTTCAACAGTCCCACTAAAACGATGGGACTACCCACAGAATAAAGGGTGCTTCACTTTCCCACTCTATGAATGAATGGTACAAGTTTGTTATATTCTTTGCTGGAATGTTGTGGAGTTGCAAACATTCTGAGGTATTGCCAGGTTGCCAGTGGTACCAATACCAGGGACAGCGGGAGAGAGAAAAAAATTGACAAAGATGGATTACAGAAATAAGACAAAGCAGTATATCAAAATGGCAGTGTTAAACGAAGAGGGTGGGATGAGCGCAGAACTTTCCTCTGACTAATCAGATTCTCACTTCTTCATATTCACCATCTCCCTTAAAGTGAGAAACCTTTTTTCTTTAATAAATTACAAAGATGTAATTGAAGATGTTGGCATTGGATTTTAGAGCCTGTTCGATTTGAGGTTGATTATTAAGTCAACCTCAATCACTGTGTGGTTGAGCACAGCACTTGGATGCTAAGGCACTTAGATAATGTCTAGATTTTTCCCCATATTTTTTTAAATACAGATTAAACAAAAGTCCTTAAAAAAGGTTTGTTTTCTGCAATTTTTCATATGCTATAGGCCTTAGCAGTTGCCTACAAATGTATGTTCAAAAACTGTAGGCAGAAGGAAAGCAGCAGTGAAAGCAATGCTTTAGAAGGGGGGAGGAAAAGCAAGAAGAGGGCACATATAAATGGACCACATTCCACTATCAGTCCTTTGTTCATCTAACCTACTGATCAGTGCAAAAGAGCATGAAGCTGAATCTAGGAGGTAATAAGAATATCAGAAATCTTTTCCATCTCTTATGGGCATGAATATTTGGTTCAAAATACTTAATCATCTTTAATTGTGAAGGGGTTTGTATTATTTTTGCCCCAGTGCAAATATACCCCTACACAGTAGGTTTACCACATTCTTAGGATGCTTCAAAAACACTGACACATACAGAACTCAAGTCTGGAGTATTTTGTGGCACATACAAGAGAAATAAAATGCTTGGGTGCATGTTTTGACTTGTAAGGTCACTGAGGCATGGGTGCATGAATGGAGTAACTAACGGAGAAGCAAACCGTCCCAATTAAAATGCCACACTCCCAAAAATATTACCCCACCCCCAAACAGTGGGAAATTTAGCAATGGGCAAATAAATTTCCTCTTGCTTTCAAACAGTGCAGGTGAGCTTTGGTTAGTATATGACCTCTTCCCAAGTTAACTAATTGCATTGATCCACCAGCACCTTTCAACTTTGTGCCTTTTCAGGCCAGCCTGCTCCATTCACCCCTCTGATCTCTGATGATTACAGCAAACAGACATCACCACCCATTGTGAATTTTGAGGTACATTTGCGTTCTGCCCTTTCCTGCTCAAATGCTGCAGGAATGTAGACTTTGGAAGCCTGCTCATGTTGTCATCCTTAATGGCTCTGAGGTTGTAGAGGGAGAGGCAAGAGAGAAGTCTACAGTCCACCTTTTTTGTTTTTGCTCACACACCTAAACACAACATTAAAAATACTTAGCCCCAGATCCGTCTAGCTAACCATGACAGCACAATATAGCTTCTTTTTGTGGGAGTGGCAGGAGAGCAAAGGAGACACAGCAGGTTTTGAAATCGCTGAATCTCCCAAATTTCCCTATATCCTGCATTTATAGAGAGTTTACTTCAATATGCTAATAAACATTTTTCTGATTGGTTTAATTCAAATGGAAAAACCTGTAAAGTTTTAGTGAAACTTCTGGAACTGGACTGAACCAGTTTTCTTACAGACTTGCAAGGTGTCTAGTTGACATGTATGTCCTTATGAAAGTAACAATCCTAAAAGGGAGGATTGCTTCTCTCTTTCCTTTACCCAATGCCACTTGCTGCTGCTCTATGTTCTTTTTGCCTTAGTTTATGTTCTTGGCTGGTAAGGCCACTTTGTTTTTATAACTTGTCTAAGAAACTTAATATAGCTATATCTATTATATAATACACATACATTAACACATTCTGCTATATTAATCACTACTACTAACATTTTAAGCCAAAGCTATAATATAGTATTTTTCAATTATCTATTTTAAAGCCTTCTTTTATAAAGGCTCCTTTCAGGCCTTGTGCTCTACTTAATTTGATCTCATTACTGGTTTAACTGGATAGATTGATTGCTTTCTTTGCTTTATTGGCCAGGCTGGTTTGTCAGGTCTGTAAAGGGCTCATTCTGCAATCACTCAGAAACAGGCTTTGTGGCCTTCTGCTTTAGCCACACTTCTCAGCTTGTCCTAGGTCCCTTGAAACTGGCTGGCAGCAAGGACATCTATACAGGTGCTCTGGCTCAAGGTGAGGGGCACTTTAATTAGAAATGCTTGAAGCATCACGGGTATTCAGTGTCCTGCGCTCCAGAATGGCAGCAGAGGTGCTTGAACTAAAGCTTTAGTTTAGTTCAACCACCCCTGTCACTTTTTTGAAGTGTGGGGATGCTAAATACACGTGCCAAGGAGGCTGCTAGAGTGTGTTAATTAGCACACTCCGCCCGACTTGATTAACGGAAGGACAGTTCAACAGCCACAACAGATCACAGGATGCATGTGTGGAATGACTAACCAAGGCACATTTTCACAGCTAATTTCCATGTGCCTTGGTTTAATCAAAGTGATGCACTTAGGCAATGCAAATTTGAAACTTCATTTTAAGGGCCCAAGTTCTGGGTACAATGGGGACAAAGTACTGCATAAAAGCTGGGCATTTTTAACCTAACTGCCTTAAAGCACTCATATAACAAATGGCTCTCCCCCTATTGAAAAAAAGCTAAACAATTCACTGTAAAAAGAACTTTATTAATGCTGAATGAAGGGTGTCTTGGGCTCTTGACTGTCTCAAACTTCTGGAAACCATGACCATAAAAGCATTAAAGGTTCATGCCAACACAACCCTCAACTCTGCCCACTGGAGCTAACAGCCATACAGAACCATCTGCAAACACTTCAGCTGTGTTCACTATGATAGGTACAGCAATTTTGAACTGCTGGATGTTACTTAACCACAAAACATTACCTTAACTTTCTAGCAACCTTAACTTCACATTAACTTAAGTGCTTTATTTAACTAGTAGGTATAAGAATAATTATGGAGAAAGAAGCCACCTGCTCCTAGCGGGTACGCAACTCTCCTGGGAGTCAAGGTAACTTAAACCCTGGGTCTCCCAGACTCGCAGACCATCTGTCCTAGGTGCTGTCTGTAACTGAAGTGGACAGTTATTCCCCAAGGCTGCCTGCATCAGTGCTAACTCAGGTGAAGAGCAGGTCTACTGTCCAAAAAAGAGCCAAACCTACACACTACAAGGCCAGCAACTAAGCCTGTTGAGAGACTGAGAGACCACTGGATTAGCTAAAAAGCTGCTATCATCTCCAGCTATAACATGGCAGCATTTTCTAGACAGCCAAGTTCAGATGCAATACCCTAATGCAGATTTAAAAAAAGCAAACTAATAGAATTACATCAGCTTCCTGAAATACATTTTCTCATTCTACAAAAAAGCCTGGTTACCTATATATATACACACAGACACCTTTTTAAAGGCCACCTGTCATTTGGCCTATAAAGAGCACGTCTACTATTGTGATACAGCTGGAGTTGCCATGGTCATCTCACATTCTCACTGAGCAGCAAAACCGATTTATGTAAAGATTCTTTGCCTGTACTCAGAGATGCATGCAAGTAATATCTTTAGTTGATCTACAGTCATACCTCATAGAATTGAGATGGGCAGGGAGAACTACAGCTACAAGTTCTACCCATAGGCTAAACCATTATATTTGCATTACATATGCCTCAAGATATTAATGCATGGTTTTTGACCCCAGCTAAGCAAGCAAATTTAATCCTAAAGCAGTAATGTGGTAGTTAGTTAATGCAGAGAGCCTCTTAGGGACTCCTCTTTCTACTTTCACTTAGTGAAAACCTACAGAGAGGGTTTTTAGTTGGACAAAAATTGAAATATTATTTAAGCACTTGGAAAGAACACCTAGAAAACATCAGCAATCACTTTGTCCTAGCAGTGCTTCACAAAAATTTGCTAAGTTTACACAAGATGTCATAAATAGAAAAGATAAAAGAAGAAAAGAATTCAAGGAAAAATGAAGGTTCAGATATACGTTCCACACCAGAACAAGTGACCATCAACATTTTTCATGAAATCTGGAGAAAGAGACCACCTGCTCCTAATGGATAGGAAACTCACCTGAGAGTCAAGGTAACTTAAACCTGGGTTTCCCACACCTACAGAGTGCCCTCATTGGTGGGATACTGGCTGTTCTTAGGTTATCCTTTGACTTGTGTCATCAAAAAAATCCCAATAGAAAAGTACACGTTTTGACAAATACACATTTTCCAAAGAGACACCAAGAGAAAACAAACAAACAAACTCTGAACAAGAATTTCTCATCTCCAACCAGTCAGCCTCCCTATCTCTAGAGAAGGATAGGGAAAGCAGGTTACAGTCCTAAAGATTACCAAATACAGATTCTGGAAGACTAAGAGGCAGAAAGCAACTGTCTTCTCTAATATCCCCTTTCTGCTCAGCCTGGTAAAAATCACTTGAGTGGTACACTAAAAACAGTTTAGTTTTACCTGTGCCAGTCATGGAAGCCAACTTCAGGTCATATCTACAACATTTTCCAAATTCAAAGTTCTTCCCACAGGCCCAAATTTGACTCTTCGCAGGCACTATGCCTGAGGCTGTGTCTACATTAGAAAGGACAAGTTGCAGTGTTGTAACTCCAATAATACTATAACATTCTGGGTACAAAAAACTCATTTTTTCTAGCGAAGGAAAACAGGGTTATTATAGTTTCAGTTAGCAAATGACTCACAAAAAGGCAGCATGGTACTCTTGCAACTTATTTCATCAAGATTCTTATTATACCTGTTGGCGAAATGTGTTCATCTCTTGTAAACCTGGCAGTGCAGGGAAACAAATGTTATTATTTAAGGAATGAATACAGATGGCAAATTAAGTGAATCATACGGAGGGAGGGGCTTCACGGGGTCATGTAGTCCACCCCCCTGCTCAAAGCAGGACCATCCCCAAAAAAGATCATTCCAACAAGGGCTTTGCCAAACAAGGCCTTAAAAACCTCCAAGGATGGAGATTCCACCAGCTCTCAAGGTAACCTGCTCCAGTGTTTCACCACCCTCCTAGTGAGAGTTTTTCTTAAGATTAAACCTAAACTTCCCTTGCTTCAATTTGAGACCATTGCTCCTTGTTCTGAAGAGTCCAGCTCCATCCTCTTTGGAACTGCCCTTTAGGTAAAGGGAGGTTCCTCAAACCTATCAAATCCCACCTGTCTTCTCTTCTACAGACTAAATAAGCCCAGTTCCCTGAGCTTCTCCTCAAACAGGGATCCTGGTTTTCTCTGACAAAAATCAGACAGATAGTAGGGGTGTGCGACATGGGCTCTATTCAATTTGGATTTGGCCTGAGTCAGGGACAGTGATTCGATTAGTTAATTCGGCTCACTGTCCCCAATTCGATTTGGCTGAATCAGAATCTGAAGATTCAATACCGATTTGGAGAATCAGCAATTTGGACGTAGACGCAGCTTTAAAAGTTTTTTCTATGTACCTTGAGGCAGCAGGCAGCTCGTGAATGCTGCGATTCTGGGGTGGATGGAACATCCCACAGGAGTGCGGTGAACCCAGAAGTGGACCGGAACTACTTCCAGGTCTGCCAGGGAGTGAGCGGGGGGGTCCCCCCCACACCTTGGCAATCGGCTGCAGGGGGACTCCGGATGCCCCCCAGACCCAGGAGGCACCAGTCACCAAGCCAGGGGAGCGTGGGGGGTGGGCCCTGTGTATTCCCTGATGGACCCGAAAGTGCTTCTGGTCCACTTCTGGGTCTGCTGCCAAGCATGCTGCTCCCCACACTCCTGTGGGACACTCCATGCGCCCCAGCATTCACAAGCCCTGCTACCTAGAGGCTTGTAGAAAAAATGTTTAAAGCCATCTCTATGTCCAAATCTCTCTGAATCAATTAGGAGGGTTCCAATTCGACTCAGAGAGATTAAAGGGTCCTCTGATTTAATTCAGAGATTCGGCCACTGAATGGGACCGAATATCTACCAAATCCAATCAGGGACCAAAGCTTTGCATAGCACAGCCAGACAGGTTTCATTTTGATCACAGAAAGATGTGGATTTTGGGTTACTTTTTGAACCTGAAAATTAGGGATTTTTTTAAATCGGAAAAGCCAGGATCCCTGCTCATATGTCACGTGCCTCAGTCCCAAACTATTTTTGTTGCCCTCCACTCAACTCTCTCCAACTTGTCCACATCCTTTCTATTGTGGGAGGCCCAATACTGGACAAAGTACTCCAGATATGGCCTCACCAATGCAGAAGGGGGGAATAATTATTTCTCTCAATCTGCTGGCAGTGCTCATACAGATACAGAACAGTATGTGGCTAGCTTTCTTGACAAGGGCACAACACTGCTGATACGAATTCACTTACTGTCCATTGAAACGCCTAGGTCCTTTTCTGCAGAGCTGCTGCTTAGTCAGTCAGCCCCCAGCCAGTACTGGTGCATGGGATTATTCCATCCTAAGTGCAGGACTTTGCACTTGCCATTGTTGAACCTCATGGGATTTCTTTTGGCCTAATCCTCCAATTTGTCTAGGTCACTCTGAATCCTAGCCCTCCCTCCAGCACATCAACTACACCCCCCAGCTTGGTGTCATCTGCAGATTTGCTTAGGGTGCAATCCATCCCATTTTCCAGATCACTAATGAAAAATATTAAATAAAACCAGCCCCAGGACTGACCCCTGAGGCACTTCACTTGATACCACCTGCCACCTAGACATTGAGCCATTGATTACTACCCACTGAGCCCAACAGCCCAACCAGCTTTCTATCCGACTTACAGTCCATTCATCCAACCCATATTTCCTTGGCTTGTTTGAAAGAATGCTGTGAGAGACCATATCAAAAGCCTTGTTAAAGTTAAGGTATATCTATATCACATCCACCATTTTCCCCACATCCACAGAGCCTGTCATTAGGGGTGTGCAAAATGGGCCATATTCAATTTGGATTTGGCCCGAATCGGGCACAGTAATTCAATTCATTGATTCGGATCACTGTCCCCAATTCGATTTGGCCAAATCCAAATCTGAAGATTTGATGGTGATTTGGAGAATCAGCCATTCGAGCATAGACACAGCTTTAAATATTTTTTCTGCATACCAGGCGCAGCTCGTGAATGCTGTGATGCTGGGGAGGATGGAATGTCGCACAGATGTGCCGGGGGGGAGGGGAGGGGGGAGAACACACGTGTGCTCGGCCGCAAACCCAGTGGACACTTCCAGGTCCACTGCCAAATGCTCTGGGGACCCCTCCCCCACGCACCCCCCTAGTTCAGCAATCAGCTGTGGGGGACCCCCAGGTGCCCCCCAGACCCAGGAGGCACCAATCACCAAGCCGAGGTGGAAGTGCTTCTGGTTTACTTCCAGGTGTGCCTCAGAGCACACTGGGGACCATCACCCCCCGCCCCACCCCATGCTCCTGTGGGATGCTCCATCTGCCCCAGCATTCATGATCTGCCTGGTACCTTGAAGTATGTAGAAAAAACATTTAAAGCCATGTCTGTGTCCAAATCATCAAATCTCTCCAAATAGATTCAGAGGGTTCCGATTTGATTCAATTTGGAGATTCAGCCATCGAATCAAGCCGAATCTCCACCAAACTGAATCAGCAACCAAAGCTTCGTGCAGTGCTACTAGTCATCTCATTATATAAGGCAATCGGGTTGATCAGGCATGATTTGCCCTTAGTGAATCCATGCTGACTATTCCTGATCACTTTTTTCTCTTCCAAGTACTTAGAAATGAAAAGTTACACACAGTCCAGACAAAAACGGGGTTACAAAACAGAGAGCAAACATGGAAATACTAAGATTGCATTGGCATCCCTTCCATGAGGGGTCCGAGGCTGCTTCCAATTGGCTCCAGTTTCCAACCTGTGGCTTTGGATTCCCCAGATAATTCTGAATGACCAGACAGCAGCTGCTGCCAGACCTGGGTGTACCAGCTCTCTTCAGCTAGGTTTCCCTTTGAATGGTGGGTGCACATGAAAAGCATTTTAAAAACCAAAGGTTTACACCTAAGTCCAACCTGTCACAGCTGCCCCAAATTCTTTCCCCTGTAGAAGTTTTCTATGTAAAGTAGCATTTTCAGAGGAAATATTTTTCCATAGAAATCAGATATTCATTTCATAAAGTTTTGTTTGAAATGAAAGATGGATTTCTGACTAAACTGTCAAGACTTTTGATTAGCTACAGCAGGTTCACCAATTATTTTCATACCCATAAATTATGGGATGTGGTCACTAGAAATCTCCCCATTTACTCTACCAAATTTTCAAAACCAATCATAGAAAGAGACTCCAAGCAGTGGTTTGCTTGTTGGTAGTACTACTGGCATCAGTTGTCAGAACATGGTTTTTCAAGTGCAGAAGCCATCTAGAGGCACTGAGGAAGCAAGGAAAAGCCACTCTTAGCAGCAAAAGTAAGCAGCTTGTGAGGGCTTAGGATTCTGGAGCAGTCAAACCCCCATAATATTCCAAGGAAAGCTTCCAGATGCAGTCACTTCTAACTATGATAATTCCCCATCTGCCCTAATGGCATCCCAATGCACTGGACTTGCCCAAGAACTCTGAAGAGTTGTCAGAGTGTTTTGGAGATCTCTCTCATTTCATGTCATTGAGACATGACCTATTTTATAGAAAGCAAGGGAATATTCCTATATGCTTCTGTGGAAAAGCAACCAAATTTACTTGTTCCTTTTAACCACGGCCATCAATTTATAATTTCAATGCTACCTTTGCAAGAAACGAGGCTTAGGGAAAAGGTTTTAAATGAAAGCAAAGATTTAACTTCAATGGATGCAGGAGGGCAACTTGATGAACAAGTTTATGTCCTATGTGGGCATTTAAATATATACTTCTCTTTACTACTATCATGTTCAATATTTATTTTTAAGTACTCAAGCAATAGCTCTGTCCAAGTGAAAAAAACAAACAAACAATGGCACTGCAGTGATGGAGAAGTCTAATTTAAGCCAGTCTGCTCTTCTTACATTTTCCACTGAAGCAAAGGATGGTGCTTTTGGGAAATGGAGAAATAGAGTCTCAGTTTCAAGACAACTCTGAATGAAACAGCATAATGTCTACTTTTTTCTGAACAACTGCAGCAAACATTTGTCATCTCTCAGGGGAAGTATTTTCAATCAAGACATGTGGGGCAAGATGGGCACACTGGAGGGATGGGACAGAATCCAGCTAAACAAATTACAGAGGTGGGTGGATGAGAATAGGATGGAATTCAGCAAAGTCAAGTGCAAGATGCTGCATCTAAGGAGAAGGAACCAGCAACACACCTAGAGACTGGGGAACTACCCTTCTTGTCAACACAGTGGCAGAAAGGGATCTTGGAGTCATTGTAGATTCCAGGATGGACATGAGCCACCATGCAAGGAAGCGGTCAGTAAGGCTAACCGCACCTTGTCATGCATCTACAGATGCATCACAAGCAGGTCCAGGGAGGTGATCTTTTACCTCTGTGTAGCATTGAACAGGCCATAATTGGCCACTCGCATGGTCGAGGGGCAGGCCCTACGAAGAGAGGCTAAAAAGGGCCTGAACCTATTCAGCCTCCACAAGAGAAGGCTGAGAGGGGATCTGGTGGCAGTTTACAAACTCACTGGGAGGGACCAGCGGGAATTGGGGGAGGCTCTGTTCCCCCAGGCACCACCCGGGGTTACTAGGACTAACGGCCACAAACGGTTAGAGAAAAGGTTCAGGCTGGTGGACATCAGAAGACATTACTTTACAGTTAGGGCTGCCAGGGTCTGGAATGGGCTCCCAAGTGAGGTGGTACTTTCTCCTACCTTGGGGGTCTTCAAGAGGAACCTGGACAGATATTTGGCTGGGGGCGATATGACCCCAGCACTCCTTCCTGCCCAGGGCAGGGAGTCGGACCTGATGATCTGTTTAGGTCCCTTCTGACCCCAAGTACTATGATGTGACAAAAATAAAAACCACCTGGGTCAAGGATATCCAAGGATTTGGATACTGAATGGGGTTTCTTTATCTATAGTCTCCCCACTTCCCCTCCCAAAGATTAACAGCTAGACACTGGTTGACAAGAATAACCATATCAAGTGATGGCTTCTTGAGTAAAGACTTAAGAATCGCTTCACTGAGAAGCAAGTTTCTTCTGATGTTCATACAACAGATATAAATGTTAAAAGCTGAACAGATAAGCAAAATAAAACTGAGCTATACTGACTGAAGTACATATAATTGGGGAGGAACAACCGGCACTATACTTACAGGTTGGGGAACTCCCCTCTTGTCAGCATGGAGGCGGAAAAGGATCTTGGAGTCATCATCGTCTCCAAGATGAACATGGGCCGGCCGTGTGGGGAGGCAGTTAGGAAGGCCAACCGCACCTTGTCATGCATCCACAGATGCATCTCAAGCAGGTCCAAAGAGGTGATCCTCCCCCTCTATGCGGCACTGGTCAGGGCGTAGTTGGAGTACTGCGTCCAGTTCTGGGCGCCGCACTTCAAGAGGGATGTCGACAGCACGGAGAGGGTCCAGAGGAGGGCCACTCGTATGATCAGGGGACAACAGGGCAGGCCCTATGAGGAGAGGCTACGGGACCTGAACCTGTTCAGCCTCCACAAGAGAAGGCTGAGGGGGGATCTTGTGGCCTGTTATAAACTAGTTGGGGGGGGGGGGGGTGGAAATCAGCAGGCATTGCTTCCCTGAGCACCGCCAGGAGTGACCAGGAATAACAGTCACAAGCTGGCAGAGGGTAGGTTTAGGTTAGATATCAGAAGGCACTACTTCACAGTCAGGGCTGCTAGGGTCTGGAACCAGCTTCTAAGAGAAGTGGTACAGGCTCCTACCCTGGGGGTTTTTAAGAGGCGGCTAGATGAACACCTTGCTGGGGTCGTTTAACCCCAGTACTCTTTCCTGCCATGGCAGGGGGTTGGACTAGATGATCTGCTCAGGTCCCTTCTGACCCTAGAAACTATGAAACTATGAATTGGATATAAAATTGTTTCCCGTTTACTTCTAAAAAGTAACCATATTTACACGTTCCAAGTAGTAAAAAAATGATATATATATCGGTGGTTTAGTAAAAGGAAGAAGAGTCAGCTGAAATCCAAGATGGTGGGGTCACATTGTTAAAACTTTTGCAAATGTCCTGGTAATTTGGACAGGGAACAGACATATTCCACTATTACAGACTGCACACAATAAATCTTTGCAAAAATCTTTAGTTATGCAATTCAGGACCCATTTCATCAAATGCCACTGATCTTAATGTATTACCTGAAGCAGATCCAACTTGTAATAGCAAAATCAAATATAGCAAGAACTGTTAATAGAAACACTCATTTAACAACTAAACTTAAAGAAACTTAAAGAAAATTACAAGCTTGATGGTTTGGAAGGTTGCTAGAGGCTAAATGGTAACAATAGCACTGATTAGACTTAAGCAAAACCCAATTCCACACTAAGCCATTTGCTCATAGCCTGACATTTCAGACTGGCAGAACAGAAACAACTTCAAGTTATTTCTACGTCAAGAAAGGAGGATTCAGTCTAATTTTACTCTATAAACACTTTCATCTCAGGCTTTTGCAGATAGAAACCAAGACAATTTGTAGCTGTCAGTACACAAAAAGGAAGCTAATGAAGTGAAATTACTTGGACTTCAATATTCCCAAACTAGAAGAGGAAGAGGTGGCAGCAATTCCCCTTTCCCCCTGCTTATATTAAGGTCCAAGCTTATACACCATGAAAGCTTATCAGCACCATTCCATGCAAGAATGAACCAGCAGCATGATGTACTTTTTCCCTTTTTCTTAAGCGGTATCACTGCCGTCAGATCAAATAAGAAAGCAGAATTTGATCTTGTCTCAATGTGTCAACATAACATGCAGTCAGTAGTAATGACCCCTTTATAATGGAGATTTAGTGTATGTGTATTCTACAGTGAAGAGGTAAGTAACCATAAACTGACCCCTCTCTATATCCTGTGTTACTGCAGTTGTACCTACAGGGAAGGATAACAGCAGGGAATCCTAAAAATTCCTCAAATTCTCCTGCCTTGTGATTCCTTATCTGCCCCAAGGATGACAACCTCGCTCTTCTTTCAGCAGAGTGGGAGGTGTATTACTATATATTTGGAACATATCTTTTAAGTATCTGATGTACTTGGCCATTATTTCTCCAAAACGTGTTCTGATTTTATTGTTTTTCTTCCCCAAATCTAAAATCATATAGCTAAAATGAAATGAACCAATTTCTTTACAGAAAAAATATATTTACATTTTTATTCATAAG
The DNA here is from genome assembly GCF_052110815.1 of Crocodylus siamensis. Taxonomy (NCBI): domain Eukaryota; kingdom Metazoa; phylum Chordata; order Crocodylia; family Crocodylidae; genus Crocodylus; species Crocodylus siamensis. The sequence goes on from NC_143395.1 coordinate 360,246,908, forward strand.
CCATGTTTAAGAGCAAATAATTTTAACATTGTAGTTGAAAAGCGTGTTTACCCAAAGTTGCCAGATCTAATAAATTATTTAACAGGAATACTGGGCTTAAAAATAAGGCAATAATACTAAACAGCCCATTAAAGATCTCCCATCCTTAGAGAACAGAACCAATAACGCTAGTAGAAAATGTGCATTGTGATTTAAGTCAATCTACTTCCAAAAAACATTTAATGAATAGAAATGATGAAAAATATGCTTCCATTCCTTATTAATACCTGCAGACAAAGGAATTTGTAAAGCACGTAAAATGCAAAAAGGTGATAAATCCTAATCTTCAAGGGATCGTTCAGTGCTTCAAATCCAAAAAAGCTATGTCCATACACAATGGTCAGTATGTGAGTATAGGCAACATACAGATGTCAAGTCCACAGATTAGAATTTTTTCCATTCCATGTCATCAGGTGGATTTACTTCTACCTTCCTTTTTCCTACATCAGACCAGTTGGTGCTCAGAACGGTGCCTCCAGACTCCATCTGCAATATGAAGTAGTATTTGTTTAGTTAGCTGAAGATACAGCAGGAATTTAAGAGAACCTGCAGTTCTGCAGCAGCTAAATTTCTGCAGAAGTTGTAAAACCCTTCCCTACACAGTCTGAGCAATTAGACTAAAATGTCTTGAATTAAATAAGGAATGTGCACACACAAGTTCTGAAGCAGTTATTTTTAACTGAAGCCCAACATATTATACTGGTGGAGAAGGCAGTTGAATGAAAATTCTCAAACAACAAGCAGCTGCGGAAGATTTGATCATTTATGCCTGCTAACCCCAGAACTTCTGTTAAAAAAAAAAAAAAAAAGAGAGACTGCAACAATTTACAAGGAAGAATCAGGCCCTCATTCTGGCCAATCCTACAGACGCTTGTGATTCACAGGACTAACCGAACAAGGCAAGCTGCTCTCATTGCCAACAAATGCTCACAGCAGCGGTCAAGAACAGAACACAGAGATTGCTCTCCGTGTCCAAACATAACATTAAATTTAAAATTTTACAGCGATAAAATTCCTTGGAAGTACAGGAAGAACTCCTTGCCACTGTACCAATATCACTGTACAATTCAGATCCACTTTCACAAACCTAGGGGCCAACTTTTTAGCATCCAGAAACTTGCATGCAGATTAAAAAAAAGTCTTGTGATAAAACATACAAGCTCACAAACACACATTCTAATAGCAATTGGAGGCTGAATGTCAATTTGCCTCTATAGTTGTTATATTTGCCAGCATGGTAAAGATGATCTGATGTAAGCAGAGTTGACCCTAGCAGGGTGTGGGGCCCAGGCAAATCAGCCCATGCAGGGCCCCGCCCCCGCTCTGATCCCACATGCCCTGGACCACCTGTAGTGGCAGCGGGGGTGAGAGGGGGAGCGAGCAGCTGGACATGAACCTGGCAGTGGTGGCACAATCACTGCAGCTGCCCTACCCAACTCCGCAGGGCCCCCCAAAGCACAGGACAGTCACCCCAATTTGCTACCCCCTAGGGGCAGCCCTGACTGTATGAATACTATAAAAACAAGCAAAAACATTAAGAGAAGTTAAGATCTTACAAAAGATTTGTTCATTGCACGTTTCACTTCATCGGTACCATCAGAATAGATTTGCTGAAAGAGTTTGTTTAAAGCTGCATCTCCCTCTAACTTTTCATTCTTCTCCTCTTCTTTGATCTCACCCACCAGTTGATCCCAGTTCCTTGTATAATGAGAAGATGATGGATATAGGTGCTTGGAATCTGGAAATAAAAGGTGCAATCGGTTGAGTATCACTTGGCAATATCTAAAACATAAAATAGTTATCCCCTCCCCAACAGTGAGCAAGCAGCAGCAGGAACCTATAAAGAAAAATGTGGCCAGACAAAATTTGATCATCATGTTTTAAAATTAGAAAATGAAGGGAACAGAGAAAATGGATATTAGTAAAGCCTCAGTGAGCCTACCTTAGAAATTTAAACAGCTTGAAAGAGACTCACAAGGTACAGATTTAAATAACACCAGTGCCGGGACTTTTTTCTGAAAAACTGAGGACCTGATCCAATGGCCATTGAAGTCAGTGGTAGTTTTTCTATTCACTGGGTTTTGTTTCAAAGCCTTAAATGATCTCTTGAAGTTACCATGGCTTTAAAATTGAAGAAATCCAATGGGAAAGAAAAAAGCTGTAAGTCCTGACACCGAATAAGCCATTTTAGGGGTCAAACTGACTGAGTTGAGTTATCACTGAATATGGCAAGGGAAAAAATGCCATGTGGGGCTACATATGCCAGAAGCATCATGAGTCAGCCAAGTGACAACCATAAGTTTTGCAAGTATGAGGCTGCAAAGAAAACACTAATTTTCTGTTAAGTACCTCAAAAGACCTGGGAGGTACACTATAGAAAATGCAGCAGGCCACATTAGGTGACTAGAGAGGTTGATTTACAAGAAAAACTAAGCTACGTAGTATGCTAGATAATAACGGAAGCAGAGTAGAGCAAAGCATACCAGATATGTATATATGACAGCTGTGGTACAAGAAAGCAGGAAAGGTAAGTGTGTGTGTGTGGTGTGTGTGTGTGTGTGTGAGTGAGTGTATTACTCTTCCTGCTTTCTTGTACCACGTAAAAATGCCTTTCACAGCTGTCATATATACCTATCTGGTATCCTTTGCTCTCCTCTGCTTCCATTGGTATGCTTATATACACACATACACAACTATCAGGAGCAGGAACTTCTGAAATAAATGACAATGGTTAGATTACAAGTTTTCTGCAAGAAGTTCCTCCTCATTTATTCAGTTTTAAAATTAAACTTGAAAATGTGTGAAAAACAAGTCTGTCCTAACTGTGAAAGAGACCAAGCAGTCATAAGAGAGAAGATATGAAAAGATGTGTTACGTTATGGCTCATCACCCAATACCTTTGTTACTGAAGGTAGACCAAAACCACACAAAGGATGGGAGAGCATCACTATTTAAACAGACAGCTAAGAGGATAAGCCCCTAAGGAATTCAAGATGACAGTACTATATCCCTCAGTTATAGGAAGTTATGCCCAGAGATAAACAGCTGAGTTCATAAGGCTGTGCTGCCTGGGGTACACCAATGAAGATTTTTGGGGTTAATATTAATTGCTGACCAACCATAATCAGCCAACACCAATCCGATTGCCAATATGAAGCCTGGCAACTTGGAGAGCATCTGGCTGGTAAGTCTGTTGGGGGGAAGGGGCGGGGAGGCAGATTGAGGCCCCGCTGCACAGCTGGGGCAGGGGGAAGTGGCTCCCACCACAGCACACACCCTGGGGGAGGCCTTGAGGGTACATGCCCCCTAGATCTGTATGCAGGGTGAAGGCAGGCTGCCACTGTGCGCTCTGGGCCTGAGGATGCACCAGGCTCTTCCTGGTAGGGGCTGAACTGTGACTGTATTCGGGGCAGGCAGCAGCAGCACTGGGGGATGGGGGCTTCAGCCACCTCAGAAGCACAGCACAGCCCCCTCACCATGAAGAGCCTAGGGCAGCCTCCAGCCCTGAGCACACAACAATAGCAGCACCTGCCCCAGCCTGCCCTTGCCCCATGCACAGATCCTGGGGGTACATGCCTCTCATGCCTCCCCAGGGGCATGTGCAGTGGCAGGAGCCACCCCCACCCCATGTCCCCCAACAAGCCACAGGTCCATCCCACAGCCCAGCTGCGCAGAGCCTGCTCCACTTCCTCCCTCGCTGCAGGGACCTTGATCTGCTCCCCTCTCCCCCCCCCCAGACTTACCAACCAGATGCTGCTCTCCATGCTGTCAGCCTGCAATCCTGGCCACATATATACACGTGGCATTTAAAAAAAAATCAGCCGCATTGGCCAAAAAAGGCCAAATGCTGATAATGCCAAAGACCTTTGATCAGTGCTGATGTGATACGGTCCAATGTATCAGTGCACCTCTGTGTTCTGCCAGTCAGAATCTATTCCTACTACCCAACAATTCATGAAGTTAGATGATCAATTACATCTTCATACATGCAGTGAAACACCTATTATTCCCCATATTTCAAACATATAAGATTTTCTTTTTAACTGGGGAAAAAAGAAAAAACAGTAAAATATTTGCTTTTCAATTAAGAGATAAATGAGATCAGAAAACAAACCTGGTGTAAACTGTTTAAACTTAGGAGAATCTCCCTGCCCCTCCAGCTGCTCCCATCTTATGGCCTCTGGCTTCTTCATTTTTATCTCAACCTACAGAACAGAGAAGACATACAATAAAGAATATAACCCATTAATTTAAGAGGCAACCACATAGTTTTCAGATTAATTTGAAGCTGACCAAGTTGCAGGAAAGACAACGAACTGATATTTTAATTTATGATTTTAAAAACATCAAAACCATGCCCCTGTGCTACAATACCTATCCTACCAAATTAAGTTTACCCAGCTTCAACAGGAATCCCAATTTATGACTAAAACCGAATGCTGCCGAAGAGCTATCCTACGTAGCCACATAATCTTAATATGCCTCTGTTCCACTTTTATTTCCTCATATTTATTACTTGCTCAATTCTTGTTTCAAATCATATTGCAAAGCTTTTAAAGGGTAGTGACTGTCAAGTACAAGGCTCCTGACAGCAACTTTAAGTTCTCCAGCATTACAAGTCAGTTACGACAAAGAAGTGGGACAAACTCATCAGACCTCAGGTTCCAATATCAGTATTTGAAGGTCCAGTATTTAAGGCACAATACTGAATTACAAGCCTAGTGATAGGCTCCTCCTAGGAAGAGCTTCTCAAAGAAATGTACTCGTTTGTGGTTCCATAGCTAAACAGTAAAAAACCAAAAAAAGGAAAAAAACCCCAAAACCCCCCCACTCAATCTCCAGCCTGTTGGAGAGAAAATTATCTGGTTATTCACCATCTTCTTTGGCACTGAAGGATGGACAGTGAAAAAAACCCTCATAAAAGTAACCTAAAGCAGGTATCTAAAGATGTAGGATAACCAGGCATTTTTCAAACCGCACCATCTAATTTTTGTTTGACTTTTAAACCACCACAAGCAGGTATTTTCCAGAGTAATAGGCAGTCAAGGTTATTTTGGTAAATCTGATATCTTTTATTAAACCAACTTAAATAGTTGGAAAAACTCTTCTTTCTAAGTTTTCAAGTACAAATACCCTTTGTCAGGCTGAGGAAGCATCTTAACTTTTCCTTTTGGCTACTCAACTACAAAATCCAAAGCAAAAATTAAAAGTCCAGATAAATATAGTCTTCCTAAATATGAAGAATGTTCTATTTCAGAACAAACCTGCACTGCTGAAATGCTAGTTTGCATGATGCTTCGTCAACTTAGTTGCCTCTTGCTAAATATGGAGTTCCTCATTTTATCTGAGTATCTGAACTGAAAAGAATTCTTAGTTCTACCTAAAGCCACTATAACCTGGGGATCCCTGCAGACCTAAAAACAAAGAGACCTTTGTAAACCTAACCCCAGAGCTCCTAGCAACAAGCTGCTACATGGGTATCATGCCGCTCTGAAATCTGAACTTCTGTTTTTATCCATTCAAACTAAGCTGCAGCTAAGCAATCGTTTTAAATATTTTTTTAAAAAAGTGAATACCATCACTTGTTGAAATCTCTAGGTTCCCATTTTGAAGTCTGATATATTTACAATTGCATATACACTGTAAAATAAATGAAATATTTACTCATCACCCCTGCAGATCATCAACTTTCCCAATTTTTTATAGGATTTTATATAGATTGCTCTTTACAAATAACTTGGAAAAGTGAAAACAAAAGATTTACCTTTAGTGCTAACTAATGAACATCCCTAAACCAAGCAGGGAAGGATTTCAACACACATTTTTTTTTAAATATACTCAGGCCTCTCATAGGAACAGCTTAACCAAGACTTCAACACATGGCCTTAACACAGGTTCCTTCAACACATGGTCTTATTCTCAAATGCAAGTTATCAGTGCTCAAGGGGTGTTGGCTGTGTATTGCAATACATTATAACTTGCCTGCCATCCAATAACCCCAGGTAACCCATCTACATTTTACTAGCTACATTCTATCACCAGGTCACCATTCCCTGCTTCCCCGACCTACCCATCTCCCTTGCCCTCCGATCCTCACTGCCAGGCATTTGCATTTTCACAGACCTGCATTTTACATTTTGGTTTTATTCCACCCACCCAAGAGAGCACTCAAACACCAACAGATGCTCCTTAAGCCTGAAAGCTTGCAAAGAACATTTTTTCTGACAAATTAGTTGGTCTAATAAAAGATAATCACATTTACCCAAAGAACTTTGTCTGCCAGTTATCAGTGCTGGAATACACTGTTGGTTAAAAAAAATTCTACATCTCTCTTTCCACCAAGCCAACATTAAGTTCAGAACATATTTAATTATTTAAATTTTATTTTGGAATATCCAACTGAATACAGCAGCCATTGCCAAACAAACTGAAGTTATTTACTACGGTAGCTGCCTATATTTTTCAAATCAATCAAACCTATAGAATATAATAAAAAAAGATTTTAGTCAATGAATGTCAGCAATCTCATATTAAATGAAGCACTGAATCTTTAAGTGCTGCTTCCTGACCAGGTTGTGAACATGAACTGAAGTGGTGGGCCCTACAGCTCCTGGTTCTGCAGCAACCACCTAGAACAGTGGTCTCCAACCTCTTTATAGTGAAGATCACTTTGACACCCCAGGATCTACCACACCCCCCATGCCTACTCTGCCCCCACCCCCTACCCAGGCTCTGTTCCCACTCACCCAGCCCAGCCTGGATGGCAGGGGGCATGGCTCAGCCCAGGCATGTGTCCTGTAGCTCCTGATCATGGAGCCTCCGACAGACTGAGATAGACTGTCGGAGGCTCCATGATCAACCAGTCGATTGAGATCAACTTGTTGGTGACCACTGACTTAGAATAACCAAGCTTCATTTTTCAGATGAAAGTTACAACACTGTTGTCCATTCTATATTTAAAAAAATCTGCCTGAAAAAGGTAAAGAGACTTTGCTTTATATGCTTCTAAAATAAAGTTACCCTGGTGCACCAAGCTATTGGTTTAAACAAATATGAATTCAGAACATGAAATCTTTTTCTTGTTTCAGTGTATTGGATTTGAAGCTAAACATAACACTTAGCTGTTTTTCCATAGTCTCACAGTGTTTTCCTTTCAACTATATTTGTCCTTTGATGCTCCAATCATTTACATGATTTAAAATTCTTTTGGACACTAAACACAATTCAAGTTTACAGGCTACACATTTAAGATGTTTCCTAGACTTGCATTCAAAAACATAAGAAGTATGAAATAGGAAAACTATTTCCCACTTCACCAGCAAAAACTAAAATAAATACCTCTGTTTACACACACAAAAACGGATACCCTAATAAAGCTTTACTACTCTACTCTTACTTGATAACTGGAGATATAATTACTACAAAGATAATTTGAGTTTCTCTCCATCACAACCTCCAAATATTTTATTTTTCTTATCCCATGCCTTTAAGATAGACATCCAAAAACTCTGACAGGATTATAAACCCGAAAGGAAATTACTAATGTTTTATAACCCCTCAACTATTTTTCTTTTCAACAGCTAAGAGCATCTCAGACCATGGACAGGTGTTGCATTATTGTAAAAACAAAAACACACAAATGCCCTTTTCCCAGCACAAAAAGCGAGCAGCCAGGTATTTAAGTGGTTTGTGGTAGAAAAAACAGATCCTACCACAAACTGTAAATGCTTGCCAAAGAATAAAGTTTTCTAGGACAGAACGTAATGCCCTACAGTCCTCTATTCTCCATTGCCAACTGGGAAGAAGAGGGAAAGCAGTGAGCTCCCTGATAGTTCACCTGTGGGAACCCTGGTGCTGCAGCTGCTTGAACAGGTCTTGGCTTTCCCAGAGACTTTAATCAGTCAATTCCTGCCACACTTTGAACAATCCTGGGATATACTAGGACTGTTCAAAGCAGCAGCAGGAATTCCCTAACCCTAACGACCCTCTCACACTCCTCCAACCTTCTCTCCCTGCCAAATCAGCACAGCACAGCACATGTGCACAGGATGGTGTTAAGGTTAGGGCCAGGAATTAAGGCCCCTTAAGCACATGCCCTACCTCCTGGGGAGAAAGAACCAGCAGCATACCTACAGGCTGGGGAACTCCTTTCTCATCAGTGCAGAGGCAGAAAAGGATCTTGGAATCATTGATGCCAAAATGAACATGAGCCGACAGTGTGGGGACACGGTCAGGAAGGCCAACCATACTTTGTCATGCATCCACAGATGCATCTCGAGCAGGTCCAAGGAGGCGATACTCCCCCTCTATGCGGCACTGGTCAGGCTGCTGCTGGAGTACCGTGTCCAGTTCTGGGTGCCGTGCTTCAAGAGGGATATAGACAACAAGGAAAGCATCCAGAGGAGGGCCACTCACATAATCAGGGGGCAGCAGGGCAGGCCCTATGAGGAGAGGCTACAGGACCTGAACCTGTTCAGCCTCCACAAGAGAAGGCTGGGGGGAGGGGGGGATGGTGGTCTACTGACCGTTTACAAACTATTCAGAGGTGACCAGCAGGCACTGGGGGAGTCCCTGTTCCCTTGAGCACTACCAGGAGTGACCAGGAATAACAGTCACAAGCTGGCAGAGAGTAGATTCAGACTAGACATCAGGAGGCGCTACTTCCCTATCAGGGCAGCTAGGATCTGGAACCAAATTTCCAAGAGAAGTGGTGCTGGCTCCTACCCTGGGGGTCTATAAGGGGAGGCTAGACCAGCACCTTGCTGGGGGTCATTTGACCCCAGTACTTTTTCCTGCCATGGAAGGGGGTCAGACTGGATGATATGCTCAGGTCCCTTCTGACCCTACCAACTATGAAACTATGAACACCGCAAAAGTCCGAGCAAGAACTAGGACTCTGGCAGCAGCCCTACCAGAAATGGTAGGGAAGAAGAGAGAAGTTTTTCTCCCCCTGCCACTCCTGCGTGACTGGGGGTTCTGTCTGTGGTAATTGCTGCTTTTCAGTAGCCACAGGCTGATCGCTGACAGCTTGCTCTTCTCCAGTAAAAGAGGGGGCAGGCTGACCACTCATTAGGCTCTCCTTGGTGCAGGAGCCACAGAGCAGTTCCCTATCACTCCCTGGCTTGCCTATGAGAATTTTGGAGATCTACATCTAAAAGGGGCTGGAACAGCTGTATGGCTCCCTTTTTGCCATGTTTTCCTAACTGAAAGTTTCCTGGAAATCTGCAGAGGTGCAACTGAATACCTGTCCACAGCTTCATTTCACAGAATGAAGAAAAGCCAGTATTATACCTTTCAAAGCTGCTCACCCTTCCATCTGTGGAAGAAACCTGCACTCAGAGCTTTACTTTTACCTAAACATGCAGAAGCAAGTATTGAAAATTCACAGTGTAACCATCAAATCTAAAATTTCAAGAAGACAGTTGTAGGGGAAAGCATGCATGAACACTGTAAGTGCAGCTAGTCTACAACAGATGCAAGAACAGAAGCAGCACAAGAGAAGTCTTACTAAAAACAAAGATTTTGTTATTAGTTTCAAGATACTTGCAAGGTTTATAGAGCTGCAAGGGAAAATCATTTTCAAGTGTCACAAACTACACTATGTAAAAACTGACTTGCAAATATCAATGAATATTCTCCCCGGGCTACAGGAAAATACAAGGTCCTTACTATTTTTGCTGCTCTGCAGCTTTTGCTCATTTTATTTCGTAAAATTTCTGGGGGTTTTTTGTTTTGTTTTTTTTTGAAAACACACTTTCCTCTTGCCCCAAGTCAATTTTACTACATGACAAGCAACAACAAACATGACAAGCACACATGACAAGCACACCTACAGCCTAGGAAATGACCTGCTGGGTGGCACGGAAGTGGAAAGGGATCTTGGAGTCCTAGTAGACTCCAAGATGAACATGAGTCGGCAGTGTGACGAAACCATGGGCAGAAACAATTGGTGACGGACAGAGGGGACAAGGCTGAACTCCTCAACGAGTTCTTCGCCTCAGTGTTCCTAAGTGAGAGGCATGACAAGTCTCTCACTGGGAGTGTAGGGAGGCAGCAGCAAGGCTCCAGACTTCCATGCGTGGACCCTGAGGTGGTGCAGGGTCACTTGGAGGAACTGGATGCCTTTAAGTCGGCAGGCCCGGATGAGCTCCATCCGAGGGTACTGAAGGCACTGGCCGACATCATTGCAGAGCCACTGGCGGGAATATTTGAACGCTCGTGGCGCACGGGTCAAGTCCCGGAGGACTGGAAAAGGGCCAATGTGGTTCCCATTTTCAAGAAGGGGAGGAAGGAGGACCCGGGTAACTATAGGCCAGTCAGTCTCACCTCCATCCTTGGCAAAATCTTTGAGAAAATTATCAAGGCTCACATTTGTGAGAGCCCGGCAGGACAAATTATGCTGAGGGGAAACCAGCACGGGTTCGTGGCAGGTAGATCGTGCCTGACCAATCTAGTCTCTTTTTATGACCAGGTCACAAAACGCCTCGACGCAGGAGGAGGGGTGGATGTCGTATACTTGGACTTCAGGAAGGCCTTTGACACGGTATCCCACCCCATACTGGTGAACAAGTTAAGGGGCTGTGACTTGGATGACTGCACAGTCCGGTGGGTGGAGAATTGGCTGGAGGGTCGCACCCAGAGAGTTGTGGTGGATGGGTCGGTTTCGACCTGGAAGAGTGTGGGCAGTGGGGTCCCGCAGGGCTCGGTGCTTGGACCGATACTCTTTAATGTCTTCATCAGCGACTTGGACGAGGGGGTGAAATGTACTCTGTCCAAGTTTGCAGATGACACTAAGCTATGGGGCGAAGTGGACACGCTGGAGGGCAGGGAACAGCTGCAAGCAGACCTGGACAGGTTAGACAAGTGGGCAGAAAACAACAGAATGCAGTTCAACAAGGAGAAATGCAAAGTGCTGCATCTAGGGAGGAAAAATGTCCAGCACACCTACAGCCTAGGAAATGACCTGCTGGGTGGCACGGAAGTGGAAAGGGATCTTGGAGTCCTAGTAGACTCCAAGATGAACATGAGTCGGCAGTGTGACGAAACCATCAGAAAAGCCAATGGCACTTTATCGTGCATCAGCAGATGCATGACAAATAGGTCCAAGGAGGTGATGCTTCCCCTCTATCGGGCGCTGGTCAGACCGCAGCTGGAGTACTGCGTGCAGTTCTGGGCGCCGCACTTCAAGAAAGATGCGGATAACCTGGAGAGGGTCCAGAGAAGGGCCACTCGTATGGTTAAGGGCCTGCAGGCCAAGCCCTATGAGGAGAGATTAGAGGAACTGGACCTTTTCAGCCTCCGCAAGAGAAGGTTGAGAGGCGACCTGGTGGCTGCCTATAAGTTCATCAGGGGGGCACAGAAGGGAATTGGTGAGTATTTATTCACCAAGGCGCCCCTGGGGGTTACAAGAAATAATGGCCACAAGCTGGAGGAGAGCAGATTTAGATTAGATATTAGGAGGAACTTCTTCACAGTTCGAGTGGCCAAGGTCTGGAACGGGCTCCCAAGGGAGGTGGTGCTCTCCCCTACCCTGGGGGTATTCAAGAGAAGGTTGGATGTGTATCTAGCTGGGGTAATGTAGGCCCGGCACTCTTTCCTGCTTATGCAGGGGGTCGGACTCGATGATCTGTTGAGGTCCCTTCCGACCCTAGCATCTATGAATCTATGAACAAAGGAGAGGGAGCTGCAGAACTAGTCTCAACATAAGACTGAAAAAGGTGCATCTAAAAAATGTCAACACCAGCAAACTAAAGTAAAATAAAGACAATGGAAGACACTGAGACATGACTCATGACATGATTAGATCACTACCCCATCTACTTTCAATCAAAATAACTCATTAGCAAAAGTGGCAGGCTGGAACAGAAACTGTGTAACTAATGACTTTCTACCACCACCATCCAGCTGTATTTGCCAGAAATATAAAGCTACAAGTATTTGTTTACAAGAAAAATCAAGTTTGTGTTTTTTTTAAACTAGAAGGCATTAGCATACCTAATA